>NC_135235.1:410238186-411641831 GCF_051348905.1 Ranitomeya variabilis | reverse complement strand
AGGAGAGATAACCAGAAATGGTTTGCCACTTCTGCCGCACCAAGGCCTAAAACCGACACCCATTGTGGAGAGAGAGCAAAAATTGCCAAGGGGAAGGCATTTCTAGAAGCTCTGGAGGCCTTCTCAATGACAGTTCTACTGTGTATGTGTGTGTGTTCAAGCTGTGCACAACGCGTTTTGAATCTGCATATCTCCACCTATTTTAACACACCCTCCATCCCCCTTTTGCTCTAAAGTGTGCAGTAACTGAGTGGGAAATTCAAAAAACAGACAGGCGAGCAGTTGTCTTCCCAACTCTCCTGAATCTGGGCACAGACCCCCCCCTGCCATGTGGTCTGCTGCTGCACCAGCAGCAGACTGAAGACGGCGGCCATTTTTCACTGCCTGTTATAGGCCAAGAGCCCATTGTGACACGTGAGAGTTCCGGAGACAATGGCCAAAGGCTCATTGTGACTGCACGTGAAGGTTCCGTGCTCAGATTCTATCTACTGCAGGCAGCGCACCTGATTGGTCCAAAGCATTACAATACTCACACAGGTGTAGATGGACAAGACAAGCATAGTCAAGATCAGCAGAGACACCATTTTTCCTTTTTTTTAAATACATATAATACACCACATTTAAAATTCGGTGGTCCACAAGAGGGAGACAATGTTTCACAAAAGAATTCATGCCGTCAGAAAAGTGGTATATATGGCAGAGCTACTCATTGGATACTTCAATTTAAACAGTACTGACAGCCGGGGCCTAATTTTGTAGATGGCACAGAATATTTGCAACACTGTAACAAAGGCCTAATACAGGCCTACATCTTAACACACCTGTTGCAACCAGTAAAGACACATTGATTGATTGCATATTGAATGCAATACAATGTTTGACATACATAGGTGAAAGCAAAGCCCCCAACTGGTCCCCAAATAGGGGACGTATCAGATACTACACTTGATCTTGAGCGGCGGCGACGACGACGGATGCGAAAGGCAGAGGAGAGATAACCAGAAATGGTTTGCCACTTCTGCCGCACCAAGGCCTAAAACCGACACCCATTGTGGAGAGAGAGCAAAAATTGCCAAGGGGAAGGCATTTCTAGAAGCTCTGGAGGCCTTCTCAATGACAGTTCTACTGTGTATGTGTGTGTGTTCAAGCTGTGCACAACGCGTTTTGAATCTGCATATCTCCACCTATTTTAACACACCCTCCATCCCCCTTTTGCTCTAAAGTGTGCAGTAACTGAGTGGGAAATTCAAAAAACAGACAGGCGAGCAGTTGTCTTCCCAACTCTCCTGAATCTGGGCACAGACCCCCCCCTGCCATGTGGTCTGCTGCTGCACCAGCAGCAGACTGAAGACGGCGGCCATTTTTCACTGCCTGTTATAGGCCAAGAGCCCATTGTGACACGTGAGAGTTCCGGAGACAATGGCCAAAGGCTCATTGTGACTGCACGTGAAGGTTCCGTGCTCAGATTCTATCTACTGCAGGCAGCGCACCTGATTGGTCCAAAGCATTACAATACTCACACAGGTGTAGATGGACAAGACAAGCATAGTCAAGATCAGCACAGACACCATTTTTCCTTTTTTTTAAATACATATAATACACCACATTTAAAATTCGGTGGTCCACAAGAGGGAGACAATGTTTCACAAAAGAATTCATGCCGTCAGAAAAGTGGTATATATGGCAGAGCTACTCATTGGATACTTCAATGTAAACAGTACTGACAGCCGGGGCCTAATTTTGTAGATGGCACAGAATATTTGCAACACTGTAACAAAGGCCTAATACAGGCCTACATCTTAACACACCTGTTGCAACCAGTAAAGACACATTGATTGATTGCATATTGAATGCAATACAATGTTTGACATACATAGGTGAAAGCAAAGCCCCCAACTGGTCCCCAAATAGGGGACGTATCAGATACTACACTTGATCTTGAGCGGCGGCGACGACGACGGATGCGAAAGGCAGAGGAGAGATAACCAGAAATGGTTTGCCACTTCTGCCGCACCAAGGCCTAAAACCGACACCCATTGTGGAGAGAGAGCAAAAATTGCCAAGGGGAAGGCATTTCTAGAAGCTCTGGAGGCCTTCTCAATGACAGTTCTACTGTGTATGTGTGTGTGTTCAAGCTGTGCACAACGCGTTTTGAATCTGCATATCTCCACCTATTTTAACACACCCTCCATCCCCCTTTTGCTCTAAAGTGTGCAGTAACTGAGTGGGAAATTCAAAAAACAGACAGGCGAGCAGTTGTCTTCCCAACTCTCCTGAATCTGGGCACAGACCCCCCCTGCCATGTGGTCTGCTGCTGCACCAGCAGCAGACTGAAGACGGCGGCCATTTTTCACTGCCTGTTATAGGCCAAGAGCCCATTGTGACACGTGAGAGTTCCGGAGACAATGGCCAAAGGCTCATTGTGACTGCACGTGAAGGTTCCGTGCTCAGATTCTATCTACTGCAGGCAGCGCACCTGATTGGTCCAAAGCATTACAATACTCACACAGGTGTAGATGGACAAGACAAGCATAGTCAAGATCAGCACAGACACCATTTTTCCTTTTTTTTAAATACATATAATACACCACATTTAAAATTCGGTGGTCCACAAGAGGGAGACAATGTTTCACAAAAGAATTCATGCCGTCAGAAAAGTGGTATATATGGCAGAGCTACTCATTGGATACTTCAATGTAAACAGTACTGACAGCCGGGGCCTAATTTTGTAGATGGCACAGTATATTTGCAACACTGTAACAAAGGCCTAATACAGGCCTACATCTTAACACACCTGTTGCAACCAGTAAAGACACATTGATTGATTGCATATTGAATGCAATACAATGTTTGACATACATAGGTGAAAGCAAAGCCCCCAACTGGTCCCCAAATAGGGGACGTATCAGATACTACACTTGATCTTGAGCGGCGGCGACGACGACGGATGCGAAAGGCAGAGGAGAGATAACCAGAAATGGTTTGCCACTTCTGCCGCACCAAGGCCTAAAACCGACACCCATTGTGGAGAGAGAGCAAAAATTGCCAAGGGGAAGGCATTTCTAGAAGCTCTGGAGGCCTTCTCAATGACAGTTCTACTGTGTATGTGTGTGTGTTCAAGCTGTGCACAACGCGTTTTGAATCTGCATATCTCCACCTATTTTAACACACCCTCCATCCCCCTTTTGCTCTAAAGTGTGCAGTAACTGAGTGGGAAATTCAAAAAACAGACAGGCGAGCAGTTGTCTTCCCAACTCTCCTGAATCTGGGCACAGACCCCCCCCCTGCCATGTGGTCTGCTGCTGCACCAGCAGCAGACTGAAGACGGCGGCCATTTTTCACTGCCTGTTATAGGCCAAGAGCCCATTGTGACACGTGAGAGTTCCGGAGACAATGGCCAAAGGCTCATTGTGACTGCACGTGAAGGTTCCGTGCTCAGATTCTATCTACTGCAGGCAGCGCACCTGATTGGTCCAAAGCATTACAATACTCACACAGGTGTAGATGGACAAGACAAGCATAGTCAAGATCAGCAGAGACACCATTTTTCCTTTTTTTTAAATACATATAATACACCACATTTAAAATTCGGTGGTCCACAAGAGGGAGACAATGTTTCACAAAAGAATTCATGCCGTCAGAAAAGTGGTATATATGGCAGAGCTACTCATTGGATACTTCAATTTAAACAGTACTGACAGCCGGGGCCTAATTTTGTAGATGGCACAGAATATTTGCAACACTGTAACAAAGGCCTAATACAGGCCTACATCTTAACACACCTGTTGCAACCAGTAAAGACACATTGATTGATTGCATATTGAATACAATACAATGTTTGACATACATAGGTGAAAGCAAAGCCCCCAACTGGTCCCCAAATAGGGGACGTATCAGATACTACACTTGATCTTGAGCGGCGGCGACGACGACGGATGCGAAAGGCAGAGGAGAGATAACCAGAAATGGTTTGCCACTTCTGCCGCACCAAGGCCTAAAACCGACACCCATTGTGGAGAGAGAGCAAAAATTGCCAAGGGGAAGGCATTTCTAGAAGCTCTGGAGGCCTTCTCAATGACAGTTCTACTGTGTATGTGTGTGTGTTCAAGCTGTGCACAACGCGTTTTGAATCTGCATATCTCCACCTATTTTAACACACCCTCCATCCCCCTTTTGCTCTAAAGTGTGCAGTAACTGAGTGGGAAATTCAAAAAACAGACAGGCGAGCAGTTGTCTTCCCAACTCTCCTGAATCTGGGCACAGACCCCCCCCTGCCATGTGGTCTGCTGCTGCACCAGCAGCAGACTGAAGACGGCGGCCATTTTTCACTGCCTGTTATAGGCCAAGAGCCCATTGTGACACGTGAGAGTTCCGGAGACAATGGCCAAAGGCTCATTGTGACTGCACGTGAAGGTTCCGTGCTCAGATTCTATCTACTGCAGGCAGCGCACCTGATTGGTCCAAAGCATTACAATACTCACACAGGTGTAGATGGACAAGACAAGCATAGTCAAGATCAGCACAGACACCATTTTTCCTTTTTTTTAAATACATATAATACACCACATTTAAAATTCGGTGGTCCACAAGAGGGAGACAATGTTTCACAAAGGAATTCATGCCGTCAGAAAAGTGGTATATATGGCAGAGCTACTCATTGGATACTTCAATTTAAACAGTACTGACAGCCGGGGCCTAATTTTGTAGATGGCACAGAATATTTGCAACACTGTAACAAAGGCCTAATACAGGCCTACATCTTAACACACCTGTTGCAACCAGTAAAGACACATTGATTGATTGCATATTGAATACAATACAATGTTTGACATACATAGGTGAAAGCAAAGCCCCCAACTGGTCCCCAAATAGGGGACGTATCAGATACTTCACTTGATCTTGAGCGGCGGCGACGACGACGGATGCGAAAGGCAGAGGAGAGATAACCAGAAATGGTTTGCCACTTCTGCCGCACCAAGGCCTAAAACCGACACCCATTGTGGAGAGAGAGCAAAAATTGCCAAGGGGAAGGCATTTCTAGAAGCTCTGGAGGCCTTCTCAATGACAGTTCTACTGTGTATGTGTGTGTGTTCAAGCTGTGCACAACGCGTTTTGAATCTGCATATCTCCACCTATTTTAACACACCCTCCATCCCCCTTTTGCTCTAAAGTGTGCAGTAACTGAGTGGGAAATTCAAAAAACAGACAGGCGAGCAGTTGTCTTCCCAACTCTCCTGAATCTGGGCACAGACCCCCCCCTGCCATGTGGTCTGCTGCTGCACCAGCAGCAGACTGAAGACGGCGGCCATTTTTCACTGCCTGTTATAGGCCAAGAGCCCATTGTGACACGTGAGAGTTCCGGAGACAATGGCCAAAGGCTCATTGTGACTGCACGTGAAGGTTCCGTGCTCAGATTCTATCTACTGCAGGCAGCGCACCTGATTGGTCCAAAGCATTACAATACTCACACAGGTGTAGATGGACAAGACAAGCATAGTCAAGATCAGCACAGACACCATTTTTCCTTTTTTTTAAATACATATAATACACCACATTTAAAATTCGGTGGTCCACAAGAGGGAGACAATGTTTCACAAAGGAATTCATGCCGTCAGAAAAGTGGTATATATGGCAGAGCTACTCATTGGATACTTCAATTTAAACAGTACTGACAGCCGGGGCCTAATTTTGTAGATGGCACAGAATATTTGCAACACTGTAACAAAGGCCTAATACAGGCCTACATCTTAACACACCTGTTGCAACCAGTAAAGACACATTGATTGATTGCATATTGAATGCAATACAATGTTTGACATACATAGGTGAAAGCAAAGCCCCCAACTGGTCCCCAAATAGGGGACGTATCAGATACTACACTTGATCTTGAGCGGCGGCGACGACGACGGATGCGAAAGGCAGAGGAGAGATAACCAGAAATGGTTTGCCACTTCTGCCGCACCAAGGCCTAAAACCGACACCCATTGTGGAGAGAGAGCAAAAATTGCCAAGGGGAAGGCATTTCTAGAAGCTCTGGAGGCCTTCTCAATGACAGTTCTACTGTGTATGTGTGTGTGTTCAAGCTGTGCACAACGCGTTTTGAATCTGCATATCTCCACCTATTTTAACACACCCTCCATCCCCCTTTTGCTCTAAAGTGTGCAGTAACTGAGTGGGAAATTCAAAAAACAGACAGGCGAGCAGTTGTCTTCCCAACTCTCCTGAATCTGGGCACAGACCCCCCCCCTGCCATGTGGTCTGCTGCTGCACCAGCAGCAGACTGAAGACGGCGGCCATTTTTCACTGCCTGTTATAGGCCAAGAGCCCATTGTGACACGTGAGAGTTCCGGAGACAATGGCCAAAGGCTCATTGTGACTGCACGTGAAGGTTCCGTGCTCAGATTCTATCTACTGCAGGCAGCGCACCTGATTGGTCCAAAGCATTACAATACTCACACAGGTGTAGATGGACAAGACAAGCATAGTCAAGATCAGCAGAGACACCATTTTTCCTTTTTTTTAAATACATATAATACACCACATTTAAAATTCGGTGGTCCACAAGAGGGAGACAATGTTTCACAAAAGAATTCATGCCGTCAGAAAAGTGGTATATATGGCAGAGCTACTCATTGGATACTTCAATTTAAACAGTACTGACAGCCGGGGCCTAATTTTGTAGATGGCACAGAATATTTGCAACACTGTAACAAAGGCCTAATACAGGCCTACATCTTAACACACCTGTTGCAACCAGTAAAGACACATTGATTGATTGCATATTGAATGCAATACAATGTTTGACATACATAGGTGAAAGCAAAGCCCCCAACTGGTCCCCAAATAGGGGACGTATCAGATACTACACTTGATCTTGAGCGGCGGCGACGACGACGGATGCGAAAGGCAGAGGAGAGATAACCAGAAATGGTTTGCCACTTCTGCCGCACCAAGGCCTAAAACCGACACCCATTGTGGAGAGAGAGCAAAAATTGCCAAGGGGAAGGCATTTCTAGAAGCTCTGGAGGCCTTCTCAATGACAGTTCTACTGTGTATGTGTGTGTGTTCAAGCTGTGCACAACGCGTTTTGAATCTGCATATCTCCACCTATTTTAACACACCCTCCATCCCCCTTTTGCTCTAAAGTGTGCAGTAACTGAGTGGGAAATTCAAAAAACAGACAGGCGAGCAGTTGTCTTCCCAACTCTCCTGAATCTGGGCACAGACCCCCCCCCTGCCATGTGGTCTGCTGCTGCACCAGCAGCAGACTGAAGACGGCGGCCATTTTTCACTGCCTGTTATAGGCCAAGAGCCCATTGTGACACGTGAGAGTTCCGGAGACAATGGCCAAAGGCTCATTGTGACTGCACGTGAAGGTTCCGTGCTCAGATTCTATCTACTGCAGGCAGCGCACCTGATTGGTCCAAAGCATTACAATACTCACACAGGTGTAGATGGACAAGACAAGCATAGTCAAGATCAGCAGAGACACCATTTTTCCTTTTTTTTAAATACATATAATACACCACATTTAAAATTCGGTGGTCCACAAGAGGGAGACAATGTTTCACAAAAGAATTCATGCCGTCAGAAAAGTGGTATATATGGCAGAGCTACTCATTGGATACTTCAATTTAAACAGTACTGACAGCCGGGGCCTAATTTTGTAGATGGCACAGAATATTTGCAACACTGTAACAAAGGCCTAATACAGGCCTACATCTTAACACACCTGTTGCAACCAGTAAAGACACATTGATTGATTGCATATTGAATGCAATACAATGTTTGACATACATAGGTGAAAGCAAAGCCCCCAACTGGTCCCCAAATAGGGGACGTATCAGATACTACACTTGATCTTGAGCGGCGGCGACGACGACGGATGCGAAAGGCAGAGGAGAGATAACCAGAAATGGTTTGCCACTTCTGCCGCACCAAGGCCTAAAACCGACACCCATTGTGGAGAGAGAGCAAAAATTGCCAAGGGGAAGGCATTTCTAGAAGCTCTGGAGGCCTTCTCAATGACAGTTCTACTGTGTATGTGTGTGTGTTCAAGCTGTGCACAACGCGTTTTGAATCTGCATATCTCCACCTATTTTAACACACCCTCCATCCCCCTTTTGCTCTAAAGTGTGCAGTAACTGAGTGGGAAATTCAAAAAACAGACAGGCGAGCAGTTGTCTTCCCAACTCTCCTGAATCTGGGCACAGACCCCCCCCTGCCATGTGGTCTGCTGCTGCACCAGCAGCAGACTGAAGACGGCGGCCATTTTTCACTGCCTGTTATAGGCCAAGAGCCCATTGTGACACGTGAGAGTTCCGGAGACAATGGCCAAAGGCTCATTGTGACTGCACGTGAAGGTTCCGTGCTCAGATTCTATCTACTGCAGGCAGCGCACCTGATTGGTCCAAAGCATTACAATACTCACACAGGTGTAGATGGACAAGACAAGCATAGTCAAGATCAGCACAGACACCATTTTTCCTTTTTTTTAAATACATATAATACACCACATTTAAAATTCGGTGGTCCACAAGAGGGAGACAATGTTTCACAAAAGAATTCATGCCGTCAGAAAAGTGGTATATATGGCAGAGCTACTCATTGGATACTTCAATGTAAACAGTACTGACAGCCGGGGCCTAATTTTGTAGATGGCACAGAATATTTGCAACACTGTAACAAAGGCCTAATACAGGCCTACATCTTAACACACCTGTTGCAACCAGTAAAGACACATTGATTGATTGCATATTGAATGCAATACAATGTTTGACATACATAGGTGAAAGCAAAGCCCCCAACTGGTCCCCAAATAGGGGACGTATCAGATACTACACTTGATCTTGAGCGGCGGCGACGACGACGGATGCGAAAGGCAGAGGAGAGATAACCAGAAATGGTTTGCCACTTCTGCCGCACCAAGGCCTAAAACCGACACCCATTGTGGAGAGAGAGCAAAAATTGCCAAGGGGAAGGCATTTCTAGAAGCTCTGGAGGCCTTCTCAATGACAGTTCTACTGTGTATGTGTGTGTGTTCAAGCTGTGCACAACGCGTTTTGAATCTGCATATCTCCACCTATTTTAACACACCCTCCATCCCCCTTTTGCTCTAAAGTGTGCAGTAACTGAGTGGGAAATTCAAAAAACAGACAGGCGAGCAGTTGTCTTCCCAACTCTCCTGAATCTGGGCACAGACCCCCCCCTGCCATGTGGTCTGCTGCTGCACCAGCAGCAGACTGAAGACGGCGGCCATTTTTCACTGCCTGTTATAGGCCAAGAGCCCATTGTGACACGTGAGAGTTCCGGAGACAATGGCCAAAGGCTCATTGTGACTGCACGTGAAGGTTCCGTGCTCAGATTCTATCTACTGCAGGCAGCGCACCTGATTGGTCCAAAGCATTACAATACTCACACAGGTGTAGATGGACAAGACAAGCATAGTCAAGATCAGCACAGACACCATTTTTCCTTTTTTTTAAATACATATAATACACCACATTTAAAATTCGGTGGTCCACAAGAGGGAGACAATGTTTCACAAAAGAATTCATGCCGTCAGAAAAGTGGTATATATGGCAGAGCTACTCATTGGATACTTCAATGTAAACAGTACTGACAGCCGGGGCCTAATTTTGTAGATGGCACAGTATATTTGCAACACTGTAACAAAGGCCTAATACAGGCCTACATCTTAACACACCTGTTGCAACCAGTAAAGACACATTGATTGATTGCATATTGAATGCAATACAATGTTTGACATACATAGGTGAAAGCAAAGCCCCCAACTGGTCCCCAAATAGGGGACGTATCAGATACTACACTTGATCTTGAGCGGCGGCGACGACGACGGATGCGAAAGGCAGAGGAGAGATAACCAGAAATGGTTTGCCACTTCTGCCGCACCAAGGCCTAAAACCGACACCCATTGTGGAGAGAGAGCAAAAATTGCCAAGGGGAAGGCATTTCTAGAAGCTCTGGAGGCCTTCTCAATGACAGTTCTACTGTGTATGTGTGTGTGTTCAAGCTGTGCACAACGCGTTTTGAATCTGCATATCTCCACCTATTTTAACACACCCTCCATCCCCCTTTTGCTCTAAAGTGTGCAGTAACTGAGTGGGAAATTCAAAAAACAGACAGGCGAGCAGTTGTCTTCCCAACTCTCCTGAATCTGGGCACAGACCCCCCCCCTGCCATGTGGTCTGCTGCTGCACCAGCAGCAGACTGAAGACGGCGGCCATTTTTCACTGCCTGTTATAGGCCAAGAGCCCATTGTGACACGTGAGAGTTCCGGAGACAATGGCCAAAGGCTCATTGTGACTGCACGTGAAGGTTCCGTGCTCAGATTCTATCTACTGCAGGCAGCGCACCTGATTGGTCCAAAGCATTACAATACTCACACAGGTGTAGATGGACAAGACAAGCATAGTCAAGATCAGCACAGACACCATTTTTCCTTTTTTTTAAATACATATAATACACCACATTTAAAATTCGGTGGTCCACAAGAGGGAGACAATGTTTCACAAAGGAATTCATGCCGTCAGAAAAGTGGTATATATGGCAGAGCTACTCATTGGATACTTCAATTTAAACAGTACTGACAGCCGGGGCCTAATTTTGTAGATGGCACAGAATATTTGCAACACTGTAACAAAGGCCTAATACAGGCCTACATCTTAACACACCTGTTGCAACCAGTAAAGACACATTGATTGATTGCATATTGAATGCAATACAATGTTTGACATACATAGGTGAAAGCAAAGCCCCCAACTGGTCCCCAAATAGGGGACGTATCAGATACTACACTTGATCTTGAGCGGCGGCGACGACGACGGATGCGAAAGGCAGAGGAGAGATAACCAGAAATGGTTTGCCACTTCTGCCGCACCAAGGCCTAAAACCGACACCCATTGTGGAGAGAGAGCAAAAATTGCCAAGGGGAAGGCATTTCTAGAAGCTCTGGAGGCCTTCTCAATGACAGTTCTACTGTGTATGTGTGTGTGTTCAAGCTGTGCACAACGCGTTTTGAATCTGCATATCTCCACCTATTTTAACACACCCTCCATCCCCCTTTTGCTCTAAAGTGTGCAGTAACTGAGTGGGAAATTCAAAAAACAGACAGGCGAGCAGTTGTCTTCCCAACTCTCCTGAATCTGGGCACAGACCCCCCCCTGCCATGTGGTCTGCTGCTGCACCAGCAGCAGACTGAAGACGGCGGCCATTTTTCACTGCCTGTTATAGGCCAAGAGCCCATTGTGACACGTGAGAGTTCCGGAGACAATGGCCAAAGGCTCATTGTGACTGCACGTGAAGGTTCCGTGCTCAGATTCTATCTACTGCAGGCAGCGCACCTGATTGGTCCAAAGCATTACAATACTCACACAGGTGTAGATGGACAAGACAAGCATAGTCAAGATCAGCACAGACACCATTTTTCCTTTTTTTTAAATACATATAATACACCACATTTAAAATTCGGTGGTCCACAAGAGGGAGACAATGTTTCACAAAAGAATTCATGCCGTCAGAAAAGTGGTATATATGGCAGAGCTACTCATTGGATACTTCAATGTAAACAGTACTGACAGCCGGGGCCTAATTTTGTAGATGGCACAGTATATTTGCAACACTGTAACAAAGGCCTAATACAGGCCTACATCTTAACACACCTGTTGCAACCAGTAAAGACACATTGATTGATTGCATATTGAATGCAATACAATGTTTGACATACATAGGTGAAAGCAAAGCCCCCAACTGGTCCCCAAATAGGGGACGTATCAGATACTACACTTGATCTTGAGCGGCGGCGACGACGACGGATGCGAAAGGCAGAGGAGAGATAACCAGAAATGGTTTGCCACTTCTGCCGCACCAAGGCCTAAAACCGACACCCATTGTGGAGAGAGAGCAAAAATTGCCAAGGGGAAGGCATTTCTAGAAGCTCTGGAGGCCTTCTCAATGACAGTTCTACTGTGTATGTGTGTGTGTTCAAGCTGTGCACAACGCGTTTTGAATCTGCATATCTCCACCTATTTTAACACACCCTCCATCCCCCTTTTGCTCTAAAGTGTGCAGTAACTGAGTGGGAAATTCAAAAAACAGACAGGCGAGCAGTTGTCTTCCCAACTCTCCTGAATCTGGGCACAGACCCCCCCCCTGCCATGTGGTCTGCTGCTGCACCAGCAGCAGACTGAAGACGGCGGCCATTTTTCACTGCCTGTTATAGGCCAAGAGCCCATTGTGACACGTGAGAGTTCCGGAGACAATGGCCAAAGGCTCATTGTGACTGCACGTGAAGGTTCCGTGCTCAGATTCTATCTACTGCAGGCAGCGCACCTGATTGGTCCAAAGCATTACAATACTCACACAGGTGTAGATGGACAAGACAAGCATAGTCAAGATCAGCACAGACACCATTTTTCCTTTTTTTTAAATACATATAATACACCACATTTAAAATTCGGTGGTCCACAAGAGGGAGACAATGTTTCACAAAGGAATTCATGCCGTCAGAAAAGTGGTATATATGGCAGAGCTACTCATTGGATACTTCAATTTAAACAGTACTGACAGCCGGGGCCTAATTTTGTAGATGGCACAGTATATTTGCAACACTGTAACAAAGGCCTAATACAGGCCTACATCTTAACACACCTGTTGCAACCAGTAAAGACACATTGATTGATTGCATATTGAATGCAATACAATGTTTGACATACATAGGTGAAAGCAAAGCCCCCAACTGGTCCCCAAATAGGGGACGTATCAGATACTACACTTGATCTTGAGCGGCGGCGACGACGACGGATGCGAAAGGCAGAGGAGAGATAACCAGAAATGGTTTGCCACTTCTGCCGCACCAAGGCCTAAAACCGACACCCATTGTGGAGAGAGAGCAAAAATTGCCAAGGGGAAGGCATTTCTAGAAGCTCTGGAGGCCTTCTCAATGACAGTTCTACTGTGTATGTGTGTGTGTTCAAGCTGTGCACAACGCGTTTTGAATCTGCATATCTCCACCTATTTTAACACACCCTCCATCCCCCTTTTGCTCTAAAGTGTGCAGTAACTGAGTGGGAAATTCAAAAAACAGACAGGCGAGCAGTTGTCTTCCCAACTCTCCTGAATCTGGGCACAGACCCCCCCCTGCCATGTGGTCTGCTGCTGCACCAGCAGCAGACTGAAGACGGCGGCCATTTTTCACTGCCTGTTATAGGCCAAGAGCCCATTGTGACACGTGAGAGTTCCGGAGACAATGGCCAAAGGCTCATTGTGACTGCACGTGAAGGTTCCGTGCTCAGATTCTATCTACTGCAGGCAGCGCACCTGATTGGTCCAAAGCATTACAATACTCACACAGGTGTAGATGGACAAGACAAGCATAGTCAAGATCAGCACAGACACCATTTTTCCTTTTTTTTAAATACATATAATACACCACATTTAAAATTCGGTGGTCCACAAGAGGGAGACAATGTTTCACAAAAGAATTCATGCCGTCAGAAAAGTGGTATATATGGCAGAGCTACTCATTGGATACTTCAATGTAAACAGTACTGACAGCCGGGGCCTAATTTTGTAGATGGCACAGAATATTTGCAACACTGTAACAAAGGCCTAATACAGGCCTACATCTTAACACACCTGTTGCAACCAGTAAAGACACATTGATTGATTGCATATTGAATGCAATACAATGTTTGACATACATAGGTGAAAGCAAAGCCCCCAACTGGTCCCCAAATAGGGGACGTATCAGATACTACACTTGATCTTGAGCGGCGGCGACGACGACGGATGCGAAAGGCAGAGGAGAGATAACCAGAAATGGTTTGCCACTTCTGCCGCACCAAGGCCTAAAACCGACACCCATTGTGGAGAGAGAGCAAAAATTGCCAAGGGGAAGGCATTTCTAGAAGCTCTGGAGGCCTTCTCAATGACAGTTCTACTGTGTATGTGTGTGTGTTCAAGCTGTGCACAACGCGTTTTGAATCTGCATATCTCCACCTATTTTAACACACCCTCCATCCCCCTTTTGCTCTAAAGTGTGCAGTAACTGAGTGGGAAATTCAAAAAACAGACAGGCGAGCAGTTGTCTTCCCAACTCTCCTGAATCTGGGCACAGACCCCCCCCTGCCATGTGGTCTGCTGCTGCACCAGCAGCAGACTGAAGACGGCGGCCATTTTTCACTGCCTGTTATAGGCCAAGAGCCCATTGTGACACGTGAGAGTTCCGGAGACAATGGCCAAAGGCTCATTGTGACTGCACGTGAAGGTTCCGTGCTCAGATTCTATCTACTGCAGGCAGCGCACCTGATTGGTCCAAAGCATTACAATACTCACACAGGTGTAGATGGACAAGACAAGCATAGTCAAGATCAGCACAGACACCATTTTTCCTTTTTTTTAAATACATATAATACACCACATTTAAAATTCGGTGGTCCACAAGAGGGAGACAATGTTTCACAAAAGAATTCATGCCGTCAGAAAAGTGGTATATATGGCAGAGCTACTCATTGGATACTTCAATGTAAACAGTACTGACAGCCGGGGCCTAATTTTGTAGATGGCACAGTATATTTGCAACACTGTAACAAAGGCCTAATACAGGCCTACATCTTAACACACCTGTTGCAACCAGTAAAGACACATTGATTGATTGCATATTGAATGCAATACAATGTTTGACATACATAGGTGAAAGCAAAGCCCCCAACTGGTCCCCAAATAGGGGACGTATCAGATACTACACTTGATCTTGAGCGGCGGCGACGACGACGGATGCGAAAGGCAGAGGAGAGATAACCAGAAATGGTTTGCCACTTCTGCCGCACCAAGGCCTAAAACCGACACCCATTGTGGAGAGAGAGCAAAAATTGCCAAGGGGAAGGCATTTCTAGAAGCTCTGGAGGCCTTCTCAATGACAGTTCTACTGTGTATGTGTGTGTGTTCAAGCTGTGCACAACGCGTTTTGAATCTGCATATCTCCACCTATTTTAACACACCCTCCATCCCCCTTTTGCTCTAAAGTGTGCAGTAACTGAGTGGGAAATTCAAAAAACAGACAGGCGAGCAGTTGTCTTCCCAACTCTCCTGAATCTGGGCACAGACCCCCCCCCTGCCATGTGGTCTGCTGCTGCACCAGCAGCAGACTGAAGACGGCGGCCATTTTTCACTGCCTGTTATAGGCCAAGAGCCCATTGTGACACGTGAGAGTTCCGGAGACAATGGCCAAAGGCTCATTGTGACTGCACGTGAAGGTTCCGTGCTCAGATTCTATCTACTGCAGGCAGCGCACCTGATTGGTCCAAAGCATTACAATACTCACACAGGTGTAGATGGACAAGACAAGCATAGTCAAGATCAGCACAGACACCATTTTTCCTTTTTTTTAAATACATATAATACACCACATTTAAAATTCGGTGGTCCACAAGAGGGAGACAATGTTTCACAAAGGAATTCATGCCGTCAGAAAAGTGGTATATATGGCAGAGCTACTCATTGGATACTTCAATTTAAACAGTACTGACAGCCGGGGCCTAATTTTGTAGATGGCACAGAATATTTGCAACACTGTAACAAAGGCCTAATACAGGCCTACATCTTAACACACCTGTTGCAACCAGTAAAGACACATTGATTGATTGCATATTGAATGCAATACAATGTTTGACATACATAGGTGAAAGCAAAGCCCCCAACTGGTCCCCAAATAGGGGACGTATCAGATACTACACTTGATCTTGAGCGGCGGCGACGACGACGGATGCGAAAGGCAGAGGAGAGATAACCAGAAATGGTTTGCCACTTCTGCCGCACCAAGGCCTAAAACCGACACCCATTGTGGAGAGAGAGCAAAAATTGCCAAGGGGAAGGCATTTCTAGAAGCTCTGGAGGCCTTCTCAATGACAGTTCTACTGTGTATGTGTGTGTGTTCAAGCTGTGCACAACGCGTTTTGAATCTGCATATCTCCACCTATTTTAACACACCCTCCATCCCCCTTTTGCTCTAAAGTGTGCAGTAACTGAGTGGGAAATTCAAAAAACAGACAGGCGAGCAGTTGTCTTCCCAACTCTCCTGAATCTGGGCACAGACCCCCCCCTGCCATGTGGTCTGCTGCTGCACCAGCAGCAGACTGAAGACGGCGGCCATTTTTCACTGCCTGTTATAGGCCAAGAGCCCATTGTGACACGTGAGAGTTCCGGAGACAATGGCCAAAGGCTCATTGTGACTGCACGTGAAGGTTCCGTGCTCAGATTCTATCTACTGCAGGCAGCGCACCTGATTGGTCCAAAGCATTACAATACTCACACAGGTGTAGATGGACAAGACAAGCATAGTCAAGATCAGCACAGACACCATTTTTCCTTTTTTTTAAATACATATAATACACCACATTTAAAATTCGGTGGTCCACAAGAGGGAGACAATGTTTCACAAAAGAATTCATGCCGTCAGAAAAGTGGTATATATGGCAGAGCTACTCATTGGATACTTCAATTTAAACAGTACTGACAGCCGGGGCCTAATTTTGTAGATGGCACAGAATATTTGCAACACTGTAACAAAGGCCTAATACAGGCCTACATCTTAACACACCTGTTGCAACCAGTAAAGACACATTGATTGATTGCATATTGAATGCAATACAATGTTTGACATACATAGGTGAAAGCAAAGCCCCCAACTGGTCCCCAAATAGGGGACGTATCAGATACTACACTTGATCTTGAGCGGCGGCGACGACGACGGATGCGAAAGGCAGAGGAGAGATAACCAGAAATGGTTTGCCACTTCTGCCGCACCAAGGCCTAAAACCGACACCCATTGTGGAGAGAGAGCAAAAATTGCCAAGGGGAAGGCATTTCTAGAAGCTCTGGAGGCCTTCTCAATGACAGTTCTACTGTGTATGTGTGTGTGTTCAAGCTGTGCACAACGCGTTTTGAATCTGCATATCTCCACCTATTTTAACACACCCTCCATCCCCCTTTTGCTCTAAAGTGTGCAGTAACTGAGTGGGAAATTCAAAAAACAGACAGGCGAGCAGTTGTCTTCCCAACTCTCCTGAATCTGGGCACAGACCCCCCCCTGCCATGTGGTCTGCTGCTGCACCAGCAGCAGACTGAAGACGGCGGCCATTTTTCACTGCCTGTTATAGGCCAAGAGCCCATTGTGACACGTGAGAGTTCCGGAGACAATGGCCAAAGGCTCATTGTGACTGCACGTGAAGGTTCCGTGCTCAGATTCTATCTACTGCAGGCAGCGCACCTGATTGGTCCAAAGCATTACAATACTCACACAGGTGTAGATGGACAAGACAAGCATAGTCAAGATCAGCACAGACACCATTTTTCCTTTTTTTTAAATACATATAATACACCACATTTAAAATTCGGTGGTCCACAAGAGGGAGACAATGTTTCACAAAAGAATTCATGCCGTCAGAAAAGTGGTATATATGGCAGAGCTACTCATTGGATACTTCAATGTAAACAGTACTGACAGCCGGGGCCTAATTTTGTAGATGGCACAGTATATTTGCAACACTGTAACAAAGGCCTAATACAGGCCTACATCTTAACACACCTGTTGCAACCAGTAAAGACACATTGATTGATTGCATATTGAATGCAATACAATGTTTGACATACATAGGTGAAAGCAAAGCCCCCAACTGGTCCCCAAATAGGGGACGTATCAGATACTACACTTGATCTTGAGCGGCGGCGACGACGACGGATGCGAAAGGCAGAGGAGAGATAACCAGAAATGGTTTGCCACTTCTGCCGCACCAAGGCCTAAAACCGACACCCATTGTGGAGAGAGAGCAAAAATTGCCAAGGGGAAGGCATTTCTAGAAGCTCTGGAGGCCTTCTCAATGACAGTTCTACTGTGTATGTGTGTGTGTTCAAGCTGTGCACAACGCGTTTTGAATCTGCATATCTCCACCTATTTTAACACACCCTCCATCCCCCTTTTGCTCTAAAGTGTGCAGTAACTGAGTGGGAAATTCAAAAAACAGACAGGCGAGCAGTTGTCTTCCCAACTCTCCTGAATCTGGGCACAGACCCCCCCCCTGCCATGTGGTCTGCTGCTGCACCAGCAGCAGACTGAAGACGGCGGCCATTTTTCACTGCCTGTTATAGGCCAAGAGCCCATTGTGACACGTGAGAGTTCCGGAGACAATGGCCAAAGGCTCATTGTGACTGCACGTGAAGGTTCCGTGCTCAGATTCTATCTACTGCAGGCAGCGCACCTGATTGGTCCAAAGCATTACAATACTCACACAGGTGTAGATGGACAAGACAAGCATAGTCAAGATCAGCACAGACACCATTTTTCCTTTTTTTTAAATACATATAATACACCACATTTAAAATTCGGTGGTCCACAAGAGGGAGACAATGTTTCACAAAGGAATTCATGCCGTCAGAAAAGTGGTATATATGGCAGAGCTACTCATTGGATACTTCAATTTAAACAGTACTGACAGCCGGGGCCTAATTTTGTAGATGGCACAGTATATTTGCAACACTGTAACAAAGGCCTAATACAGGCCTACATCTTAACACACCTGTTGCAACCAGTAAAGACACATTGATTGATTGCATATTGAATGCAATACAATGTTTGACATACATAGGTGAAAGCAAAGCCCCCAACTGGTCCCCAAATAGGGGACGTATCAGATACTACACTTGATCTTGAGCGGCGGCGACGACGACGGATGCGAAAGGCAGAGGAGAGATAACCAGAAATGGTTTGCCACTTCTGCCGCACCAAGGCCTAAAACCGACACCCATTGTGGAGAGAGAGCAAAAATTGCCAAGGGGAAGGCATTTCTAGAAGCTCTGGAGGCCTTCTCAATGACAGTTCTACTGTGTATGTGTGTGTGTTCAAGCTGTGCACAACGCGTTTTGAATCTGCATATCTCCACCTATTTTAACACACCCTCCATCCCCCTTTTGCTCTAAAGTGTGCAGTAACTGAGTGGGAAATTCAAAAAACAGACAGGCGAGCAGTTGTCTTCCCAACTCTCCTGAATCTGGGCACAGACCCCCCCCTGCCATGTGGTCTGCTGCTGCACCAGCAGCAGACTGAAGACGGCGGCCATTTTTCACTGCCTGTTATAGGCCAAGAGCCCATTGTGACACGTGAGAGTTCCGGAGACAATGGCCAAAGGCTCATTGTGACTGCACGTGAAGGTTCCGTGCTCAGATTCTATCTACTGCAGGCAGCGCACCTGATTGGTCCAAAGCATTACAATACTCACACAGGTGTAGATGGACAAGACAAGCATAGTCAAGATCAGCACAGACACCATTTTTCCTTTTTTTTAAATACATATAATACACCACATTTAAAATTCGGTGGTCCACAAGAGGGAGACAATGTTTCACAAAAGAATTCATGCCGTCAGAAAAGTGGTATATATGGCAGAGCTACTCATTGGATACTTCAATTTAAACAGTACTGACAGCCGGGGCCTAATTTTGTAGATGGCACAGAATATTTGCAACACTGTAACAAAGGCCTAATACAGGCCTACATCTTAACACACCTGTTGCAACCAGTAAAGACACATTGATTGATTGCATATTGAATGCAATACAATGTTTGACATACATAGGTGAAAGCAAAGCCCCCAACTGGTCCCCAAATAGGGGACGTATCAGATACTACACTTGATCTTGAGCGGCGGCGACGACGACGGATGCGAAAGGCAGAGGAGAGATAACCAGAAATGGTTTGCCACTTCTGCCGCACCAAGGCCTAAAACCGACACCCATTGTGGAGAGAGAGCAAAAATTGCCAAGGGGAAGGCATTTCTAGAAGCTCTGGAGGCCTTCTCAATGACAGTTCTACTGTGTATGTGTGTGTGTTCAAGCTGTGCACAACGCGTTTTGAATCTGCATATCTCCACCTATTTTAACACACCCTCCATCCCCCTTTTGCTCTAAAGTGTGCAGTAACTGAGTGGGAAATTCAAAAAACAGACAGGCGAGCAGTTGTCTTCCCAACTCTCCTGAATCTGGGCACAGACCCCCCCCTGCCATGTGGTCTGCTGCTGCACCAGCAGCAGACTGAAGACGGCGGCCATTTTTCACTGCCTGTTATAGGCCAAGAGCCCATTGTGACACGTGAGAGTTCCGGAGACAATGGCCAAAGGCTCATTGTGACTGCACGTGAAGGTTCCGTGCTCAGATTCTATCTACTGCAGGCAGCGCACCTGATTGGTCCAAAGCATTACAATACTCACACAGGTGTAGATGGACAAGACAAGCATAGTCAAGATCAGCACAGACACCATTTTTCCTTTTTTTTAAATACATATAATACACCACATTTAAAATTCGGTGGTCCACAAGAGGGAGACAATGTTTCACAAAAGAATTCATGCCGTCAGAAAAGTGGTATATATGGCAGAGCTACTCATTGGATACTTCAATGTAAACAGTACTGACAGCCGGGGCCTAATTTTGTAGATGGCACAGTATATTTGCAACACTGTAACAAAGGCCTAATACAGGCCTACATCTTAACACACCTGTTGCAACCAGTAAAGACACATTGATTGATTGCATATTGAATGCAATACAATGTTTGACATACATAGGTGAAAGCAAAGCCCCCAACTGGTCCCCAAATAGGGGACGTATCAGATACTACACTTGATCTTGAGCGGCGGCGACGACGACGGATGCGAAAGGCAGAGGAGAGATAACCAGAAATGGTTTGCCACTTCTGCCGCACCAAGGCCTAAAACCGACACCCATTGTGGAGAGAGAGCAAAAATTGCCAAGGGGAAGGCATTTCTAGAAGCTCTGGAGGCCTTCTCAATGACAGTTCTACTGTGTATGTGTGTGTGTTCAAGCTGTGCACAACGCGTTTTGAATCTGCATATCTCCACCTATTTTAACACACCCTCCATCCCCCTTTTGCTCTAAAGTGTGCAGTAACTGAGTGGGAAATTCAAAAAACAGACAGGCGAGCAGTTGTCTTCCCAACTCTCCTGAATCTGGGCACAGACCCCCCCCCTGCCATGTGGTCTGCTGCTGCACCAGCAGCAGACTGAAGACGGCGGCCATTTTTCACTGCCTGTTATAGGCCAAGAGCCCATTGTGACACGTGAGAGTTCCGGAGACAATGGCCAAAGGCTCATTGTGACTGCACGTGAAGGTTCCGTGCTCAGATTCTATCTACTGCAGGCAGCGCACCTGATTGGTCCAAAGCATTACAATACTCACACAGGTGTAGATGGACAAGACAAGCATAGTCAAGATCAGCAGAGACACCATTTTTCCTTTTTTTTAAATACATATAATACACCACATTTAAAATTCGGTGGTCCACAAGAGGGAGACAATGTTTCACAAAAGAATTCATGCCGTCAGAAAAGTGGTATATATGGCAGAGCTACTCATTGGATACTTCAATTTAAACAGTACTGACAGCCGGGGCCTAATTTTGTAGATGGCACAGAATATTTGCAACACTGTAACAAAGGCCTAATACAGGCCTACATCTTAACACACCTGTTGCAACCAGTAAAGACACATTGATTGATTGCATATTGAATGCAATACAATGTTTGACATACATAGGTGAAAGCAAAGCCCCCAACTGGTCCCCAAATAGGGGACGTATCAGATACTACACTTGATCTTGAGCGGCGGCGACGACGACGGATGCGAAAGGCAGAGGAGAGATAACCAGAAATGGTTTGCCACTTCTGCCGCACCAAGGCCTAAAACCGACACCCATTGTGGAGAGAGAGCAAAAATTGCCAAGGGGAAGGCATTTCTAGAAGCTCTGGAGGCCTTCTCAATGACAGTTCTACTGTGTATGTGTGTGTGTTCAAGCTGTGCACAACGCGTTTTGAATCTGCATATCTCCACCTATTTTAACACACCCTCCATCCCCCTTTTGCTCTAAAGTGTGCAGTAACTGAGTGGGAAATTCAAAAAACAGACAGGCGAGCAGTTGTCTTCCCAACTCTCCTGAATCTGGGCACAGACCCCCCCCTGCCATGTGGTCTGCTGCTGCACCAGCAGCAGACTGAAGACGGCGGCCATTTTTCACTGCCTGTTATAGGCCAAGAGCCCATTGTGACACGTGAGAGTTCCGGAGACAATGGCCAAAGGCTCATTGTGACTGCACGTGAAGGTTCCGTGCTCAGATTCTATCTACTGCAGGCAGCGCACCTGATTGGTCCAAAGCATTACAATACTCACACAGGTGTAGATGGACAAGACAAGCATAGTCAAGATCAGCACAGACACCATTTTTCCTTTTTTTAAATACATATAATACACCACATTTAAAATTCGGTGGTCCACAAGAGGGAGACAATGTTTCACAAAAGAATTCATGCCGTCAGAAAAGTGGTATATATGGCAGAGCTACTCATTGGATACTTCAATTTAAACAGTACTGACAGCCGGGGCCTAATTTTGTAGATGGCACAGAATATTTGCAACACTGTAACAAAGGCCTAATACAGGCCTACATCTTAACACACCTGTTGCAACCAGTAAAGACACATTGATTGATTGCATATTGAATGCAATACAATGTTTGACATACATAGGTGAAAGCAAAGCCCCCAACTGGTCCCCAAATAGGGGACGTATCAGATACTACACTTGATCTTGAGCGGCGGCGACGACGACGGATGCGAAAGGCAGAGGAGAGATAACCAGAAATGGTTTGCCACTTCTGCCACACCAAGGCCTAAAACCGACACCCATTGTGGAGAGAGAGCAAAAATTGCCAAGGGGAAGGCATTTCTAGAAGCTCTGGAGGCCTTCTCAATGACAGTTCTACTGTGTATGTGTGTGTGTTCAAGCTGTGCACAACGCGTTTTGAATCTGCATATCTCCACCTATTTTAACACACCCTCCATCCCCCTTTTGCTCTAAAGTGTGCAGTAACTGAGTGGGAAATTCAAAAAACAGACAGGCGAGCAGTTGTCTTCCCAACTCTCCTGAATCTGGGCACAGACCCCCCCCTGCCATGTGGTCTGCTGCTGCACCAGCAGCAGACTGAAGACGGCGGCCATTTTTCACTGCCTGTTATAGGCCAAGAGCCCATTGTGACACGTGAGAGTTCCGGAGACAATGGCCAAAGGCTCATTGTGACTGCACGTGAAGGTTCCGTGCTCAGATTCTATCTACTGCAGGCAGCGCACCTGATTGGTCCAAAGCATTACAATACTCACACAGGTGTAGATGGACAAGACAAGCATAGTCAAGATCAGCACAGACACCATTTTTCCTTTTTTTTAAATACATATAATACACCACATTTAAAATTCGGTGGTCCACAAGAGGGAGACAATGTTTCACAAAAGAATTCATGCCGTCAGAAAAGTGGTATATATGGCAGAGCTACTCATTGGATACTTCAATGTAAACAGTACTGACAGCCGGGGCCTAATTTTGTAGATGGCACAGTATATTTGCAACACTGTAACAAAGGCCTAATACAGGCCTACATCTTAACACACCTGTTGCAACCAGTAAAGACACATTGATTGATTGCATATTGAATGCAATACAATGTTTGACATACATAGGTGAAAGCAAAGCCCCCAACTGGTCCCCAAATAGGGGACGTATCAGATACTACACTTGATCTTGAGCGGCGGCGACGACGACGGATGCGAAAGGCAGAGGAGAGATAACCAGAAATGGTTTGCCACTTCTGCCGCACCAAGGCCTAAAACCGACACCCATTGTGGAGAGAGAGCAAAAATTGCCAAGGGGAAGGCATTTCTAGAAGCTCTGGAGGCCTTCTCAATGACAGTTCTACTGTGTATGTGTGTGTGTTCAAGCTGTGCACAACGCGTTTTGAATCTGCATATCTCCACCTATTTTAACACACCCTCCATCCCCCTTTTGCTCTAAAGTGTGCAGTAACTGAGTGGGAAATTCAAAAAACAGACAGGCGAGCAGTTGTCTTCCCAACTCTCCTGAATCTGGGCACAGACCCCCCCCCTGCCATGTGGTCTGCTGCTGCACCAGCAGCAGACTGAAGACGGCGGCCATTTTTCACTGCCTGTTATAGGCCAAGAGCCCATTGTGACACGTGAGAGTTCCGGAGACAATGGCCAAAGGCTCATTGTGACTGCACGTGAAGGTTCCGTGCTCAGATTCTATCTACTGCAGGCAGCGCACCTGATTGGTCCAAAGCATTACAATACTCACACAGGTGTAGATGGACAAGACAAGCATAGTCAAGATCAGCAGAGACACCATTTTTCCTTTTTTTTAAATACATATAATACACCACATTTAAAATTCGGTGGTCCACAAGAGGGAGACAATGTTTCACAAAAGAATTCATGCCGTCAGAAAAGTGGTATATATGGCAGAGCTACTCATTGGATACTTCAATTTAAACAGTACTGACAGCCGGGGCCTAATTTTGTAGATGGCACAGAATATTTGCAACACTGTAACAAAGGCCTAATACAGGCCTACATCTTAACACACCTGTTGCAACCAGTAAAGACACATTGATTGATTGCATATTGAATGCAATACAATGTTTGACATACATAGGTGAAAGCAAAGCCCCCAACTGGTCCCCAAATAGGGGACGTATCAGATACTACACTTGATCTTGAGCGGCGGCGACGACGACGGATGCGAAAGGCAGAGGAGAGATAACCAGAAATGGTTTGCCACTTCTGCCGCACCAAGGCCTAAAACCGACACCCATTGTGGAGAGAGAGCAAAAATTGCCAAGGGGAAGGCATTTCTAGAAGCTCTGGAGGCCTTCTCAATGACAGTTCTACTGTGTATGTGTGTGTGTTCAAGCTGTGCACAACGCGTTTTGAATCTGCATATCTCCACCTATTTTAACACACCCTCCATCCCCCTTTTGCTCTAAAGTGTGCAGTAACTGAGTGGGAAATTCAAAAAACAGACAGGCGAGCAGTTGTCTTCCCAACTCTCCTGAATCTGGGCACAGACCCCCCCCTGCCATGTGGTCTGCTGCTGCACCAGCAGCAGACTGAAGACGGCGGCCATTTTTCACTGCCTGTTATAGGCCAAGAGCCCATTGTGACACGTGAGAGTTCCGGAGACAATGGCCAAAGGCTCATTGTGACTGCACGTGAAGGTTCCGTGCTCAGATTCTATCTACTGCAGGCAGCGCACCTGATTGGTCCAAAGCATTACAATACTCACACAGGTGTAGATGGACAAGACAAGCATAGTCAAGATCAGCACAGACACCATTTTTCCTTTTTTTAAATACATATAATACACCACATTTAAAATTCGGTGGTCCACAAGAGGGAGACAATGTTTCACAAAAGAATTCATGCCGTCAGAAAAGTGGTATATATGGCAGAGCTACTCATTGGATACTTCAATTTAAACAGTACTGACAGCCGGGGCCTAATTTTGTAGATGGCACAGAATATTTGCAACACTGTAACAAAGGCCTAATACAGGCCTACATCTTAACACACCTGTTGCAACCAGTAAAGACACATTGATTGATTGCATATTGAATGCAATACAATGTTTGACATACATAGGTGAAAGCAAAGCCCCCAACTGGTCCCCAAATAGGGGACGTATCAGATACTACACTTGATCTTGAGCGGCGGCGACGACGACGGATGCGAAAGGCAGAGGAGAGATAACCAGAAATGGTTTGCCACTTCTGCCACACCAAGGCCTAAAACCGACACCCATTGTGGAGAGAGAGCAAAAATTGCCAAGGGGAAGGCATTTCTAGAAGCTCTGGAGGCCTTCTCAATGACAGTTCTACTGTGTATGTGTGTGTGTTCAAGCTGTGCACAACGCGTTTTGAATCTGCATATCTCCACCTATTTTAACACACCCTCCATCCCCCTTTTGCTCTAAAGTGTGCAGTAACTGAGTGGGAAATTCAAAAAACAGACAGGCGAGCAGTTGTCTTCCCAACTCTCCTGAATCTGGGCACAGACCCCCCCCTGCCATGTGGTCTGCTGCTGCACCAGCAGCAGACTGAAGACGGCGGCCATTTTTCACTGCCTGTTATAGGCCAAGAGCCCATTGTGACACGTGAGAGTTCCGGAGACAATGGCCAAAGGCTCATTGTGACTGCACGTGAAGGTTCCGTGCTCAGATTCTATCTACTGCAGGCAGCGCACCTGATTGGTCCAAAGCATTACAATACTCACACAGGTGTAGATGGACAAGACAAGCATAGTCAAGATCAGCACAGACACCATTTTTCCTTTTTTTTAAATACATATAATACACCACATTTAAAATTCGGTGGTCCACAAGAGGGAGACAATGTTTCACAAAAGAATTCATGCCGTCAGAAAAGTGGTATATATGGCAGAGCTACTCATTGGATACTTCAATGTAAACAGTACTGACAGCCGGGGCCTAATTTTGTAGATGGCACAGTATATTTGCAACACTGTAACAAAGGCCTAATACAGGCCTACATCTTAACACACCTGTTGCAACCAGTAAAGACACATTGATTGATTGCATATTGAATGCAATACAATGTTTGACATACATAGGTGAAAGCAAAGCCCCCAACTGGTCCCCAAATAGGGGACGTATCAGATACTACACTTGATCTTGAGCGGCGGCGACGACGACGGATGCGAAAGGCAGAGGAGAGATAACCAGAAATGGTTTGCCACTTCTGCCGCACCAAGGCCTAAAACCGACACCCATTGTGGAGAGAGAGCAAAAATTGCCAAGGGGAAGGCATTTCTAGAAGCTCTGGAGGCCTTCTCAATGACAGTTCTACTGTGTATGTGTGTGTGTTCAAGCTGTGCACAACGCGTTTTGAATCTGCATATCTCCACCTATTTTAACACACCCTCCATCCCCCTTTTGCTCTAAAGTGTGCAGTAACTGAGTGGGAAATTCAAAAAACAGACAGGCGAGCAGTTGTCTTCCCAACTCTCCTGAATCTGGGCACAGACCCCCCCCTGCCATGTGGTCTGCTGCTGCACCAGCAGCAGACTGAAGACGGCGGCCATTTTTCACTGCCTGTTATAGGCCAAGAGCCCATTGTGACACGTGAGAGTTCCGGAGACAATGGCCAAAGGCTCATTGTGACTGCACGTGAAGGTTCCGTGCTCAGATTCTATCTACTGCAGGCAGCGCACCTGATTGGTCCAAAGCATTACAATACTCACACAGGTGTAGATGGACAAGACAAGCATAGTCAAGATCAGCAGAGACACCATTTTTCCTTTTTTTTAAATACATATAATACACCACATTTAAAATTCGGTGGTCCACAAGAGGGAGACAATGTTTCACAAAAGAATTCATGCCGTCAGAAAAGTGGTATATATGGCAGAGCTACTCATTGGATACTTCAATTTAAACAGTACTGACAGCCGGGGCCTAATTTTGTAGATGGCACAGAATATTTGCAACACTGTAACAAAGGCCTAATACAGGCCTACATCTTAACACACCTGTTGCAACCAGTAAAGACACATTGATTGATTGCATATTGAATGCAATACAATGTTTGACATACATAGGTGAAAGCAAAGCCCCCAACTGGTCCCCAAATAGGGGACGTATCAGATACTACACTTGATCTTGAGCGGCGGCGACGACGACGGATGCGAAAGGCAGAGGAGAGATAACCAGAAATGGTTTGCCACTTCTGCCGCACCAAGGCCTAAAACCGACACCCATTGTGGAGAGAGAGCAAAAATTGCCAAGGGGAAGGCATTTCTAGAAGCTCTGGAGGCCTTCTCAATGACAGTTCTACTGTGTATGTGTGTGTGTTCAAGCTGTGCACAACGCGTTTTGAATCTGCATATCTCCACCTATTTTAACACACCCTCCATCCCCCTTTTGCTCTAAAGTGTGCAGTAACTGAGTGGGAAATTCAAAAAACAGACAGGCGAGCAGTTGTCTTCCCAACTCTCCTGAATCTGGGCACAGACCCCCCCCTGCCATGTGGTCTGCTGCTGCACCAGCAGCAGACTGAAGACGGCGGCCATTTTTCACTGCCTGTTATAGGCCAAGAGCCCATTGTGACACGTGAGAGTTCCGGAGACAATGGCCAAAGGCTCATTGTGACTGCACGTGAAGGTTCCGTGCTCAGATTCTATCTACTGCAGGCAGCGCACCTGATTGGTCCAAAGCATTACAATACTCACACAGGTGTAGATGGACAAGACAAGCATAGTCAAGATCAGCACAGACACCATTTTTCCTTTTTTTTAAATACATATAATACACCACATTTAAAATTCGGTGGTCCACAAGAGGGAGACAATGTTTCACAAAAGAATTCATGCCGTCAGAAAAGTGGTATATATGGCAGAGCTACTCATTGGATACTTCAATGTAAACAGTACTGACAGCCGGGGCCTAATTTTGTAGATGGCACAGTATATTTGCAACACTGTAACAAAGGCCTAATACAGGCCTACATCTTAACACACCTGTTGCAACCAGTAAAGACACATTGATTGATTGCATATTGAATGCAATACAATGTTTGACATACATAGGTGAAAGCAAAGCCCCCAACTGGTCCCCAAATAGGGGACGTATCAGATACTACACTTGATCTTGAGCGGCGGCGACGACGACGGATGCGAAAGGCAGAGGAGAGATAACCAGAAATGGTTTGCCACTTCTGCCGCACCAAGGCCTAAAACCGACACCCATTGTGGAGAGAGAGCAAAAATTGCCAAGGGGAAGGCATTTCTAGAAGCTCTGGAGGCCTTCTCAATGACAGTTCTACTGTGTATGTGTGTGTGTTCAAGCTGTGCACAACGCGTTTTGAATCTGCATATCTCCACCTATTTTAACACACCCTCCATCCCCCTTTTGCTCTAAAGTGTGCAGTAACTGAGTGGGAAATTCAAAAAACAGACAGGCGAGCAGTTGTCTTCCCAACTCTCCTGAATCTGGGCACAGACCCCCCCCTGCCATGTGGTCTGCTGCTGCACCAGCAGCAGACTGAAGACGGCGGCCATTTTTCACTGCCTGTTATAGGCCAAGAGCCCATTGTGACACGTGAGAGTTCCGGAGACAATGGCCAAAGGCTCATTGTGACTGCACGTGAAGGTTCCGTGCTCAGATTCTATCTACTGCAGGCAGCGCACCTGATTGGTCCAAAGCATTACAATACTCACACAGGTGTAGATGGACAAGACAAGCATAGTCAAGATCAGCACAGACACCATTTTTCCTTTTTTTTAAATACATATAATACACCACATTTAAAATTCGGTGGTCCACAAGAGGGAGACAATGTTTCACAAAAGAATTCATGCCGTCAGAAAAGTGGTATATATGGCAGAGCTACTCATTGGATACTTCAATGTAAACAGTACTGACAGCCGGGGCCTAATTTTGTAGATGGCACAGTATATTTGCAACACTGTAACAAAGGCCTAATACAGGCCTACATCTTAACACACCTGTTGCAACCAGTAAAGACACATTGATTGATTGCATATTGAATGCAATACAATGTTTGACATACATAGGTGAAAGCAAAGCCCCCAACTGGTCCCCAAATAGGGGACGTATCAGATACTACACTTGATCTTGAGCGGCGGCGACGACGACGGATGCGAAAGGCAGAGGAGAGATAACCAGAAATGGTTTGCCACTTCTGCCGCACCAAGGCCTAAAACCGACACCCATTGTGGAGAGAGAGCAAAAATTGCCAAGGGGAAGGCATTTCTAGAAGCTCTGGAGGCCTTCTCAATGACAGTTCTACTGTGTATGTGTGTGTGTTCAAGCTGTGCACAACGCGTTTTGAATCTGCATATCTCCACCTATTTTAACACACCCTCCATCCCCCTTTTGCTCTAAAGTGTGCAGTAACTGAGTGGGAAATTCAAAAAACAGACAGGCGAGCAGTTGTCTTCCCAACTCTCCTGAATCTGGGCACAGACCCCCCCCCTGCCATGTGGTCTGCTGCTGCACCAGCAGCAGACTGAAGACGGCGGCCATTTTTCACTGCCTGTTATAGGCCAAGAGCCCATTGTGACACGTGAGAGTTCCGGAGACAATGGCCAAAGGCTCATTGTGACTGCACGTGAAGGTTCCGTGCTCAGATTCTATCTACTGCAGGCAGCGCACCTGATTGGTCCAAAGCATTACAATACTCACACAGGTGTAGATGGACAAGACAAGCATAGTCAAGATCAGCACAGACACCATTTTTCCTTTTTTTTAAATACATATAATACACCACATTTAAAATTCGGTGGTCCACAAGAGGGAGACAATGTTTCACAAAGGAATTCATGCCGTCAGAAAAGTGGTATATATGGCAGAGCTACTCATTGGATACTTCAATTTAAACAGTACTGACAGCCGGGGCCTAATTTTGTAGATGGCACAGAATATTTGCAACACTGTAACAAAGGCCTAATACAGGCCTACATCTTAACACACCTGTTGCAACCAGTAAAGACACATTGATTGATTGCATATTGAATGCAATACAATGTTTGACATACATAGGTGAAAGCAAAGCCCCCAACTGGTCCCCAAATAGGGGACGTATCAGATACTACACTTGATCTTGAGCGGCGGCGACGACGACGGATGCGAAAGGCAGAGGAGAGATAACCAGAAATGGTTTGCCACTTCTGCCGCACCAAGGCCTAAAACCGACACCCATTGTGGAGAGAGAGCAAAAATTGCCAAGGGGAAGGCATTTCTAGAAGCTCTGGAGGCCTTCTCAATGACAGTTCTACTGTGTATGTGTGTGTGTTCAAGCTGTGCACAACGCGTTTTGAATCTGCATATCTCCACCTATTTTAACACACCCTCCATCCCCCTTTTGCTCTAAAGTGTGCAGTAACTGAGTGGGAAATTCAAAAAACAGACAGGCGAGCAGTTGTCTTCCCAACTCTCCTGAAGCTGGGCACAGACCCCCCCTGCCATGTGGTCTGCTGCTGCACCAGCAGCAGACTGAAGACGGCGGCCATTTTTCACTGCCTGTTGTAGGCCAAGAGCCCATTGTGACACGTGAGAGTTCCGGAGACAATGGCCAAAGGCTCATTGTGACTGCACGTGAAGGTTCCGTGCTCAGATTCTATCTACTGCAGGCAGCGCACCTGATTGGTCCAAAGCATTACAATACTCACACAGGTGTAGATGGACAAGACAAGCATAGTCAAGATCAGCACAGACACCATTTTTCCTTTTTTTTAAATACATATAATACACCACATTTAAAATTCGGTGGTCCACAAGAGGGAGACAATGTTTCACAAAAGAATTCATGCCGTCAGAAAAGTGGTATATATGGCAGAGCTACTCATTGGATACTTCAATTTAAACAGTACTGACAGCCGGGGCCTAATTTTGTAGATGGCACAGAATATTTGCAACACTGTAACAAAGGCCTAATACAGGCCTACATCTTAACACACCTGTTGCAACCAGTAAAGACACATTGATTGATTGCATATTGAATGCAATACAATGTTTGACATACATAGGTGAAAGCAAAGCCCCCAACTGGTCCCCAAATAGGGGACGTATCAGATACTACACTTGATCTTGAGCGGCGGCGACGACGACGGATGCGAAAGGCAGAGGAGAGATAACCAGAAATGGTTTGCCACTTCTGCCGCACCAAGGCCTAAAACCGACACCCATTGTGGAGAGAGAGCAAAAATTGCCAAGGGGAAGGCATTTCTAGAAGCTCTGGAGGCCTTCTCAATGACAGTTCTACTGTGTATGTGTGTGTGTTCAAGCTGTGCACAACGCGTTTTGAATCTGCATATCTCCACCTATTTTAACACACCCTCCATCCCCCTTTTGCTCTAAAGTGTGCAGTAACTGAGTGGGAAATTCAAAAAACAGACAGGCGAGCAGTTGTCTTCCCAACTCTCCTGAATCTGGGCACAGACCCCCCCCCTGCCATGTGGTCTGCTGCTGCACCAGCAGCAGACTGAAGACGGCGGCCATTTTTCACTGCCTGTTATAGGCCAAGAGCCCATTGTGACACGTGAGAGTTCCGGAGACAATGGCCAAAGGCTCATTGTGACTGCACGTGAAGGTTCCGTGCTCAGATTCTATCTACTGCAGGCAGCGCACCTGATTGGTCCAAAGCATTACAATACTCACACAGGTGTAGATGGACAAGACAAGCATAGTCAAGATCAGCACAGACACCATTTTTCCTTTTTTTTAAATACATATAATACACCACATTTAAAATTCGGTGGTCCACAAGAGGGAGACAATGTTTCACAAAGGAATTCATGCCGTCAGAAAAGTGGTATATATGGCAGAGCTACTCATTGGATACTTCAATTTAAACAGTACTGACAGCCGGGGCCTAATTTTGTAGATGGCACAGAATATTTGCAACACTGTAACAAAGGCCTAATACAGGCCTACATCTTAACACACCTGTTGCAACCAGTAAAGACACATTGATTGATTGCATATTGAATGCAATACAATGTTTGACATACATAGGTGAAAGCAAAGCCCCCAACTGGTCCCCAAATAGGGGACGTATCAGATACTACACTTGATCTTGAGCGGCGGCGACGACGACGGATGCGAAAGGCAGAGGAGAGATAACCAGAAATGGTTTGCCACTTCTGCCGCACCAAGGCCTAAAACCGACACCCATTGTGGAGAGAGAGCAAAAATTGCCAAGGGGAAGGCATTTCTAGAAGCTCTGGAGGCCTTCTCAATGACAGTTCTACTGTGTATGTGTGTGTGTTCAAGCTGTGCACAACGCGTTTTGAATCTGCATATCTCCACCTATTTTAACACACCCTCCATCCCCCTTTTGCTCTAAAGTGTGCAGTAACTGAGTGGGAAATTCAAAAAACAGACAGGCGAGCAGTTGTCTTCCCAACTCTCCTGAAGCTGGGCACAGACCCCCCCTGCCATGTGGTCTGCTGCTGCACCAGCAGCAGACTGAAGACGGCGGCCATTTTTCACTGCCTGTTGTAGGCCAAGAGCCCATTGTGACACGTGAGAGTTCCGGAGACAATGGCCAAAGGCTCATTGTGACTGCACGTGAAGGTTCCGTGCTCAGATTCTATCTACTGCAGGCAGCGCACCTGATTGGTCCAAAGCATTACAATACTCACACAGGTGTAGATGGACAAGACAAGCATAGTCAAGATCAGCACAGACACCATTTTTCCTTTTTTTTAAATACATATAATACACCACATTTAAAATTCGGTGGTCCACAAGAGGGAGACAATGTTTCACAAAAGAATTCATGCCGTCAGAAAAGTGGTATATATGGCAGAGCTACTCATTGGATACTTCAATTTAAACAGTACTGACAGCCGGGGCCTAATTTTGTAGATGGCACAGAATATTTGCAACACTGTAACAAAGGCCTAATACAGGCCTACATCTTAACACACCTGTTGCAACCAGTAAAGACACATTGATTGATTGCATATTGAATGCAATACAATGTTTGACATACATAGGTGAAAGCAAAGCCCCCAACTGGTCCCCAAATAGGGGACGTATCAGATACTACACTTGATCTTGAGCGGCGGCGACGACGACGGATGCGAAAGGCAGAGGAGAGATAACCAGAAATGGTTTGCCACTTCTGCCGCACCAAGGCCTAAAACCGACACCCATTGTGGAGAGAGAGCAAAAATTGCCAAGGGGAAGGCATTTCTAGAAGCTCTGGAGGCCTTCTCAATGACAGTTCTACTGTGTATGTGTGTGTGTTCAAGCTGTGCACAACGCGTTTTGAATCTGCATATCTCCACCTATTTTAACACACCCTCCATCCCCCTTTTGCTCTAAAGTGTGCAGTAACTGAGTGGGAAATTCAAAAAACAGACAGGCGAGCAGTTGTCTTCCCAACTCTCCTGAATCTGGGCACAGACCCCCCCCTGCCATGTGGTCTGCTGCTGCACCAGCAGCAGACTGAAGACGGCGGCCATTTTTCACTGCCTGTTATAGGCCAAGAGCCCATTGTGACACGTGAGAGTTCCGGAGACAATGGCCAAAGGCTCATTGTGACTGCACGTGAAGGTTCCGTGCTCAGATTCTATCTACTGCAGGCAGCGCACCTGATTGGTCCAAAGCATTACAATACTCACACAGGTGTAGATGGACAAGACAAGCATAGTCAAGATCAGCACAGACACCATTTTTCCTTTTTTTTAAATACATATAATACACCACATTTAAAATTCGGTGGTCCACAAGAGGGAGACAATGTTTCACAAAAGAATTCATGCCGTCAGAAAAGTGGTATATATGGCAGAGCTACTCATTGGATACTTCAATGTAAACAGTACTGACAGCCGGGGCCTAATTTTGTAGATGGCACAGTATATTTGCAACACTGTAACAAAGGCCTAATACAGGCCTACATCTTAACACACCTGTTGCAACCAGTAAAGACACATTGATTGATTGCATATTGAATGCAATACAATGTTTGACATACATAGGTGAAAGCAAAGCCCCCAACTGGTCCCCAAATAGGGGACGTATCAGATACTACACTTGATCTTGAGCGGCGGCGACGACGACGGATGCGAAAGGCAGAGGAGAGATAACCAGAAATGGTTTGCCACTTCTGCCGCACCAAGGCCTAAAACCGACACCCATTGTGGAGAGAGAGCAAAAATTGCCAAGGGGAAGGCATTTCTAGAAGCTCTGGAGGCCTTCTCAATGACAGTTCTACTGTGTATGTGTGTGTGTTCAAGCTGTGCACAACGCGTTTTGAATCTGCATATCTCCACCTATTTTAACACACCCTCCATCCCCCTTTTGCTCTAAAGTGTGCAGTAACTGAGTGGGAAATTCAAAAAACAGACAGGCGAGCAGTTGTCTTCCCAACTCTCCTGAATCTGGGCACAGACCCCCCCCTGCCATGTGGTCTGCTGCTGCACCAGCAGCAGACTGAAGACGGCGGCCATTTTTCACTGCCTGTTATAGGCCAAGAGCCCATTGTGACACGTGAGAGTTCCGGAGACAATGGCCAAAGGCTCATTGTGACTGCACGTGAAGGTTCCGTGCTCAGATTCTATCTACTGCAGGCAGCGCACCTGATTGGTCCAAAGCATTACAATACTCACACAGGTGTAGATGGACAAGACAAGCATAGTCAAGATCAGCACAGACACCATTTTTCCTTTTTTTTAAATACATATAATACACCACATTTAAAATTCGGTGGTCCACAAGAGGGAGACAATGTTTCACAAAAGAATTCATGCCGTCAGAAAAGTGGTATATATGGCAGAGCTACTCATTGGATACTTCAATGTAAACAGTACTGACAGCCGGGGCCTAATTTTGTAGATGGCACAGTATATTTGCAACACTGTAACAAAGGCCTAATACAGGCCTACATCTTAACACACCTGTTGCAACCAGTAAAGACACATTGATTGATTGCATATTGAATGCAATACAATGTTTGACATACATAGGTGAAAGCAAAGCCCCCAACTGGTCCCCAAATAGGGGACGTATCAGATACTACACTTGATCTTGAGCGGCGGCGACGACGACGGATGCGAAAGGCAGAGGAGAGATAACCAGAAATGGTTTGCCACTTCTGCCGCACCAAGGCCTAAAACCGACACCCATTGTGGAGAGAGAGCAAAAATTGCCAAGGGGAAGGCATTTCTAGAAGCTCTGGAGGCCTTCTCAATGACAGTTCTACTGTGTATGTGTGTGTGTTCAAGCTGTGCACAACGCGTTTTGAATCTGCATATCTCCACCTATTTTAACACACCCTCCATCCCCCTTTTGCTCTAAAGTGTGCAGTAACTGAGTGGGAAATTCAAAAAACAGACAGGCGAGCAGTTGTCTTCCCAACTCTCCTGAATCTGGGCACAGACCCCCCCCCTGCCATGTGGTCTGCTGCTGCACCAGCAGCAGACTGAAGACGGCGGCCATTTTTCACTGCCTGTTATAGGCCAAGAGCCCATTGTGACACGTGAGAGTTCCGGAGACAATGGCCAAAGGCTCATTGTGACTGCACGTGAAGGTTCCGTGCTCAGATTCTATCTACTGCAGGCAGCGCACCTGATTGGTCCAAAGCATTACAATACTCACACAGGTGTAGATGGACAAGACAAGCATAGTCAAGATCAGCACAGACACCATTTTTCCTTTTTTTTAAATACATATAATACACCACATTTAAAATTCGGTGGTCCACAAGAGGGAGACAATGTTTCACAAAGGAATTCATGCCGTCAGAAAAGTGGTATATATGGCAGAGCTACTCATTGGATACTTCAATTTAAACAGTACTGACAGCCGGGGCCTAATTTTGTAGATGGCACAGAATATTTGCAACACTGTAACAAAGGCCTAATACAGGCCTACATCTTAACACACCTGTTGCAACCAGTAAAGACACATTGATTGATTGCATATTGAATGCAATACAATGTTTGACATACATAGGTGAAAGCAAAGCCCCCAACTGGTCCCCAAATAGGGGACGTATCAGATACTACACTTGATCTTGAGCGGCGGCGACGACGACGGATGCGAAAGGCAGAGGAGAGATAACCAGAAATGGTTTGCCACTTCTGCCGCACCAAGGCCTAAAACCGACACCCATTGTGGAGAGAGAGCAAAAATTGCCAAGGGGAAGGCATTTCTAGAAGCTCTGGAGGCCTTCTCAATGACAGTTCTACTGTGTATGTGTGTGTGTTCAAGCTGTGCACAACGCGTTTTGAATCTGCATATCTCCACCTATTTTAACACACCCTCCATCCCCCTTTTGCTCTAAAGTGTGCAGTAACTGAGTGGGAAATTCAAAAAACAGACAGGCGAGCAGTTGTCTTCCCAACTCTCCTGAATCTGGGCACAGACCCCCCCCTGCCATGTGGTCTGCTGCTGCACCAGCAGCAGACTGAAGACGGCGGCCATTTTTCACTGCCTGTTATAGGCCAAGAGCCCATTGTGACACGTGAGAGTTCCGGAGACAATGGCCAAAGGCTCATTGTGACTGCACGTGAAGGTTCCGTGCTCAGATTCTATCTACTGCAGGCAGCGCACCTGATTGGTCCAAAGCATTACAATACTCACACAGGTGTAGATGGACAAGACAAGCATAGTCAAGATCAGCACAGACACCATTTTTCCTTTTTTTTAAATACATATAATACACCACATTTAAAATTCGGTGGTCCACAAGAGGGAGACAATGTTTCACAAAAGAATTCATGCCGTCAGAAAAGTGGTATATATGGCAGAGCTACTCATTGGATACTTCAATTTAAACAGTACTGACAGCCGGGGCCTAATTTTGTAGATGGCACAGAATATTTGCAACACTGTAACAAAGGCCTAATACAGGCCTACATCTTAACACACCTGTTGCAACCAGTAAAGACACATTGATTGATTGCATATTGAATGCAATACAATGTTTGACATACATAGGTGAAAGCAAAGCCCCCAACTGGTCCCCAAATAGGGGACGTATCAGATACTACACTTGATCTTGAGCGGCGGCGACGACGACGGATGCGAAAGGCAGAGGAGAGATAACCAGAAATGGTTTGCCACTTCTGCCGCACCAAGGCCTAAAACCGACACCCATTGTGGAGAGAGAGCAAAAATTGCCAAGGGGAAGGCATTTCTAGAAGCTCTGGAGGCCTTCTCAATGACAGTTCTACTGTGTATGTGTGTGTGTTCAAGCTGTGCACAACGCGTTTTGAATCTGCATATCTCCACCTATTTTAACACACCCTCCATCCCCCTTTTGCTCTAAAGTGTGCAGTAACTGAGTGGGAAATTCAAAAAACAGACAGGCGAGCAGTTGTCTTCCCAACTCTCCTGAATCTGGGCACAGACCCCCCCCTGCCATGTGGTCTGCTGCTGCACCAGCAGCAGACTGAAGACGGCGGCCATTTTTCACTGCCTGTTATAGGCCAAGAGCCCATTGTGACACGTGAGAGTTCCGGAGACAATGGCCAAAGGCTCATTGTGACTGCACGTGAAGGTTCCGTGCTCAGATTCTATCTACTGCAGGCAGCGCACCTGATTGGTCCAAAGCATTACAATACTCACACAGGTGTAGATGGACAAGACAAGCATAGTCAAGATCAGCACAGACACCATTTTTCCTTTTTTTTAAATACATATAATACACCACATTTAAAATTCGGTGGTCCACAAGAGGGAGACAATGTTTCACAAAAGAATTCATGCCGTCAGAAAAGTGGTATATATGGCAGAGCTACTCATTGGATACTTCAATGTAAACAGTACTGACAGCCGGGGCCTAATTTTGTAGATGGCACAGTATATTTGCAACACTGTAACAAAGGCCTAATACAGGCCTACATCTTAACACACCTGTTGCAACCAGTAAAGACACATTGATTGATTGCATATTGAATGCAATACAATGTTTGACATACATAGGTGAAAGCAAAGCCCCCAACTGGTCCCCAAATAGGGGACGTATCAGATACTACACTTGATCTTGAGCGGCGGCGACGACGACGGATGCGAAAGGCAGAGGAGAGATAACCAGAAATGGTTTGCCACTTCTGCCGCACCAAGGCCTAAAACCGACACCCATTGTGGAGAGAGAGCAAAAATTGCCAAGGGGAAGGCATTTCTAGAAGCTCTGGAGGCCTTCTCAATGACAGTTCTACTGTGTATGTGTGTGTGTTCAAGCTGTGCACAACGCGTTTTGAATCTGCATATCTCCACCTATTTTAACACACCCTCCATCCCCCTTTTGCTCTAAAGTGTGCAGTAACTGAGTGGGAAATTCAAAAAACAGACAGGCGAGCAGTTGTCTTCCCAACTCTCCTGAATCTGGGCACAGACCCCCCCCCTGCCATGTGGTCTGCTGCTGCACCAGCAGCAGACTGAAGACGGCGGCCATTTTTCACTGCCTGTTATAGGCCAAGAGCCCATTGTGACACGTGAGAGTTCCGGAGACAATGGCCAAAGGCTCATTGTGACTGCACGTGAAGGTTCCGTGCTCAGATTCTATCTACTGCAGGCAGCGCACCTGATTGGTCCAAAGCATTACAATACTCACACAGGTGTAGATGGACAAGACAAGCATAGTCAAGATCAGCACAGACACCATTTTTCCTTTTTTTTAAATACATATAATACACCACATTTAAAATTCGGTGGTCCACAAGAGGGAGACAATGTTTCACAAAGGAATTCATGCCGTCAGAAAAGTGGTATATATGGCAGAGCTACTCATTGGATACTTCAATTTAAACAGTACTGACAGCCGGGGCCTAATTTTGTAGATGGCACAGTATATTTGCAACACTGTAACAAAGGCCTAATACAGGCCTACATCTTAACACACCTGTTGCAACCAGTAAAGACACATTGATTGATTGCATATTGAATGCAATACAATGTTTGACATACATAGGTGAAAGCAAAGCCCCCAACTGGTCCCCAAATAGGGGACGTATCAGATACTACACTTGATCTTGAGCGGCGGCGACGACGACGGATGCGAAAGGCAGAGGAGAGATAACCAGAAATGGTTTGCCACTTCTGCCGCACCAAGGCCTAAAACCGACACCCATTGTGGAGAGAGAGCAAAAATTGCCAAGGGGAAGGCATTTCTAGAAGCTCTGGAGGCCTTCTCAATGACAGTTCTACTGTGTATGTGTGTGTGTTCAAGCTGTGCACAACGCGTTTTGAATCTGCATATCTCCACCTATTTTAACACACCCTCCATCCCCCTTTTGCTCTAAAGTGTGCAGTAACTGAGTGGGAAATTCAAAAAACAGACAGGCGAGCAGTTGTCTTCCCAACTCTCCTGAATCTGGGCACAGACCCCCCCCTGCCATGTGGTCTGCTGCTGCACCAGCAGCAGACTGAAGACGGCGGCCATTTTTCACTGCCTGTTATAGGCCAAGAGCCCATTGTGACACGTGAGAGTTCCGGAGACAATGGCCAAAGGCTCATTGTGACTGCACGTGAAGGTTCCGTGCTCAGATTCTATCTACTGCAGGCAGCGCACCTGATTGGTCCAAAGCATTACAATACTCACACAGGTGTAGATGGACAAGACAAGCATAGTCAAGATCAGCACAGACACCATTTTTCCTTTTTTTTAAATACATATAATACACCACATTTAAAATTCGGTGGTCCACAAGAGGGAGACAATGTTTCACAAAAGAATTCATGCCGTCAGAAAAGTGGTATATATGGCAGAGCTACTCATTGGATACTTCAATTTAAACAGTACTGACAGCCGGGGCCTAATTTTGTAGATGGCACAGAATATTTGCAACACTGTAACAAAGGCCTAATACAGGCCTACATCTTAACACACCTGTTGCAACCAGTAAAGACACATTGATTGATTGCATATTGAATGCAATACAATGTTTGACATACATAGGTGAAAGCAAAGCCCCCAACTGGTCCCCAAATAGGGGACGTATCAGATACTACACTTGATCTTGAGCGGCGGCGACGACGACGGATGCGAAAGGCAGAGGAGAGATAACCAGAAATGGTTTGCCACTTCTGCCGCACCAAGGCCTAAAACCGACACCCATTGTGGAGAGAGAGCAAAAATTGCCAAGGGGAAGGCATTTCTAGAAGCTCTGGAGGCCTTCTCAATGACAGTTCTACTGTGTATGTGTGTGTGTTCAAGCTGTGCACAACGCGTTTTGAATCTGCATATCTCCACCTATTTTAACACACCCTCCATCCCCCTTTTGCTCTAAAGTGTGCAGTAACTGAGTGGGAAATTCAAAAAACAGACAGGCGAGCAGTTGTCTTCCCAACTCTCCTGAATCTGGGCACAGACCCCCCCCTGCCATGTGGTCTGCTGCTGCACCAGCAGCAGACTGAAGACGGCGGCCATTTTTCACTGCCTGTTATAGGCCAAGAGCCCATTGTGACACGTGAGAGTTCCGGAGACAATGGCCAAAGGCTCATTGTGACTGCACGTGAAGGTTCCGTGCTCAGATTCTATCTACTGCAGGCAGCGCACCTGATTGGTCCAAAGCATTACAATACTCACACAGGTGTAGATGGACAAGACAAGCATAGTCAAGATCAGCACAGACACCATTTTTCCTTTTTTTTAAATACATATAATACACCACATTTAAAATTCGGTGGTCCACAAGAGGGAGACAATGTTTCACAAAAGAATTCATGCCGTCAGAAAAGTGGTATATATGGCAGAGCTACTCATTGGATACTTCAATGTAAACAGTACTGACAGCCGGGGCCTAATTTTGTAGATGGCACAGTATATTTGCAACACTGTAACAAAGGCCTAATACAGGCCTACATCTTAACACACCTGTTGCAACCAGTAAAGACACATTGATTGATTGCATATTGAATGCAATACAATGTTTGACATACATAGGTGAAAGCAAAGCCCCCAACTGGTCCCCAAATAGGGGACGTATCAGATACTACACTTGATCTTGAGCGGCGGCGACGACGACGGATGCGAAAGGCAGAGGAGAGATAACCAGAAATGGTTTGCCACTTCTGCCGCACCAAGGCCTAAAACCGACACCCATTGTGGAGAGAGAGCAAAAATTGCCAAGGGGAAGGCATTTCTAGAAGCTCTGGAGGCCTTCTCAATGACAGTTCTACTGTGTATGTGTGTGTGTTCAAGCTGTGCACAACGCGTTTTGAATCTGCATATCTCCACCTATTTTAACACACCCTCCATCCCCCTTTTGCTCTAAAGTGTGCAGTAACTGAGTGGGAAATTCAAAAAACAGACAGGCGAGCAGTTGTCTTCCCAACTCTCCTGAATCTGGGCACAGACCCCCCCCCTGCCATGTGGTCTGCTGCTGCACCAGCAGCAGACTGAAGACGGCGGCCATTTTTCACTGCCTGTTATAGGCCAAGAGCCCATTGTGACACGTGAGAGTTCCGGAGACAATGGCCAAAGGCTCATTGTGACTGCACGTGAAGGTTCCGTGCTCAGATTCTATCTACTGCAGGCAGCGCACCTGATTGGTCCAAAGCATTACAATACTCACACAGGTGTAGATGGACAAGACAAGCATAGTCAAGATCAGCACAGACACCATTTTTCCTTTTTTTTAAATACATATAATACACCACATTTAAAATTCGGTGGTCCACAAGAGGGAGACAATGTTTCACAAAGGAATTCATGCCGTCAGAAAAGTGGTATATATGGCAGAGCTACTCATTGGATACTTCAATTTAAACAGTACTGACAGCCGGGGCCTAATTTTGTAGATGGCACAGTATATTTGCAACACTGTAACAAAGGCCTAATACAGGCCTACATCTTAACACACCTGTTGCAACCAGTAAAGACACATTGATTGATTGCATATTGAATGCAATACAATGTTTGACATACATAGGTGAAAGCAAAGCCCCCAACTGGTCCCCAAATAGGGGACGTATCAGATACTACACTTGATCTTGAGCGGCGGCGACGACGACGGATGCGAAAGGCAGAGGAGAGATAACCAGAAATGGTTTGCCACTTCTGCCGCACCAAGGCCTAAAACCGACACCCATTGTGGAGAGAGAGCAAAAATTGCCAAGGGGAAGGCATTTCTAGAAGCTCTGGAGGCCTTCTCAATGACAGTTCTACTGTGTATGTGTGTGTGTTCAAGCTGTGCACAACGCGTTTTGAATCTGCATATCTCCACCTATTTTAACACACCCTCCATCCCCCTTTTGCTCTAAAGTGTGCAGTAACTGAGTGGGAAATTCAAAAAACAGACAGGCGAGCAGTTGTCTTCCCAACTCTCCTGAATCTGGGCACAGACCCCCCCCTGCCATGTGGTCTGCTGCTGCACCAGCAGCAGACTGAAGACGGCGGCCATTTTTCACTGCCTGTTATAGGCCAAGAGCCCATTGTGACACGTGAGAGTTCCGGAGACAATGGCCAAAGGCTCATTGTGACTGCACGTGAAGGTTCCGTGCTCAGATTCTATCTACTGCAGGCAGCGCACCTGATTGGTCCAAAGCATTACAATACTCACACAGGTGTAGATGGACAAGACAAGCATAGTCAAGATCAGCACAGACACCATTTTTCCTTTTTTTTAAATACATATAATACACCACATTTAAAATTCGGTGGTCCACAAGAGGGAGACAATGTTTCACAAAGGAATTCATGCCGTCAGAAAAGTGGTATATATGGCAGAGCTACTCATTGGATACTTCAATTTAAACAGTACTGACAGCCGGGGCCTAATTTTGTAGATGGCACAGTATATTTGCAACACTGTAACAAAGGCCTAATACAGGCCTACATCTTAACACACCTGTTGCAACCAGTAAAGACACATTGATTGATTGCATATTGAATGCAATACAATGTTTGACATACATAGGTGAAAGCAAAGCCCCCAACTGGTCCCCAAATAGGGGACGTATCAGATACTACACTTGATCTTGAGCGGCGGCGACGACGACGGATGCGAAAGGCAGAGGAGAGATAACCAGAAATGGTTTGCCACTTCTGCCGCACCAAGGCCTAAAACCGACACCCATTGTGGAGAGAGAGCAAAAATTGCCAAGGGGAAGGCATTTCTAGAAGCTCTGGAGGCCTTCTCAATGACAGTTCTACTGTGTATGTGTGTGTGTTCAAGCTGTGCACAACGCGTTTTGAATCTGCATATCTCCACCTATTTTAACACACCCTCCATCCCCCTTTTGCTCTAAAGTGTGCAGTAACTGAGTGGGAAATTCAAAAAACAGACAGGCGAGCAGTTGTCTTCCCAACTCTCCTGAATCTGGGCACAGACCCCCCCCTGCCATGTGGTCTGCTGCTGCACCAGCAGCAGACTGAAGACGGCGGCCATTTTTCACTGCCTGTTATAGGCCAAGAGCCCATTGTGACACGTGAGAGTTCCGGAGACAATGGCCAAAGGCTCATTGTGACTGCACGTGAAGGTTCCGTGCTCAGATTCTATCTACTGCAGGCAGCGCACCTGATTGGTCCAAAGCATTACAATACTCACACAGGTGTAGATGGACAAGACAAGCATAGTCAAGATCAGCACAGACACCATTTTTCCTTTTTTTTAAATACATATAATACACCACATTTAAAATTCGGTGGTCCACAAGAGGGAGACAATGTTTCACAAAAGAATTCATGCCGTCAGAAAAGTGGTATATATGGCAGAGCTACTCATTGGATACTTCAATTTAAACAGTACTGACAGCCGGGGCCTAATTTTGTAGATGGCACAGAATATTTGCAACACTGTAACAAAGGCCTAATACAGGCCTACATCTTAACACACCTGTTGCAACCAGTAAAGACACATTGATTGATTGCATATTGAATGCAATACAATGTTTGACATACATAGGTGAAAGCAAAGCCCCCAACTGGTCCCCAAATAGGGGACGTATCAGATACTACACTTGATCTTGAGCGGCGGCGACGACGACGGATGCGAAAGGCAGAGGAGAGATAACCAGAAATGGTTTGCCACTTCTGCCGCACCAAGGCCTAAAACCGACACCCATTGTGGAGAGAGAGCAAAAATTGCCAAGGGGAAGGCATTTCTAGAAGCTCTGGAGGCCTTCTCAATGACAGTTCTACTGTGTATGTGTGTGTGTTCAAGCTGTGCACAACGCGTTTTGAATCTGCATATCTCCACCTATTTTAACACACCCTCCATCCCCCTTTTGCTCTAAAGTGTGCAGTAACTGAGTGGGAAATTCAAAAAACAGACAGGCGAGCAGTTGTCTTCCCAACTCTCCTGAATCTGGGCACAGACCCCCCCCTGCCATGTGGTCTGCTGCTGCACCAGCAGCAGACTGAAGACGGCGGCCATTTTTCACTGCCTGTTATAGGCCAAGAGCCCATTGTGACACGTGAGAGTTCCGGAGACAATGGCCAAAGGCTCATTGTGACTGCACGTGAAGGTTCCGTGCTCAGATTCTATCTACTGCAGGCAGCGCACCTGATTGGTCCAAAGCATTACAATACTCACACAGGTGTAGATGGACAAGACAAGCATAGTCAAGATCAGCACAGACACCATTTTTCCTTTTTTTTAAATACATATAATACACCACATTTAAAATTCGGTGGTCCACAAGAGGGAGACAATGTTTCACAAAAGAATTCATGCCGTCAGAAAAGTGGTATATATGGCAGAGCTACTCATTGGATACTTCAATGTAAACAGTACTGACAGCCGGGGCCTAATTTTGTAGATGGCACAGTATATTTGCAACACTGTAACAAAGGCCTAATACAGGCCTACATCTTAACACACCTGTTGCAACCAGTAAAGACACATTGATTGATTGCATATTGAATGCAATACAATGTTTGACATACATAGGTGAAAGCAAAGCCCCCAACTGGTCCCCAAATAGGGGACGTATCAGATACTACACTTGATCTTGAGCGGCGGCGACGACGACGGATGCGAAAGGCAGAGGAGAGATAACCAGAAATGGTTTGCCACTTCTGCCGCACCAAGGCCTAAAACCGACACCCATTGTGGAGAGAGAGCAAAAATTGCCAAGGGGAAGGCATTTCTAGAAGCTCTGGAGGCCTTCTCAATGACAGTTCTACTGTGTATGTGTGTGTGTTCAAGCTGTGCACAACGCGTTTTGAATCTGCATATCTCCACCTATTTTAACACACCCTCCATCCCCCTTTTGCTCTAAAGTGTGCAGTAACTGAGTGGGAAATTCAAAAAACAGACAGGCGAGCAGTTGTCTTCCCAACTCTCCTGAATCTGGGCACAGACCCCCCCCTGCCATGTGGTCTGCTGCTGCACCAGCAGCAGACTGAAGACGGCGGCCATTTTTCACTGCCTGTTATAGGCCAAGAGCCCATTGTGACACGTGAGAGTTCCGGAGACAATGGCCAAAGGCTCATTGTGACTGCACGTGAAGGTTCCGTGCTCAGATTCTATCTACTGCAGGCAGCGCACCTGATTGGTCCAAAGCATTACAATACTCACACAGGTGTAGATGGACAAGACAAGCATAGTCAAGATCAGCACAGACACCATTTTTCCTTTTTTTTAAATACATATAATACACCACATTTAAAATTCGGTGGTCCACAAGAGGGAGACAATGTTTCACAAAAGAATTCATGCCGTCAGAAAAGTGGTATATATGGCAGAGCTACTCATTGGATACTTCAATTTAAACAGTACTGACAGCCGGGGCCTAATTTTGTAGATGGCACAGAATATTTGCAACACTGTAACAAAGGCCTAATACAGGCCTACATCTTAACACACCTGTTGCAACCAGTAAAGACACATTGATTGATTGCATATTGAATGCAATACAATGTTTGACATACATAGGTGAAAGCAAAGCCCCCAACTGGTCCCCAAATAGGGGACGTATCAGATACTACACTTGATCTTGAGCGGCGGCGACGACGACGGATGCGAAAGGCAGAGGAGAGATAACCAGAAATGGTTTGCCACTTCTGCCGCACCAAGGCCTAAAACCGACACCCATTGTGGAGAGAGAGCAAAAATTGCCAAGGGGAAGGCATTTCTAGAAGCTCTGGAGGCCTTCTCAATGACAGTTCTACTGTGTATGTGTGTGTGTTCAAGCTGTGCACAACGCGTTTTGAATCTGCATATCTCCACCTATTTTAACACACCCTCCATCCCCCTTTTGCTCTAAAGTGTGCAGTAACTGAGTGGGAAATTCAAAAAACAGACAGGCGAGCAGTTGTCTTCCCAACTCTCCTGAATCTGGGCACAGACCCCCCCCTGCCATGTGGTCTGCTGCTGCACCAGCAGCAGACTGAAGACGGCGGCCATTTTTCACTGCCTGTTATAGGCCAAGAGCCCATTGTGACACGTGAGAGTTCCGGAGACAATGGCCAAAGGCTCATTGTGACTGCACGTGAAGGTTCCGTGCTCAGATTCTATCTACTGCAGGCAGCGCACCTGATTGGTCCAAAGCATTACAATACTCACACAGGTGTAGATGGACAAGACAAGCATAGTCAAGATCAGCACAGACACCATTTTTCCTTTTTTTTAAATACATATAATACACCACATTTAAAATTCGGTGGTCCACAAGAGGGAGACAATGTTTCACAAAAGAATTCATGCCGTCAGAAAAGTGGTATATATGGCAGAGCTACTCATTGGATACTTCAATGTAAACAGTACTGACAGCCGGGGCCTAATTTTGTAGATGGCACAGTATATTTGCAACACTGTAACAAAGGCCTAATACAGGCCTACATCTTAACACACCTGTTGCAACCAGTAAAGACACATTGATTGATTGCATATTGAATGCAATACAATGTTTGACATACATAGGTGAAAGCAAAGCCCCCAACTGGTCCCCAAATAGGGGACGTATCAGATACTACACTTGATCTTGAGCGGCGGCGACGACGACGGATGCGAAAGGCAGAGGAGAGATAACCAGAAATGGTTTGCCACTTCTGCCGCACCAAGGCCTAAAACCGACACCCATTGTGGAGAGAGAGCAAAAATTGCCAAGGGGAAGGCATTTCTAGAAGCTCTGGAGGCCTTCTCAATGACAGTTCTACTGTGTATGTGTGTGTGTTCAAGCTGTGCACAACGCGTTTTGAATCTGCATATCTCCACCTATTTTAACACACCCTCCATCCCCCTTTTGCTCTAAAGTGTGCAGTAACTGAGTGGGAAATTCAAAAAACAGACAGGCGAGCAGTTGTCTTCCCAACTCTCCTGAATCTGGGCACAGACCCCCCCCCTGCCATGTGGTCTGCTGCTGCACCAGCAGCAGACTGAAGACGGCGGCCATTTTTCACTGCCTGTTATAGGCCAAGAGCCCATTGTGACACGTGAGAGTTCCGGAGACAATGGCCAAAGGCTCATTGTGACTGCACGTGAAGGTTCCGTGCTCAGATTCTATCTACTGCAGGCAGCGCACCTGATTGGTCCAAAGCATTACAATACTCACACAGGTGTAGATGGACAAGACAAGCATAGTCAAGATCAGCAGAGACACCATTTTTCCTTTTTTTTAAATACATATAATACACCACATTTAAAATTCGGTGGTCCACAAGAGGGAGACAATGTTTCACAAAAGAATTCATGCCGTCAGAAAAGTGGTATATATGGCAGAGCTACTCATTGGATACTTCAATTTAAACAGTACTGACAGCCGGGGCCTAATTTTGTAGATGGCACAGAATATTTGCAACACTGTAACAAAGGCCTAATACAGGCCTACATCTTAACACACCTGTTGCAACCAGTAAAGACACATTGATTGATTGCATATTGAATGCAATACAATGTTTGACATACATAGGTGAAAGCAAAGCCCCCAACTGGTCCCCGAATAGGGGACGTATCAGATACTACACTTGATCTTGAGCGGCGGCGACGACGACGGATGCGAAAGGCAGAGGAGAGATAACCAGAAATGGTTTGCCACTTCTGCCGCACCAAGGCCTAAAACCGACACCCATTGTGGAGAGAGAGCAAAAATTGCCAAGGGGAAGGCATTTCTAGAAGCTCTGGAGGCCTTCTCAATGACAGTTCTACTGTGTATGTGTGTGTGTTCAAGCTGTGCACAACGCGTTTTGAATCTGCATATCTCCACCTATTTTAACACACCCTCCATCCCCCTTTTGCTCTAAAGTGTGCAGTAACTGAGTGGGAAATTCAAAAAACAGACAGGCGAGCAGTTGTCTTCCCAACTCTCCTGAATCTGGGCACAGACCCCCCCCTGCCATGTGGTCTGCTGCTGCACCAGCAGCAGACTGAAGACGGCGGCCATTTTTCACTGCCTGTTATAGGCCAAGAGCCCATTGTGACACGTGAGAGTTCCGGAGACAATGGCCAAAGGCTCATTGTGACTGCACGTGAAGGTTCCGTGCTCAGATTCTATCTACTGCAGGCAGCGCACCTGATTGGTCCAAAGCATTACAATACTCACACAGGTGTAGATGGACAAGACAAGCATAGTCAAGATCAGCACAGACACCATTTTTCCTTTTTTTAAATACATATAATACACCACATTTAAAATTCGGTGGTCCACAAGAGGGAGACAATGTTTCACAAAAGAATTCATGCCGTCAGAAAAGTGGTATATATGGCAGAGCTACTCATTGGATACTTCAATTTAAACAGTACTGACAGCCGGGGCCTAATTTTGTAGATGGCACAGAATATTTGCAACACTGTAACAAAGGCCTAATACAGGCCTACATCTTAACACACCTGTTGCAACCAGTAAAGACACATTGATTGATTGCATATTGAATGCAATACAATGTTTGACATACATAGGTGAAAGCAAAGCCCCCAACTGGTCCCCAAATAGGGGACGTATCAGATACTACACTTGATCTTGAGCGGCGGCGACGACGATGGATGCGAAAGGCAGAGGAGAGATAACCAGAAATGGTTTGCCACTTCTGCCACACCAAGGCCTAAAACCGACACCCATTGTGGAGAGAGAGCAAAAATTGCCAAGGGGAAGGCATTTCTAGAAGCTCTGGAGGCCTTCTCAATGACAGTTCTACTGTGTATGTGTGTGTGTTCAAGCTGTGCACAACGCGTTTTGAATCTGCATATCTCCACCTATTTTAACACACCCTCCATCCCCCTTTTGCTCTAAAGTGTGCAGTAACTGAGTGGGAAATTCAAAAAACAGACAGGCGAGCAGTTGTCTTCCCAACTCTCCTGAATCTGGGCACAGACCCCCCCCTGCCATGTGGTCTGCTGCTGCACCAGCAGCAGACTGAAGACGGCGGCCATTTTTCACTGCCTGTTATAGGCCAAGAGCCCATTGTGACACGTGAGAGTTCCGGAGACAATGGCCAAAGGCTCATTGTGACTGCACGTGAAGGTTCCGTGCTCAGATTCTATCTACTGCAGGCAGCGCACCTGATTGGTCCAAAGCATTACAATACTCACACAGGTGTAGATGGACAAGACAAGCATAGTCAAGATCAGCACAGACACCATTTTTCCTTTTTTTTAAATACATATAATACACCACATTTAAAATTCGGTGGTCCACAAGAGGGAGACAATGTTTCACAAAAGAATTCATGCCGTCAGAAAAGTGGTATATATGGCAGAGCTACTCATTGGATACTTCAATGTAAACAGTACTGACAGCCGGGGCCTAATTTTGTAGATGGCACAGTATATTTGCAACACTGTAACAAAGGCCTAATACAGGCCTACATCTTAACACACCTGTTGCAACCAGTAAAGACACATTGATTGATTGCATATTGAATGCAATACAATGTTTGACATACATAGGTGAAAGCAAAGCCCCCAACTGGTCCCCAAATAGGGGACGTATCAGATACTACACTTGATCTTGAGCGGCGGCGACGACGACGGATGCGAAAGGCAGAGGAGAGATAACCAGAAATGGTTTGCCACTTCTGCCGCACCAAGGCCTAAAACCGACACCCATTGTGGAGAGAGAGCAAAAATTGCCAAGGGGAAGGCATTTCTAGAAGCTCTGGAGGCCTTCTCAATGACAGTTCTACTGTGTATGTGTGTGTGTTCAAGCTGTGCACAACGCGTTTTGAATCTGCATATCTCCACCTATTTTAACACACCCTCCATCCCCCTTTTGCTCTAAAGTGTGCAGTAACTGAGTGGGAAATTCAAAAAACAGACAGGCGAGCAGTTGTCTTCCCAATTCTCCTGAATCTGGGCACAGACCCCCCCCTGCCATGTGGTCTGCTGCTGCACCAGCAGCAGACTGAAGACGGCGGCCATTTTTCACTGCCTGTTATAGGCCAAGAGCCCATTGTGACACGTGAGAGTTCCGGAGACAATGGCCAAAGGCTCATTGTGACTGCACGTGAAGGTTCCGTGCTCAGATTCTATCTACTGCAGGCAGCGCACCTGATTGGTCCAAAGCATTACAATACTCACACAGGTGTAGATGGACAAGACAAGCATAGTCAAGATCAGCACAGACACCATTTTTCCTTTTTTTTAAATACATATAATACACCACATTTAAAATTCGGTGGTCCACAAGAGGGAGACAATGTTTCACAAAGAATTCATGCCGTCAGAAAAGTGGTATATATGGCAGAGCTACTCATTGGATACTTCAATGTAAACAGTACTGACAGCCGGGGCCTAATTTTGTAGATGGCACAGTATATTTGCAACACTGTAACAAAGGCCTAATACAGGCCTACATCTTAACACACCTGTTGCAACCAGTAAAGACACATTGATTGATTGCATATTGAATGCAATACAATGTTTGACATACATAGGTGAAAGCAAAGCCCCCAACTGGTCCCCAAATAGGGGACGTATCAGATACTACACTTGATCTTGAGCGCGACGACGACGGATGCGAAAGGCAGAGGAGAGATAACCAGAAATGGTTTGCCACTTCTGCCGCACCAAGGCCTAAAACCGACACCCATTGTGGAGAGAGAGCAAAAACTGCCAAGGGGAAGGCATTTCTAGAAGCTCTGGAGGCCTCTCAATGACAGTTCTACTGTGTATTGTGTGTGTGTCAAGCTGTGCACAACGCGTTTTGAATCTGCATATCTCCACCTATTTTAACACACCCTCCATCCCCCTTTTGCTCTAAAGTGTGCAGTAACTGAGTGGGAAATTCAAAAAACAGACAGGCGAGCAGTTGTCTTCCCAACTCTCCTGAATCTGGGCACAGACCCCCCCTGCCATGTGGTCTGCTGCTGCACCAGCAGCAGACTGAAGACGGCGGCCATTTTTCACTGCCTGTTATAGGCCAAGAGCCCATTGTGACACGTGAGAGTTCCGGAGACATGGCCAAAGCTCATTGTGACTGCACGTGAAGGTTCCGTGCTCAGATTCTATCTACTGCAGGCAGCGCACCTGATTGGTCCAAAGCATTACAATACTCACACAGGTGTAGATGGACAAGACAAGCATAGTCAAGATCAGCACAGACACCATTTTTTCCTTTTTTTTAAATACATATAATACACCACATTTAAAATTCGGTGGTCCACAAGAGGGAGACAATGTTTCACAAAAGAATTCATGCCGTCAGAAAAGTGGTATATATGGCAGAGCTACTCATTGGATACTTCAATGTAAACAGTACTGACAGCCGGGGCCTAATTTTGTAGATGGCACAGAATATTTGCAACACTGTAACAAAGGCCTAATACAGGCCTACATCTTAACACACCTGTTGCAACCAGTAAAGACACATTGATTGATTGCATATTGAATGCAATACAATGTTTGACATACATAGGTGAAAGCAAAGCCCCCAACTGGTCCCCAAATAGGGGACGTATCAGATACTACACTTGATCTTGAGCGGCGGCGACGACGACGGATGCGAAAGGCAGAGGAGAGATAACCAGAATGGTTTGCCACTTCTGCCGCACCAAGGCCTAAAACCGACACCCATTGTGGAGAGAGAGCAAAAATTGCCAAGGGGAAGGCATTTCTAGAAGCTCTGGAGGCCTTCTCAATGACAGTTCTACTGTGTATGTGTGTGTGTTCAAGCTGTGCACAACGCGTTTTGAATCTGCATATCTCCACCTATTTTAACACACCCTCCATCCCCTTTTGCTCTAAAGTGTGCAGTAACTGAGTGGGAAATTCAAAAACAGACAGGCGAGCAGTTGTCTTCCCAACTCTCCTGAATCTGGGCACAGACCCCCCCCTGCCATGTGGTCTGCTGCTGCACCAGCAGCAGACTGAAGACGGCGGCCATTTTTCACTGCCTGTTATAGGCCAAGAGCCCATTGTGACACGTGAGAGTTCCGGAGACAATGGCCAAAGGCTCATTGTGACTGCACGTGAAGGTTCCGTGCTCAGATTCTATCTACTGCAGGCAGCGCACCTGATTGGTCCAAAGCATTACAATACTCACACAGGTGTAGATGGACAAGACAAGCATAGTCAAGATCAGCACAGACACCATTTTTCCTTTTTTTTTAAATACATATAATACACCACATTTAAAATTCGGTGGTCCACAAGAGGGAGACAATGTTTCACAAAAGAATTCATGCCGTCAGAAAAGTGGTATATATGGCAGAGCTACTCATTGGATACTTCAATGTAAACAGTACTGACAGCCGGGGCCTAATTTTGTAGATGGCACAGTATATTTGCAACACTGTAACAAAGGCCTAATACAGGCCTACATCTTAACACACCTGTTGCAACCAGTAAAGGACACATTGATTGATTGGCATATTGAATGCAATACAATGTTTGACATACATAGGTGAAAGCAAAGCCCCCAACTGGTCCCCAAATAGGGGACGTATCAGATACTACACTTGATCTTGAGCGGCGGCGACGACGACGGATGCGAAAGGCAGAGGAGAGATAACCAGAAATGGTTTGCCACTTCTGCCGCACCAAGGCCTAAAACCGACACCCATTGTGGAGAGAGAGCAAAAATTGCCAAGGGGAAGGCATTTCTAGAAGCTCTGGAGGCCTTCTCAATGACAGTTCTACTGTGTATGTGTGTGTGTTCAAGCTGTGCACAACGCGTTTTGAATCTGCATATCTCCACCTATTTTAACACACCCTCCATCCCCCTTTTGCTCTAAAGTGTGCAGTAACTGAGTGGGAAATTCAAAAAACAGACAGGCGAGCAGTTGTCTTCCCAACTCTCCTGAATCTGGGCACAGACCCCCCCCTGCCATGTGGTCTGCTGCTGCACCAGCAGCAGACTGAAGACGGCGGCCATTTTTCACTGCCTGTTATAGGCCAAGAGCCCATTGTGACACGTGAGAGTTCCGGAGACAATGGCCAAAGGCTCATTGTGACTGCACGTGAAGGTTCCGTGCTCAGATTCTATCTACTGCAGGCAGCGCACCTGATTGGTCCAAAGCATTACAATACTCACACAGGTGTAGATGGACAAGACAAGCATAGTCAAGATCAGCACAGACACCATTTTTCCTTTTTTTTAAATACATATAATACACCACATTTAAAATTCGGTGGTCCACAAGAGGGAGACAATGTTTCACAAAGGAATTCATGCCGTCAGAAAAGTGGTATATATGGCAGAGCTACTCATTGGATACTTCAATTTAAACAGTACTGACAGCCGGGGCCTAATTTTGTAGATGGCACAGAATATTTGCAACACTGTAACAAAGGCCTAATACAGGCCTACATCTTAACACACCTGTTGCAACCAGTAAAGACACATTGATTGATTGCATATTGAATGCAATACAATGTTTGACATACATAGGTGAAAGCAAAGCCCCCAACTGGTCCCAAATAGGGGACGTATCAGATACTACACTTGATCTTGAGCGGCGGCGACGACGACGGATGCGAAAGGCAGAGGAGAGATAACCAGAAATGGTTTGCCACTTCTGCCGCACCAAGGCCTAAAACCGACACCCATTGTGGAGAGAGAGCAAAAATTGCCAAGGGGAAGGCATTTCTAGAAGCTCTGGAGGCCTTCTCAATGACAGTTCTACTGTGTATGTGTGTGTGTTCAAGCTGTGCACAACGCGTTTTGAATCTGCATATCTCCACCTATTTTTAACACACCCTCCATCCCCCTTTTGCTCTAAAGTGTGCAGTAACTGAGTGGGAAATTCAAAAAACAGACAGGCGAGCAGTTGTCTTCCCAACTCTCCTGAATCTGGGCACAGACCCCCCCCTGCCATGTGGTCTGCTGCTGCACCAGCAGCAGACTGAAGACGGCGGCCATTTTTCACTGCCTGTTATAGGGCCAAGAGCCCATTGTGACACGTGAGAGTTCCGGAGACAATGGCCAAAGGCTCATGTGACTGCACGTGAAGGTTCCGTGCTCAGATTCTATCTACTGCAGGCAGCGCACCTGATTGGTCCAAAGCATTACAATACTCACACAGGTGTAGATGGACAAGACAAGCATAGTCAAGATCAGCACAGACACCATTTTTCCTTTTTTTTAAATACATATAATACACCACATTTAAAATTCGGTGGTCCACAAGAGGGAGACAATGTTTCACAAAAGAATTCATGCCGTCAGAAAAGTGGTATATATGGCAGAGCTACTCATTGGATACTTCATGTAAACAGTACTGACAGCCGGGGCCTAATTTTGTAGATGGCACAGTATATTTGCAACACTGTAACAAAGGCCTAATACAGGCCTACATCTTAACACACCTGTTGCAACCAGTAAAGACACATTGATTGATTGCATATTGAATGCAATACAATGTTTGACATACATAGGTGAAAGCAAAGCCCCCAACTGGTCCCCAAATAGGGGACGTATCAGATACTACACTTGATCTTGAGCGACGGACGACGGATGCGAAAGGCAGAGGAGAGATAACCAGAAATGGTTTGCCACTTCTGCCGCACCAAGGCCTAAAACCGACACCCATTGTGGAGAGAGAGCAAAAACTGCCAAGGGGAAGGCATTTCTAGAAGCTCTGGAGGCCTTCTCAATGACAGTTCTACTGTGTATGTGTGTGTGTTCAAGCTGTGCACAACGCGTTTTGAATCTGCATATCTCCACCTATTTTAACACACCCTCCATCCCCCTTTTGCTCTAAAGTGTGCAGTAACTGAGTGGGAAATTCAAAAAACAGACAGGCGAGCAGTTGTCTTCCCAACTCTCCTGAATCTGGGCACAGACCCCCCCCTGCCATGTGGTCTGCTGCTGCCCCAGCAGCAGACTGAAGACGGCGGCCATTTTTCACTGCCTGTTATAGGCCAAGAGCCCATTGTGACACGTGAGAGTTCCGGAGACAATGGCCAAAGGCTCATTGTGACTGCACGTGAAGGTTCCGTGCTCAGATTCTATCTACTGCAGGCAGCGCACCTGATTGGTCCAAAGCATTACAATACTCACACAGGTGTAGATGGACAAGACAAGCATAGTCAAGATCAGCACAGACACCATTTTTCCTTTTTTTTAAATACATATAATACACCACATTTAAAATTCGGTGGTCCACAAGAGGGAGACAATGTTTCACAAAAGAATTCATGCCGTCAGAAAAGTGGTATATATGGCAGAGCTACTCATTGGATACTTCAATGTAAACAGTACTGACAGCCGGGGCCTAATTTTGTAGATGGCACAGAATATTTGCAACACTGTAACAAAGGCCTAATACAGGCCTACATCTTAACACACCTGTTGCAACCAGTAAAGACACATTGATTGATTGCATATTGAATGCAATACAATGTTTGACATACATAGGTGAAAGCAAAGCCCCCAACTGGTCCCCAAATAGGGGACGTATCAGATACTACACTTGATCTTGAGCGGCGGCGACGACGACGGATGCGAAAGGCAGAGGAGAGATAACCAGAAATGGTTTGCCACTTCTGCCGCACCAAGGCCTAAAACCGACACCCATTGTGGAGAGAGAGCAAAAATTGCCAAGGGGAAGGCATTTCTAGAAGCTCTGGAGGCCTTCTCAATGACAGTTCTACTGTGTATGTGTGTGTGTTCAAGCTGTGCACAACGCGTTTTGAATCTGCATATCTCCACCTATTTTAACACACCCTCCATCCCCCTTTTGCTCTAAAGTGTGCAGTAACTGAGTGGGAAATTCAAAAAACAGACAGGCGAGCAGTTGTCTTCCCAACTCTCCTGAATCTGGGCACAGACCCCCCCTGCCATGTGGTCTGCTGCTGCACCAGCAGCAGACTGAAGACGGCGGCCATTTTTCACTGCCTGTTATAGGCCAAGAGCCCATTGTGACACGTGAGAGTTCCGGAGACAATGGCCAAAGGCTCATTGTGACTGCACGTGAAGGTTCCGTGCTCAGATTCTATCTACTGCAGGCAGCGCACCTGATTGGTCCAAAGCATTACAATACTCACACAGGTGTAGATGGACAAGACAAGCATAGTCAAGATCAGCACAGACACCATTTTTCCTTTTTTTTAAATACATATAATACACCACATTTAAAATTCGGTGGTCCACAAGAGGGAGACAATGTTTCACAAAAGAATTCATGCCGTCAGAAAAAGTGGTATATATGGCAGAGCTACTCATTGGATACTTCAATGTAAACAGTACTGACAGCCGGGGCCTAATTTTGTAGATGGCACAGTATATTTGCAACACTGTAACAAAGGCCTAATACAGGCCTACATCTTAACACACCTGTTGCAACCAGTAAAGACACATTGATTGATTGCATATTGAATGCAATACAATGTTTGACATACATAGGTGAAAGCAAAGCCCCCAACTGGTCCCCAAATAGGGGACGTATCAGATACTACACTTGATCTTGAGCGGCGGCGACACGACGGATGCGAAAGGCAGAGGAGAGATAACCAGAAATGGTTTGCCACTTCTGCCGCACCAAGGCCTAAAACCGACACCCATTGTGGAGAGAGAGCAAAAATTGCCAAGGGGAAGGCATTTCTAGAAGCTCTGGAGGCCTTCTCAATGACAGTTCTACTGTGTATGTGTGTGTGTTCAAGCTGTGCACAACGCGTTTTGAATCTGCATATCTCCACCTATTTTAACACACCCTCCATCCCCCTTTTGCTCTAAAGTGTGCAGTAACTGAGTGGGAAATTCAAAAAACAGACAGGCGAGCAGTTGTCTTCCCAACTCTCCTGAATCTGGGCACAGACCCCCCCCCTGCCATGTGGTCTGCTGCTGCACCAGCAGCAGACTGAAGACGGCGGCCATTTTTCACTGCCTGTTATAGGCCAAGAGCCCATTGTGACACGTGAGAGTTCCGGAGACAATGGCCAAAGGCTCATTGTGACTGCACGTGAAGGTTCCGTGCTCAGATTCTATCTACTGCAGGCAGCGCACCTGATTGGTCCAAAGCATTACAATACTCACACAGGTGTAGATGGACAAGACAAGCATAGTCAAGATCAGCACAGACACCATTTTTCCTTTTTTTTAAATACATATAATACACCACATTTAAAATTCGGTGGTCCACAAGAGGGAGACAATGTTTCACAAAGGAATTCATGCCGTCAGAAAAGTGGTATATATGGCAGAGCTACTCATTGGATACTTCAATTTAAACAGTACTGACAGCCGGGGCCTAATTTTGTAGATGGCACAGAATATTTGCAACACTGTAACAAAGGCCTAATACAGGCCTACATCTTAACACACCTGTTGCAACCAGTAAAGACACATTGATTGATTGCATATTGAATGCAATACAATGTTTGACATACATAGGTGAAAGCAAAGCCCCCAACTGGTCCCCAAATAGGGGACGTATCAGATACTACACTTGATCTTGAGCGGCGGCGACGACGACGGATGCGAAAGGCAGAGGAGAGATAACCAGAAATGGTTTGCCACTTCTGCCGCACCAAGGCCTAAAACCGACACCCATTGTGGAGAGAGAGCAAAAATTGCCAAGGGGAAGGCATTTCTAGAAGCTCTGGAGGCCTTCTCAATGACAGTTCTACTGTGTATGTGTGTGTGTTCAAGCTGTGCACAACGCGTTTTGAATCTGCATATCTCCACCTATTTTAACACACCCTCCATCCCCCTTTTGCTCTAAAGTGTGCAGTAACTGAGTGGGAAATTCAAAAAACAGACAGGCGAGCAGTTGTCTTCCCAACTCTCCTGAATCTGGGCACAGACCCCCCCCTGCCATGTGGTCTGCTGCTGCACCAGCAGCAGACTGAAGACGGCGGCCATTTTTCACTGCCTGTTATAGGCCAAGAGCCCATTGTGACACGTGAGAGTTCCGGAGACAATGGCCAAAGGCTCATTGTGACTGCACGTGAAGGTTCCGTGCTCAGATTCTATCTACTGCAGGCAGCGCACCTGATTGGTCCAAAGCATTACAATACTCACACAGGTGTAGATGGACAAGACAAGCATAGTCAAGATCAGCACAGACACCATTTTTCCTTTTTTTTAAATACATATAATACACCACATTTAAAATTCGGTGGTCCACAAGAGGGAGACAATGTTTCACAAAAGAATTCATGCCGTCAGAAAAGTGGTATATATGGCAGAGCTACTCATTGGATACTTCAATTTAAACAGTACTGACAGCCGGGGCCTAATTTTGTAGATGGCACAGAATATTTGCAACACTGTAACAAAGGCCTAATACAGGCCTACATCTTAACACACCTGTTGCAACCAGTAAAGACACATTGATTGATTGCATATTGAATGCAATACAATGTTTGACATACATAGGTGAAAGCAAAGCCCCCAACTGGTCCCCAAATAGGGGACGTATCAGATACTACACTTGATCTTGAGCGGCGGCGACGACGACGGATGCGAAAGGCAGAGGAGAGATAACCAGAAATGGTTTGCCACTTCTGCCGCACCAAGGCCTAAAACCGACACCCATTGTGGAGAGAGAGCAAAAATTGCCAAGGGGAAGGCATTTCTAGAAGCTCTGGAGGCCTTCTCAATGACAGTTCTACTGTGTATGTGTGTGTGTTCAAGCTGTGCACAACGCGTTTTGAATCTGCATATCTCCACCTATTTTAACACACCCTCCATCCCCCTTTTGCTCTAAAGTGTGCAGTAACTGAGTGGGAAATTCAAAAAACAGACAGGCGAGCAGTTGTCTTCCCAACTCTCCTGAATCTGGGCACAGACCCCCCCTGCCATGTGGTCTGCTGCTGCACCAGCAGCAGACTGAAGACGGCGGCCATTTTTCACTGCCTGTTATAGGCCAAGAGCCCATTGTGACACGTGAGAGTTCCGGAGACAATGGCCAAAGGCTCATTGTGACTGCACGTGAAGGTTCCGTGCTCAGATTCTATCTACTGCAGGCAGCGCACCTGATTGGTCCAAAGCATTACAATACTCACACAGGTGTAGATGGACAAGACAAGCATAGTCAAGATCAGCACAGACACCATTTTTCCTTTTTTTTAAATACATATAATACACCACATTTAAAATTCGGTGGTCCACAAGAGGGAGACAATGTTTCACAAAAGAATTCATGCCGTCAGAAAAGTGGTATATATGGCAGAGCTACTCATTGGATACTTCAATGTAAACAGTACTGACAGCCGGGGCCTAATTTTGTAGATGGCACAGTATATTTGCAACACTGTAACAAAGGCCTAATACAGGCCTACATCTTAACACACCTGTTGCAACCAGTAAAGACACATTGATTGATTGCATATTGAATGCAATACAATGTTTGACATACATAGGTGAAAGCAAAGCCCCCAACTGGTCCCCAAATAGGGGACGTATCAGATACTACACTTGATCTTGAGCGGCGGCGACGACGACGGATGCGAAAGGCAGAGGAGAGATAACCAGAAATGGTTTGCCACTTCTGCCGCACCAAGGCCTAAAACCGACACCCATTGTGGAGAGAGAGCAAAAATTGCCAAGGGGAAGGCATTTCTAGAAGCTCTGGAGGCCTTCTCAATGACAGTTCTACTGTGTATGTGTGTGTGTTCAAGCTGTGCACAACGCGTTTTGAATCTGCATATCTCCACCTATTTTAACACACCCTCCATCCCCCTTTTGCTCTAAAGTGTGCAGTAACTGAGTGGGAAATTCAAAAAACAGACAGGCGAGCAGTTGTCTTCCCAACTCTCCTGAATCTGGGCACAGACCCCCCCCCTGCCATGTGGTCTGCTGCTGCACCAGCAGCAGACTGAAGACGGCGGCCATTTTTCACTGCCTGTTATAGGCCAAGAGCCCATTGTGACACGTGAGAGTTCCGGAGACAATGGCCAAAGGCTCATTGTGACTGCACGTGAAGGTTCCGTGCTCAGATTCTATCTACTGCAGGCAGCGCACCTGATTGGTCCAAAGCATTACAATACTCACACAGGTGTAGATGGACAAGACAAGCATAGTCAAGATCAGCACAGACACCATTTTTCCTTTTTTTTAAATACATATAATACACCACATTTAAAATTCGGTGGTCCACAAGAGGGAGACAATGTTTCACAAAGGAATTCATGCCGTCAGAAAAGTGGTATATATGGCAGAGCTACTCATTGGATACTTCAATTTAAACAGTACTGACAGCCGGGGCCTAATTTTGTAGATGGCACAGTATATTTGCAACACTGTAACAAAGGCCTAATACAGGCCTACATCTTAACACACCTGTTGCAACCAGTAAAGACACATTGATTGATTGCATATTGAATGCAATACAATGTTTGACATACATAGGTGAAAGCAAAGCCCCCAACTGGTCCCCAAATAGGGGACGTATCAGATACTACACTTGATCTTGAGCGGCGGCGACGACGACGGATGCGAAAGGCAGAGGAGAGATAACCAGAAATGGTTTGCCACTTCTGCCGCACCAAGGCCTAAAACCGACACCCATTGTGGAGAGAGAGCAAAAATTGCCAAGGGGAAGGCATTTCTAGAAGCTCTGGAGGCCTTCTCAATGACAGTTCTACTGTGTATGTGTGTGTGTTCAAGCTGTGCACAACGCGTTTTGAATCTGCATATCTCCACCTATTTTAACACACCCTCCATCCCCCTTTTGCTCTAAAGTGTGCAGTAACTGAGTGGGAAATTCAAAAAACAGACAGGCGAGCAGTTGTCTTCCCAACTCTCCTGAATCTGGGCACAGACCCCCCCCTGCCATGTGGTCTGCTGCTGCACCAGCAGCAGACTGAAGACGGCGGCCATTTTTCACTGCCTGTTATAGGCCAAGAGCCCATTGTGACACGTGAGAGTTCCGGAGACAATGGCCAAAGGCTCATTGTGACTGCACGTGAAGGTTCCGTGCTCAGATTCTATCTACTGCAGGCAGCGCACCTGATTGGTCCAAAGCATTACAATACTCACACAGGTGTAGATGGACAAGACAAGCATAGTCAAGATCAGCACAGACACCATTTTTCCTTTTTTTTAAATACATATAATACACCACATTTAAAATTCGGTGGTCCACAAGAGGGAGACAATGTTTCACAAAAGAATTCATGCCGTCAGAAAAGTGGTATATATGGCAGAGCTACTCATTGGATACTTCAATTTAAACAGTACTGACAGCCGGGGCCTAATTTTGTAGATGGCACAGAATATTTGCAACACTGTAACAAAGGCCTAATACAGGCCTACATCTTAACACACCTGTTGCAACCAGTAAAGACACATTGATTGATTGCATATTGAATGCAATACAATGTTTGACATACATAGGTGAAAGCAAAGCCCCCAACTGGTCCCCAAATAGGGGACGTATCAGATACTACACTTGATCTTGAGCGGCGGCGACGACGACGGATGCGAAAGGCAGAGGAGAGATAACCAGAAATGGTTTGCCACTTCTGCCGCACCAAGGCCTAAAACCGACACCCATTGTGGAGAGAGAGCAAAAATTGCCAAGGGGAAGGCATTTCTAGAAGCTCTGGAGGCCTTCTCAATGACAGTTCTACTGTGTATGTGTGTGTGTTCAAGCTGTGCACAACGCGTTTTGAATCTGCATATCTCCACCTATTTTAACACACCCTCCATCCCCCTTTTGCTCTAAAGTGTGCAGTAACTGAGTGGGAAATTCAAAAAACAGACAGGCGAGCAGTTGTCTTCCCAACTCTCCTGAATCTGGGCACAGACCCCCCCCTGCCATGTGGTCTGCTGCTGCACCAGCAGCAGACTGAAGACGGCGGCCATTTTTCACTGCCTGTTATAGGCCAAGAGCCCATTGTGACACGTGAGAGTTCCGGAGACAATGGCCAAAGGCTCATTGTGACTGCACGTGAAGGTTCCGTGCTCAGATTCTATCTACTGCAGGCAGCGCACCTGATTGGTCCAAAGCATTACAATACTCACACAGGTGTAGATGGACAAGACAAGCATAGTCAAGATCAGCACAGACACCATTTTTCCTTTTTTTTAAATACATATAATACACCACATTTAAAATTCGGTGGTCCACAAGAGGGAGACAATGTTTCACAAAAGAATTCATGCCGTCAGAAAAGTGGTATATATGGCAGAGCTACTCATTGGATACTTCAATGTAAACAGTACTGACAGCCGGGGCCTAATTTTGTAGATGGCACAGTATATTTGCAACACTGTAACAAAGGCCTAATACAGGCCTACATCTTAACACACCTGTTGCAACCAGTAAAGACACATTGATTGATTGCATATTGAATGCAATACAATGTTTGACATACATAGGTGAAAGCAAAGCCCCCAACTGGTCCCCAAATAGGGGACGTATCAGATACTACACTTGATCTTGAGCGGCGGCGACGACGACGGATGCGAAAGGCAGAGGAGAGATAACCAGAAATGGTTTGCCACTTCTGCCGCACCAAGGCCTAAAACCGACACCCATTGTGGAGAGAGAGCAAAAATTGCCAAGGGGAAGGCATTTCTAGAAGCTCTGGAGGCCTTCTCAATGACAGTTCTACTGTGTATGTGTGTGTGTTCAAGCTGTGCACAACGCGTTTTGAATCTGCATATCTCCACCTATTTTAACACACCCTCCATCCCCCTTTTGCTCTAAAGTGTGCAGTAACTGAGTGGGAAATTCAAAAAACAGACAGGCGAGCAGTTGTCTTCCCAACTCTCCTGAATCTGGGCACAGACCCCCCCCTGCCATGTGGTCTGCTGCTGCACCAGCAGCAGACTGAAGACGGCGGCCATTTTTCACTGCCTGTTATAGGCCAAGAGCCCATTGTGACACGTGAGAGTTCCGGAGACAATGGCCAAAGGCTCATTGTGACTGCACGTGAAGGTTCCGTGCTCAGATTCTATCTACTGCAGGCAGCGCACCTGATTGGTCCAAAGCATTACAATACTCACACAGGTGTAGATGGACAAGACAAGCATAGTCAAGATCAGCACAGACACCATTTTTCCTTTTTTTTAAATACATATAATACACCACATTTAAAATTCGGTGGTCCACAAGAGGGAGACAATGTTTCACAAAAGAATTCATGCCGTCAGAAAAGTGGTATATATGGCAGAGCTACTCATTGGATACTTCAATGTAAACAGTACTGACAGCCGGGGCCTAATTTTGTAGATGGCACAGTATATTTGCAACACTGTAACAAAGGCCTAATACAGGCCTACATCTTAACACACCTGTTGCAACCAGTAAAGACACATTGATTGATTGCATATTGAATGCAATACAATGTTTGACATACATAGGTGAAAGCAAAGCCCCCAACTGGTCCCCAAATAGGGGACGTATCAGATACTACACTTGATCTTGAGCGGCGGCGACGACGACGGATGCGAAAGGCAGAGGAGAGATAACCAGAAATGGTTTGCCACTTCTGCCGCACCAAGGCCTAAAACCGACACCCATTGTGGAGAGAGAGCAAAAATTGCCAAGGGGAAGGCATTTCTAGAAGCTCTGGAGGCCTTCTCAATGACAGTTCTACTGTGTATGTGTGTGTGTTCAAGCTGTGCACAACGCGTTTTGAATCTGCATATCTCCACCTATTTTAACACACCCTCCATCCCCCTTTTGCTCTAAAGTGTGCAGTAACTGAGTGGGAAATTCAAAAAACAGACAGGCGAGCAGTTGTCTTCCCAACTCTCCTGAATCTGGGCACAGACCCCCCCCCTGCCATGTGGTCTGCTGCTGCACCAGCAGCAGACTGAAGACGGCGGCCATTTTTCACTGCCTGTTATAGGCCAAGAGCCCATTGTGACACGTGAGAGTTCCGGAGACAATGGCCAAAGGCTCATTGTGACTGCACGTGAAGGTTCCGTGCTCAGATTCTATCTACTGCAGGCAGCGCACCTGATTGGTCCAAAGCATTACAATACTCACACAGGTGTAGATGGACAAGACAAGCATAGTCAAGATCAGCACAGACACCATTTTTCCTTTTTTTTAAATACATATAATACACCACATTTAAAATTCGGTGGTCCACAAGAGGGAGACAATGTTTCACAAAGGAATTCATGCCGTCAGAAAAGTGGTATATATGGCAGAGCTACTCATTGGATACTTCAATTTAAACAGTACTGACAGCCGGGGCCTAATTTTGTAGATGGCACAGAATATTTGCAACACTGTAACAAAGGCCTAATACAGGCCTACATCTTAACACACCTGTTGCAACCAGTAAAGACACATTGATTGATTGCATATTGAATGCAATACAATGTTTGACATACATAGGTGAAAGCAAAGCCCCCAACTGGTCCCCAAATAGGGGACGTATCAGATACTACACTTGATCTTGAGCGGCGGCGACGACGACGGATGCGAAAGGCAGAGGAGAGATAACCAGAAATGGTTTGCCACTTCTGCCGCACCAAGGCCTAAAACCGACACCCATTGTGGAGAGAGAGCAAAAATTGCCAAGGGGAAGGCATTTCTAGAAGCTCTGGAGGCCTTCTCAATGACAGTTCTACTGTGTATGTGTGTGTGTTCAAGCTGTGCACAACGCGTTTTGAATCTGCATATCTCCACCTATTTTAACACACCCTCCATCCCCCTTTTGCTCTAAAGTGTGCAGTAACTGAGTGGGAAATTCAAAAAACAGACAGGCGAGCAGTTGTCTTCCCAACTCTCCTGAATCTGGGCACAGACCCCCCCCTGCCATGTGGTCTGCTGCTGCACCAGCAGCAGACTGAAGACGGCGGCCATTTTTCACTGCCTGTTATAGGCCAAGAGCCCATTGTGACACGTGAGAGTTCCGGAGACAATGGCCAAAGGCTCATTGTGACTGCACGTGAAGGTTCCGTGCTCAGATTCTATCTACTGCAGGCAGCGCACCTGATTGGTCCAAAGCATTACAATACTCACACAGGTGTAGATGGACAAGACAAGCATAGTCAAGATCAGCACAGACACCATTTTTCCTTTTTTTTAAATACATATAATACACCACATTTAAAATTCGGTGGTCCACAAGAGGGAGACAATGTTTCACAAAAGAATTCATGCCGTCAGAAAAGTGGTATATATGGCAGAGCTACTCATTGGATACTTCAATTTAAACAGTACTGACAGCCGGGGCCTAATTTTGTAGATGGCACAGAATATTTGCAACACTGTAACAAAGGCCTAATACAGGCCTACATCTTAACACACCTGTTGCAACCAGTAAAGACACATTGATTGATTGCATATTGAATGCAATACAATGTTTGACATACATAGGTGAAAGCAAAGCCCCCAACTGGTCCCCAAATAGGGGACGTATCAGATACTACACTTGATCTTGAGCGGCGGCGACGACGACGGATGCGAAAGGCAGAGGAGAGATAACCAGAAATGGTTTGCCACTTCTGCCGCACCAAGGCCTAAAACCGACACCCATTGTGGAGAGAGAGCAAAAATTGCCAAGGGGAAGGCATTTCTAGAAGCTCTGGAGGCCTTCTCAATGACAGTTCTACTGTGTATGTGTGTGTGTTCAAGCTGTGCACAACGCGTTTTGAATCTGCATATCTCCACCTATTTTAACACACCCTCCATCCCCCTTTTGCTCTAAAGTGTGCAGTAACTGAGTGGGAAATTCAAAAAACAGACAGGCGAGCAGTTGTCTTCCCAACTCTCCTGAATCTGGGCACAGACCCCCCCCTGCCATGTGGTCTGCTGCTGCACCAGCAGCAGACTGAAGACGGCGGCCATTTTTCACTGCCTGTTATAGGCCAAGAGCCCATTGTGACACGTGAGAGTTCCGGAGACAATGGCCAAAGGCTCATTGTGACTGCACGTGAAGGTTCCGTGCTCAGATTCTATCTACTGCAGGCAGCGCACCTGATTGGTCCAAAGCATTACAATACTCACACAGGTGTAGATGGACAAGACAAGCATAGTCAAGATCAGCACAGACACCATTTTTCCTTTTTTTTAAATACATATAATACACCACATTTAAAATTCGGTGGTCCACAAGAGGGAGACAATGTTTCACAAAAGAATTCATGCCGTCAGAAAAGTGGTATATATGGCAGAGCTACTCATTGGATACTTCAATGTAAACAGTACTGACAGCCGGGGCCTAATTTTGTAGATGGCACAGTATATTTGCAACACTGTAACAAAGGCCTAATACAGGCCTACATCTTAACACACCTGTTGCAACCAGTAAAGACACATTGATTGATTGCATATTGAATGCAATACAATGTTTGACATACATAGGTGAAAGCAAAGCCCCCAACTGGTCCCCAAATAGGGGACGTATCAGATACTACACTTGATCTTGAGCGGCGGCGACGACGACGGATGCGAAAGGCAGAGGAGAGATAACCAGAAATGGTTTGCCACTTCTGCCGCACCAAGGCCTAAAACCGACACCCATTGTGGAGAGAGAGCAAAAATTGCCAAGGGGAAGGCATTTCTAGAAGCTCTGGAGGCCTTCTCAATGACAGTTCTACTGTGTATGTGTGTGTGTTCAAGCTGTGCACAACGCGTTTTGAATCTGCATATCTCCACCTATTTTAACACACCCTCCATCCCCCTTTTGCTCTAAAGTGTGCAGTAACTGAGTGGGAAATTCAAAAAACAGACAGGCGAGCAGTTGTCTTCCCAACTCTCCTGAATCTGGGCACAGACCCCCCCCCTGCCATGTGGTCTGCTGCTGCACCAGCAGCAGACTGAAGACGGCGGCCATTTTTCACTGCCTGTTATAGGCCAAGAGCCCATTGTGACACGTGAGAGTTCCGGAGACAATGGCCAAAGGCTCATTGTGACTGCACGTGAAGGTTCCGTGCTCAGATTCTATCTACTGCAGGCAGCGCACCTGATTGGTCCAAAGCATTACAATACTCACACAGGTGTAGATGGACAAGACAAGCATAGTCAAGATCAGCACAGACACCATTTTTCCTTTTTTTTAAATACATATAATACACCACATTTAAAATTCGGTGGTCCACAAGAGGGAGACAATGTTTCACAAAGGAATTCATGCCGTCAGAAAAGTGGTATATATGGCAGAGCTACTCATTGGATACTTCAATTTAAACAGTACTGACAGCCGGGGCCTAATTTTGTAGATGGCACAGTATATTTGCAACACTGTAACAAAGGCCTAATACAGGCCTACATCTTAACACACCTGTTGCAACCAGTAAAGACACATTGATTGATTGCATATTGAATGCAATACAATGTTTGACATACATAGGTGAAAGCAAAGCCCCCAACTGGTCCCCAAATAGGGGACGTATCAGATACTACACTTGATCTTGAGCGGCGGCGACGACGACGGATGCGAAAGGCAGAGGAGAGATAACCAGAAATGGTTTGCCACTTCTGCCGCACCAAGGCCTAAAACCGACACCCATTGTGGAGAGAGAGCAAAAATTGCCAAGGGGAAGGCATTTCTAGAAGCTCTGGAGGCCTTCTCAATGACAGTTCTACTGTGTATGTGTGTGTGTTCAAGCTGTGCACAACGCGTTTTGAATCTGCATATCTCCACCTATTTTAACACACCCTCCATCCCCCTTTTGCTCTAAAGTGTGCAGTAACTGAGTGGGAAATTCAAAAAACAGACAGGCGAGCAGTTGTCTTCCCAACTCTCCTGAATCTGGGCACAGACCCCCCCCTGCCATGTGGTCTGCTGCTGCACCAGCAGCAGACTGAAGACGGCGGCCATTTTTCACTGCCTGTTATAGGCCAAGAGCCCATTGTGACACGTGAGAGTTCCGGAGACAATGGCCAAAGGCTCATTGTGACTGCACGTGAAGGTTCCGTGCTCAGATTCTATCTACTGCAGGCAGCGCACCTGATTGGTCCAAAGCATTACAATACTCACACAGGTGTAGATGGACAAGACAAGCATAGTCAAGATCAGCACAGACACCATTTTTCCTTTTTTTTAAATACATATAATACACCACATTTAAAATTCGGTGGTCCACAAGAGGGAGACAATGTTTCACAAAAGAATTCATGCCGTCAGAAAAGTGGTATATATGGCAGAGCTACTCATTGGATACTTCAATTTAAACAGTACTGACAGCCGGGGCCTAATTTTGTAGATGGCACAGAATATTTGCAACACTGTAACAAAGGCCTAATACAGGCCTACATCTTAACACACCTGTTGCAACCAGTAAAGACACATTGATTGATTGCATATTGAATGCAATACAATGTTTGACATACATAGGTGAAAGCAAAGCCCCCAACTGGTCCCCAAATAGGGGACGTATCAGATACTACACTTGATCTTGAGCGGCGGCGACGACGACGGATGCGAAAGGCAGAGGAGAGATAACCAGAAATGGTTTGCCACTTCTGCCGCACCAAGGCCTAAAACCGACACCCATTGTGGAGAGAGAGCAAAAATTGCCAAGGGGAAGGCATTTCTAGAAGCTCTGGAGGCCTTCTCAATGACAGTTCTACTGTGTATGTGTGTGTGTTCAAGCTGTGCACAACGCGTTTTGAATCTGCATATCTCCACCTATTTTAACACACCCTCCATCCCCCTTTTGCTCTAAAGTGTGCAGTAACTGAGTGGGAAATTCAAAAAACAGACAGGCGAGCAGTTGTCTTCCCAACTCTCCTGAATCTGGGCACAGACCCCCCCCTGCCATGTGGTCTGCTGCTGCACCAGCAGCAGACTGAAGACGGCGGCCATTTTTCACTGCCTGTTATAGGCCAAGAGCCCATTGTGACACGTGAGAGTTCCGGAGACAATGGCCAAAGGCTCATTGTGACTGCACGTGAAGGTTCCGTGCTCAGATTCTATCTACTGCAGGCAGCGCACCTGATTGGTCCAAAGCATTACAATACTCACACAGGTGTAGATGGACAAGACAAGCATAGTCAAGATCAGCACAGACACCATTTTTCCTTTTTTTTAAATACATATAATACACCACATTTAAAATTCGGTGGTCCACAAGAGGGAGACAATGTTTCACAAAAGAATTCATGCCGTCAGAAAAGTGGTATATATGGCAGAGCTACTCATTGGATACTTCAATGTAAACAGTACTGACAGCCGGGGCCTAATTTTGTAGATGGCACAGTATATTTGCAACACTGTAACAAAGGCCTAATACAGGCCTACATCTTAACACACCTGTTGCAACCAGTAAAGACACATTGATTGATTGCATATTGAATGCAATACAATGTTTGACATACATAGGTGAAAGCAAAGCCCCCAACTGGTCCCCAAATAGGGGACGTATCAGATACTACACTTGATCTTGAGCGGCGGCGACGACGACGGATGCGAAAGGCAGAGGAGAGATAACCAGAAATGGTTTGCCACTTCTGCCGCACCAAGGCCTAAAACCGACACCCATTGTGGAGAGAGAGCAAAAATTGCCAAGGGGAAGGCATTTCTAGAAGCTCTGGAGGCCTTCTCAATGACAGTTCTACTGTGTATGTGTGTGTGTTCAAGCTGTGCACAACGCGTTTTGAATCTGCATATCTCCACCTATTTTAACACACCCTCCATCCCCCTTTTGCTCTAAAGTGTGCAGTAACTGAGTGGGAAATTCAAAAAACAGACAGGCGAGCAGTTGTCTTCCCAACTCTCCTGAATCTGGGCACAGACCCCCCCCCTGCCATGTGGTCTGCTGCTGCACCAGCAGCAGACTGAAGACGGCGGCCATTTTTCACTGCCTGTTATAGGCCAAGAGCCCATTGTGACACGTGAGAGTTCCGGAGACAATGGCCAAAGGCTCATTGTGACTGCACGTGAAGGTTCCGTGCTCAGATTCTATCTACTGCAGGCAGCGCACCTGATTGGTCCAAAGCATTACAATACTCACACAGGTGTAGATGGACAAGACAAGCATAGTCAAGATCAGCAGAGACACCATTTTTCCTTTTTTTTAAATACATATAATACACCACATTTAAAATTCGGTGGTCCACAAGAGGGAGACAATGTTTCACAAAAGAATTCATGCCGTCAGAAAAGTGGTATATATGGCAGAGCTACTCATTGGATACTTCAATTTAAACAGTACTGACAGCCGGGGCCTAATTTTGTAGATGGCACAGAATATTTGCAACACTGTAACAAAGGCCTAATACAGGCCTACATCTTAACACACCTGTTGCAACCAGTAAAGACACATTGATTGATTGCATATTGAATGCAATACAATGTTTGACATACATAGGTGAAAGCAAAGCCCCCAACTGGTCCCCAAATAGGGGACGTATCAGATACTACACTTGATCTTGAGCGGCGGCGACGACGACGGATGCGAAAGGCAGAGGAGAGATAACCAGAAATGGTTTGCCACTTCTGCCGCACCAAGGCCTAAAACCGACACCCATTGTGGAGAGAGAGCAAAAATTGCCAAGGGGAAGGCATTTCTAGAAGCTCTGGAGGCCTTCTCAATGACAGTTCTACTGTGTATGTGTGTGTGTTCAAGCTGTGCACAACGCGTTTTGAATCTGCATATCTCCACCTATTTTAACACACCCTCCATCCCCCTTTTGCTCTAAAGTGTGCAGTAACTGAGTGGGAAATTCAAAAAACAGACAGGCGAGCAGTTGTCTTCCCAACTCTCCTGAATCTGGGCACAGACCCCCCCCTGCCATGTGGTCTGCTGCTGCACCAGCAGCAGACTGAAGACGGCGGCCATTTTTCACTGCCTGTTATAGGCCAAGAGCCCATTGTGACACGTGAGAGTTCCGGAGACAATGGCCAAAGGCTCATTGTGACTGCACGTGAAGGTTCCGTGCTCAGATTCTATCTACTGCAGGCAGCGCACCTGATTGGTCCAAAGCATTACAATACTCACACAGGTGTAGATGGACAAGACAAGCATAGTCAAGATCAGCACAGACACCATTTTTCCTTTTTTTAAATACATATAATACACCACATTTAAAATTCGGTGGTCCACAAGAGGGAGACAATGTTTCACAAAAGAATTCATGCCGTCAGAAAAGTGGTATATATGGCAGAGCTACTCATTGGATACTTCAATTTAAACAGTACTGACAGCCGGGGCCTAATTTTGTAGATGGCACAGAATATTTGCAACACTGTAACAAAGGCCTAATACAGGCCTACATCTTAACACACCTGTTGCAACCAGTAAAGACACATTGATTGATTGCATATTGAATGCAATACAATGTTTGACATACATAGGTGAAAGCAAAGCCCCCAACTGGTCCCCAAATAGGGGACGTATCAGATACTACACTTGATCTTGAGCGGCGGCGACGACGACGGATGCGAAAGGCAGAGGAGAGATAACCAGAAATGGTTTGCCACTTCTGCCACACCAAGGCCTAAAACCGACACCCATTGTGGAGAGAGAGCAAAAATTGCCAAGGGGAAGGCATTTCTAGAAGCTCTGGAGGCCTTCTCAATGACAGTTCTACTGTGTATGTGTGTGTGTTCAAGCTGTGCACAACGCGTTTTGAATCTGCATATCTCCACCTATTTTAACACACCCTCCATCCCCCTTTTGCTCTAAAGTGTGCAGTAACTGAGTGGGAAATTCAAAAAACAGACAGGCGAGCAGTTGTCTTCCCAACTCTCCTGAATCTGGGCACAGACCCCCCCCTGCCATGTGGTCTGCTGCTGCACCAGCAGCAGACTGAAGACGGCGGCCATTTTTCACTGCCTGTTATAGGCCAAGAGCCCATTGTGACACGTGAGAGTTCCGGAGACAATGGCCAAAGGCTCATTGTGACTGCACGTGAAGGTTCCGTGCTCAGATTCTATCTACTGCAGGCAGCGCACCTGATTGGTCCAAAGCATTACAATACTCACACAGGTGTAGATGGACAAGACAAGCATAGTCAAGATCAGCACAGACACCATTTTTCCTTTTTTTTAAATACATATAATACACCACATTTAAAATTCGGTGGTCCACAAGAGGGAGACAATGTTTCACAAAAGAATTCATGCCGTCAGAAAAGTGGTATATATGGCAGAGCTACTCATTGGATACTTCAATGTAAACAGTACTGACAGCCGGGGCCTAATTTTGTAGATGGCACAGTATATTTGCAACACTGTAACAAAGGCCTAATACAGGCCTACATCTTAACACACCTGTTGCAACCAGTAAAGACACATTGATTGATTGCATATTGAATGCAATACAATGTTTGACATACATAGGTGAAAGCAAAGCCCCCAACTGGTCCCCAAATAGGGGACGTATCAGATACTACACTTGATCTTGAGCGGCGGCGACGACGACGGATGCGAAAGGCAGAGGAGAGATAACCAGAAATGGTTTGCCACTTCTGCCGCACCAAGGCCTAAAACCGACACCCATTGTGGAGAGAGAGCAAAAATTGCCAAGGGGAAGGCATTTCTAGAAGCTCTGGAGGCCTTCTCAATGACAGTTCTACTGTGTATGTGTGTGTGTTCAAGCTGTGCACAACGCGTTTTGAATCTGCATATCTCCACCTATTTTAACACACCCTCCATCCCCCTTTTGCTCTAAAGTGTGCAGTAACTGAGTGGGAAATTCAAAAAACAGACAGGCGAGCAGTTGTCTTCCCAACTCTCCTGAATCTGGGCACAGACCCCCCCCCTGCCATGTGGTCTGCTGCTGCACCAGCAGCAGACTGAAGACGGCGGCCATTTTTCACTGCCTGTTATAGGCCAAGAGCCCATTGTGACACGTGAGAGTTCCGGAGACAATGGCCAAAGGCTCATTGTGACTGCACGTGAAGGTTCCGTGCTCAGATTCTATCTACTGCAGGCAGCGCACCTGATTGGTCCAAAGCATTACAATACTCACACAGGTGTAGATGGACAAGACAAGCATAGTCAAGATCAGCAGAGACACCATTTTTCCTTTTTTTTAAATACATATAATACACCACATTTAAAATTCGGTGGTCCACAAGAGGGAGACAATGTTTCACAAAAGAATTCATGCCGTCAGAAAAGTGGTATATATGGCAGAGCTACTCATTGGATACTTCAATTTAAACAGTACTGACAGCCGGGGCCTAATTTTGTAGATGGCACAGAATATTTGCAACACTGTAACAAAGGCCTAATACAGGCCTACATCTTAACACACCTGTTGCAACCAGTAAAGACACATTGATTGATTGCATATTGAATGCAATACAATGTTTGACATACATAGGTGAAAGCAAAGCCCCCAACTGGTCCCCAAATAGGGGACGTATCAGATACTACACTTGATCTTGAGCGGCGGCGACGACGACGGATGCGAAAGGCAGAGGAGAGATAACCAGAAATGGTTTGCCACTTCTGCCGCACCAAGGCCTAAAACCGACACCCATTGTGGAGAGAGAGCAAAAATTGCCAAGGGGAAGGCATTTCTAGAAGCTCTGGAGGCCTTCTCAATGACAGTTCTACTGTGTATGTGTGTGTGTTCAAGCTGTGCACAACGCGTTTTGAATCTGCATATCTCCACCTATTTTAACACACCCTCCATCCCCCTTTTGCTCTAAAGTGTGCAGTAACTGAGTGGGAAATTCAAAAAACAGACAGGCGAGCAGTTGTCTTCCCAACTCTCCTGAATCTGGGCACAGACCCCCCCCTGCCATGTGGTCTGCTGCTGCACCAGCAGCAGACTGAAGACGGCGGCCATTTTTCACTGCCTGTTATAGGCCAAGAGCCCATTGTGACACGTGAGAGTTCCGGAGACAATGGCCAAAGGCTCATTGTGACTGCACGTGAAGGTTCCGTGCTCAGATTCTATCTACTGCAGGCAGCGCACCTGATTGGTCCAAAGCATTACAATACTCACACAGGTGTAGATGGACAAGACAAGCATAGTCAAGATCAGCACAGACACCATTTTTCCTTTTTTTAAATACATATAATACACCACATTTAAAATTCGGTGGTCCACAAGAGGGAGACAATGTTTCACAAAAGAATTCATGCCGTCAGAAAAGTGGTATATATGGCAGAGCTACTCATTGGATACTTCAATTTAAACAGTACTGACAGCCGGGGCCTAATTTTGTAGATGGCACAGAATATTTGCAACACTGTAACAAAGGCCTAATACAGGCCTACATCTTAACACACCTGTTGCAACCAGTAAAGACACATTGATTGATTGCATATTGAATGCAATACAATGTTTGACATACATAGGTGAAAGCAAAGCCCCCAACTGGTCCCCAAATAGGGGACGTATCAGATACTACACTTGATCTTGAGCGGCGGCGACGACGACGGATGCGAAAGGCAGAGGAGAGATAACCAGAAATGGTTTGCCACTTCTGCCACACCAAGGCCTAAAACCGACACCCATTGTGGAGAGAGAGCAAAAATTGCCAAGGGGAAGGCATTTCTAGAAGCTCTGGAGGCCTTCTCAATGACAGTTCTACTGTGTATGTGTGTGTGTTCAAGCTGTGCACAACGCGTTTTGAATCTGCATATCTCCACCTATTTTAACACACCCTCCATCCCCCTTTTGCTCTAAAGTGTGCAGTAACTGAGTGGGAAATTCAAAAAACAGACAGGCGAGCAGTTGTCTTCCCAACTCTCCTGAATCTGGGCACAGACCCCCCCCTGCCATGTGGTCTGCTGCTGCACCAGCAGCAGACTGAAGACGGCGGCCATTTTTCACTGCCTGTTATAGGCCAAGAGCCCATTGTGACACGTGAGAGTTCCGGAGACAATGGCCAAAGGCTCATTGTGACTGCACGTGAAGGTTCCGTGCTCAGATTCTATCTACTGCAGGCAGCGCACCTGATTGGTCCAAAGCATTACAATACTCACACAGGTGTAGATGGACAAGACAAGCATAGTCAAGATCAGCACAGACACCATTTTTCCTTTTTTTTAAATACATATAATACACCACATTTAAAATTCGGTGGTCCACAAGAGGGAGACAATGTTTCACAAAAGAATTCATGCCGTCAGAAAAGTGGTATATATGGCAGAGCTACTCATTGGATACTTCAATGTAAACAGTACTGACAGCCGGGGCCTAATTTTGTAGATGGCACAGTATATTTGCAACACTGTAACAAAGGCCTAATACAGGCCTACATCTTAACACACCTGTTGCAACCAGTAAAGACACATTGATTGATTGCATATTGAATGCAATACAATGTTTGACATACATAGGTGAAAGCAAAGCCCCCAACTGGTCCCCAAATAGGGGACGTATCAGATACTACACTTGATCTTGAGCGGCGGCGACGACGACGGATGCGAAAGGCAGAGGAGAGATAACCAGAAATGGTTTGCCACTTCTGCCGCACCAAGGCCTAAAACCGACACCCATTGTGGAGAGAGAGCAAAAATTGCCAAGGGGAAGGCATTTCTAGAAGCTCTGGAGGCCTTCTCAATGACAGTTCTACTGTGTATGTGTGTGTGTTCAAGCTGTGCACAACGCGTTTTGAATCTGCATATCTCCACCTATTTTAACACACCCTCCATCCCCCTTTTGCTCTAAAGTGTGCAGTAACTGAGTGGGAAATTCAAAAAACAGACAGGCGAGCAGTTGTCTTCCCAACTCTCCTGAATCTGGGCACAGACCCCCCCCTGCCATGTGGTCTGCTGCTGCACCAGCAGCAGACTGAAGACGGCGGCCATTTTTCACTGCCTGTTATAGGCCAAGAGCCCATTGTGACACGTGAGAGTTCCGGAGACAATGGCCAAAGGCTCATTGTGACTGCACGTGAAGGTTCCGTGCTCAGATTCTATCTACTGCAGGCAGCGCACCTGATTGGTCCAAAGCATTACAATACTCACACAGGTGTAGATGGACAAGACAAGCATAGTCAAGATCAGCAGAGACACCATTTTTCCTTTTTTTTAAATACATATAATACACCACATTTAAAATTCGGTGGTCCACAAGAGGGAGACAATGTTTCACAAAAGAATTCATGCCGTCAGAAAAGTGGTATATATGGCAGAGCTACTCATTGGATACTTCAATTTAAACAGTACTGACAGCCGGGGCCTAATTTTGTAGATGGCACAGAATATTTGCAACACTGTAACAAAGGCCTAATACAGGCCTACATCTTAACACACCTGTTGCAACCAGTAAAGACACATTGATTGATTGCATATTGAATGCAATACAATGTTTGACATACATAGGTGAAAGCAAAGCCCCCAACTGGTCCCCAAATAGGGGACGTATCAGATACTACACTTGATCTTGAGCGGCGGCGACGACGACGGATGCGAAAGGCAGAGGAGAGATAACCAGAAATGGTTTGCCACTTCTGCCGCACCAAGGCCTAAAACCGACACCCATTGTGGAGAGAGAGCAAAAATTGCCAAGGGGAAGGCATTTCTAGAAGCTCTGGAGGCCTTCTCAATGACAGTTCTACTGTGTATGTGTGTGTGTTCAAGCTGTGCACAACGCGTTTTGAATCTGCATATCTCCACCTATTTTAACACACCCTCCATCCCCCTTTTGCTCTAAAGTGTGCAGTAACTGAGTGGGAAATTCAAAAAACAGACAGGCGAGCAGTTGTCTTCCCAACTCTCCTGAATCTGGGCACAGACCCCCCCCTGCCATGTGGTCTGCTGCTGCACCAGCAGCAGACTGAAGACGGCGGCCATTTTTCACTGCCTGTTATAGGCCAAGAGCCCATTGTGACACGTGAGAGTTCCGGAGACAATGGCCAAAGGCTCATTGTGACTGCACGTGAAGGTTCCGTGCTCAGATTCTATCTACTGCAGGCAGCGCACCTGATTGGTCCAAAGCATTACAATACTCACACAGGTGTAGATGGACAAGACAAGCATAGTCAAGATCAGCACAGACACCATTTTTCCTTTTTTTTAAATACATATAATACACCACATTTAAAATTCGGTGGTCCACAAGAGGGAGACAATGTTTCACAAAAGAATTCATGCCGTCAGAAAAGTGGTATATATGGCAGAGCTACTCATTGGATACTTCAATGTAAACAGTACTGACAGCCGGGGCCTAATTTTGTAGATGGCACAGTATATTTGCAACACTGTAACAAAGGCCTAATACAGGCCTACATCTTAACACACCTGTTGCAACCAGTAAAGACACATTGATTGATTGCATATTGAATGCAATACAATGTTTGACATACATAGGTGAAAGCAAAGCCCCCAACTGGTCCCCAAATAGGGGACGTATCAGATACTACACTTGATCTTGAGCGGCGGCGACGACGACGGATGCGAAAGGCAGAGGAGAGATAACCAGAAATGGTTTGCCACTTCTGCCGCACCAAGGCCTAAAACCGACACCCATTGTGGAGAGAGAGCAAAAATTGCCAAGGGGAAGGCATTTCTAGAAGCTCTGGAGGCCTTCTCAATGACAGTTCTACTGTGTATGTGTGTGTGTTCAAGCTGTGCACAACGCGTTTTGAATCTGCATATCTCCACCTATTTTAACACACCCTCCATCCCCCTTTTGCTCTAAAGTGTGCAGTAACTGAGTGGGAAATTCAAAAAACAGACAGGCGAGCAGTTGTCTTCCCAACTCTCCTGAATCTGGGCACAGACCCCCCCCCTGCCATGTGGTCTGCTGCTGCACCAGCAGCAGACTGAAGACGGCGGCCATTTTTCACTGCCTGTTATAGGCCAAGAGCCCATTGTGACACGTGAGAGTTCCGGAGACAATGGCCAAAGGCTCATTGTGACTGCACGTGAAGGTTCCGTGCTCAGATTCTATCTACTGCAGGCAGCGCACCTGATTGGTCCAAAGCATTACAATACTCACACAGGTGTAGATGGACAAGACAAGCATAGTCAAGATCAGCACAGACACCATTTTTCCTTTTTTTTAAATACATATAATACACCACATTTAAAATTCGGTGGTCCACAAGAGGGAGACAATGTTTCACAAAGGAATTCATGCCGTCAGAAAAGTGGTATATATGGCAGAGCTACTCATTGGATACTTCAATTTAAACAGTACTGACAGCCGGGGCCTAATTTTGTAGATGGCACAGAATATTTGCAACACTGTAACAAAGGCCTAATACAGGCCTACATCTTAACACACCTGTTGCAACCAGTAAAGACACATTGATTGATTGCATATTGAATGCAATACAATGTTTGACATACATAGGTGAAAGCAAAGCCCCCAACTGGTCCCCAAATAGGGGACGTATCAGATACTACACTTGATCTTGAGCGGCGGCGACGACGACGGATGCGAAAGGCAGAGGAGAGATAACCAGAAATGGTTTGCCACTTCTGCCGCACCAAGGCCTAAAACCGACACCCATTGTGGAGAGAGAGCAAAAATTGCCAAGGGGAAGGCATTTCTAGAAGCTCTGGAGGCCTTCTCAATGACAGTTCTACTGTGTATGTGTGTGTGTTCAAGCTGTGCACAACGCGTTTTGAATCTGCATATCTCCACCTATTTTAACACACCCTCCATCCCCCTTTTGCTCTAAAGTGTGCAGTAACTGAGTGGGAAATTCAAAAAACAGACAGGCGAGCAGTTGTCTTCCCAACTCTCCTGAAGCTGGGCACAGACCCCCCCCTGCCATGTGGTCTGCTGCTGCACCAGCAGCAGACTGAAGACGGCGGCCATTTTTCACTGCCTGTTATAGGCCAAGAGCCCATTGTGACACGTGAGAGTTCCGGAGACAATGGCCAAAGGCTCATTGTGACTGCACGTGAAGGTTCCGTGCTCAGATTCTATCTACTGCAGGCAGCGCACCTGATTGGTCCAAAGCATTACAATACTCACACAGGTGTAGATGGACAAGACAAGCATAGTCAAGATCAGCACAGACACCATTTTTCCTTTTTTTTAAATACATATAATACACCACATTTAAAATTCGGTGGTCCACAAGAGGGAGACAATGTTTCACAAAAGAATTCATGCCGTCAGAAAAGTGGTATATATGGCAGAGCTACTCATTGGATACTTCAATGTAAACAGTACTGACAGCCGGGGCCTAATTTTGTAGATGGCACAGTATATTTGCAACACTGTAACAAAGGCCTAATACAGGCCTACATCTTAACACACCTGTTGCAACCAGTAAAGACACATTGATTGATTGCATATTGAATGCAATACAATGTTTGACATACATAGGTGAAAGCAAAGCCCCCAACTGGTCCCCAAATAGGGGACGTATCAGATACTACACTTGATCTTGAGCGGCGGCGACGACGACGGATGCGAAAGGCAGAGGAGAGATAACCAGAAATGGTTTGCCACTTCTGCCGCACCAAGGCCTAAAACCGACACCCATTGTGGAGAGAGAGCAAAAATTGCCAAGGGGAAGGCATTTCTAGAAGCTCTGGAGGCCTTCTCAATGACAGTTCTACTGTGTATGTGTGTGTGTTCAAGCTGTGCACAACGCGTTTTGAATCTGCATATCTCCACCTATTTTAACACACCCTCCATCCCCCTTTTGCTCTAAAGTGTGCAGTAACTGAGTGGGAAATTCAAAAAACAGACAGGCGAGCAGTTGTCTTCCCAACTCTCCTGAATCTGGGCACAGACCCCCCCCCTGCCATGTGGTCTGCTGCTGCACCAGCAGCAGACTGAAGACGGCGGCCATTTTTCACTGCCTGTTATAGGCCAAGAGCCCATTGTGACACGTGAGAGTTCCGGAGACAATGGCCAAAGGCTCATTGTGACTGCACGTGAAGGTTCCGTGCTCAGATTCTATCTACTGCAGGCAGCGCACCTGATTGGTCCAAAGCATTACAATACTCACACAGGTGTAGATGGACAAGACAAGCATAGTCAAGATCAGCACAGACACCATTTTTCCTTTTTTTTAAATACATATAATACACCACATTTAAAATTCGGTGGTCCACAAGAGGGAGACAATGTTTCACAAAGGAATTCATGCCGTCAGAAAAGTGGTATATATGGCAGAGCTACTCATTGGATACTTCAATTTAAACAGTACTGACAGCCGGGGCCTAATTTTGTAGATGGCACAGAATATTTGCAACACTGTAACAAAGGCCTAATACAGGCCTACATCTTAACACACCTGTTGCAACCAGTAAAGACACATTGATTGATTGCATATTGAATGCAATACAATGTTTGACATACATAGGTGAAAGCAAAGCCCCCAACTGGTCCCCAAATAGGGGACGTATCAGATACTACACTTGATCTTGAGCGGCGGCGACGACGACGGATGCGAAAGGCAGAGGAGAGATAACCAGAAATGGTTTGCCACTTCTGCCGCACCAAGGCCTAAAACCGACACCCATTGTGGAGAGAGAGCAAAAATTGCCAAGGGGAAGGCATTTCTAGAAGCTCTGGAGGCCTTCTCAATGACAGTTCTACTGTGTATGTGTGTGTGTTCAAGCTGTGCACAACGCGTTTTGAATCTGCATATCTCCACCTATTTTAACACACCCTCCATCCCCCTTTTGCTCTAAAGTGTGCAGTAACTGAGTGGGAAATTCAAAAAACAGACAGGCGAGCAGTTGTCTTCCCAACTCTCCTGAAGCTGGGCACAGACCCCCCCTGCCATGTGGTCTGCTGCTGCACCAGCAGCAGACTGAAGACGGCGGCCATTTTTCACTGCCTGTTGTAGGCCAAGAGCCCATTGTGACACGTGAGAGTTCCGGAGACAATGGCCAAAGGCTCATTGTGACTGCACGTGAAGGTTCCGTGCTCAGATTCTATCTACTGCAGGCAGCGCACCTGATTGGTCCAAAGCATTACAATACTCACACAGGTGTAGATGGACAAGACAAGCATAGTCAAGATCAGCACAGACACCATTTTTCCTTTTTTTTAAATACATATAATACACCACATTTAAAATTCGGTGGTCCACAAGAGGGAGACAATGTTTCACAAAAGAATTCATGCCGTCAGAAAAGTGGTATATATGGCAGAGCTACTCATTGGATACTTCAATTTAAACAGTACTGACAGCCGGGGCCTAATTTTGTAGATGGCACAGAATATTTGCAACACTGTAACAAAGGCCTAATACAGGCCTACATCTTAACACACCTGTTGCAACCAGTAAAGACACATTGATTGATTGCATATTGAATGCAATACAATGTTTGACATACATAGGTGAAAGCAAAGCCCCCAACTGGTCCCCAAATAGGGGACGTATCAGATACTACACTTGATCTTGAGCGGCGGCGACGACGACGGATGCGAAAGGCAGAGGAGAGATAACCAGAAATGGTTTGCCACTTCTGCCGCACCAAGGCCTAAAACCGACACCCATTGTGGAGAGAGAGCAAAAATTGCCAAGGGGAAGGCATTTCTAGAAGCTCTGGAGGCCTTCTCAATGACAGTTCTACTGTGTATGTGTGTGTGTTCAAGCTGTGCACAACGCGTTTTGAATCTGCATATCTCCACCTATTTTAACACACCCTCCATCCCCCTTTTGCTCTAAAGTGTGCAGTAACTGAGTGGGAAATTCAAAAAACAGACAGGCGAGCAGTTGTCTTCCCAACTCTCCTGAATCTGGGCACAGACCCCCCCCTGCCATGTGGTCTGCTGCTGCACCAGCAGCAGACTGAAGACGGCGGCCATTTTTCACTGCCTGTTATAGGCCAAGAGCCCATTGTGACACGTGAGAGTTCCGGAGACAATGGCCAAAGGCTCATTGTGACTGCACGTGAAGGTTCCGTGCTCAGATTCTATCTACTGCAGGCAGCGCACCTGATTGGTCCAAAGCATTACAATACTCACACAGGTGTAGATGGACAAGACAAGCATAGTCAAGATCAGCACAGACACCATTTTTCCTTTTTTTTAAATACATATAATACACCACATTTAAAATTCGGTGGTCCACAAGAGGGAGACAATGTTTCACAAAAGAATTCATGCCGTCAGAAAAGTGGTATATATGGCAGAGCTACTCATTGGATACTTCAATGTAAACAGTACTGACAGCCGGGGCCTAATTTTGTAGATGGCACAGTATATTTGCAACACTGTAACAAAGGCCTAATACAGGCCTACATCTTAACACACCTGTTGCAACCAGTAAAGACACATTGATTGATTGCATATTGAATGCAATACAATGTTTGACATACATAGGTGAAAGCAAAGCCCCCAACTGGTCCCCAAATAGGGGACGTATCAGATACTACACTTGATCTTGAGCGGCGGCGACGACGACGGATGCGAAAGGCAGAGGAGAGATAACCAGAAATGGTTTGCCACTTCTGCCGCACCAAGGCCTAAAACCGACACCCATTGTGGAGAGAGAGCAAAAATTGCCAAGGGGAAGGCATTTCTAGAAGCTCTGGAGGCCTTCTCAATGACAGTTCTACTGTGTATGTGTGTGTGTTCAAGCTGTGCACAACGCGTTTTGAATCTGCATATCTCCACCTATTTTAACACACCCTCCATCCCCCTTTTGCTCTAAAGTGTGCAGTAACTGAGTGGGAAATTCAAAAAACAGACAGGCGAGCAGTTGTCTTCCCAACTCTCCTGAATCTGGGCACAGACCCCCCCCTGCCATGTGGTCTGCTGCTGCACCAGCAGCAGACTGAAGACGGCGGCCATTTTTCACTGCCTGTTATAGGCCAAGAGCCCATTGTGACACGTGAGAGTTCCGGAGACAATGGCCAAAGGCTCATTGTGACTGCACGTGAAGGTTCCGTGCTCAGATTCTATCTACTGCAGGCAGCGCACCTGATTGGTCCAAAGCATTACAATACTCACACAGGTGTAGATGGACAAGACAAGCATAGTCAAGATCAGCACAGACACCATTTTTCCTTTTTTTTAAATACATATAATACACCACATTTAAAATTCGGTGGTCCACAAGAGGGAGACAATGTTTCACAAAAGAATTCATGCCGTCAGAAAAGTGGTATATATGGCAGAGCTACTCATTGGATACTTCAATGTAAACAGTACTGACAGCCGGGGCCTAATTTTGTAGATGGCACAGTATATTTGCAACACTGTAACAAAGGCCTAATACAGGCCTACATCTTAACACACCTGTTGCAACCAGTAAAGACACATTGATTGATTGCATATTGAATGCAATACAATGTTTGACATACATAGGTGAAAGCAAAGCCCCCAACTGGTCCCCAAATAGGGGACGTATCAGATACTACACTTGATCTTGAGCGGCGGCGACGACGACGGATGCGAAAGGCAGAGGAGAGATAACCAGAAATGGTTTGCCACTTCTGCCGCACCAAGGCCTAAAACCGACACCCATTGTGGAGAGAGAGCAAAAATTGCCAAGGGGAAGGCATTTCTAGAAGCTCTGGAGGCCTTCTCAATGACAGTTCTACTGTGTATGTGTGTGTGTTCAAGCTGTGCACAACGCGTTTTGAATCTGCATATCTCCACCTATTTTAACACACCCTCCATCCCCCTTTTGCTCTAAAGTGTGCAGTAACTGAGTGGGAAATTCAAAAAACAGACAGGCGAGCAGTTGTCTTCCCAACTCTCCTGAATCTGGGCACAGACCCCCCCCCTGCCATGTGGTCTGCTGCTGCACCAGCAGCAGACTGAAGACGGCGGCCATTTTTCACTGCCTGTTATAGGCCAAGAGCCCATTGTGACACGTGAGAGTTCCGGAGACAATGGCCAAAGGCTCATTGTGACTGCACGTGAAGGTTCCGTGCTCAGATTCTATCTACTGCAGGCAGCGCACCTGATTGGTCCAAAGCATTACAATACTCACACAGGTGTAGATGGACAAGACAAGCATAGTCAAGATCAGCACAGACACCATTTTTCCTTTTTTTTAAATACATATAATACACCACATTTAAAATTCGGTGGTCCACAAGAGGGAGACAATGTTTCACAAAGGAATTCATGCCGTCAGAAAAGTGGTATATATGGCAGAGCTACTCATTGGATACTTCAATTTAAACAGTACTGACAGCCGGGGCCTAATTTTGTAGATGGCACAGAATATTTGCAACACTGTAACAAAGGCCTAATACAGGCCTACATCTTAACACACCTGTTGCAACCAGTAAAGACACATTGATTGATTGCATATTGAATGCAATACAATGTTTGACATACATAGGTGAAAGCAAAGCCCCCAACTGGTCCCCAAATAGGGGACGTATCAGATACTACACTTGATCTTGAGCGGCGGCGACGACGACGGATGCGAAAGGCAGAGGAGAGATAACCAGAAATGGTTTGCCACTTCTGCCGCACCAAGGCCTAAAACCGACACCCATTGTGGAGAGAGAGCAAAAATTGCCAAGGGGAAGGCATTTCTAGAAGCTCTGGAGGCCTTCTCAATGACAGTTCTACTGTGTATGTGTGTGTGTTCAAGCTGTGCACAACGCGTTTTGAATCTGCATATCTCCACCTATTTTAACACACCCTCCATCCCCCTTTTGCTCTAAAGTGTGCAGTAACTGAGTGGGAAATTCAAAAAACAGACAGGCGAGCAGTTGTCTTCCCAACTCTCCTGAATCTGGGCACAGACCCCCCCCTGCCATGTGGTCTGCTGCTGCACCAGCAGCAGACTGAAGACGGCGGCCATTTTTCACTGCCTGTTATAGGCCAAGAGCCCATTGTGACACGTGAGAGTTCCGGAGACAATGGCCAAAGGCTCATTGTGACTGCACGTGAAGGTTCCGTGCTCAGATTCTATCTACTGCAGGCAGCGCACCTGATTGGTCCAAAGCATTACAATACTCACACAGGTGTAGATGGACAAGACAAGCATAGTCAAGATCAGCACAGACACCATTTTTCCTTTTTTTTAAATACATATAATACACCACATTTAAAATTCGGTGGTCCACAAGAGGGAGACAATGTTTCACAAAAGAATTCATGCCGTCAGAAAAGTGGTATATATGGCAGAGCTACTCATTGGATACTTCAATTTAAACAGTACTGACAGCCGGGGCCTAATTTTGTAGATGGCACAGTATATTTGCAACACTGTAACAAAGGCCTAATACAGGCCTACATCTTAACACACCTGTTGCAACCAGTAAAGACACATTGATTGATTGCATATTGAATGCAATACAATGTTTGACATACATAGGTGAAAGCAAAGCCCCCAACTGGTCCCCAAATAGGGGACGTATCAGATACTACACTTGATCTTGAGCGGCGGCGACGACGACGGATGCGAAAGGCAGAGGAGAGATAACCAGAAATGGTTTGCCACTTCTGCCGCACCAAGGCCTAAAACCGACACCCATTGTGGAGAGAGAGCAAAAATTGCCAAGGGGAAGGCATTTCTAGAAGCTCTGGAGGCCTTCTCAATGACAGTTCTACTGTGTATGTGTGTGTGTTCAAGCTGTGCACAACGCGTTTTGAATCTGCATATCTCCACCTATTTTAACACACCCTCCATCCCCCTTTTGCTCTAAAGTGTGCAGTAACTGAGTGGGAAATTCAAAAAACAGACAGGCGAGCAGTTGTCTTCCCAACTCTCCTGAATCTGGGCACAGACCCCCCCCTGCCATGTGGTCTGCTGCTGCACCAGCAGCAGACTGAAGACGGCGGCCATTTTTCACTGCCTGTTATAGGCCAAGAGCCCATTGTGACACGTGAGAGTTCCGGAGACAATGGCCAAAGGCTCATTGTGACTGCACGTGAAGGTTCCGTGCTCAGATTCTATCTACTGCAGGCAGCGCACCTGATTGGTCCAAAGCATTACAATACTCACACAGGTGTAGATGGACAAGACAAGCATAGTCAAGATCAGCACAGACACCATTTTTCCTTTTTTTTAAATACATATAATACACCACATTTAAAATTCGGTGGTCCACAAGAGGGAGACAATGTTTCACAAAAGAATTCATGCCGTCAGAAAAGTGGTATATATGGCAGAGCTACTCATTGGATACTTCAATGTAAACAGTACTGACAGCCGGGGCCTAATTTTGTAGATGGCACAGTATATTTGCAACACTGTAACAAAGGCCTAATACAGGCCTACATCTTAACACACCTGTTGCAACCAGTAAAGACACATTGATTGATTGCATATTGAATGCAATACAATGTTTGACATACATAGGTGAAAGCAAAGCCCCCAACTGGTCCCCAAATAGGGGACGTATCAGATACTACACTTGATCTTGAGCGGCGGCGACGACGACGGATGCGAAAGGCAGAGGAGAGATAACCAGAAATGGTTTGCCACTTCTGCCGCACCAAGGCCTAAAACCGACACCCATTGTGGAGAGAGAGCAAAAATTGCCAAGGGGAAGGCATTTCTAGAAGCTCTGGAGGCCTTCTCAATGACAGTTCTACTGTGTATGTGTGTGTGTTCAAGCTGTGCACAACGCGTTTTGAATCTGCATATCTCCACCTATTTTAACACACCCTCCATCCCCCTTTTGCTCTAAAGTGTGCAGTAACTGAGTGGGAAATTCAAAAAACAGACAGGCGAGCAGTTGTCTTCCCAACTCTCCTGAATCTGGGCACAGACCCCCCCCCTGCCATGTGGTCTGCTGCTGCACCAGCAGCAGACTGAAGACGGCGGCCATTTTTCACTGCCTGTTATAGGCCAAGAGCCCATTGTGACACGTGAGAGTTCCGGAGACAATGGCCAAAGGCTCATTGTGACTGCACGTGAAGGTTCCGTGCTCAGATTCTATCTACTGCAGGCAGCGCACCTGATTGGTCCAAAGCATTACAATACTCACACAGGTGTAGATGGACAAGACAAGCATAGTCAAGATCAGCACAGACACCATTTTTCCTTTTTTTTAAATACATATAATACACCACATTTAAAATTCGGTGGTCCACAAGAGGGAGACAATGTTTCACAAAGGAATTCATGCCGTCAGAAAAGTGGTATATATGGCAGAGCTACTCATTGGATACTTCAATTTAAACAGTACTGACAGCCGGGGCCTAATTTTGTAGATGGCACAGTATATTTGCAACACTGTAACAAAGGCCTAATACAGGCCTACATCTTAACACACCTGTTGCAACCAGTAAAGACACATTGATTGATTGCATATTGAATGCAATACAATGTTTGACATACATAGGTGAAAGCAAAGCCCCCAACTGGTCCCCAAATAGGGGACGTATCAGATACTACACTTGATCTTGAGCGGCGGCGACGACGACGGATGCGAAAGGCAGAGGAGAGATAACCAGAAATGGTTTGCCACTTCTGCCGCACCAAGGCCTAAAACCGACACCCATTGTGGAGAGAGAGCAAAAATTGCCAAGGGGAAGGCATTTCTAGAAGCTCTGGAGGCCTTCTCAATGACAGTTCTACTGTGTATGTGTGTGTGTTCAAGCTGTGCACAACGCGTTTTGAATCTGCATATCTCCACCTATTTTAACACACCCTCCATCCCCCTTTTGCTCTAAAGTGTGCAGTAACTGAGTGGGAAATTCAAAAAACAGACAGGCGAGCAGTTGTCTTCCCAACTCTCCTGAATCTGGGCACAGACCCCCCCCTGCCATGTGGTCTGCTGCTGCACCAGCAGCAGACTGAAGACGGCGGCCATTTTTCACTGCCTGTTATAGGCCAAGAGCCCATTGTGACACGTGAGAGTTCCGGAGACAATGGCCAAAGGCTCATTGTGACTGCACGTGAAGGTTCCGTGCTCAGATTCTATCTACTGCAGGCAGCGCACCTGATTGGTCCAAAGCATTACAATACTCACACAGGTGTAGATGGACAAGACAAGCATAGTCAAGATCAGCACAGACACCATTTTTCCTTTTTTTTAAATACATATAATACACCACATTTAAAATTCGGTGGTCCACAAGAGGGAGACAATGTTTCACAAAGGAATTCATGCCGTCAGAAAAGTGGTATATATGGCAGAGCTACTCATTGGATACTTCAATTTAAACAGTACTGACAGCCGGGGCCTAATTTTGTAGATGGCACAGTATATTTGCAACACTGTAACAAAGGCCTAATACAGGCCTACATCTTAACACACCTGTTGCAACCAGTAAAGACACATTGATTGATTGCATATTGAATGCAATACAATGTTTGACATACATAGGTGAAAGCAAAGCCCCCAACTGGTCCCCAAATAGGGGACGTATCAGATACTACACTTGATCTTGAGCGGCGGCGACGACGACGGATGCGAAAGGCAGAGGAGAGATAACCAGAAATGGTTTGCCACTTCTGCCGCACCAAGGCCTAAAACCGACACCCATTGTGGAGAGAGAGCAAAAATTGCCAAGGGGAAGGCATTTCTAGAAGCTCTGGAGGCCTTCTCAATGACAGTTCTACTGTGTATGTGTGTGTGTTCAAGCTGTGCACAACGCGTTTTGAATCTGCATATCTCCACCTATTTTAACACACCCTCCATCCCCCTTTTGCTCTAAAGTGTGCAGTAACTGAGTGGGAAATTCAAAAAACAGACAGGCGAGCAGTTGTCTTCCCAACTCTCCTGAATCTGGGCACAGACCCCCCCCTGCCATGTGGTCTGCTGCTGCACCAGCAGCAGACTGAAGACGGCGGCCATTTTTCACTGCCTGTTATAGGCCAAGAGCCCATTGTGACACGTGAGAGTTCCGGAGACAATGGCCAAAGGCTCATTGTGACTGCACGTGAAGGTTCCGTGCTCAGATTCTATCTACTGCAGGCAGCGCACCTGATTGGTCCAAAGCATTACAATACTCACACAGGTGTAGATGGACAAGACAAGCATAGTCAAGATCAGCACAGACACCATTTTTCCTTTTTTTTAAATACATATAATACACCACATTTAAAATTCGGTGGTCCACAAGAGGGAGACAATGTTTCACAAAGGAATTCATGCCGTCAGAAAAGTGGTATATATGGCAGAGCTACTCATTGGATACTTCAATTTAAACAGTACTGACAGCCGGGGCCTAATTTTGTAGATGGCACAGTATATTTGCAACACTGTAACAAAGGCCTAATACAGGCCTACATCTTAACACACCTGTTGCAACCAGTAAAGACACATTGATTGATTGCATATTGAATGCAATACAATGTTTGACATACATAGGTGAAAGCAAAGCCCCCAACTGGTCCCCAAATAGGGGACGTATCAGATACTACACTTGATCTTGAGCGGCGGCGACGACGACGGATGCGAAAGGCAGAGGAGAGATAACCAGAAATGGTTTGCCACTTCTGCCGCACCAAGGCCTAAAACCGACACCCATTGTGGAGAGAGAGCAAAAATTGCCAAGGGGAAGGCATTTCTAGAAGCTCTGGAGGCCTTCTCAATGACAGTTCTACTGTGTATGTGTGTGTGTTCAAGCTGTGCACAACGCGTTTTGAATCTGCATATCTCCACCTATTTTAACACACCCTCCATCCCCCTTTTGCTCTAAAGTGTGCAGTAACTGAGTGGGAAATTCAAAAAACAGACAGGCGAGCAGTTGTCTTCCCAACTCTCCTGAATCTGGGCACAGACCCCCCCCTGCCATGTGGTCTGCTGCTGCACCAGCAGCAGACTGAAGACGGCGGCCATTTTTCACTGCCTGTTATAGGCCAAGAGCCCATTGTGACACGTGAGAGTTCCGGAGACAATGGCCAAAGGCTCATTGTGACTGCACGTGAAGGTTCCGTGCTCAGATTCTATCTACTGCAGGCAGCGCACCTGATTGGTCCAAAGCATTACAATACTCACACAGGTGTAGATGGACAAGACAAGCATAGTCAAGATCAGCACAGACACCATTTTTCCTTTTTTTTAAATACATATAATACACCACATTTAAAATTCGGTGGTCCACAAGAGGGAGACAATGTTTCACAAAAGAATTCATGCCGTCAGAAAAGTGGTATATATGGCAGAGCTACTCATTGGATACTTCAATTTAAACAGTACTGACAGCCGGGGCCTAATTTTGTAGATGGCACAGAATATTTGCAACACTGTAACAAAGGCCTAATACAGGCCTACATCTTAACACACCTGTTGCAACCAGTAAAGACACATTGATTGATTGCATATTGAATGCAATACAATGTTTGACATACATAGGTGAAAGCAAAGCCCCCAACTGGTCCCCAAATAGGGGACGTATCAGATACTACACTTGATCTTGAGCGGCGGCGACGACGACGGATGCGAAAGGCAGAGGAGAGATAACCAGAAATGGTTTGCCACTTCTGCCGCACCAAGGCCTAAAACCGACACCCATTGTGGAGAGAGAGCAAAAATTGCCAAGGGGAAGGCATTTCTAGAAGCTCTGGAGGCCTTCTCAATGACAGTTCTACTGTGTATGTGTGTGTGTTCAAGCTGTGCACAACGCGTTTTGAATCTGCATATCTCCACCTATTTTAACACACCCTCCATCCCCCTTTTGCTCTAAAGTGTGCAGTAACTGAGTGGGAAATTCAAAAAACAGACAGGCGAGCAGTTGTCTTCCCAACTCTCCTGAATCTGGGCACAGACCCCCCCCTGCCATGTGGTCTGCTGCTGCACCAGCAGCAGACTGAAGACGGCGGCCATTTTTCACTGCCTGTTATAGGCCAAGAGCCCATTGTGACACGTGAGAGTTCCGGAGACAATGGCCAAAGGCTCATTGTGACTGCACGTGAAGGTTCCGTGCTCAGATTCTATCTACTGCAGGCAGCGCACCTGATTGGTCCAAAGCATTACAATACTCACACAGGTGTAGATGGACAAGACAAGCATAGTCAAGATCAGCACAGACACCATTTTTCCTTTTTTTTAAATACATATAATACACCACATTTAAAATTCGGTGGTCCACAAGAGGGAGACAATGTTTCACAAAAGAATTCATGCCGTCAGAAAAGTGGTATATATGGCAGAGCTACTCATTGGATACTTCAATGTAAACAGTACTGACAGCCGGGGCCTAATTTTGTAGATGGCACAGTATATTTGCAACACTGTAACAAAGGCCTAATACAGGCCTACATCTTAACACACCTGTTGCAACCAGTAAAGACACATTGATTGATTGCATATTGAATGCAATACAATGTTTGACATACATAGGTGAAAGCAAAGCCCCCAACTGGTCCCCAAATAGGGGACGTATCAGATACTACACTTGATCTTGAGCGGCGGCGACGACGACGGATGCGAAAGGCAGAGGAGAGATAACCAGAAATGGTTTGCCACTTCTGCCGCACCAAGGCCTAAAACCGACACCCATTGTGGAGAGAGAGCAAAAATTGCCAAGGGGAAGGCATTTCTAGAAGCTCTGGAGGCCTTCTCAATGACAGTTCTACTGTGTATGTGTGTGTGTTCAAGCTGTGCACAACGCGTTTTGAATCTGCATATCTCCACCTATTTTAACACACCCTCCATCCCCCTTTTGCTCTAAAGTGTGCAGTAACTGAGTGGGAAATTCAAAAAACAGACAGGCGAGCAGTTGTCTTCCCAACTCTCCTGAATCTGGGCACAGACCCCCCCCCTGCCATGTGGTCTGCTGCTGCACCAGCAGCAGACTGAAGACGGCGGCCATTTTTCACTGCCTGTTATAGGCCAAGAGCCCATTGTGACACGTGAGAGTTCCGGAGACAATGGCCAAAGGCTCATTGTGACTGCACGTGAAGGTTCCGTGCTCAGATTCTATCTACTGCAGGCAGCGCACCTGATTGGTCCAAAGCATTACAATACTCACACAGGTGTAGATGGACAAGACAAGCATAGTCAAGATCAGCAGAGACACCATTTTTCCTTTTTTTTAAATACATATAATACACCACATTTAAAATTCGGTGGTCCACAAGAGGGAGACAATGTTTCACAAAAGAATTCATGCCGTCAGAAAAGTGGTATATATGGCAGAGCTACTCATTGGATACTTCAATTTAAACAGTACTGACAGCCGGGGCCTAATTTTGTAGATGGCACAGAATATTTGCAACACTGTAACAAAGGCCTAATACAGGCCTACATCTTAACACACCTGTTGCAACCAGTAAAGACACATTGATTGATTGCATATTGAATGCAATACAATGTTTGACATACATAGGTGAAAGCAAAGCCCCCAACTGGTCCCCAAATAGGGGACGTATCAGATACTACACTTGATCTTGAGCGGCGGCGACGACGACGGATGCGAAAGGCAGAGGAGAGATAACCAGAAATGGTTTGCCACTTCTGCCGCACCAAGGCCTAAAACCGACACCCATTGTGGAGAGAGAGCAAAAATTGCCAAGGGGAAGGCATTTCTAGAAGCTCTGGAGGCCTTCTCAATGACAGTTCTACTGTGTATGTGTGTGTGTTCAAGCTGTGCACAACGCGTTTTGAATCTGCATATCTCCACCTATTTTAACACACCCTCCATCCCCCTTTTGCTCTAAAGTGTGCAGTAACTGAGTGGGAAATTCAAAAAACAGACAGGCGAGCAGTTGTCTTCCCAACTCTCCTGAATCTGGGCACAGACCCCCCCCTGCCATGTGGTCTGCTGCTGCACCAGCAGCAGACTGAAGACGGCGGCCATTTTTCACTGCCTGTTATAGGCCAAGAGCCCATTGTGACACGTGAGAGTTCCGGAGACAATGGCCAAAGGCTCATTGTGACTGCACGTGAAGGTTCCGTGCTCAGATTCTATCTACTGCAGGCAGCGCACCTGATTGGTCCAAAGCATTACAATACTCACACAGGTGTAGATGGACAAGACAAGCATAGTCAAGATCAGCACAGACACCATTTTTCCTTTTTTTAAATACATATAATACACCACATTTAAAATTCGGTGGTCCACAAGAGGGAGACAATGTTTCACAAAAGAATTCATGCCGTCAGAAAAGTGGTATATATGGCAGAGCTACTCATTGGATACTTCAATTTAAACAGTACTGACAGCCGGGGCCTAATTTTGTAGATGGCACAGAATATTTGCAACACTGTAACAAAGGCCTAATACAGGCCTACATCTTAACACACCTGTTGCAACCAGTAAAGACACATTGATTGATTGCATATTGAATGCAATACAATGTTTGACATACATAGGTGAAAGCAAAGCCCCCAACTGGTCCCCAAATAGGGGACGTATCAGATACTACACTTGATCTTGAGCGGCGGCGACGACGATGGATGCGAAAGGCAGAGGAGAGATAACCAGAAATGGTTTGCCACTTCTGCCACACCAAGGCCTAAAACCGACACCCATTGTGGAGAGAGAGCAAAAATTGCCAAGGGGAAGGCATTTCTAGAAGCTCTGGAGGCCTTCTCAATGACAGTTCTACTGTGTATGTGTGTGTGTTCAAGCTGTGCACAACGCGTTTTGAATCTGCATATCTCCACCTATTTTAACACACCCTCCATCCCCCTTTTGCTCTAAAGTGTGCAGTAACTGAGTGGGAAATTCAAAAAACAGACAGGCGAGCAGTTGTCTTCCCAACTCTCCTGAATCTGGGCACAGACCCCCCCCTGCCATGTGGTCTGCTGCTGCACCAGCAGCAGACTGAAGACGGCGGCCATTTTTCACTGCCTGTTATAGGCCAAGAGCCCATTGTGACACGTGAGAGTTCCGGAGACAATGGCCAAAGGCTCATTGTGACTGCACGTGAAGGTTCCGTGCTCAGATTCTATCTACTGCAGGCAGCGCACCTGATTGGTCCAAAGCATTACAATACTCACACAGGTGTAGATGGACAAGACAAGCATAGTCAAGATCAGCACAGACACCATTTTTCCTTTTTTTTAAATACATATAATACACCACATTTAAAATTCGGTGGTCCACAAGAGGGAGACAATGTTTCACAAAAGAATTCATGCCGTCAGAAAAGTGGTATATATGGCAGAGCTACTCATTGGATACTTCAATGTAAACAGTACTGACAGCCGGGGCCTAATTTTGTAGATGGCACAGTATATTTGCAACACTGTAACAAAGGCCTAATACAGGCCTACATCTTAACACACCTGTTGCAACCAGTAAAGACACATTGATTGATTGCATATTGAATGCAATACAATGTTTGACATACATAGGTGAAAGCAAAGCCCCCAACTGGTCCCCAAATAGGGGACGTATCAGATACTACACTTGATCTTGAGCGGCGGCGACGACGACGGATGCGAAAGGCAGAGGAGAGATAACCAGAAATGGTTTGCCACTTCTGCCGCACCAAGGCCTAAAACCGACACCCATTGTGGAGAGAGAGCAAAAATTGCCAAGGGGAAGGCATTTCTAGAAGCTCTGGAGGCCTTCTCAATGACAGTTCTACTGTGTATGTGTGTGTGTTCAAGCTGTGCACAACGCGTTTTGAATCTGCATATCTCCACCTATTTTAACACACCCTCCATCCCCCTTTTGCTCTAAAGTGTGCAGTAACTGAGTGGGAAATTCAAAAAACAGACAGGCGAGCAGTTGTCTTCCCAATTCTCCTGAATCTGGGCACAGACCCCCCCCTGCCATGTGGTCTGCTGCTGCACCAGCAGCAGACTGAAGACGGCGGCCATTTTTCACTGCCTGTTATAGGCCAAGAGCCCATTGTGACACGTGAGAGTTCCGGAGACAATGGCCAAAGGCTCATTGTGACTGCACGTGAAGGTTCCGTGCTCAGATTCTATCTACTGCAGGCAGCGCACCTGATTGGTCCAAAGCATTACAATACTCACACAGGTGTAGATGGACAAGACAAGCATAGTCAAGATCAGCAGAGACACCATTTTTCCTTTTTTTTAAATACATATAATACACCACATTTAAAATTCGGTGGTCCACAAGAGGGAGACAATGTTTCACAAAAGAATTCATGCCGTCAGAAAAGTGGTATATATGGCAGAGCTACTCATTGGATACTTCAATGTAAACAGTACTGACAGCCGGGGCCTAATTTTGTAGATGGCACAGTATATTTGCAACACTGTAACAAAGGCCTAATACAGGCCTACATCTTAACACACCTGTTGCAACCAGTAAAGACACATTGATTGATTGCATATTGAATGCAATACAATGTTTGACATACATAGGTGAAAGCAAAGCCCCCAACTGGTCCCCAAATAGGGGACGTATCAGATACTACACTTGATCTTGAGCGGCGGCGACGACGACGGATGCGAAAGGCAGAGGAGAGATAACCAGAAATGGTTTGCCACTTCTGCCGCACCAAGGCCTAAAACCGACACCCATTGTGGAGAGAGAGCAAAAATTGCCAAGGGGAAGGCATTTCTAGAAGCTCTGGAGGCCTTCTCAATGACAGTTCTACTGTGTATGTGTGTGTGTTCAAGCTGTGCACAACGCGTTTTGAATCTGCATATCTCCACCTATTTTAACACACCCTCCATCCCCCTTTTGCTCTAAAGTGTGCAGTAACTGAGTGGGAAATTCAAAAAACAGACAGGCGAGCAGTTGTCTTCCCAACTCTCCTGAATCTGGGCACAGACCCCCCCCCCTGCCATGTGGTCTGCTGCTGCACCAGCAGCAGACTGAAGACGGCGGCCATTTTTCACTGCCTGTTATAGGCCAAGAGCCCATTGTGACACGTGAGAGTTCTGGAGACAATGGCCAAAGGCTCATTGTGACTGCACGTGAAGGTTCCGTGCTCAGATTCTATCTACTGCAGGCAGCGCACCTGATTGGTCCAAAGCATTACAATACTCACACAGGTGTAGATGGACAAGACAAGCATAGTCAAGATCAGCACAGACACCATTTTTCCTTTTTTTTAAATACATATAATACACCACATTTAAAATTCGGTGGTCCACAAGAGGGAGACAATGTTTCACAAAGGAATTCATGCCGTCAGAAAAGTGGTATATATGGCAGAGCTACTCATTGGATACTTCAATTTAAACAGTACTGACAGCCGGGGCCTAATTTTGTAGATGGCACAGAATATTTGCAACACTGTAACAAAGGCCTAATACAGGCCTACATCTTAACACACCTGTTGCAACCAGTAAAGACACATTGATTGATTGCATATTGAATGCAATACAATGTTTGACATACATAGGTGAAAGCAAAGCCCCCAACTGGTCCCCAAATAGGGGACGTATCAGATACTACACTTGATCTTGAGCGGCGGCGACGACGACGGATGCGAAAGGCAGAGGAGAGATAACCAGAAATGGTTTGCCACTTCTGCCGCACCAAGGCCTAAAACCGACACCCATTGTGGAGAGAGAGCAAAAATTGCCAAGGGGAAGGCATTTCTAGAAGCTCTGGAGGCCTTCTCAATGACAGTTCTACTGTGTATGTGTGTGTGTTCAAGCTGTGCACAACGCGTTTTGAATCTGCATATCTCCACCTATTTTAACACACCCTCCATCCCCCTTTTGCTCTAAAGTGTGCAGTAACTGAGTGGGAAATTCAAAAAACAGACAGGCGAGCAGTTGTCTTCCCAACTCTCCTGAATCTGGGCACAGACCCCCCCCTGCCATGTGGTCTGCTGCTGCACCAGCAGCAGACTGAAGACGGCGGCCATTTTTCACTGCCTGTTATAGGCCAAGAGCCCATTGTGACACGTGAGAGTTCCGGAGACAATGGCCAAAGGCTCATTGTGACTGCACGTGAAGGTTCCGTGCTCAGATTCTATCTACTGCAGGCAGCGCACCTGATTGGTCCAAAGCATTACAATACTCACACAGGTGTAGATGGACAAGACAAGCATAGTCAAGATCAGCACAGACACCATTTTTCCTTTTTTTTAAATACATATAATACACCACATTTAAAATTCGGTGGTCCACAAGAGGGAGACAATGTTTCACAAAAGAATTCATGCCGTCAGAAAAGTGGTATATATGGCAGAGCTACTCATTGGATACTTCAATTTAAACAGTACTGACAGCCGGGGCCTAATTTTGTAGATGGCACAGAATATTTGCAACACTGTAACAAAGGCCTAATACAGGCCTACATCTTAACACACCTGTTGCAACCAGTAAAGACACATTGATTGATTGCATATTGAATGCAATACAATGTTTGACATACATAGGTGAAAGCAAAGCCCCCAACTGGTCCCCAAATAGGGGACGTATCAGATACTACACTTGATCTTGAGCGGCGGCGACGACGACGGATGCGAAAGGCAGAGGAGAGATAACCAGAAATGGTTTGCCACTTCTGCCGCACCAAGGCCTAAAACCGACACCCATTGTGGAGAGAGAGCAAAAATTGCCAAGGGGAAGGCATTTCTAGAAGCTCTGGAGGCCTTCTCAATGACAGTTCTACTGTGTATGTGTGTGTGTTCAAGCTGTGCACAACGCGTTTTGAATCTGCATATCTCCACCTATTTTAACACACCCTCCATCCCCCTTTTGCTCTAAAGTGTGCAGTAACTGAGTGGGAAATTCAAAAAACAGACAGGCGAGCAGTTGTCTTCCCAACTCTCCTGAATCTGGGCACAGACCCCCCCCTGCCATGTGGTCTGCTGCTGCACCAGCAGCAGACTGAAGACGGCGGCCATTTTTCACTGCCTGTTATAGGCCAAGAGCCCATTGTGACACGTGAGAGTTCCGGAGACAATGGCCAAAGGCTCATTGTGACTGCACGTGAAGGTTCCGTGCTCAGATTCTATCTACTGCAGGCAGCGCACCTGATTGGTCCAAAGCATTACAATACTCACACAGGTGTAGATGGACAAGACAAGCATAGTCAAGATCAGCACAGACACCATTTTTCCTTTTTTTTAAATACATATAATACACCACATTTAAAATTCGGTGGTCCACAAGAGGGAGACAATGTTTCACAAAAGAATTCATGCCGTCAGAAAAGTGGTATATATGGCAGAGCTACTCATTGGATACTTCAATGTAAACAGTACTGACAGCCGGGGCCTAATTTTGTAGATGGCACAGTATATTTGCAACACTGTAACAAAGGCCTAATACAGGCCTACATCTTAACACACCTGTTGCAACCAGTAAAGACACATTGATTGATTGCATATTGAATGCAATACAATGTTTGACATACATAGGTGAAAGCAAAGCCCCCAACTGGTCCCCAAATAGGGGACGTATCAGATACTACACTTGATCTTGAGCGGCGGCGACGACGACGGATGCGAAAGGCAGAGGAGAGATAACCAGAAATGGTTTGCCACTTCTGCCGCACCAAGGCCTAAAACCGACACCCATTGTGGAGAGAGAGCAAAAATTGCCAAGGGGAAGGCATTTCTAGAAGCTCTGGAGACCTTCTCAATGACAGTTCTACTGTGTATGTGTGTGTGTTCAAGCTGTGCACAACGCGTTTTGAATCTGCATATCTCCACCTATTTTAACACACCCTCCATCCCCCTTTTGCTCTAAAGTGTGCAGTAACTGAGTGGGAAATTCAAAAAACAGACAGGCGAGCAGTTGTCTTCCCAACTCTCCTGAATCTGGGCACAGACCCCCCCCCTGCCATGTGGTCTGCTGCTGCACCAGCAGCAGACTGAAGACGGCGGCCATTTTTCACTGCCTGTTATAGGCCAAGAGCCCATTGTGACACGTGAGAGTTCCGGAGACAATGGCCAAAGGCTCATTGTGACTGCACGTGAAGGTTCCGTGCTCAGATTCTATCTACTGCAGGCAGCGCACCTGATTGGTCCAAAGCATTACAATACTCACACAGGTGTAGATGGACAAGACAAGCATAGTCAAGATCAGCACAGACACCATTTTTCCTTTTTTTTAAATACATATAATACACCACATTTAAAATTCGGTGGTCCACAAGAGGGAGACAATGTTTCACAAAGGAATTCATGCCGTCAGAAAAGTGGTATATATGGCAGAGCTACTCATTGGATACTTCAATTTAAACAGTACTGACAGCCGGGGCCTAATTTTGTAGATGGCACAGTATATTTGCAACACTGTAACAAAGGCCTAATACAGGCCTACATCTTAACACACCTGTTGCAACCAGTAAAGACACATTGATTGATTGCATATTGAATGCAATACAATGTTTGACATACATAGGTGAAAGCAAAGCCCCCAACTGGTCCCCAAATAGGGGACGTATCAGATACTACACTTGATCTTGAGCGGCGGCGACGACGACGGATGCGAAAGGCAGAGGAGAGATAACCAGAAATGGTTTGCCACTTCTGCCGCACCAAGGCCTAAAACCGACACCCATTGTGGAGAGAGAGCAAAAATTGCCAAGGGGAAGGCATTTCTAGAAGCTCTGGAGGCCTTCTCAATGACAGTTCTACTGTGTATGTGTGTGTGTTCAAGCTGTGCACAACGCGTTTTGAATCTGCATATCTCCACCTATTTTAACACACCCTCCATCCCCCTTTTGCTCTAAAGTGTGCAGTAACTGAGTGGGAAATTCAAAAAACAGACAGGCGAGCAGTTGTCTTCCCAACTCTCCTGAATCTGGGCACAGACCCCCCCCTGCCATGTGGTCTGCTGCTGCACCAGCAGCAGACTGAAGACGGCGGCCATTTTTCACTGCCTGTTATAGGCCAAGAGCCCATTGTGACACGTGAGAGTTCCGGAGACAATGGCCAAAGGCTCATTGTGACTGCACGTGAAGGTTCCGTGCTCAGATTCTATCTACTGCAGGCAGCGCACCTGATTGGTCCAAAGCATTACAATACTCACACAGGTGTAGATGGACAAGACAAGCATAGTCAAGATCAGCACAGACACCATTTTTCCTTTTTTTTAAATACATATAATACACCACATTTAAAATTCGGTGGTCCACAAGAGGGAGACAATGTTTCACAAAAGAATTCATGCCGTCAGAAAAGTGGTATATATGGCAGAGCTACTCATTGGATACTTCAATTTAAACAGTACTGACAGCCGGGGCCTAATTTTGTAGATGGCACAGAATATTTGCAACACTGTAACAAAGGCCTAATACAGGCCTACATCTTAACACACCTGTTGCAACCAGTAAAGACACATTGATTGATTGCATATTGAATGCAATACAATGTTTGACATACATAGGTGAAAGCAAAGCCCCCAACTGGTCCCCAAATAGGGGACGTATCAGATACTACACTTGATCTTGAGCGGCGGCGACGACGACGGATGCGAAAGGCAGAGGAGAGATAACCAGAAATGGTTTGCCACTTCTGCCGCACCAAGGCCTAAAACCGACACCCATTGTGGAGAGAGAGCAAAAATTGCCAAGGGGAAGGCATTTCTAGAAGCTCTGGAGGCCTTCTCAATGACAGTTCTACTGTGTATGTGTGTGTGTTCAAGCTGTGCACAACGCGTTTTGAATCTGCATATCTCCACCTATTTTAACACACCCTCCATCCCCCTTTTGCTCTAAAGTGTGCAGTAACTGAGTGGGAAATTCAAAAAACAGACAGGCGAGCAGTTGTCTTCCCAACTCTCCTGAATCTGGGCACAGACCCCCCCCTGCCATGTGGTCTGCTGCTGCACCAGCAGCAGACTGAAGACGGCGGCCATTTTTCACTGCCTGTTATAGGCCAAGAGCCCATTGTGACACGTGAGAGTTCCGGAGACAATGGCCAAAGGCTCATTGTGACTGCACGTGAAGGTTCCGTGCTCAGATTCTATCTACTGCAGGCAGCGCACCTGATTGGTCCAAAGCATTACAATACTCACACAGGTGTAGATGGACAAGACAAGCATAGTCAAGATCAGCACAGACACCATTTTTCCTTTTTTTTAAATACATATAATACACCACATTTAAAATTCGGTGGTCCACAAGAGGGAGACAATGTTTCACAAAAGAATTCATGCCGTCAGAAAAGTGGTATATATGGCAGAGCTACTCATTGGATACTTCAATGTAAACAGTACTGACAGCCGGGGCCTAATTTTGTAGATGGCACAGTATATTTGCAACACTGTAACAAAGGCCTAATACAGGCCTACATCTTAACACACCTGTTGCAACCAGTAAAGACACATTGATTGATTGCATATTGAATGCAATACAATGTTTGACATACATAGGTGAAAGCAAAGCCCCCAACTGGTCCCCAAATAGGGGACGTATCAGATACTACACTTGATCTTGAGCGGCGGCGACGACGACGGATGCGAAAGGCAGAGGAGAGATAACCAGAAATGGTTTGCCACTTCTGCCGCACCAAGGCCTAAAACCGACACCCATTGTGGAGAGAGAGCAAAAATTGCCAAGGGGAAGGCATTTCTAGAAGCTCTGGAGGCCTTCTCAATGACAGTTCTACTGTGTATGTGTGTGTGTTCAAGCTGTGCACAACGCGTTTTGAATCTGCATATCTCCACCTATTTTAACACACCCTCCATCCCCCTTTTGCTCTAAAGTGTGCAGTAACTGAGTGGGAAATTCAAAAAACAGACAGGCGAGCAGTTGTCTTCCCAACTCTCCTGAATCTGGGCACAGACCCCCCCCCTGCCATGTGGTCTGCTGCTGCACCAGCAGCAGACTGAAGACGGCGGCCATTTTTCACTGCCTGTTATAGGCCAAGAGCCCATTGTGACACGTGAGAGTTCCGGAGACAATGGCCAAAGGCTCATTGTGACTGCACGTGAAGGTTCCGTGCTCAGATTCTATCTACTGCAGGCAGCGCACCTGATTGGTCCAAAGCATTACAATACTCACACAGGTGTAGATGGACAAGACAAGCATAGTCAAGATCAGCAGAGACACCATTTTTCCTTTTTTTTAAATACATATAATACACCACATTTAAAATTCGGTGGTCCACAAGAGGGAGACAATGTTTCACAAAAGAATTCATGCCGTCAGAAAAGTGGTATATATGGCAGAGCTACTCATTGGATACTTCAATTTAAACAGTACTGACAGCCGGGGCCTAATTTTGTAGATGGCACAGAATATTTGCAACACTGTAACAAAGGCCTTATACAGGCCTACATCTTAACACACCTGTTGCAACCAGTAAAGACACATTGATTGATTGCATATTGAATGCAATACAATGTTTGACATACATAGGTGAAAGCAAAGCCCCCAACTGGTCCCCAAATAGGGGACGTATCAGATACTACACTTGATCTTGAGCGGCGGCGACGACGACGGATGCGAAAGGCAGAGGAGAGATAACCAGAAATGGTTTGCCACTTCTGCCGCACCAAGGCCTAAAACCGACACCCATTGTGGAGAGAGAGCAAAAATTGCCAAGGGGAAGGCATTTCTAGAAGCTCTGGAGGCCTTCTCAATGACAGTTCTACTGTGTATGTGTGTGTGTTCAAGCTGTGCACAACGCGTTTTGAATCTGCATATCTCCACCTATTTTAACACACCCTCCATCCCCCTTTTGCTCTAAAGTGTGCAGTAACTGAGTGGGAAATTCAAAAAACAGACAGGCGAGCAGTTGTCTTCCCAACTCTCCTGAATCTGGGCACAGACCCCCCCCTGCCATGTGGTCTGCTGCTGCACCAGCAGCAGACTGAAGACGGCGGCCATTTTTCACTGCCTGTTATAGGCCAAGAGCCCATTGTGACACGTGAGAGTTCCGGAGACAATGGCCAAAGGCTCATTGTGACTGCACGTGAAGGTTCCGTGCTCAGATTCTATCTACTGCAGGCAGCGCACCTGATTGGTCCAAAGCATTACAATACTCACACAGGTGTAGATGGACAAGACAAGCATAGTCAAGATCAGCACAGACACCATTTTTCCTTTTTTTAAATACATATAATACACCACATTTAAAATTCGGTGGTCCACAAGAGGGAGACAATGTTTCACAAAAGAATTCATGCCGTCAGAAAAGTGGTATATATGGCAGAGCTACTCATTGGATACTTCAATTTAAACAGTACTGACAGCCGGGGCCTAATTTTGTAGATGGCACAGAATATTTGCAACACTGTAACAAAGGCCTAATACAGGCCTACATCTTAACACACCTGTTGCAACCAGTAAAGACACATTGATTGATTGCATATTGAATGCAATACAATGTTTGACATACATAGGTGAAAGCAAAGCCCCCAACTGGTCCCCAAATAGGGGACGTATCAGATACTACACTTGATCTTGAGCGGCGGCGACGACGACGGATGCGAAAGGCAGAGGAGAGATAACCAGAAATGGTTTGCCACTTCTGCCGCACCAAGGCCTAAAACCGACACCCATTGTGGAGAGAGAGCAAAAATTGCCAAGGGGAAGGCATTTCTAGAAGCTCTGGAGGCCTTCTCAATGACAGTTCTACTGTGTATGTGTGTGTGTTCAAGCTGTGCACAACGCGTTTTGAATCTGCATATCTCCACCTATTTTAACACACCCTCCATCCCCCTTTTGCTCTAAAGTGTGCAGTAACTGAGTGGGAAATTCAAAAAACAGACAGGCGAGCAGTTGTCTTCCCAACTCTCCTGAATCTGGGCACAGACCCCCCCCTGCCATGTGGTCTGCTGCTGCACCAGCAGCAGACTGAAGACGGCGGCCATTTTTCACTGCCTGTTATAGGCCAAGAGCCCATTGTGACACGTGAGAGTTCCGGAGACAATGGCCAAAGGCTCATTGTGACTGCACGTGAAGGTTCCGTGCTCAGATTCTATCTACTGCAGGCAGCGCACCTGATTGGTCCAAAGCATTACAATACTCACACAGGTGTAGATGGACAAGACAAGCATAGTCAAGATCAGCACAGACACCATTTTTCCTTTTTTTTAAATACATATAATACACCACATTTAAAATTCGGTGGTCCACAAGAGGGAGACAATGTTTCACAAAAGAATTCATGCCGTCAGAAAAGTGGTATATATGGCAGAGCTACTCATTGGATACTTCAATGTAAACAGTACTGACAGCCGGGGCCTAATTTTGTAGATGGCACAGTATATTTGCAACACTGTAACAAAGGCCTAATACAGGCCTACATCTTAACACACCTGTTGCAACCAGTAAAGACACATTGATTGATTGCATATTGAATGCAATACAATGTTTGACATACATAGGTGAAAGCAAAGCCCCCAACTGGTCCCCAAATAGGGGACGTATCAGATACTACACTTGATCTTGAGCGGCGGCGACGACGACGGATGCGAAAGGCAGAGGAGAGATAACCAGAAATGGTTTGCCACTTCTGCCGCACCAAGGCCTAAAACCGACACCCATTGTGGAGAGAGAGCAAAAATTGCCAAGGGGAAGGCATTTCTAGAAGCTCTGGAGGCCTTCTCAATGACAGTTCTACTGTGTATGTGTGTGTGTTCAAGCTGTGCACAACGCGTTTTGAATCTGCATATCTCCACCTATTTTAACACACCCTCCATCCCCCTTTTGCTCTAAAGTGTGCAGTAACTGAGTGGGAAATTCAAAAAACAGACAGGCGAGCAGTTGTCTTCCCAACTCTCCTGAATCTGGGCACAGACCCCCCCCTGCCATGTGGTCTGCTGCTGCACCAGCAGCAGACTGAAGACGGCGGCCATTTTTCACTGCCTGTTATAGGCCAAGAGCCCATTGTGACACGTGAGAGTTCCGGAGACAATGGCCAAAGGCTCATTGTGACTGCACGTGAAGGTTCCGTGCTCAGATTCTATCTACTGCAGGCAGCGCACCTGATTGGTCCAAAGCATTACAATACTCACACAGGTGTAGATGGACAAGACAAGCATAGTCAAGATCAGCAGAGACACCATTTTTCCTTTTTTTTAAATACATATAATACACCACATTTAAAATTCGGTGGTCCACAAGAGGGAGACAATGTTTCACAAAAGAATTCATGCCGTCAGAAAAGTGGTATATATGGCAGAGCTACTCATTGGATACTTCAATTTAAACAGTACTGACAGCCGGGGCCTAATTTTGTAGATGGCACAGAATATTTGCAACACTGTAACAAAGGCCTAATACAGGCCTACATCTTAACACACCTGTTGCAACCAGTAAAGACACATTGATTGATTGCATATTGAATGCAATACAATGTTTGACATACATAGGTGAAAGCAAAGCCCCCAACTGGTCCCCAAATAGGGGACGTATCAGATACTACACTTGATCTTGAGCGGCGGCGACGACGACGGATGCGAAAGGCAGAGGAGAGATAACCAGAAATGGTTTGCCACTTGTGCCGCACCAAGGCCTAAAACCGACACCCATTGTGGAGAGAGAGCAAAAATTGCCAAGGGGAAGGCCTTTCTAGAAGCTCTGGAGGCCTTCTCAATGACAGCTCTACTGTGTATGTGTGTGTGTTCAAGCTGTGCACAACGCGTTTTGAATCTGCATATCTCCACCTATTTTAACACCCTCCATCCCCCTTTTGCTCTAAAGTGTGCAGTAACTGAGTGGGAAATTCAAAAAACAGACAGGCGAGCAGTTGTCTTCCCAACTCTCCTGAAGCTGGGCACAGACCCCCCCTGCCATGTGGTCTGCTGCTGCACCAGCAGCAGACTGAAGACGGCGGCCATTTTTCACTGCCTGTTATAGGCCAAGAGCCCATTGTGACACGTGAGAGTTCCGGAGACAATGGCCAAAGGCTCATTGTGACTGCACGTGAAGGTTCCGTGCTCAGATTCTATCTACTGCAGGCAGCGCACCTGATTGGTCCAAAGCATTACAATACTCACACAGGTGTAGATGGACAAGACAAGCATAGTCAAGATCAGCACAGACACCATTTTTCCTTTTTTTAAATACATATAATACACCACATTTAAAATTCGGTGGTCCACAAGAGGGAGACAATGTTTCACAAAAGAATTCATGCCGTCAGAAAAGTGGTATATATGGCAGAGCTACTCATTGGATACTTCAATTTAAACAGTACTGACAGCCGGGGCCTAATTTTGTAGATGGCACAGAATATTTGCAACACTGTAACAAAGGCCTAATACAGGCCTACATCTTAACACACCTGTTGCAACCAGTAAAGACACATTGATTGATTGCATATTGAATGCAATACAATGTTTGACATACATAGGTGAAAGCAAAGCCCCCAACTGGTCCCCAAATAGGGGACGTATCAGATACTACACTTGATCTTGAGCGGCGGCGACGACGACGGATGCGAAAGGCAGAGGAGAGATAACCAGAAATGGTTTGCCACTTCTGCCACACCAAGGCCTAAAACCGACACCCATTGTGGAGAGAGAGCAAAAATTGCCAAGGGGAAGGCATTTCTAGAAGCTCTGGAGGCCTTCTCAATGACAGTTCTACTGTGTATGTGTGTGTGTTCAAGCTGTGCACAACGCGTTTTGAATCTGCATATCTCCACCTATTTTAACACACCCTCCATCCCCCTTTTGCTCTAAAGTGTGCAGTAACTGAGTGGGAAATTCAAAAAACAGACAGGCGAGCAGTTGTCTTCCCAACTCTCCTGAATCTGGGCACAGACCCCCCCCTGCCATGTGGTCTGCTGCTGCACCAGCAGCAGACTGAAGACGGCGGCCATTTTTCACTGCCTGTTATAGGCCAAGAGCCCATTGTGACACGTGAGAGTTCCGGAGACAATGGCCAAAGGCTCATTGTGACTGCACGTGAAGGTTCCGTGCTCAGATTCTATCTACTGCAGGCAGCGCACCTGATTGGTCCAAAGCATTACAATACTCACACAGGTGTAGATGGACAAGACAAGCATAGTCAAGATCAGCACAGACACCATTTTTCCTTTTTTTTAAATACATATAATACACCACATTTAAAATTCGGTGGTCCACAAGAGGGAGACAATGTTTCACAAAAGAATTCATGCCGTCAGAAAAGTGGTATATATGGCAGAGCTACTCATTGGATACTTCAATGTAAACAGTACTGACAGCCGGGGCCTAATTTTGTAGATGGCACAGTATATTTGCAACACTGTAACAAAGGCCTAATACAGGCCTACATCTTAACACACCTGTTGCAACCAGTAAAGACACATTGATTGATTGCATATTGAATGCAATACAATGTTTGACATACATAGGTGAAAGCAAAGCCCCCAACTGGTCCCCAAATAGGGGACGTATCAGATACTACACTTGATCTTGAGCGGCGGCGACGACGACGGATGCGAAAGGCAGAGGAGAGATAACCAGAAATGGTTTGCCACTTCTGCCGCACCAAGGCCTAAAACCGACACCCATTGTGGAGAGAGAGCAAAAATTGCCAAGGGGAAGGCATTTCTAGAAGCTCTGGAGGCCTTCTCAATGACAGTTCTACTGTGTATGTGTGTGTGTTCAAGCTGTGCACAACGCGTTTTGAATCTGCATATCTCCACCTATTTTAACACACCCTCCATCCCCCTTTTGCTCTAAAGTGTGCAGTAACTGAGTGGGAAATTCAAAAAACAGACAGGCGAGCAGTTGTCTTCCCAACTCTCCTGAATCTGGGCACAGACCCCCCCCTGCCATGTGGTCTGCTGCTGCACCAGCAGCAGACTGAAGACGGCGGCCATTTTTCACTGCCTGTTATAGGCCAAGAGCCCATTGTGACACGTGAGAGTTCCGGAGACAATGGCCAAAGGCTCATTGTGACTGCACGTGAAGGTTCCGTGCTCAGATTCTATCTACTGCAGGCAGCGCACCTGATTGGTCCAAAGCATTACAATACTCACACAGGTGTAGATGGACAAGACAAGCATAGTCAAGATCAGCAGAGACACCATTTTTCCTTTTTTTTAAATACATATAATACACCACATTTAAAATTCGGTGGTCCACAAGAGGGAGACAATGTTTCACAAAAGAATTCATGCCGTCAGAAAAGTGGTATATATGGCAGAGCTACTCATTGGATACTTCAATTTAAACAGTACTGACAGCCGGGGCCTAATTTTGTAGATGGCACAGAATATTTGCAACACTGTAACAAAGGCCTAATACAGGCCTACATCTTAACACACCTGTTGCAACCAGTAAAGACACATTGATTGATTGCATATTGAATGCAATACAATGTTTGACATACATAGGTGAAAGCAAAGCCCCCAACTGGTCCCCAAATAGGGGACGTATCAGATACTACACTTGATCTTGAGCGGCGGCGACGACGACGGATGCGAAAGGCAGAGGAGAGATAACCAGAAATGGTTTGCCACTTCTGCCGCACCAAGGCCTAAAACCGACACCCATTGTGGAGAGAGAGCAAAAATTGCCAAGGGGAAGGCATTTCTAGAAGCTCTGGAGGCCTTCTCAATGACAGTTCTACTGTGTATGTGTGTGTGTTCAAGCTGTGCACAACGCGTTTTGAATCTGCATATCTCCACCTATTTTAACACACCCTCCATCCCCCTTTTGCTCTAAAGTGTGCAGTAACTGAGTGGGAAATTCAAAAAACAGACAGGCGAGCAGTTGTCTTCCCAACTCTCCTGAATCTGGGCACAGACCCCCCCCTGCCATGTGGTCTGCTGCTGCACCAGCAGCAGACTGAAGACGGCGGCCATTTTTCACTGCCTGTTATAGGCCAAGAGCCCATTGTGACACGTGAGAGTTCCGGAGACAATGGCCAAAGGCTCATTGTGACTGCACGTGAAGGTTCCGTGCTCAGATTCTATCTACTGCAGGCAGCGCACCTGATTGGTCCAAAGCATTACAATACTCACACAGGTGTAGATGGACAAGACAAGCATAGTCAAGATCAGCAGAGACACCATTTTTCCTTTTTTTTAAATACATATAATACACCACATTTAAAATTCGGTGGTCCACAAGAGGGAGACAATGTTTCACAAAAGAATTCATGCCGTCAGAAAAGTGGTATATATGGCAGAGCTACTCATTGGATACTTCAATTTAAACAGTACTGACAGCCGGGGCCTAATTTTGTAGATGGCACAGAATATTTGCAACACTGTAACAAAGGCCTAATACAGGCCTACATCTTAACACACCTGTTGCAACCAGTAAAGACACATTGATTGATTGCATATTGAATGCAATACAATGTTTGACATACATAGGTGAAAGCAAAGCCCCCAACTGGTCCCCAAATAGGGGACGTATCAGATACTACACTTGATCTTGAGCGGCGGCGACGACGACGGATGCGAAAGGCAGAGGAGAGATAACCAGAAATGGTTTGCCACTTCTGCCGCACCAAGGCCTAAAACCGACACCCATTGTGGAGAGAGAGCAAAAATTGCCAAGGGGAAGGCATTTCTAGAAGCTCTGGAGGCCTTCTCAATGACAGTTCTACTGTGTATGTGTGTGTGTTCAAGCTGTGCACAACGCGTTTTGAATCTGCATATCTCCACCTATTTTAACACACCCTCCATCCCCCTTTTGCTCTAAAGTGTGCAGTAACTGAGTGGGAAATTCAAAAAACAGACAGGCGAGCAGTTGTCTTCCCAACTCTCCTGAATCTGGGCACAGACCCCCCCCTGCCATGTGGTCTGCTGCTGCACCAGCAGCAGACTGAAGACGGCGGCCATTTTTCACTGCCTGTTATAGGCCAAGAGCCCATTGTGACACGTGAGAGTTCCGGAGACAATGGCCAAAGGCTCATTGTGACTGCACGTGAAGGTTCCGTGCTCAGATTCTATCTACTGCAGGCAGCGCACCTGATTGGTCCAAAGCATTACAATACTCACACAGGTGTAGATGGACAAGACAAGCATAGTCAAGATCAGCAGAGACACCATTTTTCCTTTTTTTTAAATACATATAATACACCACATTTAAAATTCGGTGGTCCACAAGAGGGAGACAATGTTTCACAAAAGAATTCATGCCGTCAGAAAAGTGGTATATATGGCAGAGCTACTCATTGGATACTTCAATTTAAACAGTACTGACAGCCGGGGCCTAATTTTGTAGATGGCACAGAATATTTGCAACACTGTAACAAAGGCCTAATACAGGCCTACATCTTAACACACCTGTTGCAACCAGTAAAGACACATTGATTGATTGCATATTGAATGCAATACAATGTTTGACATACATAGGTGAAAGCAAAGCCCCCAACTGGTCCCCAAATAGGGGACGTATCAGATACTACACTTGATCTTGAGCGGCGGCGACGACGACGGATGCGAAAGGCAGAGGAGAGATAACCAGAAATGGTTTGCCACTTCTGCCGCACCAAGGCCTAAAACCGACACCCATTGTGGAGAGAGAGCAAAAATTGCCAAGGGGAAGGCATTTCTAGAAGCTCTGGAGGCCTTCTCAATGACAGTTCTACTGTGTATGTGTGTGTGTTCAAGCTGTGCACAACGCGTTTTGAATCTGCATATCTCCACCTATTTTAACACACCCTCCATCCCCCTTTTGCTCTAAAGTGTGCAGTAACTGAGTGGGAAATTCAAAAAACAGACAGGCGAGCAGTTGTCTTCCCAACTCTCCTGAATCTGGGCACAGACCCCCCCCTGCCATGTGGTCTGCTGCTGCACCAGCAGCAGACTGAAGACGGCGGCCATTTTTCACTGCCTGTTATAGGCCAAGAGCCCATTGTGACACGTGAGAGTTCCGGAGACAATGGCCAAAGGCTCATTGTGACTGCACGTGAAGGTTCCGTGCTCAGATTCTATCTACTGCAGGCAGCGCACCTGATTGGTCCAAAGCATTACAATACTCACACAGGTGTAGATGGACAAGACAAGCATAGTCAAGATCAGCAGAGACACCATTTTTCCTTTTTTTTAAATACATATAATACACCACATTTAAAATTCGGTGGTCCACAAGAGGGAGACAATGTTTCACAAAAGAATTCATGCCGTCAGAAAAGTGGTATATATGGCAGAGCTACTCATTGGATACTTCAATGTAAACAGTACTGACAGCCGGGGCCTAATTTTGTAGATGGCACAGTATATTTGCAACACTGTAACAAAGGCCTAATACAGGCCTACATCTTAACACACCTGTTGCAACCAGTAAAGACACATTGATTGATTGCATATTGAATGCAATACAATGTTTGACATACATAGGTGAAAGCAAAGCCCCCAACTGGTCCCCAAATAGGGGACGTATCAGATACTACACTTGATCTTGAGCGGCGGCGACGACGACGGATGCGAAAGGCAGAGGAGAGATAACCAGAAATGGTTTGCCACTTCTGCCGCACCAAGGCCTAAAACCGACACCCATTGTGGAGAGAGAGCAAAAATTGCCAAGGGGAAGGCATTTCTAGAAGCTCTGGAGGCCTTCTCAATGACAGTTCTACTGTGTATGTGTGTGTGTTCAAGCTGTGCACAACGCGTTTTGAATCTGCATATCTCCACCTATTTTAACACACCCTCCATCCCCCTTTTGCTCTAAAGTGTGCAGTAACTGAGTGGGAAATTCAAAAAACAGACAGGCGAGCAGTTGTCTTCCCAACTCTCCTGAATCTGGGCACAGACCCCCCCCTGCCATGTGGTCTGCTGCTGCACCAGCAGCAGACTGAAGACGGCGGCCATTTTTCACTGCCTGTTATAGGCCAAGAGCCCATTGTGACACGTGAGAGTTCCGGAGACAATGGCCAAAGGCTCATTGTGACTGCACGTGAAGGTTCCGTGCTCAGATTCTATCTACTGCAGGCAGCGCACCTGATTGGTCCAAAGCATTACAATACTCACACAGGTGTAGATGGACAAGACAAGCATAGTCAAGATCAGCACAGACACCATTTTTCCTTTTTTTTAAATACATATAATACACCACATTTAAAATTCGGTGGTCCACAAGAGGGAGACAATGTTTCACAAAAGAATTCATGCCGTCAGAAAAGTGGTATATATGGCAGAGCTACTCATTGGATACTTCAATGTAAACAGTACTGACAGCCGGGGCCTAATTTTGTAGATGGCACAGTATATTTGCAACACTGTAACAAAGGCCTAATACAGGCCTACATCTTAACACACCTGTTGCAACCAGTAAAGACACATTGATTGATTGCATATTGAATGCAATACAATGTTTGACATACATAGGTGAAAGCAAAGCCCCCAACTGGTCCCCAAATAGGGGACGTATCAGATACTACACTTGATCTTGAGCGACGACGACGGATGCGAAAGGCAGAGGAGAGATAACCAGAAATGGTTTGCCACTTCTGCCGCACCAAGGCCTAAAACCGACACCCATTGTGGAGAGAGAGCAAAAACTGCCAAGGGGAAGGCATTTCTAGAAGCTCTGGAGGCCTTCTCAATGACAGTTCTACTGTGTATGTGTGTGTGTTCAAGCTGTGCACAACGCGTTTTGAATCTGCATATCTCCACCTATTTTAACACACCCTCCATCCCCCTTTTGCTCTAAAGTGTGCAGTAACTGAGTGGGAAATTCAAAAAACAGACAGGCGAGCAGTTGTCTTCCCAACTCTCCTGAATCTGGGCACAGACCCCCCCCTGCCATGTGGTCTGCTGCTGCACCAGCAGCAGACTGAAGACGGCGGCCATTTTTCACTGCCTGTTATAGGCCAAGAGCCCATTGTGACACGTGAGAGTTCCGGAGACAATGGCCAAAGGCTCATTGTGACTGCACGTGAAGGTTCCGTGCTCAGATTCTATCTACTGCAGGCAGCGCACCTGATTGGTCCAAAGCATTACAATACTCACACAGGTGTAGATGGACAAGACAAGCATAGTCAAGATCAGCAGAGACACCATTTTTCCTTTTTTTTAAATACATATAATACACCACATTTAAAATTCGGTGGTCCACAAGAGGGAGACAATGTTTCACAAAAGAATTCATGCCGTCAGAAAAGTGGTATATATGGCAGAGCTACTCATTGGATACTTCAATGTAAACAGTACTGACAGCCGGGGCCTAATTTTGTAGATGGCACAGTATATTTGCAACACTGTAACAAAGGCCTAATACAGGCCTACATCTTAACACACCTGTTGCAACCAGTAAAGACACATTGATTGATTGCATATTGAATGCAATACAATGTTTGACATACATAGGTGAAAGCAAAGCCCCCAACTGGTCCCCAAATAGGGGACGTATCAGATACTACACTTGATCTTGAGCGGCGGCGACGACGACGGATGCGAAAGGCAGAGGAGAGATAACCAGAAATGGTTTGCCACTTCTGCCGCACCAAGGCCTAAAACCGACACCCATTGTGGAGAGAGAGCAAAAATTGCCAAGGGGAAGGCATTTCTAGAAGCTCTGGAGGCCTTCTCAATGACAGTTCTACTGTGTATGTGTGTGTGTTCAAGCTGTGCACAACGCGTTTTGAATCTGCATATCTCCACCTATTTTAACACACCCTCCATCCCCCTTTTGCTCTAAAGTGTGCAGTAACTGAGTGGGAAATTCAAAAAACAGACAGGCGAGCAGTTGTCTTCCCAACTCTCCTGAATCTGGGCACAGACCCCCCCCTGCCATGTGGTCTGCTGCTGCACCAGCAGCAGACTGAAGACGGCGGCCATTTTTCACTGCCTGTTATAGGCCAAGAGCCCATTGTGACACGTGAGAGTTCCGGAGACAATGGCCAAAGGCTCATTGTGACTGCACGTGAAGGTTCCGTGCTCAGATTCTATCTACTGCAGGCAGCGCACCTGATTGGTCCAAAGCATTACAATACTCACACAGGTGTAGATGGACAAGACAAGCATAGTCAAGATCAGCAGAGACACCATTTTTCCTTTTTTTTAAATACATATAATACACCACATTTAAAATTCGGTGGTCCACAAGAGGGAGACAATGTTTCACAAAAGAATTCATGCCGTCAGAAAAGTGGTATATATGGCAGAGCTACTCATTGGATACTTCAATTTAAACAGTACTGACAGCCGGGGCCTAATTTTGTAGATGGCACAGAATATTTGCAACACTGTAACAAAGGCCTAATACAGGCCTACATCTTAACACACCTGTTGCAACCAGTAAAGACACATTGATTGATTGCATATTGAATGCAATACAATGTTTGACATACATAGGTGAAAGCAAAGCCCCCAACTGGTCCCCAAATAGGGGACGTATCAGATACTACACTTGATCTTGAGCGGCGGCGACGACGACGGATGCGAAAGGCAGAGGAGAGATAACCAGAAATGGTTTGCCACTTCTGCCGCACCAAGGCCTAAAACCGACACCCATTGTGGAGAGAGAGCAAAAATTGCCAAGGGGAAGGCATTTCTAGAAGCTCTGGAGGCCTTCTCAATGACAGTTCTACTGTGTATGTGTGTGTGTTCAAGCTGTGCACAACGCGTTTTGAATCTGCATATCTCCACCTATTTTAACACACCCTCCATCCCCCTTTTGCTCTAAAGTGTGCAGTAACTGAGTGGGAAATTCAAAAAACAGACAGGCGAGCAGTTGTCTTCCCAACTCTCCTGAATCTGGGCACAGACCCCCCCCTGCCATGTGGTCTGCTGCTGCACCAGCAGCAGACTGAAGACGGCGGCCATTTTTCACTGCCTGTTATAGGCCAAGAGCCCATTGTGACACGTGAGAGTTCCGGAGACAATGGCCAAAGGCTCATTGTGACTGCACGTGAAGGTTCCGTGCTCAGATTCTATCTACTGCAGGCAGCGCACCTGATTGGTCCAAAGCATTACAATACTCACACAGGTGTAGATGGACAAGACAAGCATAGTCAAGATCAGCACAGACACCATTTTTCCTTTTTTTTAAATACATATAATACACCACATTTAAAATTCGGTGGTCCACAAGAGGGAGACAATGTTTCACAAAAGAATTCATGCCGTCAGAAAAGTGGTATATATGGCAGAGCTACTCATTGGATACTTCAATGTAAACAGTACTGACAGCCGGGGCCTAATTTTGTAGATGGCACAGTATATTTGCAACACTGTAACAAAGGCCTAATACAGGCCTACATCTTAACACACCTGTTGCAACCAGTAAAGACACATTGATTGATTGCATATTGAATGCAATACAATGTTTGACATACATAGGTGAAAGCAAAGCCCCCAACTGGTCCCCAAATAGGGGACGTATCAGATACTACACTTGATCTTGAGCGGCGGCGACGACGACGGATGCGAAAGGCAGAGGAGAGATAACCAGAAATGGTTTGCCACTTCTGCCGCACCAAGGCCTAAAACCGACACCCATTGTGGAGAGAGAGCAAAAATTGCCAAGGGGAAGGCATTTCTAGAAGCTCTGGAGGCCTTCTCAATGACAGTTCTACTGTGTATGTGTGTGTGTTCAAGCTGTGCACAACGCGTTTTGAATCTGCATATCTCCACCTATTTTAACACACCCTCCATCCCCCTTTTGCTCTAAAGTGTGCAGTAACTGAGTGGGAAATTCAAAAAACAGACAGGCGAGCAGTTGTCTTCCCAACTCTCCTGAATCTGGGCACAGACCCCCCCCTGCCATGTGGTCTGCTGCTGCACCAGCAGCAGACTGAAGACGGCGGCCATTTTTCACTGCCTGTTATAGGCCAAGAGCCCATTGTGACACGTGAGAGTTCCGGAGACAATGGCCAAAGGCTCATTGTGACTGCACGTGAAGGTTCCGTGCTCAGATTCTATCTACTGCAGGCAGCGCACCTGATTGGTCCAAAGCATTACAATACTCACACAGGTGTAGATGGACAAGACAAGCATAGTCAAGATCAGCACAGACACCATTTTTCCTTTTTTTTAAATACATATAATACACCACATTTAAAATTCGGTGGTCCACAAGAGGGAGACAATGTTTCACAAAAGAATTCATGCCGTCAGAAAAGTGGTATATATGGCAGAGCTACTCATTGGATACTTCAATGTAAACAGTACTGACAGCCGGGGCCTAATTTTGTAGATGGCACAGTATATTTGCAACACTGTAACAAAGGCCTAATACAGGCCTACATCTTAACACACCTGTTGCAACCAGTAAAGACACATTGATTGATTGCATATTGAATGCAATACAATGTTTGACATACATAGGTGAAAGCAAAGCCCCCAACTGGTCCCCAAATAGGGGACGTATCAGATACTACACTTGATCTTGAGCGGCGGCGACGACGACGGATGCGAAAGGCAGAGGAGAGATAACCAGAAATGGTTTGCCACTTCTGCCGCACCAAGGCCTAAAACCGACACCCATTGTGGAGAGAGAGCAAAAATTGCCAAGGGGAAGGCATTTCTAGAAGCTCTGGAGGCCTTCTCAATGACAGTTCTACTGTGTATGTGTGTGTGTTCAAGCTGTGCACAACGCGTTTTGAATCTGCATATCTCCACCCATTTTAACACACCCTCCATCCCCCTTTTGCTCTAAAGTGTGCAGTAACTGAGTGGGAAATTCAAAAAACAGACAGGCGAGCAGTTGTCTTCCCAACTCTCCTGAATCTGGGCACAGACCCCCCCCTGCCATGTGGTCTGCTGCTGCACCAGCAGCAGACTGAAGACGGCGGCCATTTTTCACTGCCTGTTATAGGCCAAGAGCCCATTGTGACACGTGAGAGTTCCGGAGACAATGGCCAAAGGCTCATTGTGACTGCACGTGAAGGTTCCGTGCTCAGATTCTATCTACTGCAGGCAGCGCACCTGATTGGTCCAAAGCATTACAATACTCACACAGGTGTAGATGGACAAGACAAGCATAGTCAAGATCAGCACAGACACCATTTTTCCTTTTTTTTAAATACATATAATACACCACATTTAAAATTCGGTGGTCCACAAGAGGGAGACAATGTTTCACAAAAGAATTCATGCCGTCAGAAAAGTGGTATATATGGCAGAGCTACTCATTGGATACTTCAATGTAAACAGTACTGACAGCCGGGGCCTAATTTTGTAGATGGCACAGTATATTTGCAACACTGTAACAAAGGCCTAATACAGGCCTACATCTTAACACACCTGTTGCAACCAGTAAAGACACATTGATTGATTGCATATTGAATGCAATACAATGTTTGACATACATAGGTGAAAGCAAAGCCCCCAACTGGTCCCCAAATAGGGGACGTATCAGATACTACACTTGATCTTGAGCGGCGGCGACGACGACGGATGCGAAAGGCAGAGGAGAGATAACCAGAAATGGTTTGCCACTTCTGCCGCACCAAGGCCTAAAACCGACACCCATTGTGGAGAGAGAGCAAAAATTGCCAAGGGGAAGGCATTTCTAGAAGCTCTGGAGGCCTTCTCAATGACAGTTCTACTGTGTATGTGTGTGTGTTCAAGCTGTGCACAACGCGTTTTGAATCTGCATATCTCCACCCATTTTAACACACCCTCCATCCCCCTTTTGCTCTAAAGTGTGCAGTAACTGAGTGGGAAATTCAAAAAACAGACAGGCGAGCAGTTGTCTTCCCAACTCTCCTGAATCTGGGCACAGACCCCCCCCTGCCATGTGGTCTGCTGCTGCACCAGCAGCAGACTGAAGACGGCGGCCATTTTTCACTGCCTGTTATAGGCCAAGAGCCCATTGTGACACGTGAGAGTTCCGGAGACAATGGCCAAAGGCTCATTGTGACTGCACGTGAAGGTTCCGTGCTCAGATTCTATCTACTGCAGGCAGCGCACCTGATTGGTCCAAAGCATTACAATACTCACACAGGTGTAGATGGACAAGACAAGCATAGTCAAGATCAGCACAGACACCATTTTTCCTTTTTTTTAAATACATATAATACACCACATTTAAAATTCGGTGGTCCACAAGAGGGAGACAATGTTTCACAAAAGAATTCATGCCGTCAGAAAAGTGGTATATATGGCAGAGCTACTCATTGGATACTTCAATTTAAACAGTACTGACAGCCGGGGCCTAATTTTGTAGATGGCACAGAATATTTGCAACACTGTAACAAAGGCCTAATACAGGCCTACAACTTAACACACCTGTTGCAACCAGTAAAGACACATTGATTGATTGCATATTGAATGCAATACAATGTTTGACATACATAGGTGAAAGCAAAGCCCCCAACTGGTCCCCAAATAGGGGACGTATCAGATACTACACTTGATCTTGAGCGGCGGCGACGACGACGGATGCGAAAGGCAGAGGAGAGATAACCAGAAATGGTTTGCCACTTCTGCCGCACCAAGGCCTAAAACCGACACCCATTGTGGAGAGAGAGCAAAAATTGCCAAGGGGAAGGCATTTCTAGAAGCTCTGGAGGCCTTCTCAATGACAGTTCTACTGTGTATGTGTGTGTGTTCAAGCTGTGCACAACGCGTTTTGAATCTGCATATCTCCACCCATTTTAACACACCCTCCATCCCCCTTTTGCTCTAAAGTGTGCAGTAACTGAGTGGGAAATTCAAAAAACAGACAGGCGAGCAGTTTTCTTCCCAACTCTCCTGAAGCTGGGCACAGAACCCCCCTGCCATGTGGTCTGCTGCTGCACCAGCAGCAGACTGAAGACGGCGGCCATTTTTCACTGCCTGTTATAGGCCAAGAGCCCATTGTGACACGTGAGAGTTCCGGAGACAATGGCCAAAGGCTCATTGTGACTGCACGTGAAGGTTCCGTGCTCAGATTCTATCTACTGCAGGCAGCGCACCTGATTGGTCCAAAGCATTACAATACTCACACAGGTGTAGATGGACAAGACAAGCATAGTCAAGATCAGCAGAGACACCATTTTTCCTTTTTTTTAAATACATATAATACACCACATTTAAAATTCGGTGGTCCACAAGAGGGAGACAATGTTTCACAAAAGAATTCATGCCGTCAGAAAAGTGGTATATATGGCAGAGCTACTCATTGGATACTTCAATGTAAACAGTACTGACAGCCGGGGCCTAATTTTGTAGATGGCACAGTATATTTGCAACACTGTAACAAAGGCCTAATACAGGCCTACATCTTAACACACCTGTTGCAACCAGTAAAGACACATTGATTGATTGCATATTGAATGCAATACAATGTTTGACATACATAGGTGAAAGCAAAGCCCCCAACTGGTCCCCAAATAGGGGACGTATCAGATACTACACTTGATCTTGAGCGGCGGCGATGACGACGGATGCGAAAGGCAGAGGAGAGATAACCAGAAATGGTTTGCCACTTCTGCCGCACCAAGGCCTAAAACCGACACCCATTGTGGAGAGAGAGCAAAAATTGCCAAGGGGAAGGCATTTCTAGAAGCTCTGGAGGCCTTCTCAATGACAGTTCTACTGTGTATGTGTGTGTGTTCAAGCTGTGCACAACGCGTTTTGAATCTGCATATCTCCACCCATTTTAACACACCCTCCATCCCCCTTTTGCTCTAAAGTGTGCAGTAACTGAGTGGGAAATTCAAAAAACAGACAGGCGAGCAGTTTTCTTCCCAACTCTCCTGAAGCTGGGCACAGACCCCCCCTGCCATGTGGTCTGCTGCTGCACCAGCAGCAGACTGAAGACGGCGGCCATTTTTCACTGCCTGTTATAGGCCAAGAGCCCATTGTGACACGTGAGAGTTCCGGAGACAATGGCCAAAGGCTCATTGTGACTGCACGTGAAGGTTCCGTGCTCAGATTCTATCTACTGCAGGCAGCGCACCTGATTGGTCCAAAGCATTACAATACTCACACAGGTGTAGATGGACAAGACAAGCATAGTCAAGATCAGCACAGACACCATTTTTCCTTTTTTTTAAATACATATAATACACCACATTTAAAATTCGGTGGTCCACAAGAGGGAGACAATGTTTCACAAAAGAATTCATGCCGTCAGAAAAGTGGTATATATGGCAGAGCTACTCATTGGATACTTCAATGTAAACAGTACTGACAGCCGGGGCCTAATTTTGTAGATGGCACAGTATATTTGCAACACTGTAACAAAGGCCTAATACAGGCCTACATCTTAACACACCTGTTGCAACCAGTAAAGACACATTGATTGATTGCATATTGAATGAAATACAATGTTTGACATACATAGGTGAAAGCAAAGCCCCCAACTGGTCCCCAAATAGGGGACGTATCAGATACTACACTTGATCTTGAGCGGCGGCGACGACGATGGATGCGAAAGGCAGAGGAGAGATAACCAGAAATGGTTTGCCACTTCTGCCGCACCAAGGCCTAAAACCGACACCCATTGTGGAGAGAGAGCAAAAATTGCCAAGGGGAAGGCATTTCTAGAAGCTCTGGAGGCCTTCTCAATGACAGTTCTACTGTGTATGTGTGTGTGTTCAAGCTGTGCACAACGCGTTTTGAATCTGCATATCTCCACCCATTTTAACACACCCTCCATCCCCCTTTTGCTCTAAAGTGTGCAGTAACTGAGTGGGAAATTCAAAAAACAGACAGGCGAGCAGTTGTCTTCCCAACTCTCCTGAATCTGGGCACAGACCCCCCCCTGCCATGTGGTCTGCTGCTGCACCAGCAGCAGACTGAAGACGGCGGCCATTTTTCACTGCCTGTTATAGGCCAAGAGCCCATTGTGACACGTGAGAGTTCCGGAGACAATGGCCAAAGGCTCATTGTGACTGCACGTGAAGGTTCCGTGCTCAGATTCTATCTACTGCAGGCAGCGCACCTGATTGGTCCAAAGCATTACAATACTCACACAGGTGTAGATGGACAAGACAAGCATAGTCAAGATCAGCACAGACACCATTTTTCCTTTTTTTTAAATACATATAATACACCACATTTAAAATTCGGTGGTCCACAAGAGGGAGACAATGTTTCACAAAAGAATTCATGCCGTCAGAAAAGTGGTATATATGGCAGAGCTACTCATTGGATACTTCAATGTAAACAGTACTGACAGCCGGGGCCTAATTTTGTAGATGGCACAGTATATTTGCAACACTGTAACAAAGGCCTAATACAGGCCTACATCTTAACACACCTGTTGCAACCAGTAAAGACACATTGATTGATTGCATATTGAATGAAATACAATGTTTGACATACATAGGTGAAAGCAAAGCCCCCAACTGGTCCCCAAATAGGGGACGTATCAGATACTACACTTGATCTTGAGCGGCGGCGACGACGATGGATGCGAAAGGCAGAGGAGAGATAACCAGAAATGGTTTGCCACTTCTGCCGCACCAAGGCCTAAAACCGACACCCATTGTGGAGAGAGAGCAAAAATTGCCAAGGGGAAGGCATTTCTAGAAGCTCTGGAGGCCTTCTCAATGACAGTTCTACTGTGTATGTGTGTGTGTTCAAGCTGTGCACAACGCGTTTTGAATCTGCATATCTCCACCCATTTTAACACACCCTCCATCCCCCTTTTGCTCTAAAGTGTGCAGTAACTGAGTGGGAAATTCAAAAAACAGACAGGCGAGCAGTTGTCTTCCCAACTCTCCTGAATCTGGGCACAGACCCCCCCCTGCCATGTGGTCTGCTGCTGCACCAGCAGCAGACTGAAGACGGCGGCCATTTTTCACTGCCTGTTATAGGCCAAGAGCCCATTGTGACACGTGAGAGTTCCGGAGACAATGGCCAAAGGCTCATTGTGACTGCACGTGAAGGTTCCGTGCTCAGATTCTATCTACTGCAGGCAGCGCACCTGATTGGTCCAAAGCATTACAATACTCACACAGGTGTAGATGGACAAGACAAGCATAGTCAAGATCAGCACAGACACCATTTTTCCTTTTTTTTAAATACATATAATACACCACATTTAAAATTCGGTGGTCCACAAGAGGGAGACAATGTTTCACAAAAGAATTCATGCCGTCAGAAAAGTGGTATATATGGCAGAGCTACTCATTGGATACTTCAATTTAAACAGTACTGACAGCCGGGGCCTAATTTTGTAGATGGCACAGAATATTTGCAACACTGTAACAAAGGCCTAATACAGGCCTACATCTTAACACACCTGTTGCAACCAGTAAAGACACATTGATTGATTGCATATTGAATGCAATACAATGTTTGACATACATAGGTGAAAGCAAAGCCCCCAACTGGTCCCCAAATAGGGGACGTATCAGATACTACACTTGATCTTGAGCGGCGGCGACGACGACGGATGCGAAAGGCAGAGGAGAGATAACCAGAAATGGTTTGCCACTTCTGCCGCACCAAGGCCTAAAACCGACACCCATTGTGGAGAGAGAGCAAAAATTGCCAAGGGGAAGGCATTTCTAGAAGCTCTGGAGGCCTTCTCAATGACAGTTCTACTGTGTATGTGTGTGTGTTCAAGCTGTGCACAACGCGTTTTGAATCTGCATATCTCCACCTATTTTAACACACCCTCCATCCCCCTTTTGCTCTAAAGTGTGCAGTAACTGAGTGGGAAATTCAAAAAACAGACAGGCGAGCAGTTGTCTTCCCAACTCTCCTGAATCTGGGCACAGACCCCCCCCTGCCATGTGGTCTGCTGCTGCACCAGCAGCAGACTGAAGACGGCGGCCATTTTTCACTGCCTGTTATAGGCCAAGAGCCCATTGTGACACGTGAGAGTTCCGGAGACAATGGCCAAAGGCTCATTGTGACTGCACGTGAAGGTTCCGTGCTCAGATTCTATCTACTGCAGGCAGCGCACCTGATTGGTCCAAAGCATTACAATACTCACACAGGTGTAGATGGACAAGACAAGCATAGTCAAGATCAGCACAGACACCATTTTTCCTTTTTTTTAAATACATATAATACACCACATTTAAAATTCGGTGGTCCACAAGAGGGAGACAATGTTTCACAAAAGAATTCATGCCGTCAGAAAAGTGGTATATATGGCAGAGCTACTCATTGGATACTTCAATGTAAACAGTACTGACAGCCGGGGCCTAATTTTGTAGATGGCACAGTATATTTGCAACACTGTAACAAAGGCCTAATACAGGCCTACATCTTAACACACCTGTTGCAACCAGTAAAGACACATTGATTGATTGCATATTGAATGCAATACAATGTTTGACATACATAGGTGAAAGCAAAGCCCCCAACTGGTCCCCAAATAGGGGACGTATCAGATACTACACTTGATCTTGAGCGGCGGCGACGACGACGGATGCGAAAGGCAGAGGAGAGATAACCAGAAATGGTTTGCCACTTCTGCCGCACCAAGGCCTAAAACCGACACCCATTGTGGAGAGAGAGCAAAAATTGCCAAGGGGAAGGCATTTCTAGAAGCTCTGGAGGCCTTCTCAATGACAGTTCTACTGTGTATGTGTGTGTGTTCAAGCTGTGCACAACGCGTTTTGAATCTGCATATCTCCACCCATTTTAACACACCCTCCATCCCCCTTTTGCTCTAAAGTGTGCAGTAACTGAGTGGGAAATTCAAAAAACAGACAGGCGAGCAGTTGTCTTCCCAACTCTCCTGAATCTGGGCACAGACCCCCCCCTGCCATGTGGTCTGCTGCTGCACCAGCAGCAGACTGAAGACGGCGGCCATTTTTCACTGCCTGTTATAGGCCAAGAGCCCATTGTGACACGTGAGAGTTCCGGAGACAATGGCCAAAGGCTCATTGTGACTGCACGTGAAGGTTCCGTGCTCAGATTCTATCTACTGCAGGCAGCGCACCTGATTGGTCCAAAGCATTACAATACTCACACAGGTGTAGATGGACAAGACAAGCATAGTCAAGATCAGCACAGACACCATTTTTCCTTTTTTTTAAATACATATAATACACCACATTTAAAATTCGGTGGTCCACAAGAGGGAGACAATGTTTCACAAAAGAATTCATGCCGTCAGAAAAGTGGTATATATGGCAGAGCTACTCATTGGATACTTCAATTTAAACAGTACTGACAGCCGGGGCCTAATTTTGTAGATGGCACAGAATATTTGCAACACTGTAACAAAGGCCTAATACAGGCCTACAACTTAACACACCTGTTGCAACCAGTAAAGACACATTGATTGATTGCATATTGAATGCAATACAATGTTTGACATACATAGGTGAAAGCAAAGCCCCCAACTGGTCCCCAAATAGGGGACGTATCAGATACTACACTTGATCTTGAGCGGCGGCGACGACGACGGATGCGAAAGGCAGAGGAGAGATAACCAGAAATGGTTTGCCACTTCTGCCGCACCAAGGCCTAAAACCGACACCCATTGTGGAGAGAGAGCAAAAATTGCCAAGGGGAAGGCATTTCTAGAAGCTCTGGAGGCCTTCTCAATGACAGTTCTACTGTGTATGTGTGTGTGTTCAAGCTGTGCACAACGCGTTTTGAATCTGCATATCTCCACCCATTTTAACACACCCTCCATCCCCCTTTTGCTCTAAAGTGTGCAGTAACTGAGTGGGAAATTCAAAAAACAGACAGGCGAGCAGTTTTCTTCCCAACTCTCCTGAAGCTGGGCACAGAACCCCCCTGCCATGTGGTCTGCTGCTGCACCAGCAGCAGACTGAAGACGGCGGCCATTTTTCACTGCCTGTTATAGGCCAAGAGCCCATTGTGACACGTGAGAGTTCCGGAGACAATGGCCAAAGGCTCATTGTGACTGCACGTGAAGGTTCCGTGCTCAGATTCTATCTACTGCAGGCAGCGCACCTGATTGGTCCAAAGCATTACAATACTCACACAGGTGTAGATGGACAAGACAAGCATAGTCAAGATCAGCAGAGACACCATTTTTCCTTTTTTTTAAATACATATAATACACCACATTTAAAATTCGGTGGTCCACAAGAGGGAGACAATGTTTCACAAAAGAATTCATGCCGTCAGAAAAGTGGTATATATGGCAGAGCTACTCATTGGATACTTCAATGTAAACAGTACTGACAGCCGGGGCCTAATTTTGTAGATGGCACAGTATATTTGCAACACTGTAACAAAGGCCTAATACAGGCCTACATCTTAACACACCTGTTGCAACCAGTAAAGACACATTGATTGATTGCATATTGAATGCAATACAATGTTTGACATACATAGGTGAAAGCAAAGCCCCCAACTGGTCCCCAAATAGGGGACGTATCAGATACTACACTTGATCTTGAGCGGCGGCGATGACGACGGATGCGAAAGGCAGAGGAGAGATAACCAGAAATGGTTTGCCACTTCTGCCGCACCAAGGCCTAAAACCGACACCCATTGTGGAGAGAGAGCAAAAATTGCCAAGGGGAAGGCATTTCTAGAAGCTCTGGAGGCCTTCTCAATGACAGTTCTACTGTGTATGTGTGTGTGTTCAAGCTGTGCACAACGCGTTTTGAATCTGCATATCTCCACCCATTTTAACACACCCTCCATCCCCCTTTTGCTCTAAAGTGTGCAGTAACTGAGTGGGAAATTCAAAAAACAGACAGGCGAGCAGTTTTCTTCCCAACTCTCCTGAAGCTGGGCACAGACCCCCCCTGCCATGTGGTCTGCTGCTGCACCAGCAGCAGACTGAAGACGGCGGCCATTTTTCACTGCCTGTTATAGGCCAAGAGCCCATTGTGACACGTGAGAGTTCCGGAGACAATGGCCAAAGGCTCATTGTGACTGCACGTGAAGGTTCCGTGCTCAGATTCTATCTACTGCAGGCAGCGCACCTGATTGGTCCAAAGCATTACAATACTCACACAGGTGTAGATGGACAAGACAAGCATAGTCAAGATCAGCACAGACACCATTTTTCCTTTTTTTTAAATACATATAATACACCACATTTAAAATTCGGTGGTCCACAAGAGGGAGACAATGTTTCACAAAAGAATTCATGCCGTCAGAAAAGTGGTATATATGGCAGAGCTACTCATTGGATACTTCAATGTAAACAGTACTGACAGCCGGGGCCTAATTTTGTAGATGGCACAGTATATTTGCAACACTGTAACAAAGGCCTAATACAGGCCTACATCTTAACACACCTGTTGCAACCAGTAAAGACACATTGATTGATTGCATATTGAATGAAATACAATGTTTGACATACATAGGTGAAAGCAAAGCCCCCAACTGGTCCCCAAATAGGGGACGTATCAGATACTACACTTGATCTTGAGCGGCGGCGACGACGATGGATGCGAAAGGCAGAGGAGAGATAACCAGAAATGGTTTGCCACTTCTGCCGCACCAAGGCCTAAAACCGACACCCATTGTGGAGAGAGAGCAAAAATTGCCAAGGGGAAGGCATTTCTAGAAGCTCTGGAGGCCTTCTCAATGACAGTTCTACTGTGTATGTGTGTGTGTTCAAGCTGTGCACAACGCGTTTTGAATCTGCATATCTCCACCCATTTTAACACACCCTCCATCCCCCTTTTGCTCTAAAGTGTGCAGTAACTGAGTGGGAAATTCAAAAAACAGACAGGCGAGCAGTTGTCTTCCCAACTCTCCTGAATCTGGGCACAGACCCCCCCCTGCCATGTGGTCTGCTGCTGCACCAGCAGCAGACTGAAGACGGCGGCCATTTTTCACTGCCTGTTATAGGCCAAGAGCCCATTGTGACACGTGAGAGTTCCGGAGACAATGGCCAAAGGCTCATTGTGACTGCACGTGAAGGTTCCGTGCTCAGATTCTATCTACTGCAGGCAGCGCACCTGATTGGTCCAAAGCATTACAATACTCACACAGGTGTAGATGGACAAGACAAGCATAGTCAAGATCAGCACAGACACCATTTTTCCTTTTTTTTAAATACATATAATACACCACATTTAAAATTCGGTGGTCCACAAGAGGGAGACAATGTTTCACAAAAGAATTCATGCCGTCAGAAAAGTGGTATATATGGCAGAGCTACTCATTGGATACTTCAATTTAAACAGTACTGACAGCCGGGGCCTAATTTTGTAGATGGCACAGAATATTTGCAACACTGTAACAAAGGCCTAATACAGGCCTACAACTTAACACACCTGTTGCAACCAGTAAAGACACATTGATTGATTGCATATTGAATGCAATACAATGTTTGACATACATAGGTGAAAGCAAAGCCCCCAACTGGTCCCCAAATAGGGGACGTATCAGATACTACACTTGATCTTGAGCGGCGGCGACGACGACGGATGCGAAAGGCAGAGGAGAGATAACCAGAAATGGTTTGCCACTTCTGCCGCACCAAGGCCTAAAACCGACACCCATTGTGGAGAGAGAGCAAAAATTGCCAAGGGGAAGGCATTTCTAGAAGCTCTGGAGGCCTTCTCAATGACAGTTCTACTGTGTATGTGTGTGTGTTCAAGCTGTGCACAACGCGTTTTGAATCTGCATATCTCCACCCATTTTAACACACCCTCCATCCCCCTTTTGCTCTAAAGTGTGCAGTAACTGAGTGGGAAATTCAAAAAACAGACAGGCGAGCAGTTTTCTTCCCAACTCTCCTGAAGCTGGGCACAGAACCCCCCTGCCATGTGGTCTGCTGCTGCACCAGCAGCAGACTGAAGACGGCGGCCATTTTTCACTGCCTGTTATAGGCCAAGAGCCCATTGTGACACGTGAGAGTTCCGGAGACAATGGCCAAAGGCTCATTGTGACTGCACGTGAAGGTTCCGTGCTCAGATTCTATCTACTGCAGGCAGCGCACCTGATTGGTCCAAAGCATTACAATACTCACACAGGTGTAGATGGACAAGACAAGCATAGTCAAGATCAGCAGAGACACCATTTTTCCTTTTTTTTAAATACATATAATACACCACATTTAAAATTCGGTGGTCCACAAGAGGGAGACAATGTTTCACAAAAGAATTCATGCCGTCAGAAAAGTGGTATATATGGCAGAGCTACTCATTGGATACTTCAATGTAAACAGTACTGACAGCCGGGGCCTAATTTTGTAGATGGCACAGTATATTTGCAACACTGTAACAAAGGCCTAATACAGGCCTACATCTTAACACACCTGTTGCAACCAGTAAAGACACATTGATTGATTGCATATTGAATGCAATACAATGTTTGACATACATAGGTGAAAGCAAAGCCCCCAACTGGTCCCCAAATAGGGGACGTATCAGATACTACACTTGATCTTGAGCGGCGGCGACGACGACGGATGCGAAAGGCAGAGGAGAGATAACCAGAAATGGTTTGCCACTTCTGCCGCACCAAGGCCTAAAACCGACACCCATTGTGGAGAGAGAGCAAAAATTGCCAAGGGGAAGGCATTTCTAGAAGCTCTGGAGGCCTTCTCAATGACAGTTCTACTGTGTATGTGTGTGTGTTCAAGCTGTGCACAACGCGTTTTGAATCTGCATATCTCCACCCATTTTAACACACCCTCCATCCCCCTTTTGCTCTAAAGTGTGCAGTAACTGAGTGGGAAATTCAAAAAACAGACAGGCGAGCAGTTTTCTTCCCAACTCTCCTGAAGCTGGGCACAGACCCCCCCTGCCATGTGGTCTGCTGCTGCACCAGCAGCAGACTGAAGACGGCGGCCATTTTTCACTGCCTGTTATAGGCCAAGAGCCCATTGTGACACGTGAGAGTTCCGGAGACAATGGCCAAAGGCTCATTGTGACTGCACGTGAAGGTTCCGTGCTCAGATTCTATCTACTGCAGGCAGCGCACCTGATTGGTCCAAAGCATTACAATACTCACACAGGTGTAGATGGACAAGACAAGCATAGTCAAGATCAGCACAGACACCATTTTTCCTTTTTTTTAAATACATATAATACACCACATTTAAAATTCGGTGGTCCACAAGAGGGAGACAATGTTTCACAAAAGAATTCATGCCGTCAGAAAAGTGGTATATATGGCAGAGCTACTCATTGGATACTTCAATGTAAACAGTACTGACAGCCGGGGCCTAATTTTGTAGATGGCACAGTATATTTGCAACACTGTAACAAAGGCCTAATACAGGCCTACATCTTAACACACCTGTTGCAACCAGTAAAGACACATTGATTGATTGCATATTGAATGAAATACAATGTTTGACATACATAGGTGAAAGCAAAGCCCCCAACTGGTCCCCAAATAGGGGACGTATCAGATACTACACTTGATCTTGAGCGGCGGCGACGACGACGGATGCGAAAGGCAGAGGAGAGATAACCAGAAATGGTTTGCCACTTCTGCCGCACCAAGGCCTAAAACCGACACCCATTGTGGAGAGAGAGCAAAAATTGCCAAGGGGAAGGCATTTCTAGAAGCTCTGGAGGCCTTCTCAATGACAGTTCTACTGTGTATGTGTGTGTGTTCAAGCTGTGCACAACGCGTTTTGAATCTGCATATCTCCACCCATTTTAACACACCCTCCATCCCCCTTTTGCTCTAAAGTGTGCAGTAACTGAGTGGGAAATTCAAAAAACAGACAGGCGAGCAGTTGTCTTCCCAACTCTCCTGAATCTGGGCACAGACCCCCCCCTGCCATGTGGTCTGCTGCTGCACCAGCAGCAGACTGAAGACGGCGGCCATTTTTCACTGCCTGTTATAGGCCAAGAGCCCATTGTGACACGTGAGAGTTCCGGAGACAATGGCCAAAGGCTCATTGTGACTGCACGTGAAGGTTCCGTGCTCAGATTCTATCTACTGCAGGCAGCGCACCTGATTGGTCCAAAGCATTACAATACTCACACAGGTGTAGATGGACAAGACAAGCATAGTCAAGATCAGCACAGACACCATTTTTCCTTTTTTTTAAATACATATAATACACCACATTTAAAATTCGGTGGTCCACAAGAGGGAGACAATGTTTCACAAAAGAATTCATGCCGTCAGAAAAGTGGTATATATGGCAGAGCTACTCATTGGATACTTCAATGTAAACAGTACTGACAGCCGGGGCCTAATTTTGTAGATGGCACAGTATATTTGCAACACTGTAACAAAGGCCTAATACAGGCCTACATCTTAACACACCTGTTGCAACCAGTAAAGACACATTGATTGATTGCATATTGAATGAAATACAATGTTTGACATACATAGGTGAAAGCAAAGCCCCCAACTGGTCCCCAAATAGGGGACGTATCAGATACTACACTTGATCTTGAGCGGCGGCGACGACGATGGATGCGAAAGGCAGAGGAGAGATAACCAGAAATGGTTTGCCACTTCTGCCGCACCAAGGCCTAAAACCGACACCCATTGTGGAGAGAGAGCAAAAATTGCCAAGGGGAAGGCATTTCTAGAAGCTCTGGAGGCCTTCTCAATGACAGTTCTACTGTGTATGTGTGTGTGTTCAAGCTGTGCACAACGCGTTTTGAATCTGCATATCTCCACCCATTTTAACACACCCTCCATCCCCCTTTTGCTCTAAAGTGTGCAGTAACTGAGTGGGAAATTCAAAAAACAGACAGGCGAGCAGTTGTCTTCCCAACTCTCCTGAATCTGGGCACAGACCCCCCCCTGCCATGTGGTCTGCTGCTGCACCAGCAGCAGACTGAAGACGGCGGCCATTTTTCACTGCCTGTTATAGGCCAAGAGCCCATTGTGACACGTGAGAGTTCCGGAGACAATGGCCAAAGGCTCATTGTGACTGCACGTGAAGGTTCCGTGCTCAGATTCTATCTACTGCAGGCAGCGCACCTGATTGGTCCAAAGCATTACAATACTCACACAGGTGTAGATGGACAAGACAAGCATAGTCAAGATCAGCACAGACACCATTTTTCCTTTTTTTTAAATACATATAATACACCACATTTAAAATTCAGTGGTCCACAAGAGGGAGACAATGTTTCACAAAAGAATTCATGCAGTCAGAAAAGTGGTATATATGGCAGAGCTACTCATTGGACACTTCAATTTAAACAGTACTGACAGCCGGGGCCTAATTTTGTAGATGGCACAGTATATTTGCAACACTGTAACAAAGGCCTAATACAGGCCTACATCTTAACACACCTGTTGCAACCAGTAAAGACACATTGATTGATTGCATATTGAATGCAATACAATGTTTGACATACATAGGTGAAAGCAAAGCCCCCAACTGGTCCCCAAATAGGGGACGTATCAGATACTACACTTGATCTTGAGCGGCGGCGACGACGACGGATGCGAAAGGCAGAGGAGAGATAACCAGAAATGGTTTGCCACTTCTGCCGCACCAAGGCCTAAAACCGACACCCAGTGTGGAGAGAGAGCAAAAATTGCCAAGGGGAAGGCATTTCTAGAAGCTCTGGAGGCCTTCTCAATGACAGTTCTACTGTGTATGTGTGTGTGTTCAAGCTGTGCACAACGCGTTTTGAATCTGCATATCTCCACCCATTTTAACACACCCTCCATCCCCCTTTTGCTCTAAAGTGTGCAGTAACTGAGTGGGAAATTCAAAAAACAGACAGGCGAGCAGTTGTCTTCCCAACTCTCCTGAATCTGGGCACAGACCCCCCCCTGCCATGTGGTCTGCTGCTGCACCAGCAGCAGACTGAAGACGGCGGCCATTTTTCACTGCCTGTTATAGGCCAAGAGCCCATTGTGACACGTGAGAGTTCCGGAGACAATGGCCAAAGGCTCATTGTGACTGCACGTGAAGGTTCCGTGCTCAGATTCTATCTACTGCAGGCAGCGCACCTGATTGGTCCAAAGCATTACAATACTCACACAGGTGTAGATGGACAAGACAAGCATAGTCAAGATCAGCACAGACACCATTTTTCCTTTTTTTTAAATACATATAATACACCACATTTAAAATTCGGTGGTCCACAAGAGGGAGACAATGTTTCACAAAAGAATTCATGCCGTCAGAAAAGTGGTATATATGGCAGAGCTACTCATTGGACACTTCAATGTAAACAGTACTGACAGCCGGGGCCTAATTTTGTAGATGGCACAGTATATTTGCAACACTGTAACAAAGGCCTAATACAGGCCTACATCTTAACACACCTGTTGCAACCAGTAAAGACACATTGATTGATTGCATATTGAATGCAATACAATGTTTGACATACATAGGTGAAAGCAAAGCCCCCAACTGGTCCCCAAATAGGGGACGTATCAGATACTACACTTGATCTTGAGCGGCGGCGACGACGACGGATGCGAAAGGCAGAGGAGAGATAACCAGAAATGGTTTGCCACTTCTGCCGCACCAAGGCCTAAAACCGACACCCATTGTGGAGAGAGAGCAAAAATTGCCAAGGGGAAGGCATTTCTAGAAGCTCTGGAGGCCTTCTCAATGACAGTTCTACTGTGTATGTGTGTGTGTTCAAGCTGTGCACAACGCGTTTTGAATCTGCATATCTCCACCCATTTTAACACACCCTCCATCCCCCTTTTGCTCTAAAGTGTGCAGTAACTGAGTGGGAAATTCAAAAAACAGACAGGCGAGCAGTTTTCTTCCCAACTCTCCTGAAGCTGGGCACAGACCCCCCCTGCCATGTGGTCTGCTGCTGCACCAGCAGCAGACTGAAGACAGCGGCCATTTTTCACTGCCTGTTATAGGCCAAGAGCCCATTGTGACACGTGAGAGTTCCGGAGACAATGGCCAAAGGCTCATTGTGACTGCACGTGAAGGTTCCGTGCTCAGATTCTATCTACTGCAGGCAGCGCACCTGATTGGTCCAAAGCATTACAATACTCACACAGGTGTAGATGGACAAGACAAGCATAGTCAAGATCAGCAGAGACACCATTTTTCCTTTTTTTTAAATACATATAATACACCACATTTAAAATTCGGTGGTCCACAAGAGGGAGACAATGTTTCACAAAAGAATTCATGCCGTCAGAAAAGTGGTATATATGGCAGAGCTACTCATTGGATACTTCAATTTAAACAGTACTGACAGCCGGGGCCTAATTTTGTAGATGGCACAGAATATTTGCAACACTGTAACAAAGGCCTAATACAGGCCTACAACTTAACACACCTGTTGCAACCAGTAAAGACACATTGATTGATTGCATATTGAATGCAATACAATGTTTGACATACATAGGTGAAAGCAAAGCCCCCAACTGGTCCCCAAATAGGGGACGTATCAGATACTACACTTGATCTTGAGCGGCGGCGACGACGACGGATGCGAAAGGCAGAGGAGAGATAACCAGAAATGGTTTGCCACTTCTGCCGCACCAAGGCCTAAAACCGACACCCATTGTGGAGAGAGAGCAAAAATTGCCAAGGGGAAGGCATTTCTAGAAGCTCTGGAGGCCTTCTCAATGACAGTTCTACTGTGTATGTGTGTGTGTTCAAGCTGTGCACAACGCGTTTTGAATCTGCATATCTCCACCCATTTTAACACACCCTCCATCCCCCTTTTGCTCTAAAGTGTGCAGTAACTGAGTGGGAAATTCAAAAAACAGACAGGCGAGCAGTTTTCTTCCCAACTCTCCTGAAGCTGGGCACAGACCCCCCCTGCCATGTGGTCTGCTGCTGCACCAGCAGCAGACTGAAGACGGCGGCCATTTTTCACTGCCTGTTATAGGCCAAGAGCCCATTGTGACACGTGAGAGTTCCGGAGACAATGGCCAAAGGCTCATTGTGACTGCACGTGAAGGTTCCGTGCTCAGATTCTATCTACTGCAGGCAGCACACCTGATTGGTCCAAAGCATTACAATACTCACACAGGTGTAGATGGACAAGACAAGCATAGTCAAGATCAGCAGAGACACCATTTTTCCTTTTTTTTAAATACATATAATACACCACATTTAAAATTCGGTGGTCCACAAGAGGGAGACAATGTTTCACAAAAGAATTCATGCCGTCAGAAAAGTGGTATATATGGCAGAGCTACTCATTGGATACTTCAATGTAAACAGTACTGACAGCCGGGGCCTAATTTTGTAGATGGCACAGTATATTTGCAACACTGTAACAAAGGCCTAATACAGGCCTACATCTTAACACACCTGTTGCAACCAGTAAAGACACATTGATTGATTGCATATTGAATGCAATACAATGTTTGACATACATAGGTGAAAGCAAAGCCCCCAACTGGTCCCCAAATAGGGGACGTATCAGATACTACACTTGATCTTGAGCGGCGGCGACGACGACGGATGCGAAAGGCAGAGGAGAGATAACCAGAAATGGTTTGCCACTTCTGCCGCACCAAGGCCTAAAACCGACACCCATTGTGGAGAGAGAGCAAAAATTGCCAAGGGGAAGGCATTTCTAGAAGCTCTGGAGGCCTTCTCAATGACAGTTCTACTGTGTATGTGTGTGTGTTCAAGCTGTGCACAACGCGTTTTGAATCTGCATATCTCCACCCATTTTAACACACCCTCCATCCCCCTTTTGCTCTAAAGTGTGCAGTAACTGAGTGGGAAATTCAAAAAACAGACAGGCGAGCAGTTTTCTTCCCAACTCTCCTGAAGCTGGGCACAGAACCCCCCTGCCATGTGGTCTGCTGCTGCACCAGCAGCAGACTGAAGACGGCGGCCATTTTTCACTGCCTGTTATAGGCCAAGAGCCCATTGTGACACGTGAGAGTTCCGGAGACAATGGCCAAAGGCTCATTGTGACTGCACGTGAAGGTTCCGTGCTCAGATTCTATCTACTGCAGGCAGCGCACCTGATTGGTCCAAAGCATTACAATACTCACACAGGTGTAGATGGACAAGACAAGCATAGTCAAGATCAGCAGAGACACCATTTTTCCTTTTTTTTAAATACATATAATACACCACATTTAAAATTCGGTGGTCCACAAGAGGGAGACAATGTTTCACAAAAGAATTCATGCCGTCAGAAAAGTGGTATATATGGCAGAGCTACTCATTGGATACTTCAATGTAAACAGTACTGACAGCCGGGGCCTAATTTTGTAGATGGCACAGTATATTTGCAACACTGTAACAAAGGCCTAATACAGGCCTACATCTTAACACACCTGTTGCAACCAGTAAAGACACATTGATTGATTGCATATTGAATGCAATACAATGTTTGACATACATAGGTGAAAGCAAAGCCCCCAACTGGTCCCCAAATAGGGGACGTATCAGATACTACACTTGATCTTGAGCGGCGGCGACGACGACGGATGCGAAAGGCAGAGGAGAGATAACCAGAAATGGTTTGCCACTTCTGCCGCACCAAGGCCTAAAACCGACACCCATTGTGGAGAGAGAGCAAAAATTGCCAAGGGGAAGGCATTTCTAGAAGCTCTGGAGGCCTTCTCAATGACAGTTCTACTGTGTATGTGTGTGTGTTCAAGCTGTGCACAACGCGTTTTGAATCTGCATATCTCCACCCATTTTAACACACCCTCCATCCCCCTTTTGCTCTAAAGTGTGCAGTAACTGAGTGGGAAATTCAAAAAACAGACAGGCGAGCAGTTTTCTTCCCAACTCTCCTGAAGCTGGGCACAGACCCCCCCTGCCATGTGGTCTGCTGCTGCACCAGCAGCAGACTGAAGACGGCGGCCATTTTTCACTGCCTGTTATAGGCCAAGAGCCCATTGTGACACGTGAGAGTTCCGGAGACAATGGCCAAAGGCTCATTGTGACTGCACGTGAAGGTTCCGTGCTCAGATTCTATCTACTGCAGGCAGCGCACCTGATTGGTCCAAAGCATTACAATACTCACACAGGTGTAGATGGACAAGACAAGCATAGTCAAGATCAGCACAGACACCATTTTTCCTTTTTTTTAAATACATATAATACACCACATTTAAAATTCGGTGGTCCACAAGAGGGAGACAATGTTTCACAAAAGAATTCATGCCGTCAGAAAAGTGGTATATATGGCAGAGCTACTCATTGGATACTTCAATGTAAACAGTACTGACAGCCGGGGCCTAATTTTGTAGATGGCACAGTATATTTGCAACACTGTAACAAAGGCCTAATACAGGCCTACATCTTAACACACCTGTTGCAACCAGTAAAGACACATTGATTGATTGCATATTGAATGAAATACAATGTTTGACATACATAGGTGAAAGCAAAGCCCCCAACTGGTCCCCAAATAGGGGACGTATCAGATACTACACTTGATCTTGAGCGGCGGCGACGACGATGGATGCGAAAGGCAGAGGAGAGATAACCAGAAATGGTTTGCCACTTCTGCCGCACCAAGGCCTAAAACCGACACCCATTGTGGAGAGAGAGCAAAAATTGCCAAGGGGAAGGCATTTCTAGAAGCTCTGGAGGCCTTCTCAATGACAGTTCTACTGTGTATGTGTGTGTGTTCAAGCTGTGCACAACGCGTTTTGAATCTGCATATCTCCACCCATTTTAACACACCCTCCATCCCCCTTTTGCTCTAAAGTGTGCAGTAACTGAGTGGGAAATTCAAAAAACAGACAGGCGAGCAGTTGTCTTCCCAACTCTCCTGAATCTGGGCACAGACCCCCCCCTGCCATGTGGTCTGCTGCTGCACCAGCAGCAGACTGAAGACGGCGGCCATTTTTCACTGCCTGTTATAGGCCAAGAGCCCATTGTGACACGTGAGAGTTCCGGAGACAATGGCCAAAGGCTCATTGTGACTGCACGTGAAGGTTCCGTGCTCAGATTCTATCTACTGCAGGCAGCGCACCTGATTGGTCCAAAGCATTACAATACTCACACAGGTGTAGATGGACAAGACAAGCATAGTCAAGATCAGCACAGACACCATTTTTCCTTTTTTTTAAATACATATAATACACCACATTTAAAATTCGGTGGTCCACAAGAGGGAGACAATGTTTCACAAAAGAATTCATGCCGTCAGAAAAGTGGTATATATGGCAGAGCTACTCATTGGATACTTCAATGTAAACAGTACTGACAGCCGGGGCCTAATTTTGTAGATGGCACAGTATATTTGCAACACTGTAACAAAGGCCTAATACAGGCCTACATCTTAACACACCTGTTGCAACCAGTAAAGACACATTGATTGATTGCATATTGAATGCAATACAATGTTTGACATACATAGGTGAAAGCAAAGCCCCCAACTGGTCCCCAAATAGGGGACGTATCAGATACTACACTTGATCTTGAGCGGCGGCGACGACGACGGATGCGAAAGGCAGAGGAGAGATAACCAGAAATGGTTTGCCACTTCTGCCGCACCAAGGCCTAAAACCGACACCCATTGTGGAGAGAGAGCAAAAATTGCCAAGGGGAAGGCATTTCTAGAAGCTCTGGAGGCCTTCTCAATGACAGTTCTACTGTGTATGTGTGTGTGTTCAAGCTGTGCACAACGCGTTTTGAATCTGCATATCTCCACCCATTTTAACACACCCTCCATCCCCCTTTTGCTCTAAAGTGTGCAGTAACTGAGTGGGAAATTCAAAAAACAGACAGGCGAGCAGTTGTCTTCCCAACTCTCCTGAATCTGGGCACAGACCCCCCCCTGCCATGTGGTCTGCTGCTGCACCAGCAGCAGACTGAAGACGGCGGCCATTTTTCACTGCCTGTTATAGGCCAAGAGCCCATTGTGACACGTGAGAGTTCCGGAGACAATGGCCAAAGGCTCATTGTGACTGCACGTGAAGGTTCCGTGCTCAGATTCTATCTACTGCAGGCAGCGCACCTGATTGGTCCAAAGCATTACAATACTCACACAGGTGTAGATGGACAAGACAAGCATAGTCAAGATCAGCACAGACACCATTTTTCCTTTTTTTTAAATACATATAATACACCACATTTAAAATTCGGTGGTCCACAAGAGGGAGACAATGTTTCACAAAAGAATTCATGCCGTCAGAAAAGTGGTATATATGGCAGAGCTACTCATTGGATACTTCAATGTAAACAGTACTGACAGCCGGGGCCTAATTTTGTAGATGGCACAGTATATTTGCAACACTGTAACAAAGGCCTAATACAGGCCTACATCTTAACACACCTGTTGCAACCAGTAAAGACACATTGATTGATTGCATATTGAATGAAATACAATGTTTGACATACATAGGTGAAAGCAAAGCCCCCAACTGGTCCCCAAATAGGGGACGTATCAGATACTACACTTGATCTTGAGCGGCGGCGACGACGATGGATGCGAAAGGCAGAGGAGAGATAACCAGAAATGGTTTGCCACTTCTGCCGCACCAAGGCCTAAAACCGACACCCATTGTGGAGAGAGAGCAAAAATTGCCAAGGGGAAGGCATTTCTAGAAGCTCTGGAGGCCTTCTCAATGACAGTTCTACTGTGTATGTGTGTGTGTTCAAGCTGTGCACAACGCGTTTTGAATCTGCATATCTCCACCCATTTTAACACACCCTCCATCCCCCTTTTGCTCTAAAGTGTGCAGTAACTGAGTGGGAAATTCAAAAAACAGACAGGCGAGCAGTTGTCTTCCCAACTCTCCTGAATCTGGGCACAGACCCCCCCCTGCCATGTGGTCTGCTGCTGCACCAGCAGCAGACTGAAGACGGCGGCCATTTTTCACTGCCTGTTATAGGCCAAGAGCCCATTGTGACACGTGAGAGTTCCGGAGACAATGGCCAAAGGCTCATTGTGACTGCACGTGAAGGTTCCGTGCTCAGATTCTATCTACTGCAGGCAGCGCACCTGATTGGTCCAAAGCATTACAATACTCACACAGGTGTAGATGGACAAGACAAGCATAGTCAAGATCAGCACAGACACCATTTTTCCTTTTTTTTAAATACATATAATACACCACATTTAAAATTCGGTGGTCCACAAGAGGGAGACAATGTTTCACAAAAGAATTCATGCCGTCAGAAAAGTGGTATATATGGCAGAGCTACTCATTGGATACTTCAATGTAAACAGTACTGACAGCCGGGGCCTAATTTTGTAGATGGCACAGTATATTTGCAACACTGTAACAAAGGCCTAATACAGGCCTACATCTTAACACACCTGTTGCAACCAGTAAAGACACATTGATTGATTGCATATTGAATGCAATACAATGTTTGACATACATAGGTGAAAGCAAAGCCCCCAACTGGTCCCCAAATAGGGGACGTATCAGATACTACACTTGATCTTGAGCGGCGGCGACGACGACGGATGCGAAAGGCAGAGGAGAGATAACCAGAAATGGTTTGCCACTTCTGCCGCACCAAGGCCTAAAACCGACACCCATTGTGGAGAGAGAGCAAAAATTGCCAAGGGGAAGGCATTTCTAGAAGCTCTGGAGGCCTTCTCAATGACAGTTCTACTGTGTATGTGTGTGTGTTCAAGCTGTGCACAACGCGTTTTGAATCTGCATATCTCCACCCATTTTAACACACCCTCCATCCCCCTTTTGCTCTAAAGTGTGCAGTAACTGAGTGGGAAATTCAAAAAACAGACAGGCGAGCAGTTGTCTTCCCAACTCTCCTGAATCTGGGCACAGACCCCCCCCTGCCATGTGGTCTGCTGCTGCACCAGCAGCAGACTGAAGACGGCGGCCATTTTTCACTGCCTGTTATAGGCCAAGAGCCCATTGTGACACGTGAGAGTTCCGGAGACAATGGCCAAAGGCTCATTGTGACTGCACGTGAAGGTTCCGTGCTCAGATTCTATCTACTGCAGGCAGCGCACCTGATTGGTCCAAAGCATTACAATACTCACACAGGTGTAGATGGACAAGACAAGCATAGTCAAGATCAGCACAGACACCATTTTTCCTTTTTTTTAAATACATATAATACACCACATTTAAAATTCAGTGGTCCACAAGAGGGAGACAATGTTTCACAAAAGAATTCATGCAGTCAGAAAAGTGGTATATATGGCAGAGCTACTCATTGGACACTTCAATTTAAACAGTACTGACAGCCGGGGCCTAATTTTGTAGATGGCACAGTATATTTGCAACACTGTAACAAAGGCCTAATACAGGCCTACATCTTAACACACCTGTTGCAACCAGTAAAGACACATTGATTGATTGCATATTGAATGCAATACAATGTTTGACATACATAGGTGAAAGCAAAGCCCCCAACTGGTCCCCAAATAGGGGACGTATCAGATACTACACTTGATCTTGAGCGGCGGCGACGACGACGGATGCGAAAGGCAGAGGAGAGATAACCAGAAATGGTTTGCCACTTCTGCCGCACCAAGGCCTAAAACCGACACCCAGTGTGGAGAGAGAGCAAAAATTGCCAAGGGGAAGGCATTTCTAGAAGCTCTGGAGGCCTTCTCAATGACAGTTCTACTGTGTATGTGTGTGTGTTCAAGCTGTGCACAACGCGTTTTGAATCTGCATATCTCCACCCATTTTAACACACCCTCCATCCCCCTTTTGCTCTAAAGTGTGCAGTAACTGAGTGGGAAATTCAAAAAACAGACAGGCGAGCAGTTGTCTTCCCAACTCTCCTGAATCTGGGCACAGACCCCCCCCTGCCATGTGGTCTGCTGCTGCACCAGCAGCAGACTGAAGACGGCGGCCATTTTTCACTGCCTGTTATAGGCCAAGAGCCCATTGTGACACGTGAGAGTTCCGGAGACAATGGCCAAAGGCTCATTGTGACTGCACGTGAAGGTTCCGTGCTCAGATTCTATCTACTGCAGGCAGCGCACCTGATTGGTCCAAAGCATTACAATACTCACACAGGTGTAGATGGACAAGACAAGCATAGTCAAGATCAGCACAGACACCATTTTTCCTTTTTTTTAAATACATATAATACACCACATTTAAAATTCGGTGGTCCACAAGAGGGAGACAATGTTTCACAAAAGAATTCATGCCGTCAGAAAAGTGGTATATATGGCAGAGCTACTCATTGGACACTTCAATGTAAACAGTACTGACAGCCGGGGCCTAATTTTGTAGATGGCACAGTATATTTGCAACACTGTAACAAAGGCCTAATACAGGCCTACATCTTAACACACCTGTTGCAACCAGTAAAGACACATTGATTGATTGCATATTGAATGCAATACAATGTTTGACATACATAGGTGAAAGCAAAGCCCCCAACTGGTCCCCAAATAGGGGACGTATCAGATACTACACTTGATCTTGAGCGGCGGCGACGACGACGGATGCGAAAGGCAGAGGAGAGATAACCAGAAATGGTTTGCCACTTCTGCCGCACCAAGGCCTAAAACCGACACCCATTGTGGAGAGAGAGCAAAAATTGCCAAGGGGAAGGCATTTCTAGAAGCTCTGGAGGCCTTCTCAATGACAGTTCTACTGTGTATGTGTGTGTGTTCAAGCTGTGCACAACGCGTTTTGAATCTGCATATCTCCACCCATTTTAACACACCCTCCATCCCCCTTTTGCTCTAAAGTGTGCAGTAACTGAGTGGGAAATTCAAAAAACAGACAGGCGAGCAGTTTTCTTCCCAACTCTCCTGAAGCTGGGCACAGACCCCCCCTGCCATGTGGTCTGCTGCTGCACCAGCAGCAGACTGAAGACAGCGGCCATTTTTCACTGCCTGTTATAGGCCAAGAGCCCATTGTGACACGTGAGAGTTCCGGAGACAATGGCCAAAGGCTCATTGTGACTGCACGTGAAGGTTCCGTGCTCAGATTCTATCTACTGCAGGCAGCGCACCTGATTGGTCCAAAGCATTACAATACTCACACAGGTGTAGATGGACAAGACAAGCATAGTCAAGATCAGCAGAGACACCATTTTTCCTTTTTTTTAAATACATATAATACACCACATTTAAAATTCGGTGGTCCACAAGAGGGAGACAATGTTTCACAAAAGAATTCATGCCGTCAGAAAAGTGGTATATATGGCAGAGCTACTCATTGGATACTTCAATTTAAACAGTACTGACAGCCGGGGCCTAATTTTGTAGATGGCACAGAATATTTGCAACACTGTAACAAAGGCCTAATACAGGCCTACAACTTAACACACCTGTTGCAACCAGTAAAGACACATTGATTGATTGCATATTGAATGCAATACAATGTTTGACATACATAGGTGAAAGCAAAGCCCCCAACTGGTCCCCAAATAGGGGACGTATCAGATACTACACTTGATCTTGAGCGGCGGCGACGACGACGGATGCGAAAGGCAGAGGAGAGATAACCAGAAATGGTTTGCCACTTCTGCCGCACCAAGGCCTAAAACCGACACCCATTGTGGAGAGAGAGCAAAAATTGCCAAGGGGAAGGCATTTCTAGAAGCTCTGGAGGCCTTCTCAATGACAGTTCTACTGTGTATGTGTGTGTGTTCAAGCTGTGCACAACGCGTTTTGAATCTGCATATCTCCACCCATTTTAACACACCCTCCATCCCCCTTTTGCTCTAAAGTGTGCAGTAACTGAGTGGGAAATTCAAAAAACAGACAGGCGAGCAGTTGTCTTCCCAACTCTCCTGAATCTGGGCACAGACCCCCCCCTGCCATGTGGTCTGCTGCTGCACCAGCAGCAGACTGAAGACGGCGGCCATTTTTCACTGCCTGTTATAGGCCAAGAGCCCATTGTGACACGTGAGAGTTCCGGAGACAATGGCCAAAGGCTCATTGTGACTGCACGTGAAGGTTCCGTGCTCAGATTCTATCTACTGCAGGCAGCGCACCTGATTGGTCCAAAGCATTACAATACTCACACAGGTGTAGATGGACAAGACAAGCATAGTCAAGATCAGCACAGACACCATTTTTCCTTTTTTTTAAATACATATAATACACCACATTTAAAATTCGGTGGTCCACAAGAGGGAGACAATGTTTCACAAAAGAATTCATGCCGTCAGAAAAGTGGTATATATGGCAGAGCTACTCATTGGATACTTCAATTTAAACAGTACTGACAGCCGGGGCCTAATTTTGTAGATGGCACAGAATATTTGCAACACTGTAACAAAGGCCTAATACAGGCCTACAACTTAACACACCTGTTGCAACCAGTAAAGACACATTGATTGATTGCATATTGAATGCAATACAATGTTTGACATACATAGGTGAAAGCAAAGCCCCCAACTGGTCCCCAAATAGGGGACGTATCAGATACTACACTTGATCTTGAGCGGCGGCGACGACGACGGATGCGAAAGGCAGAGGAGAGATAACCAGAAATGGTTTGCCACTTCTGCCGCACCAAGGCCTAAAACCGACACCCATTGTGGAGAGAGAGCAAAAATTGCCAAGGGGAAGGCATTTCTAGAAGCTCTGGAGGCCTTCTCAATGACAGTTCTACTGTGTATGTGTGTGTGTTCAAGCTGTGCACAACGCGTTTTGAATCTGCATATCTCCACCCATTTTAACACACCCTCCATCCCCCTTTTGCTCTAAAGTGTGCAGTAACTGAGTGGGAAATTCAAAAAACAGACAGGCGAGCAGTTTTCTTCCCAACTCTCCTGAAGCTGGGCACAGACCCCCCCTGCCATGTGGTCTGCTGCTGCACCAGCAGCAGACTGAAGACGGCGGCCATTTTTCACTGCCTGTTATAGGCCAAGAGCCCATTGTGACACGTGAGAGTTCCGGAGACAATGGCCAAAGGCTCATTGTGACTGCACGTGAAGGTTCCGTGCTCAGATTCTATCTACTGCAGGCAGCGCACCTGATTGGTCCAAAGCATTACAATACTCACACAGGTGTAGATGGACAAGACAAGCATAGTCAAGATCAGCAGAGACACCATTTTTCCTTTTTTTTAAATACATATAATACACCACATTTAAAATTCGGTGGTCCACAAGAGGGAGACAATGTTTCACAAAAGAATTCATGCCGTCAGAAAAGTGGTATATATGGCAGAGCTACTCATTGGATACTTCAATGTAAACAGTACTGACAGCCGGGGCCTAATTTTGTAGATGGCACAGTATATTTGCAACACTGTAACAAAGGCCTAATACAGGCCTACATCTTAACACACCTGTTGCAACCAGTAAAGACACATTGATTGATTGCATATTGAATGCAATACAATGTTTGACATACATAGGTGAAAGCAAAGCCCCCAACTGGTCCCCAAATAGGGGACGTATCAGATACTACACTTGATCTTGAGCGGCGGCGACGACGACGGATGCGAAAGGCAGAGGAGAGATAACCAGAAATGGTTTGCCACTTCTGCCGCACCAAGGCCTAAAACCGACACCCATTGTGGAGAGAGAGCAAAAATTGCCAAGGGGAAGGCATTTCTAGAAGCTCTGGAGGCCTTCTCAATGACAGTTCTACTGTGTATGTGTGTGTGTTCAAGCTGTGCACAACGCGTTTTGAATCTGCATATCTCCACCCATTTTAACACACCCTCCATCCCCCTTTTGCTCTAAAGTGTGCAGTAACTGAGTGGGAAATTCAAAAAACAGACAGGCGAGCAGTTTTCTTCCCAACTCTCCTGAAGCTGGGCACAGAACCCCCCTTCGATGTGGTCTGCTGCTGCACCAGCAGCAGACTGAAGACAGCGGCCATTTTTCACTGCCTGTTATAGGCCAAGAGCCCATTGTGACACGTGAGAGTTCCGGAGACAATGGCCAAAGGCTCATTGTGACTGCACGTGAAGGTTCCGTGCTCAGATTCTATCTACTGCAGGCAGCGCACCTGATTGGTCCAAAGCATTACAATACTCACACAGGTGTAGATGGACAAGACAAGCATAGTCAAGATCAGCAGAGACACCATTTTTCCTTTTTTTTAAATACATATAATACACCACATTTAAAATTCGGTGGTCCACAAGAGGGAGACAATGTTTCACAAAAGAATTCATGCCGTCAGAAAAGTGGTATATATGGCAGAGCTACTCATTGGATACTTCAATTTAAACAGTACTGACAGCCGGGGCCTAATTTTGTAGATGGCACAGAATATTTGCAACACTGTAACAAAGGCCTAATACAGGCCTACAACTTAACACACCTGTTGCAACCAGTAAAGACACATTGATTGATTGCATATTGAATGCAATACAATGTTTGACATACATAGGTGAAAGCAAAGCCCCCAACTGGTCCCCAAATAGGGGACGTATCAGATACTACACTTGATCTTGAGCGGCGGCGACGACGACGGATGCGAAAGGCAGAGGAGAGATAACCAGAAATGGTTTGCCACTTCTGCCGCACCAAGGCCTAAAACCGACACCCATTGTGGAGAGAGAGCAAAAATTGCCAAGGGGAAGGCATTTCTAGAAGCTCTGGAGGCCTTCTCAATGACAGTTCTACTGTGTATGTGTGTGTGTTCAAGCTGTGCACAACGCGTTTTGAATCTGCATATCTCCACCCATTTTAACACACCCTCCATCCCCCTTTTGCTCTAAAGTGTGCAGTAACTGAGTGGGAAATTCAAAAAACAGACAGGCGAGCAGTTGTCTTCCCAACTCTCCTGAATCTGGGCACAGACCCCCCCCTGCCATGTGGTCTGCTGCTGCACCAGCAGCAGACTGAAGACGGCGGCCATTTTTCACTGCCTGTTATAGGCCAAGAGCCCATTGTGACACGTGAGAGTTCCGGAGACAATGGCCAAAGGCTCATTGTGACTGCACGTGAAGGTTCCGTGCTCAGATTCTATCTACTGCAGGCAGCGCACCTGATTGGTCCAAAGCATTACAATACTCACACAGGTGTAGATGGACAAGACAAGCATAGTCAAGATCAGCACAGACACCATTTTTCCTTTTTTTTAAATACATATAATACACCACATTTAAAATTCGGTGGTCCACAAGAGGGAGACAATGTTTCACAAAAGAATTCATGCCGTCAGAAAAGTGGTATATATGGCAGAGCTACTCATTGGATACTTCAATTTAAACAGTACTGACAGCCGGGGCCTAATTTTGTAGATGGCACAGAATATTTGCAACACTGTAACAAAGGCCTAATACAGGCCTACAACTTAACACACCTGTTGCAACCAGTAAAGACACATTGATTGATTGCATATTGAATGCAATACAATGTTTGACATACATAGGTGAAAGCAAAGCCCCCAACTGGTCCCCAAATAGGGGACGTATCAGATACTACACTTGATCTTGAGCGGCGGCGACGACGACGGATGCGAAAGGCAGAGGAGAGATAACCAGAAATGGTTTGCCACTTCTGCCGCACCAAGGCCTAAAACCGACACCCATTGTGGAGAGAGAGCAAAAATTGCCAAGGGGAAGGCATTTCTAGAAGCTCTGGAGGCCTTCTCAATGACAGTTCTACTGTGTATGTGTGTGTGTTCAAGCTGTGCACAACGCGTTTTGAATCTGCATATCTCCACCCATTTTAACACACCCTCCATCCCCCTTTTGCTCTAAAGTGTGCAGTAACTGAGTGGGAAATTCAAAAAACAGACAGGCGAGCAGTTTTCTTCCCAACTCTCCTGAAGCTGGGCACAGACCCCCCCTGCCATGTGGTCTGCTGCTGCACCAGCAGCAGACTGAAGACGGCGGCCATTTTTCACTGCCTGTTATAGGCCAAGAGCCCATTGTGACACGTGAGAGTTCCGGAGACAATGGCCAAAGGCTCATTGTGACTGCACGTGAAGGTTCCGTGCTCAGATTCTATCTACTGCAGGCAGCGCACCTGATTGGTCCAAAGCATTACAATACTCACACAGGTGTAGATGGACAAGACAAGCATAGTCAAGATCAGCAGAGACACCATTTTTCCTTTTTTTTAAATACATATAATACACCACATTTAAAATTCGGTGGTCCACAAGAGGGAGACAATGTTTCACAAAAGAATTCATGCCGTCAGAAAAGTGGTATATATGGCAGAGCTACTCATTGGATACTTCAATGTAAACAGTACTGACAGCCGGGGCCTAATTTTGTAGATGGCACAGTATATTTGCAACACTGTAACAAAGGCCTAATACAGGCCTACATCTTAACACACCTGTTGCAACCAGTAAAGACACATTGATTGATTGCATATTGAATGCAATACAATGTTTGACATACATAGGTGAAAGCAAAGCCCCCAACTGGTCCCCAAATAGGGGACGTATCAGATACTACACTTGATCTTGAGCGGCGGCGACGACGACGGATGCGAAAGGCAGAGGAGAGATAACCAGAAATGGTTTGCCACTTCTGCCGCACCAAGGCCTAAAACCGACACCCATTGTGGAGAGAGAGCAAAAATTGCCAAGGGGAAGGCATTTCTAGAAGCTCTGGAGGCCTTCTCAATGACAGTTCTACTGTGTATGTGTGTGTGTTCAAGCTGTGCACAACGCGTTTTGAATCTGCATATCTCCACCCATTTTAACACACCCTCCATCCCCCTTTTGCTCTAAAGTGTGCAGTAACTGAGTGGGAAATTCAAAAAACAGACAGGCGAGCAGTTTTCTTCCCAACTCTCCTGAAGCTGGGCACAGACCCCCCCTGCCATGTGGTCTGCTGCTGCACCAGCAGCAGACTGAAGACGGCGGCCATTTTTCACTGCCTGTTATAGGCCAAGAGCCCATTGTGACACGTGAGAGTTCCGGAGACAATGGCCAAAGGCTCATTGTGACTGCACGTGAAGGTTCCGTGCTCAGATTCTATCTACTGCAGGCAGCGCACCTGATTGGTCCAAAGCATTACAATACTCACACAGGTGTAGATGGACAAGACAAGCATAGTCAAGATCAGCACAGACACCATTTTTCCTTTTTTTTAAATACATATAATACACCACATTTAAAATTCGGTGGTCCACAAGAGGGAGACAATGTTTCACAAAAGAATTCATGCCGTCAGAAAAGTGGTATATATGGCAGAGCTACTCATTGGATACTTCAATGTAAACAGTACTGACAGCCGGGGCCTAATTTTGTAGATGGCACAGTATATTTGCAACACTGTAACAAAGGCCTAATACAGGCCTACATCTTAACACACCTGTTGCAACCAGTAAAGACACATTGATTGATTGCATATTGAATGAAATACAATGTTTGACATACATAGGTGAAAGCAAAGCCCCCAACTGGTCCCCAAATAGGGGACGTATCAGATACTACACTTGATCTTGAGCGGCGGCGACGACGATGGATGCGAAAGGCAGAGGAGAGATAACCAGAAATGGTTTGCCACTTCTGCCGCACCAAGGCCTAAAACCGACACCCATTGTGGAGAGAGAGCAAAAATTGCCAAGGGGAAGGCATTTCTAGAAGCTCTGGAGGCCTTCTCAATGACAGTTCTACTGTGTATGTGTGTGTGTTCAAGCTGTGCACAACGCGTTTTGAATCTGCATATCTCCACCCATTTTAACACACCCTCCATCCCCCTTTTGCTCTAAAGTGTGCAGTAACTGAGTGGGAAATTCAAAAAACAGACAGGCGAGCAGTTGTCTTCCCAACTCTCCTGAATCTGGGCACAGACCCCCCCCTGCCATGTGGTCTGCTGCTGCACCAGCAGCAGACTGAAGACGGCGGCCATTTTTCACTGCCTGTTATAGGCCAAGAGCCCATTGTGACACGTGAGAGTTCCGGAGACAATGGCCAAAGGCTCATTGTGACTGCACGTGAAGGTTCCGTGCTCAGATTCTATCTACTGCAGGCAGCGCACCTGATTGGTCCAAAGCATTACAATACTCACACAGGTGTAGATGGACAAGACAAGCATAGTCAAGATCAGCACAGACACCATTTTTCCTTTTTTTTAAATACATATAATACACCACATTTAAAATTCGGTGGTCCACAAGAGGGAGACAATGTTTCACAAAAGAATTCATGCCGTCAGAAAAGTGGTATATATGGCAGAGCTACTCATTGGATACTTCAATGTAAACAGTACTGACAGCCGGGGCCTAATTTTGTAGATGGCACAGTATATTTGCAACACTGTAACAAAGGCCTAATACAGGCCTACATCTTAACACACCTGTTGCAACCAGTAAAGACACATTGATTGATTGCATATTGAATGCAATACAATGTTTGACATACATAGGTGAAAGCAAAGCCCCCAACTGGTCCCCAAATAGGGGACGTATCAGATACTACACTTGATCTTGAGCGGCGGCGACGACGACGGATGCGAAAGGCAGAGGAGAGATAACCAGAAATGGTTTGCCACTTCTGCCGCACCAAAGCCTAAAACCGACACCCATTGTGGAGAGAGAGCAAAAATTGCCAAGGGGAAGGCATTTCTAGAAGCTCTGGAGGCCTTCTCAATGACAGTTCTACTGTGTATGTGTGTGTGTTCAAGCTGTGCACAACGCGTTTTGAATCTGCATATCTCCACCCATTTTAACACACCCTCCATCCCCCTTTTGCTCTAAAGTGTGCAGTAACTGAGTGGGAAATTCAAAAAACAGACAGGCGAGCAGTTGTCTTCCCAACTCTCCTGAATCTGGGCACAGACCCCCCCCTGCCATGTGGTCTGCTGCTGCACCAGCAGCAGACTGAAGACGGCGGCCATTTTTCACTGCCTGTTATAGGCCAAGAGCCCATTGTGACACGTGAGAGTTCCGGAGACAATGGCCAAAGGCTCATTGTGACTGCACGTGAAGGTTCCGTGCTCAGATTCTATCTACTGCAGGCAGCGCACCTGATTGGTCCAAAGCATTACAATACTCACACAGGTGTAGATGGACAAGACAAGCATAGTCAAGATCAGCACAGACACCATTTTTCCTTTTTTTTAAATACATATAATACACCACATTTAAAATTCAGTGGTCCACAAGAGGGAGACAATGTTTCACAAAAGAATTCATGCAGTCAGAAAAGTGGTATATATGGCAGAGCTACTCATTGGACACTTCAATTTAAACAGTACTGACAGCCGGGGCCTAATTTTGTAGATGGCACAGTATATTTGCAACACTGTAACAAAGGCCTAATACAGGCCTACATCTTAACACACCTGTTGCAACCAGTAAAGACACATTGATTGATTGCATATTGAATGCAATACAATGTTTGACATACATAGGTGAAAGCAAAGCCCCCAACTGGTCCCCAAATAGGGGACGTATCAGATACTACACTTGATCTTGAGCGGCGGCGACGACGACGGATGCGAAAGGCAGAGGAGAGATAACCAGAAATGGTTTGCCACTTCTGCCGCACCAAGGCCTAAAACCGACACCCATTGTGGAGAGAGAGCAAAAATTGCCAAGGGGAAGGCATTTCTAGAAGCTCTGGAGGCCTTCTCAATGACAGTTCTACTGTGTATGTGTGTGTGTTCAAGCTGTGCACAACGCGTTTTGAATCTGCATATCTCCACCCATTTTAACACACCCTCCATCCCCCTTTTGCTCTAAAGTGTGCAGTAACTGAGTGGGAAATTCAAAAAACAGACAGGCGAGCAGTTTTCTTCCCAACTCTCCTGAAGCTGGGCACAGACCCCCCCTGCCATGTGGTCTGCTGCTGCACCAGCAGCAGACTGAAGACGGCGGCCATTTTTCACTGCCTGTTATAGGCCAAGAGCCCATTGTGACACGTGAGAGTTCCGGAGACAATGGCCAAAGGCTCATTGTGACTGCACGTGAAGGTTCCGTGCTCAGATTCTATCTACTGCAGGCAGCGCACCTGATTGGTCCAAAGCATTACAATACTCACACAGGTGTAGATGGACAAGACAAGCATAGTCAAGATCAGCAGAGACACCATTTTTCCTTTTTTTTAAATACATATAATACACCACATTTAAAATTCGGTGGTCCACAAGAGGGAGACAATGTTTCACAAAAGAATTCATGCCGTCAGAAAAGTGGTATATATGGCAGAGCTACTCATTGGATACTTCAATGTAAACAGTACTGACAGCCGGGGCCTAATTTTGTAGATGGCACAGTATATTTGCAACACTGTAACAAAGGCCTAATACAGGCCTACATCTTAACACACCTGTTGCAACCAGTAAAGACACATTGATTGATTGCATATTGAATGCAATACAATGTTTGACATACATAGGTGAAAGCAAAGCCCCCAACTGGTCCCCAAATAGGGGACGTATCAGATACTACACTTGATCTTGAGCGGCGGCGACGACGACGGATGCGAAAGGCAGAGGAGAGATAACCAGAAATGGTTTGCCACTTCTGCCGCACCAAGGCCTAAAACCGACACCCATTGTGGAGAGAGAGCAAAAATTGCCAAGGGGAAGGCATTTCTAGAAGCTCTGGAGGCCTTCTCAATGACAGTTCTACTGTGTATGTGTGTGTGTTCAAGCTGTGCACAACGCGTTTTGAATCTGCATATCTCCACCCATTTTAACACACCCTCCATCCCCCTTTTGCTCTAAAGTGTGCAGTAACTGAGTGGGAAATTCAAAAAACAGACAGGCGAGCAGTTTTCTTCCCAACTCTCCTGAAGCTGGGCACAGACCCCCCCTGCCATGTGGTCTGCTGCTGCACCAGCAGCAGACTGAAGACGGCGGCCATTTTTCACTGCCTGTTATAGGCCAAGAGCCCATTGTGACACGTGAGAGTTCCGGAGACAATGGCCAAAGGCTCATTGTGACTGCACGTGAAGGTTCCGTGCTCAGATTCTATCTACTGCAGGCAGCGCACCTGATTGGTCCAAAGCATTACAATACTCACACAGGTGTAGATGGACAAGACAAGCATAGTCAAGATCAGCACAGACACCATTTTTCCTTTTTTTTAAATACATATAATACACCACATTTAAAATTCGGTGGTCCACAAGAGGGAGACAATGTTTCACAAAAGAATTCATGCCGTCAGAAAAGTGGTATATATGGCAGAGCTACTCATTGGATACTTCAATGTAAACAGTACTGACAGCCGGGGCCTAATTTTGTAGATGGCACAGTATATTTGCAACACTGTAACAAAGGCCTAATACAGGCCTACATCTTAACACACCTGTTGCAACCAGTAAAGACACATTGATTGATTGCATATTGAATGAAATACAATGTTTGACATACATAGGTGAAAGCAAAGCCCCCAACTGGTCCCCAAATAGGGGACGTATCAGATACTACACTTGATCTTGAGCGGCGGCGACGACGATGGATGCGAAAGGCAGAGGAGAGATAACCAGAAATGGTTTGCCACTTCTGCCGCACCAAGGCCTAAAACCGACACCCATTGTGGAGAGAGAGCAAAAATTGCCAAGGGGAAGGCATTTCTAGAAGCTCTGGAGGCCTTCTCAATGACAGTTCTACTGTGTATGTGTGTGTGTTCAAGCTGTGCACAACGCGTTTTGAATCTGCATATCTCCACCCATTTTAACACACCCTCCATCCCCCTTTTGCTCTAAAGTGTGCAGTAACTGAGTGGGAAATTCAAAAAACAGACAGGCGAGCAGTTGTCTTCCCAACTCTCCTGAATCTGGGCACAGACCCCCCCCTGCCATGTGGTCTGCTGCTGCACCAGCAGCAGACTGAAGACGGCGGCCATTTTTCACTGCCTGTTATAGGCCAAGAGCCCATTGTGACACGTGAGAGTTCCGGAGACAATGGCCAAAGGCTCATTGTGACTGCACGTGAAGGTTCCGTGCTCAGATTCTATCTACTGCAGGCAGCGCACCTGATTGGTCCAAAGCATTACAATACTCACACAGGTGTAGATGGACAAGACAAGCATAGTCAAGATCAGCACAGACACCATTTTTCCTTTTTTTTAAATACATATAATACACCACATTTAAAATTCGGTGGTCCACAAGAGGGAGACAATGTTTCACAAAAGAATTCATGCCGTCAGAAAAGTGGTATATATGGCAGAGCTACTCATTGGATACTTCAATGTAAACAGTACTGACAGCCGGGGCCTAATTTTGTAGATGGCACAGTATATTTGCAACACTGTAACAAAGGCCTAATACAGGCCTACATCTTAACACACCTGTTGCAACCAGTAAAGACACATTGATTGATTGCATATTGAATGCAATACAATGTTTGACATACATAGGTGAAAGCAAAGCCCCCAACTGGTCCCCAAATAGGGGACGTATCAGATACTACACTTGATCTTGAGCGGCGGCGACGACGACGGATGCGAAAGGCAGAGGAGAGATAACCAGAAATGGTTTGCCACTTCTGCCGCACCAAAGCCTAAAACCGACACCCATTGTGGAGAGAGAGCAAAAATTGCCAAGGGGAAGGCATTTCTAGAAGCTCTGGAGGCCTTCTCAATGACAGTTCTACTGTGTATGTGTGTGTGTTCAAGCTGTGCACAACGCGTTTTGAATCTGCATATCTCCACCCATTTTAACACACCCTCCATCCCCCTTTTGCTCTAAAGTGTGCAGTAACTGAGTGGGAAATTCAAAAAACAGACAGGCGAGCAGTTGTCTTCCCAACTCTCCTGAATCTGGGCACAGACCCCCCCCTGCCATGTGGTCTGCTGCTGCACCAGCAGCAGACTGAAGACGGCGGCCATTTTTCACTGCCTGTTATAGGCCAAGAGCCCATTGTGACACGTGAGAGTTCCGGAGACAATGGCCAAAGGCTCATTGTGACTGCACGTGAAGGTTCCGTGCTCAGATTCTATCTACTGCAGGCAGCGCACCTGATTGGTCCAAAGCATTACAATACTCACACAGGTGTAGATGGACAAGACAAGCATAGTCAAGATCAGCACAGACACCATTTTTCCTTTTTTTTAAATACATATAATACACCACATTTAAAATTCAGTGGTCCACAAGAGGGAGACAATGTTTCACAAAAGAATTCATGCAGTCAGAAAAGTGGTATATATGGCAGAGCTACTCATTGGACACTTCAATTTAAACAGTACTGACAGCCGGGGCCTAATTTTGTAGATGGCACAGTATATTTGCAACACTGTAACAAAGGCCTAATACAGGCCTACATCTTAACACACCTGTTGCAACCAGTAAAGACACATTGATTGATTGCATATTGAATGCAATACAATGTTTGACATACATAGGTGAAAGCAAAGCCCCCAACTGGTCCCCAAATAGGGGACGTATCAGATACTACACTTGATCTTGAGCGGCGGCGACGACGACGGATGCGAAAGGCAGAGGAGAGATAACCAGAAATGGTTTGCCACTTCTGCCGCACCAAGGCCTAAAACCGACACCCAGTGTGGAGAGAGAGCAAAAATTGCCAAGGGGAAGGCATTTCTAGAAGCTCTGGAGGCCTTCTCAATGACAGTTCTACTGTGTATGTGTGTGTGTTCAAGCTGTGCACAACGCGTTTTGAATCTGCATATCTCCACCCATTTTAACACACCCTCCATCCCCCTTTTGCTCTAAAGTGTGCAGTAACTGAGTGGGAAATTCAAAAAACAGACAGGCGAGCAGTTGTCTTCCCAACTCTCCTGAATCTGGGCACAGACCCCCCCCTGCCATGTGGTCTGCTGCTGCACCAGCAGCAGACTGAAGACGGCGGCCATTTTTCACTGCCTGTTATAGGCCAAGAGCCCATTGTGACACGTGAGAGTTCCGGAGACAATGGCCAAAGGCTCATTGTGACTGCACGTGAAGGTTCCGTGCTCAGATTCTATCTACTGCAGGCAGCGCACCTGATTGGTCCAAAGCATTACAATACTCACACAGGTGTAGATGGACAAGACAAGCATAGTCAAGATCAGCACAGACACCATTTTTCCTTTTTTTTAAATACATATAATACACCACATTTAAAATTCGGTGGTCCACAAGAGGGAGACAATGTTTCACAAAAGAATTCATGCCGTCAGAAAAGTGGTATATATGGCAGAGCTACTCATTGGACACTTCAATGTAAACAGTACTGACAGCCGGGGCCTAATTTTGTAGATGGCACAGTATATTTGCAACACTGTAACAAAGGCCTAATACAGGCCTACATCTTAACACACCTGTTGCAACCAGTAAAGACACATTGATTGATTGCATATTGAATGCAATACAATGTTTGACATACATAGGTGAAAGCAAAGCCCCCAACTGGTCCCCAAATAGGGGACGTATCAGATACTACACTTGATCTTGAGCAGCGGCGACGACGACGGATGCGAAAGGCAGAGGAGAGATAACCAGAAATGGTTTGCCACTTCTGCCGCACCAAGGCCTAAAACCGACACCCATTGTGGAGAGAGAGCAAAAATTGCCAAGGGGAAGGCATTTCTAGAAGCTCTGGAGGCCTTCTCAATGACAGTTCTACTGTGTATGTGTGTGTGTTCAAGCTGTGCACAACGCGTTTTGAATCTGCATATCTCCACCCATTTTAACACACCCTCCATCCCCCTTTTGCTCTAAAGTGTGCAGTAACTGAGTGGGAAATTCAAAAAACAGACAGGCGAGCAGTTTTCTTCCCAACTCTCCTGAAGCTGGGCACAGACCCCCCCTGCCATGTGGTCTGCTGCTGCACCAGCAGCAGACTGAAGACAGCGGCCATTTTTCACTGCCTGTTATAGGCCAAGAGCCCATTGTGACACGTGAGAGTTCCGGAGACAATGGCCAAAGGCTCATTGTGACTGCACGTGAAGGTTCCGTGCTCAGATTCTATCTACTGCAGGCAGCGCACCTGATTGGTCCAAAGCATTACAATACTCACACAGGTTTAGATGGACAAGACAAGCATAGTCAAGATCAGCAGAGACACCATTTTTCCTTTTTTTTAAATACATATAATACACCACATTTAAAATTCGGTGGTCCACAAGAGGGAGACAATGTTTCACAAAAGAATTCATGCCGTCAGAAAAGTGGTATATATGGCAGAGCTACTCATTGGATACTTCAATGTAAACAGTACTGACAGCCGGGGCCTAATTTTGTAGATGGCACAGTATATTTGCAACACTGTAACAAAGGCCTAATACAGGCCTACATCTTAACACACCTGTTGCAACCAGTAAAGACACATTGATTGATTGCATATTGAATGAAATACAATGTTTGACATACATAGGTGAAAGCAAAGCCCCCAACTGGTCCCCAAATAGGGGACGTATCAGATACTACACTTGATCTTGAGCGGCGGCGACGACGATGGATGCGAAAGGCAGAGGAGAGATAACCAGAAATGGTTTGCCACTTCTGCCGCACCAAGGCCTAAAACCGACACCCATTGTGGAGAGAGAGCAAAAATTGCCAAGGGGAAGGCATTTCTAGAAGCTCTGGAGGCCTTCTCAATGACAGTTCTACTGTGTATGTGTGTGTGTTCAAGCTGTGCACAACGCGTTTTGAATCTGCATATCTCCACCCATTTTAACACACCCTCCATCCCCCTTTTGCTCTAAAGTGTGCAGTAACTGAGTGGGAAATTCAAAAAACAGACAGGCGAGCAGTTGTCTTCCCAACTCTCCTGAATCTGGGCACAGACCCCCCCCTGCCATGTGGTCTGCTGCTGCACCAGCAGCAGACTGAAGACGGCGGCCATTTTTCACTGCCTGTTATAGGCCAAGAGCCCATTGTGACACGTGAGAGTTCCGGAGACAATGGCCAAAGGCTCATTGTGACTGCACGTGAAGGTTCCGTGCTCAGATTCTATCTACTGCAGGCAGCGCACCTGATTGGTCCAAAGCATTACAATACTCACACAGGTGTAGATGGACAAGACAAGCATAGTCAAGATCAGCACAGACACCATTTTTCCTTTTTTTTAAATACATATAATACACCACATTTAAAATTCGGTGGTCCACAAGAGGGAGACAATGTTTCACAAAAGAATTCATGCCGTCAGAAAAGTGGTATATATGGCAGAGCTACTCATTGGATACTTCAATGTAAACAGTACTGACAGCCGGGGCCTAATTTTGTAGATGGCACAGTATATTTGCAACACTGTAACAAAGGCCTAATACAGGCCTACATCTTAACACACCTGTTGCAACCAGTAAAGACACATTGATTGATTGCATATTGAATGAAATACAATGTTTGACATACATAGGTGAAAGCAAAGCCCCCAACTGGTCCCCAAATAGGGGACGTATCAGATACTACACTTGATCTTGAGCGGCGGCGACGACGATGGATGCGAAAGGCAGAGGAGAGATAACCAGAAATGGTTTGCCACTTCTGCCGCACCAAGGCCTAAAACCGACACCCATTGTGGAGAGAGAGCAAAAATTGCCAAGGGGAAGGCATTTCTAGAAGCTCTGGAGGCCTTCTCAATGACAGTTCTACTGTGTATGTGTGTGTGTTCAAGCTGTGCACAACGCGTTTTGAATCTGCATATCTCCACCCATTTTAACACACCCTCCATCCCCCTTTTGCTCTAAAGTGTGCAGTAACTGAGTGGGAAATTCAAAAAACAGACAGGCGAGCAGTTGTCTTCCCAACTCTCCTGAATCTGGGCACAGACCCCCCCCTGCCATGTGGTCTGCTGCTGCACCAGCAGCAGACTGAAGACGGCGGCCATTTTTCACTGCCTGTTATAGGCCAAGAGCCCATTGTGACACGTGAGAGTTCCGGAGACAATGGCCAAAGGCTCATTGTGACTGCACGTGAAGGTTCCGTGCTCAGATTCTATCTACTGCAGGCAGCGCACCTGATTGGTCCAAAGCATTACAATACTCACACAGGTGTAGATGGACAAGACAAGCATAGTCAAGATCAGCACAGACACCATTTTTCCTTTTTTTTAAATACATATAATACACCACATTTAAAATTCGGTGGTCCACAAGAGGGAGACAATGTTTCACAAAAGAATTCATGCCGTCAGAAAAGTGGTATATATGGCAGAGCTACTCATTGGATACTTCAATGTAAACAGTACTGACAGCCGGGGCCTAATTTTGTAGATGGCACAGTATATTTGCAACACTGTAACAAAGGCCTAATACAGGCCTACATCTTAACACACCTGTTGCAACCAGTAAAGACACATTGATTGATTGCATATTGAATGCAATACAATGTTTGACATACATAGGTGAAAGCAAAGCCCCCAACTGGTCCCCAAATAGGGGACGTATCAGATACTACACTTGATCTTGAGCGGCGGCGACGACGACGGATGCGAAAGGCAGAGGAGAGATAACCAGAAATGGTTTGCCACTTCTGCCGCACCAAGGCCTAAAACCGACACCCATTGTGGAGAGAGAGCAAAAATTGCCAAGGGGAAGGCATTTCTAGAAGCTCTGGAGGCCTTCTCAATGACAGTTCTACTGTGTATGTGTGTGTGTTCAAGCTGTGCACAACGCGTTTTGAATCTGCATATCTCCACCCATTTTAACACACCCTCCATCCCCCTTTTGCTCTAAAGTGTGCAGTAACTGAGTGGGAAATTCAAAAAACAGACAGGCGAGCAGTTGTCTTCCCAACTCTCCTGAATCTGGGCACAGACCCCCCCCTGCCATGTGGTCTGCTGCTGCACCAGCAGCAGACTGAAGACGGCGGCCATTTTTCACTGCCTGTTATAGGCCAAGAGCCCATTGTGACACGTGAGAGTTCCGGAGACAATGGCCAAAGGCTCATTGTGACTGCACGTGAAGGTTCCGTGCTCAGATTCTATCTACTGCAGGCAGCGCACCTGATTGGTCCAAAGCATTACAATACTCACACAGGTGTAGATGGACAAGACAAGCATAGTCAAGATCAGCACAGACACCATTTTTCCTTTTTTTTAAATACATATAATACACCACATTTAAAATTCAGTGGTCCACAAGAGGGAGACAATGTTTCACAAAAGAATTCATGCAGTCAGAAAAGTGGTATATATGGCAGAGCTACTCATTGGACACTTCAATTTAAACAGTACTGACAGCCGGGGCCTAATTTTGTAGATGGCACAGTATATTTGCAACACTGTAACAAAGGCCTAATACAGGCCTACATCTTAACACACCTGTTGCAACCAGTAAAGACACATTGATTGATTGCATATTGAATGCAATACAATGTTTGACATACATAGGTGAAAGCAAAGCCCCCAACTGGTCCCCAAATAGGGGACGTATCAGATACTACACTTGATCTTGAGCGGCGGCGACGACGACGGATGCGAAAGGCAGAGGAGAGATAACCAGAAATGGTTTGCCACTTCTGCCGCACCAAGGCCTAAAACCGACACCCAGTGTGGAGAGAGAGCAAAAATTGCCAAGGGGAAGGCATTTCTAGAAGCTCTGGAGGCCTTCTCAATGACAGTTCTACTGTGTATGTGTGTGTGTTCAAGCTGTGCACAACGCGTTTTGAATCTGCATATCTCCACCCATTTTAACACACCCTCCATCCCCCTTTTGCTCTAAAGTGTGCAGTAACTGAGTGGGAAATTCAAAAAACAGACAGGCGAGCAGTTGTCTTCCCAACTCTCCTGAATCTGGGCACAGACCCCCCCCTGCCATGTGGTCTGCTGCTGCACCAGCAGCAGACTGAAGACGGCGGCCATTTTTCACTGCCTGTTATAGGCCAAGAGCCCATTGTGACACGTGAGAGTTCCGGAGACAATGGCCAAAGGCTCATTGTGACTGCACGTGAAGGTTCCGTGCTCAGATTCTATCTACTGCAGGCAGCGCACCTGATTGGTCCAAAGCATTACAATACTCACACAGGTGTAGATGGACAAGACAAGCATAGTCAAGATCAGCACAGACACCATTTTTCCTTTTTTTTAAATACATATAATACACCACATTTAAAATTCGGTGGTCCACAAGAGGGAGACAATGTTTCACAAAAGAATTCATGCCGTCAGAAAAGTGGTATATATGGCAGAGCTACTCATTGGACACTTCAATGTAAACGGTACTGACAGCCGGGGCCTAATTTTGTAGATGGCACAGTATATTTGCAACACTGTAACAAAGGCCTAATACAGGCCTACATCTTAACACACCTGTTGCAACCAGTAAAGACACATTGATTGATTGCATATTGAATGCAATACAATGTTTGACATACATAGGTGAAAGCAAAGCCCCCAACTGGTCCCCAAATAGGGGACGTATCAGATACTACACTTGATCTTGAGCAGCGGCGACGACGACGGATGCGAAAGGCAGAGGAGAGATAACCAGAAATGGTTTGCCACTTCTGCCGCACCAAGGCCTAAAACCGACACCCATTGTGGAGAGAGAGCAAAAATTGCCAAGGGGAAGGCATTTCTAGAAGCTCTGGAGGCCTTCTCAATGACAGTTCTACTGTGTATGTGTGTGTGTTCAAGCTGTGCACAACGCGTTTTGAATCTGCATATCTCCACCCATTTTAACACACCCTCCATCCCCCTTTTGCTCTAAAGTGTGCAGTAACTGAGTGGGAAATTCAAAAAACAGACAGGCGAGCAGTTTTCTTCCCAACTCTCCTGAAGCTGGGCACAGACCCCCCCTGCCATGTGGTCTGCTGCTGCACCAGCAGCAGACTGAAGACAGCGGCCATTTTTCACTGCCTGTTATAGGCCAAGAGCCCATTGTGACACGTGAGAGTTCCGGAGACAATGGCCAAAGGCTCATTGTGACTGCACGTGAAGGTTCCGTGCTCAGATTCTATCTACTGCAGGCAGCGCACCTGATTGGTCCAAAGCATTACAATACTCACACAGGTTTAGATGGACAAGACAAGCATAGTCAAGATCAGCAGAGACACCATTTTTCCTTTTTTTTAAATACATATAATACACCACATTTAAAATTCGGTGGTCCACAAGAGGGAGACAATGTTTCACAAAAGAATTCATGCCGTCAGAAAAGTGGTATATATGGCAGAGCTACTCATTGGATACTTCAATGTAAACAGTACTGACAGCCGGGGCCTAATTTTGTAGATGGCACAGTATATTTGCAACACTGTAACAAAGGCCTAATACAGGCCTACATCTTAACACACCTGTTGCAACCAGTAAAGACACATTGATTGATTGCATATTGAATGCAATACAATGTTTGACATACATAGGTGAAAGCAAAGCCCCCAACTGGTCCCCAAATAGGGGACGTATCAGATACTACACTTGATCTTGAGCGGCGGCGACGACGATGGATGCGAAAGGCAGAGGAGAGATAACCAGAAATGGTTTGCCACTTCTGCCGCACCAAGGCCTAAAACCGACACCCATTGTGGAGAGAGAGCAAAAATTGCCAAGGGGAAGGCATTTCTAGAAGCTCTGGAGGCCTTCTCAATGACAGTTCTACTGTGTATGTGTGTGTGTTCAAGCTGTGCACAACGCGTTTTGAATCTGCATATCTCCACCCATTTTAACACACCCTCCATCCCCCTTTTGCTCTAAAGTGTGCAGTAACTGAGTGGGAAATTCAAAAAACAGACAGGCGAGCAGTTGTCTTCCCAACTCTCCTGAATCTGGGCACAGACCCCCCCCTGCCATGTGGTCTGCTGCTGCACCAGCAGCAGACTGAAGACGGCGGCCATTTTTCACTGCCTGTTATAGGCCAAGAGCCCATTGTGACACGTGAGAGTTCCGGAGACAATGGCCAAAGGCTCATTGTGACTGCACGTGAAGGTTCCGTGCTCAGATTCTATCTACTGCAGGCAGCGCACCTGATTGGTCCAAAGCATTACAATACTCACACAGGTGTAGATGGACAAGACAAGCATAGTCAAGATCAGCACAGACACCATTTTTCCTTTTTTTTAAATACATATAATACACCACATTTAAAATTCGGTGGTCCACAAGAGGGAGACAATGTTTCACAAAAGAATTCATGCCGTCAGAAAAGTGGTATATATGGCAGAGCTACTCATTGGATACTTCAATGTAAACAGTACTGACAGCCGGGGCCTAATTTTGTAGATGGCACAGTATATTTGCAACACTGTAACAAAGGCCTAATACAGGCCTACATCTTAACACACCTGTTGCAACCAGTAAAGACACATTGATTGATTGCATATTGAATGCAATACAATGTTTGACATACATAGGTGAAAGCAAAGCCCCCAACTGGTCCCCAAATAGGGGACGTATCAGATACTACACTTGATCTTGAGCGGCGGCGACGACGACGGATGCGAAAGGCAGAGGAGAGATAACCAGAAATGGTTTGCCACTTCTGCCGCACCAAGGCCTAAAACCGACACCCATTGTGGAGAGAGAGCAAAAATTGCCAAGGGGAAGGCATTTCTAGAAGCTCTGGAGGCCTTCTCAATGACAGTTCTACTGTGTATGTGTGTGTGTTCAAGCTGTGCACAACGCGTTTTGAATCTGCATATCTCCACCCATTTTAACACACCCTCCATCCCCCTTTTGCTCTAAAGTGTGCAGTAACTGAGTGGGAAATTCAAAAAACAGACAGGCGAGCAGTTGTCTTCCCAACTCTCCTGAATCTGGGCACAGACCCCCCCCTGCCATGTGGTCTGCTGCTGCACCAGCAGCAGACTGAAGACGGCGGCCATTTTTCACTGCCTGTTATAGGCCAAGAGCCCATTGTGACACGTGAGAGTTCCGGAGACAATGGCCAAAGGCTCATTGTGACTGCACGTGAAGGTTCCGTGCTCAGATTCTATCTACTGCAGGCAGCGCACCTGATTGGTCCAAAGCATTACAATACTCACACAGGTGTAGATGGACAAGACAAGCATAGTCAAGATCAGCACAGACACCATTTTTCCTTTTTTTTAAATACATATAATACACCACATTTAAAATTCAGTGGTCCACAAGAGGGAGACAATGTTTCACAAAAGAATTCATGCAGTCAGAAAAGTGGTATATATGGCAGAGCTACTCATTGGACACTTCAATTTAAACAGTACTGACAGCCGGGGCCTAATTTTGTAGATGGCACAGTATATTTGCAACACTGTAACAAAGGCCTAATACAGGCCTACATCTTAACACACCTGTTGCAACCAGTAAAGACACATTGATTGATTGCATATTGAATGCAATACAATGTTTGACATACATAGGTGAAAGCAAAGCCCCCAACTGGTCCCCAAATAGGGGACGTATCAGATACTACACTTGATCTTGAGCGGCGGCGACGACGACGGATGCGAAAGGCAGAGGAGAGATAACCAGAAATGGTTTGCCACTTCTGCCGCACCAAGGCCTAAAACCGACACCCAGTGTGGAGAGAGAGCAAAAATTGCCAAGGGGAAGGCATTTCTAGAAGCTCTGGAGGCCTTCTCAATGACAGTTCTACTGTGTATGTGTGTGTGTTCAAGCTGTGCACAACGCGTTTTGAATCTGCATATCTCCACCCATTTTAACACACCCTCCATCCCCCTTTTGCTCTAAAGTGTGCAGTAACTGAGTGGGAAATTCAAAAAACAGACAGGCGAGCAGTTTTCTTCCCAACTCTCCTGAAGCTGGGCACAGACCCCCCCTGCCATGTGGTCTGCTGCTGCACCAGCAGCAGACTGAAGACAGCGGCCATTTTTCACTGCCTGTTATAGGCCAAGAGCCCATTGTGACACGTGAGAGTTCCGGAGACAATGGCCAAAGGCTCATTGTGACTGCACGTGAAGGTTCCGTGCTCAGATTCTATCTACTGCAGGCAGCGCACCTGATTGGTCCAAAGCATTACAATACTCACACAGGTTTAGATGGACAAGACAAGCATAGTCAAGATCAGCAGAGACACCATTTTTCCTTTTTTTTAAATACATATAATACACCACATTTAAAATTCGGTGGTCCACAAGAGGGAGACAATGTTTCACAAAAGAATTCATGCCGTCAGAAAAGTGGTATATATGGCAGAGCTACTCATTGGATACTTCAATTTAAACAGTACTGACAGCCGGGGCCTAATTTTGTAGATGGCACAGAATATTTGCAACACTGTAACAAAGGCCTAATACAGGCCTACAACTTAACACACCTGTTGCAACCAGTAAAGACACATTGATTGATTGCATATTGAATGCAATACAATGTTTGACATACATAGGTGAAAGCAAAGCCCCCAACTGGTCCCCAAATAGGGGACGTATCAGATACTACACTTGATCTTGAGCGGCGGCGACGACGACGGATGCGAAAGGCAGAGGAGAGATAACCAGAAATGGTTTGCCACTTCTGCCGCACCAAGGCCTAAAACCGACACCCATTGTGGAGAGAGAGCAAAAATTGCCAAGGGGAAGGCATTTCTAGAAGCTCTGGAGGCCTTCTCAATGACAGTTCTACTGTGTATGTGTGTGTGTTCAAGCTGTGCACAACGCGTTTTGAATCTGCATATCTCCACCCATTTTAACACACCCTCCATCCCCCTTTTGCTCTAAAGTGTGCAGTAACTGAGTGGGAAATTCAAAAAACAGACAGGCGAGCAGTTTTCTTCCCAACTCTCCTGAAGCTGGGCACAGACCCCCCCTGCCATGTGGTCTGCTGCTGCACCAGCAGCAGACTGAAGACAGCGGCCATTTTTCACTGCCTGTTATAGGCCAAGAGCCCATTGTGACACGTGAGAGTTCCGGAGACAATGGCCAAAGGCTCATTGTGACTGCACGTGAAGGTTCCGTGCTCAGATTCTATCTACTGCAGGCAGCGCACCTGATTGGTCCAAAGCATTACAATACTCACACAGGTGTAGATGGACAAGACAAGCATAGTCAAGATCAGCAGAGACACCATTTTTCCTTTTTTTTAAATACATATAATACACCACATTTAAAATTCGGTGGTCCACAAGAGGGAGACAATGTTTCACAAAAGAATTCATGCCGTCAGAAAAGTGGTATATATGGCAGAGCTACTCATTGGATACTTCAATGTAAACAGTACTGACAGCCGGGGCCTAATTTTGTAGATGGCACAGTATATTTGCAACACTGTAACAAAGGCCTAATACAGGCCTACATCTTAACACACCTGTTGCAACCAGTAAAGACACATTGATTGATTGCATATTGAATGCAATACAATGTTTGACATACATAGGTGAAAGCAAAGCCCCCAACTGGTCCCCAAATAGGGGACGTATCAGATACTACACTTGATCTTGAGCGGCGGCGACGACGACGGATGCGAAAGGCAGAGGAGAGATAACCAGAAATGGTTTGCCACTTCTGCCGCACCAAGGCCTAAAACCGACACCCATTGTGGAGAGAGAGCAAAAATTGCCAAGGGGAAGGCATTTCTAGAAGCTCTGGAGGCCTTCTCAATGACAGTTCTACTGTGTATGTGTGTGTGTTCAAGCTGTGCACAACGCGTTTTGAATCTGCATATCTCCACCCATTTTAACACACCCTCCATCCCCCTTTTGCTCTAAAGTGTGCAGTAACTGAGTGGGAAATTCAAAAAACAGACAGGCGAGCAGTTTTCTTCCCAACTCTCCTGAAGCTGGGCACAGACCCCCCCTGCCATGTGGTCTGCTGCTGCACCAGCAGCAGACTGAAGACAGCGGCCATTTTTCACTGCCTGTTATAGGCCAAGAGCCCATTGTGACACGTGAGAGTTCCGGAGACAATGGCCAAAGGCTCATTGTGACTGCACGTGAAGGTTCCGTGCTCAGATTCTATCTACTGCAGGCAGCGCACCTGATTGGTCCAAAGCATTACAATACTCACACAGGTGTAGATGGACAAGACAAGCATAGTCAAGATCAGCACAGACACCATTTTTCCTTTTTTTTAAATACATATAATACACCACATTTAAAATTCGGTGGTCCACAAGAGGGAGACAATGTTTCACAAAAGAATTCATGCCGTCAGAAAAGTGGTATATATGGCAGAGCTACTCATTGGATACTTCAATGTAAACAGTACTGACAGCCGGGGCCTAATTTTGTAGATGGCACAGTATATTTGCAACACTGTAACAAAGGCCTAATACAGGCCTACATCTTAACACACCTGTTGCAACCAGTAAAGACACATTGATTGATTGCATATTGAATGCAATACAATGTTTGACATACATAGGTGAAAGCAAAGCCCCCAACTGGTCCCCAAATAGGGGACGTATCAGATACTACACTTGATCTTGAGCGGCGGCGACGACGACGGATGCGAAAGGCAGAGGAGAGATAACCAGAAATGGTTTGCCACTTCTGCCGCACCAAGGCCTAAAACCGACACCCATTGTGGAGAGAGAGCAAAAATTGCCAAGGGGAAGGCATTTCTAGAAGCTCTGGAGGCCTTCTCAATGACAGTTCTACTGTGTATGTGTGTGTGTTCAAGCTGTGCACAACGCGTTTTGAATCTGCATATCTCCACCCATTTTAACACACCCTCCATCCCCCTTTTGCTCTAAAGTGTGCAGTAACTGAGTGGGAAATTCAAAAAACAGACAGGCGAGCAGTTGTCTTCCCAACTCTCCTGAATCTGGGCACAGACCCCCCCCTGCCATGTGGTCTGCTGCTGCACCAGCAGCAGACTGAAGACGGCGGCCATTTTTCACTGCCTGTTATAGGCCAAGAGCCCATTGTGACACGTGAGAGTTCCGGAGACAATGGCCAAAGGCTCATTGTGACTGCACGTGAAGGTTCCGTGCTCAGATTCTATCTACTGCAGGCAGCGCACCTGATTGGTCCAAAGCATTACAATACTCACACAGGTGTAGATGGACAAGACAAGCATAGTCAAGATCAGCACAGACACCATTTTTCCTTTTTTTTAAATACATATAATACACCACATTTAAAATTCGGTGGTCCACAAGAGGGAGACAATGTTTCACAAAAGAATTCATGCCGTCAGAAAAGTGGTATATATGGCAGAGCTACTCATTGGATACTTCAATGTAAACAGTACTGACAGCCGGGGCCTAATTTTGTAGATGGCACAGTATATTTGCAACACTGTAACAAAGGCCTAATACAGGCCTACATCTTAACACACCTGTTGCAACCAGTAAAGACACATTGATTGATTGCATATTGAATGCAATACAATGTTTGACATACATAGGTGAAAGCAAAGCCCCCAACTGGTCCCCAAATAGGGGACGTATCAGATACTACACTTGATCTTGAGCGGCGGCGACGACGACGGATGCGAAAGGCAGAGGAGAGATAACCAGAAATGGTTTGCCACTTCTGCCGCACCAAGGCCTAAAACCGACACCCATTGTGGAGAGAGAGCAAAAATTGCCAAGGGGAAGGCATTTCTAGAAGCTCTGGAGGCCTTCTCAATGACAGTTCTACTGTGTATGTGTGTGTGTTCAAGCTGTGCACAACGCGTTTTGAATCTGCATATCTCCACCCATTTTAACACACCCTCCATCCCCCTTTTGCTCTAAAGTGTGCAGTAACTGAGTGGGAAATTCAAAAAACAGACAGGCGAGCAGTTGTCTTCCCAACTCTCCTGAATCTGGGCACAGACCCCCCCCTGCCATGTGGTCTGCTGCTGCACCAGCAGCAGACTGAAGACGGCGGCCATTTTTCACTGCCTGTTATAGGCCAAGAGCCCATTGTGACACGTGAGAGTTCCGGAGACAATGGCCAAAGGCTCATTGTGACTGCACGTGAAGGTTCCGTGCTCAGATTCTATCTACTGCAGGCAGCGCACCTGATTGGTCCAAAGCATTACAATACTCACACAGGTGTAGATGGACAAGACAAGCATAGTCAAGATCAGCACAGACACCATTTTTCCTTTTTTTTAAATACATATAATACACCACATTTAAAATTCAGTGGTCCACAAGAGGGAGACAATGTTTCACAAAAGAATTCATGCAGTCAGAAAAGTGGTATATATGGCAGAGCTACTCATTGGACACTTCAATTTAAACAGTACTGACAGCCGGGGCCTAATTTTGTAGATGGCACAGTATATTTGCAACACTGTAACAAAGGCCTAATACAGGCCTACATCTTAACACACCTGTTGCAACCAGTAAAGACACATTGATTGATTGCATATTGAATGCAATACAATGTTTGACATACATAGGTGAAAGCAAAGCCCCCAACTGGTCCCCAAATAGGGGACGTATCAGATACTACACTTGATCTTGAGCGGCGGCGACGACGACGGATGCGAAAGGCAGAGGAGAGATAACCAGAAATGGTTTGCCACTTCTGCCGCACCAAGGCCTAAAACCGACACCCAGTGTGGAGAGAGAGCAAAAATTGCCAAGGGGAAGGCATTTCTAGAAGCTCTGGAGGCCTTCTCAATGACAGTTCTACTGTGTATGTGTGTGTGTTCAAGCTGTGCACAACGCGTTTTGAATCTGCATATCTCCACCCATTTTAACACACCCTCCATCCCCCTTTTGCTCTAAAGTGTGCAGTAACTGAGTGGGAAATTCAAAAAACAGACAGGCGAGCAGTTGTCTTCCCAACTCTCCTGAATCTGGGCACAGACCCCCCCCTGCCATGTGGTCTGCTGCTGCACCAGCAGCAGACTGAAGACGGCGGCCATTTTTCACTGCCTGTTATAGGCCAAGAGCCCATTGTGACACGTGAGAGTTCCGGAGACAATGGCCAAAGGCTCATTGTGACTGCACGTGAAGGTTCCGTGCTCAGATTCTATCTACTGCAGGCAGCGCACCTGATTGGTCCAAAGCATTACAATACTCACACAGGTGTAGATGGACAAGACAAGCATAGTCAAGATCAGCACAGACACCATTTTTCCTTTTTTTTAAATACATATAATACACCACATTTAAAATTCGGTGGTCCACAAGAGGGAGACAATGTTTCACAAAAGAATTCATGCCGTCAGAAAAGTGGTATATATGGCAGAGCTACTCATTGGACACTTCAATGTAAACAGTACTGACAGCCGGGGCCTAATTTTGTAGATGGCACAGTATATTTGCAACACTGTAACAAAGGCCTAATACAGGCCTACATCTTAACACACCTGTTGCAACCAGTAAAGACACATTGATTGATTGCATATTGAATGCAATACAATGTTTGACATACATAGGTGAAAGCAAAGCCCCCAACTGGTCCCCAAATAGGGGACGTATCAGATACTACACTTGATCTTGAGCGGCGGCGACGACGACGGATGCGAAAGGCAGAGGAGAGATAACCAGAAATGGTTTGCCACTTCTGCCGCACCAAGGCCTAAAACCGACACCCATTGTGGAGAGAGAGCAAAAATTGCCAAGGGGAAGGCATTTCTAGAAGCTCTGGAGGCCTTCTCAATGACAGTTCTACTGTGTATGTGTGTGTGTTCAAGCTGTGCACAACGCGTTTTGAATCTGCATATCTCCACCCATTTTAACACACCCTCCATCCCCCTTTTGCTCTAAAGTGTGCAGTAACTGAGTGGGAAATTCAAAAAACAGACAGGCGAGCAGTTTTCTTCCCAACTCTCCTGAAGCTGGGCACAGACCCCCCCTGCCATGTGGTCTGCTGCTGCACCAGCAGCAGACTGAAGACAGCGGCCATTTTTCACTGCCTGTTATAGGCCAAGAGCCCATTGTGACACGTGAGAGTTCCGGAGACAATGGCCAAAGGCTCATTGTGACTGCACGTGAAGGTTCCGTGCTCAGATTCTATCTACTGCAGGCAGCGCACCTGATTGGTCCAAAGCATTACAATACTCACACAGGTGTAGATGGACAAGACAAGCATAGTCAAGATCAGCAGAGACACCATTTTTCCTTTTTTTTAAATACATATAATACACCACATTTAAAATTCGGTGGTCCACAAGAGGGAGACAATGTTTCACAAAAGAATTCATGCCGTCAGAAAAGTGGTATATATGGCAGAGCTACTCATTGGATACTTCAATTTAAACAGTACTGACAGCCGGGGCCTAATTTTGTAGATGGCACAGAATATTTGCAACACTGTAACAAAGGCCTAATACAGGCCTACAACTTAACACACCTGTTGCAACCAGTAAAGACACATTGATTGATTGCATATTGAATGCAATACAATGTTTGACATACATAGGTGAAAGCAAAGCCCCCAACTGGTCCCCAAATAGGGGACGTATCAGATACTACACTTGATCTTGAGCGGCGGCGACGACGACGGATGCGAAAGGCAGAGGAGAGATAACCAGAAATGGTTTGCCACTTCTGCCGCACCAAGGCCTAAAACCGACACCCATTGTGGAGAGAGAGCAAAAATTGCCAAGGGGAAGGCATTTCTAGAAGCTCTGGAGGCCTTCTCAATGACAGTTCTACTGTGTATGTGTGTGTGTTCAAGCTGTGCACAACGCGTTTTGAATCTGCATATCTCCACCCATTTTAACACACCCTCCATCCCCCTTTTGCTCTAAAGTGTGCAGTAACTGAGTGGGAAATTCAAAAAACAGACAGGCGAGCAGTTGTCTTCCCAACTCTCCTGAATCTGGGCACAGACCCCCCCCTGCCATGTGGTCTGCTGCTGCACCAGCAGCAGACTGAAGACGGCGGCCATTTTTCACTGCCTGTTATAGGCCAAGAGCCCATTGTGACACGTGAGAGTTCCGGAGACAATGGCCAAAGGCTCATTGTGACTGCACGTGAAGGTTCCGTGCTCAGATTCTATCTACTGCAGGCAGCGCACCTGATTGGTCCAAAGCATTACAATACTCACACAGGTGTAGATGGACAAGACAAGCATAGTCAAGATCAGCACAGACACCATTTTTCCTTTTTTTTAAATACATATAATACACCACATTTAAAATTCGGTGGTCCACAAGAGGGAGACAATGTTTCACAAAAGAATTCATGCCGTCAGAAAAGTGGTATATATGGCAGAGCTACTCATTGGATACTTCAATGTAAACAGTACTGACAGCCGGGGCCTAATTTTGTAGATGGCACAGAATATTTGCAACACTGTAACAAAGGCCTAATACAGGCCTACAACTTAACACACCTGTTGCAACCAGTAAAGACACATTGATTGATTGCATATTGAATGCAATACAATGTTTGACATACATAGGTGAAAGCAAAGCCCCCAACTGGTCCCCAAATAGGGGACGTATCAGATACTACACTTGATCTTGAGCGGCGGCGACGACGACGGATGCGAAAGGCAGAGGAGAGATAACCAGAAATGGTTTGCCACTTCTGCCGCACCAAGGCCTAAAACCGACACCCATTGTGGAGAGAGAGCAAAAATTGCCAAGGGGAAGGCATTTCTAGAAGCTCTGGAGGCCTTCTCAATGACAGTTCTACTGTGTATGTGTGTGTGTTCAAGCTGTGCACAACGCGTTTTGAATCTGCATATCTCCACCCATTTTAACACACCCTCCATCCCCCTTTTGCTCTAAAGTGTGCAGTAACTGAGTGGGAAATTCAAAAAACAGACAGGCGAGCAGTTTTCTTCCCAACTCTCCTGAAGCTGGGCACAGACCCCCCCTGCCATGTGGTCTGCTGCTGCACCAGCAGCAGACTGAAGACGGCGGCCATTTTTCACTGCCTGTTATAGGCCAAGAGCCCATTGTGACACGTGAGAGTTCCGGAGACAATGGCCAAAGGCTCATTGTGACTGCACGTGAAGGTTCCGTGCTCAGATTCTATCTACTGCAGGCAGCGCACCTGATTGGTCCAAAGCATTACAATACTCACACAGGTGTAGATGGACAAGACAAGCATAGTCAAGATCAGCAGAGACACCATTTTTCCTTTTTTTTAAATACATATAATACACCACATTTAAAATTCGGTGGTCCACAAGAGGGAGACAATGTTTCACAAAAGAATTCATGCCGTCAGAAAAGTGGTATATATGGCAGAGCTACTCATTGGATACTTCAATGTAAACAGTACTGACAGCCGGGGCCTAATTTTGTAGATGGCACAGTATATTTGCAACACTGTAACAAAGGCCTAATACAGGCCTACATCTTAACACACCTGTTGCAACCAGTAAAGACACATTGATTGATTGCATATTGAATGCAATACAATGTTTGACATACATAGGTGAAAGCAAAGCCCCCAACTGGTCCCCAAATAGGGGACGTATCAGATACTACACTTGATCTTGAGCGGCGGCGACGACGACGGATGCGAAAGGCAGAGGAGAGATAACCAGAAATGGTTTGCCACTTCTGCCGCACCAAGGCCTAAAACCGACACCCATTGTGGAGAGAGAGCAAAAATTGCCAAGGGGAAGGCATTTCTAGAAGCTCTGGAGGCCTTCTCAATGACAGTTCTACTGTGTATGTGTGTGTGTTCAAGCTGTGCACAACGCGTTTTGAATCTGCATATCTCCACCCATTTTAACACACCCTCCATCCCCCTTTTGCTCTAAAGTGTGCAGTAACTGAGTGGGAAATTCAAAAAACAGACAGGCGAGCAGTTTTCTTCCCAACTCTCCTGAAGCTGGGCACAGACCCCCCCTGCCATGTGGTCTGCTGCTGCACCAGCAGCAGACTGAAGACGGCGGCCATTTTTCACTGCCTGTTATAGGCCAAGAGCCCATTGTGACACGTGAGAGTTCCGGAGACAATGGCCAAAGGCTCATTGTGACTGCACGTGAAGGTTCCGTGCTCAGATTCTATCTACTGCAGGCAGCGCACCTGATTGGTCCAAAGCATTACAATACTCACACAGGTGTAGATGGACAAGACAAGCATAGTCAAGATCAGCACAGACACCATTTTTCCTTTTTTTTAAATACATATAATACACCACATTTAAAATTCGGTGGTCCACAAGAGGGAGACAATGTTTCACAAAAGAATTCATGCCGTCAGAAAAGTGGTATATATGGCAGAGCTACTCATTGGATACTTCAATGTAAACAGTACTGACAGCCGGGGCCTAATTTTGTAGATGGCACAGTATATTTGCAACACTGTAACAAAGGCCTAATACAGGCCTACATCTTAACACACCTGTTGCAACCAGTAAAGACACATTGATTGATTGCATATTGAATGAAATACAATGTTTGACATACATAGGTGAAAGCAAAGCCCCCAACTGGTCCCCAAATAGGGGACGTATCAGATACTACACTTGATCTTGAGCGGCGGCGACGACGATGGATGCGAAAGGCAGAGGAGAGATAACCAGAAATGGTTTGCCACTTCTGCCGCACCAAGGCCTAAAACCGACACCCATTGTGGAGAGAGAGCAAAAATTGCCAAGGGGAAGGCATTTCTAGAAGCTCTGGAGGCCTTCTCAATGACAGTTCTACTGTGTATGTGTGTGTGTTCAAGCTGTGCACAACGCGTTTTGAATCTGCATATCTCCACCCATTTTAACACACCCTCCATCCCCCTTTTGCTCTAAAGTGTGCAGTAACTGAGTGGGAAATTCAAAAAACAGACAGGCGAGCAGTTGTCTTCCCAACTCTCCTGAATCTGGGCACAGACCCCCCCCTGCCATGTGGTCTGCTGCTGCACCAGCAGCAGACTGAAGACGGCGGCCATTTTTCACTGCCTGTTATAGGCCAAGAGCCCATTGTGACACGTGAGAGTTCCGGAGACAATGGCCAAAGGCTCATTGTGACTGCACGTGAAGGTTCCGTGCTCAGATTCTATCTACTGCAGGCAGCGCACCTGATTGGTCCAAAGCATTACAATACTCACACAGGTGTAGATGGACAAGACAAGCATAGTCAAGATCAGCACAGACACCATTTTTCCTTTTTTTTAAATACATATAATACACCACATTTAAAATTCGGTGGTCCACAAGAGGGAGACAATGTTTCACAAAAGAATTCATGCCGTCAGAAAAGTGGTATATATGGCAGAGCTACTCATTGGATACTTCAATGTAAACAGTACTGACAGCCGGGGCCTAATTTTGTAGATGGCACAGTATATTTGCAACACTGTAACAAAGGCCTAATACAGGCCTACATCTTAACACACCTGTTGCAACCAGTAAAGACACATTGATTGATTGCATATTGAATGCAATACAATGTTTGACATACATAGGTGAAAGCAAAGCCCCCAACTGGTCCCCAAATAGGGGACGTATCAGATACTACACTTGATCTTGAGCGGCGGCGACGACGACGGATGCGAAAGGCAGAGGAGAGATAACCAGAAATGGTTTGCCACTTCTGCCGCACCAAGGCCTAAAACCGACACCCATTGTGGAGAGAGAGCAAAAATTGCCAAGGGGAAGGCATTTCTAGAAGCTCTGGAGGCCTTCTCAATGACAGTTCTACTGTGTATGTGTGTGTGTTCAAGCTGTGCACAACGCGTTTTGAATCTGCATATCTCCACCCATTTTAACACACCCTCCATCCCCCTTTTGCTCTAAAGTGTGCAGTAACTGAGTGGGAAATTCAAAAAACAGACAGGCGAGCAGTTGTCTTCCCAACTCTCCTGAATCTGGGCACAGACCCCCCCCTGCCATGTGGTCTGCTGCTGCACCAGCAGCAGACTGAAGACGGCGGCCATTTTTCACTGCCTGTTATAGGCCAAGAGCCCATTGTGACACGTGAGAGTTCCGGAGACAATGGCCAAAGGCTCATTGTGACTGCACGTGAAGGTTCCGTGCTCAGATTCTATCTACTGCAGGCAGCGCACCTGATTGGTCCAAAGCATTACAATACTCACACAGGTGTAGATGGACAAGACAAGCATAGTCAAGATCAGCACAGACACCATTTTTCCTTTTTTTTAAATACATATAATACACCACATTTAAAATTCAGTGGTCCACAAGAGGGAGACAATGTTTCACAAAAGAATTCATGCAGTCAGAAAAGTGGTATATATGGCAGAGCTACTCATTGGACACTTCAATTTAAACAGTACTGACAGCCGGGGCCTAATTTTGTAGATGGCACAGTATATTTGCAACACTGTAACAAAGGCCTAATACAGGCCTACATCTTAACACACCTGTTGCAACCAGTAAAGACACATTGATTGATTGCATATTGAATGCAATACAATGTTTGACATACATAGGTGAAAGCAAAGCCCCCAACTGGTCCCCAAATAGGGGACGTATCAGATACTACACTTGATCTTGAGCGGCGGCGACGACGACGGATGCGAAAGGCAGAGGAGAGATAACCAGAAATGGTTTGCCACTTCTGCCGCACCAAGGCCTAAAACCGACACCCAGTGTGGAGAGAGAGCAAAAATTGCCAAGGGGAAGGCATTTCTAGAAGCTCTGGAGGCCTTCTCAATGACAGTTCTACTGTGTATGTGTGTGTGTTCAAGCTGTGCACAACGCGTTTTGAATCTGCATATCTCCACCCATTTTAACACACCCTCCATCCCCCTTTTGCTCTAAAGTGTGCAGTAACTGAGTGGGAAATTCAAAAAACAGACAGGCGAGCAGTTGTCTTCCCAACTCTCCTGAATCTGGGCACAGACCCCCCCCTGCCATGTGGTCTGCTGCTGCACCAGCAGCAGACTGAAGACGGCGGCCATTTTTCACTGCCTGTTATAGGCCAAGAGCCCATTGTGACACGTGAGAGTTCCGGAGACAATGGCCAAAGGCTCATTGTGACTGCACGTGAAGGTTCCGTGCTCAGATTCTATCTACTGCAGGCAGCGCACCTGATTGGTCCAAAGCATTACAATACTCACACAGGTGTAGATGGACAAGACAAGCATAGTCAAGATCAGCACAGACACCATTTTTCCTTTTTTTTAAATACATATAATACACCACATTTAAAATTCGGTGGTCCACAAGAGGGAGACAATGTTTCACAAAAGAATTCATGCCGTCAGAAAAGTGGTATATATGGCAGAGCTACTCATTGGACACTTCAATGTAAACAGTACTGACAGCCGGGGCCTAATTTTGTAGATGGCACAGTATATTTGCAACACTGTAACAAAGGCCTAATACAGGCCTACATCTTAACACACCTGTTGCAACCAGTAAAGACACATTGATTGATTGCATATTGAATGCAATACAATGTTTGACATACATAGGTGAAAGCAAAGCCCCCAACTGGTCCCCAAATAGGGGACGTATCAGATACTACACTTGATCTTGAGCGGCGGCGACGACGACGGATGCGAAAGGCAGAGGAGAGATAACCAGAAATGGTTTGCCACTTCTGCCGCACCAAGGCCTAAAACCGACACCCATTGTGGAGAGAGAGCAAAAATTGCCAAGGGGAAGGCATTTCTAGAAGCTCTGGAGGCCTTCTCAATGACAGTTCTACTGTGTATGTGTGTGTGTTCAAGCTGTGCACAACGCGTTTTGAATCTGCATATCTCCACCCATTTTAACACACCCTCCATCCCCCTTTTGCTCTAAAGTGTGCAGTAACTGAGTGGGAAATTCAAAAAACAGACAGGCGAGCAGTTTTCTTCCCAACTCTCCTGAAGCTGGGCACAGACCCCCCCTGCCATGTGGTCTGCTGCTGCACCAGCAGCAGACTGAAGACAGCGGCCATTTTTCACTGCCTGTTATAGGCCAAGAGCCCATTGTGACACGTGAGAGTTCCGGAGACAATGGCCAAAGGCTCATTGTGACTGCACGTGAAGGTTCCGTGCTCAGATTCTATCTACTGCAGGCAGCGCACCTGATTGGTCCAAAGCATTACAATACTCACACAGGTGTAGATGGACAAGACAAGCATAGTCAAGATCAGCAGAGACACCATTTTTCCTTTTTTTTAAATACATATAATACACCACATTTAAAATTCGGTGGTCCACAAGAGGGAGACAATGTTTCACAAAAGAATTCATGCCGTCAGAAAAGTGGTATATATGGCAGAGCTACTCATTGGATACTTCAATTTAAACAGTACTGACAGCCGGGGCCTAATTTTGTAGATGGCACAGAATATTTGCAACACTGTAACAAAGGCCTAATACAGGCCTACAACTTAACACACCTGTTGCAACCAGTAAAGACACATTGATTGATTGCATATTGAATGCAATACAATGTTTGACATACATAGGTGAAAGCAAAGCCCCCAACTGGTCCCCAAATAGGGGACGTATCAGATACTACACTTGATCTTGAGCGGCGGCGACGACGACGGATGCGAAAGGCAGAGGAGAGATAACCAGAAATGGTTTGCCACTTCTGCCGCACCAAGGCCTAAAACCGACACCCATTGTGGAGAGAGAGCAAAAATTGCCAAGGGGAAGGCATTTCTAGAAGCTCTGGAGGCCTTCTCAATGACAGTTCTACTGTGTATGTGTGTGTGTTCAAGCTGTGCACAACGCGTTTTGAATCTGCATATCTCCACCCATTTTAACACACCCTCCATCCCCCTTTTGCTCTAAAGTGTGCAGTAACTGAGTGGGAAATTCAAAAAACAGACAGGCGAGCAGTTTTCTTCCCAACTCTCCTGAAGCTGGGCACAGACCACCCCTGCCATGTGGTCTGCTGCTGCACCAGCAGCAGACTGAAGACAGCGGCCATTTTTCACTGCCTGTTATAGGCCAAGAGCCCATTGTGACACGTGAGAGTTCCGGAGACAATGGCCAAAGGCTCATTGTGACTGCACGTGAAGGTTCCGTGCTCAGATTCTATCTACTGCAGGCAGCGCACCTGATTGGTCCAAAGCATTACAATACTCACACAGGTGTAGATGGACAAGACAAGCATAGTCAAGATCAGCAGAGACACCATTTTTCCTTTTTTTTAAATACATATAATACACCACATTTAAAATTCGGTGGTCCACAAGAGGGAGACAATGTTTCACAAAAGAATTCATGCCGTCAGAAAAGTGGTATATATGGCAGAGCTACTCATTGGATACTTCAATGTAAACAGTACTGACAGCCGGGGCCTAATTTTGTAGATGGCACAGTATATTTGCAACACTGTAACAAAGGCCTAATACAGGCCTACATCTTAACACACCTGTTGCAACCAGTAAAGACACATTGATTGATTGCATATTGAATGCAATACAATGTTTGACATACATAGGTGAAAGCAAAGCCCCCAACTGGTCCCCAAATAGGGGACGTATCAGATACTACACTTGATCTTGAGCGGCGGCGACGACGACGGATGCGAAAGGCAGAGGAGAGATAACCAGAAATGGTTTGCCACTTCTGCCGCACCAAGGCCTAAAACCGACACCCATTGTGGAGAGAGAGCAAAAATTGCCAAGGGGAAGGCATTTCTAGAAGCTCTGGAGGCCTTCTCAATGACAGTTCTACTGTGTATGTGTGTGTGTTCAAGCTGTGCACAACGCGTTTTGAATCTGCATATCTCCACCCATTTTAACACACCCTCCATCCCCCTTTTGCTCTAAAGTGTGCAGTAACTGAGTGGGAAATTCAAAAAACAGACAGGCGAGCAGTTTTCTTCCCAACTCTCCTGAAGCTGGGCACAGACCCCCCCTGCCATGTGCTCTGCTGCTGCACCAGCAGCAGACTGAAGACAGCGGCCATTTTTCACTGCCTGTTATAGGCCAAGAGCCCATTGTGACACGTGAGAGTTCCGGAGACAATGGCCAAAGGCTCATTGTGACTGCACCTGAAGGTTCCGTGCTCAGATTCTATCTACTGCAGGCAGCGCACCTGATTGGTCCAAAGCATTACAATACTCACACAGGTGTAGATGGACAAGACAAGCATAGTCAAGATCAGCACAGACACCATTTTTCCTTTTTTTTAAATACATATAATACACCACATTTAAAATTCGGTGGTCCACAAGAGGGAGACAATGTTTCACAAAAGAATTCATGCCGTCAGAAAAGTGGTATATATGGCAGAGCTACTCATTGGATACTTCAATTTAAACAGTACTGACAGCCGGGGCCTAATTTTGTAGATGGCACAGAATATTTGCAACACTGTAACAAAGGCCTAATACAGGCCTACATCTTAACACACCTGTTGCAACCAGTAAAGACACATTGATTGATTGCATATTGAATGCAATACAATGTTTGACATACATAGGTGAAAGCAAAGCCCCCAACTGGTCCCCAAATAGGGGACGTATCAGATACTACACTTGATCTTGAGCGGCGGCGACAACGACGGATGCGAAAGGCAGAGGAGAGATAACCAGAAATGGTTTGCCACCTCTGCCGCACCAAGGCCTAAAACCGACACCCATTGTGGAGAGAGAGCAAAAATTGCCAAGGGGAAGGCATTTCTAGAAGCTCTGGAGGCCTTCTCAATGACAGTTCTACTGTGTATGTGTGTGTGTTCAAGCTGTGCACAACGCGTTTTGAATCTGCATATCTCCACCTATTTTAACACACCCTCCATCCCCCTTTTGCTCTAAAGTGTGCAGTAACTGAGTGGGAAATTCAAAAAACAGACAGGCGAGCAGTTGTCTTCCCAACTCTCCTGAAGCTGGGCACAGACCCCCCCTGCCATGTGGTCTGCTGCTGCACCAGCAGCAGACTGAAGACGGCGGCCATTTTTCACTGCCTGTTATAGGCCAAGAGCCCATTGTGACACGTGAGAGTTCCGGAGACAATGGCCAAAGGCTCATTGTGACTGCACGTGAAGGTTCCGTGCTCAGATTCTATCTACTGCAGGCAGCGCACCTGATTGGTCCAAAGCATTACAATACTCACACAGGTGTAGATGGACAAGACAAGCATAGTCAAGATCAGCACAGACACCATTTTTCCTTTTTTTTAAATACATATAATACACCACATTTAAAATTCAGTGGTCCACAAGAGGGAGACAATGTTTCACAAAAGAATTCATGCAGTCAGAAAAGTGGTATATATGGCAGAGCTACTCATTGGACACTTCAATTTAAACAGTACTGACAGCCGGGGCCTAATTTTGTAGATGGCACAGTATATTTGCAACACTGTAACAAAGGCCTAATACAGGCCTACATCTTAACACACCTGTTGCAACCAGTAAAGACACATTGATTGATTGCATATTGAATGCAATACAATGTTTGACATACATAGGTGAAAGCAAAGCCCCCAACTGGTCCCCAAATAGGGGACGTATCAGATACTACACTTGATCTTGAGCGGCGGCGACGACGACGGATGCGAAAGGCAGAGGAGAGATAACCAGAAATGGTTTGCCACTTCTGCCGCACCAAGGCCTAAAACCGACACCCATTGTGGAGAGAGAGCAAAAATTGCCAAGGGGAAGGCATTTCTAGAAGCTCTGGAGGCCTTCTCAATGACAGTTCTACTGTGTATGTGTGTGTGTTCAAGCTGTGCACAACGCGTTTTGAATCTGCATATCTCCACCCATTTTAACACACCCTCCATCCCCCTTTTGCTCTAAAGTGTGCAGTAACTGAGTGGGAAATTCAAAAAACAGACAGGCGAGCAGTTGTCTTCCCAACTCTCCTGAATCTGGGCACAGACCCCCCCCTGCCATGTGGTCTGCTGCTGCACCAGCAGCAGACTGAAGACGGCGGCCATTTTTCACTGCCTGTTATAGGCCAAGAGCCCATTGTGACACGTGAGAGTTCCGGAGACAATGGCCAAAGGCTCATTGTGACTGCACGTGAAGGTTCCGTGCTCAGATTCTATCTACTGCAGGCAGCGCACCTGATTGGTCCAAAGCATTACAATACTCACACAGGTGTAGATGGACAAGACAAGCATAGTCAAGATCAGCACAGACACCATTTTTCCTTTTTTTTAAATACATATAATACACCACATTTAAAATTCGGTGGTCCACAAGAGGGAGACAATGTTTCACAAAAGAATTCATGCCGTCAGAAAAGTGGTATATATGGCAGAGCTACTCATTGGACACTTCAATTTAAACAGTACTGACAGCCGGGGCCTAATTTTGTAGATGGCACAGTATATTTGCAACACTGTAACAAAGGCCTAATACAGGCCTACATCTTAACACACCTGTTGCAACCAGTAAAGACACATTGATTGATTGCATATTGAATGCAATACAATGTTTGACATACATAGGTGAAAGCAAAGCCCCCAACTGGTCCCCAAATAGGGGACGTATCAGATACTACACTTGATCTTGAGCGGCGGCGACGACGACGGATGCGAAAGGCAGAGGAGAGATAACCAGAAATGGTTTGCCACTTCTGCCGCACCAAGGCCTAAAACCGACACCCATTGTGGAGAGAGAGCAAAAATTGCCAAGGGGAAGGCATTTCTAGAAGCTCTGGAGGCCTTCTCAATGACAGTTCTACTGTGTATGTGTGTGTGTTCAAGCTGTGCACAACGCGTTTTGAATCTGCATATCTCCACCCATTTTAACACACCCTCCATCCCCCTTTTGCTCTAAAGTGTGCAGTAACTGAGTGGGAAATTCAAAAAACAGACAGGCGAGCAGTTTTCTTCCCAACTCTCCTGAAGCTGGGCACAGACCCCCCCTGCCATGTGGTCTGCTGCTGCACCAGCAGCAGACTGAAGACAGCGGCCATTTTTCACTGCCTGTTATAGGCCAAGAGCCCATTGTGACACGTGAGAGTTCCGGAGACAATGGCCAAAGGCTCATTGTGACTGCACGTGAAGGTTCCGTGCTCAGATTCTATCTACTGCAGGCAGCGCACCTGATTGGTCCAAAGCATTACAATACTCACACAGGTGTAGATGGACAAGACAAGCATAGTCAAGATCAGCAGAGACACCATTTTTCCTTTTTTTTAAATACATATAATACACCACATTTAAAATTCGGTGGTCCACAAGAGGGAGACAATGTTTCACAAAAGAATTCATGCCGTCAGAAAAGTGGTATATATGGCAGAGCTACTCATTGGATACTTCAATTTAAACAGTACTGACAGCCGGGGCCTAATTTTGTAGATGGCACAGAATATTTGCAACACTGTAACAAAGGCCTAATACAGGCCTACAACTTAACACACCTGTTGCAACCAGTAAAGACACATTGATTGATTGCATATTGAATGCAATACAATGTTTGACATACATAGGTGAAAGCAAAGCCCCCAACTGGTCCCCAAATAGGGGACGTATCAGATACTACACTTGATCTTGAGCGGCGGCGACGACGACGGATGCGAAAGGCAGAGGAGAGATAACCAGAAATGGTTTGCCACTTCTGCCGCACCAAGGCCTAAAACCGACACCCATTGTGGAGAGAGAGCAAAAATTGCCAAGGGGAAGGCATTTCTAGAAGCTCTGGAGGCCTTCTCAATGACAGTTCTACTGTGTATGTGTGTGTGTTCAAGCTGTGCACAACGCGTTTTGAATCTGCATATCTCCACCCATTTTAACACACCCTCCATCCCCCTTTTGCTCTAAAGTGTGCAGTAACTGAGTGGGAAATTCAAAAAACAGACAGGCGAGCAGTTTTCTTCCCAACTCTCCTGAAGCTGGGCACAGACCCCCCCTGCCATGTGGTCTGCTGCTGCACCAGCAGCAGACTGAAGACAGCGGCCATTTTTCACTGCCTGTTATAGGCCAAGAGCCCATTGTGACACGTGAGAGTTCCGGAGACAATGGCCAAAGGCTCATTGTGACTGCACCTGAAGGTTCCGTGCTCAGATTCTATCTACTGCAGGCAGCGCACCTGATTGGTCCAAAGCATTACAATACTCACACAGGTGTAGATGGACAAGACAAGCATAGTCAAGATCAGCACAGACACCATTTTTCCTTTTTTTTAAATACATATAATACACCACATTTAAAATTCGGTGGTCCACAAGAGGGAGACAATGTTTCACAAAAGAATTCATGCCGTCAGAAAAGTGGTATATATGGCAGAGCTACTCATTGGATACTTCAATTTAAACAGTACTGACAGCCGGGGCCTAATTTTGTAGATGGCACAGAATATTTGCAACACTGTAACAAAGGCCTAATACAGGCCTACATCTTAACACACCTGTTGCAACCAGTAAAGACACATTGATTGATTGCATATTGAATGCAATACAATGTTTGACATACATAGGTGAAAGCAAAGCCCCCAACTGGTCCCCAAATAGGGGACGTATCAGATACTACACTTGATCTTGAGCGGCGGCGACAACGACGGATGCGAAAGGCAGAGGAGAGATAACCAGAAATGGTTTGCCACCTCTGCCGCACCAAGGCCTAAAACCGACACCCATTGTGGAGAGAGAGCAAAAATTGCCAAGGGGAAGGCATTTCTAGAAGCTCTGGAGGCCTTCTCAATGACAGTTCTACTGTGTATGTGTGTGTGTTCAAGCTGTGCACAACGCGTTTTGAATCTGCATATCTCCACCTATTTTAACACACCCTCCATCCCCCTTTTGCTCTAAAGTGTGCAGTAACTGAGTGGGAAATTCAAAAAACAGACAGGCGAGCAGTTGTCTTCCCAACTCTCCTGAAGCTGGGCACAGACCCCCCCTGCCATGTGGTCTGCTGCTGCACCAGCAGCAGACTGAAGACGGCGGCCATTTTTCACTGCCTGTTATAGGCCAAGAGCCCATTGTGACACGTGAGAGTTCCGGAGACAATGGCCAAAGGCTCATTGTGACTGCACGTGAAGGTTCCGTGCTCAGATTCTATCTACTGCAGGCAGCGCACCTGATTGGTCCAAAGCATTACAATACTCACACAGGTGTAGATGGACAAGACAAGCATAGTCAAGATCAGCACAGACACCATTTTTCCTTTTTTTTAAATACATATAATACACCACATTTAAAATTCAGTGGTCCACAAGAGGGAGACAATGTTTCACAAAAGAATTCATGCAGTCAGAAAAGTGGTATATATGGCAGAGCTACTCATTGGACACTTCAATTTAAACAGTACTGACAGCCGGGGCCTAATTTTGTAGATGGCACAGTATATTTGCAACACTGTAACAAAGGCCTAATACAGGCCTACATCTTAACACACCTGTTGCAACCAGTAAAGACACATTGATTGATTGCATATTGAATGCAATACAATGTTTGACATACATAGGTGAAAGCAAAGCCCCCAACTGGTCCCCAAATAGGGGACGTATCAGATACTACACTTGATCTTGAGCGGCGGCGACGACGACGGATGCGAAAGGCAGAGGAGAGATAACCAGAAATGGTTTGCCACTTCTGCCGCACCAAGGCCTAAAACCGACACCCATTGTGGAGAGAGAGCAAAAATTGCCAAGGGGAAGGCATTTCTAGAAGCTCTGGAGGCCTTCTCAATGACAGTTCTACTGTGTATGTGTGTGTGTTCAAGCTGTGCACAACGCGTTTTGAATCTGCATATCTCCACCCATTTTAACACACCCTCCATCCCCCTTTTGCTCTAAAGTGTGCAGTAACTGAGTGGGAAATTCAAAAAACAGACAGGCGAGCAGTTGTCTTCCCAACTCTCCTGAATCTGGGCACAGACCCCCCCCTGCCATGTGGTCTGCTGCTGCACCAGCAGCAGACTGAAGACGGCGGCCATTTTTCACTGCCTGTTATAGGCCAAGAGCCCATTGTGACACGTGAGAGTTCCGGAGACAATGGCCAAAGGCTCATTGTGACTGCACGTGAAGGTTCCGTGCTCAGATTCTATCTACTGCAGGCAGCGCACCTGATTGGTCCAAAGCATTACAATACTCACACAGGTGTAGATGGACAAGACAAGCATAGTCAAGATCAGCACAGACACCATTTTTCCTTTTTTTTAAATACATATAATACACCACATTTAAAATTCGGTGGTCCACAAGAGGGAGACAATGTTTCACAAAAGAATTCATGCCGTCAGAAAAGTGGTATATATGGCAGAGCTACTCATTGGACACTTCAATTTAAACAGTACTGACAGCCGGGGCCTAATTTTGTAGATGGCACAGTATATTTGCAACACTGTAACAAAGGCCTAATACAGGCCTACATCTTAACACACCTGTTGCAACCAGTAAAGACACATTGATTGATTGCATATTGAATGCAATACAATGTTTGACATACATAGGTGAAAGCAAAGCCCCCAACTGGTCCCCAAATAGGGGACGTATCAGATACTACACTTGATCTTGAGCGGCGGCGACGACGACGGATGCGAAAGGCAGAGGAGAGATAACCAGAAATGGTTTGCCACTTCTGCCGCACCAAGGCCTAAAACCGACACCCATTGTGGAGAGAGAGCAAAAATTGCCAAGGGGAAGGCATTTCTAGAAGCTCTGGAGGCCTTCTCAATGACAGTTCTACTGTGTATGTGTGTGTGTTCAAGCTGTGCACAACGCGTTTTGAATCTGCATATCTCCACCCATTTTAACACACCCTCCATCCCCCTTTTGCTCTAAAGTGTGCAGTAACTGAGTGGGAAATTCAAAAAACAGACAGGCGAGCAGTTTTCTTCCCAACTCTCCTGAAGCTGGGCACAGACCCCCCCTGCCATGTGGTCTGCTGCTGCACCAGCAGCAGACTGAAGACAGCGGCCATTTTTCACTGCCTGTTATAGGCCAAGAGCCCATTGTGACACGTGAGAGTTCCGGAGACAATGGCCAAAGGCTCATTGTGACTGCACGTGAAGGTTCCGTGCTCAGATTCTATCTACTGCAGGCAGCGCACCTGATTGGTCCAAAGCATTACAATACTCACACAGGTGTAGATGGACAAGACAAGCATAGTCAAGATCAGCAGAGACACCATTTTTCCTTTTTTTTAAATACATATAATACACCACATTTAAAATTCGGTGGTCCACAAGAGGGAGACAATGTTTCACAAAAGAATTCATGCCGTCAGAAAAGTGGTATATATGGCAGAGCTACTCATTGGATACTTCAATTTAAACAGTACTGACAGCCGGGGCCTAATTTTGTAGATGGCACAGAATATTTGCAACACTGTAACAAAGGCCTAATACAGGCCTACAACTTAACACACCTGTTGCAACCAGTAAAGACACATTGATTGATTGCATATTGAATGCAATACAATGTTTGACATACATAGGTGAAAGCAAAGCCCCCAACTGGTCCCCAAATAGGGGACGTATCAGATACTACACTTGATCTTGAGCGGCGGCGACGACGACGGATGCGAAAGGCAGAGGAGAGATAACCAGAAATGGTTTGCCACTTCTGCCGCACCAAGGCCTAAAACCGACACCCATTGTGGAGAGAGAGCAAAAATTGCCAAGGGGAAGGCATTTCTAGAAGCTCTGGAGGCCTTCTCAATGACAGTTCTACTGTGTATGTGTGTGTGTTCAAGCTGTGCACAACGCGTTTTGAATCTGCATATCTCCACCCATTTTAACACACCCTCCATCCCCCTTTTGCTCTAAAGTGTGCAGTAACTGAGTGGGAAATTCAAAAAACAGACAGGCGAGCAGTTTTCTTCCCAACTCTCCTGAAGCTGGGCACAGACCACCCCTGCCATGTGGTCTGCTGCTGCACCAGCAGCAGACTGAAGACAGCGGCCATTTTTCACTGCCTGTTATAGGCCAAGAGCCCATTGTGACACGTGAGAGTTCCGGAGACAATGGCCAAAGGCTCATTGTGACTGCACGTGAAGGTTCCGTGCTCAGATTCTATCTACTGCAGGCAGCGCACCTGATTGGTCCAAAGCATTACAATACTCACACAGGTGTAGATGGACAAGACAAGCATAGTCAAGATCAGCAGAGACACCATTTTTCCTTTTTTTTAAATACATATAATACACCACATTTAAAATTCGGTGGTCCACAAGAGGGAGACAATGTTTCACAAAAGAATTCATGCCGTCAGAAAAGTGGTATATATGGCAGAGCTACTCATTGGATACTTCAATGTAAACAGTACTGACAGCCGGGGCCTAATTTTGTAGATGGCACAGTATATTTGCAACACTGTAACAAAGGCCTAATACAGGCCTACATCTTAACACACCTGTTGCAACCAGTAAAGACACATTGATTGATTGCATATTGAATGCAATACAATGTTTGACATACATAGGTGAAAGCAAAGCCCCCAACTGGTCCCCAAATAGGGGACGTATCAGATACTACACTTGATCTTGAGCGGCGGCGACGACGACGGATGCGAAAGGCAGAGGAGAGATAACCAGAAATGGTTTGCCACTTCTGCCGCACCAAGGCCTAAAACCGACACCCATTGTGGAGAGAGAGCAAAAATTGCCAAGGGGAAGGCATTTCTAGAAGCTCTGGAGGCCTTCTCAATGACAGTTCTACTGTGTATGTGTGTGTGTTCAAGCTGTGCACAACGCGTTTTGAATCTGCATATCTCCACCCATTTTAACACACCCTCCATCCCCCTTTTGCTCTAAAGTGTGCAGTAACTGAGTGGGAAATTCAAAAAACAGACAGGCGAGCAGTTTTCTTCCCAACTCTCCTGAAGCTGGGCACAGACCCCCCCTGCCATGTGGTCTGCTGCTGCACCAGCAGCAGACTGAAGACAGCGGCCATTTTTCACTGCCTGTTATAGGCCAAGAGCCCATTGTGACACGTGAGAGTTCCGGAGACAATGGCCAAAGGCTCATTGTGACTGCACGTGAAGGTTCCGTGCTCAGATTCTATCTACTGCAGGCAGCGCACCTGATTGGTCCAAAGCATTACAATACTCACACAGGTGTAGATGGACAAGACAAGCATAGTCAAGATCAGCACAGACACCATTTTTCCTTTTTTTTAAATACATATAATACACCACATTTAAAATTCGGTGGTCCACAAGAGGGAGACAATGTTTCACAAAAGAATTCATGCCGTCAGAAAAGTGGTATATATGGCAGAGCTACTCATTGGATACTTCAATTTAAACAGTACTGACAGCCGGGGCCTAATTTTGTAGATGGCACAGAATATTTGCAACACTGTAACAAAGGCCTAATACAGGCCTACATCTTAACACACCTGTTGCAACCAGTAAAGACACATTGATTGATTGCATATTGAATGCAATACAATGTTTGACATACATAGGTGAAAGCAAAGCCCCCAACTGGTCCCCAAATAGGGGACGTATCAGATACTACACTTGATCTTGAGCGGCGGCGACGACGACGGATGCGAAAGGCAGAGGAGAGATAACCAGAAATGGTTTGCCACCTCTGCCGCACCAAGGCCTAAAACCGACACCCATTGTGGAGAGAGAGCAAAAATTGCCAAGGGGAAGGCATTTCTAGAAGCTCTGGAGGCCTTCTCAATGACAGTTCTACTGTGTATGTGTGTGTGTTCAAGCTGTGCACAACGCGTTTTGAATCTGCATATCTCCACCTATTTTAACACACCCTCCATCCCCCTTTTGCTCTAAAGTGTGCAGTAACTGAGTGGGAAATTCAAAAAACAGACAGGCGAGCAGTTGTCTTCCCAACTCTCCTGAAGCTGGGCACAGACCCCCCCTGCCATGTGGTCTGCTGCTGCACCAGCAGCAGACTGAAGACGGCGGCCATTTTTCACTGCCTGTTATAGGCCAAGAGCCCATTGTGACACGTGAGAGTTCCGGAGACAATGGCCAAAGGCTCATTGTGACTGCACGTGAAGGTTCCGTGCTCAGATTCTATCTACTGCAGGCAGCGCACCTGATTGGTCCAAAGCATTACAATACTCACACAGGTGTAGATGGACAAGACAAGCATAGTCAAGATCAGCACAGACACCATTTTTCCTTTTTTTTAAATACATATAATACACCACATTTAAAATTCAGTGGTCCACAAGAGGGAGACAATGTTTCACAAAAGAATTCATGCAGTCAGAAAAGTGGTATATATGGCAGAGCTACTCATTGGACACTTCAATTTAAACAGTACTGACAGCCGGGGCCTAATTTTGTAGATGGCACAGTATATTTGCAACACTGTAACAAAGGCCTAATACAGGCCTACATCTTAACACACCTGTTGCAACCAGTAAAGACACATTGATTGATTGCATATTGAATGCAATACAATGTTTGACATACATAGGTGAAAGCAAAGCCCCCAACTGGTCCCCAAATAGGGGACGTATCAGATACTACACTTGATCTTGAGCGGCGGCGACGACGACGGATGCGAAAGGCAGAGGAGAGATAACCAGAAATGGTTTGCCACTTCTGCCGCACCAAGGCCTAAAACCGACACCCATTGTGGAGAGAGAGCAAAAATTGCCAAGGGGAAGGCATTTCTAGAAGCTCTGGAGGCCTTCTCAATGACAGTTCTACTGTGTATGTGTGTGTGTTCAAGCTGTGCACAACGCGTTTTGAATCTGCATATCTCCACCCATTTTAACACACCCTCCATCCCCCTTTTGCTCTAAAGTGTGCAGTAACTGAGTGGGAAATTCAAAAAACAGACAGGCGAGCAGTTGTCTTCCCAACTCTCCTGAATCTGGGCACAGACCCCCCCCTGCCATGTGGTCTGCTGCTGCACCAGCAGCAGACTGAAGACGGCGGCCATTTTTCACTGCCTGTTATAGGCCAAGAGCCCATTGTGACACGTGAGAGTTCCGGAGACAATGGCCAAAGGCTCATTGTGACTGCACGTGAAGGTTCCGTGCTCAGATTCTATCTACTGCAGGCAGCGCACCTGATTGGTCCAAAGCATTACAATACTCACACAGGTGTAGATGGACAAGACAAGCATAGTCAAGATCAGCACAGACACCATTTTTCCTTTTTTTTAAATACATATAATACACCACATTTAAAATTCGGTGGTCCACAAGAGGGAGACAATGTTTCACAAAAGAATTCATGCCGTCAGAAAAGTGGTATATATGGCAGAGCTACTCATTGGACACTTCAATTTAAACAGTACTGACAGCCGGGGCCTAATTTTGTAGATGGCACAGTATATTTGCAACACTGTAACAAAGGCCTAATACAGGCCTACATCTTAACACACCTGTTGCAACCAGTAAAGACACATTGATTGATTGCATATTGAATGCAATACAATGTTTGACATACATAGGTGAAAGCAAAGCCCCCAACTGGTCCCCAAATAGGGGACGTATCAGATACTACACTTGATCTTGAGCGGCGGCGACGACGACGGATGCGAAAGGCAGAGGAGAGATAACCAGAAATGGTTTGCCACTTCTGCCGCACCAAGGCCTAAAACCGACACCCATTGTGGAGAGAGAGCAAAAATTGCCAAGGGGAAGGCATTTCTAGAAGCTCTGGAGGCCTTCTCATTGACAGTTCTACTGTGTATGTGTGTGTGTTCAAGCTGTGCACAACGCGTTTTGAATCTGCATATCTCCACCCATTTTAACACACCCTCCATCCCCCTTTTGCTCTAAAGTGTGCAGTAACTGAGTGGGAAATTCAAAAAACAGACAGGCGAGCAGTTTTCTTCCCAACTCTCCTGAAGCTGGGCACAGACCCCCCCTGCCATGTGGTCTGCTGCTGCACCAGCAGCAGACTGAAGACAGCGGCCATTTTTCACTGCCTGTTATAGGCCAAGAGCCCATTGTGACACGTGAGAGTTCCGGAGACAATGGCCAAAGGCTCATTGTGACTGCACGTGAAGGTTCCGTGCTCAGATTCTATCTACTGCAGGCAGCGCACCTGATTGGTCCAAAGCATTACAATACTCACACAGGTGTAGATGGACAAGACAAGCATAGTCAAGATCAGCACAGACACCATTTTTCCTTTTTTTTAAATACATATAATACACCACATTTAAAATTCAGTGGTCCACAAGAGGGAGACAATGTTTCACAAAAGAATTCATGCAGTCAGAAAAGTGGTATATATGGCAGAGCTACTCATTGGACACTTCAATTTAAACAGTACTGACAGCCGGGGCCTAATTTTGTAGATGGCACAGTATATTTGCAACACTGTAACAAAGGCCTAATACAGGCCTACATCTTAACACACCTGTTGCAACCAGTAAAGACACATTGATTGATTGCATATTGAATGCAATACAATGTTTGACATACATAGGTGAAAGCAAAGCCCCCAACTGGTCCCCAAATAGGGGACGTATCAGATACTACACTTGATCTTGAGCGGCGGCGACGACGACGGATGCGAAAGGCAGAGGAGAGATAACCAGAAATGGTTTGCCACTTCTGCCGCACCAAGGCCTAAAACCGACACCCATTGTGGAGAGAGAGCAAAAATTGCCAAGGGGAAGGCATTTCTAGAAGCTCTGGAGGCCTTCTCAATGACAGTTCTACTGTGTATGTGTGTGTGTTCAAGCTGTGCACAACGCGTTTTGAATCTGCATATCTCCACCCATTTTAACACACCCTCCATCCCCCTTTTGCTCTAAAGTGTGCAGTAACTGAGTGGGAAATTCAAAAAACAGACAGGCGAGCAGTTTTCTTCCCAACTCTCCTGAAGCTGGGCACAGACCCCCCCTGCCATGTGGTCTGCTGCTGCACCAGCAGCAGACTGAAGACAGCGGCCATTTTTCACTGCCTGTTATAGGCCAAGAGCCCATTGTGACACGTGAGAGTTCCGGAGACAATGGCCAAAGGCTCATTGTGACTGCACGTGAAGGTTCCGTGCTCAGATTCTATCTACTGCAGGCAGCGCACCTGATTGGTCCAAAGCATTACAATACTCACACAGGTGTAGATGGACAAGACAAGCATAGTCAAGATCAGCACAGACACCATTTTTCCTTTTTTTTAAATACATATAATACACCACATTTAAAATTCGGTGGTCCACAAGAGGGAGACAATGTTTCACAAAAGAATTCATGCCGTCAGAAAAGTGGTATATATGGCAGAGCTACTCATTGGATACTTCAATTTAAACAGTACTGACAGCCGGGGCCTAATTTTGTAGATGGCACAGAATATTTGCAACACTGTAACAAAGGCCTAATACAGGCCTACATCTTAACACACCTGTTGCAACCAGTAAAGACACATTGATTGATTGCATATTGAATGCAATACAATGTTTGACATACATAGGTGAAAGCAAAGCCCCCAACTGGTCCCCAAATAGGGGACGTATCAGATACTACACTTGATCTTGAGCGGCGGCGACGACGACGGATGCGAAAGGCAGAGGAGAGATAACCAGAAATGGTTTGCCACCTCTGCCGCACCAAGGCCTAAAACCGACACCCATTGTGGAGAGAGAGCAAAAATTGCCAAGGGGAAGGCATTTCTAGAAGCTCTGGAGGCCTTCTCAATGACAGTTCTACTGTGTATGTGTGTGTGTTCAAGCTGTGCACAACGCGTTTTGAATCTGCATATCTCCACCTATTTTAACACACCCTCCATCCCCCTTTTGCTCTAAAGTGTGCAGTAACTGAGTGGGAAATTCAAAAAACAGACAGGCGAGCAGTTGTCTTCCCAACTCTCCTGAAGCTGGGCACAGACCCCCCCTGCCATGTGGTCTGCTGCTGCACCAGCAGCAGACTGAAGACGGCGGCCATTTTTCACTGCCTGTTATAGGCCAAGAGCCCATTGTGACACGTGAGAGTTCCGGAGACAATGGCCAAAGGCTCATTGTGACTGCACGTGAAGGTTCCGTGCTCAGATTCTATCTACTGCAGGCAGCGCACCTGATTGGTCCAAAGCATTACAATACTCACACAGGTGTAGATGGACAAGACAAGCATAGTCAAGATCAGCACAGACACCATTTTTCCTTTTTTTTAAATACATATAATACACCACATTTAAAATTCAGTGGTCCACAAGAGGGAGACAATGTTTCACAAAAGAATTCATGCAGTCAGAAAAGTGGTATATATGGCAGAGCTACTCATTGGACACTTCAATTTAAACAGTACTGACAGCCGGGGCCTAATTTTGTAGATGGCACAGTATATTTGCAACACTGTAACAAAGGCCTAATACAGGCCTACATCTTAACACACCTGTTGCAACCAGTAAAGACACATTGATTGATTGCATATTGAATGCAATACAATGTTTGACATACATAGGTGAAAGCAAAGCCCCCAACTGGTCCCCAAATAGGGGACGTATCAGATACTACACTTGATCTTGAGCGGCGGCGACGACGACGGATGCGAAAGGCAGAGGAGAGATAACCAGAAATGGTTTGCCACTTCTGCCGCACCAAGGCCTAAAACCGACACCCATTGTGGAGAGAGAGCAAAAATTGCCAAGGGGAAGGCATTTCTAGAAGCTCTGGAGGCCTTCTCAATGACAGTTCTACTGTGTATGTGTGTGTGTTCAAGCTGTGCACAACGCGTTTTGAATCTGCATATCTCCACCCATTTTAACACACCCTCCATCCCCCTTTTGCTCTAAAGTGTGCAGTAACTGAGTGGGAAATTCAAAAAACAGACAGGCGAGCAGTTGTCTTCCCAACTCTCCTGAATCTGGGCACAGACCCCCCCCTGCCATGTGGTCTGCTGCTGCACCAGCAGCAGACTGAAGACGGCGGCCATTTTTCACTGCCTGTTATAGGCCAAGAGCCCATTGTGACACGTGAGAGTTCCGGAGACAATGGCCAAAGGCTCATTGTGACTGCACGTGAAGGTTCCGTGCTCAGATTCTATCTACTGCAGGCAGCGCACCTGATTGGTCCAAAGCATTACAATACTCACACAGGTGTAGATGGACAAGACAAGCATAGTCAAGATCAGCACAGACACCATTTTTCCTTTTTTTTAAATACATATAATACACCACATTTAAAATTCGGTGGTCCACAAGAGGGAGACAATGTTTCACAAAAGAATTCATGCCGTCAGAAAAGTGGTATATATGGCAGAGCTACTCATTGGACACTTCAATTTAAACAGTACTGACAGCCGGGGCCTAATTTTGTAGATGGCACAGTATATTTGCAACACTGTAACAAAGGCCTAATACAGGCCTACATCTTAACACACCTGTTGCAACCAGTAAAGACACATTGATTGATTGCATATTGAATGCAATACAATGTTTGACATACATAGGTGAAAGCAAAGCCCCCAACTGGTCCCCAAATAGGGGACGTATCAGATACTACACTTGATCTTGAGCGGCGGCGACGACGACGGATGCGAAAGGCAGAGGAGAGATAACCAGAAATGGTTTGCCACTTCTGCCGCACCAAGGCCTAAAACCGACACCCATTGTGGAGAGAGAGCAAAAATTGCCAAGGGGAAGGCATTTCTAGAAGCTCTGGAGGCCTTCTCATTGACAGTTCTACTGTGTATGTGTGTGTGTTCAAGCTGTGCACAACGCGTTTTGAATCTGCATATCTCCACCCATTTTAACACACCCTCCATCCCCCTTTTGCTCTAAAGTGTGCAGTAACTGAGTGGGAAATTCAAAAAACAGACAGGCGAGCAGTTTTCTTCCCAACTCTCCTGAAGCTGGGCACAGACCCCCCCTGCCATGTGGTCTGCTGCTGCACCAGCAGCAGACTGAAGACAGCGGCCATTTTTCACTGCCTGTTATAGGCCAAGAGCCCATTGTGACACGTGAGAGTTCCGGAGACAATGGCCAAAGGCTCATTGTGACTGCACGTGAAGGTTCCGTGCTCAGATTCTATCTACTGCAGGCAGCGCACCTGATTGGTCCAAAGCATTACAATACTCACACAGGTGTAGATGGACAAGACAAGCATAGTCAAGATCAGCAGAGACACCATTTTTCCTTTTTTTTAAATACATATAATACACCACATTTAAAATTCGGTGGTCCACAAGAGGGAGACAATGTTTCACAAAAGAATTCATGCCGTCAGAAAAGTGGTATATATGGCAGAGCTACTCATTGGATACTTCAATTTAAACAGTACTGACAGCCGGGGCCTAATTTTGTAGATGGCACAGAATATTTGCAACACTGTAACAAAGGCCTAATACAGGCCTACAACTTAACACACCTGTTGCAACCAGTAAAGACACATTGATTGATTGCATATTGAATGCAATACAATGTTTGACATACATAGGTGAAAGCAAAGCCCCCAACTGGTCCCCAAATAGGGGACGTATCAGATACTACACTTGATCTTGAGCGGCGGCGACGACGACGGATGCGAAAGGCAGAGGAGAGATAACCAGAAATGGTTTGCCACTTCTGCCGCACCAAGGCCTAAAACCGACACCCATTGTGGAGAGAGAGCAAAAATTGCCAAGGGGAAGGCATTTCTAGAAGCTCTGGAGGCCTTCTCAATGACAGTTCTACTGTGTATGTGTGTGTGTTCAAGCTGTGCACAACGCGTTTTGAATCTGCATATCTCCACCCATTTTAACACACCCTCCATCCCCCTTTTGCTCTAAAGTGTGCAGTAACTGAGTGGGAAATTCAAAAAACAGACAGGCGAGCAGTTTTCTTCCCAACTCTCCTGAAGCTGGGCACAGACCACCCCTGCCATGTGGTCTGCTGCTGCACCAGCAGCAGACTGAAGACAGCGGCCATTTTTCACTGCCTGTTATAGGCCAAGAGCCCATTGTGACACGTGAGAGTTCCGGAGACAATGGCCAAAGGCTCATTGTGACTGCACGTGAAGGTTCCGTGCTCAGATTCTATCTACTGCAGGCAGCGCACCTGATTGGTCCAAAGCATTACAATACTCACACAGGTGTAGATGGACAAGACAAGCATAGTCAAGATCAGCAGAGACACCATTTTTCCTTTTTTTTAAATACATATAATACACCACATTTAAAATTCGGTGGTCCACAAGAGGGAGACAATGTTTCACAAAAGAATTCATGCCGTCAGAAAAGTGGTATATATGGCAGAGCTACTCATTGGATACTTCAATGTAAACAGTACTGACAGCCGGGGCCTAATTTTGTAGATGGCACAGTATATTTGCAACACTGTAACAAAGGCCTAATACAGGCCTACATCTTAACACACCTGTTGCAACCAGTAAAGACACATTGATTGATTGCATATTGAATGCAATACAATGTTTGACATACATAGGTGAAAGCAAAGCCCCCAACTGGTCCCCAAATAGGGGACGTATCAGATACTACACTTGATCTTGAGCGGCGGCGACGACGACGGATGCGAAAGGCAGAGGAGAGATAACCAGAAATGGTTTGCCACTTCTGCCGCACCAAGGCCTAAAACCGACACCCATTGTGGAGAGAGAGCAAAAATTGCCAAGGGGAAGGCATTTCTAGAAGCTCTGGAGGCCTTCTCAATGACAGTTCTACTGTGTATGTGTGTGTGTTCAAGCTGTGCACAACGCGTTTTGAATCTGCATATCTCCACCCATTTTAACACACCCTCCATCCCCCTTTTGCTCTAAAGTGTGCAGTAACTGAGTGGGAAATTCAAAAAACAGACAGGCGAGCAGTTGTCTTCCCAACTCTCCTGAATCTGGGCACAGACCCCCCCCTGCCATGTGGTCTGCTGCTGCACCAGCAGCAGACTGAAGACGGCGGCCATTTTTCACTGCCTGTTATAGGCCAAGAGCCCATTGTGACACGTGAGAGTTCCGGAGACAATGGCCAAAGGCTCATTGTGACTGCACGTGAAGGTTCCGTGCTCAGATTCTATCTACTGCAGGCAGCGCACCTGATTGGTCCAAAGCATTACAATACTCACACAGGTGTAGATGGACAAGACAAGCATAGTCAAGATCAGCACAGACACCATTTTTCCTTTTTTTTAAATACATATAATACACCACATTTAAAATTCGGTGGTCCACAAGAGGGAGACAATGTTTCACAAAAGAATTCATGCCGTCAGAAAAGTGGTATATATGGCAGAGCTACTCATTGGACACTTCAATTTAAACAGTACTGACAGCCGGGGCCTAATTTTGTAGATGGCACAGTATATTTGCAACACTGTAACAAAGGCCTAATACAGGCCTACATCTTAACACACCTGTTGCAACCAGTAAAGACACATTGATTGATTGCATATTGAATGCAATACAATGTTTGACATACATAGGTGAAAGCAAAGCCCCCAACTGGTCCCCAAATAGGGGACGTATCAGATACTACACTTGATCTTGAGCGGCGGCGACGACGACGGATGCGAAAGGCAGAGGAGAGATAACCAGAAATGGTTTGCCACTTCTGCCGCACCAAGGCCTAAAACCGACACCCATTGTGGAGAGAGAGCAAAAATTGCCAAGGGGAAGGCATTTCTAGAAGCTCTGGAGGCCTTCTCATTGACAGTTCTACTGTGTATGTGTGTGTGTTCAAGCTGTGCACAACGCGTTTTGAATCTGCATATCTCCACCCATTTTAACACACCCTCCATCCCCCTTTTGCTCTAAAGTGTGCAGTAACTGAGTGGGAAATTCAAAAAACAGACAGGCGAGCAGTTTTCTTCCCAACTCTCCTGAAGCTGGGCACAGACCCCCCCTGCCATGTGGTCTGCTGCTGCACCAGCAGCAGACTGAAGACAGCGGCCATTTTTCACTGCCTGTTATAGGCCAAGAGCCCATTGTGACACGTGAGAGTTCCGGAGACAATGGCCAAAGGCTCATTGTGACTGCACGTGAAGGTTCCGTGCTCAGATTCTATCTACTGCAGGCAGCGCACCTGATTGGTCCAAAGCATTACAATACTCACACAGGTGTAGATGGACAAGACAAGCATAGTCAAGATCAGCACAGACACCATTTTTCCTTTTTTTTAAATACATATAATACACCACATTTAAAATTCAGTGGTCCACAAGAGGGAGACAATGTTTCACAAAAGAATTCATGCAGTCAGAAAAGTGGTATATATGGCAGAGCTACTCATTGGACACTTCAATTTAAACAGTACTGACAGCCGGGGCCTAATTTTGTAGATGGCACAGTATATTTGCAACACTGTAACAAAGGCCTAATACAGGCCTACATCTTAACACACCTGTTGCAACCAGTAAAGACACATTGATTGATTGCATATTGAATGCAATACAATGTTTGACATACATAGGTGAAAGCAAAGCCCCCAACTGGTCCCCAAATAGGGGACGTATCAGATACTACACTTGATCTTGAGCGGCGGCGACGACGACGGATGCGAAAGGCAGAGGAGAGATAACCAGAAATGGTTTGCCACTTCTGCCGCACCAAGGCCTAAAACCGACACCCATTGTGGAGAGAGAGCAAAAATTGCCAAGGGGAAGGCATTTCTAGAAGCTCTGGAGGCCTTCTCAATGACAGTTCTACTGTGTATGTGTGTGTGTTCAAGCTGTGCACAACGCGTTTTGAATCTGCATATCTCCACCCATTTTAACACACCCTCCATCCCCCTTTTGCTCTAAAGTGTGCAGTAACTGAGTGGGAAATTCAAAAAACAGACAGGCGAGCAGTTTTCTTCCCAACTCTCCTGAAGCTGGGCACAGACCCCCCCTGCCATGTGGTCTGCTGCTGCACCAGCAGCAGACTGAAGACAGCGGCCATTTTTCACTGCCTGTTATAGGCCAAGAGCCCATTGTGACACGTGAGAGTTCCGGAGACAATGGCCAAAGGCTCATTGTGACTGCACGTGAAGGTTCCGTGCTCAGATTCTATCTACTGCAGGCAGCGCACCTGATTGGTCCAAAGCATTACAATACTCACACAGGTGTAGATGGACAAGACAAGCATAGTCAAGATCAGCACAGACACCATTTTTCCTTTTTTTTAAATACATATAATACACCACATTTAAAATTCGGTGGTCCACAAGAGGGAGACAATGTTTCACAAAAGAATTCATGCCGTCAGAAAAGTGGTATATATGGCAGAGCTACTCATTGGATACTTCAATTTAAACAGTACTGACAGCCGGGGCCTAATTTTGTAGATGGCACAGAATATTTGCAACACTGTAACAAAGGCCTAATACAGGCCTACATCTTAACACACCTGTTGCAACCAGTAAAGACACATTGATTGATTGCATATTGAATGCAATACAATGTTTGACATACATAGGTGAAAGCAAAGCCCCCAACTGGTCCCCAAATAGGGGACGTATCAGATACTACACTTGATCTTGAGCGGCGGCGACGACGACGGATGCGAAAGGCAGAGGAGAGATAACCAGAAATGGTTTGCCACCTCTGCCGCACCAAGGCCTAAAACCGACACCCATTGTGGAGAGAGAGCAAAAATTGCCAAGGGGAAGGCATTTCTAGAAGCTCTGGAGGCCTTCTCAATGACAGTTCTACTGTGTATGTGTGTGTGTTCAAGCTGTGCACAACGCGTTTTGAATCTGCATATCTCCACCTATTTTAACACACCCTCCATCCCCCTTTTGCTCTAAAGTGTGCAGTAACTGAGTGGGAAATTCAAAAAACAGACAGGCGAGCAGTTGTCTTCCCAACTCTCCTGAAGCTGGGCACAGACCCCCCCTGCCATGTGGTCTGCTGCTGCACCAGCAGCAGACTGAAGACGGCGGCCATTTTTCACTGCCTGTTATAGGCCAAGAGCCCATTGTGACACGTGAGAGTTCCGGAGACAATGGCCAAAGGCTCATTGTGACTGCACGTGAAGGTTCCGTGCTCAGATTCTATCTACTGCAGGCAGCGCACCTGATTGGTCCAAAGCATTACAATACTCACACAGGTGTAGATGGACAAGACAAGCATAGTCAAGATCAGCACAGACACCATTTTTCCTTTTTTTTAAATACATATAATACACCACATTTAAAATTCAGTGGTCCACAAGAGGGAGACAATGTTTCACAAAAGAATTCATGCAGTCAGAAAAGTGGTATATATGGCAGAGCTACTCATTGGACACTTCAATTTAAACAGTACTGACAGCCGGGGCCTAATTTTGTAGATGGCACAGTATATTTGCAACACTGTAACAAAGGCCTAATACAGGCCTACATCTTAACACACCTGTTGCAACCAGTAAAGACACATTGATTGATTGCATATTGAATGCAATACAATGTTTGACATACATAGGTGAAAGCAAAGCCCCCAACTGGTCCCCAAATAGGGGACGTATCAGATACTACACTTGATCTTGAGCGGCGGCGACGACGACGGATGCGAAAGGCAGAGGAGAGATAACCAGAAATGGTTTGCCACTTCTGCCGCACCAAGGCCTAAAACCGACACCCATTGTGGAGAGAGAGCAAAAATTGCCAAGGGGAAGGCATTTCTAGAAGCTCTGGAGGCCTTCTCAATGACAGTTCTACTGTGTATGTGTGTGTGTTCAAGCTGTGCACAACGCGTTTTGAATCTGCATATCTCCACCCATTTTAACACACCCTCCATCCCCCTTTTGCTCTAAAGTGTGCAGTAACTGAGTGGGAAATTCAAAAAACAGACAGGCGAGCAGTTGTCTTCCCAACTCTCCTGAATCTGGGCACAGACCCCCCCCTGCCATGTGGTCTGCTGCTGCACCAGCAGCAGACTGAAGACGGCGGCCATTTTTCACTGCCTGTTATAGGCCAAGAGCCCATTGTGACACGTGAGAGTTCCGGAGACAATGGCCAAAGGCTCATTGTGACTGCACGTGAAGGTTCCGTGCTCAGATTCTATCTACTGCAGGCAGCGCACCTGATTGGTCCAAAGCATTACAATACTCACACAGGTGTAGATGGACAAGACAAGCATAGTCAAGATCAGCACAGACACCATTTTTCCTTTTTTTTAAATACATATAATACACCACATTTAAAATTCGGTGGTCCACAAGAGGGAGACAATGTTTCACAAAAGAATTCATGCCGTCAGAAAAGTGGTATATATGGCAGAGCTACTCATTGGACACTTCAATTTAAACAGTACTGACAGCCGGGGCCTAATTTTGTAGATGGCACAGTATATTTGCAACACTGTAACAAAGGCCTAATACAGGCCTACATCTTAACACACCTGTTGCAACCAGTAAAGACACATTGATTGATTGCATATTGAATGCAATACAATGTTTGACATACATAGGTGAAAGCAAAGCCCCCAACTGGTCCCCAAATAGGGGACGTATCAGATACTACACTTGATCTTGAGCGGCGGCGACGACGACGGATGCGAAAGGCAGAGGAGAGATAACCAGAAATGGTTTGCCACTTCTGCCGCACCAAGGCCTAAAACCGACACCCATTGTGGAGAGAGAGCAAAAATTGCCAAGGGGAAGGCATTTCTAGAAGCTCTGGAGGCCTTCTCATTGACAGTTCTACTGTGTATGTGTGTGTGTTCAAGCTGTGCACAACGCGTTTTGAATCTGCATATCTCCACCCATTTTAACACACCCTCCATCCCCCTTTTGCTCTAAAGTGTGCAGTAACTGAGTGGGAAATTCAAAAAACAGACAGGCGAGCAGTTTTCTTCCCAACTCTCCTGAAGCTGGGCACAGACCCCCCCTGCCATGTGGTCTGCTGCTGCACCAGCAGCAGACTGAAGACAGCGGCCATTTTTCACTGCCTGTTATAGGCCAAGAGCCCATTGTGACACGTGAGAGTTCCGGAGACAATGGCCAAAGGCTCATTGTGACTGCACGTGAAGGTTCCGTGCTCAGATTCTATCTACTGCAGGCAGCGCACCTGATTGGTCCAAAGCATTACAATACTCACACAGGTGTAGATGGACAAGACAAGCATAGTCAAGATCAGCAGAGACACCATTTTTCCTTTTTTTTAAATACATATAATACACCACATTTAAAATTCGGTGGTCCACAAGAGGGAGACAATGTTTCACAAAAGAATTCATGCCGTCAGAAAAGTGGTATATATGGCAGAGCTACTCATTGGATACTTCAATTTAAACAGTACTGACAGCCGGGGCCTAATTTTGTAGATGGCACAGAATATTTGCAACACTGTAACAAAGGCCTAATACAGGCCTACAACTTAACACACCTGTTGCAACCAGTAAAGACACATTGATTGATTGCATATTGAATGCAATACAATGTTTGACATACATAGGTGAAAGCAAAGCCCCCAACTGGTCCCCAAATAGGGGACGTATCAGATACTACACTTGATCTTGAGCGGCGGCGACGACGACGGATGCGAAAGGCAGAGGAGAGATAACCAGAAATGGTTTGCCACTTCTGCCGCACCAAGGCCTAAAACCGACACCCATTGTGGAGAGAGAGCAAAAATTGCCAAGGGGAAGGCATTTCTAGAAGCTCTGGAGGCCTTCTCAATGACAGTTCTACTGTGTATGTGTGTGTGTTCAAGCTGTGCACAACGCGTTTTGAATCTGCATATCTCCACCCATTTTAACACACCCTCCATCCCCCTTTTGCTCTAAAGTGTGCAGTAACTGAGTGGGAAATTCAAAAAACAGACAGGCGAGCAGTTTTCTTCCCAACTCTCCTGAAGCTGGGCACAGACCACCCCTGCCATGTGGTCTGCTGCTGCACCAGCAGCAGACTGAAGACAGCGGCCATTTTTCACTGCCTGTTATAGGCCAAGAGCCCATTGTGACACGTGAGAGTTCCGGAGACAATGGCCAAAGGCTCATTGTGACTGCACGTGAAGGTTCCGTGCTCAGATTCTATCTACTGCAGGCAGCGCACCTGATTGGTCCAAAGCATTACAATACTCACACAGGTGTAGATGGACAAGACAAGCATAGTCAAGATCAGCAGAGACACCATTTTTCCTTTTTTTTAAATACATATAATACACCACATTTAAAATTCGGTGGTCCACAAGAGGGAGACAATGTTTCACAAAAGAATTCATGCCGTCAGAAAAGTGGTATATATGGCAGAGCTACTCATTGGATACTTCAATGTAAACAGTACTGACAGCCGGGGCCTAATTTTGTAGATGGCACAGTATATTTGCAACACTGTAACAAAGGCCTAATACAGGCCTACATCTTAACACACCTGTTGCAACCAGTAAAGACACATTGATTGATTGCATATTGAATGCAATACAATGTTTGACATACATAGGTGAAAGCAAAGCCCCCAACTGGTCCCCAAATAGGGGACGTATCAGATACTACACTTGATCTTGAGCGGCGGCGACGACGACGGATGCGAAAGGCAGAGGAGAGATAACCAGAAATGGTTTGCCACTTCTGCCGCACCAAGGCCTAAAACCGACACCCATTGTGGAGAGAGAGCAAAAATTGCCAAGGGGAAGGCATTTCTAGAAGCTCTGGAGGCCTTCTCAATGACAGTTCTACTGTGTATGTGTGTGTGTTCAAGCTGTGCACAACGCGTTTTGAATCTGCATATCTCCACCCATTTTAACACACCCTCCATCCCCCTTTTGCTCTAAAGTGTGCAGTAACTGAGTGGGAAATTCAAAAAACAGACAGGCGAGCAGTTGTCTTCCCAACTCTCCTGAATCTGGGCACAGACCCCCCCCTGCCATGTGGTCTGCTGCTGCACCAGCAGCAGACTGAAGACGGCGGCCATTTTTCACTGCCTGTTATAGGCCAAGAGCCCATTGTGACACGTGAGAGTTCCGGAGACAATGGCCAAAGGCTCATTGTGACTGCACGTGAAGGTTCCGTGCTCAGATTCTATCTACTGCAGGCAGCGCACCTGATTGGTCCAAAGCATTACAATACTCACACAGGTGTAGATGGACAAGACAAGCATAGTCAAGATCAGCACAGACACCATTTTTCCTTTTTTTTAAATACATATAATACACCACATTTAAAATTCGGTGGTCCACAAGAGGGAGACAATGTTTCACAAAAGAATTCATGCCGTCAGAAAAGTGGTATATATGGCAGAGCTACTCATTGGACACTTCAATTTAAACAGTACTGACAGCCGGGGCCTAATTTTGTAGATGGCACAGTATATTTGCAACACTGTAACAAAGGCCTAATACAGGCCTACATCTTAACACACCTGTTGCAACCAGTAAAGACACATTGATTGATTGCATATTGAATGCAATACAATGTTTGACATACATAGGTGAAAGCAAAGCCCCCAACTGGTCCCCAAATAGGGGACGTATCAGATACTACACTTGATCTTGAGCGGCGGCGACGACGACGGATGCGAAAGGCAGAGGAGAGATAACCAGAAATGGTTTGCCACTTCTGCCGCACCAAGGCCTAAAACCGACACCCATTGTGGAGAGAGAGCAAAAATTGCCAAGGGGAAGGCATTTCTAGAAGCTCTGGAGGCCTTCTCATTGACAGTTCTACTGTGTATGTGTGTGTGTTCAAGCTGTGCACAACGCGTTTTGAATCTGCATATCTCCACCCATTTTAACACACCCTCCATCCCCCTTTTGCTCTAAAGTGTGCAGTAACTGAGTGGGAAATTCAAAAAACAGACAGGCGAGCAGTTTTCTTCCCAACTCTCCTGAAGCTGGGCACAGACCCCCCCTGCCATGTGGTCTGCTGCTGCACCAGCAGCAGACTGAAGACAGCGGCCATTTTTCACTGCCTGTTATAGGCCAAGAGCCCATTGTGACACGTGAGAGTTCCGGAGACAATGGCCAAAGGCTCATTGTGACTGCACGTGAAGGTTCCGTGCTCAGATTCTATCTACTGCAGGCAGCGCACCTGATTGGTCCAAAGCATTACAATACTCACACAGGTGTAGATGGACAAGACAAGCATAGTCAAGATCAGCAGAGACACCATTTTTCCTTTTTTTTAAATACATATAATACACCACATTTAAAATTCGGTGGTCCACAAGAGGGAGACAATGTTTCACAAAAGAATTCATGCCGTCAGAAAAGTGGTATATATGGCAGAGCTACTCATTGGATACTTCAATTTAAACAGTACTGACAGCCGGGGCCTAATTTTGTAGATGGCACAGAATATTTGCAACACTGTAACAAAGGCCTAATACAGGCCTACAACTTAACACACCTGTTGCAACCAGTAAAGACACATTGATTGATTGCATATTGAATGCAATACAATGTTTGACATACATAGGTGAAAGCAAAGCCCCCAACTGGTCCCCAAATAGGGGACGTATCAGATACTACACTTGATCTTGAGCGGCGGCGACGACGACGGATGCGAAAGGCAGAGGAGAGATAACCAGAAATGGTTTGCCACTTCTGCCGCACCAAGGCCTAAAACCGACACCCATTGTGGAGAGAGAGCAAAAATTGCCAAGGGGAAGGCATTTCTAGAAGCTCTGGAGGCCTTCTCAATGACAGTTCTACTGTGTATGTGTGTGTGTTCAAGCTGTGCACAACGCGTTTTGAATCTGCATATCTCCACCCATTTTAACACACCCTCCATCCCCCTTTTGCTCTAAAGTGTGCAGTAACTGAGTGGGAAATTCAAAAAACAGACAGGCGAGCAGTTTTCTTCCCAACTCTCCTGAAGCTGGGCACAGACCACCCCTGCCATGTGGTCTGCTGCTGCACCAGCAGCAGACTGAAGACAGCGGCCATTTTTCACTGCCTGTTATAGGCCAAGAGCCCATTGTGACACGTGAGAGTTCCGGAGACAATGGCCAAAGGCTCATTGTGACTGCACGTGAAGGTTCCGTGCTCAGATTCTATCTACTGCAGGCAGCGCACCTGATTGGTCCAAAGCATTACAATACTCACACAGGTGTAGATGGACAAGACAAGCATAGTCAAGATCAGCAGAGACACCATTTTTCCTTTTTTTTAAATACATATAATACACCACATTTAAAATTCGGTGGTCCACAAGAGGGAGACAATGTTTCACAAAAGAATTCATGCCGTCAGAAAAGTGGTATATATGGCAGAGCTACTCATTGGATACTTCAATGTAAACAGTACTGACAGCCGGGGCCTAATTTTGTAGATGGCACAGTATATTTGCAACACTGTAACAAAGGCCTAATACAGGCCTACATCTTAACACACCTGTTGCAACCAGTAAAGACACATTGATTGATTGCATATTGAATGCAATACAATGTTTGACATACATAGGTGAAAGCAAAGCCCCCAACTGGTCCCCAAATAGGGGACGTATCAGATACTACACTTGATCTTGAGCGGCGGCGACGACGACGGATGCGAAAGGCAGAGGAGAGATAACCAGAAATGGTTTGCCACTTCTGCCGCACCAAGGCCTAAAACCGACACCCATTGTGGAGAGAGAGCAAAAATTGCCAAGGGGAAGGCATTTCTAGAAGCTCTGGAGGCCTTCTCAATGACAGTTCTACTGTGTATGTGTGTGTGTTCAAGCTGTGCACAACGCGTTTTGAATCTGCATATCTCCACCCATTTTAACACACCCTCCATCCCCCTTTTGCTCTAAAGTGTGCAGTAACTGAGTGGGAAATTCAAAAAACAGACAGGCGAGCAGTTTTCTTCCCAACTCTCCTGAAGCTGGGCACAGACCCCCCCTGCCATGTGGTCTGCTGCTGCACCAGCAGCAGACTGAAGACAGCGGCCATTTTTCACTGCCTGTTATAGGCCAAGAGCCCATTGTGACACGTGAGAGTTCCGGAGACAATGGCCAAAGGCTCATTGTGACTGCACGTGAAGGTTCCGTGCTCAGATTCTATCTACTGCAGGCAGCGCACCTGATTGGTCCAAAGCATTACAATACTCACACAGGTGTAGATGGACAAGACAAGCATAGTCAAGATCAGCACAGACACCATTTTTCCTTTTTTTTAAATACATATAATACACCACATTTAAAATTCGGTGGTCCACAAGAGGGAGACAATGTTTCACAAAAGAATTCATGCCGTCAGAAAAGTGGTATATATGGCAGAGCTACTCATTGGATACTTCAATTTAAACAGTACTGACAGCCGGGGCCTAATTTTGTAGATGGCACAGAATATTTGCAACACTGTAACAAAGGCCTAATACAGGCCTACATCTTAACACACCTGTTGCAACCAGTAAAGACACATTGATTGATTGCATATTGAATGCAATACAATGTTTGACATACATAGGTGAAAGCAAAGCCCCCAACTGGTCCCCAAATAGGGGACGTATCAGATACTACACTTGATCTTGAGCGGCGGCGACGACGACGGATGCGAAAGGCAGAGGAGAGATAACCAGAAATGGTTTGCCACCTCTGCCGCACCAAGGCCTAAAACCGACACCCATTGTGGAGAGAGAGCAAAAATTGCCAAGGGGAAGGCATTTCTAGAAGCTCTGGAGGCCTTCTCAATGACAGTTCTACTGTGTATGTGTGTGTGTTCAAGCTGTGCACAACGCGTTTTGAATCTGCATATCTCCACCTATTTTAACACACCCTCCATCCCCCTTTTGCTCTAAAGTGTGCAGTAACTGAGTGGGAAATTCAAAAAACAGACAGGCGAGCAGTTGTCTTCCCAACTCTCCTGAAGCTGGGCACAGACCCCCCCTGCCATGTGGTCTGCTGCTGCACCAGCAGCAGACTGAAGACGGCGGCCATTTTTCACTGCCTGTTATAGGCCAAGAGCCCATTGTGACACGTGAGAGTTCCGGAGACAATGGCCAAAGGCTCATTGTGACTGCACGTGAAGGTTCCGTGCTCAGATTCTATCTACTGCAGGCAGCGCACCTGATTGGTCCAAAGCATTACAATACTCACACAGGTGTAGATGGACAAGACAAGCATAGTCAAGATCAGCACAGACACCATTTTTCCTTTTTTTTAAATACATATAATACACCACATTTAAAATTCAGTGGTCCACAAGAGGGAGACAATGTTTCACAAAAGAATTCATGCAGTCAGAAAAGTGGTATATATGGCAGAGCTACTCATTGGACACTTCAATTTAAACAGTACTGACAGCCGGGGCCTAATTTTGTAGATGGCACAGTATATTTGCAACACTGTAACAAAGGCCTAATACAGGCCTACATCTTAACACACCTGTTGCAACCAGTAAAGACACATTGATTGATTGCATATTGAATGCAATACAATGTTTGACATACATAGGTGAAAGCAAAGCCCCCAACTGGTCCCCAAATAGGGGACGTATCAGATACTACACTTGATCTTGAGCGGCGGCGACGACGACGGATGCGAAAGGCAGAGGAGAGATAACCAGAAATGGTTTGCCACTTCTGCCGCACCAAGGCCTAAAACCGACACCCATTGTGGAGAGAGAGCAAAAATTGCCAAGGGGAAGGCATTTCTAGAAGCTCTGGAGGCCTTCTCAATGACAGTTCTACTGTGTATGTGTGTGTGTTCAAGCTGTGCACAACGCGTTTTGAATCTGCATATCTCCACCCATTTTAACACACCCTCCATCCCCCTTTTGCTCTAAAGTGTGCAGTAACTGAGTGGGAAATTCAAAAAACAGACAGGCGAGCAGTTGTCTTCCCAACTCTCCTGAATCTGGGCACAGACCCCCCCCTGCCATGTGGTCTGCTGCTGCACCAGCAGCAGACTGAAGACGGCGGCCATTTTTCACTGCCTGTTATAGGCCAAGAGCCCATTGTGACACGTGAGAGTTCCGGAGACAATGGCCAAAGGCTCATTGTGACTGCACGTGAAGGTTCCGTGCTCAGATTCTATCTACTGCAGGCAGCGCACCTGATTGGTCCAAAGCATTACAATACTCACACAGGTGTAGATGGACAAGACAAGCATAGTCAAGATCAGCACAGACACCATTTTTCCTTTTTTTTAAATACATATAATACACCACATTTAAAATTCGGTGGTCCACAAGAGGGAGACAATGTTTCACAAAAGAATTCATGCCGTCAGAAAAGTGGTATATATGGCAGAGCTACTCATTGGACACTTCAATTTAAACAGTACTGACAGCCGGGGCCTAATTTTGTAGATGGCACAGTATATTTGCAACACTGTAACAAAGGCCTAATACAGGCCTACATCTTAACACACCTGTTGCAACCAGTAAAGACACATTGATTGATTGCATATTGAATGCAATACAATGTTTGACATACATAGGTGAAAGCAAAGCCCCCAACTGGTCCCCAAATAGGGGACGTATCAGATACTACACTTGATCTTGAGCGGCGGCGACGACGACGGATGCGAAAGGCAGAGGAGAGATAACCAGAAATGGTTTGCCACTTCTGCCGCACCAAGGCCTAAAACCGACACCCATTGTGGAGAGAGAGCAAAAATTGCCAAGGGGAAGGCATTTCTAGAAGCTCTGGAGGCCTTCTCATTGACAGTTCTACTGTGTATGTGTGTGTGTTCAAGCTGTGCACAACGCGTTTTGAATCTGCATATCTCCACCCATTTTAACACACCCTCCATCCCCCTTTTGCTCTAAAGTGTGCAGTAACTGAGTGGGAAATTCAAAAAACAGACAGGCGAGCAGTTTTCTTCCCAACTCTCCTGAAGCTGGGCACAGACCCCCCCTGCCATGTGGTCTGCTGCTGCACCAGCAGCAGACTGAAGACAGCGGCCATTTTTCACTGCCTGTTATAGGCCAAGAGCCCATTGTGACACGTGAGAGTTCCGGAGACAATGGCCAAAGGCTCATTGTGACTGCACGTGAAGGTTCCGTGCTCAGATTCTATCTACTGCAGGCAGCGCACCTGATTGGTCCAAAGCATTACAATACTCACACAGGTGTAGATGGACAAGACAAGCATAGTCAAGATCAGCAGAGACACCATTTTTCCTTTTTTTTAAATACATATAATACACCACATTTAAAATTCGGTGGTCCACAAGAGGGAGACAATGTTTCACAAAAGAATTCATGCCGTCAGAAAAGTGGTATATATGGCAGAGCTACTCATTGGATACTTCAATTTAAACAGTACTGACAGCCGGGGCCTAATTTTGTAGATGGCACAGAATATTTGCAACACTGTAACAAAGGCCTAATACAGGCCTACAACTTAACACACCTGTTGCAACCAGTAAAGACACATTGATTGATTGCATATTGAATGCAATACAATGTTTGACATACATAGGTGAAAGCAAAGCCCCCAACTGGTCCCCAAATAGGGGACGTATCAGATACTACACTTGATCTTGAGCGGCGGCGACGACGACGGATGCGAAAGGCAGAGGAGAGATAACCAGAAATGGTTTGCCACTTCTGCCGCACCAAGGCCTAAAACCGACACCCATTGTGGAGAGAGAGCAAAAATTGCCAAGGGGAAGGCATTTCTAGAAGCTCTGGAGGCCTTCTCAATGACAGTTCTACTGTGTATGTGTGTGTGTTCAAGCTGTGCACAACGCGTTTTGAATCTGCATATCTCCACCCATTTTAACACACCCTCCATCCCCCTTTTGCTCTAAAGTGTGCAGTAACTGAGTGGGAAATTCAAAAAACAGACAGGCGAGCAGTTTTCTTCCCAACTCTCCTGAAGCTGGGCACAGACCCCCCCTGCCATGTGGTCTGCTGCTGCACCAGCAGCAGACTGAAGACAGCGGCCATTTTTCACTGCCTGTTATAGGCCAAGAGCCCATTGTGACACGTGAGAGTTCCGGAGACAATGGCCAAAGGCTCATTGTGACTGCACGTGAAGGTTCCGTGCTCAGATTCTATCTACTGCAGGCAGCGCACCTGATTGGTCCAAAGCATTACAATACTCACACAGGTGTAGATGGACAAGACAAGCATAGTCAAGATCAGCAGAGACACCATTTTTCCTTTTTTTTAAATACATATAATACACCACATTTAAAATTCGGTGGTCCACAAGAGGGAGACAATGTTTCACAAAAGAATTCATGCCGTCAGAAAAGTGGTATATATGGCAGAGCTACTCATTGGATACTTCAATGTAAACAGTACTGACAGCCGGGGCCTAATTTTGTAGATGGCACAGTATATTTGCAACACTGTAACAAAGGCCTAATACAGGCCTACATCTTAACACACCTGTTGCAACCAGTAAAGACACATTGATTGATTGCATATTGAATGCAATACAATGTTTGACATACATAGGTGAAAGCAAAGCCCCCAACTGGTCCCCAAATAGGGGACGTATCAGATACTACACTTGATCTTGAGCGGCGGCGACGACGACGGATGCGAAAGGCAGAGGAGAGATAACCAGAAATGGTTTGCCACCTCTGCCGCACCAAGGCCTAAAACCGACACCCATTGTGGAGAGAGAGCAAAAATTGCCAAGGGGAAGGCATTTCTAGAAGCTCTGGAGGCCTTCTCAATGACAGTTCTACTGTGTATGTGTGTGTGTTCAAGCTGTGCACAACGCGTTTTGAATCTGCATATCTCCACCTATTTTAACACACCCTCCATCCCCCTTTTGCTCTAAAGTGTGCAGTAACTGAGTGGGAAATTCAAAAAACAGACAGGCGAGCAGTTGTCTTCCCAACTCTCCTGAAGCTGGGCACAGACCCCCCCTGCCATGTGGTCTGCTGCTGCACCAGCAGCAGACTGAAGACGGCGGCCATTTTTCACTGCCTGTTATAGGCCAAGAGCCCATTGTGACACGTGAGAGTTCCGGAGACAATGGCCAAAGGCTCATTGTGACTGCACGTGAAGGTTCCGTGCTCAGATTCTATCTACTGCAGGCAGCGCACCTGATTGGTCCAAAGCATTACAATACTCACACAGGTGTAGATGGACAAGACAAGCATAGTCAAGATCAGCACAGACACCATTTTTCCTTTTTTTTAAATACATATAATACACCACATTTAAAATTCAGTGGTCCACAAGAGGGAGACAATGTTTCACAAAAGAATTCATGCAGTCAGAAAAGTGGTATATATGGCAGAGCTACTCATTGGACACTTCAATTTAAACAGTACTGACAGCCGGGGCCTAATTTTGTAGATGGCACAGTATATTTGCAACACTGTAACAAAGGCCTAATACAGGCCTACATCTTAACACACCTGTTGCAACCAGTAAAGACACATTGATTGATTGCATATTGAATGCAATACAATGTTTGACATACATAGGTGAAAGCAAAGCCCCCAACTGGTCCCCAAATAGGGGACGTATCAGATACTACACTTGATCTTGAGCGGCGGCGACGACGACGGATGCGAAAGGCAGAGGAGAGATAACCAGAAATGGTTTGCCACTTCTGCCGCACCAAGGCCTAAAACCGACACCCATTGTGGAGAGAGAGCAAAAATTGCCAAGGGGAAGGCATTTCTAGAAGCTCTGGAGGCCTTCTCAATGACAGTTCTACTGTGTATGTGTGTGTGTTCAAGCTGTGCACAACGCGTTTTGAATCTGCATATCTCCACCCATTTTAACACACCCTCCATCCCCCTTTTGCTCTAAAGTGTGCAGTAACTGAGTGGGAAATTCAAAAAACAGACAGGCGAGCAGTTTTCTTCCCAACTCTCCTGAAGCTGGGCACAGACCACCCCTGCCATGTGGTCTGCTGCTGCACCAGCAGCAGACTGAAGACAGCGGCCATTTTTCACTGCCTGTTATAGGCCAAGAGCCCATTGTGACACGTGAGAGTTCCGGAGACAATGGCCAAAGGCTCATTGTGACTGCACGTGAAGGTTCCGTGCTCAGATTCTATCTACTGCAGGCAGCGCACCTGATTGGTCCAAAGCATTACAATACTCACACAGGTGTAGATGGACAAGACAAGCATAGTCAAGATCAGCAGAGACACCATTTTTCCTTTTTTTTAAATACATATAATACACCACATTTAAAATTCGGTGGTCCACAAGAGGGAGACAATGTTTCACAAAAGAATTCATGCCGTCAGAAAAGTGGTATATATGGCAGAGCTACTCATTGGATACTTCAATGTAAACAGTACTGACAGCCGGGGCCTAATTTTGTAGATGGCACAGTATATTTGCAACACTGTAACAAAGGCCTAATACAGGCCTACATCTTAACACACCTGTTGCAACCAGTAAAGACACATTGATTGATTGCATATTGAATGCAATACAATGTTTGACATACATAGGTGAAAGCAAAGCCCCCAACTGGTCCCCAAATAGGGGACGTATCAGATACTACACTTGATCTTGAGCGGCGGCGACGACGACGGATGCGAAAGGCAGAGGAGAGATAACCAGAAATGGTTTGCCACTTCTGCCGCACCAAGGCCTAAAACCGACACCCATTGTGGAGAGAGAGCAAAAATTGCCAAGGGGAAGGCATTTCTAGAAGCTCTGGAGGCCTTCTCAATGACAGTTCTACTGTGTATGTGTGTGTGTTCAAGCTGTGCACAACGCGTTTTGAATCTGCATATCTCCACCCATTTTAACACACCCTCCATCCCCCTTTTGCTCTAAAGTGTGCAGTAACTGAGTGGGAAATTCAAAAAACAGACAGGCGAGCAGTTTTCTTCCCAACTCTCCTGAAGCTGGGCACAGACCCCCCCTGCCATGTGGTCTGCTGCTGCACCAGCAGCAGACTGAAGACAGCGGCCATTTTTCACTGCCTGTTATAGGCCAAGAGCCCATTGTGACACGTGAGAGTTCCGGAGACAATGGCCAAAGGCTCATTGTGACTGCACGTGAAGGTTCCGTGCTCAGATTCTATCTACTGCAGGCAGCGCACCTGATTGGTCCAAAGCATTACAATACTCACACAGGTGTAGATGGACAAGACAAGCATAGTCAAGATCAGCACAGACACCATTTTTCCTTTTTTTTAAATACATATAATACACCACATTTAAAATTCGGTGGTCCACAAGAGGGAGACAATGTTTCACAAAAGAATTCATGCCGTCAGAAAAGTGGTATATATGGCAGAGCTACTCATTGGATACTTCAATTTAAACAGTACTGACAGCCGGGGCCTAATTTTGTAGATGGCACAGAATATTTGCAACACTGTAACAAAGGCCTAATACAGGCCTACATCTTAACACACCTGTTGCAACCAGTAAAGACACATTGATTGATTGCATATTGAATGCAATACAATGTTTGACATACATAGGTGAAAGCAAAGCCCCCAACTGGTCCCCAAATAGGGGACGTATCAGATACTACACTTGATCTTGAGCGGCGGCGACGACGACGGATGCGAAAGGCAGAGGAGAGATAACCAGAAATGGTTTGCCACCTCTGCCGCACCAAGGCCTAAAACCGACACCCATTGTGGAGAGAGAGCAAAAATTGCCAAGGGGAAGGCATTTCTAGAAGCTCTGGAGGCCTTCTCAATGACAGTTCTACTGTGTATGTGTGTGTGTTCAAGCTGTGCACAACGCGTTTTGAATCTGCATATCTCCACCTATTTTAACACACCCTCCATCCCCCTTTTGCTCTAAAGTGTGCAGTAACTGAGTGGGAAATTCAAAAAACAGACAGGCGAGCAGTTGTCTTCCCAACTCTCCTGAAGCTGGGCACAGACCCCCCCTGCCATGTGGTCTGCTGCTGCACCAGCAGCAGACTGAAGACGGCGGCCATTTTTCACTGCCTGTTATAGGCCAAGAGCCCATTGTGACACGTGAGAGTTCCGGAGACAATGGCCAAAGGCTCATTGTGACTGCACGTGAAGGTTCCGTGCTCAGATTCTATCTACTGCAGGCAGCGCACCTGATTGGTCCAAAGCATTACAATACTCACACAGGTGTAGATGGACAAGACAAGCATAGTCAAGATCAGCACAGACACCATTTTTCCTTTTTTTTAAATACATATAATACACCACATTTAAAATTCAGTGGTCCACAAGAGGGAGACAATGTTTCACAAAAGAATTCATGCAGTCAGAAAAGTGGTATATATGGCAGAGCTACTCATTGGACACTTCAATTTAAACAGTACTGACAGCCGGGGCCTAATTTTGTAGATGGCACAGTATATTTGCAACACTGTAACAAAGGCCTAATACAGGCCTACATCTTAACACACCTGTTGCAACCAGTAAAGACACATTGATTGATTGCATATTGAATGCAATACAATGTTTGACATACATAGGTGAAAGCAAAGCCCCCAACTGGTCCCCAAATAGGGGACGTATCAGATACTACACTTGATCTTGAGCGGCGGCGACGACGACGGATGCGAAAGGCAGAGGAGAGATAACCAGAAATGGTTTGCCACTTCTGCCGCACCAAGGCCTAAAACCGACACCCATTGTGGAGAGAGAGCAAAAATTGCCAAGGGGAAGGCATTTCTAGAAGCTCTGGAGGCCTTCTCAATGACAGTTCTACTGTGTATGTGTGTGTGTTCAAGCTGTGCACAACGCGTTTTGAATCTGCATATCTCCACCCATTTTAACACACCCTCCATCCCCCTTTTGCTCTAAAGTGTGCAGTAACTGAGTGGGAAATTCAAAAAACAGACAGGCGAGCAGTTGTCTTCCCAACTCTCCTGAATCTGGGCACAGACCCCCCCCTGCCATGTGGTCTGCTGCTGCACCAGCAGCAGACTGAAGACGGCGGCCATTTTTCACTGCCTGTTATAGGCCAAGAGCCCATTGTGACACGTGAGAGTTCCGGAGACAATGGCCAAAGGCTCATTGTGACTGCACGTGAAGGTTCCGTGCTCAGATTCTATCTACTGCAGGCAGCGCACCTGATTGGTCCAAAGCATTACAATACTCACACAGGTGTAGATGGACAAGACAAGCATAGTCAAGATCAGCACAGACACCATTTTTCCTTTTTTTTAAATACATATAATACACCACATTTAAAATTCGGTGGTCCACAAGAGGGAGACAATGTTTCACAAAAGAATTCATGCCGTCAGAAAAGTGGTATATATGGCAGAGCTACTCATTGGACACTTCAATTTAAACAGTACTGACAGCCGGGGCCTAATTTTGTAGATGGCACAGTATATTTGCAACACTGTAACAAAGGCCTAATACAGGCCTACATCTTAACACACCTGTTGCAACCAGTAAAGACACATTGATTGATTGCATATTGAATGCAATACAATGTTTGACATACATAGGTGAAAGCAAAGCCCCCAACTGGTCCCCAAATAGGGGACGTATCAGATACTACACTTGATCTTGAGCGGCGGCGACGACGACGGATGCGAAAGGCAGAGGAGAGATAACCAGAAATGGTTTGCCACTTCTGCCGCACCAAGGCCTAAAACCGACACCCATTGTGGAGAGAGAGCAAAAATTGCCAAGGGGAAGGCATTTCTAGAAGCTCTGGAGGCCTTCTCATTGACAGTTCTACTGTGTATGTGTGTGTGTTCAAGCTGTGCACAACGCGTTTTGAATCTGCATATCTCCACCCATTTTAACACACCCTCCATCCCCCTTTTGCTCTAAAGTGTGCAGTAACTGAGTGGGAAATTCAAAAAACAGACAGGCGAGCAGTTTTCTTCCCAACTCTCCTGAAGCTGGGCACAGACCCCCCCTGCCATGTGGTCTGCTGCTGCACCAGCAGCAGACTGAAGACAGCGGCCATTTTTCACTGCCTGTTATAGGCCAAGAGCCCATTGTGACACGTGAGAGTTCCGGAGACAATGGCCAAAGGCTCATTGTGACTGCACGTGAAGGTTCCGTGCTCAGATTCTATCTACTGCAGGCAGCGCACCTGATTGGTCCAAAGCATTACAATACTCACACAGGTGTAGATGGACAAGACAAGCATAGTCAAGATCAGCAGAGACACCATTTTTCCTTTTTTTTAAATACATATAATACACCACATTTAAAATTCGGTGGTCCACAAGAGGGAGACAATGTTTCACAAAAGAATTCATGCCGTCAGAAAAGTGGTATATATGGCAGAGCTACTCATTGGATACTTCAATTTAAACAGTACTGACAGCCGGGGCCTAATTTTGTAGATGGCACAGAATATTTGCAACACTGTAACAAAGGCCTAATACAGGCCTACAACTTAACACACCTGTTGCAACCAGTAAAGACACATTGATTGATTGCATATTGAATGCAATACAATGTTTGACATACATAGGTGAAAGCAAAGCCCCCAACTGGTCCCCAAATAGGGGACGTATCAGATACTACACTTGATCTTGAGCGGCGGCGACGACGACGGATGCGAAAGGCAGAGGAGAGATAACCAGAAATGGTTTGCCACTTCTGCCGCACCAAGGCCTAAAACCGACACCCATTGTGGAGAGAGAGCAAAAATTGCCAAGGGGAAGGCATTTCTAGAAGCTCTGGAGGCCTTCTCAATGACAGTTCTACTGTGTATGTGTGTGTGTTCAAGCTGTGCACAACGCGTTTTGAATCTGCATATCTCCACCCATTTTAACACACCCTCCATCCCCCTTTTGCTCTAAAGTGTGCAGTAACTGAGTGGGAAATTCAAAAAACAGACAGGCGAGCAGTTTTCTTCCCAACTCTCCTGAAGCTGGGCACAGACCCCCCCTGCCATGTGGTCTGCTGCTGCACCAGCAGCAGACTGAAGACAGCGGCCATTTTTCACTGCCTGTTATAGGCCAAGAGCCCATTGTGACACGTGAGAGTTCCGGAGACAATGGCCAAAGGCTCATTGTGACTGCACGTGAAGGTTCCGTGCTCAGATTCTATCTACTGCAGGCAGCGCACCTGATTGGTCCAAAGCATTACAATACTCACACAGGTGTAGATGGACAAGACAAGCATAGTCAAGATCAGCAGAGACACCATTTTTCCTTTTTTTTAAATACATATAATACACCACATTTAAAATTCGGTGGTCCACAAGAGGGAGACAATGTTTCACAAAAGAATTCATGCCGTCAGAAAAGTGGTATATATGGCAGAGCTACTCATTGGATACTTCAATGTAAACAGTACTGACAGCCGGGGCCTAATTTTGTAGATGGCACAGTATATTTGCAACACTGTAACAAAGGCCTAATACAGGCCTACATCTTAACACACCTGTTGCAACCAGTAAAGACACATTGATTGATTGCATATTGAATGCAATACAATGTTTGACATACATAGGTGAAAGCAAAGCCCCCAACTGGTCCCCAAATAGGGGACGTATCAGATACTACACTTGATCTTGAGCGGCGGCGACGACGACGGATGCGAAAGGCAGAGGAGAGATAACCAGAAATGGTTTGCCACCTCTGCCGCACCAAGGCCTAAAACCGACACCCATTGTGGAGAGAGAGCAAAAATTGCCAAGGGGAAGGCATTTCTAGAAGCTCTGGAGGCCTTCTCAATGACAGTTCTACTGTGTATGTGTGTGTGTTCAAGCTGTGCACAACGCGTTTTGAATCTGCATATCTCCACCTATTTTAACACACCCTCCATCCCCCTTTTGCTCTAAAGTGTGCAGTAACTGAGTGGGAAATTCAAAAAACAGACAGGCGAGCAGTTGTCTTCCCAACTCTCCTGAAGCTGGGCACAGACCCCCCCTGCCATGTGGTCTGCTGCTGCACCAGCAGCAGACTGAAGACGGCGGCCATTTTTCACTGCCTGTTATAGGCCAAGAGCCCATTGTGACACGTGAGAGTTCCGGAGACAATGGCCAAAGGCTCATTGTGACTGCACGTGAAGGTTCCGTGCTCAGATTCTATCTACTGCAGGCAGCGCACCTGATTGGTCCAAAGCATTACAATACTCACACAGGTGTAGATGGACAAGACAAGCATAGTCAAGATCAGCACAGACACCATTTTTCCTTTTTTTTAAATACATATAATACACCACATTTAAAATTCAGTGGTCCACAAGAGGGAGACAATGTTTCACAAAAGAATTCATGCAGTCAGAAAAGTGGTATATATGGCAGAGCTACTCATTGGACACTTCAATTTAAACAGTACTGACAGCCGGGGCCTAATTTTGTAGATGGCACAGTATATTTGCAACACTGTAACAAAGGCCTAATACAGGCCTACATCTTAACACACCTGTTGCAACCAGTAAAGACACATTGATTGATTGCATATTGAATGCAATACAATGTTTGACATACATAGGTGAAAGCAAAGCCCCCAACTGGTCCCCAAATAGGGGACGTATCAGATACTACACTTGATCTTGAGCGGCGGCGACGACGACGGATGCGAAAGGCAGAGGAGAGATAACCAGAAATGGTTTGCCACTTCTGCCGCACCAAGGCCTAAAACCGACACCCATTGTGGAGAGAGAGCAAAAATTGCCAAGGGGAAGGCATTTCTAGAAGCTCTGGAGGCCTTCTCAATGACAGTTCTACTGTGTATGTGTGTGTGTTCAAGCTGTGCACAACGCGTTTTGAATCTGCATATCTCCACCCATTTTAACACACCCTCCATCCCCCTTTTGCTCTAAAGTGTGCAGTAACTGAGTGGGAAATTCAAAAAACAGACAGGCGAGCAGTTGTCTTCCCAACTCTCCTGAATCTGGGCACAGACCCCCCCCTGCCATGTGGTCTGCTGCTGCACCAGCAGCAGACTGAAGACGGCGGCCATTTTTCACTGCCTGTTATAGGCCAAGAGCCCATTGTGACACGTGAGAGTTCCGGAGACAATGGCCAAAGGCTCATTGTGACTGCACGTGAAGGTTCCGTGCTCAGATTCTATCTACTGCAGGCAGCGCACCTGATTGGTCCAAAGCATTACAATACTCACACAGGTGTAGATGGACAAGACAAGCATAGTCAAGATCAGCACAGACACCATTTTTCCTTTTTTTTAAATACATATAATACACCACATTTAAAATTCGGTGGTCCACAAGAGGGAGACAATGTTTCACAAAAGAATTCATGCCGTCAGAAAAGTGGTATATATGGCAGAGCTACTCATTGGACACTTCAATTTAAACAGTACTGACAGCCGGGGCCTAATTTTGTAGATGGCACAGTATATTTGCAACACTGTAACAAAGGCCTAATACAGGCCTACATCTTAACACACCTGTTGCAACCAGTAAAGACACATTGATTGATTGCATATTGAATGCAATACAATGTTTGACATACATAGGTGAAAGCAAAGCCCCCAACTGGTCCCCAAATAGGGGACGTATCAGATACTACACTTGATCTTGAGCGGCGGCGACGACGACGGATGCGAAAGGCAGAGGAGAGATAACCAGAAATGGTTTGCCACTTCTGCCGCACCAAGGCCTAAAACCGACACCCATTGTGGAGAGAGAGCAAAAATTGCCAAGGGGAAGGCATTTCTAGAAGCTCTGGAGGCCTTCTCAATGACAGTTCTACTGTGTATGTGTGTGTGTTCAAGCTGTGCACAACGCGTTTTGAATCTGCATATCTCCACCCATTTTAACACACCCTCCATCCCCCTTTTGCTCTAAAGTGTGCAGTAACTGAGTGGGAAATTCAAAAAACAGACAGGCGAGCAGTTGTCTTCCCAACTCTCCTGAATCTGGGCACAGACCCCCCCCTGCCATGTGGTCTGCTGCTGCACCAGCAGCAGACTGAAGACGGCGGCCATTTTTCACTGCCTGTTATAGGCCAAGAGCCCATTGTGACACGTGAGAGTTCCGGAGACAATGGCCAAAGGCTCATTGTGACTGCACGTGAAGGTTCCGTGCTCAGATTCTATCTACTGCAGGCAGCGCACCTGATTGGTCCAAAGCATTACAATACTCACACAGGTGTAGATGGACAAGACAAGCATAGTCAAGATCAGCACAGACACCATTTTTCCTTTTTTTTAAATACATATAATACACCACATTTAAAATTCGGTGGTCCACAAGAGGGAGACAATGTTTCACAAAAGAATTCATGCCGTCAGAAAAGTGGTATATATGGCAGAGCTACTCATTGGACACTTCAATTTAAACAGTACTGACAGCCGGGGCCTAATTTTGTAGATGGCACAGTATATTTGCAACACTGTAACAAAGGCCTAATACAGGCCTACATCTTAACACACCTGTTGCAACCAGTAAAGACACATTGATTGATTGCATATTGAATGCAATACAATGTTTGACATACATAGGTGAAAGCAAAGCCCCCAACTGGTCCCCAAATAGGGGACGTATCAGATACTACACTTGATCTTGAGCGGCGGCGACGACGACGGATGCGAAAGGCAGAGGAGAGATAACCAGAAATGGTTTGCCACTTCTGCCGCACCAAGGCCTAAAACCGACACCCATTGTGGAGAGAGAGCAAAAATTGCCAAGGGGAAGGCATTTCTAGAAGCTCTGGAGGCCTTCTCATTGACAGTTCTACTGTGTATGTGTGTGTGTTCAAGCTGTGCACAACGCGTTTTGAATCTGCATATCTCCACCCATTTTAACACACCCTCCATCCCCCTTTTGCTCTAAAGTGTGCAGTAACTGAGTGGGAAATTCAAAAAACAGACAGGCGAGCAGTTTTCTTCCCAACTCTCCTGAAGCTGGGCACAGACCCCCCCTGCCATGTGGTCTGCTGCTGCACCAGCAGCAGACTGAAGACAGCGGCCATTTTTCACTGCCTGTTATAGGCCAAGAGCCCATTGTGACACGTGAGAGTTCCGGAGACAATGGCCAAAGGCTCATTGTGACTGCACGTGAAGGTTCCGTGCTCAGATTCTATCTACTGCAGGCAGCGCACCTGATTGGTCCAAAGCATTACAATACTCACACAGGTGTAGATGGACAAGACAAGCATAGTCAAGATCAGCAGAGACACCATTTTTCCTTTTTTTTAAATACATATAATACACCACATTTAAAATTCGGTGGTCCACAAGAGGGAGACAATGTTTCACAAAAGAATTCATGCCGTCAGAAAAGTGGTATATATGGCAGAGCTACTCATTGGATACTTCAATTTAAACAGTACTGACAGCCGGGGCCTAATTTTGTAGATGGCACAGAATATTTGCAACACTGTAACAAAGGCCTAATACAGGCCTACAACTTAACACACCTGTTGCAACCAGTAAAGACACATTGATTGATTGCATATTGAATGCAATACAATGTTTGACATACATAGGTGAAAGCAAAGCCCCCAACTGGTCCCCAAATAGGGGACGTATCAGATACTACACTTGATCTTGAGCGGCGGCGACGACGACGGATGCGAAAGGCAGAGGAGAGATAACCAGAAATGGTTTGCCACTTCTGCCGCACCAAGGCCTAAAACCGACACCCATTGTGGAGAGAGAGCAAAAATTGCCAAGGGGAAGGCATTTCTAGAAGCTCTGGAGGCCTTCTCAATGACAGTTCTACTGTGTATGTGTGTGTGTTCAAGCTGTGCACAACGCGTTTTGAATCTGCATATCTCCACCCATTTTAACACACCCTCCATCCCCCTTTTGCTCTAAAGTGTGCAGTAACTGAGTGGGAAATTCAAAAAACAGACAGGCGAGCAGTTTTCTTCCCAACTCTCCTGAAGCTGGGCACAGACCACCCCTGCCATGTGGTCTGCTGCTGCACCAGCAGCAGACTGAAGACAGCGGCCATTTTTCACTGCCTGTTATAGGCCAAGAGCCCATTGTGACACGTGAGAGTTCCGGAGACAATGGCCAAAGGCTCATTGTGACTGCACGTGAAGGTTCCGTGCTCAGATTCTATCTACTGCAGGCAGCGCACCTGATTGGTCCAAAGCATTACAATACTCACACAGGTGTAGATGGACAAGACAAGCATAGTCAAGATCAGCAGAGACACCATTTTTCCTTTTTTTTAAATACATATAATACACCACATTTAAAATTCGGTGGTCCACAAGAGGGAGACAATGTTTCACAAAAGAATTCATGCCGTCAGAAAAGTGGTATATATGGCAGAGCTACTCATTGGATACTTCAATGTAAACAGTACTGACAGCCGGGGCCTAATTTTGTAGATGGCACAGTATATTTGCAACACTGTAACAAAGGCCTAATACAGGCCTACATCTTAACACACCTGTTGCAACCAGTAAAGACACATTGATTGATTGCATATTGAATGCAATACAATGTTTGACATACATAGGTGAAAGCAAAGCCCCCAACTGGTCCCCAAATAGGGGACGTATCAGATACTACACTTGATCTTGAGCGGCGGCGACGACGACGGATGCGAAAGGCAGAGGAGAGATAACCAGAAATGGTTTGCCACTTCTGCCGCACCAAGGCCTAAAACCGACACCCATTGTGGAGAGAGAGCAAAAATTGCCAAGGGGAAGGCATTTCTAGAAGCTCTGGAGGCCTTCTCAATGACAGTTCTACTGTGTATGTGTGTGTGTTCAAGCTGTGCACAACGCGTTTTGAATCTGCATATCTCCACCCATTTTAACACACCCTCCATCCCCCTTTTGCTCTAAAGTGTGCAGTAACTGAGTGGGAAATTCAAAAAACAGACAGGCGAGCAGTTTTCTTCCCAACTCTCCTGAAGCTGGGCACAGACCCCCCCTGCCATGTGGTCTGCTGCTGCACCAGCAGCAGACTGAAGACAGCGGCCATTTTTCACTGCCTGTTATAGGCCAAGAGCCCATTGTGACACGTGAGAGTTCCGGAGACAATGGCCAAAGGCTCATTGTGACTGCACGTGAAGGTTCCGTGCTCAGATTCTATCTACTGCAGGCAGCGCACCTGATTGGTCCAAAGCATTACAATACTCACACAGGTGTAGATGGACAAGACAAGCATAGTCAAGATCAGCACAGACACCATTTTTCCTTTTTTTTAAATACATATAATACACCACATTTAAAATTCGGTGGTCCACAAGAGGGAGACAATGTTTCACAAAAGAATTCATGCCGTCAGAAAAGTGGTATATATGGCAGAGCTACTCATTGGATACTTCAATTTAAACAGTACTGACAGCCGGGGCCTAATTTTGTAGATGGCACAGAATATTTGCAACACTGTAACAAAGGCCTAATACAGGCCTACATCTTAACACACCTGTTGCAACCAGTAAAGACACATTGATTGATTGCATATTGAATGCAATACAATGTTTGACATACATAGGTGAAAGCAAAGCCCCCAACTGGTCCCCAAATAGGGGACGTATCAGATACTACACTTGATCTTGAGCGGCGGCGACGACGACGGATGCGAAAGGCAGAGGAGAGATAACCAGAAATGGTTTGCCACCTCTGCCGCACCAAGGCCTAAAACCGACACCCATTGTGGAGAGAGAGCAAAAATTGCCAAGGGGAAGGCATTTCTAGAAGCTCTGGAGGCCTTCTCAATGACAGTTCTACTGTGTATGTGTGTGTGTTCAAGCTGTGCACAACGCGTTTTGAATCTGCATATCTCCACCTATTTTAACACACCCTCCATCCCCCTTTTGCTCTAAAGTGTGCAGTAACTGAGTGGGAAATTCAAAAAACAGACAGGCGAGCAGTTGTCTTCCCAACTCTCCTGAAGCTGGGCACAGACCCCCCCTGCCATGTGGTCTGCTGCTGCACCAGCAGCAGACTGAAGACGGCGGCCATTTTTCACTGCCTGTTATAGGCCAAGAGCCCATTGTGACACGTGAGAGTTCCGGAGACAATGGCCAAAGGCTCATTGTGACTGCACGTGAAGGTTCCGTGCTCAGATTCTATCTACTGCAGGCAGCGCACCTGATTGGTCCAAAGCATTACAATACTCACACAGGTGTAGATGGACAAGACAAGCATAGTCAAGATCAGCACAGACACCATTTTTCCTTTTTTTTAAATACATATAATACACCACATTTAAAATTCAGTGGTCCACAAGAGGGAGACAATGTTTCACAAAAGAATTCATGCAGTCAGAAAAGTGGTATATATGGCAGAGCTACTCATTGGACACTTCAATTTAAACAGTACTGACAGCCGGGGCCTAATTTTGTAGATGGCACAGTATATTTGCAACACTGTAACAAAGGCCTAATACAGGCCTACATCTTAACACACCTGTTGCAACCAGTAAAGACACATTGATTGATTGCATATTGAATGCAATACAATGTTTGACATACATAGGTGAAAGCAAAGCCCCCAACTGGTCCCCAAATAGGGGACGTATCAGATACTACACTTGATCTTGAGCGGCGGCGACGACGACGGATGCGAAAGGCAGAGGAGAGATAACCAGAAATGGTTTGCCACTTCTGCCGCACCAAGGCCTAAAACCGACACCCATTGTGGAGAGAGAGCAAAAATTGCCAAGGGGAAGGCATTTCTAGAAGCTCTGGAGGCCTTCTCAATGACAGTTCTACTGTGTATGTGTGTGTGTTCAAGCTGTGCACAACGCGTTTTGAATCTGCATATCTCCACCCATTTTAACACACCCTCCATCCCCCTTTTGCTCTAAAGTGTGCAGTAACTGAGTGGGAAATTCAAAAAACAGACAGGCGAGCAGTTGTCTTCCCAACTCTCCTGAATCTGGGCACAGACCCCCCCCTGCCATGTGGTCTGCTGCTGCACCAGCAGCAGACTGAAGACGGCGGCCATTTTTCACTGCCTGTTATAGGCCAAGAGCCCATTGTGACACGTGAGAGTTCCGGAGACAATGGCCAAAGGCTCATTGTGACTGCACGTGAAGGTTCCGTGCTCAGATTCTATCTACTGCAGGCAGCGCACCTGATTGGTCCAAAGCATTACAATACTCACACAGGTGTAGATGGACAAGACAAGCATAGTCAAGATCAGCACAGACACCATTTTTCCTTTTTTTTAAATACATATAATACACCACATTTAAAATTCGGTGGTCCACAAGAGGGAGACAATGTTTCACAAAAGAATTCATGCCGTCAGAAAAGTGGTATATATGGCAGAGCTACTCATTGGACACTTCAATTTAAACAGTACTGACAGCCGGGGCCTAATTTTGTAGATGGCACAGTATATTTGCAACACTGTAACAAAGGCCTAATACAGGCCTACATCTTAACACACCTGTTGCAACCAGTAAAGACACATTGATTGATTGCATATTGAATGCAATACAATGTTTGACATACATAGGTGAAAGCAAAGCCCCCAACTGGTCCCCAAATAGGGGACGTATCAGATACTACACTTGATCTTGAGCGGCGGCGACGACGACGGATGCGAAAGGCAGAGGAGAGATAACCAGAAATGGTTTGCCACTTCTGCCGCACCAAGGCCTAAAACCGACACCCATTGTGGAGAGAGAGCAAAAATTGCCAAGGGGAAGGCATTTCTAGAAGCTCTGGAGGCCTTCTCATTGACAGTTCTACTGTGTATGTGTGTGTGTTCAAGCTGTGCACAACGCGTTTTGAATCTGCATATCTCCACCCATTTTAACACACCCTCCATCCCCCTTTTGCTCTAAAGTGTGCAGTAACTGAGTGGGAAATTCAAAAAACAGACAGGCGAGCAGTTTTCTTCCCAACTCTCCTGAAGCTGGGCACAGACCCCCCCTGCCATGTGGTCTGCTGCTGCACCAGCAGCAGACTGAAGACAGCGGCCATTTTTCACTGCCTGTTATAGGCCAAGAGCCCATTGTGACACGTGAGAGTTCCGGAGACAATGGCCAAAGGCTCATTGTGACTGCACGTGAAGGTTCCGTGCTCAGATTCTATCTACTGCAGGCAGCGCACCTGATTGGTCCAAAGCATTACAATACTCACACAGGTGTAGATGGACAAGACAAGCATAGTCAAGATCAGCAGAGACACCATTTTTCCTTTTTTTTAAATACATATAATACACCACATTTAAAATTCGGTGGTCCACAAGAGGGAGACAATGTTTCACAAAAGAATTCATGCAGTCAGAAAAGTGGTATATATGGCAGAGCTACTCATTGGACACTTCAATTTAAACAGTACTGACAGCCGGGGCCTAATTTTGTAGATGGCACAGTATATTTGCAACACTGTAACAAAGGCCTAATACAGGCCTACATCTTAACACACCTGTTGCAACCAGTAAAGACACATTGATTGATTGCATATTGAATGCAATACAATGTTTGACATACATAGGTGAAAGCAAAGCCCCCAACTGGTCCCCAAATAGGGGACGTATCAGATACTACACTTGATCTTGAGCGGCGGCGACGACGACGGATGCGAAAGGCAGAGGAGAGATAACCAGAAATGGTTTGCCACTTCTGCCGCACCAAGGCCTAAAACCGACACCCATTGTGGAGAGAGAGCAAAAATTGCCAAGGGGAAGGCATTTCTAGAAGCTCTGGAGGCCTTCTCAATGACAGTTCTACTGTGTATGTGTGTGTGTTCAAGCTGTGCACAACGCGTTTTGAATCTGCATATCTCCACCCATTTTAACACACCCTCCATCCCCCTTTTGCTCTAAAGTGTGCAGTAACTGAGTGGGAAATTCAAAAAACAGACAGGCGAGCAGTTGTCTTCCCAACTCTCCTGAATCTGGGCACAGACCCCCCCCTGCCATGTGGTCTGCTGCTGCACCAGCAGCAGACTGAAGACGGCGGCCATTTTTCACTGCCTGTTATAGGCCAAGAGCCCATTGTGACACGTGAGAGTTCCGGAGACAATGGCCAAAGGCTCATTGTGACTGCACGTGAAGGTTCCGTGCTCAGATTCTATCTACTGCAGGCAGCGCACCTGATTGGTCCAAAGCATTACAATACTCACACAGGTGTAGATGGACAAGACAAGCATAGTCAAGATCAGCACAGACACCATTTTTCCTTTTTTTTAAATACATATAATACACCACATTTAAAATTCGGTGGTCCACAAGAGGGAGACAATGTTTCACAAAAGAATTCATGCCGTCAGAAAAGTGGTATATATGGCAGAGCTACTCATTGGACACTTCAATTTAAACAGTACTGACAGCCGGGGCCTAATTTTGTAGATGGCACAGTATATTTGCAACACTGTAACAAAGGCCTAATACAGGCCTACATCTTAACACACCTGTTGCAACCAGTAAAGACACATTGATTGATTGCATATTGAATGCAATACAATGTTTGACATACATAGGTGAAAGCAAAGCCCCCAACTGGTCCCCAAATAGGGGACGTATCAGATACTACACTTGATCTTGAGCGGCGGCGACGACGACGGATGCGAAAGGCAGAGGAGAGATAACCAGAAATGGTTTGCCACTTCTGCCGCACCAAGGCCTAAAACCGACACCCATTGTGGAGAGAGAGCAAAAATTGCCAAGGGGAAGGCATTTCTAGAAGCTCTGGAGGCCTTCTCATTGACAGTTCTACTGTGTATGTGTGTGTGTTCAAGCTGTGCACAACGCGTTTTGAATCTGCATATCTCCACCCATTTTAACACACCCTCCATCCCCCTTTTGCTCTAAAGTGTGCAGTAACTGAGTGGGAAATTCAAAAAACAGACAGGCGAGCAGTTTTCTTCCCAACTCTCCTGAAGCTGGGCACAGACCCCCCCTGCCATGTGGTCTGCTGCTGCACCAGCAGCAGACTGAAGACAGCGGCCATTTTTCACTGCCTGTTATAGGCCAAGAGCCCATTGTGACACGTGAGAGTTCCGGAGACAATGGCCAAAGGCTCATTGTGACTGCACGTGAAGGTTCCGTGCTCAGATTCTATCTACTGCAGGCAGCGCACCTGATTGGTCCAAAGCATTACAATACTCACACAGGTGTAGATGGACAAGACAAGCATAGTCAAGATCAGCAGAGACACCATTTTTCCTTTTTTTTAAATACATATAATACACCACATTTAAAATTCGGTGGTCCACAAGAGGGAGACAATGTTTCACAAAAGAATTCATGCCGTCAGAAAAGTGGTATATATGGCAGAGCTACTCATTGGATACTTCAATTTAAACAGTACTGACAGCCGGGGCCTAATTTTGTAGATGGCACAGAATATTTGCAACACTGTAACAAAGGCCTAATACAGGCCTACAACTTAACACACCTGTTGCAACCAGTAAAGACACATTGATTGATTGCATATTGAATGCAATACAATGTTTGACATACATAGGTGAAAGCAAAGCCCCCAACTGGTCCCCAAATAGGGGACGTATCAGATACTACACTTGATCTTGAGCGGCGGCGACGACGACGGATGCGAAAGGCAGAGGAGAGATAACCAGAAATGGTTTGCCACTTCTGCCGCACCAAGGCCTAAAACCGACACCCATTGTGGAGAGAGAGCAAAAATTGCCAAGGGGAAGGCATTTCTAGAAGCTCTGGAGGCCTTCTCAATGACAGTTCTACTGTGTATGTGTGTGTGTTCAAGCTGTGCACAACGCGTTTTGAATCTGCATATCTCCACCCATTTTAACACACCCTCCATCCCCCTTTTGCTCTAAAGTGTGCAGTAACTGAGTGGGAAATTCAAAAAACAGACAGGCGAGCAGTTTTCTTCCCAACTCTCCTGAAGCTGGGCACAGACCCCCCCTGCCATGTGGTCTGCTGCTGCACCAGCAGCAGACTGAAGACAGCGGCCATTTTTCACTGCCTGTTATAGGCCAAGAGCCCATTGTGACACGTGAGAGTTCCGGAGACAATGGCCAAAGGCTCATTGTGACTGCACGTGAAGGTTCCGTGCTCAGATTCTATCTACTGCAGGCAGCGCACCTGATTGGTCCAAAGCATTACAATACTCACACAGGTGTAGATGGACAAGACAAGCATAGTCAAGATCAGCAGAGACACCATTTTTCCTTTTTTTTAAATACATATAATACACCACATTTAAAATTCGGTGGTCCACAAGAGGGAGACAATGTTTCACAAAAGAATTCATGCCGTCAGAAAAGTGGTATATATGGCAGAGCTACTCATTGGATACTTCAATGTAAACAGTACTGACAGCCGGGGCCTAATTTTGTAGATGGCACAGTATATTTGCAACACTGTAACAAAGGCCTAATACAGGCCTACATCTTAACACACCTGTTGCAACCAGTAAAGACACATTGATTGATTGCATATTGAATGCAATACAATGTTTGACATACATAGGTGAAAGCAAAGCCCCCAACTGGTCCCCAAATAGGGGACGTATCAGATACTACACTTGATCTTGAGCGGCGGCGACGACGACGGATGCGAAAGGCAGAGGAGAGATAACCAGAAATGGTTTGCCACCTCTGCCGCACCAAGGCCTAAAACCGACACCCATTGTGGAGAGAGAGCAAAAATTGCCAAGGGGAAGGCATTTCTAGAAGCTCTGGAGGCCTTCTCAATGACAGTTCTACTGTGTATGTGTGTGTGTTCAAGCTGTGCACAACGCGTTTTGAATCTGCATATCTCCACCTATTTTAACACACCCTCCATCCCCCTTTTGCTCTAAAGTGTGCAGTAACTGAGTGGGAAATTCAAAAAACAGACAGGCGAGCAGTTGTCTTCCCAACTCTCCTGAAGCTGGGCACAGACCCCCCCTGCCATGTGGTCTGCTGCTGCACCAGCAGCAGACTGAAGACGGCGGCCATTTTTCACTGCCTGTTATAGGCCAAGAGCCCATTGTGACACGTGAGAGTTCCGGAGACAATGGCCAAAGGCTCATTGTGACTGCACGTGAAGGTTCCGTGCTCAGATTCTATCTACTGCAGGCAGCGCACCTGATTGGTCCAAAGCATTACAATACTCACACAGGTGTAGATGGACAAGACAAGCATAGTCAAGATCAGCACAGACACCATTTTTCCTTTTTTTTAAATACATATAATACACCACATTTAAAATTCAGTGGTCCACAAGAGGGAGACAATGTTTCACAAAAGAATTCATGCAGTCAGAAAAGTGGTATATATGGCAGAGCTACTCATTGGACACTTCAATTTAAACAGTACTGACAGCCGGGGCCTAATTTTGTAGATGGCACAGTATATTTGCAACACTGTAACAAAGGCCTAATACAGGCCTACATCTTAACACACCTGTTGCAACCAGTAAAGACACATTGATTGATTGCATATTGAATGCAATACAATGTTTGACATACATAGGTGAAAGCAAAGCCCCCAACTGGTCCCCAAATAGGGGACGTATCAGATACTACACTTGATCTTGAGCGGCGGCGACGACGACGGATGCGAAAGGCAGAGGAGAGATAACCAGAAATGGTTTGCCACTTCTGCCGCACCAAGGCCTAAAACCGACACCCATTGTGGAGAGAGAGCAAAAATTGCCAAGGGGAAGGCATTTCTAGAAGCTCTGGAGGCCTTCTCAATGACAGTTCTACTGTGTATGTGTGTGTGTTCAAGCTGTGCACAACGCGTTTTGAATCTGCATATCTCCACCCATTTTAACACACCCTCCATCCCCCTTTTGCTCTAAAGTGTGCAGTAACTGAGTGGGAAATTCAAAAAACAGACAGGCGAGCAGTTGTCTTCCCAACTCTCCTGAATCTGGGCACAGACCCCCCCCTGCCATGTGGTCTGCTGCTGCACCAGCAGCAGACTGAAGACGGCGGCCATTTTTCACTGCCTGTTATAGGCCAAGAGCCCATTGTGACACGTGAGAGTTCCGGAGACAATGGCCAAAGGCTCATTGTGACTGCACGTGAAGGTTCCGTGCTCAGATTCTATCTACTGCAGGCAGCGCACCTGATTGGTCCAAAGCATTACAATACTCACACAGGTGTAGATGGACAAGACAAGCATAGTCAAGATCAGCACAGACACCATTTTTCCTTTTTTTTAAATACATATAATACACCACATTTAAAATTCGGTGGTCCACAAGAGGGAGACAATGTTTCACAAAAGAATTCATGCCGTCAGAAAAGTGGTATATATGGCAGAGCTACTCATTGGACACTTCAATTTAAACAGTACTGACAGCCGGGGCCTAATTTTGTAGATGGCACAGTATATTTGCAACACTGTAACAAAGGCCTAATACAGGCCTACATCTTAACACACCTGTTGCAACCAGTAAAGACACATTGATTGATTGCATATTGAATGCAATACAATGTTTGACATACATAGGTGAAAGCAAAGCCCCCAACTGGTCCCCAAATAGGGGACGTATCAGATACTACACTTGATCTTGAGCGGCGGCGACGACGACGGATGCGAAAGGCAGAGGAGAGATAACCAGAAATGGTTTGCCACTTCTGCCGCACCAAGGCCTAAAACCGACACCCATTGTGGAGAGAGAGCAAAAATTGCCAAGGGGAAGGCATTTCTAGAAGCTCTGGAGGCCTTCTCATTGACAGTTCTACTGTGTATGTGTGTGTGTTCAAGCTGTGCACAACGCGTTTTGAATCTGCATATCTCCACCCATTTTAACACACCCTCCATCCCCCTTTTGCTCTAAAGTGTGCAGTAACTGAGTGGGAAATTCAAAAAACAGACAGGCGAGCAGTTTTCTTCCCAACTCTCCTGAAGCTGGGCACAGACCCCCCCTGCCATGTGGTCTGCTGCTGCACCAGCAGCAGACTGAAGACAGCGGCCATTTTTCACTGCCTGTTATAGGCCAAGAGCCCATTGTGACACGTGAGAGTTCCGGAGACAATGGCCAAAGGCTCATTGTGACTGCACGTGAAGGTTCCGTGCTCAGATTCTATCTACTGCAGGCAGCGCACCTGATTGGTCCAAAGCATTACAATACTCACACAGGTGTAGATGGACAAGACAAGCATAGTCAAGATCAGCAGAGACACCATTTTTCCTTTTTTTTAAATACATATAATACACCACATTTAAAATTCGGTGGTCCACAAGAGGGAGACAATGTTTCACAAAAGAATTCATGCCGTCAGAAAAGTGGTATATATGGCAGAGCTACTCATTGGATACTTCAATGTAAACAGTACTGACAGCCGGGGCCTAATTTTGTAGATGGCACAGTATATTTGCAACACTGTAACAAAGGCCTAATACAGGCCTACATCTTAACACACCTGTTGCAACCAGTAAAGACACATTGATTGATTGCATATTGAATGCAATACAATGTTTGACATACATAGGTGAAAGCAAAGCCCCCAACTGGTCCCCAAATAGGGGACGTATCAGATACTACACTTGATCTTGAGCGGCGGCGACGACGACGGATGCGAAAGGCAGAGGAGAGATAACCAGAAATGGTTTGCCACTTCTGCCGCACCAAGGCCTAAAACCGACACCCATTGTGGAGAGAGAGCAAAAATTGCCAAGGGGAAGGCATTTCTAGAAGCTCTGGAGGCCTTCTCAATGACAGTTCTACTGTGTATGTGTGTGTGTTCAAGCTGTGCACAACGCGTTTTGAATCTGCATATCTCCACCCATTTTAACACACCCTCCATCCCCCTTTTGCTCTAAAGTGTGCAGTAACTGAGTGGGAAATTCAAAAAACAGACAGGCGAGCAGTTTTCTTCCCAACTCTCCTGAAGCTGGGCACAGACCCCCCCTGCCATGTGGTCTGCTGCTGCACCAGCAGCAGACTGAAGACAGCGGCCATTTTTCACTGCCTGTTATAGGCCAAGAGCCCATTGTGACACGTGAGAGTTCCGGAGACAATGGCCAAAGGCTCATTGTGACTGCACGTGAAGGTTCCGTGCTCAGATTCTATCTACTGCAGGCAGCGCACCTGATTGGTCCAAAGCATTACAATACTCACACAGGTGTAGATGGACAAGACAAGCATAGTCAAGATCAGCAGAGACACCATTTTTCCTTTTTTTTAAATACATATAATACACCACATTTAAAATTCGGTGGTCCACAAGAGGGAGACAATGTTTCACAAAAGAATTCATGCCGTCAGAAAAGTGGTATATATGGCAGAGCTACTCATTGGATACTTCAATGTAAACAGTACTGACAGCCGGGGCCTAATTTTGTAGATGGCACAGTATATTTGCAACACTGTAACAAAGGCCTAATACAGGCCTACATCTTAACACACCTGTTGCAACCAGTAAAGACACATTGATTGATTGCATATTGAATGCAATACAATGTTTGACATACATAGGTGAAAGCAAAGCCCCCAACTGGTCCCCAAATAGGGGACGTATCAGATACTACACTTGATCTTGAGCGGCGGCGACGACGACGGATGCGAAAGGCAGAGGAGAGATAACCAGAAATGGTTTGCCACCTCTGCCGCACCAAGGCCTAAAACCGACACCCATTGTGGAGAGAGAGCAAAAATTGCCAAGGGGAAGGCATTTCTAGAAGCTCTGGAGGCCTTCTCAATGACAGTTCTACTGTGTATGTGTGTGTGTTCAAGCTGTGCACAACGCGTTTTGAATCTGCATATCTCCACCTATTTTAACACACCCTCCATCCCCCTTTTGCTCTAAAGTGTGCAGTAACTGAGTGGGAAATTCAAAAAACAGACAGGCGAGCAGTTGTCTTCCCAACTCTCCTGAAGCTGGGCACAGACCCCCCCTGCCATGTGGTCTGCTGCTGCACCAGCAGCAGACTGAAGACGGCGGCCATTTTTCACTGCCTGTTATAGGCCAAGAGCCCATTGTGACACGTGAGAGTTCCGGAGACAATGGCCAAAGGCTCATTGTGACTGCACGTGAAGGTTCCGTGCTCAGATTCTATCTACTGCAGGCAGCGCACCTGATTGGTCCAAAGCATTACAATACTCACACAGGTGTAGATGGACAAGACAAGCATAGTCAAGATCAGCACAGACACCATTTTTCCTTTTTTTTAAATACATATAATACACCACATTTAAAATTCAGTGGTCCACAAGAGGGAGACAATGTTTCACAAAAGAATTCATGCAGTCAGAAAAGTGGTATATATGGCAGAGCTACTCATTGGACACTTCAATTTAAACAGTACTGACAGCCGGGGCCTAATTTTGTAGATGGCACAGTATATTTGCAACACTGTAACAAAGGCCTAATACAGGCCTACATCTTAACACACCTGTTGCAACCAGTAAAGACACATTGATTGATTGCATATTGAATGCAATACAATGTTTGACATACATAGGTGAAAGCAAAGCCCCCAACTGGTCCCCAAATAGGGGACGTATCAGATACTACACTTGATCTTGAGCGGCGGCGACGACGACGGATGCGAAAGGCAGAGGAGAGATAACCAGAAATGGTTTGCCACTTCTGCCGCACCAAGGCCTAAAACCGACACCCATTGTGGAGAGAGAGCAAAAATTGCCAAGGGGAAGGCATTTCTAGAAGCTCTGGAGGCCTTCTCAATGACAGTTCTACTGTGTATGTGTGTGTGTTCAAGCTGTGCACAACGCGTTTTGAATCTGCATATCTCCACCCATTTTAACACACCCTCCATCCCCCTTTTGCTCTAAAGTGTGCAGTAACTGAGTGGGAAATTCAAAAAACAGACAGGCGAGCAGTTGTCTTCCCAACTCTCCTGAATCTGGGCACAGACCCCCCCCTGCCATGTGGTCTGCTGCTGCACCAGCAGCAGACTGAAGACGGCGGCCATTTTTCACTGCCTGTTATAGGCCAAGAGCCCATTGTGACACGTGAGAGTTCCGGAGACAATGGCCAAAGGCTCATTGTGACTGCACGTGAAGGTTCCGTGCTCAGATTCTATCTACTGCAGGCAGCGCACCTGATTGGTCCAAAGCATTACAATACTCACACAGGTGTAGATGGACAAGACAAGCATAGTCAAGATCAGCACAGACACCATTTTTCCTTTTTTTTAAATACATATAATACACCACATTTAAAATTCGGTGGTCCACAAGAGGGAGACAATGTTTCACAAAAGAATTCATGCCGTCAGAAAAGTGGTATATATGGCAGAGCTACTCATTGGACACTTCAATTTAAACAGTACTGACAGCCGGGGCCTAATTTTGTAGATGGCACAGTATATTTGCAACACTGTAACAAAGGCCTAATACAGGCCTACATCTTAACACACCTGTTGCAACCAGTAAAGACACATTGATTGATTGCATATTGAATGCAATACAATGTTTGACATACATAGGTGAAAGCAAAGCCCCCAACTGGTCCCCAAATAGGGGACGTATCAGATACTACACTTGATCTTGAGCGGCGGCGACGACGACGGATGCGAAAGGCAGAGGAGAGATAACCAGAAATGGTTTGCCACTTCTGCCGCACCAAGGCCTAAAACCGACACCCATTGTGGAGAGAGAGCAAAAATTGCCAAGGGGAAGGCATTTCTAGAAGCTCTGGAGGCCTTCTCATTGACAGTTCTACTGTGTATGTGTGTGTGTTCAAGCTGTGCACAACGCGTTTTGAATCTGCATATCTCCACCCATTTTAACACACCCTCCATCCCCCTTTTGCTCTAAAGTGTGCAGTAACTGAGTGGGAAATTCAAAAAACAGACAGGCGAGCAGTTTTCTTCCCAACTCTCCTGAAGCTGGGCACAGACCCCCCCTGCCATGTGGTCTGCTGCTGCACCAGCAGCAGACTGAAGACAGCGGCCATTTTTCACTGCCTGTTATAGGCCAAGAGCCCATTGTGACACGTGAGAGTTCCGGAGACAATGGCCAAAGGCTCATTGTGACTGCACGTGAAGGTTCCGTGCTCAGATTCTATCTACTGCAGGCAGCGCACCTGATTGGTCCAAAGCATTACAATACTCACACAGGTGTAGATGGACAAGACAAGCATAGTCAAGATCAGCAGAGACACCATTTTTCCTTTTTTTTAAATACATATAATACACCACATTTAAAATTCGGTGGTCCACAAGAGGGAGACAATGTTTCACAAAAGAATTCATGCCGTCAGAAAAGTGGTATATATGGCAGAGCTACTCATTGGATACTTCAATTTAAACAGTACTGACAGCCGGGGCCTAATTTTGTAGATGGCACAGAATATTTGCAACACTGTAACAAAGGCCTAATACAGGCCTACAACTTAACACACCTGTTGCAACCAGTAAAGACACATTGATTGATTGCATATTGAATGCAATACAATGTTTGACATACATAGGTGAAAGCAAAGCCCCCAACTGGTCCCCAAATAGGGGACGTATCAGATACTACACTTGATCTTGAGCGGCGGCGACGACGACGGATGCGAAAGGCAGAGGAGAGATAACCAGAAATGGTTTGCCACTTCTGCCGCACCAAGGCCTAAAACCGACACCCATTGTGGAGAGAGAGCAAAAATTGCCAAGGGGAAGGCATTTCTAGAAGCTCTGGAGGCCTTCTCAATGACAGTTCTACTGTGTATGTGTGTGTGTTCAAGCTGTGCACAACGCGTTTTGAATCTGCATATCTCCACCCATTTTAACACACCCTCCATCCCCCTTTTGCTCTAAAGTGTGCAGTAACTGAGTGGGAAATTCAAAAAACAGACAGGCGAGCAGTTTTCTTCCCAACTCTCCTGAAGCTGGGCACAGACCCCCCCTGCCATGTGGTCTGCTGCTGCACCAGCAGCAGACTGAAGACAGCGGCCATTTTTCACTGCCTGTTATAGGCCAAGAGCCCATTGTGACACGTGAGAGTTCCGGAGACAATGGCCAAAGGCTCATTGTGACTGCACGTGAAGGTTCCGTGCTCAGATTCTATCTACTGCAGGCAGCGCACCTGATTGGTCCAAAGCATTACAATACTCACACAGGTGTAGATGGACAAGACAAGCATAGTCAAGATCAGCAGAGACACCATTTTTCCTTTTTTTTAAATACATATAATACACCACATTTAAAATTCGGTGGTCCACAAGAGGGAGACAATGTTTCACAAAAGAATTCATGCCGTCAGAAAAGTGGTATATATGGCAGAGCTACTCATTGGATACTTCAATGTAAACAGTACTGACAGCCGGGGCCTAATTTTGTAGATGGCACAGTATATTTGCAACACTGTAACAAAGGCCTAATACAGGCCTACATCTTAACACACCTGTTGCAACCAGTAAAGACACATTGATTGATTGCATATTGAATGCAATACAATGTTTGACATACATAGGTGAAAGCAAAGCCCCCAACTGGTCCCCAAATAGGGGACGTATCAGATACTACACTTGATCTTGAGCGGCGGCGACGACGACGGATGCGAAAGGCAGAGGAGAGATAACCAGAAATGGTTTGCCACTTCTGCCGCACCAAGGCCTAAAACCGACACCCATTGTGGAGAGAGAGCAAAAATTGCCAAGGGGAAGGCATTTCTAGAAGCTCTGGAGGCCTTCTCAATGACAGTTCTACTGTGTATGTGTGTGTGTTCAAGCTGTGCACAACGCGTTTTGAATCTGCATATCTCCACCCATTTTAACACACCCTCCATCCCCCTTTTGCTCTAAAGTGTGCAGTAACTGAGTGGGAAATTCAAAAAACAGACAGGCGAGCAGTTTTCTTCCCAACTCTCCTGAAGCTGGGCACAGACCCCCCCTGCCATGTGGTCTGCTGCTGCACCAGCAGCAGACTGAAGACAGCGGCCATTTTTCACTGCCTGTTATAGGCCAAGAGCCCATTGTGACACGTGAGAGTTCCGGAGACAATGGCCAAAGGCTCATTGTGACTGCACGTGAAGGTTCCGTGCTCAGATTCTATCTACTGCAGGCAGCGCACCTGATTGGTCCAAAGCATTACAATACTCACACAGGTGTAGATGGACAAGACAAGCATAGTCAAGATCAGCAGAGACACCATTTTTCCTTTTTTTTAAATACATATAATACACCACATTTAAAATTCGGTGGTCCACAAGAGGGAGACAATGTTTCACAAAAGAATTCATGCCGTCAGAAAAGTGGTATATATGGCAGAGCTACTCATTGGATACTTCAATTTAAACAGTACTGACAGCCGGGGCCTAATTTTGTAGATGGCACAGAATATTTGCAACACTGTAACAAAGGCCTAATACAGGCCTACATCTTAACACACCTGTTGCAACCAGTAAAGACACATTGATTGATTGCATATTGAATGCAATACAATGTTTGACATACATAGGTGAAAGCAAAGCCCCCAACTGGTCCCCAAATAGGGGACGTATCAGATACTACACTTGATCTTGAGCGGCGGCGACGACGACGGATGCGAAAGGCAGAGGAGAGATAACCAGAAATGGTTTGCCACCTCTGCCGCACCAAGGCCTAAAACCGACACCCATTGTGGAGAGAGAGCAAAAATTGCCAAGGGGAAGGCATTTCTAGAAGCTCTGGAGGCCTTCTCAATGACAGTTCTACTGTGTATGTGTGTGTGTTCAAGCTGTGCACAACGCGTTTTGAATCTGCATATCTCCACCTATTTTAACACACCCTCCATCCCCCTTTTGCTCTAAAGTGTGCAGTAACTGAGTGGGAAATTCAAAAAACAGACAGGCGAGCAGTTGTCTTCCCAACTCTCCTGAAGCTGGGCACAGACCCCCCCTGCCATGTGGTCTGCTGCTGCACCAGCAGCAGACTGAAGACGGCGGCCATTTTTCACTGCCTGTTATAGGCCAAGAGCCCATTGTGACACGTGAGAGTTCCGGAGACAATGGCCAAAGGCTCATTGTGACTGCACGTGAAGGTTCCGTGCTCAGATTCTATCTACTGCAGGCAGCGCACCTGATTGGTCCAAAGCATTACAATACTCACACAGGTGTAGATGGACAAGACAAGCATAGTCAAGATCAGCACAGACACCATTTTTCCTTTTTTTTAAATACATATAATACACCACATTTAAAATTCGGTGGTCCACAAGAGGGAGACAATGTTTCACAAAATAATTCATGCAGTCAGAAAAGTGGTATATATGGCAGAGCTACTCATTGGATACTTCAATTTAAACAGTACTGACAGCCGGGGCCTAATTTTGTAGACGGCACAGTATATTTGCAACACTGTAACAAAGGCCTAATACAGGCCTACATCTTAACACACCTGTTGCAACCAGTAAAGACACATTGATTGATTGCATATTGAATGCAATACAATGTTTGACATACATAGGTGAAAGCAAAGCCCCCAACTGGTCCCCAAATAGGGGACGTATCAGATACTACACTTGATCTTGAGCGGCGGCGACGACGACGGATGCGAAAGGCAGAGGAGAGATAACCAGAAATGGTTTGCCACTTCTGCCGCACCAAGGCCTAAAACCGACACCCATTGTGGAGAGAGAGCAAAAATTGCCAAGGGGAAGGCATTTCTAGAAGCTCTGGAGGCCTTCTCAATGACAGTTCTACTGTGTATGTGTGTGTGTTCAAGCTGTGCACAACGCGTTTTGAATCTGCATATCTCCACCTATTTTAACACACCCTCCATCCCCCTTTTGCTCTAAAGTGTGCAGTAACTGAGTGGGAAATTCAAAAAACAGACAGGCGAGCAGTTGTCTTCCCAACTCTCCTGAAGCTGGGCACAGACCCCCCCTGCCATGTGGTCTGCTGCTGCACCAGCAGCAGACTGAAGACGGCGGCCATGTTTCACTGCCTGTTATAGGCCAAGAGCCCATTGTGACACGTGAGAGTTCCGGAGACAATGGCCAAAGGCTCATTGTGACTGCACGTGAAGGTTCCGTGCTCAGATTCTATCTACTGCAGGCAGCGCACCTGATTGGTCCAAAGCATTACAATACTCACACAGGTGTAGATGGACAAGACAAGCATAGTCAAGATCAGCACAGACACCATTTTTCCTTTTTTTTAAATACATATAATACACCACATTTAAAATTCGGTGGTCCACAAGAGGGAGACAATGTTTCACAAAAGAATTCATGCAGTCAGAAAAGTGGTATATATGGCAGAGCTACTCATTGGATACTTCAATTTAAACAGTACTGACAGCCGGGGCCTAATTTTGTAGACGGCACAGTATATTTGCAACACTGTAACAAAGGCCTAATACAGGCCTACATCTTAACACACCTGTTGCAACCAGTAAAGACACATTGATTGATTGCATATTGAATGCAATACAATGTTTGACATACATAGGTGAAAGCAAAGCCCCCAACTGGTCCCCAAATAGGGGACGTATCAGATACTACACTTGATCTTGAGCGGCGGCGACGACGACGGATGCGAAAGGCAGAGGAGAGATAACCAGAAATGGTTTGCCACTTCTGCCGCACCAAGGCCTAAAACCGACACCCATTGTGGAGAGAGAGCAAAAATTGCCAAGGGGAAGGCATTTCTAGAAGCTCTGGAGGCCTTCTCAATGACAGTTCTACTGTGTATGTGTGTGTGTTCAAGCTGTGCACAACGCGTTTTGAATCTGCATATCTCCACCTATTTTAACACACCCTCCATCCCCCTTTTGCTCTAAAGTGTGCAGTAACTGAGTGGGAAATTCAAAAAACAGACAGGCGAGCAGTTGTCTTCCCAACTCTCCTGAAGCTGGGCACAGACCCCCCCTGCCATGTGGTCTGCTGCTGCACCAGCAGCAGACTGAAGACGGCGGCCATTTTTCACTGCCTGTTATAGGCCAAGAGCCCATTGTGACACGTGAGAGTTCCGGAGACAATGGCCAAAGGCTCATTGTGACTGCACGTGAAGGTTCCGTGCTCAGATTCTATCTACTGCAGGCAGCGCACCTGATTGGTCCAAAGCATTACAATACTCACACAGGTGTAGATGGACAAGACAAGCATAGTCAAGATCAGCACAGACACCATTTTTCCTTTTTTTTAAATACATATAATACACCACATTTAAAATTCGGTGGTCCACAAGAGGGAGACAATGTTTCACAAAAGAATTCATGCAGTCAGAAAAGTGGTATATATGGCAGAGCTACTCATTGGATACTTCAATTTAAACAGTACTGACAGCCGGGGCCTAATTTTGTAGATGGCACAGTATATTTGCAACACTGTAACAAAGGCCTAATACAGGCCTACATCTTAACACACCTGTTGCAACCAGTAAAGACACATTGATTGATTGCATATTGAATGCAATACAATGTTTGACATACATAGGTGAAAGCAAAGCCCCCAACTGGTCCCCAAATAGGGGACGTATCAGATACTACACTTGATCTTGAGCGGCGGCGACGACGACGGATGCGAAAGGCAGAGGAGAGATAACCAGAAATGGTTTGCCACTTCTGCCGCACCAAGGCCTAAAACCGACACCCATTGTGGAGAGAGAGCAAAAATTGCCAAGGGGAAGGCATTTCTAGAAGCTCTGGAGGCCTTCTCAATGACAGTTCTACTGTGTATGTGTGTGTGTTCAAGCTGTGCACAACGCGTTTTGAATCTGCATATCTCCACCTATTTTAACACACCCTCCATCCCCCCTTTTGCTCTAAAGTGTGCAGTAACTGAGTGGGAAATTCAAAAAACAGACAGGCGAGCAGTTGTCTTCCCAACTCTCCTGAAGCTGGGCACAGACCCCCCCTGCCATGTGGTCTGCTGCTGCACCAGCAGCAGACTGAAGACGGCGGCCATTTTTCACTGCCTGTTATAGGCCAAGAGCCCATTGTGACACGTGAGAGTTCCGGAGACAATGGCCAAAGGCTCATTGTGACTGCACGTGAAGGTTCCGTGCTCAGATTCTATCTACTGCAGGCAGCGCACCTGATTGGTCCAAAGCATTACAATACTCACACAGGTGTAGATGGACAAGACAAGCATAGTCAAGATCAGCACAGACACCATTTTTCCTTTTTTTTAAATACATATAATACACCACATTTAAAATTCGGTGGTCCACAAGAGGGAGACAATGTTTCACAAAAGAATTCATGCAGTCAGAAAAGTGGTATATATGGCAGAGCTACTCATTGGATACTTCAATTTAAACAGTACTGACAGCCGGGGCCTAATTTTGTAGATGGTACAGTATATTTGCAACACTGTAACAAAGGCCTAATACAGGCCTACATCTTAACACACCTGTTGCAACCAGTAAAGACACATTGATTGATTGCATATTGAATGCAATACAATGTTTGACATACATAGGTGAAAGCAAAGCCCCCAACTGGTCCCCAAATAGGGGACGTATCAGATACTACACTTGATCTTGAGCGGCGGCGACGACGACGGATGCGAAAGGCAGAGGAGAGATAACCAGAAATGGTTTGCCACTTCTGCCGCACCAAGGCCTAAAACCGACACCCATTGTGGAGAGAGAGCAAAAATTGCCAAGGGGAAGGCATTTCTAGAAGCTCTGGAGGCCTTCTCAATGACAGTTCTACTGTGTATGTGTGTGTGTTCAAGCTGTGCACAACGCGTTTTGAATCTGCATATCTCCACCTATTTTAACACACCCTCCATCCCCCTTTTGCTCTAAAGTGTGCAGTAACTGAGTGGGAAATTCAAAAAACAGACAGGCGAGCAGTTGTCTTCCCAACTCTCCTGAAGCTGGGCACAGACCCCCCCTGCCATGTGGTCTGCTGCTGCACCAGCAGCAGACTGAAGACGGCGGCCATTTTTCACTGCCTGTTATAGGCCAAGAGCCCATTGTGACACGTGAGAGTTCCGGAGACAATGGCCAAAGGCTCATTGTGACTGCACGTGAAGGTTCCGTGCTCAGATTCTATCTACTGCAGGCAGCGCACCTGATTGGTCCAAAGCATTACAATACTCACACAGGTGTAGATGGACAAGACAAGCATAGTCAAGATCAGCACAGACACCATTTTTCCTTTTTTTTAAATACATATAATACACCACATTTAAAATTCGGTGGTCCACAAGAGGGAGACAATGTTTCACAAAAGAATTCATGCAGTCAGAAAAGTGGTATATATGGCAGAGCTACTCATTGGATACTTCAATTTAAACAGTACTGACAGCCGGGGCCTAATTTTGTAGATGGCACAGTATATTTGCAACACTGTAACAAAGGCCTAATACAGGCCTACATCTTAACACACCTGTTGCAACCAGTAAAGACACATTGATTGATTGCATATTGAATGCAATACAATGTTTGACATACATAGGTGAAAGCAAAGCCCCCAACTGGTCCCCAAATAGGGGACGTATCAGATACTACACTTGATCTTGAGCGGCGGCGACGACGACGGATGCGAAAGGCAGAGGAGAGATAACCAGAAATGGTTTGCCACTTCTGCCGCACCAAGGCCTAAAACCGACACCCATTGTGGAGAGAGAGCAAAAATTGCCAAGGGGAAGGCATTTCTAGAAGCTCTGGAGGCCTTCTCAATGACAGTTCTACTGTGTATGTGTGTGTGTTCAAGCTGTGCACAACGCGTTTTGAATCTGCATATCTCCACCTATTTTAACACACCCTCCATCCCCCCTTTTGCTCTAAAGTGTGCAGTAACTGAGTGGGAAATTCAAAAAACAGACAGGCGAGCAGTTGTCTTCCCAACTCTCCTGAAGCTGGGCACAGACCCCCCCTGCCATGTGGTCTGCTGCTGCACCAGCAGCAGACTGAAGACGGCGGCCATTTTTCACTGCCTGTTATAGGCCAAGAGCCCATTGTGACACGTGAGAGTTCCGGAGACAATGGCCAAAGGCTCATTGTGACTGCACGTGAAGGTTCCGTGCTCAGATTCTATCTACTGCAGGCAGCGCACCTGATTGGTCCAAAGCATTACAATACTCACACAGGTGTAGATGGACAAGACAAGCATAGTCAAGATCAGCACAGACACCATTTTTCCTTTTTTTTAAATACATATAATACACCACATTTAAAATTCGGTGGTCCACAAGAGGGAGACAATGTTTCACAAAAGAATTCATGCAGTCAGAAAAGTGGTATATATGGCAGAGCTACTCATTGGATACTTCAATTTAAACAGTACTGACAGCCGGGGCCTAATTTTGTAGATGGTACAGTATATTTGCAACACTGTAACAAAGGCCTAATACAGGCCTACATCTTAACACACCTGTTGCAACCAGTAAAGACACATTGATTGATTGCATATTGAATGCAATACAATGTTTGACATACATAGGTGAAAGCAAAGCCCCCAACTGGTCCCCAAATAGGGGACGTATCAGATACTACACTTGATCTTGAGCGGCGGCGACGACGACGGATGCGAAAGGCAGAGGAGAGATAACCAGAAATGGTTTGCCACTTCTGCCGCACCAAGGCCTAAAACCGACACCCATTGTGGAGAGAGAGCAAAAATTGCCAAGGGGAAGGCATTTCTAGAAGCTCTGGAGGCCTTCTCAATGACAGTTCTACTGTGTATGTGTGTGTGTTCAAGCTGTGCACAACGCGTTTTGAATCTGCATATCTCCACCTATTTTAACACACCCTCCATCCCCCTTTTGCTCTAAAGTGTGCAGTAACTGAGTGGGAAATTCAAAAAACAGACAGGCGAGCAGTTGTCTTCCCAACTCTCCTGAAGCTGGGCACAGACCCCCCCTGCCATGTGGTCTGCTGCTGCACCAGCAGCAGACTGAAGACGGCGGCCATTTTTCACTGCCTGTTATAGGCCAAGAGCCCATTGTGACACGTGAGAGTTCCGGAGACAATGGCCAAAGGCTCATTGTGACTGCACGTGAAGGTTCCGTGCTCAGATTCTATCTACTGCAGGCAGCGCACCTGATTGGTCCAAAGCATTACAATACTCACACAGGTGTAGATGGACAAGACAAGCATAGTCAAGATCAGCACAGACACCATTTTTCCTTTTTTTTAAATACATATAATACACCACATTTAAAATTCGGTGGTCCACAAGAGGGAGACAATGTTTCACAAAAGAATTCATGCAGTCAGAAAAGTGGTATATATGGCAGAGCTACTCATTGGATACTTCAATTTAAACAGTACTGACAGCCGGGGCCTAATTTTGTAGATGGCACAGTATATTTGCAACACTGTAACAAAGGCCTAATACAGGCCTACATCTTAACACACCTGTTGCAACCAGTAAAGACACATTGATTGATTGCATATTGAATGCAATACAATGTTTGACATACATAGGTGAAAGCAAAGCCCCCAACTGGTCCCCAAATAGGGGACGTATCAGATACTACACTTGATCTTGAGCGGCGGCGACGACGACGGATGCGAAAGGCAGAGGAGAGATAACCAGAAATGGTTTGCCACTTCTGCCGCACCAAGGCCTAAAACCGACACCCATTGTGGAGAGAGAGCAAAAATTGCCAAGGGGAAGGCATTTCTAGAAGCTCTGGAGGCCTTCTCAATGACAGTTCTACTGTGTATGTGTGTGTGTTCAAGCTGTGCACAACGCGTTTTGAATCTGCATATCTCCACCTATTTTAACACACCCTCCATCCCCCTTTTGCTCTAAAGTGTGCAGTAACTGAGTGGGAAATTCAAAAAACAGACAGGCGAGCAGTTGTCTTCCCAACTCTCCTGAATCTGGGCACAGACCCCCCCCTGCCATGTGGTCTGCTGCTGCACCAGCAGCAGACTGAAGACGGCGGCCATTTTTCACTGCCTGTTATAGGCCAAGAGCCCATTGTGACACGTGAGAGTTCCGGAGACAATGGCCAAAGGCTCATTGTGACTGCACGTGAAGGTTCCGTGCTCAGATTCTATCTACTGCAGGCAGCGCACCTGATTGGTCCAAAGCATTACAATACTCACACAGGTGTAGATGGACAAGACAAGCATAGTCAAGATCAGCACAGACACCATTTTTCCTTTTTTTTAAATACATATAATACACCACATTTAAAATTCGGTGGTCCACAAGAGGGAGACAATGTTTCACAAAAGAATTCATGCAGTCAGAAAAGTGGTATATATGGCAGAGCTACTCATTGGATACTTCAATTTAAACAGTACTGACAGCCGGGGCCTAATTTTGTAGATGGCACAGTATATTTGCAACACTGTAACAAAGGCCTAATACAGGCCTACATCTTAACACACCTGTTGCAACCAGTAAAGACACATTGATTGATTGCATATTGAATGCAATACAATGTTTGACATACATAGGTGAAAGCAAAGCCCCCAACTGGTCCCCAAATAGGGGACGTATCAGATACTACACTTGATCTTGAGCGGCGGCGACGACGACGGATGCGAAAGGCAGAGGAGAGATAACCAGAAATGGTTTGCCACTTCTGCCGCACCAAGGCCTAAAACCGACACCCATTGTGGAGAGAGAGCAAAAATTGCCAAGGGGAAGGCATTTCTAGAAGCTCTGGAGGCCTTCTCAATGACAGTTCTACTGTGTATGTGTGTGTGTTCAAGCTGTGCACAACGCGTTTTGAATCTGCATATCTCCACCTATTTTAACACACCCTCCATCCCCCTTTTGCTCTAAAGTGTGCAGTAACTGAGTGGGAAATTCAAAAAACAGACAGGCGAGCAGTTGTCTTCCCAACTCTCCTGAAGCTGGGCACAGACCCCCCCTGCCATGTGGTCTGCTGCTGCACCAGCAGCAGACTGAAGACGGCGGCCATTTTTCACTGCCTGTTATAGGCCAAGAGCCCATTGTGACACGTGAGAGTTCCGGAGACAATGGCCAAAGGCTCATTGTGACTGCACGTGAAGGTTCCGTGCTCAGATTCTATCTACTGCAGGCAGCGCACCTGATTGGTCCAAAGCATTACAATACTCACACAGGTGTAGATGGACAAGACAAGCATAGTCAAGATCAGCACAGACACCACTTTTCCTTTTTTTTAAATACATATAATACACCACATTTAAAATTCGGTGGTCCACAAGAGGGAGACAATGTTTCACAAAAGAATTCATGCAGTCAGAAAAGTGGTATATATGGCAGAGCTACTCATTGGATACTTCAATTTAAACAGTACTGACAGCCGGGGCCTAATTTTGTAGACGGCACAGTATATGTGCAACACTGTAACAAAGGCCTAATACAGGCCTACATCTTAACACACCTGTTGCAACCAGTAAAGACACATTGATTGATTGCATATTGAATGCAATACAATGTTTGACATACATAGGTGAAAGCAAAGCCCCCAACTGGTCCCCAAATAGGGGACGTATCAGATTCTACACTTGATCTTGAGCGGCGGCAACGACGACGGATGCGAAAGGCAGAGGAGAGATAACCAGAAATGGTTTGCCACTTCTGCCGCACCAAGGCCTAAAACCGACACCCATTGTGGAGAGAGAGCAAAAATTGCCAAGGGGAAGGCATTTCTAGAAGCTCTGGAGGCCTTCTCAATGACAGTTCTACTGTGTATGTGTGTGTGTTCAAGCTGTGCACAACGCGTTTTGAATCTGCATATCTCCACCTATTTTAACACACCCTCCATCCCCCTTTTGCTCTAAAGTGTGCAGTAACTGAGTGGGAAATTCAAAAAACAGACAGGCGAGCAGTTGTCTTCCCAACTCTCCTGAAGCTGGGCACAGACCCCCCCTGCCATGTGGTCTGCTGCTGCACCAGCAGCAGACTGAAGACAGCGGCCATTTTTCACTGCCTGTTATAGGCCAAGAGCCCATTGTGACACGTGAGAGTTCCGGAGACAATGGCCAAAGGCTCATTGTGACTGCACGTGAAGGTTCCGTGCTCAGATTCTATCTACTGCAGGCAGCGCACCTGATTGGTCCAAAGCATTACAATACTCACACAGGTGTAGATGGACAAGACAAGCATAGTCAAGATCAGCACAGACACCATTTTTCCTTTTTTTTAAATACATATAATACACCACATTTAAAATTCGGTGGTCCACAAGAGGGAGACAATGTTTCACAAAAGAATTCATGCAGTCAGAAAAGTGGTATATATGGCAGAGCTACTCATTGGATACTTCAATTTAAACAGTACTGACAGCCGGGGCCTAATTTTGTAGATGGCACAGTATATTTGCAACACTGTAACAAAGGCCTAATACAGGCCTACATCTTAACACACCTGTTGCAACCAGTAAAGACACATTGATTGATTGCATATTGAATGCAATACAATGTTTGACATACATAGGTGAAAGCAAAGCCCCCAACTGGTCCCCAAATAGGGGACGTATCAGATACTACACTTGATCTTGAGCGGCGGCGACGACGACGGATGCGAAAGGCAGAGGAGAGATAACCAGAAATGGTTTGCCACTTCTGCCGCACCAAGGCCTAAAACCGACACCCATTGTGGAGAGAGAGCAAAAATTGCCAAGGGGAAGGCATTTCTAGAAGCTCTGGAGGCCTTCTCAATGACAGTTCTACTGTGTATGTGTGTGTGTTCAAGCTGTGCACAACGCGTTTTGAATCTGCATATCTCCACCTATTTTAACACACCCTCCATCCCCCTTTTGCTCTAAAGTGTGCAGTAACTGAGTGGGAAATTCAAAAAACAGACAGGCGAGCAGTTGTCTTCCCAACTCTCCTGAAGCTGGGCACAGACCCCCCCTGCCATGTGGTCTGCTGCTGCACCAGCAGCAGACTGAAGACGGCGGCCATTTTTCACTGCCTGTTATAGGCCAAGAGCCCATTGTGACACGTGAGAGTTCCGGAGACAATGGCCAAAGGCTCATTGTGACTGCACGTGAAGGTTCCGTGCTCAGATTCTATCTACTGCAGGCAGCGCACCTGATTGGTCCAAAGCATTACAATACTCACACAGGTGTAGATGGACAAGACAAGCATAGTCAAGATCAGCACAGACACCATTTTTCCTTTTTTTTAAATACATATAATACACCACATTTAAAATTCGGTGGTCCACAAGAGGGAGACAATGTTTCACAAAAGAATTCATGCAGTCAGAAAAGTGGTATATATGGCAGAGCTACTCATTGGATACTTCAATTTAAACAGTACTGACAGCCGGGGCCTAATTTTGTAGATGGCACAGTATATTTGCAACACTGTAACAAAGGCCTAATACAGGCCTACATCTTAACACACCTGTTGCAACCAGTAAAGACACATTGATTGATTGCATATTGAATGCAATACAATGTTTGACATACATAGGTGAAAGCAAAGCCCCCAACTGGTCCCCAAATAGGGGACGTATCAGATACTACACTTGATCTTGAGCGGCGGCGACGACGACGGATGCGAAAGGCAGAGGAGAGATAACCAGAAATGGTTTGCCACTTCTGCCGCACCAAGGCCTAAAACCGACACCCATTGTGGAGAGAGAGCAAAAATTGCCAAGGGGAAGGCATTTCTAGAAGCTCTGGAGGCCTTCTCAATGACAGTTCTACTGTGTATGTGTGTGTGTTCAAGCTGTGCACAACGCGTTTTGAATCTGCATATCTCCACCTATTTTAACACACCCTCCATCCCCCTTTTGCTCTAAAGTGTGCAGTAACTGAGTGGGAAATTCAAAAAACAGACAGGCGAGCAGTTGTCTTCCCAACTCTCCTGAATCTGGGCACAGACCCCCCCCTGCCATGTGGTCTGCTGCTGCACCAGCAGCAGACTGAAGACGGCGGCCATTTTTCACTGCCTGTTATAGGCCAAGAGCCCATTGTGACACGTGAGAGTTCCGGAGACAATGGCCAAAGGCTCATTGTGACTGCACGTGAAGGTTCCGTGCTCAGATTCTATCTACTGCAGGCAGCGCACCTGATTGGTCCAAAGCATTACAATACTCACACAGGTGTAGATGGACAAGACAAGCATAGTCAAGATCAGCACAGACACCATTTTTCCTTTTTTTTAAATACATATAATACACCACATTTAAAATTCGGTGGTCCACAAGAGGGAGACAATGTTTCACAAAAGAATTCATGCCGTCAGAAAAGTGGTATATATGGCAGAGCTACTCATTGGATACTTCAATTTAAACAGTACTGACAGCCGGGGCCTAATTTTGTAGATGGCACAGTATATTTGCAACACTGTAACAAAGGCCTAATACAGGCCTACATCTTAACACACCTGTTGCAACCAGTAAAGACACATTGATTGATTGCATATTGAATGCAATACAATGTTTGACATACATAGGTGAAAGCAAAGCCCCCAACTGGTCCCCAAATAGGGGACGTATCAGATACTACACTTGATCTTGAGCGGCGGCGACGACGACGGATGCGAAAGGCAGAGGAGAGATAACCAGAAATGGTTTGCCACTTCTGCCGCACCAAGGCCTAAAACCGACACCCATTGTGGAGAGAGAGCAAAAATTGCCAAGGGGAAGGCATTTCTAGAAGCTCTGGAGGCCTTCTCAATGACAGTTCTACTGTGTATGTGTGTGTGTTCAAGCTGTGCACAACGCGTTTTGAATCTGCATATCTCCACCTATTTTAACACACCCTCCATCCCCCTTTTGCTCTAAAGTGTGCAGTAACTGAGTGGGAAATTCAAAAAACAGACAGGCGAGCAGTTGTCTTCCCAACTCTCCTGAATCTGGGCACAGACCCCCCCCTGCCATGTGGTCTGCTGCTGCACCAGCAGCAGACTGAAGACGGCGGCCATTTTTCACTGCCTGTTATAGGCCAAGAGCCCATTGTGACACGTGAGAGTTCCGGAGACAATGGCCAAAGGCTCATTGTGACTGCACGTGAAGGTTCCGTGCTCAGATTCTATCTACTGCAGGCAGCGCACCTGATTGGTCCAAAGCATTACAATACTCACACAGGTGTAGATGGACAAGACAAGCATAGTCAAGATCAGCACAGACACCATTTTTCCTTTTTTTTAAATACATATAATACACCACATTTAAAATTCGGTGGTCCACAAGAGGGAGACAATGTTTCACAAAAGAATTCATGCCGTCAGAAAAGTGGTATATATGGCAGAGCTACTCATTGGATACTTCAATTTAAACAGTACTGACAGCCGGGGCCTAATTTTGTAGATGGCACAGTATATTTGCAACACTGTAACAAAGGCCTAATACAGGCCTACATCTTAACACACCTGTTGCAACCAGTAAAGACACATTGATTGATTGCATATTGAATGCAATACAATGTTTGACATACATAGGTGAAAGCAAAGCCCCCAACTGGTCCCCAAATAGGGGACGTATCAGATACTACACTTGATCTTGAGCGGCGGCGACGACGACGGATGCGAAAGGCAGAGGAGAGATAACCAGAAATGGTTTGCCACTTCTGCCGCACCAAGGCCTAAAACCGACACCCATTGTGGAGAGAGAGCAAAAATTGCCAAGGGGAAGGCATTTCTAGAAGCTCTGGAGGCCTTCTCAATGACAGTTCTACTGTGTATGTGTGTGTGTTCAAGCTGTGCACAACGCGTTTTGAATCTGCATATCTCCACCTATTTTAACACACCCTCCATCCCCCTTTTGCTCTAAAGTGTGCAGTAACTGAGTGGGAAATTCAAAAAACAGACAGGCGAGCAGTTGTCTTCCCAACTCTCCTGAATCTGGGCACAGACCCCCCCCTGCCATGTGGTCTGCTGCTGCACCAGCAGCAGACTGAAGACGGCGGCCATTTTTCACTGCCTGTTATAGGCCAAGAGCCCATTGTGACACGTGAGAGTTCCGGAGACAATGGCCAAAGGCTCATTGTGACTGCACGTGAAGGTTCCGTGCTCAGATTCTATCTACTGCAGGCAGCGCACCTGATTGGTCCAAAGCATTACAATACTCACACAGGTGTAGATGGACAAGACAAGCATAGTCAAGATCAGCACAGACACCACTTTTCCTTTTTTTTAAATACATATAATACACCACATTTAAAATTCGGTGGTCCACAAGAGGGAGACAATGTTTCACAAAAGAATTCATGCAGTCAGAAAAGTGGTATATATGGCAGAGCTACTCATTGGATACTTCAATTTAAACAGTACTGACAGCCGGGGCCTAATTTTGTAGACGGCACAGTATATGTGCAACACTGTAACAAAGGCCTAATACAGGCCTACATCTTAACACACCTGTTGCAACCAGTAAAGACACATTGATTGATTGCATATTGAATGCAATACAATGTTTGACATACATAGGTGAAAGCAAAGCCCCCAACTGGTCCCCAAATAGGGGACGTATCAGATACTACACTTGATCTTGAGCGGCGGCAACGACGACGGATGCGAAAGGCAGAGGAGAGATAACCAGAAATGGTTTGCCACTTCTGCCGCACCAAGGCCTAAAACCGACACCCATTGTGGAGAGAGAGCAAAAATTGCCAAGGGGAAGGCATTTCTAGAAGCTCTGGAGGCCTTCTCAATGACAGTTCTACTGTGTATGTGTGTGTGTTCAAGCTGTGCACAACGCGTTTTGAATCTGCATATCTCCACCTATTTTAACACACCCTCCATCCCCCTTTTGCTCTAAAGTGTGCAGTAACTGAGTGGGAAATTCAAAAAACAGACAGGCGAGCAGTTGTCTTCCCAACTCTCCTGAAGCTGGGCACAGACCCCCCCTGCCATGTGGTCTGCTGCTGCACCAGCAGCAGACTGAAGACAGCGGCCATTTTTCACTGCCTGTTATAGGCCAAGAGCCCATTGTGACACGTGAGAGTTCCGGAGACAATGGCCAAAGGCTCATTGTGACTGCACGTGAAGGTTCCGTGCTCAGATTCTATCTACTGCAGGCAGCGCACCTGATTGGTCCAAAGCATTACAATACTCACACAGGTGTAGATGGACAAGACAAGCATAGTCAAGATCAGCACAGACACCATTTTTCCTTTTTTTTAAATACATATAATACACCACATTTAAAATTCGGTGGTCCACAAGAGGGAGACAATGTTTCACAAAAGAATTCATGCAGTCAGAAAAGTGGTATATATGGCAGAGCTACTCATTGGATACTTCAATTTAAACAGTACTGACAGCCGGGGCCTAATTTTGTAGATGGCACAGTATATTTGCAACACTGTAACAAAGGCCTAATACAGGCCTACATCTTAACACACCTGTTGCAACCAGTAAAGACACATTGATTGATTGCATATTGAATGCAATACAATGTTTGACATACATAGGTGAAAGCAAAGCCCCCAACTGGTCCCCAAATAGGGGACGTATCAGATACTACACTTGATCTTGAGCGGCGGCGACGACGACGGATGCGAAAGGCAGAGGAGAGATAACCAGAAATGGTTTGCCACTTCTGCCGCACCAAGGCCTAAAACCGACACCCATTGTGGAGAGAGAGCAAGAATTGCCAAGGGGAAGGCATTTCTAGAAGCTCTGGAGGCCTTCTCAATGACAGTTCTACTGTGTATGTGTGTGTGTTCAAGCTGTGCACAACGCGTTTTGAATCTGCATATCTCCACCTATTTTAACACACCCTCCATCCCCCTTTTGCTCTAAAGTGTGCAGTAACTGAGTGGGAAATTCAAAAAACAGACAGGCGAGCAGTTGTCTTCCCAACTCTCCTGAATCTGGGCACAGACCCCCCCCTGCCATGTGGTCTGCTGCTGCACCAGCAGCAGACTGAAGACGGCGGCCATTTTTCACTGCCTGTTATAGGCCAAGAGCCCATTGTGACACGTGAGAGTTCCGGAGACAATGGCCAAAGGCTCATTGTGACTGCACGTGAAGGTTCCGTGCTCAGATTCTATCTACTGCAGGCAGCGCACCTGATTGGTCCAAAGCATTACAATACTCACACAGGTGTAGATGGACAAGACAAGCATAGTCAAGATCAGCACAGACACCATTTTTCCTTTTTTTTAAATACATATAATACACCACATTTAAAATTCGGTGGTCCACAAGAGGGAGACAATGTTTCACAAAAGAATTCATGCCGTCAGAAAAGTGGTATATATGGCAGAGCTACTCATTGGATACTTCAATTTAAACAGTACTGACAGCCGGGGCCTAATTTTGTAGATGGCACAGTATATTTGCAACACTGTAACAAAGGCCTAATACAGGCCTACATCTTAACACACCTGTTGCAACCAGTAAAGACACATTGATTGATTGCATATTGAATGCAATACAATGTTTGACATACATAGGTGAAAGCAAAGCCCCCAACTGGTCCCCAAATAGGGGACGTATCAGATACTACACTTGATCTTGAGCGGCGGCGACGACGACGGATGCGAAAGGCAGAGGAGAGATAACCAGAAATGGTTTGCCACTTCTGCCGCACCAAGGCCTAAACCCGACACCCATTGTGGAGAGAGAGCAAAAATTGCCAAGGGGAAGGCATTTCTAGAAGCTCTGGAGGCCTTCTCAATGACAGTTCTACTGTGTATGTGTGTGTGTTCAAGCTGTGCACAACGCGTTTTGAATCTGCATATCTCCACCTATTTTAACACACCCTCCATCCCCCTTTTGCTCTAAAGTGTGCAGTAACTGAGTGGGAAATTCAAAAAACAGACAGGCGAGCAGTTGTCTTCCCAACTCTCCTGAAGCTGGGCACAGACCCCCCCTGCCATGTGGTCTGCTGCTGCACCAGCAGCAGACTGAAGACGGCGGCCATTTTTCACTGCCTGTTATAGGCCAAGAGCCCATTGTGACACGTGAGAGTTCCGGAGACAATGGCCAAAGGCTCATTGTGACTGCACGTGAAGGTTCCGTGCTCAGATTCTATCTACTGCAGGCAGCGCACCTGATTGGTCCAAAGCATTACAATACTCACACAGGTGTAGATGGACAAGACAAGCATAGTCAAGATCAGCACAGACACCATTTTTCCTTTTTTTTAAATACATATAATACACCACATTTAAAATTCGGTGGTCCACAAGAGGGAGACAATGTTTCACAAAAGAATTCATGCCGTCAGAAAAGTGGTATATATGGCAGAGCTACTCATTGGATACTTCAATTTAAACAGTACTGACAGCCGGGGCCTAATTTTGTAGATGGCACAGTATATTTGCAACACTGTAACAAAGGCCTAATACAGGCCTACATCTTAACACACCTGTTGCAACCAGTAAAGACACATTGATTGATTGCATATTGAATGCAATACAATGTTTGACATACATAGGTGAAAGCAAAGCCCCCAACTGGTCCCCAAATAGGGGACGTATCAGATACTACACTTGATCTTGAGCGGCGGCGACGACGACGGATGCGAAAGGCAGAGGAGAGATAACCAGAAATGGTTTGCCACTTCTGCCGCACCAAGGCCTAAAACCGACACCCATTGTGGAGAGAGAGCAAAAATTGCCAAGGGGAAGGCATTTCTAGAAGCTCTGGAGGCCTTCTCAATGACAGTTCTACTGTGTATGTGTGTGTGTTCAAGCTGTGCACAACGCGTTTTGAATCTGCATATCTCCACCTATTTTAACACACCCTCCATCCCCCTTTTGCTCTAAAGTGTGCAGTAACTGAGTGGGAAATTCAAAAAACAGACAGGCGAGCAGTTGTCTTCCCAACTCTCCTGAATCTGGGCACAGACCCCCCCCTGCCATGTGGTCTGCTGCTGCACCAGCAGCAGACTGAAGACGGCGGCCATTTTTCACTGCCTGTTATAGGCCAAGAGCCCATTGTGACACGTGAGAGTTCCGGAGACAATGGCCAAAGGCTCATTGTGACTGCACGTGAAGGTTCCGTGCTCAGATTCTATCTACTGCAGGCAGCGCACCTGATTGGTCCAAAGCATTACAATACTCACACAGGTGTAGATGGACAAGACAAGCATAGTCAAGATCAGCACAGACACCATTTTTCCTTTTTTTTAAATACATATAATACACCACATTTAAAATTCGGTGGTCCACAAGAGGGAGACAATGTTTCACAAAAGAATTCATGCCGTCAGAAAAGTGGTATATATGGCAGAGCTACTCATTGGATACTTCAATTTAAACAGTACTGACAGCCGGGGCCTAATTTTGTAGATGGCACAGTATATTTGCAACACTGTAACAAAGGCCTAATACAGGCCTACATCTTAACACACCTGTTGCAACCAGTAAAGACACATTGATTGATTGCATATTGAATGCAATACAATGTTTGACATACATAGGTGAAAGCAAAGCCCCCAACTGGTCCCCAAATAGGGGACGTATCAGATACTACACTTGATCTTGAGCGGCGGCGACGACGACGGATGCGAAAGGCAGAGGAGAGATAACCAGAAATGGTTTGCCACTTCTGCCGCACCAAGGCCTAAAACCGACACCCATTGTGGAGAGAGAGCAAAAATTGCCAAGGGGAAGGCATTTCTAGAAGCTCTGGAGGCCTTCTCAATGACAGTTCTACTGTGTATGTGTGTGTGTTCAAGCTGTGCACAACGCGTTTTGAATCTGCATATCTCCACCTATTTTAACACACCCTCCATCCCCCTTTTGCTCTAAAGTGTGCAGTAACTGAGTGGGAAATTCAAAAAACAGACAGGCGAGCAGTTGTCTTCCCAACTCTCCTGAATCTGGGCACAGACCCCCCCCTGCCATGTGGTCTGCTGCTGCACCAGCAGCAGACTGAAGACGGCGGCCATTTTTCACTGCCTGTTATAGGCCAAGAGCCCATTGTGACACGTGAGAGTTCCGGAGACAATGGCCAAAGGCTCATTGTGACTGCACGTGAAGGTTCCGTGCTCAGATTCTATCTACTGCAGGCAGCGCACCTGATTGGTCCAAAGCATTACAATACTCACACAGGTGTAGATGGACAAGACAAGCATAGTCAAGATCAGCACAGACACCATTTTTCCTTTTTTTTAAATACATATAATACACCACATTTAAAATTCGGTGGTCCACAAGAGGGAGACAATGTTTCACAAAAGAATTCATGCCGTCAGAAAAGTGGTATATATGGCAGAGCTACTCATTGGATACTTCAATTTAAACAGTACTGACAGCCGGGGCCTAATTTTGTAGATGGCACAGTATATTTGCAACACTGTAACAAAGGCCTAATACAGGCCTACATCTTAACACACCTGTTGCAACCAGTAAAGACACATTGATTGATTGCATATTGAATGCAATACAATGTTTGACATACATAGGTGAAAGCAAAGCCCCCAACTGGTCCCCAAATAGGGGACGTATCAGATACTACACTTGATCTTGAGCGGCGGCGACGACGACGGATGCGAAAGGCAGAGGAGAGATAACCAGAAATGGTTTGCCACTTCTGCCGCACCAAGGCCTAAAACCGACACCCATTGTGGAGAGAGAGCAAAAATTGCCAAGGGGAAGGCATTTCTAGAAGCTCTGGAGGCCTTCTCAATGACAGTTCTACTGTGTATGTGTGTGTGTTCAAGCTGTGCACAACGCGTTTTGAATCTGCATATCTCCACCTATTTTAACACACCCTCCATCCCCCTTTTGCTCTAAAGTGTGCAGTAACTGAGTGGGAAATTCAAAAAACAGACAGGCGAGCAGTTGTCTTCCCAACTCTCCTGAATCTGGGCACAGACCCCCCCCTGCCATGTGGTCTGCTGCTGCACCAGCAGCAGACTGAAGACGGCGGCCATTTTTCACTGCCTGTTATAGGCCAAGAGCCCATTGTGACACGTGAGAGTTCCGGAGACAATGGCCAAAGGCTCATTGTGACTGCACGTGAAGGTTCCGTGCTCAGATTCTATCTACTGCAGGCAGCGCACCTGATTGGTCCAAAGCATTACAATACTCACACAGGTGTAGATGGACAAGACAAGCATAGTCAAGATCAGCACAGACACCACTTTTCCTTTTTTTTAAATACATATAATACACCACATTTAAAATTCGGTGGTCCACAAGAGGGAGACAATGTTTCACAAAAGAATTCATGCAGTCAGAAAAGTGGTATATATGGCAGAGCTACTCATTGGATACTTCAATTTAAACAGTACTGACAGCCGGGGCCTAATTTTGTAGACGGCACAGTATATGTGCAACACTGTAACAAAGGCCTAATACAGGCCTACATCTTAACACACCTGTTGCAACCAGTAAAGACACATTGATTGATTGCATATTGAATGCAATACAATGTTTGACATACATAGGTGAAAGCAAAGCCCCCAACTGGTCCCCAAATAGGGGACGTATCAGATACTACACTTGATCTTGAGCGGCGGCAACGACGACGGATGCGAAAGGCAGAGGAGAGATAACCAGAAATGGTTTGCCACTTCTGCCGCACCAAGGCCTAAAACCGACACCCATTGTGGAGAGAGAGCAAAAATTGCCAAGGGGAAGGCATTTCTAGAAGCTCTGGAGGCCTTCTCAATGACAGTTCTACTGTGTATGTGTGTGTGTTCAAGCTGTGCACAACGCGTTTTGAATCTGCATATCTCCACCTATTTTAACACACCCTCCATCCCCCTTTTGCTCTAAAGTGTGCAGTAACTGAGTGGGAAATTCAAAAAACAGACAGGCGAGCAGTTGTCTTCCCAACTCTCCTGAAGCTGGGCACAGACCCCCCCTGCCATGTGGTCTGCTGCTGCACCAGCAGCAGACTGAAGACAGCGGCCATTTTTCACTGCCTGTTATAGGCCAAGAGCCCATTGTGACACGTGAGAGTTCCGGAGACAATGGCCAAAGGCTCATTGTGACTGCACGTGAAGGTTCCGTGCTCAGATTCTATCTACTGCAGGCAGCGCACCTGATTGGTCCAAAGCATTACAATACTCACACAGGTGTAGATGGACAAGACAAGCATAGTCAAGATCAGCACAGACACCATTTTTCCTTTTTTTTAAATACATATAATACACCACATTTAAAATTCGGTGGTCCACAAGAGGGAGACAATGTTTCACAAAAGAATTCATGCAGTCAGAAAAGTGGTATATATGGCAGAGCTACTCATTGGATACTTCAATTTAAACAGTACTGACAGCCGGGGCCTAATTTTGTAGATGGCACAGTATATTTGCAACACTGTAACAAAGGCCTAATACAGGCCTACATCTTAACACACCTGTTGCAACCAGTAAAGACACATTGATTGATTGCATATTGAATGCAATACAATGTTTGACATACATAGGTGAAAGCAAAGCCCCCAACTGGTCCCCAAATAGGGGACGTATCAGATACTACACTTGATCTTGAGCGGCGGCGACGACGACGGATGCGAAAGGCAGAGGAGAGATAACCAGAAATGGTTTGCCACTTCTGCCGCACCAAGGCCTAAAACCGACACCCATTGTGGAGAGAGAGCAAGAATTGCCAAGGGGAAGGCATTTCTAGAAGCTCTGGAGGCCTTCTCAATGACAGTTCTACTGTGTATGTGTGTGTGTTCAAGCTGTGCACAACGCGTTTTGAATCTGCATATCTCCACCTATTTTAACACACCCTCCATCCCCCTTTTGCTCTAAAGTGTGCAGTAACTGAGTGGGAAATTCAAAAAACAGACAGGCGAGCAGTTGTCTTCCCAACTCTCCTGAATCTGGGCACAGACCCCCCCCTGCCATGTGGTCTGCTGCTGCACCAGCAGCAGACTGAAGACGGCGGCCATTTTTCACTGCCTGTTATAGGCCAAGAGCCCATTGTGACACGTGAGAGTTCCGGAGACAATGGCCAAAGGCTCATTGTGACTGCACGTGAAGGTTCCGTGCTCAGATTCTATCTACTGCAGGCAGCGCACCTGATTGGTCCAAAGCATTACAATACTCACACAGGTGTAGATGGACAAGACAAGCATAGTCAAGATCAGCACAGACACCATTTTTCCTTTTTTTTAAATACATATAATACACCACATTTAAAATTCGGTGGTCCACAAGAGGGAGACAATGTTTCACAAAAGAATTCATGCCGTCAGAAAAGTGGTATATATGGCAGAGCTACTCATTGGATACTTCAATTTAAACAGTACTGACAGCCGGGGCCTAATTTTGTAGATGGCACAGTATATTTGCAACACTGTAACAAAGGCCTAATACAGGCCTACATCTTAACACACCTGTTGCAACCAGTAAAGACACATTGATTGATTGCATATTGAATGCAATACAATGTTTGACATACATAGGTGAAAGCAAAGCCCCCAACTGGTCCCCAAATAGGGGACGTATCAGATACTACACTTGATCTTGAGCGGCGGCGACGACGACGGATGCGAAAGGCAGAGGAGAGATAACCAGAAATGGTTTGCCACTTCTGCCGCACCAAGGCCTAAACCCGACACCCATTGTGGAGAGAGAGCAAAAATTGCCAAGGGGAAGGCATTTCTAGAAGCTCTGGAGGCCTTCTCAATGACAGTTCTACTGTGTATGTGTGTGTGTTCAAGCTGTGCACAACGCGTTTTGAATCTGCATATCTCCACCTATTTTAACACACCCTCCATCCCCCTTTTGCTCTAAAGTGTGCAGTAACTGAGTGGGAAATTCAAAAAACAGACAGGCGAGCAGTTGTCTTCCCAACTCTCCTGAAGCTGGGCACAGACCCCCCCTGCCATGTGGTCTGCTGCTGCACCAGCAGCAGACTGAAGACGGCGGCCATTTTTCACTGCCTGTTATAGGCCAAGAGCCCATTGTGACACGTGAGAGTTCCGGAGACAATGGCCAAAGGCTCATTGTGACTGCACGTGAAGGTTCCGTGCTCAGATTCTATCTACTGCAGGCAGCGCACCTGATTGGTCCAAAGCATTACAATACTCACACAGGTGTAGATGGACAAGACAAGCATAGTCAAGATCAGCACAGACACCATTTTTCCTTTTTTTTAAATACATATAATACACCACATTTAAAATTCGGTGGTCCACAAGAGGGAGACAATGTTTCACAAAAGAATTCATGCCGTCAGAAAAGTGGTATATATGGCAGAGCTACTCATTGGATACTTCAATTTAAACAGTACTGACAGCCGGGGCCTAATTTTGTAGATGGCACAGTATATTTGCAACACTGTAACAAAGGCCTAATACAGGCCTACATCTTAACACACCTGTTGCAACCAGTAAAGACACATTGATTGATTGCATATTGAATGCAATACAATGTTTGACATACATAGGTGAAAGCAAAGCCCCCAACTGGTCCCCAAATAGGGGACGTATCAGATACTACACTTGATCTTGAGCGGCGGCGACGACGACGGATGCGAAAGGCAGAGGAGAGATAACCAGAAATGGTTTGCCACTTCTGCCGCACCAAGGCCTAAAACCGACACCCATTGTGGAGAGAGAGCAAAAATTGCCAAGGGGAAGGCATTTCTAGAAGCTCTGGAGGCCTTCTCAATGACAGTTCTACTGTGTATGTGTGTGTGTTCAAGCTGTGCACAACGCGTTTTGAATCTGCATATCTCCACCTATTTTAACACACCCTCCATCCCCCTTTTGCTCTAAAGTGTGCAGTAACTGAGTGGGAAATTCAAAAAACAGACAGGCGAGCAGTTGTCTTCCCAACTCTCCTGAATCTGGGCACAGACCCCCCCCTGCCATGTGGTCTGCTGCTGCACCAGCAGCAGACTGAAGACGGCGGCCATTTTTCACTGCCTGTTATAGGCCAAGAGCCCATTGTGACACGTGAGAGTTCCGGAGACAATGGCCAAAGGCTCATTGTGACTGCACGTGAAGGTTCCGTGCTCAGATTCTATCTACTGCAGGCAGCGCACCTGATTGGTCCAAAGCATTACAATACTCACACAGGTGTAGATGGACAAGACAAGCATAGTCAAGATCAGCACAGACACCATTTTTCCTTTTTTTTAAATACATATAATACACCACATTTAAAATTCGGTGGTCCACAAGAGGGAGACAATGTTTCACAAAAGAATTCATGCCGTCAGAAAAGTGGTATATATGGCAGAGCTACTCATTGGATACTTCAATTTAAACAGTACTGACAGCCGGGGCCTAATTTTGTAGATGGCACAGTATATTTGCAACACTGTAACAAAGGCCTAATACAGGCCTACATCTTAACACACCTGTTGCAACCAGTAAAGACACATTGATTGATTGCATATTGAATGCAATACAATGTTTGACATACATAGGTGAAAGCAAAGCCCCCAACTGGTCCCCAAATAGGGGACGTATCAGATACTACACTTGATCTTGAGCGGCGGCGACGACGACGGATGCGAAAGGCAGAGGAGAGATAACCAGAAATGGTTTGCCACTTCTGCCGCACCAAGGCCTAAAACCGACACCCATTGTGGAGAGAGAGCAAAAATTGCCAAGGGGAAGGCATTTCTAGAAGCTCTGGAGGCCTTCTCAATGACAGTTCTACTGTGTATGTGTGTGTGTTCAAGCTGTGCACAACGCGTTTTGAATCTGCATATCTCCACCTATTTTAACACACCCTCCATCCCCCTTTTGCTCTAAAGTGTGCAGTAACTGAGTGGGAAATTCAAAAAACAGACAGGCGAGCAGTTGTCTTCCCAACTCTCCTGAATCTGGGCACAGACCCCCCCCTGCCATGTGGTCTGCTGCTGCACCAGCAGCAGACTGAAGACGGCGGCCATTTTTCACTGCCTGTTATAGGCCAAGAGCCCATTGTGACACGTGAGAGTTCCGGAGACAATGGCCAAAGGCTCATTGTGACTGCACGTGAAGGTTCCGTGCTCAGATTCTATCTACTGCAGGCAGCGCACCTGATTGGTCCAAAGCATTACAATACTCACACAGGTGTAGATGGACAAGACAAGCATAGTCAAGATCAGCACAGACACCATTTTTCCTTTTTTTTAAATACATATAATACACCACATTTAAAATTCGGTGGTCCACAAGAGGGAGACAATGTTTCACAAAAGAATTCATGCCGTCAGAAAAGTGGTATATATGGCAGAGCTACTCATTGGATACTTCAATTTAAACAGTACTGACAGCCGGGGCCTAATTTTGTAGATGGCACAGTATATTTGCAACACTGTAACAAAGGCCTAATACAGGCCTACATCTTAACACACCTGTTGCAACCAGTAAAGACACATTGATTGATTGCATATTGAATGCAATACAATGTTTGACATACATAGGTGAAAGCAAAGCCCCCAACTGGTCCCCAAATAGGGGACGTATCAGATACTACACTTGATCTTGAGCGGCGGCGACGACGACGGATGCGAAAGGCAGAGGAGAGATAACCAGAAATGGTTTGCCACTTCTGCCGCACCAAGGCCTAAAACCGACACCCATTGTGGAGAGAGAGCAAAAATTGCCAAGGGGAAGGCATTTCTAGAAGCTCTGGAGGCCTTCTCAATGACAGTTCTACTGTGTATGTGTGTGTGTTCAAGCTGTGCACAACGCGTTTTGAATCTGCATATCTCCACCTATTTTAACACACCCTCCATCCCCCTTTTGCTCTAAAGTGTGCAGTAACTGAGTGGGAAATTCAAAAAACAGACAGGCGAGCAGTTGTCTTCCCAACTCTCCTGAATCTGGGCACAGACCCCCCCCTGCCATGTGGTCTGCTGCTGCACCAGCAGCAGACTGAAGACGGCGGCCATTTTTCACTGCCTGTTATAGGCCAAGAGCCCATTGTGACACGTGAGAGTTCCGGAGACAATGGCCAAAGGCTCATTGTGACTGCACGTGAAGGTTCCGTGCTCAGATTCTATCTACTGCAGGCAGCGCACCTGATTGGTCCAAAGCATTACAATACTCACACAGGTGTAGATGGACAAGACAAGCATAGTCAAGATCAGCACAGACACCATTTTTCCTTTTTTTTAAATACATATAATACACCACATTTAAAATTCGGTGGTCCACAAGAGGGAGACAATGTTTCACAAAAGAATTCATGCCGTCAGAAAAGTGGTATATATGGCAGAGCTACTCATTGGATACTTCAATTTAAACAGTACTGACAGCCGGGGCCTAATTTTGTAGATGGCACAGTATATTTGCAACACTGTAACAAAGGCCTAATACAGGCCTACATCTTAACACACCTGTTGCAACCAGTAAAGACACATTGATTGATTGCATATTGAATGCAATACAATGTTTGACATACATAGGTGAAAGCAAAGCCCCCAACTGGTCCCCAAATAGGGGACGTATCAGATACTACACTTGATCTTGAGCGGCGGCGACGACGACGGATGCGAAAGGCAGAGGAGAGATAACCAGAAATGGTTTGCCACTTCTGCCGCACCAAGGCCTAAAACCGACACCCATTGTGGAGAGAGAGCAAAAATTGCCAAGGGGAAGGCATTTCTAGAAGCTCTGGAGGCCTTCTCAATGACAGTTCTACTGTGTATGTGTGTGTGTTCAAGCTGTGCACAACGCGTTTTGAATCTGCATATCTCCACCTATTTTAACACACCCTCCATCCCCCTTTTGCTCTAAAGTGTGCAGTAACTGAGTGGGAAATTCAAAAAACAGACAGGCGAGCAGTTGTCTTCCCAACTCTCCTGAATCTGGGCACAGACCCCCCCCTGCCATGTGGTCTGCTGCTGCACCAGCAGCAGACTGAAGACGGCGGCCATTTTTCACTGCCTGTTATAGGCCAAGAGCCCATTGTGACACGTGAGAGTTCCGGAGACAATGGCCAAAGGCTCATTGTGACTGCACGTGAAGGTTCCGTGCTCAGATTCTATCTACTGCAGGCAGCGCACCTGATTGGTCCAAAGCATTACAATACTCACACAGGTGTAGATGGACAAGACAAGCATAGTCAAGATCAGCACAGACACCATTTTTCCTTTTTTTTAAATACATATAATACACCACATTTAAAATTCGGTGGTCCACAAGAGGGAGACAATGTTTCACAAAAGAATTCATGCCGTCAGAAAAGTGGTATATATGGCAGAGCTACTCATTGGATACTTCAATTTAAACAGTACTGACAGCCGGGGCCTAATTTTGTAGATGGCACAGTATATTTGCAACACTGTAACAAAGGCCTAATACAGGCCTACATCTTAACACACCTGTTGCAACCAGTAAAGACACATTGATTGATTGCATATTGAATGCAATACAATGTTTGACATACATAGGTGAAAGCAAAGCCCCCAACTGGTCCCCAAATAGGGGACGTATCAGATACTACACTTGATCTTGAGCGGCGGCGACGACGACGGATGCGAAAGGCAGAGGAGAGATAACCAGAAATGGTTTGCCACTTCTGCCGCACCAAGGCCTAAAACCGACACCCATTGTGGAGAGAGAGCAAAAATTGCCAAGGGGAAGGCATTTCTAGAAGCTCTGGAGGCCTTCTCAATGACAGTTCTACTGTGTATGTGTGTGTGTTCAAGCTGTGCACAACGCGTTTTGAATCTGCATATCTCCACCTATTTTAACACACCCTCCATCCCCCTTTTGCTCTAAAGTGTGCAGTAACTGAGTGGGAAATTCAAAAAACAGACAGGCGAGCAGTTGTCTTCCCAACTCTCCTGAATCTGGGCACAGACCCCCCCCTGCCATGTGGTCTGCTGCTGCACCAGCAGCAGACTGAAGACGGCGGCCATTTTTCACTGCCTGTTATAGGCCAAGAGCCCATTGTGACACGTGAGAGTTCCGGAGACAATGGCCAAAGGCTCATTGTGACTGCACGTGAAGGTTCCGTGCTCAGATTCTATCTACTGCAGGCAGCGCACCTGATTGGTCCAAAGCATTACAATACTCACACAGGTGTAGATGGACAAGACAAGCATAGTCAAGATCAGCACAGACACCATTTTTCCTTTTTTTTAAATACATATAATACACCACATTTAAAATTCGGTGGTCCACAAGAGGGAGACAATGTTTCACAAAAGAATTCATGCCGTCAGAAAAGTGGTATATATGGCAGAGCTACTCATTGGATACTTCAATTTAAACAGTACTGACAGCCGGGGCCTAATTTTGTAGATGGCACAGTATATTTGCAACACTGTAACAAAGGCCTAATACAGGCCTACATCTTAACACACCTGTTGCAACCAGTAAAGACACATTGATTGATTGCATATTGAATGCAATACAATGTTTGACATACATAGGTGAAAGCAAAGCCCCCAACTGGTCCCCAAATAGGGGACGTATCAGATACTACACTTGATCTTGAGCGGCGGCGACGACGACGGATGCGAAAGGCAGAGGAGAGATAACCAGAAATGGTTTGCCACTTCTGCCGCACCAAGGCCTAAAACCGACACCCATTGTGGAGAGAGAGCAAAAATTGCCAAGGGGAAGGCATTTCTAGAAGCTCTGGAGGCCTTCTCAATGACAGTTCTACTGTGTATGTGTGTGTGTTCAAGCTGTGCACAACGCGTTTTGAATCTGCATATCTCCACCTATTTTAACACACCCTCCATCCCCCTTTTGCTCTAAAGTGTGCAGTAACTGAGTGGGAAATTCAAAAAACAGACAGGCGAGCAGTTGTCTTCCCAACTCTCCTGAATCTGGGCACAGACCCCCCCCTGCCATGTGGTCTGCTGCTGCACCAGCAGCAGACTGAAGACGGCGGCCATTTTTCACTGCCTGTTATAGGCCAAGAGCCCATTGTGACACGTGAGAGTTCCGGAGACAATGGCCAAAGGCTCATTGTGACTGCACGTGAAGGTTCCGTGCTCAGATTCTATCTACTGCAGGCAGCGCACCTGATTGGTCCAAAGCATTACAATACTCACACAGGTGTAGATGGACAAGACAAGCATAGTCAAGATCAGCACAGACACCATTTTTCCTTTTTTTTAAATACATATAATACACCACATTTAAAATTCGGTGGTCCACAAGAGGGAGACAATGTTTCACAAAAGAATTCATGCCGTCAGAAAAGTGGTATATATGGCAGAGCTACTCATTGGATACTTCAATTTAAACAGTACTGACAGCCGGGGCCTAATTTTGTAGATGGCACAGTATATTTGCAACACTGTAACAAAGGCCTAATACAGGCCTACATCTTAACACACCTGTTGCAACCAGTAAAGACACATTGATTGATTGCATATTGAATGCAATACAATGTTTGACATACATAGGTGAAAGCAAAGCCCCCAACTGGTCCCCAAATAGGGGACGTATCAGATACTACACTTGATCTTGAGCGGCGGCGACGACGACGGATGCGAAAGGCAGAGGAGAGATAACCAGAAATGGTTTGCCACTTCTGCCGCACCAAGGCCTAAAACCGACACCCATTGTGGAGAGAGAGCAAAAATTGCCAAGGGGAAGGCATTTCTAGAAGCTCTGGAGGCCTTCTCAATGACAGTTCTACTGTGTATGTGTGTGTGTTCAAGCTGTGCACAACGCGTTTTGAATCTGCATATCTCCACCTATTTTAACACACCCTCCATCCCCCTTTTGCTCTAAAGTGTGCAGTAACTGAGTGGGAAATTCAAAAAACAGACAGGCGAGCAGTTGTCTTCCCAACTCTCCTGAATCTGGGCACAGACCCCCCCCTGCCATGTGGTCTGCTGCTGCACCAGCAGCAGACTGAAGACGGCGGCCATTTTTCACTGCCTGTTATAGGCCAAGAGCCCATTGTGACACGTGAGAGTTCCGGAGACAATGGCCAAAGGCTCATTGTGACTGCACGTGAAGGTTCCGTGCTCAGATTCTATCTACTGCAGGCAGCGCACCTGATTGGTCCAAAGCATTACAATACTCACACAGGTGTAGATGGACAAGACAAGCATAGTCAAGATCAGCACAGACACCATTTTTCCTTTTTTTTAAATACATATAATACACCACATTTAAAATTCGGTGGTCCACAAGAGGGAGACAATGTTTCACAAAAGAATTCATGCCGTCAGAAAAGTGGTATATATGGCAGAGCTACTCATTGGATACTTCAATTTAAACAGTACTGACAGCCGGGGCCTAATTTTGTAGATGGCACAGTATATTTGCAACACTGTAACAAAGGCCTAATACAGGCCTACATCTTAACACACCTGTTGCAACCAGTAAAGACACATTGATTGATTGCATATTGAATGCAATACAATGTTTGACATACATAGGTGAAAGCAAAGCCCCCAACTGGTCCCCAAATAGGGGACGTATCAGATACTACACTTGATCTTGAGCGGCGGCGACGACGACGGATGCGAAAGGCAGAGGAGAGATAACCAGAAATGGTTTGCCACTTCTGCCGCACCAAGGCCTAAAACCGACACCCATTGTGGAGAGAGAGCAAAAATTGCCAAGGGGAAGGCATTTCTAGAAGCTCTGGAGGCCTTCTCAATGACAGTTCTACTGTGTATGTGTGTGTGTTCAAGCTGTGCACAACGCGTTTTGAATCTGCATATCTCCACCTATTTTAACACACCCTCCATCCCCCTTTTGCTCTAAAGTGTGCAGTAACTGAGTGGGAAATTCAAAAAACAGACAGGCGAGCAGTTGTCTTCCCAACTCTCCTGAATCTGGGCACAGACCCCCCCCTGCCATGTGGTCTGCTGCTGCACCAGCAGCAGACTGAAGACGGCGGCCATTTTTCACTGCCTGTTATAGGCCAAGAGCCCATTGTGACACGTGAGAGTTCCGGAGACAATGGCCAAAGGCTCATTGTGACTGCACGTGAAGGTTCCGTGCTCAGATTCTATCTACTGCAGGCAGCGCACCTGATTGGTCCAAAGCATTACAATACTCACACAGGTGTAGATGGACAAGACAAGCATAGTCAAGATCAGCACAGACACCATTTTTCCTTTTTTTTAAATACATATAATACACCACATTTAAAATTCGGTGGTCCACAAGAGGGAGACAATGTTTCACAAAAGAATTCATGCCGTCAGAAAAGTGGTATATATGGCAGAGCTACTCATTGGATACTTCAATTTAAACAGTACTGACAGCCGGGGCCTAATTTTGTAGATGGCACAGTATATTTGCAACACTGTAACAAAGGCCTAATACAGGCCTACATCTTAACACACCTGTTGCAACCAGTAAAGACACATTGATTGATTGCATATTGAATGCAATACAATGTTTGACATACATAGGTGAAAGCAAAGCCCCCAACTGGTCCCCAAATAGGGGACGTATCAGATACTACACTTGATCTTGAGCGGCGGCGACGACGACGGATGCGAAAGGCAGAGGAGAGATAACCAGAAATGGTTTGCCACTTCTGCCGCACCAAGGCCTAAAACCGACACCCATTGTGGAGAGAGAGCAAAAATTGCCAAGGGGAAGGCATTTCTAGAAGCTCTGGAGGCCTTCTCAATGACAGTTCTACTGTGTATGTGTGTGTGTTCAAGCTGTGCACAACGCGTTTTGAATCTGCATATCTCCACCTATTTTAACACACCCTCCATCCCCCTTTTGCTCTAAAGTGTGCAGTAACTGAGTGGGAAATTCAAAAAACAGACAGGCGAGCAGTTGTCTTCCCAACTCTCCTGAATCTGGGCACAGACCCCCCCCTGCCATGTGGTCTGCTGCTGCACCAGCAGCAGACTGAAGACGGCGGCCATTTTTCACTGCCTGTTATAGGCCAAGAGCCCATTGTGACACGTGAGAGTTCCGGAGACAATGGCCAAAGGCTCATTGTGACTGCACGTGAAGGTTCCGTGCTCAGATTCTATCTACTGCAGGCAGCGCACCTGATTGGTCCAAAGCATTACAATACTCACACAGGTGTAGATGGACAAGACAAGCATAGTCAAGATCAGCACAGACACCATTTTTCCTTTTTTTTAAATACATATAATACACCACATTTAAAATTCGGTGGTCCACAAGAGGGAGACAATGTTTCACAAAAGAATTCATGCCGTCAGAAAAGTGGTATATATGGCAGAGCTACTCATTGGATACTTCAATTTAAACAGTACTGACAGCCGGGGCCTAATTTTGTAGATGGCACAGTATATTTGCAACACTGTAACAAAGGCCTAATACAGGCCTACATCTTAACACACCTGTTGCAACCAGTAAAGACACATTGATTGATTGCATATTGAATGCAATACAATGTTTGACATACATAGGTGAAAGCAAAGCCCCCAACTGGTCCCCAAATAGGGGACGTATCAGATACTACACTTGATCTTGAGCGGCGGCGACGACGACGGATGCGAAAGGCAGAGGAGAGATAACCAGAAATGGTTTGCCACTTCTGCCGCACCAAGGCCTAAAACCGACACCCATTGTGGAGAGAGAGCAAAAATTGCCAAGGGGAAGGCATTTCTAGAAGCTCTGGAGGCCTTCTCAATGACAGTTCTACTGTGTATGTGTGTGTGTTCAAGCTGTGCACAACGCGTTTTGAATCTGCATATCTCCACCTATTTTAACACACCCTCCATCCCCCTTTTGCTCTAAAGTGTGCAGTAACTGAGTGGGAAATTCAAAAAACAGACAGGCGAGCAGTTGTCTTCCCAACTCTCCTGAATCTGGGCACAGACCCCCCCCTGCCATGTGGTCTGCTGCTGCACCAGCAGCAGACTGAAGACGGCGGCCATTTTTCACTGCCTGTTATAGGCCAAGAGCCCATTGTGACACGTGAGAGTTCCGGAGACAATGGCCAAAGGCTCATTGTGACTGCACGTGAAGGTTCCGTGCTCAGATTCTATCTACTGCAGGCAGCGCACCTGATTGGTCCAAAGCATTACAATACTCACACAGGTGTAGATGGACAAGACAAGCATAGTCAAGATCAGCACAGACACCATTTTTCCTTTTTTTTAAATACATATAATACACCACATTTAAAATTCGGTGGTCCACAAGAGGGAGACAATGTTTCACAAAAGAATTCATGCCGTCAGAAAAGTGGTATATATGGCAGAGCTACTCATTGGATACTTCAATTTAAACAGTACTGACAGCCGGGGCCTAATTTTGTAGATGGCACAGTATATTTGCAACACTGTAACAAAGGCCTAATACAGGCCTACATCTTAACACACCTGTTGCAACCAGTAAAGACACATTGATTGATTGCATATTGAATGCAATACAATGTTTGACATACATAGGTGAAAGCAAAGCCCCCAACTGGTCCCCAAATAGGGGACGTATCAGATACTACACTTGATCTTGAGCGGCGGCGACGATGACGGATGCGAAAGGCAGAGGAGAGATAACCAGAAATGGTTTGCCACTTCTGCCGCACCAAGGCCTAAAACCGACACCCATTGTGGAGAGAGAGCAAAAATTGCCAAGGGGAAGGCATTTCTAGAAGCTCTGGAGGCCTTCTCAATGACAGTTCTACTGTGTATGTGTGTGTGTTCAAGCTGTGCACAACGCGTTTTGAATCTGCATATCTCCACCTATTTTAACACACCCTCCATCCCCCTTTTGCTCTAAAGTGTGCAGTAACTGAGTGGGAAATTCAAAAAACAGACAGGCGAGCAGTTGTCTTCCCAACTCTCCTGAAGCTGGGCACAGACCCCCCCTGCCATGTGGTCTGCTGCTGCACCAGCAGCAGACTGAAGACGGCGGCCATTTTTCACTGCCTGTTATAGGCCAAGAGCCCATTGTGACACGTGAGAGTTCCGGAGACAATGGCCAAAGGCTCATTGTGACTGCACGTGAAGGTTCCGTGCTCAGATTCTATCTACTGCAGGCAGCGCACCTGATTGGTCCAAAGCATTACAATACTCACACAGGTGTAGATGGACAAGACAAGCATAGTCAAGATCAGCACAGACACCATTTTTCCTTTTTTTTAAATACATATAATACACCACATTTAAAATTCGGTGGTCCACAAGAGGGAGACAATGTTTCACAAAATAATTCATGCAGTCAGAAAAGTGGTATATATGGCAGAGCTACTCATTGGATACTTCAATTTAAACAGTACTGACAGCCGGGGCCTAATTTTGTAGACGGCACAGTATATTTGCAACACTGTAACAAAGGCCTAATACAGGCCTACATCTTAACACACCTGTTGCAACCAGTAAAGACACATTGATTGATTGCATATTGAATGCAATACAATGTTTGACATACATAGGTGAAAGCAAAGCCCCCAACTGGTCCCCAAATAGGGGACGTATCAGATACTACACTTGATCTTGAGCGGCGGCGACGACGACGGATGCGAAAGGCAGAGGAGAGATAACCAGAAATGGTTTGCCACTTCTGCCGCACCAAGGCCTAAAACCGACACCCATTGTGGAGAGAGAGCAAAAATTGCCAAGGGGAAGGCATTTCTAGAAGCTCTGGAGGCCTTCTCAATGACAGTTCTACTGTGTATGTGTGTGTGTTCAAGCTGTGCACAACGCGTTTTGAATCTGCATATCTCCACCTATTTTAACACACCCTCCATCCCCCTTTTGCTCTAAAGTGTGCAGTAACTGAGTGGGAAATTCAAAAAACAGACAGGCGAGCAGTTGTCTTCCCAACTCTCCTGAAGCTGGGCACAGACCCCCCCTGCCATGTGGTCTGCTGCTGCACCAGCAGCAGACTGAAGACGGCGGCCATTTTTCACTGCCTGTTATAGGCCAAGAGCCCATTGTGACACGTGAGAGTTCCGGAGACAATGGCCAAAGGCTCATTGTGACTGCACGTGAAGGTTCCGTGCTCAGATTCTATCTACTGCAGGCAGCGCACCTGATTGGTCCAAAGCATTACAATACTCACACAGGTGTAGATGGACAAGACAAGCATAGTCAAGATCAGCACAGACACCATTTTTCCTTTTTTTTAAATACATATAATACACCACATTTAAAATTCGGTGGTCCACGAGAGGGAGACAATGTTTCACAAAAGAATTCATGCAGTCAGAAAAGTGGTATATATGGCAGAGCTACTCATTGGATACTTCAATTTAAACAGTACTGACAGCCGGGGCCTAATTTTGTAGATGGCACAGTATATTTGCAACACTGTAACAAAGGCCTAATACAGGCCTACATCTTAACACACCTGTTGCAACCAGTAAAGACACATTGATTGATTGCATATTGAATGCAATACAATGTTTGACATACATAGGTGAAAGCAAAGCCCCCAACTGGTCCCCAAATAGGGGACGTATCAGATACTACACTTGATCTTGAGCGGCGGCGACGACGACGGATGCGAAAGGCAGAGGAGAGATAACCAGAAATGGTTTGCCACTTCTGCCGCACCAAGGCCTAAAACCGACACCCATTGTGGAGAGAGAGCAAAAATTGCCAAGGGGAAGGCATTTCTAGAAGCTCTGGAGGCCTTCTCAATGACAGTTCTACTGTGTATGTGTGTGTGTTCAAGCTGTGCACAACGCGTTTTGAATCTGCATATCTCCACCTATTTTAACACACCCTCCATCCCCCTTTTGCTCTAAAGTGTGCAGTAACTGAGTGGGAAATTCAAAAAACAGACAGGCGAGCAGTTGTCTTCCCAACTCTCCTGAAGCTGGGCACAGACCCCCCCTGCCATGTGGTCTGCTGCTGCACCAGCAGCAGACTGAAGACGGCGGCCATTTTTCACTGCCTGTTATAGGCCAAGAGCCCATTGTGACACGTGAGAGTTCCGGAGACAATGGCCAAAGGCTCATTGTGACTGCACGTGAAGGTTCCGTGCTCAGATTCTATCTACTGCAGGCAGCGCACCTGATTGGTCCAAAGCATTACAATACTCACACAGGTGTAGATGGACAAGACAAGCATAGTCAAGATCAGCACAGACACCATTTTTCCTTTTTTTTAAATACATATAATACACCACATTTAAAATTCGGTGGTCCACAAGAGGGAGACAATGTTTCACAAAAGAATTCATGCAGTCAGAAAAGTGGTATATATGGCAGAGCTACTCATTGGATACTTCAATTTAAACAGTACTGACAGCCGGGGCCTAATTTTGTAGATGGCACAGTATATTTGCAACACTGTAACAAAGGCCTAATACAGGCCTACATCTTAACACACCTGTTGCAACCAGTAAAGACACATTGATTGATTGCATATTGAATGCAATACAATGTTTGACATACATAGGTGAAAGCAAAGCCCCCAACTGGTCCCCAAATAGGGGACGTATCAGATACTACACTTGATCTTGAGCGGCGGCGACGATGACGGATGCGAAAGGCAGAGGAGAGATAACCAGAAATGGTTTGCCACTTCTGCCGCACCAAGGCCTAAAACCGACACCCATTGTGGAGAGAGAGCAAAAATTGCCAAGGGGAAGGCATTTCTAGAAGCTCTGGAGGCCTTCTCAATGACAGTTCTACTGTGTATGTGTGTGTGTTCAAGCTGTGCACAACGCGTTTTGAATCTGCATATCTCCACCTATTTTAACACACCCTCCATCCCCCTTTTGTTCTAAAGTGTGCAGTAACTGAGTGGGAAATTCAAAAAACAGACAGGCGAGCAGTTGTCTTCCCAACTCTCCTGAAGCTGGGCACAGACCCCCCCTGCCATGTGGTCTGCTGCTGCACCAGCAGCAGACTGAAGACGGCGGCCATTTTTCACTGCCTGTTATAGGCCAAGAGCCCATTGTGACACGTGAGAGTTCCGGAGACAATGGCCAAAGGCTCATTGTGACTGCACGTGAAGGTTCCGTGCTCAGATTCTATCTACTGCAGGCAGCGCACCTGATTGGTCCAAAGCATTACAATACTCACACAGGTGTAGATGGACAAGACAAGCATAGTCAAGATCAGCACAGACACCACTTTTCCTTTTTTTTAAATACATATAATACACCACATTTAAAATTCGGTGGTCCACAAGAGGGAGACAATGTTTCACAAAAGAATTCATGCAGTCAGAAAAGTGGTATATATGGCAGAGCTACTCATTGGATACTTCAATTTAAACAGTACTGACAGCCGGGGCCTAATTTTGTAGACGGCACAGTATATGTGCAACACTGTAACAAAGGCCTAATACAGGCCTACATCTTAACACACCTGTTGCAACCAGTAAAGACACATTGATTGATTGCATATTGAATGCAATACAATGTTTGACATACATAGGTGAAAGCAAAGCCCCCAACTGGTCCCCAAATAGGGGACGTATCAGATACTACACTTGATCTTGAGCGGCGGCGACGACGACGGATGCGAAAGGCAGAGGAGAGATAACCAGAAATGGTTTGCCACTTCTGCCGCACCAAGGCCTAAAACCGACACCCATTGTGGAGAGAGAGCAAAAATTGCCAAGGGGAAGGCATTTCTAGAAGCTCTGGAGGCCTTCTCAATGACAGTTCTACTGTGTATGTGTGTGTGTTCAAGCTGTGCACAACGCGTTTTGAATCTGCATATCTCCACCTATTTTAACACACCCTCCATCCCCCTTTTGCTCTAAAGTGTGCAGTAACTGAGTGGGAAATTCAAAAAACAGACAGGCGAGCAGTTGTCTTCCCAACTCTCCTGAATCTGGGCACAGACCCCCCCCTGCCATGTGGTCTGCTGCTGCACCAGCAGCAGACTGAAGACGGCGGCCATTTTTCACTGCCTGTTATAGGCCAAGAGCCCATTGTGACACGTGAGAGTTCCGGAGACAATGGCCAAAGGCTCATTGTGACTGCACGTGAAGGTTCCGTGCTCAGATTCTATCTACTGCAGGCAGCGCACCTGATTGGTCCAAAGCATTACAATACTCACACAGGTGTAGATGGACAAGACAAGCATAGTCAAGATCAGCACAGACACCATTTTTCCTTTTTTTTAAATACATATAATACACCACATTTAAAATTCGGTGGTCCACAAGAGGGAGACAATGTTTCACAAAAGAATTCATGCCGTCAGAAAAGTGGTATATATGGCAGAGCTACTCATTGGATACTTCAATTTAAACAGTACTGACAGCCGGGGCCTAATTTTGTAGATGGCACAGTATATTTGCAACACTGTAACAAAGGCCTAATACAGGCCTACATCTTAACACACCTGTTGCAACCAGTAAAGACACATTGATTGATTGCATATTGAATGCAATACAATGTTTGACATACATAGGTGAAAGCAAAGCCCCCAACTGGTCCCCAAATAGGGGACGTATCAGATACTACACTTGATCTTGAGCGGCGGCGACGATGACGGATGCGAAAGGCAGAGGAGAGATAACCAGAAATGGTTTGCCACTTCTGCCGCACCAAGGCCTAAAACCGACACCCATTGTGGAGAGAGAGCAAAAATTGCCAAGGGGAAGGCATTTCTAGAAGCTCTGGAGGCCTTCTCAATGACAGTTCTACTGTGTATGTGTGTGTGTTCAAGCTGTGCACAACGCGTTTTGAATCTGCATATCTCCACCTATTTTAACACACCCTCCATCCCCCTTTTGCTCTAAAGTGTGCAGTAACTGAGTGGGAAATTCAAAAAACAGACAGGCGAGCAGTTGTCTTCCCAACTCTCCTGAAGCTGGGCACAGACCCCCCCTGCCATGTGGTCTGCTGCTGCACCAGCAGCAGACTGAAGACGGCGGCCATTTTTCACTGCCTGTTATAGGCCAAGAGCCCATTGTGACACGTGAGAGTTCCGGAGACAATGGCCAAAGGCTCATTGTGACTGCACGTGAAGGTTCCGTGCTCAGATTCTATCTACTGCAGGCAGCGCACCTGATTGGTCCAAAGCATTACAATACTCACACAGGTGTAGATGGACAAGACAAGCATAGTCAAGATCAGCACAGACACCACTTTTCCTTTTTTTTAAATACATATAATACACCACATTTAAAATTCGGTGGTCCACAAGAGGGAGACAATGTTTCACAAAAGAATTCATGCAGTCAGAAAAGTGGTATATATGGCAGAGCTACTCATTGGATACTTCAATTTAAACAGTACTGACAGCCGGGGCCTAATTTTGTAGATGGCACAGTATATGTGCAACACTGTAACAAAGGCCTAATACAGGCCTACATCTTAACACACCTGTTGCAACCAGTAAAGACACATTGATTGATTGCATATTGAATGCAATACAATGTTTGACATACATAGGTGAAAGCAAAGCCCCCAACTGGTCCCCAAATAGGGGACGTATCAGATACTACACTTGATCTTGAGCGGCGGCGACGATGACGGATGCGAAAGGCAGAGGAGAGATAACCAGAAATGGTTTGCCACTTCTGCCGCACCAAGGCCTAAAACCGACACCCATTGTGGAGAGAGAGCAAAAATTGCCAAGGGGAAGGCATTTCTAGAAGCTCTGGAGGCCTTCTCAATGACAGTTCTACTGTGTATGTGTGTGTGTTCAAGCTGTGCACAACGCGTTTTGAATCTGCATATCTCCACCTATTTTAACACACCCTCCATCCCCCTTTTGCTCTAAAGTGTGCAGTAACTGAGTGGGAAATTCAAAAAACAGACAGGCGAGCAGTTGTCTTCCCAACTCTCCTGAATCTGGGCACAGACCCCCCCCTGCCATGTGGTCTGCTGCTGCACCAGCAGCAGACTGAAGACGGCGGCCATTTTTCACTGCCTGTTATAGGCCAAGAGCCCATTGTGACACGTGAGAGTTCCGGAGACAATGGCCAAAGGCTCATTGTGACTGCACGTGAAGGTTCCGTGCTCAGATTCTATCTACTGCAGGCAGCGCACCTGATTGGTCCAAAGCATTACAATACTCACACAGGTGTAGATGGACAAGACAAGCATAGTCAAGATCAGCACAGACACCATTTTTCCTTTTTTTTAAATACATATAATACACCACATTTAAAATTCGGTGGTCCACAAGAGGGAGACAATGTTTCACAAAAGAATTCATGCAGTCAGAAAAGTGGTATATATGGCAGAGCTACTCATTGGATACTTCAATTTAAACAGTACTGACAGCCGGGGCCTAATTTTGTAGACGGCACATTATATGTGCAACACTGTAACAAAGGCCTAATACAGGCCTACATCTTAACACACCTGTTGCAACCAGTAAAGACACATTGATTGATTGCATATTGAATGCAATACAATGTTTGACATACATAGGTGAAAGCAAAGCCCCCAACTGGTCCCCAAATAGGGGACGTATCAGATACTACACTTGATCTTGAGCGGCGGCGACGACGACGGATGCGAAAGGCAAAGGAGAGATAACCAGAAATGGTTTGCCACTTCTGCCGCACCAAGGCCTAAAACCGACACCCATTGTGGAGAGAGAGCAAAAATTGCCAAGGGGAAGGCATTTCTAGAAGCTCTGGAGGCCTTCTCAATGACAGTTCTACTGTGTATGTGTGTGTGTTCAAGCTGTGCACAACGCGTTTTGAATCTGCATATCTCCACCTATTTTAACACACCCTCCATCCCCCTTTTGCTCTAAAGTGTGCAGTAACTGAGTGGGAAATTAAAAAAACAGACAGGCGAGCAGTTGTCTTCCCAACTCTCCTGAAGCTGGGCACAGACCCCCCCTGCCATGTGGTCTGCTGCTGCACCAGCAGCAGACTGAAGACGGCGGCCATTTTTCACTGCCTGTTATAGGCCAAGAGCCCATTGTGACACGTGAGAGTTCCGGAGACAATGGCCAAAGGCTCATTGTGACTGCACGTGAAGGTTCCGTGCTCAGATTCTATCTACTGCAGGCAGCGCACCTGATTGGTCCAAAGCATTACAATACTCACACAGGTGTAGATGGACAAGACAAGCATAGTCAAGATCAGCACAGACACCATTTTTCCTTTTTTTTAAATACATATAATACACCACATTTAAAATTCGGTGGTCCACAAGAGGGAGACAATGTTTCACAAAAGAATTCATGCAGTCAGAAAAGTGGTATATATGGCAGAGCTACTCATTGGATACTTCAATTTAAACAGTACTGACAGCCGGGGCCTAATTTTGTAGATGGCACAGTATATTTGCAACACTGTAACAAAGGCCTAATACAGGCCTACATCTTAACACACCTGTTGCAACCAGTAAAGACACATTGATTGATTGCATATTGAATGCAATACAATGTTTGACATACATAGGTGAAAGCAAAGCCCCCAACTGGTCCCCAAATAGGGGACGTATCAGATACTACACTTGATCTTGAGCGGCGGCGACGATGACGGATGCGAAAGGCAGAGGAGAGATAACCAGAAATGGTTTGCCACTTCTGCCGCACCAAGGCCTAAAACCGACACCCATTGTGGAGAGAGAGCAAAAATTGCCAAGGGGAAGGCATTTCTAGAAGCTCTGGAGGCCTTCTCAATGACAGTTCTACTGTGTATGTGTGTGTGTTCAAGCTGTGCACAACGCGTTTTGAATCTGCATATCTCCACCTATTTTAACACACCCTCCATCCCCCTTTTGTTCTAAAGTGTGCAGTAACTGAGTGGGAAATTCAAAAAACAGACAGGCGAGCAGTTGTCTTCCCAACTCTCCTGAAGCTGGGCACAGACCCCCCCTGCCATGTGGTCTGCTGCTGCACCAGCAGCAGACTGAAGACGGCGGCCATTTTTCACTGCCTGTTATAGGCCAAGAGCCCATTGTGACACGTGAGAGTTCCGGAGACAATGGCCAAAGGCTCATTGTGACTGCACGTGAAGGTTCCGTGCTCAGATTCTATCTACTGCAGGCAGCGCACCTGATTGGTCCAAAGCATTACAATACTCACACAGGTGTAGATGGACAAGACAAGCATAGTCAAGATCAGCACAGACACCACTTTTCCTTTTTTTTAAATACATATAATACACCACATTTAAAATTCGGTGGTCCACAAGAGGGAGACAATGTTTCACAAAAGAATTCATGCAGTCAGAAAAGTGGTATATATGGCAGAGCTACTCATTGGATACTTCAATTTAAACAGTACTGACAGCCGGGGCCTAATTTTGTAGACGGCACAGTATATGTGCAACACTGTAACAAAGGCCTAATACAGGCCTACATCTTAACACACCTGTTGCAACCAGTAAAGACACATTGATTGATTGCATATTGAATGCAATACAATGTTTGACATACATAGGTGAAAGCAAAGCCCCCAACTGGTCCCCAAATAGGGGACGTATCAGATACTACACTTGATCTTGAGCGGCGGCGACGACGACGGATGCGAAAGGCAGAGGAGAGATAACCAGAAATGGTTTGCCACTTCTGCCGCACCAAGGCCTAAAACCGACACCCATTGTGGAGAGAGAGCAAAAATTGCCAAGGGGAAGGCATTTCTAGAAGCTCTGGAGGCCTTCTCAATGACAGTTCTACTGTGTATGTGTGTGTGTTCAAGCTGTGCACAACGCGTTTTGAATCTGCATATCTCCACCTATTTTAACACACCCTCCATCCCCCTTTTGCTCTAAAGTGTGCAGTAACTGAGTGGGAAATTCAAAAAACAGACAGGCGAGCAGTTGTCTTCCCAACTCTCCTGAATCTGGGCACAGACCCCCCCCTGCCATGTGGTCTGCTGCTGCACCAGCAGCAGACTGAAGACGGCGGCCATTTTTCACTGCCTGTTATAGGCCAAGAGCCCATTGTGACACGTGAGAGTTCCGGAGACAATGGCCAAAGGCTCATTGTGACTGCACGTGAAGGTTCCGTGCTCAGATTCTATCTACTGCAGGCAGCGCACCTGATTGGTCCAAAGCATTACAATACTCACACAGGTGTAGATGGACAAGACAAGCATAGTCAAGATCAGCACAGACACCATTTTTCCTTTTTTTTAAATACATATAATACACCACATTTAAAATTCGGTGGTCCACAAGAGGGAGACAATGTTTCACAAAAGAATTCATGCCGTCAGAAAAGTGGTATATATGGCAGAGCTACTCATTGGATACTTCAATTTAAACAGTACTGACAGCCGGGGCCTAATTTTGTAGATGGCACAGTATATTTGCAACACTGTAACAAAGGCCTAATACAGGCCTACATCTTAACACACCTGTTGCAACCAGTAAAGACACATTGATTGATTGCATATTGAATGCAATACAATGTTTGACATACATAGGTGAAAGCAAAGCCCCCAACTGGTCCCCAAATAGGGGACGTATCAGATACTACACTTGATCTTGAGCGGCGGCGACGATGACGGATGCGAAAGGCAGAGGAGAGATAACCAGAAATGGTTTGCCACTTCTGCCGCACCAAGGCCTAAAACCGACACCCATTGTGGAGAGAGAGCAAAAATTGCCAAGGGGAAGGCATTTCTAGAAGCTCTGGAGGCCTTCTCAATGACAGTTCTACTGTGTATGTGTGTGTGTTCAAGCTGTGCACAACGCGTTTTGAATCTGCATATCTCCACCTATTTTAACACACCCTCCATCCCCCTTTTGCTCTAAAGTGTGCAGTAACTGAGTGGGAAATTCAAAAAACAGACAGGCGAGCAGTTGTCTTCCCAACTCTCCTGAAGCTGGGCACAGACCCCCCCTGCCATGTGGTCTGCTGCTGCACCAGCAGCAGACTGAAGACGGCGGCCATTTTTCACTGCCTGTTATAGGCCAAGAGCCCATTGTGACACGTGAGAGTTCCGGAGACAATGGCCAAAGGCTCATTGTGACTGCACGTGAAGGTTCCGTGCTCAGATTCTATCTACTGCAGGCAGCGCACCTGATTGGTCCAAAGCATTACAATACTCACACAGGTGTAGATGGACAAGACAAGCATAGTCAAGATCAGCACAGACACCACTTTTCCTTTTTTTTAAATACATATAATACACCACATTTAAAATTCGGTGGTCCACAAGAGGGAGACAATGTTTCACAAAAGAATTCATGCAGTCAGAAAAGTGGTATATATGGCAGAGCTACTCATTGGATACTTCAATTTAAACAGTACTGACAGCCGGGGCCTAATTTTGTAGATGGCACAGTATATGTGCAACACTGTAACAAAGGCCTAATACAGGCCTACATCTTAACACACCTGTTGCAACCAGTAAAGACACATTGATTGATTGCATATTGAATGCAATACAATGTTTGACATACATAGGTGAAAGCAAAGCCCCCAACTGGTCCCCAAATAGGGGACGTATCAGATACTACACTTGATCTTGAGCGGCGGCGACGATGACGGATGCGAAAGGCAGAGGAGAGATAACCAGAAATGGTTTGCCACTTCTGCCGCACCAAGGCCTAAAACCGACACCCATTGTGGAGAGAGAGCAAAAATTGCCAAGGGGAAGGCATTTCTAGAAGCTCTGGAGGCCTTCTCAATGACAGTTCTACTGTGTATGTGTGTGTGTTCAAGCTGTGCACAACGCGTTTTGAATCTGCATATCTCCACCTATTTTAACACACCCTCCATCCCCCTTTTGCTCTAAAGTGTGCAGTAACTGAGTGGGAAATTCAAAAAACAGACAGGCGAGCAGTTGTCTTCCCAACTCTCCTGAATCTGGGCACAGACCCCCCCCTGCCATGTGGTCTGCTGCTGCACCAGCAGCAGACTGAAGACGGCGGCCATTTTTCACTGCCTGTTATAGGCCAAGAGCCCATTGTGACACGTGAGAGTTCCGGAGACAATGGCCAAAGGCTCATTGTGACTGCACGTGAAGGTTCCGTGCTCAGATTCTATCTACTGCAGGCAGCGCACCTGATTGGTCCAAAGCATTACAATACTCACACAGGTGTAGATGGACAAGACAAGCATAGTCAAGATCAGCACAGACACCATTTTTCCTTTTTTTTAAATACATATAATACACCACATTTAAAATTCGGTGGTCCACAAGAGGGAGACAATGTTTCACAAAAGAATTCATGCAGTCAGAAAAGTGGTATATATGGCAGAGCTACTCATTGGATACTTCAATTTAAACAGTACTGACAGCCGGGGCCTAATTTTGTAGACGGCACAGTATATGTGCAACACTGTAACAAAGGCCTAATACAGGCCTACATCTTAACACACCTGTTGCAACCAGTAAAGACACATTGATTGATTGCATATTGAATGCAATACAATGTTTGACATACATAGGTGAAAGCAAAGCCCCCAACTGGTCCCCAAATAGGGGACGTATCAGATACTACACTTGATCTTGAGCGGCGGCGACGACGACGGATGCGAAAGGCAAAGGAGAGATAACCAGAAATGGTTTGCCACTTCTGCCGCACCAAGGCCTAAAACCGACACCCATTGTGGAGAGAGAGCAAAAATTGCCAAGGGGAAGGCATTTCTAGAAGCTCTGGAGGCCTTCTCAATGACAGTTCTACTGTGTATGTGTGTGTGTTCAAGCTGTGCACAACGCGTTTTGAATCTGCATATCTCCACCTATTTTAACACACCCTCCATCCCCCTTTTGCTCTAAAGTGTGCAGTAACTGAGTGGGAAATTAAAAAAACAGACAGGCGAGCAGTTGTCTTCCCAACTCTCCTGAAGCTGGGCACAGAGCCCCCCTGCCATGTGGTCTGCTGCTGCACCAGCAGCAGACTGAAGACGGCGGCCATTTTTCACTGCCTGTTATAGGCCAAGAGCCCATTGTGACACGTGAGAGTTCCGGAGACAATGGCCAAAGGCTCATTGTGACTGCACGTGAAGGTTCCGTGCTCAGATTCTATCTACAGCAGGCAGCGCACCTGATTGGTCCAAAGCATTACAATACTCACACAGGTGTAGATGGACAAGACAAGCATAGTCAAGATCAGCACAGACACCATTTTTCCTTTTTTTTAAATACATATAATACACCACATTTAAAATTTGGTGGTCCACAAGAGGGAGACAATGTTTCACAAAAGAATTCATGCAGTCAGAAAAGTGGTATATATGGCAGAGCTACTCATTGGATACTTCAATGTAAACAGTACTGACAGCCGGGGCCTAATTTTGTAGATGGCACAGTATATTTGCAACACTGTAACAAAGGCCTAATACAGGCCTACATCTTAACACACCTGTTGCAACCAGTAAAGACACATTGATTGATTGCATATTGAATGCAATACAATGTTTGACATACATAGGTGAAAGCAAAGCCCCCAACTGGTCCCCAAATAGGGGACGTATCAGATACTACACTTGATCTTGAGCGGCGGCGACGACGACGGATGCGAAAGGCAGAGGAGAGATAACCAGAAATGGTTTGCCACTTCTGCCGCACCAAGGCCTAAAACCGACACCCATTGTGGAGAGAGAGCAAAAATTGCCAAGGGGAAGGCATTTCTAGAAGCTCTGGAGGCCTTCTCAATGACAGTTCTACTGTGTATGTGTGTGTGTTCAAGCTGTGCACAACGCGTTTTGAATCTGCATATCTCCACCTATTTTAACACACCCTCCATCCCCCTTTTGCTCTAAAGTGTGCAGTAACTGAGTGGGAAATTCAAAAAACAGACAGGCGAGCAGTTGTCTTCCCAACTCTCCTGAAGCTGGGCACAGACCCCCCCTGCCATGTGGTCTGCTGCTGCACCAGCAGCAGACTGAAGACGGCGGCCATTTTTCACTGCCTGTTATAGGCCAAGAGCCCATTGTGACACGTGAGAGTTCCGGAGACAATGGCCAAAGGCTCATTGTGACTGCACGTGAAGGTTCCGTGCTCAGATTCTATCTACTGCAGGCAGCGCACCTGATTGGTCCAAAGCATTACAATACTCACACAGGTGTAGATGGACAAGACAAGCATAGTCAAGATCAGCACAGACACCATTTTTCCTTTTTTTTTAAATACATATAATACAACACATTTAAAATTCGGTGGTCCACAAGAGGGAGACAATGTTTCACAAAAGAATTCATGCAGTCAGAAAAGTGGTATATATGGCAGAGCTACTCATTGGATACTTCAATTTAAACAGTACTGACAGCCGGGGCCTAATTTTGTAGATGGCACAGTATATTTGCAACACTGTAACAAAGGCCTAATACAGGCCTACATCTTAACACACCTGTTGCAACCAGTAAAGACACATTGATTGATTGCATATTGAATAAAATACAATGTTTGACATACATAGGTGAAAGCAAAGCCCCCAACTGGTCCCCAAATAGGGGACGTATCAGATACTACAATTGATCTTGAGCGGCGGCGACGACGACGGATGCGAAAGGCAGAGGAGAGATAACCAGAAATGGTTTGCCACTTCTGCCGCACCAAGGCCTAAAACCGACACCCATTGTGGAGAGAGAGCAAAAATTGCCAAGGGGAAGGCATTTCTAGAAGCTCTGGAGGCCTTCTCAATGACAGTTCTACTGTGTATGTGTGTGTGTTCAAGCTGTACACAACGCGTTTTGAATCTGCATATCTCCACCTATTTTAACACACCCTCCATCCCCCTTTTGATCACATCTGAGTGCGCATAAAATTCTGCCATTTTTGTGGTTTTGTAAAACATTTTTGGAATGTCTTTTACAAGTTCTTGACATCAGATGGCTTAAAAAAATCTTTACCTACAGGGCAGATATTTTACACTGTGTTTTGTCTGCCACACTGATCGCCTATCATTGTGCTCAAAATTGTGCCATTTCAGACCTCCATTGAATATTTTTTGCTGTGTCTTAGCCAACTTATTGACATTTATTGAATTTTGTTGTAAAAAAAAAAAAAATACAGGCCAGATAATTTAAAGTCTGGTATTTCCGTTACACGCCTCTTCTATCTGGGTGTTAAAAATTGGGGCATTTTTTGGGCTCAATTGAACTTATTATTATTATTATTGACACAATTTTGCTGTTAAACCCCCCCCACGTCAGATAGTTAACACTGGGTGATCTCCGTCACAGGTCTCACCTATCTGTGAGCTAAAAATTGGGGCATTTTTGGGCTCAAATTGCACCGTTATTGCTGTGTCTTAGCCTAGTTATTGACAGAATTTTGCTGTTAAAAAAAAAATCCAGGCCAGATAATTAAAAGTGGGGGATCTCCATCACACACCTCACCTATCTGTGGGCTAAAAAATGGGGCATTTTTGGGGCTCAATTGAACTGTTGTTGCTGTGTCTTAGCCTAGCTATTGACACAATTTTGCTGTTAAAAAAAATCCAGGCCAGATAATTAAAAGTGGGGGATCTCCGTCACAGGCCTCACTTATCCGTGGGCTAAAAATTGGGGCATTTTTGGGGCTCAATTAAACTGTTGATGCTGTGTCTTAGCCTGATTATTGACACAATTTTGCTGTTGAAAAAAAATCCAGGCCAGATAATTTAAAAGTGGGGGATCTCTGTCACTGGCCTCACCTATCTGTGGGCATAAAATTGAAGCATTTTTTTGGCTCAATTGAACTGTTTTTGCTGTGTCTTAGTCTAGTTACTGACACCAGTTTGCTTGCAAAAAGAGGTGTTACCTACAGGCTAGATAGATATTTTAAACTGTGGTTTTCCCGCACACGGATCTCGTATAAATTCGCTCCAAAGTCAGTCATTTTTAGTGAATGTGCAAAATATTGTAGTCCATTTAAAATGAGGAAGGCGCGTGCCAAGGGACGGGGAAGTGGACGTGATGGTGCATGCAGAGGGTGAGGCCGAGGACGTGGGCAAGCTGAAATTGAGCCTCAACAAACACTCACATCTTCTCGCTTGACCTTCCTGTCACAATTACTAGGGAACCGCAGCAGTGCACCACTATTGAACCCAGAGCAGTGTCAAAAGATTGTTGGTTCGATAGTGGATAATGCTTCCAGTCACTTTGCTGTCACCACCACCACCACCCTGTCTTCCACATGGTCAAGTCTTAGTAGCCGTGAGTCAGGACCTGATCCTCCTTCCTCCCACCATGCAGAGCGCCTGGAGACAACTGATCCCACACTTGGACACTCCGAAAAGCTGTTCACTTTTCCATTTATAGATTCGGACCTCTCTACCGATGCACTTGAAGCAGGGCAAGAGGAGATTGCATGTAGCGATGCCTAAATATTTGAGCAGCCATGTTCACATGAAAGTGACGTGGGAACATGTTACAAGAGGTGGACGATGATGAGACACAATTGCCAGAAAGTCAGGAGGAGGACCAGGGTGCGGAAGTGGAAGATGAGGTGCGGGATGATATAGCAACTGACCCAAGCTGGCAGGAGGACATGCAGAGTATGGGCAGCAGCACACAGGGGGAGGGAGGTGCAGCAACCCAACAGGTAGGAAGAAGCAGTGTGGTGGCCACAGACAGAAGACAGGCAACGTTCCCCGTAACACCAACCCGACGGAAGTTACCAGTACAAGTGTTAGGTCTTCCCGAGTCTGGTTGTTTTTAAAAGACTCTGCCGATTACCCCAAACAGGTCATTTGCACCACCTGCCATGCATCAGCAGGGGTACCAGCCTGACCACCACCAGCATGATCAGGCACATGGCAGCAAAGTGGAGCGCCCCCACACCGCCGCAGGGCCAAGGGGTACCCGGAGCCGGGCCTCTGGGTCTCTGCTCTGGGGTTGTCACGGTGGCTAGACCCGGTCCGTGGCCCTGTCTGTCAGTGGGGGACGTCCGGTGCAATAAGTGGTGTTGTAACGGTGCAGTTGTGGGGTGCAGGTCGCGGTAAATAACGAGGACACCAGGTTGCAGTCTCTTTACCTCTTTTGTCATGAATCCCAATGGCTAGGGATAGCACAGGACAAGCAAGGTACAAATATATAACGGACGAGCTCTAGGGTGATGGAACCTGGGCTGACCGCTGCCCTGCGCCTGACAAACGCAACTAGAGATAGCCAGGGAGCGTGCCTACGTTGGTTCTAGACGCCACGCACCAGCCTAAGAGCTAACTAGTACTGCAGAGAAAATAAAGACCTCACTTGCCTCCAGAGGAACGAACCCCAAAAGGTATAGTTGCCCCCCACATGTATTGACGGTGAAATGAGAGGAAGGCACACACATAGAGAGATATATATAGGTTTAGCAAATTGAGGCCCGCTGTAAACTAGAAAGCAGAACGATACAAAAGGGGTCTGAGCGGTCAGCAAAAAACCCTAATCAAAAAACCATCCTGAGATTACAAGAACCCATGTGCCAACTCATGGCACATGGGGAGAACCTCAGTCCACTAGAGCTACCAGCTAGCATAGAGACATAATAAGCAAGCTGGACAAAAAACCAAACAACTGAAAATCAGCACTTAGCTTATCCTGAAAGATCTGGGAGCAGGTAGGCAGGAACAAAACAGAGCACATCTGAATACATTGATAGCCGGCAAGGAAATGACAGAAAGGCCAGGTAAAATAGGAAACACCCAGCCTCTGATGGACAGGTGGAAACCAAAGGCCGCAACCCACCAAAGTCACCCAGTACCAGCAGTAACCACCAGAGGGAGCCCACAAACAGAATCCACAACAGTACCCCCCCCTTGAGGAGGGGTCACCGAACCCTCACGAGAACCCCCAGGGCGATCAGGGTGAGCTCTATGGAAGGCGCGGACCAAATCAGTCGCATGAACATCGGAGGCGACCACCCAGGAATTATCCTCCTGACCATAACCCTTCCACTTAACCAAATACTGGAGTTTGCGTCTGGAAACACGAGAATCCAAGATCTTCTCAACAACATACTCCAATTCTCCCTCCACCAGCACCGGAGCAGGAGGCTCAACCGAAGGAGCAACGGGCACCTCATACCTCCGTAACAACGACCGATGGAACACATTATGAATAGCAAACGATGCTGGGAGATCCAAACGAAAAGATACAGGGTTAAGAATCTCCGAGATCCTATAAGGACCGATGAACCGAGGCTTGAACTTAGGAGAAGAGACCCTCATAGGGACAAAACGAGAAGACAACCACACCAAATCCCCAACAAGAAGTCGGGGACCCACGCGGCGACGGCGATTAGCAAACTGCTGAGTCTTCTCCTGAGATAACTTCAAATTGTCCACCACCTGATTCCAAATTTGATGTAGCCTGTCCACCACCACGTCCACTCCAGGACAATCCGAAGACTTCACCTGACCAGAGGAAAAACGAGGATGAAACCCCGAATTACAAAAAAAAGGAGAAACCAACGTGGCAGAACTAGCCCGATTATTAAGAGCAAATTCGGCCAGTGGCAAAAAAGCAACCCAGTCATCTTGGTCAGCAGAAACAAAACACCTCAAATAAGTTTCCAAGGTCTGATTAGTTCGCTCCGTCTGGCCATTCGTCTGAGGATGGAATGCAGACGAGAAAGACAAATCAATGCCCATCTTGGCACAAAATGTCCGCCAAAATCTAGAAACAAACTGGGATCCCCTGTCAGAAACGATATTCTCCGGAATCCCATGCAAACGAACCACGTTCTGAAAAAATAAAGGGACCAACTCAGAGGAGGAAGGCAACTTAGGCAAGGGCACCAAATGAACCATCTTAGAAAAGCGGTCACACACAACCCAGATAACGGACATTTTCTGTGAAACCGGGAGATCAGAAATAAAATCCATGGAAATGTGCGTCCAAGGCCTCTTCGGGATGGGCAAGGATAACAACAACCCACTGGCCCGAGAACAGCAAGGCTTAGCTCGAGCACACACTTCACAAGACTGCACAAAGGTACGCACATCCCTAGACAAGGAAGGCCACCAAAAAGACCTGGCCACCAAGTCTCTAGTACCAAATATTCCAGGATGACCAGCCAACACAGAAGAATGGACCTCGGAGATGACTCTACTGGTCCAATCATCCGGAACAAACAGTCTTTCTGGTGGACAACGATCCGGTTTATCCACCTGAAACTCCTGCGGATTCAAACGCCTGGCAGACTCAAGGTAAATGAGATTCTTGTGATCAGTCAAGACCACCACACGATGTTTAGCACCCTCAAGCCAATGACGCCACTCCTCAAATGCCCACTTCATGGCCAAAAGCTCCCAATTACCCACATCATAATTGCGCTCGGCGGGCGAGAATTTTCTAGAGAAGAATGCACATGGCTTCATCACCGAGCCATCAGAACATCTCTGTGACAAAACCGCCCCCGCTCCAATCTCGGAAGCATCAACCTCAACCTGAAAAGGAAGTGAAACATCTGGTTGACACAACACAGGAGCAGAAGAAAACCAGCGCTTAAGTTCCTGAAAGGCCCCCACAGCCGCAGGAGACCAATTAGCAACATCAGCACCCTTTTTAGTCAAATCAGTCAAAGGTTTAACAATACTGGAAAAATTTGCAATGAACCGACGATAAAAATTAGCAAACCCCAAGAACTTCTGTAGGCTCTTAACAGATGTAGGTTGTGTCCAGTCACAAATTGCCTGAACCTTGACGGGATCCATCTCAATAGTAGAAGGAGAAAAAATGTACCCCAAAAAAGAAATCTTCTGGACTCCGAAGAGACACTTTGAGCCCTTCACAAACAGAGAATTGGCCCGCAGAACCTGAAACACCTTCCTGACCTGTAGAACATGAGACTCCCAGTCATCAGAAAACACCAAAATATCATCCAAATACACAATCATAAACTTATCCAGATATTCACGGAAAATATTGTGCATAAAGGACTGAAAGACTGACGGAGCATTGGAGAGTCCAAAAGGCATTACCAAATACTCAAAATGGCCCTCAGGCGTATTAAATGCGGTTTTCCACTCATCACCTTGTTTTATCCGCACCAGATTATACGCACCGCGAAGATCTATCTTAGTGAACCACCTAGCCCCCTTAATGCGAGCAAACAAGTCAGTCAATAATGGCAATGGATACTGATATTTGACTGTAATCTTATTCAGAAGGCGATAATCTATACAAGGCCTCAGGGAACCATCTTTTTTGCCACGAAAAAAAAACCTGCTCCCAGAGGGGACGAAGATGGACGAATATGTCCCTTTTCCAAGGACTCCTTAATATAATTCCGCATAGCAGTATGCTCTGGCAGTGACAGATTAAATAAACGACCCTTAGGGAACTTACTGCCAGGAATCAATTCTATAGCACAGTCACAATCTCTATGAGGAGGGAGCGAATTGAGCTTAGGCTCCTCAAAAACATCCCTATAGTCAGACAAAAACTCAGGGATCTCAGAAAGAGTAGATGAAGCGATTGAAATCGGAGGTGCATGATCATGAACCCCCTGACATCCCCAGCTTAACACAGACATTGTTTTCCAGTCCAGGACAGGATTATGAGTTTGTAACCATGGCAGCCCCAGCACTAGTACATCATGTAAATTATACAGTACAAGGAAGCGAATCACCTCCTGATGAACGGGAGTCATGCGCATGGTCACTTGTGTCCAATACTGCGGTTTATTCATAGCCAATGGTGTAGAGTCAATTCCCTTCAGAGGAATAGGAACTTCCAGAGGCTCCAGACTAAAACCGCAGCGTTTAGCAAATGACCAATCCATAAGACTCAGGGCAGCGCCCGAATCCACATAGGCATCAACGGAAATGGAAGACAGTGAAAAAATCAGAGTCACAGACAAAATGAACTTAGGCTGCAGAGTACCAATGGCAAAAGATTTATCAAGCTTTTTTTGTGCGTTTAGAGCATGCTGATATAACATGAGCTGAATCACCACAATAAAAACACAATCCATTTTTCCGCCTATAATTTTGCCGTTCACTTCTGGACTGAATTCTATCACATTGCATAGTCTCAGGTGCCTGTTCAGAAGACACCGCCAACTGGTGCACGGGTTTGCGCTCCCGCAAACGCCGATCAATCTGAATGGCCATAGCCATAGATTCATTCAGACCTGTAGGCGTAGGGAACCCCACCATAATATCCTTAATGGCCTCAGAAAGACCATTTCTGAAGTTTGCAGCCAGGGCGCACTCATTCCACTGAGTAAGCACCGACCATTTCCGAAATTTTTGACAATATATTTCCGCTTCATCATGCCCCTGAGAGAGGGCTAACAAAGCCTTTTCAGCCTGAATCTCCAGGTTGGGTTCCTCATAGAGCAATCCCAATGCCAGAAAAAACGCATCCACACTGAGCAATGCAGGATCCCCTGGTGCCAATGCAAATGCCCAATTCTGAGGGTCGCCCCGCAGGAAAGATATTAAAATCCTGACCTGTTGAGCAGGGTCTCCAGAGGAGCGAGATTTTAAAGAAAGAAACAATTTACAATTGTTCCTGAAATTCAGGAAGGTAGATCTATCTCCAGAGAAGAACTCTGGAATAGGAATTCTAGGTTCAGACATGGGAGTGTGAACAACAAAATCCTGTATGTTTTGAACTTTTGCCGCGAGATTACTCAGGCTGGAAGCCAAACTCTAGACATCCATGTTAAACAGCTAAGATCAGAGCCATTCAAGGGTTAAGAGGAGGTAAGAAGCAGCTAGACAGCAATTAAGGGCTAGGCAGCAAAACGCTGAAGGGAAAAAAAAAAAAAAATAATAATTTCCCTTAAACACTTCTTTTTCTCCTGCTTCAGCCCAAACAATTAACACTTTGTTGGCCGGCTATACTGTCATGAATCCCAATGGCTAGGGATAGCACAGGACAAGCAAGGTACAAATATATAACGGACGAGCTCTAGGGTGATGGAACCTGGGCTGACCGCTGCCCTGCGCCTGACAAACGCAACTAGAGATAGCCAGGGAGTGTGCCTACGTTGGTTCTAGACGCCACGCACCAGCCTAAGAGCTAACTAGTACTGCAGAGAAAATAAAGACCTCACTTGCCTCCAGAGGAACGAACCCCAAAAGGTATAGTTGCCCCCCACATGTATTGACGGTGAAATGAGAGGAAGGCACACACATAGAGAGATATATATAGGTTTAGCAAATTGAGGCCCGCTGTAAACTAGAAAGCAGAACGATACAAAAGGGGTCTGAGCGGTCAGCAAAAAACCCTAATCAAAAAACCATCCTGAGATTACAAGAACCCATGTGCCAACTCATGGCACATGGGGAGAACCTCAGTCCACTAGAGCTACCAGCTAGCATAGAGACATAATAAGCAAGCTGGACAAAAAACCAAACAACTGAAAATCAGCACTTAGCTTATCCTGAAAGATCTGGGAGCAGGTAGGCAGGAACAAAACAGAGCACATCTGAATACATTGATAGCCGGCAAGGAAATGACAGAAAGGCCAGGTAAAATAGGAAACACCCAGCCTCTGATGGACAGGTGGAAACCAAAGGCCGCAACCCACCAAAGTCACCCAGTACCAGCAGTAACCACCAGAGGGAGCCCACAAACAGAATCCACAACACTCTTTACTGGAGATCTCTGAGTCCTCAGTCCAGAATACGGTTCACCAGGCTGCGCAAGTCCGGCCGGTCCAATGGCACCTCCAGAGTTCACTTCACAGGTGGAAATCGGTGCCTTCCTTCTTAGCGCTATGTGTTGTAGTCCTTCCCTGCTGTGCTTACGGAAAGTACCCCACAACTGTTGTGTCTGTTTCTTAAGTTCCCTCACAACTCGATTAAATGATGTTCTTCTAATCGTCCGTCCCTTCCTGATGTTACAGTTAGAACGGCACCCGTTTGTCGGGTAGGCCTGGAGTTCTTCCGGGACCCTAGAGACGCCCCTCTCCCGCAATTGCCTCCCAAGACTTCATAGGTGATATGTGGTAGACAGCCCGCCTTAAACTGACTGTCCTGCCGCTGTTTAGAGTATTGCTTGAAGCTGAATGTTATAATACTCCCTCGGCATTCCGGCCACCGGTAGTGCGCCTCAGTAGGGTGTTGCTCCGGTCTTACAGCACGACCCCTACTGGAATTCTCCTATTGCTTGATCTCGTTTCTCACTCAGCACAATCTATCTCGCTTCTAGTCCTTTCTTGGGCCCCGCCGCTTCCCGGAGCTGGCGCGGACCCGTTACGTTCTTTCCAATGCCAAGCCTCTGTCAGGATCCCACCCCTGACAGAGACCCTACTGTCTCTTCCTCCACAACACCCTCTGCCACTAGGTGTTGCTTCGTCCAATCCAGTCAGCTTTCTGATCTAACTTCCTGCCTGACCCCCGGTTTACCCACTATGGTGGGGAGTGGCCTAATGAATAGCACCCTTAGCTCCCCCCGGAGGCCCGGCTGTGAAATGTATTGGTGTCTGTGATACCTGATCAGATGAACTCCTTCAGTGCCATCGGACGCACCATGGCTCCCCATAGTGGCGGAGCCACAGTACTGCAACGACCAGGACTCTGGGGCGCTGCACTCCCCCCTGGTTAAACACAGTACTCCGGGACTGGGAAGAAAACAACAATACAAGTTAGCAAAAAGACATACAATTTTGTTGAGTGCAATAACAATAAGTATACTTGAACAGGCTTCCCTTTATGGGAGGTAAGGACACTTGAACGTTACAAACATGGCAAAAATATCATAGCAACATGCTATAATTAACTTTTCTTACCCAACCGGGTATTCTACTAAGTGCAAACATTTTTAACCAATAATTTAACTTTGCCTTTAAGGATATACACTCTTAATCCGCTAAAGACCTTCCTATAATCACATTACAAGGTATTTTAACTTTTTCATTCTCCTACTTTGGATCTGCAGGACCGCCTGTCCTATCGGCACCAGACCTACTGCCTCTCCTTTCTGTTACAGGACCGCCCCGTTCAGCCAGGGCCTACTGCCTTTCAACTACTATACACAGTATAGAACATAATTTTTCTTTCAGTTTGAGAACACCGAGCCGGCTCTACTTGGCTCCTATAAGGACTCACCCACTAACCCCTACGGGTTCACTTTCTGTCCTTAGTAACACATTACTAACTTTCGATGGGGAATGCAGGGTTTACCTTCTATCCCCCCCCCTTTTCTTATCAACATTATCAACTATCTTCTTTCCACAACATTAAACTTTCTCATTACTTCTTTTTACTTTTTCTTTCAGAGAACATTATCAGCATTCCTTTACAATTAACTAATGGCATACATATAACTTTTACATGTAAATATTATCATCATTTTCTTCCATTGACATTATTGCTACCGGTCTTAAAGCAATATCACCATTTACGTGCAACAAATGAACATCCCCTTTAAGAGGGGACCAAATCTCGATGAGGTAGCACATCTTCTCAAGCTACCAGTCCATACTCATCAAAGGTTCCAGTGCGGTATCTTCGCAAAGAGTCCTTGTTTAAGTAAAACCAGTAGGGAGCGCCTTTAATAAGGTGCAAACTATATACAAAAGAGTTCGGATCATGCATAGTTCATGATTCAGCAGTTTTTAAAACTTGTGCAAAACTTTTTGGTAACAAAAACAAACAAACAATAGGGATCCCGGGTCCATAGAAGGATCCCCTTAAGAGTTTACCCTGAACGGGTTTAGCAGCCCAACAGAAAACAGTAACTATTTACAGATTCATGGTATCGAGGTTTATTCTTCCTCAGGTGGCCGTGGGAGGTTGCTAAACGTCCGCTGATGGGGGACACCTCCCAACCGTGCAGGCTTCAGCCCTTGGTCCACGGCTGATGCAGCGGTAGTTTGTTCCCTTTCTTTCCAGTCTTTCCATTGTAGGATCAAGTACCGCTTATATTGTTCCCAATTCAGCACGGCAATGGTGTGACCCTCTCGCCGGACTCCATCCAGTCCAATTCGAGGAGTCTCCCACCGGAGGATAACTCCCTCCGGGCTCACATCTACGAACTCCCCCGTTTGGGTCAGTGGCAGAGGTATCAATCTCCCCGTTGCGCCGGGGGATAATACCCCTAGCCCCGCAAAAAGGAAATGGTTATTGTGGGGGCGAGGATCGATCGCAGGATCGAGATCGGTCGGGGGAGCAGGGACGCTTTCTATACCTGCGTCTGATGTGATTCCACCGATGTCGGTCCGTTCCATTAACGAGGACGCTGGAGTCGGCTGCAGCCCGGACCGCGGTTCCTCCCCGGCAGTCTCCGGATACGGCTCCGCTCCCCATAGCTCTTCTTCGGTTAGTTCCGGGATCGGGATAGGTAGGCTCAGCTCCGCTACCAGCTCCGAGGAACTCAGGTCCTCGCTCTGCGGTGGACGCGGGTCCCTCTCTGATGGATGAGGGCAAACCGGGTTCACCTCGCCGTTGTTCGGGCCCCCGCTGGTCACCGTCGCTGTCCGGCATTCGAGGGCAAGGCATGTATCTGACTCTGCCATTTCTCCAAGGTCGAACTCCTCCTTCACTTCGTTCCCGCCATCGCAAGTCAGGGGGCGGTTCTCTGCTTTGAGGCAGGTCATCGCTTTGCAACAAGAGGCGCAGGGGGCGATCACAGTTTCTGGCGCCACTTTGGTAGTCTCCTCCCATGGCACGCCCTCCTGTTTCTCTGGCGTAGCAATGGCGGCGGTTTTTGGCAGGAACTTTTGGCGGTAAATGGCGCAGCACAGTCTTTGCAATAAAGTACAGTCCAAGCACAACAAATCACAGTTCCAAGGCACACATGACCTGATTCTTCAGGCTTAAGTAGATCCTGTTCGTGACGCCAAGTTTGGAGCGCCCCCACACCGCCGCAGGGCCAAGGGGTACCCGGAGCCGGGCCTCTGGGTCTCTGCTCTGGGGTTGTCACGGTGGCTAGACCCGGTCCGTGGCCCTGTCTGTCAGTGGGGGACGTCCGGTGCAATAAGTGGTGTTGTAACGGTGCAGTTGTGGGGTGCAGGTCGCGGTAAATAACGAGGACACCAGGTTGCAGTCTCTTTACCTCTTTACTGGAGATCTCTGAGTCCTCAGTCCAGAATACGGTTCACCAGGCTGCGCAAGTCCGGCCGGTCCAATGGCACCTCCAGAGTTCACTTCACAGGTGGAAATCGGTGCCTTCCTTCTTAGCGCTATGTGTTGTAGTCCTTCCCTGCTGTGCTTACAGAAAGTACCCCACAACTGTTGTGTCTGTTTCTTAAGTTCCCTCACAACTCGATTAAATGATGTTCTTCTAATCGTCCGTCCCTTCCTGATGTTACAGTTAGAACGGCACCCGTTTGTCGGGTAGGCCTGGAGTTCTTCCGGGACCCTAGAGACGCCCCTCTCCCGCAATTGCCTCCCAAGACTTCATAGGTGATATGTGTTAGACAGCCCGCCTTAAACTGACTGTCCTGCCGCTGTTTAGAGTATTGCTTGAAGCTGAATGTTATAATACTCCCTCGGCGTTCCGGCCACCGGTAGTGCGCCTCAGTAGGGTGTTGCTCCGGTCTTACAGCACGACCCCTACTGGAATTCTCCTATTGCTTGATCTCGTTTCTCACTCAGCACAATCTATCTCGCTTCTAGTCCTTTCTTGGGCCCCGCCGCTTCCCGGAGCTGGCGCGGACCCGTTACGTTCTTTCCAATGCCAAGCCTCTGTCAGGATCCCACCCCTGACAGAGACCCTACTGTCTCTTCCTCCACAACACCCTCTGCCACTAGGTGTTGCTTCGTCCAATCCAGTCAGCTTTCTGATCTAACTTCCTGCCTGACCCCCGGTTTACCCACTATGGTGGGGAGTGGCCTAATGAATAGCACCCTTAGCTCCCCCCGGAGGCCCGGCTGTGAAATGTATTGGTGTCTGTGATACCTGATCAGATGAACTCCTTCAGTGCCATCGGACGCACCATGGCTCCCCATAGTGGCGGAGCCACAGTACTGCAACGACCAGGACTCTGGGGCGCTGCACTAGCACCCGACTTAGCAGGGTCCAGGAACACTGCGGGTGACACCACTGCTTCTACCGTTGTTGTGCATGAAAGCCAATCCCCTGTCTATGGTGCCTGCGAAGATGTCTCTTGCCCTGCACCTGCCATTGCAGACACTCAACTAGCACCATCTTCAAGCATGTCCACATCCTTGTCCCAGTGCACATAAAGACCCCTCACGTAAATAACCAGAAAGATCACATGAATGTAAAGTTCAAAAACATGAATATTTTTATTGAAAAAGACATACAATTTAAAAATATTTTTCTCAACCATATAAATAGGTCATTAAGATAAAAAATACCTCCGATCTACGAAACGGCAGGTCACACGTGATTGTGTCAACAAGTACCTAAAACATCGCCTACTCTTGGCCCGCCTGAATAGCAATTGGCCTAAAAATGGCGTAATGGTAGTGGTAAATAAGGAACATTTATTGAGAAACAATTATGCATAAAGATGCCATATGTGTATAAAATAGTAAGCTGCTGCTAAGTTTGCACAATAAATAATTATGCGTAAAGAACACTATGTGATATTTATGACAATACTAGAACTGCATAATAGCAGCTGTGCAACAAAGACCACGCCTTATAAGTACCGAATAATGGACTGCTGTTGAAGCTAAATGGTAACCATTATGCACAAAAAATGCTGAGTATATACAAAATGAACAGCACTATATATATCAATAGTAGGCTAATATTGAGACTATATATTAATAATCATGTAAGAGGACGCTATATATGTGTCAATGATAAGCTGCTACTAAAGCTGCATAAATAATCACTTGTACAAAAATAGCGTAATATATATACCAAATATTTAAACCGTTATTAAGGCTCCATGATACACTCCAATAAGAACTATTTGTATCAAAGCCGCTACTATTATAGCGATAAAGTACCTTTTGCAACCATAGTGAAAACCGGAATCAATCCCAAACAGAAAATTTAGAAGTATAATTACCACATGTGACAGAGCACAGGACCTGCCGACTGCCCTACGCGCGTTTCGATAGAATTCTTCTTCCAGGGGCGTGTATGCAGACAGGAAATGGGAATGTATTTAACCTAATGCGGACCAATCAGATGTTAGAATGCTGCTCAAAAGGGTTGGGCCAAGCATGATGGCATCATCCCCACGTGGGCTTGTATCCAAGCTTCAGTAGCAGCTTATCATTGACACATATATAGCGTCCTCTTCCATGATTATTAATATATAGTCTCAATATTAGCCTACTATTGATATATATAGCGTTTTTCATTTTGTATATACTCAGCATTTTTTGTGCATAATGGTTGCCATATAGCTTGAACAGCAGTCCATTATTCGGTACTTATAAGGCGTGGTCTTTGTTGCACAGCTGCTATTATGCAGTTCTAGTATTGTCATAAATATCACATAGCGTTCTTTACGCATAATTATTTATTGTGCAAACTTAGCAGCAGCTTACCATTTTATACACATATGGCATCTTTATGCATAATTGTTTCTCAATAAATGTTCCTTATTTACCACTACCATTACGCCATTTTTAGGCCATTTGCTATTCAGGCGGGCCAAGAGTAGGCGATGTTTTAGGTACTTGTTGACACAATCACATGTGACCTGCCGTTTCGTAGATCGGAGGTATTTTTTATCTTAATGACCTATTTATATGGTTGAGAAAAATGTTTTTAAATTGTATGTTTTTTTCAATAAAAATATTCATCTTTTTGAACTTTACATTCATGTGATATTTCTGGTTATTTACGTGAGGGGTCTTTATGTGCTCATGAATTATTGAATGTGTTCTAGTATATTACTTAAGGACTAATATATATGCTCATCCAATTTCTGTTTTCAGACAGATAGTCTGCTACAATAGGATGGATTACAAGGCCAGAGAATCGGTCTGGCGTAAGAAAGCTACCAATATATTTACTACCAATGCCTCCGTTTCTAATGTTGATTTACCTGTGTCAGACCAAGAAATATTTAGGAAGTACAAAAATGCAATGTTTAAAAAAAAACAGATTTTGGTGGACGAGGACAGCGTTGCAAAACTATGTTGATCAAGAGATTATACCTAGAGGTCTGCGGGTGCAGTTGTTCCCCACATTTGATTTAAAAGACGAAAAAGTGATTAAAAGGTGGTCAAATGCTGCTACATCATGTTCTCTCGAATTTCTCAGGATAATTATCGAGAGTAACACGCAAGCGATATCTGATATTGAATCCGAATTGGAGAAATTAGAGGAATCTATGAAAAAAGATATCATTAAGGAGAATCTTGAAACATGGTCTAATGAGTTTAATAAGGACCTTGATAAATGGGAGAATGAAATTTGTCAGAGAAAACATAAAAAATATCAGAGAGATATGAGAGATTATGAAGAGAACAAAATCTATAAATGGCAGTGGAAAAAGACTAATACGGATTCTGATAGATATCGGAAATCATCTTTCAGTATCATCTGCATCTGATACGAGCATATCTAGTACTAATCGAGGGCCTTATATGACCACTAGATTTGGGGCAAGAAAAAATGATTATAAAAAACAAGCTGACATTTTCACTAGAGTCCCGAAACACCGTGATGATAAGTTCAAGGTAATAAATTTATCTAATCATTACCTCACGGAAGCGCAACATAAGATCCTTGCTAAGGAATTAACCTTCTCTCCCTCTCGGTATTTAGACCCATTCATAGCCACCAAGGATCTCTTCATTTATTCTCGAGGAAAATGATTTTACAGAGAATGCACTATAGGTCGGAACTTGATGAATTATTTCCATCCCCTCATGAAAGGGAGGCATTGGCCAATCTGGAAGCCCTAGAGGAGGAGAACACCACATCGGTAAGCTACAAATTCCCTACATCTTTGTTAGGTAAATTTAAGAAATTCCCTCCCCTCAGTCTTTGTTCCGCTGTTGACGTTTTTACTAGACTAGTTGCTACTGATATTGAGAACTTAAGCCGTAATGGATATGGCAGTTCCAACTGCAGCAGGAGTGAGAGGGAGGCTATTGATGCCTTAGTTGATCTAACCGATGTGGTGTTCAAACCCTCTGACAAGGGTGGCAATATCGTGATTTGGCCCAATACAATGTACGAGAAACAGGCTATGAAATTGTTGAACGATAAAAATTGTTATCGGAAACTTAGCAGTAATCCAACGCCCTCCTTCCACAATGAATTGATTAAAATTCTGGAGGATGCCTTTATTCAGGGCATCATCCCTAAGAAATTTGTGGACATCATTAGAGAAATGCATCCGAGATTACCAACCTTGTATTTGATCCCGAAGATCCACAAAGATCCGGTGGATCCGCCAGGGAGACCCATCATCTCTGGTGGTGGAGGTCTGTGCGAAATTGTGACTAGGGTCATTGATCACTATCTTAAGCCTTTGGTCAGTACATTACCTTCATATATTCAGGATACCAATGCTGCCCTACGTCGCATTGAGAATATCTATCTCAGTGACTCGGCGGTTATGGTAACCGCCGATGTCGAAGCTTTATATACATCTATCCGCCATGAAGATGGGCTTCAAGCGACTAGATTATTTCTAACTTCCAGTAACATGGACCGTGAATTAGTGGAGTTGTTGTTGTTATCGTTGAACTATGCCCTCACACACAACATTTTCATTTTCAAAAATGCTACGTACCTACAGCTCCAGGGTACGGCGATGGGGGCCAGTTATGCCCCCTCATACGCCAATCTTTTCCTTGGAGCTTGGGAGCGACAGCTCTTTGTTTGTTCACCGATACCTCTATCCAGCCTGTTTTCAGGCTGGATGAGGTTTATCGATGACATTTGGTTCATATGGGAGGGCTCAATCATTGAACTGAATACTTTCATGGCTCGGCTTAATGAGAATAATTTGAACATCAAACATCAAACTTAGCAGCAGCTTACCATTTTATACACATATGGCATCTTTATGCATAATTGTTTCTCAATAAATGTTCCTTTTTTACCACTACCATTACGCCATTTTTAGGCCATTTGCTATTCAGGCGGGCCAAGAATAGGCGATGTTTTAGGTACTTGTTGACACAATCACATGTGACCTGCCATTTCATAGATCAAAGGTATTTTTATCTTAATGACCTATTTATATGGTTGAGAAAATTTTTTTTAAATTGTATGTTTTTTTCAATAAAAATATTCATGTTTTTGAACTTTACATTCATGTGATCTTTCTGGTTATTTACGTGAGGGGTCTTTATGTGCTCATGAATTATTGAATGTGTTCTAGTATATTACTTAAGGACTAATATGTATGCTCATCCTTGTCCCAGTGCAGCATTCAGTTGTCCATTCTCCAGTCCTTGGAACGCCAGCGGAAATGCGCTGCCAACGCCCCACAGACCACCCAACTAAATTCACACATTTCTCATCTGCTTGTGCTCGAAATGTTGTCTTTTAGGCTTGTGGAGATGGATCCTTTCTATAACCTGATAGTGGTGGCCTTCCCAAGATACTTGGTATCTGCCACCACTATTTCTCCCTGTGTGCCATCCCCGCATTACACTAGCACATGTCCCACAACATTAGCCGTGCCCTCAACAATGCTGTTACTGGGAAAGTCCACCTAACTACGGACATGTGGACAAGTGCTTGTGGGCAGGTATGGAACATCTCGCTGAAGGCACACTGGGTTAACATAGTGGAAGCCGGGACCCAGTCAAACCTTGGGAGGGAACATGTCCTCCTGATGCCGAGGATTGCGTGCCCTACGTCAATCAGTGTTGCCCCACAGTCTACAGCTCCTGCACCTCCTCCTCTTCAGCCTCCATCTCCAAAATGACCACATCAGTCACAAGCTGGAAGCACTGCAGCACAGTCTCAGCCAAGTGGTAACAGGCTGTGCTGGAGCTAATATGCTTAGGTGACAAACCGCACAATGCTGAAGAGTTGTGGATAGCTCTGAAAGAGCAGGCAGATCTGTGGCTGACACCGCTGAACCTACAGCCAGCCATTGTCATGTTTGACAATGGCGGGAACCTGGTGGTGGCTCTGAGACGAGGCAAGCTCACACACGTACCATGCCTGGCTCATGTGCTTAACCTCACTGCTCAACAGTTTCTCAAAGGTTACCCAAAGCTTCCAGATCTGCTTGTAAAAGTACACTGCCTGTGTGCCCATTTTAGGAAGTCAGCTACAGCTTTCGCCGTCCTTGACGTGCTTCAGCAGCGTTTGCAGCTTCCGGCTCACCGACTGGTGTGTGATGTCCCCACATGTTGGAACGCTACACTGCATATATTGGAAAGGATTTGTGAGCAGTAGAGGGCAGTTGTTGACTACCAGCATCAACAAGGCCATCGGTATTCAGTTCAGACTCCACACATAAGAACTCAGGAGTGGACATGGTTGTCATACATATGCACCATCCTCCAAAACTTTGAGGAGTCCACCAAGATGGTGAGCGGGGATAACGCCATAATTAGCATCACCATCCCGCTTTTCTGTGTTCTGAAATGCTCTCTGCTCACAATCAAAGAGGATGCATTGCAGGTGGAGCACAATGAGGTGGAGCAAGGAACCATACAGGGTGATTACACACAGCCCAGCCTCATGTTATCCCAACGTGGATTGGTTAACAATGAGGAAGAGGAGGAGGAGAAAGAACAGGAGCTACTTTCATGCGCTATAGAGGGTACTACAAGCATAACTGTCATACCATCTGTTCAGCATGGATGGACTGAGGACAGGGAGGAGGAGGAGAGCATTGTCAGTCAACTTCTTGGTGAGGACACGGAAGTCTTGCCTGTTAGCAGTCTGGCATGCATGGCTGACTTTATGTTGGACTGCCTTTCCCGTGATCCTCATATTCTCAAAATTTTGGGTGACAGTTATTACAGGTTGTAGCAAACAACTCGGCACTCAAAACTTTGAGTGCCGAGTTGTTTGCTACAATTTATGGTGTTGGAACCTACTCTGGCACCTCCGAACGGCTGTGCACTCGCTTACTCTTATAACGCTATTACTGGTTGGCGACACTTCTAGATCTAGGAGAACTTTCAAACTCTTCTTCCGGAGGCAGACAGGTGTACTAAAATGATGCAGTAACAGAAGGCCCTTGTTGTGGAGTTATTAAAAAAATTCCCCTTTGAAAACGCTGGCGGTAGAGGTCAGTTTGTGGGACAACCAAGGAGTACAGGCAAGAGAGACAAAACTTGCGTAAGGCAAGATTGCCTTGTGCAGGCATGTACTACGGAGGGCAGAGAATGAACTTCAATCCAATATTGCAGCCAGCATGCAGCCAGCGGGTAAGGAAAGGGTGAATCAAACACCCGAAAACCCCGCCCCTATGGCTGAAAATTGTTCCCTCCAAATTCAGGTGACAGAGTCCCGTTAAGTTGGGAAAACATTTTTAGAAGGGCATCCTTCACGTCTCTTCAGACAACATCACTAGATCACCAGGGTGAACGTGTTTCGTGTTGCAACAGCCACGTTATTGTTTTCAAGGGTGTTTATGATGCCCATAAACTTCCTGCATGTGCATTACAAGTATAGGAGACCCGCTCCTTTAAATTGGGAAAAGATTTTTAGGAGGCCGTCCTCCACGTCTCTTCCAAGGGATATTGGGGAGCGTCCAAATTTTGAGCAGGCCTTGCATTCACTTCATGGGCAAACTTTCTGGGAGTAAAAAAAATCATAATAATGGGAGCTTTGGTTTCATGTGGCCATCCAGTACGTTGATTTAAAGGGTTATTGTTGTGCGTTAAACTTTGGCGCAGGCCTTGCATTCACTTCATGGGCAAACTTTCTGATAGTAAAAAAAACATAATAATGGGAACTTTGGTTTCATGTGGCCATCCAGTGCGTTGGTTCAAAGGGTTATTGGGGTGCGTGTCACTTCGGGGCATGGCAGGTTCTGCATTCAAAGCATAGGCTAACAGTATGGCAGTAGTAAATTAATAATAAAGGGAACTTTGCTTTCATGCGGCCATCCAGTTAGTTGGTTCAAAGAGTTTTATGGGTGCGTTCAACTGTGGGGCAGGCCTTGCATTCACTTCATGGGCAAACTTTCTGGTAGTAAAAAAAAACATAATAATGGGAACTTTGGTTTCATGTGGGCATACAGGACGTTGGTTCAAAGGGTTATTGGGGTGCGTGTAACTTTGGGGCAGGGCTGGCCTTGCATTCAATGCATAGGCTAACATTATGACAGTTCCAAATAAATAAGAATGTGAATTTTGGTTTCATGTGGCCATCCAGGACGTCTGTTCAATAGGTTATTGCGGTGTGTCCAAATTTGGGGCAGGCCTTGTATTCAATGCATAGGCAATAACAGTTTAGAAGACACACTATTTAATAATGGGAACAACAAAGCATAGCCGGCTGATGGCTCTCAAAGAATAGTGAGAACCAACTGTTGTCCCATTAAGAATATTAAAGTCTGCCTGATGGCCCTCCACCTTTAACAGTCCCTCCTTCATAAATGCATAAATGAAACAGGATGTGTCTGATGATGTGTAACACACCACATGGCCAGCTAAGGTTGTAAAATGTTAAAATGACATTTCCCAGTGAATGCATTTGTATTGGTTGAAAGCAATGAACATAGCCCAAGTGGTGGAGGAACATTTTTGCTTTGGGTTATTTATTTTGCCTTTTATACAAGTCTTTACCCTGGAAAGGATGTTCCTTAGCATATTTCCCAGGAAAATCAATTTTGGTTTCATTTTTGGTATGTTTGTGTAACACCCCAGGTAACCGGTTGTTACAGTGATGTTGCCTTCCTTTTGGGGAGGGCAATATCATGCTTGGAGGCAAGGAGTATTCCCTTTACCAGATAACGCACCTACATACAACACATTCTTAATCCAGGCCAGAAGGGGGAGCTCAGAACCCGGATTCAGGAGAGCTTCCCCAGCTTTAAGTATTCTTGTCTGGAAGAGGAGTTAGTTCAGTCTGGAGCAGACAGTGAAGTGAGTGGAGTGGAGAGCAGAGAGCGGAGCCGTGCAGCCAGGACTGAGCTACAGCTCCAGGAAAGGAAGTGATCCCGAGGGGTTGAATGTAGTGAAGCATCTGCGGAAAGAAGCACAGAGGAAGGAAAGGGGCTAAGAGGTGAACTGTGATCGGGCACCCCCAGAGCCGAAGCGCAGGAACCGGGCACCGGGAGCCCGAGGCTGTGTTGTACTCCAGGTCGAATGGCAGAACCGGAGGGCATAGGACTTCATGTAATTTGCCCGCACCCACAACTGAAGGTGCAGCAGTACACTAAGAGTCCGGGTTGTGATAGAGACCCTATAAAAAGGCTCACACTGCCCACCATATGGGTAACTGTCCCAGGACAGGAGAGAGAGGACTTCGCCAGCAAGCTACAGGCAGCAGGAACCTTGCATACTAGTGCGAGTAGGAAGGCTAGGGAACCTAAACAGTAGAAATGCAGATGAAAACCCTGATCAAAACCAATAAAGACAGTATGAACAGGAACTAGGATATAAATGGGTGCACCATCCATTGAGCATTCCTACCGACCCTAACCAAAAAAAGATGTGAAACTGTAGTACAAAAAATTAAGAATGTGTGGGCAATCATTATCTTGTTAGCTTTTAATACAGCAGACTGACATTTGTGTATTTTTATTAATTGTATCAAAATCGTTTTCAATTGTAAACTCACCGAATTGTGATCAATTTAGGAAAAAATCATAAAAAAATATAACTGTACATTTATTGGCATTATCATACAGTACATCTATAATTTTGCTGACTGGCAGCGTACTCCGTCCTGTGGGTTTAAACTTGCTGAGGAATGACTTCTGCAAATGCATATTTTCAAGTTATGTTTATTGCTATATAAAAACACAGAACACCACACTGAGGTGATATCCGTTAAAAATGCTTGGTTTATTTAAGTCTTTATTTCTGATCCTCAGAATAACTGTTTCCTTGTTATGATGTTCTTACAAAAGGCAGTGACCTGTACGTACATGTGATTATGTACTGTATATGAGGACCAGGCATGTGACAAAAGCCTTTCTGCAAGCGGAGAAAGAGAAGCAAAGGAAAGAGAGAATTTCATCTTGGCAAAAGCATCAAGTTACTTTTTGGCATTGAGAAATGATATATAATGGAATGTCTAATTTGTACCATAGGACATTGTTTTTCTGAACATCGTACATATTCAGAGGAAATGACAAAATAAAGTGATACGTCGGGGTCTCTATTGTGAAAATAATAATCCTGTCTCACTTGTGGTGTCTTAAAGGGATTTTTCCATGAACAAAAAATAATTTTAATCAATAGATGTGGAGTAATAATAATTTCTACAATTGGATGTGTTTAAAGAAAATGTTCCTGTGCTGAAATAATCTTATAACTGTGCCCCTGCTGTGTACTGTGTAATGGCTGCGTCTGACCAGGCAGTGAAATGTTTTATCTCACAGAAAGAATCAGCTGTGATCCCCTACTGTCCTGGAAGGAACATTTAACGTTTTAGTTACAAAAATGATCATTTAGCCCCACATTTTTTATTTTCTACAAGGGTAACAGGATAAAATGGACCCCAAAGGTTGTTGTAAAATTGCCCCTGTGTACGCTGATACCCTACATGTGGGGGAAAACCATTGTTTGGGCACACATCAGGGCACAATGCCATTCCTCTCTTAGAATAAAGTCTTCATCTGAATGGGAACCTAATGTGTGTCCTCTCTTAGACTAAAATTGAATTGCATTACTGCATTAGAAATATGAAAAATATGGTGTTTTTAATCCCAGCAGGGCCACTCCCCCTCCACAGAGAGAGAGATAGTTTAGTCTAAGAGAGGACACACATTAGGTTCCCATTCAGATGAAGACTTTCTTCTCAGAGAGGAATGGCATTGTTTAGGCCCTGGAAACGAGAAATGCCTTATCGTGGCTTCCAGGTACACATGCATTGGCCAATTTATGCTCTAAACTTTCTCAATTTTTCATATTTCATTTTTCATATTTTTCAAATGTTTCATATTTGTCATATTTTTCATATTTCTAATGCAATTAAATTTTCACATTTGCATGCTATGGCGCTACAGTGTGCTGCCTTTTTGTTTGAGAGTATATGAGTTGGTGACTCTAGGTTCAGCACCTGTTCACACTTAGCTATGTTTGGATGTGACAGTCAGTTTTTTGAAGTTTGTATTCATTAGCCTTCTGACTGAGCACTCTGCCTTCTAGCCACAGGTGTTTTTAATCCCAGCAGGGCCACTACCCCTCCACAGAGAGATAGATATTTTAGTCTAAGGGTACCGTCTCACAAAACGATTTACCAATGATCACGACCAGCGATACGACCTGGCCGTGATCGTTGGTAAGTCGTTGTGTGGTCGCTGGGGAGCTGTCACACAGATAGCTCTCCAGCGACCAACGATGCCGAGGTCCCCGGGTAACCAGGGTAAACATCGGGTTACTGTCATGGTTCCCAATGGCAAGGGAACGTCAGAGAACATAAATAACAGAACAGCTCTTGGGTGATGGAATCTCGAGCTGACCGTGAGCTAAACCTACCACACAACTAACAGTGGCCAGGTGGCGTACCTACGTTTTATCCCTAGACGCCTAGCGCCAGCCGGAGGACTAACTAACCCTAATAGAGGAAAAGACAGACCTGGCTTACCTCTAGGGAAATTCCCCCAAAAAGGAGACAGAAGCCCCCCACATATATTGACAGTGAGTTCAGAGGAAAAGACATACGCAGTATGAAGGTAAGTTCAGCAAAGCGAGGTCCGCTTACTAGATAGCAAGAAGATACAATAGGGAACTTCACGGTCAGCTGAAAACCCTATTAAAATACCATCCCGAAATTACTTTAAGACTCATGTGTCAACTCATGACACCGGAGTGGCAATTTCGGCCCACAAGAGCTTCCAGCTACAGAAAAATAACATAACTGTGAACTGGAACAAAAATGCAAAACAAACTTAGGACTAAGAGTCCAACTTAGCTGATAGTAGTCTAGAAGCAGGAACATGCAACAGAAAGGCTCTGGTTACATTGATGGCCGGCACTAGAATAACTGAGCAGCAAGGCTAAATAGGATACACCCATATCCTGATGGAAACAGGTGAACAGAGAAAGTGAAGCACACAAGTCCAGTACCACCAGTGACCACCGGGGGAGCCCAAAAACCAAATTCACAACAGTCCCCCTCCCTCAAGGAGGGGGCACCGAACCCTCACAAGAACCACCAGGGCGATCAGGATGAGCCCTATGAAAGGCACGGACCAAATCAGAGGCATGAACATCAGAGGCTGTCACCCAAGAATTATCCTCTTGACCGTAGCCCTTCCACTTGACCAGATACTGAAGTTTCCGTCTGGAAACACGGGAGTCCAAGATCTTCTCCACAACGTACTCCAATTCACCCTCAACCAACACCGGAGCGGGAGGCTCAACGGAAGGCACAACCGGTACCTCATACCTGCGCAATAATGACCGATGGAAGACATTATGGATACAAAAAGATGCTGGGAGGTCCAATCGAAAGGACACGGGGTTAAGAATCTCCAAAATCTTATACGGGCCGATGAACCGAGGCTTAAACTTAGGAGAAGAAACCCTCATAGGGACAAAACGAGAAGACAACCACACCAAGTCCCCAACACGAAGACGAGGACCAACACGACGACGGCGGTTAGCAAAATGCCGAGTCTTCTCCTGGGACAACTCCAAATTGTCCACCACCTGTCCCCAAATCCGATGCAACCTATCCACCACAGTATCCACTCCAGGACAATCCGAAGACTCCACCTGACCGGAAGAAAAACGAGGATGAAACCCCGAATTGCAAAAGAAAGGAGAAACCAAAGTGGCAGAACTAGCCCGATTATTGAGGGCAAACTCCGCCAACGGCAAAAAGGCAACCCAGTCATCCTGATTCGCAGACACAAAACACCTCAAATAAGTCTCCAAGGTCTGATTAGTTCGCTCAGTCTGGCCATTAGTCTGAGGATGGAACGCAGACGAAAAAGACAAATCAATGCCCATCCTAGCACAGAACGCCCGCCAAAATCTAGACACGAACTGGGTCCCCCTGTCAGAAACGATATTCTCCGGAATACCATGCAAGCGAACCACATTTTGAAAAAACAGAGGAACCAACTCGGATGAGGAAGGCAACTTAGGCAAGGGCACCAAATGAACCATCTTTGAAAAACGGTCACACACCAACCAGATGACAGACATTTTCTGAGAAACAGGGAGATCAGAAATAAAATCCATAGAGATGTGAGTCCAAGGCCTCTTCGGAATAGGCAAAGATAACAACAATCCGCTAGCCCGAGAACAACAAGGTTTGGCCCGAGCACAAACATCACAAGACTGCACAAAAACTCGTACATCTCGAGACAGGGAAGGCCACCAGAAGGACCTAGCCACCAAATCCCTGGTACCAAAGATCCCGGGATGACCTGCCAACACAGAAGAATGAACCTCCGAGATGACTCTACTGGTCCAATCATCAGGAACAAACAGTCTACCAGGCGGGCAACGATCAGGTCTATCCGCCTGAAACTCCTGCAAAGCCCGTCGCAGGTCTGGGGAAACAGCAGATAATATCACCCCATCCTTAAGGATACCTGTAGGTTCAGAATCACCAGGGGAATCAGGCTCAAAACTCCTAGAAAGGGCATCCGCCTTCACATTTTTAGAACCTGGTAAGTATGAGACCACAAAATTAAACCGAGAGAAAAACAATGACCAGCGCGCCTGTCTAGGATTCAGGCGCCTGGCAGACTCAAGATAAATCAAATTCTTGTGATCGGTCAATACCACCACCTGATGTCTAGCCCCCTCAAGCCAATGACGCCACTCCTCAAAAGCCCACTTCATAGCCAAAAGCTCCCGATTACCAATATCATAATTTCGCTCGGCGGGCGAAAATTTTCGAGAAAAGAACGCACAAGGTCTCATCACGGAGCAGTCGGAACTTTTCTGCGACAAGACCGCCCCAGCTCCGATCTCGGAAGCATCGACCTCAACCTGAAAAGGAAGAGTAACATCAGGCTGACGCAACACAGGGGCGGAAGAAAAGCGGCGCTTAAGCTCCCGAAAGGCCTCCACAGCAGCAGGGGACCAATCAGCAACATCAGCACCCTTTTTGGTCAAATCAGTCAAAGGTTTAGCAACATCAGAAAAACCAGTTATAAATCGACGATAAAAATTAGCAAAGCACAAAAATTTCTGAAGGCTCTTAAGAGAAGAAGGTTGCGTCCAATCACAAATAGCCCGAACCTTGACAGGATCCATCTCAATGGAAGAGGGGGAAAAAATGTACCCCAAAAAAGAAATCTTTTGAACCCCAAAAATACACTTAGAACCCTTCACACACAAGGAATTAGCACGCAAAACCTGAAAAACCCTCCTGACCTGTTGGACATGAGAATCCCAGTCATCCGAAAAAATCAAAATATCATCCAGATACACGATCATAAATTTATCCAAATATTCACGGAAAATGTCATGCATAAAGGACTGAAAGACTGAAGGGGCATTTGAAAGACCAAAAGGCATTACTAAATACTCAAAATGGCCCTCGGGCGTATTAAATGCGGTTTTCCACTCATCCCCCTGCTTAATTCGCACCAAATTATACGCCCCACGGAGATCAATCTTAGAGAACCACTTAGCCCCTTTTATTCGAGCAAACAAATCAGTCAGCAGTGGCAGAGGATACTGATATTTGACTGTAATTTTATTCAAGAGTCGATAATCAATACACGGCCTCAAAGAGCCATCTTTTTTAGATACAAAGAAAAAACCGGCTCCTAAGGGAGATGAAGAAGGATGAATATGTCGCTTTTCCAGGGACTCCTTAATATATTCTCGCATAGCAGCATGTTCAGGTACAGATAGATTAAATAAACGACCCTTTGGAAATTTACTGCCCGGAATCAGATCTATGGTACAATCGCAATCTCTGTGAGGAGGTAGTGAACCAAGCTTAGGCTCCTCAAAAACATCACGATAATCAGATAAAATTTCCGGAATCTCAGAGGGAATAGATGACAAAATGGAAACCAAAGGTACGTCCCCATGAGCCCCCTGACATCCCCAGCTTAACACAGACATTGCTTTCCAGTCAAGGACTGGGTTATGAGATTGTAACCATGGTAATCCGAGCACCAAAACGTCATGTAGATTGTACAACACAAGGAAGCGAATCATCTCCTGATGGTCTGGATTCATACGCATAGTCACTTGTGTCCAGTATTGTGGTTTATTACTAGCCAATGGTGTAGAGTCAATACCCTTCAGAGGTATAGGAACTTCCAGAGGCTCTAGATCAAACCCACAGCGCCTGGCAAAGGACCAATCCATTAGACTCAAAGCGGCGCCAGAGTCGACATAGGCATCCGCGGTAATTGACGATAATGAACAAATCAAGGTCACAGACAGAATAAACTTAGACTGTAAAGTGCCAATTGAAATAGACTTATCAACCTTTTTTGTACGTTTAGAGCATGCTGATATAACATGAGTTGAATCACCACAATAGAAGCACAACCCATTTTTTCGCCTAAAATTCTGCCGTTCGCTTCTGGACAGAATTCTATCACATTGCATATTTTCTGGAGCCTTCTCAGAAGACACCGCCAAATGGTGCACAGGTTTGCGCTCCCGCAAACGCCGATCAATCTGAATAGCCATTGTCATGGACTCATTCAGACCTGTAGGTGCAGGGAACCCCACCATAACATCTTTAATGGCATCAGAGAGACCCTCTCTGAAATTCGCCGCCAGGGCGCACTCATTCCACTGAGTAAGCACAGACCATTTACGAAATTTTTGGCAGTATATTTCAGCTTCATCTTGCCCTTGAGATAGGGCCATCAAGGCTTTTTCAGCCTGAATCTCTAAGTTAGGTTCCTCATAAAGCAACCCCAAAGCCAGAAAAAACGCATCCACATTGAGCAACGCAGGATCCCCGGGTGCCAATGCAAATGCCCAGTTTTGAGGGTCACCCCGCAGCAAGGAAATTACTATCCTAACCTGCTGTGCGGGATCTCCAGCGGAGCGAGATCTCAGGGAAAGAAATAATTTACAATTATTTTTGAAATTCAGGAAACGAGATCTATCCCCGGAGAAAAATTCTGGTATAGGAATTCTAGGTTCAGATATAGGAGCATGAATAACAAAATCCTGTAAATTTTGAACCTTCGTAGCAAGATTATTCAAACCTGTAGCCAAACTCTGAGGATCCATTTTAATCAGGTGAGATCAGAGCCATTCAAGGATTAGAAGGAGAGAGAGAGACAAAGGCTACAATTAGAGCAGAAATGCAACTAAGTCAACTATAGAGCAAGCTCAGAGGAAAAACAAAAAAAAAAAAAAATCTGCAGACTTCTTTTTCTCTCCTTTCTTCTGCCAACGGTTTTAACACTGGGCCGGCCATACTGTCATGGTTCCCAATGGCAAGGGAACGTCAGAGAACATAAATAACAGAACAGCTCTTGGGTGATGGAATCTCGAGCTGACCGTGAGCTAAACCTACCACACAACTAACAGTGGCCGGGTGGCGTACCTACGTTTTATCCCTAGACGCCTAGCGCCAGCCGGAGGACTAACTAACCCTAATAGAGGAAAAGACAGACCTGGCTTACCTCTAGGGAAATTCCCCCAAAAAGGAGACAGAAGCCCCCCACATATATTGACGGTGAGTTCAGAGGAAAAGACATACGCAGTATGAAGGTAAGTTCAGCAAAGCGAGGTCCGCTTACTAGATAGCAAGAAGATACAATAGGGAACTTCACGGTCAGCTGAAAACCCTATTAAAATACCATCCCGAAATTACTTTAAGACTCATGTGTCAACTCATGACACCGGAGTGGCAATTTCGGCCCACAAGAGCTTCCAGCTACAGAAAAATAACATAACTGTGAACTGGAACAAAAATGCAAAACAAACTTAGGACTAAGAGTCCAACTTAGCTGATAGTAGTCTAGAAGCAGGAACATGCAACAGAAAGGCTCTGGTTACATTGATGGCCGGCACTAGAATAACTGAGCAGCAAGGCTAAATAGGATACACCCATATCCTGATGGAAACAGGTGAACAGAGAAAGTGAAGCACACAAGTCCAGTACCACCAGTGACCACCGGGGGAGCCCAAAAACCAAATTCACAACAGGTTACTAAGCGCAGGGCCACGCTTAGTAACCCGATGTTTACCCTGGTTACCGTCGTAAATGTAAAAAAAAAAAAACAGTACATACTCACATTCCGGTGTCCGTCAGGTCCCTTGCCGTCTGCTTCCCGCACTGACTGACTCCCGGCCATAAAGTGAAAGCAGATCACCGCTAATCTGTGCTCTGTCACAGAGATAGCTCAATTGCAGCTGTCCTCCCCAAATGTCACTCTCCTGTGCTTAGCTCTCCTGTACGCTCACTAAACGCTGTTCTTCCTTCGGTATATCATTATTCAGGAGCTGCTTCACCTAAGACTACACGGCCCCTCAAGTCTCTCTTCTTTCCTCTTTCTGCCAGGAGCTGCAGACCCCCACATCTGCTCAGCTATTCTCCTATCGTACCAGCTCAGCCTCAGCTGAAGTTCCGTGACAAGCTCCTCTCTGGCTTTCTCCAACTCTCCTTCCGGCCTCAGACTGCTCCAGTCTGCTATCAGGCCTCCTCTCCTTTGTCCCACTGACAGACTTCCTTCTCCTTTGGTCTCCCTGGACCGATTGACTTTACCTCCAAACCAGAATCTATGAAAAGAGTTCCCCTGAAAACCAGGTTCAGAGCTTCCTCTTCTGGCTTGGAGTGTGAACATGTTGTTTGCATTGTGATTACCTGATAAAAGGAATTCTTCATTGCTTCAAAGCCTGACATCACTCTCCCCGTGAGGAAAGCAATGCCACTGTGACGACCAGGACCCTGGGGCGTTACAGTACCTCGTACAGTGACAAGGGAGCTGTTGTCAGGTGTACAGTGGTCAAGATAAGGACATCCCTTTTGTCCTTATACTTGACCACCACCATGTTATTGCTGCATTGGGCTCTGCTTTCGTCCTTTCTCAGCATTTGCGCAATTAACGGATAATGGAGGCCTCTCTGATTTCTTTGATCGGTGCGGCATGCAACTGTAAGCAGGTTGCGGGATGCAGTGATGGACAGGAGTGAGAGCAAGAGTTAACAAATTTAACAGTTTAATCTAACAGAGTAGTAAACTCCTCGGAGGGAGATGAATGGTTAAAAGTCAAATGAAATGAGTAACAAATGCAGAATAAGAGCAGTCCAACTGTCAAACTTATCGTGTCCTTTACGTTCCTCCTCCACAGATGATCCCGCAGGGGTTGCAGCGCCGGCAGTGGCCGGGAAGATGTCCACAAATGTGGTCCTTTAGACGAGAGTCCGTCTTCTGATGGCAGCGTTCGGTCTCCGCTACCTTCCACGAAGCCCCTAGTCTATAAACCTGTGGGGCCAAATCAAACAAGGCCGTGGCACTTCCAGATTCAAACACGGACTGGCGTACAGCAACTGGCAGAGAGGGCTGCAAGCATATGTCAGATTCTCGGCTTTCTCTCCTCCCCCTGTGCACGATACTCATGGTCACTAAGTGCACTGCACCCCTCTCTCTTATGGTCCCACTTGTGGTGATGGGAGCTGGCAAATCCAGCCCGATGCAGCGCCGATGCTCAGGGGACAGAGCACGCTGCTCACCCTGCTGCACGCTGCTTGTTCGTGCCAAAACTGTGTGCTGCTGCGTGTGCTTCTCCTTTGCCACGCCCCCTGCTTCCAGATCACCAGGTCTCTCTAATTCATTATTCTTTCCCCCAGACAACCTGGGATGCAGTCTCGACAGTTCCGGATGCGGCCCGGTCTTCCTCCTTACACAACTCACTGTACCTCGGACAAAGAACGTCTTGGAAGAGCAGGATGCTGCTGTAAAAGTTATCAATGTAGAGGTGATAACCCTTATTCAGCAATGGGTGCAGCAATTACCACACAATTTCCCCACTCACCCCCAGGACAGGGGGGCATTCAGGAGGGTCCTTCCCTTCATAGACCCTACATTTTTGGGTGTACCCTCAGGTACTCTCGCACAGTTTATACAGTTTAACTCTGTACCTTGTCCTCTTACTGGGCAGGTATTGGAATTTCAGCCTCCCTTTGAAATGAACAAGAGATTTATCTATAGCAATGTCCCATTGGGGTGTGCACACCTCAGCAAACTTTCTGCTGCAGTGTTCAACTAGTGGCCGAATTTTGTATAGACGATCAAAGTTAAGATTGTCTTGGGAAGGACACTTCACATTATCACTATAATGCAAACCTTTTTGGATCGCTTGAAATTGTGTCCTTGTCATGGCTATTCGGAATACCAGTGTGCTGTAGAGTATATCAGTAGTGATGAGCGAGTATACTCGTTGCTCGAGTTTTCCCGAGCACGCTCGGGTGATCTCCGAGTATTTGTTAGTGTTCGGAGATTTTGTTTTTGTTGATTCAGCTGCTTGATTTACAGCTATTAGCCAGCCTATGTACAGGTGGGGGTTGCCTAGTTGCTAGGGAATCCCCACATGTAATAAAGCTGTCTAGTAGTCGCAAATCATCTAGCTGCGGCAAGGAAAACAAAATCTCCGAACACTAACAAATACTCGGAGACCATCCGAGGGTGCTCGGGAAAACTTGAGCAACGAATATACTTGATCATCACTATATATGAGTACTCCAGCTTTGCTCAATCTGTGGTTTTCTGACTATGCCCATATGCAGCACAATTCCCCAAAATGTCATCTGTGCTGCATTTACAGGGGTCCATTTGGCGTATGATGACTTGTGATTTTTGGTGAAAAATTGATGGACATACAAGTTTGTCTGGGCCACCATAATATTTATTATTTCCTAGCTGAAAAAGAATTTGATGAAGTTAATTTCAGTGAGGCCTGTGGCATCAAACTGGATTCCTGAGCTGTCGATGAAATGTGGAAAACAGACTGATAATTTTCAGGGGTGCAATCCATATGGGATCGATTGCTGTTGGGTCCTAAGGCCCCTTGCTTGGGTCCTTCCTCACTAGATGCGGAGGAGAAAAAAGAAGGAGGAATAGAAGAATGTGGAATGTTCCTCACTGGCTAGATCCGTGTCGGAGACAAGGAAAGCATATGCCTCCTCTGATGAATAGCATCTTCTTGACAAATGGGCCATTTTTATTTTATTTTTCAAAACACTGGGGATGCGTGTGTAAGTGGTGGTCTTACATGTGTATTGTGTGGGGCTTGTGTAAAGGATACTATTTATTATAAAAAGTAGAGAGAAAAAAGTAGAGAGAAAAATTTAGAAGAAACACTTAGTAAAAAATGAAAAGAAAAATCAGATGTAAAAAAAAAAAGGTTGGATAAATAAAAAAAGTGACGTTCACTACACTAATCACCAACACTTGCTCTCCAAATGCACTTGCTAAAAATGTACTTGACGCAAATAATAATTTTTTTTGCTAAAGAAAAACGGACATCATTAACAATGCAACTGAGTTGCCCGCCAGGGCCGTGGGGTACTCGGTACCGGGTTCTGTGTTCTCAGGGGGATGTCACGGTGGCGACCCGGTCCGTGGCCCTGGGCGCTCATGTAAAAGGGAAAGGTCTTTAAAGGGAATAAAGTTTATGTTCGCGATGCCACCTGTAGTATTAGGTCAGTAGGGACCGACGCTGCTTTAAGGGGTCCTCTGGGGTGATGTTATGGCAGCTAGATGGTGCCCTGGACTGTGGCTGCTGAAACCAACAGTAAACAAGGTAAAGAGACTGCAATCCTGTGTCCTCATTCTTTACTGCACCTCTCACCATTCTACCATCTACGCACTGTGAATCCCTGGGGATATACTTCACCTGTGGGAAGGTATACCATCTAGCTGCCATAACATCACCCCAGCGGACCCCTTAAAGCAGCCACCCTGACTGAATACCACAGGTGGCGTCACGAACACAAACTTTATCCCTTTAAAGACCTTTCCCTTTTATACGGGCGTCCCAGGGCCACGGACAGGGTCAGCCACCGTGACCTCCCCCTGTGAACCACAGGACCCGGTACCGAGTATCCCCCTTGCCCTGACGGGGCGGTCCAACTTGGCGTCACGAACAGGATGGACCGACCCTGAAAATTGGTCATGTGCGCCTAAAGGACCTTGCCTAACTGTTTTTGTGCTCAGAGACTGTATTGCAAAAGACCGCCAAAAATTGCCGCCAAAACCACCGCCATTACAGCACCATGTGGCGTGCAGGAGGAGTGGGGCGTGTTGTCGTGAGTGTAGCATGGAAAAATGGCGCAAAAGTAAAGGCCGCCCCTCACAGGTACTGCTATGTCAGAAGGATATGCCCATCAACCAAAAAGATCCACCTCCTGGTCTGGGATGGAGGAGGGAGGAGCAGTGACCGCCCAGAACAGGAAGACGCCGACACAGACCTGGTTGGCAACATGGCGAGTGGAGGTCACCCGGACGAGGGGGAGAAAGCCTGCAGCGTCTCGCACCAATCGGAGGAGCAAGAGGCCCCACCGTCATTCATGAACCCGGAGGTTCTTGGCGCGGAGGTTGAGGAGCTGTGCGGTCAGCTCAGAGGTCATAGTACCGCGCAGCTGCCAGCGTCCAGGAGCAGCAGCGCAGCCAATCCCAGGGGCTCAAGCCTGCAGCAGAGGAGACCAGCACCAGAGACACCACAGCGGCAGGTAATACCAAAACCAACCCTGCCCCGGTAGCCTAGGACACCGCCCTGCTAGTGCCCATCGATGCCCCGCTACCACCACCACCCGGCCAGGTGTGTAGTCGCCTAGGGTGGGAGCGGCCCTGGGAGACCCTAGAGACTTCCGATGCCCCGCTGCAGCCCACCAAAAAGGTCCTGAACTTCCAGGGGGAGTGAATAACCTTCAGATGGACCCTGTTGTGATCCGCTTTTTGGGCTCCCCTAGTGGTGGCTGGTGGTACTGGAGACTTGTGTGTTCTTTTCTGCCTCAGCTCACCTGCTTCCATCAGTTTTGGGAGTTCCCTATTTAGCCTTGCTCTCCAGTCACTTCCTTGCCGGTCATCATTGTAACCTGAGTCTTTCAGTTGCATGTTCCTGCTACCAGTCTGCTGATCAGCTAAGTGGACTCTTGTCCTTTTTGTTTTGTATTTTTTGTCCAGTTTACAGTTTGTCATTTCCTGTTACTGGAAGCTCTTGTGGACTGAAATTGCCACTCCTGTGTCATGAGTTGACACAGGAGTCTTAAAGTAATTTCAGGATGGGTTTTTGAAAGGGTTTTTCAGCTGACCGTGAAGTCCTCTTTTGTATCCTTCCTCTATCTAGTAAGTGGGCCTCGCTTTGCTAAATCTACCTTCATACTGTGTATGTCTTTTCCTCTGAACTCACCGTTAATATATGTGGGGGCTACTATCATCTTTGGGGAATTTCACTAGAGGTAAGCCAGGTCTGTTCCTTCCTCTTCCAGGCGTAGTTAGTTCTCCGGCTGGCGCATGGCATCTAGGCAGCCGTAGGAATTAGTGTTGAGCGATACCGTCCGATACTTGAAAGTATCGGTATCGGAAAGTATCGGCCGATACCGGCAAAGTATCGGATCCAATCCGATACCGATACCCGATACCAATACAAGTCAATGGGACTCATGTATCGGACGGTATTCCTGATGGTTCCCAGAGTCTGAAGGAGAGGAAACTCTCCTTCAGGCCCTGGGAACCATATTAATGTGTAAAAGAAAGAATTAAAATAAAAAATATTGCTATACTCACCTCTCCGACGCAGCCTGCACCTTACCGAGGGAAGCGGCAGCGTTCTTTGTTTAAAATTCGCGCTTTTCTTTCCTTTACTGAAGTCCCGGCTTGTGATTGGTCGCGTGCCGACCATGTGGCCGGGACGCAACCAATCACAGCAAGCCGTGACGTAATTTCAGGTCCTTCAGGATTTTAAAATTACGTTCCGGCGTTGTGATTGGTTGCGTCGCAGTCACATGGGCAACGCAACCAATCACAGCAAGCCGTGACGTAATTTCAGGTCCTTAAGGATTTTAAAATTACGTCCCGGCTTTGTGATTGGTTGCGTCGCAGTCACATGGGAGACGCAACCAATCACAAGCCGTGACGTCACGGGAGGCTGGACACGCGCGCATTTTAAAATGGGCGCGTGTCCAGCCTCCCGTGACGTCCCGGCTTGTGATTGGTTGCGTCGCGATCAACCAATCACAAGCCGGGAGGCTGGACACGCGCGCATTTTAAAATTTTAAAATGCGCGCGTGTCCAGCCTCCCGGCTTGTGATTGGTTGACCGCGACGCAACCAATCACAAGCCGGGACGTCACGGGAGGCTGGACACGCGCCCATTTTAAAATGCGCGCGTGTCCAGCCTCCCGTGACGTCACGGCTTGTGATTGGTTGCGTCTCCCATGTGACTGCGACGCAACCAATCACAAAGCCGGGACGTAATTTTAAAATCCTTAAGGACCTGAAATTACGTCACGGCTTGCTGTGATTGGTTGCGTTGCCCATGTGACTGCGACGCAACCAATCACAACGCCGGAACGTAATTTTAAAATCCTGAAGGACCTGAAATTACGTCACGGCTTGCTGTGATTGGTTGCGTCCCGGCCACATGGTCGGCACGCGACCAATCACAAGCCGGGACTTCAGTAAAGGAAAGAAAAGCGCGAATTTTAAACAAAGAACGCTGCCGCTTCCCTCGGTAAGGTGCAGGCTGCGTTGGAGAGGTGAGTATAGCAATATTTTTTATTTTAATTCTTTCTTTTACACATTTTTACATTAATGTTGTTTCGATACCGATACCCGATACCACAAAAATATCGGATCTCGGTATCGGAATTCCGATACAGCAAGTATCGGCCGATACCCGATACTTGCAGTATCGGAATGCTCAACACTAGTAGGAATGCTTCCTGGCTACTGTTAGTTGTGTGGTAGATTTAGGTCATGGTCAGCTTGAGTTTCCATCACCCGAGGGCTAGTCTGTTATTTTGTGTTTCTGATGTTCCCATGCCATTGGGGAATCATGACAGTATGACCGGCCGCTGTTAAAGTAATTGGCAGAAGAAAGGAGAGTAAAAGAAGTCTGTAGATTTTTTTTTTTTTTTTTTCCCTCACATGTTTGCTACTTAGTTGGCTCAGTTGTATTTCTGCTCTATTTACAGCCTTGCCTTTCTCTCCTTCTAATCCTTGAATGGCTCTGATCTCTCCGGTTTAAGGATGGACTCTCAGAGTTTGGCTGCAGGTTTAAATAATCTTGCTACGAAGGTTCAGAATTTACAAGATTATGTTATACGTACTCCTATTTCTGAACCTAAGATTCCTACACCAGAGGTATTTTCCGGAGATAGATCTCGGTTTCTGAATTTCAAATGTAATTGTAAATTATTCCTTTCTCTCAGACCTCACTCCTCTGGAGATCCTGTTCAGCAGGTTAAGATTGTGATTTCTTTGCTGCGAGGTGACCCTCAAAATTGGGCATTTTCATTGACACCAGGGGATCCTGCGTTGCTCAATGTGGATGCGTTTTTTCTGGCTTTAGGGTTGCTGTATGAGGAACCTAATTTGGAGATTCAAGCTGAAAAAGCTTTAATAGCCCTGTCTCAAGGGCAAGATGAAGCTGAGATATACTGCCAAAAATTTCGTAAATGGTCTGTGCTTACTCAGTGGAATGAGTGTGCCCTAGCGGCAATTTTCAGAGAAGGCCTTTCTGATGCCGTTAAGGATGTCATGGTGGGGTTTCCTACGCCCACAGGTCTGAATGAGTCCATCACAATGGCGATTCAGATTGATCGGCGTTTGCGGGAGCGCAAACCCGTGCACCATTTGGCGGTATCTTCTGAAGGGACGCCAGAGAAAATGCAATGTGACAGAATTCTGTCAAGAAGCGAGCGGCAGAATTATAGGCGCAAAAATGGCTTGTGCTTCTACTGTGGTGATTCCGCGCATGTTATATCAGCATGCTCTAAACGTACTAGGAAGGTTGACAAGTCTGTTTCTATTGGCACTTTACAGTCTAAATTTCTTCTGTCTGTAACTCTGATTTGTTCATTATCAGTTATTACCGTGGATGCCTATGTGGACTCTGGCGCCGCTCTGAGTCTCATGGATTGGTCCTTCGCCAGGCGCTGTGGGTTTGATTTGGAGCCTCTGGAAGTTCCTATACCTCTGAAGGGTATTGATTCTACACCTCTGGCTTGTAATAGACCACAGTTCTGGACGCAAGTGACTATGCGTATGACTCCAGACCATCAGGAGATGATTCGCTTCCTCGTGTTGCATAATTTACATGATGTGTTAGTGCTTGGATTACCATGGTTGCAATCTCATAACCCAGTACTGGACTGGAAAACTATGTCTGTGTTAAGCTGGGGATGTCGGGGGGCTCATGGGGACATACCTTTGGTTTCTATCTCGTCATCTATTCCCTCTGAGGTTCCGGCATTTTTGTCGGATTTTGGGGATATTTTTGAAGAGCCTAAAATTGGTTCTCTCCCTCCCCACAGAGAGTGTGATTGCGCCATAGATCTGATTCCAGGCAGTAAATTTCCAAAGGGTCGTTTGTTTAACCTATCTGTACCTGAGCATGCTGCCATGCGAGAGTATGTTAAGGAGTCCCTGGAAAAGGGACATATTCATCCTTCTTCATCACCTTTAGGAGCTGGGTTTTTCTTTGTCTCTAAAAAGGATGGCTCGCTGAGGCCTTGTATTGATTATCGACTCCTGAATAAAATTACTGTCAAATATCAGTATCCGTTGCCGCTGCTTACTGATTTGTTTGCTCGCATAAGGGGGGCTAAGTGGTTCTCCAAGATTGATCTCCGTGGGGCGTATAATTTGGTGCGAATTAAGCAAGGGGATGAGTGGAAAACCGCATTTAATACGCCTGAGGGCCACTTTGAGTATTTAGTAATGCCTTTCGGCCTTTCTAATGCACCTTCAGTTTTTCAGTCCTTTATGCATGATATTTTCCGTGAATATCTGGATAAATTTATGATTGTGTATTTGGACGATATTTTGATTTTTTCTGAGGACTGGGAGTCTCATGTTCAGCAGGTCAGGAGGGTTTTTCAGGTCTTGCGGGAGAATTCTCTGTGTGTAAAGGGTTCTAAGTGTGTTTTTGGGGTTCAAAAGATTTCCTTTTTGGGGTACATTTTTTCCCCTTCTTCTGTTGAGATGGACCCTGTCAAGGTTCGGGCTATTTGTGACTGGACGCAGCCTACTTCTCTAAAGGGTCTTCAGAAGTTCTTGGGCTTTGCTAATTTTTATCGTCGATTTATAACTGTTTTTTCTGGTGTTGCTAAGCCTCTTACGGATTTGACTAAGAAGGGTGCTGATGTTGCCAATTGGTCCTCTGCCGCTGTGGAGGCCTTTCGGGAACTTAAGCGCCGCTTTTCGTCTGCCCCTGTGTTGCGCCAGCCTGATGTCTCTCTCCCCTTTCAGGTTGAGGTCGATGCTTCCGAGATCGGAGCGGGGGCGGTTTTGTCGCAGAAAAGTTCCGATTGCTCAGTGATGAGACCTTGTGCGTTCTTTTCTCGAAAATTTTCTGCCGCCGAAAGAAATTATGATGTCGGTAATCGGGAGCTTTTGGCCATGAAGTGGGCATTTGAGGAGTGGCGTCATTGGCTTGAGGGTGCTAGACATCAGGTGGTGGTTTTGACTGATCACAAGAATCTGATTTATCTTGAGTCTGCCAGGCGCCTGAATCCTAGACAGGCGAGCTGGTAGTTGTTTTTCTCTCGGTTTAATTTTGTGGTCTCATATCTATCAGGTTCTAAGAATGTGAAGGCAGATGCCCTTTCTAGGAGTTTTGAGCCTGATTCCCCTGGTGATTCGGAACCTACAGGTATCCTTAAGGATGGGGTGATATTATCCGCTATTTCCCCAGATCTGCGACGTGCTTTGCAAGAGTTTCAGGCGGATAGACCTGATCGCTGTCCACCTGGTAGACTGTTTGTTCCTGATGATTGGACCAGTAGAGTCATCTCGGAGGTTCATTCTTCTACGCTGGCGGGTCATCCTGGAATTTTTGGTACCAGGGATTTGGTGGCTAGATCCTTCTGGTGGCCATCTCTGTCTCGAGATGTGCGTGTTTTTGTGCAGTCTTGTGATGTGTGTGCTCGGGCCAAGCCTTGTTGTTCTAGGGCTAGCGGGTTGTTGTTGCCCTTGCCTATTCCGAAGAGGCCTTGGACGCACATCTCGATGGACTTTATTTCTGATCTTCCTGTCTCTCAGAGGATGTCTGTTATCTGGGTGGTGTGTGACCGTTTTTCTAAGATGGTTCATTTGGTGCCATTGCCGAAGTTGCCTTCCTCGTCTGAGTTGGTTCCTTTGTTTTTTCAAAATGTGGTTCGCTTGCATGGTATTCCTGAAAATATCGTTTCTGATAGGGGTACCCAGTTCGTTTCTAGATTTTGGCGGGCATTCTGTGCCAGGTTGGGCATTGATTTGTCTTTTTCGTCTGCCTTCCATCCTCAGACTAATGGCCAGACGGAGCGAGCTAATCAGACTTTGGAGACGTATTTGAGGTGTTTTGTGTCTGCGGATCAGGATGATTGGGTTGCCTTTTTGCCGTTGGCGGAGTTTGCTCTTAATAATCGGGCTAGTTCGGCCACTTTGGTTTCCCCTTTCTTTTGCAATTCGGGGTTTCATCCCCGTTTTTCTTCTGGTCAGGCGGAGTCTTCGGATTGTCCTGGAGTAGATGCTGTGGTGGATCGGTTGTATCGGATTTGGGAACAAGTGGTGGACAATTTGAATTTGTCCCAGGAGAGGACTCAGCGGTTTGCTAACCGCCAGCGTCGGGTTGGTCCTCGCCTTCGTGTTGGGGACTTGGTGTGGTTGTCTTCCCGTTTTGTCCCAATGAGGGTTTCTTCTCCTAAATTTAAGCCTCGGTTCATCGGTCCCTATAGGATTTTGGAGATTATTAACCCTGTTTCCTTTCGTTTGGACCTCCCGGCATCTTTCGCTATCCATAATGTGTTCCATCGGTCGTTGTTGCGGAGATACGAGGTGCCGGTGGTTCCTTCTGCTGAGCCTCCTGCTCCTGTGCTGGTTGAGGGTGAATTGGAGTACGTTATAGAGAAGATCTTGGACTCCCGTATTTCCAGGCGGAGACTCCAGTATCTGGTTAAATGGAAGGGCTATGGTCAGGAAGATAATTCTTGGGTAACTGCCTCTGATGTTCATGCCTCGGATTTGGTTCGTGCCTTTCATAGGGCTCATCCAGGTCGCCCTGGCGGTTCTTGTGAGGGTTCGGTGCCCCCTCCTTAAGGGGGGGGTACTGTTGTGATCCGCTTTTTGGGCTCCCCTAGTGGTGGCTGGTGGTACTGGAGACTTGTGTGTTCTTTTCTGCCTCAGCTCACCTGCTTCCATCAGTTTTGGGAGTTCCCTATTTAGCCTTGCTCTCCAGTCACTTCCTTGCCGGTCATCATTGTAACCTGAGTCTTTCAGTTGCATGTTCCTGCTACCAGTCTGCTGATCAGCTAAGTGGACTCTTGTCCTTTTTGTTTTGTATTTTTTGTCCAGTTTACAGTTTGTCATTTCCTGTTACTGGAAGCTCTTGTGGACTGAAATTGCCACTCCTGTGTCATGAGTTGACACAGGAGTCTTAAAGTAATTTCAGGATGGGTTTTTGAAAGGGTTTTTCAGCTGACCGTGAAGTCCTCTTTTGTATCCTCCCTCTATCTAGTAAGTGGACCTCGCTTTGCTAAATCTACCTTCATACTGTGTATGTCTTTTCCTCTGAACTCACCGTTAATATATGTGGGGGCTACTATCATCTTTGGGGAATTTCACTAGAGGTAAGCCAGGTCTGTTCCTTCCTCTTCCAGGCGTAGTTAGTTCTCCGGCTGGCGCATGGCATCTAGGCAGCCGTAGGAATGCTTCCTGGCTACTGTTAGTTGTGTGGTAGATTTAGGTCACGGTCAGCTTGAGTTTCCATCACCCGAGGGCTAGTCTGTTATTTTGTGTTTCTGATGTTCCCATGCCATTGGGGAATCATGACAGGACCCACACCACCACTGACTTGATCGGGTTCCCCGGGGAGGCCCAGGGGGAAGGGGAGCGGATCGAAATTGTAAGCCAGCAGGAGTACCGCCGGCAGCAGGTGCTTTAATGAAAGCGGGAAGAGAGGGAGGAGTAGCTCAGGCACCAGGCTGCAAAAGAAAAAGATCTGCAGGCCCGGGCCCGGAAGGTGGGTCATGAGGACCGGTGTTGTGAATTCCATTCTCGGGCTCCCTCCTGTGGTCATGAGTGGTACTGTGTGAGTTTGTTCTTGAGCTCCCTCTTGTGGCCTTTAGCGATATGGCTGGTCTTGGCTGGGCTCAGCTGCTTCATTTCCTGCTATGCTGGGCCTATTTAACTCACCTGGACCTTCATTTGTTGCCTGCTGTCGGTGTATTCAGTCCTGATTCTGAGCTCTCCTGAATATTCCTTGTGACCAGTCTCCTGCTGGAGAAGCTAAGTTTGCTTGTTCATTTTGCTCATTATTTCCTTGAAAACGTTTCTCAATATATGATGAGTTCAGTCCAGCTTGCTTTTATGTGATTTTTCGCTTTCTGGTTAGTTCTGGGGTGCAGAGTGCTCCCCTCACATCGTGAGTCGGTGTGGGGGTTCTTGTATTCTCTGCGTGGTTTATTTTTGATAGTTTTTGTACTGACCGCACAGATTCCTATCTATTTTCTGTCTATCTAGTGTTAGCGGGCCTCATTTGCTAAACCTGTTTCATTTCTACATTTGTATTTTCCCCTTAACTCACCATTATTATTTGTGGGGGGCTGTCTAAAACTTTGGGGTTATTTCTCTGAGGCAAGTGAGGTCTTTGCTTTCTCTCTAGGGGCAGTCAGTTTCTCAGGCTGTGAAGAGGCGTCTAGGTTTTTAGGTAACGCTCCACGGCTGCCTTTAGTGTGTGTGGATAGGATCAGGATTGCGGTCAGTATAGCTTCCACATCCCCAGAACTTGTCCTAACATTCTGGTTATATGTATCAGGTCAGTTTTGAGATCCTACCACCGGATCATAACAGACCGGGGCCCGCGGAGATGCGGAACTGTTGTAACATTTTGCCTCAATTCCGGCTTCATCAAAGAACCCGACCTTTACCCCGAAGTCTTTGTGACTAGGCGAGATGTAGAGGCGCACTTAATTTAGGGACACCTGGGCAGGGACCTCTACCCTGGTGACCGTGTCACTTACACCAGACATTGGGGAGATAAGGGGTGGTACGCCCTCCATGTCCATGAGTGTGAGCTAAATGAGGAGAAATCGCCCCCTCGTAGCCGGGAGCCATGACCACCAGCGGCTCCATACTTCCCATCATCATCTCCACCAGGAGCAGGCTGCCTCCTTCTGAGGCGCAAAACACTGATAGCCGGAACACCGAGGTAGTAAGGACCTCTATGCCTTACTTCAGAGACCGGCAGGACAGCTAATTGCACGTTACGTGTCCGCACCTACACCCAGGAGGCACGGTGGCACCCCTCAAAGGCCGGGGTGTGCTAGAGTCACTATAAACAGCCTCAAGCCACCAGTCATACAGGTTTTGTCCTATCCGACTACAGGGGACAGAGAGAGAGACACCACATCTGTGAGGCCCTTATTTGAAGCTTATGCAGTAAGGGACTACACCACTACAGCGCAAGGGAAGGCTATTGATTTCCACCTGGACAAGGGGACTCTGGAATTGTCTCCAAACCAGCCGGATTCTACCTGCCCTATGATCTGGTGCCCTGGACTGTGGCTGCTGAAACCAACAGTGAACGAGGTAAAGAGACTGCAATCCTGTGTCCTCGTTCTTCACTGCACCTCTCACCATTCTACCATCAACACACTGGGAATCCTGTTGTGAATTCCATTTCTCGGACTCCCTCCTGTGGTCATGAATGGTACTTTGGTTAGTTCTGCTCTTGGACTCCCTCTGGTGGCTTTGAGCGGAACTGCTGGTCTCTGAGGTTTGCTTTGTCAGCTGCCCTCGTTTATTGTTATGCTTGTTTCCCTATTTAACTCTACTCAGATCGTTACTTCATGCCAGCTGTCAATGTTTCAGTATTGGTTCAGATCTCTCTTGGACTTCTCTGAGGACCTGTCTACTCCAGCAGAAGCTAAGTCCCTGCTAGTTCATTTGTTATTACTGCTGCCTGAATATATTTCTTAGTACTGCTAAATTCTAGTCCAGCTTGCTATCATGATATTTCCTTGCTAGCTGGAAGCTCTGGGGTGCAGTGTTGCACCTCCACACCGTGAGTCGGTGTGGGGGTCTTTTTGCGTACTCTGCGTGGTTTTTTGTAGTTTTTTGTGCTGACCGCATAGTTTCCTTTTCTTTCCTCTGACTATTTAGTTAAGTCTGGCCTCCTTTGCTAAAACCTGTTTCATTCCTGTGTTTGTGACTTTCCTCTTAACTCACAGTCAATATATGTGGGGGGCTGCCTTTACCTTTGAGGAATTTCTCTGAGGCAAGGTTAGGCTTCTAATTCTATCTTTAGGGGTAGTTAGCTCTTAGCTCTCCTTCCATTCGTTGATTGGTCACGGACGGCCGGGTGCGATCAATCACCGAAGCAGTGTTTAAATCCCGAACCAATATCGCTGAATGGTCGCGGCTGGCTGGGCACGACCAATCACCGAAGCGGTGTTTAAATCCCGCACCAATATCGCTGATTGGTCGCGGCCGGCTGGGAGTGACCAATCAGCAAAGCGTGGTTCAAATCCCGCCCCAATTCGCGGCTGGATTGTGCCTGTCGCTGATTGGTCGCGGCCAGCCTGGTGTGACCAATCACTGAAGTGGTGTTTAAATCCTGCGCCAATATCGCTGATTGGTCGCGGCTGGCCGGGCGCGACCAATCAGCGAAGTGTGGTTCAAATCCCGCGCCAATTCACGGCCGGACTGCGCCAGTCGCTGATTCATCACGGCCGACCGGGCGCGATCAATCACCGAAGCAGTGTTTAAATCCCGAGCCAATATCGCTGATTGGTCGCGGCTGGCCGGGCACGACCAATCAGTGAAGCGGTGTTTAAATCCCTCACCAATATTGCTGATTGGTCGCGGCCGGCTGGGAGCGACCTATCAGCGAAGCGTGGTTCAAATCCCGCCCCAATTCGCGGTTTGACTGCACCAGTCGCTGATTGGTCACGGCCGGCCGGGCGCGATCAATCACCGAAGCAGTGTTTAAATCCCGAGCCAATATCGCTGATTGGTCGCGGCCGGCCGGGCGCCACCAATCAGTAAAGCGGTGTTTAAATCCCGCACCAATATTGCTGATTGGTCGCGGCCGGCTGGGAGCGACCAATCAGTGAACCGGTGTTTAAATCCCGCACCAATATTGCTGATTGGTTGCAGCAGGGAGTGACCAATCAGCGAAGCGTGGTTCAAATCCCACACCAGTTCGCGGCTGGTCTGCACCTGTCGCTGATTGGTCGCGGCCAGCCCGGTGTGACCAATCAGTGAAGCGGTGTTTAAATCCTGCGCCAATATCGCTGATTGGTCGCGGCTGGCCGGGAGCGACCAATCAGTGAAGCGTGGTTCAAATCCCGCTCCAATTCGCGACCGGACTGCGTCTGTCACTGATTGGTCGTGGGCGGCTGACGCGACGAATCAGCGACGTGGGATTTCCGATACAGACAAACAGACAGAATTAGAGGATTATATAGTAGATGGGGACGTCAATCCATACTACATACAGTAGAGCATAGTAACCAATGCCTATTGTGCCAATTAAATCTAGAAAAACATAATAATACCCAGGGTAAAAATTCTCCCACAAGTTTACCAATAGATTGTGGCATAATAGCGTTACTCACTTATAATTATGCATCCAGAGACGCCCGCGGATCACCTGCGTAGACAGACGTGCAGCGCATTTTTCCAGACCGCAACATGTCAATTTCTCTTGTGGAGAGGCTAGACTTCCGCAAAAGAAATGTCACGATTAGAATGTATTGGATGCGGATTCACCTGTGTTCAATAGATGGCAGCGCTTTAGACACTGCGAACATGTGCTGCCTCGTCCGAATTGTCTGCACATACCCTGAAAGTGACAATACAGCTTTATTCTTCAGATCGGTGCTATTACAGCTATACAACATTTATGTAGGTTTTTTTTAATGATTTTTTGCTTTTACGCAATAAAAACTATTTTATAGGAAAAAAAATAGTCTTTGCAGTGCTATACTATATTTTGAAAGCTACAGCTTTTTTATTTTTCCACTGAGGGAGCTGAGTGAGGGCTTGTTTCTTGGGGAATAAGATGACATTTTTATGGATACCATTTTTATTTAGAAACAACTTTTTGATCGCGATTTATTGCACTTTTTATTTGGTGATGTGATGAAAAAAACAGTTTTTGCTTTTTTTTAACGGTGCTCACTGTAGAGGTTACATAGTGTGACAGTTTTAAAAATCAGGCTGTTCTGGACACAGTGATATCAAATATGTGTACTTTTTTTTGTTTATTTTTGTTTTTATATAAAATATACTTATTTATTGGGGTAATATTTTTTCATTATTTTGTGTTTTTTTTTTATATATATATTTTTAAAACTTTTTTTTACTTTTTCACCTAGTACGCCTATGGGACTTCAACTTTTATTTCCCTCGCCACTGTTCTAACGTATTGCAATACATGTAAACTGCAATGCTTTAGCTCTGTCAGTGTTAGGGCTCGCCTCACAGAGGTGAATAAATCGGACAAGTGCAATCCGATAAAAATTTGATAGCCCTCGGACCAGTGTTATTTTATGGGGCAGTGCACATCTGCGATTACTTTCCCTAGCCGATTCAGCATGCAAAAACAATCACAGCATGCTGCAAATGGCTGCAAGAATTGGATCACAAACACTCCTACAAGTCTATGGGTGCGTGTGAAACATCACACTGTACTCGGATGTGCGATTCCCATCGACATCGGCAGTAGAGGAGATGGAGAAATTAATTACCGGGAACTTTATTTTAACAACAAAAAAAGTAAAAAAACAATGATTTTTCATTCCTTCTCTCCAGCGAACGCTGCTGGAGAGAAGAAATGAATGGCGGCTTCAGCACCCAAAGCAGGGGACAGCGCTTAACTCTAGCGCTGTCTCCTGCACGGTCCGTGTGGTACCCAGTCGGCACACGGGCGGTACACGGCTGCCGCACGTGTGCCACGTGAGCTCACGGACACACGGATAACTCCGGTACCGATTTTTCCGGTACCAGAATTATCTGGACGTGTGAGACTGGCCTTACCAGATAACGCACGGGAAAATGGGAAAAAATTCCAAATGGGGAGAAAATGTGAAAATAACGCAATCCTGACATTGTTTTCGGAGAATTGTTTTCACAGTGTACGTAATGTGGTACAAGTGACCTCGCAATATGATTCTCCTCATCACTATAATTACGGATTGCAAACATGTCCAGTTTTCCTATTATTTTAGTGGTTAAAAAAACCTCAGATGTTTGCAAAAAAATTTTTGGGCGGTTTGTAATCCATTTTTCTGATTGCAGATTAATTGTATTCTGTTAGTGATGTCAGATGCGGCCGACCTCTCTGCTGTGGCCATGACTGGGGCCTCGAAGCCTAATAAATCAAAGTAAAGTAATTACCCCAGGCCCCAGTATGCCACGAAGTCTGCCAGGCCGCTTATACAGTGGCTGTGCTATCTTAGCTGCACAGCTTGTCTCACGCTGTCTGGCCCCTCAATTTTTTGTTCTGCTCACTGGACTCCAAACCCCAGTAATGGCAGTAATGCCCTGATCACACTGATAGTACCCTACATACCCATATACACAGGTGTACGGGAAGAAAAGGCTTATGGGAAGGCTTCTTTAAAATTACTTCCTTAATAGCATGGCATTTCTGCCACATGACCAGGTACTGTGTGGTAAAGCTTCTTGCTTTTTTTATCAAGAATTTTCCACTCACTCTTAGTGCAATGTCTGCTCTTGGTGTCTTCATCGCTCCACAGGAACGGAGTGGCATCTCTGCCCTGCACACACTTATGTTAATGAAATATAAGGGTATGTGTCCACGTGCAGATGTTACAGCATAGTGGAGGGGATTTTATCAAATCCCGTCTCCACTATGCGTGGTAACACGCACCCGGCGGCCCTGCGATAACGGACATGCTGCGTGTCTTTTAAGATCGCCGCCGCAAGGTATATCACAGGGCCCCATGTGTGGGGTGCGATGATGCCGGATGTGTGCAATGAACACCGTCACAGAAGGGGGCGGGGCTTATGGCGGAGCGGGTTTGCCGCTCCGTCCAGACCGCCGGCCATCCTGAAGGTGGACACATACCCTAATATTGTCTTTTTTGCTTGCGATTTGGTCTCACTGGGAAATAAACCCACAACCTGCATCATTGTAAACAGTAGCTGCACTGACAAATATGAGAGAATTTTCTACACTTGTTTGTGCATCGTAGGCTGTGAAATCACAAGCAGATTTTACTGGTACATAGACATAGATCTGGGTGTACCAGTGCATTTCTATGGCATTGTATTCTAGAGGGAAAATACTGTGTAAGTCAGATTTAGAGGGAAAATATTTAGAGGGAAAATAAGTCAGATTTATTTTGCTTTCTTTAAAAGTACTAAAAAATAATGAAAAGCAATTAGACACGAGAGAGCATTAAAACTCTTGGATGCTCACTACTTGTAAGAGCAATTTCTAGTGCTCTAATGCTCATTTCGAGTAACGAGTATTATGGGACTCAATGGGAAATCTGAATATTTTTTTCCAGCAGAGTCTGCAAGGAGCTCTGGGGGCCGTGAAAATGTTGAAATGGATGGAAGAAGTGCTGAATGGAAGGAGAACAGCATGGGGAAGACCCTTGGAAGCATCTCTGAATCCCAGACCACTGCTGCTGAGAACAATGGTGTCACAGTTTAACTCCACATTAAGGACTGACAATAAAACATTCATAATCAGCCAGTTGGAGTTAAATTGGAGTTAAGAAACATTTTTCTTCTATAATGATTTGTATATATGGCAAAATTTTAAAAGGATTTTTAGCAAAATAATAATGTAAACAAAAAATTATTTTTTAGGAAAAAATTGGAAATGTCATTGTAATTTATGAAGGAAGCCAGAACTGCCAAAAATTAGGGACAGAGGGACTCAGACACACCCTGCAGTAGGCATAAAGGAGTGCCTCATACACATTCTGTTCAAATTGTCATATAGTGGTACTTATATATAAGAGGGGTGGGCAATTAATTTTCCCGAGGGGCCACATGAGAGACCGTAACTGTTGTGGGGGGCCAAACCGATAGGCTGAAATTAATTCTGCTCAATATTCATATTAACATATCAATTCTAATTATTTTATATTAATATTAATTGTATCACTTAATATTGAGCAGAATTAAGAATGCTGACATCCTGCTATATACCATACGAGCCCCAATACAGCCCCCTATATACATCATGAGTCTCCACATAGCCTCCTATATACAGCAGGAGCCTCCACACAAATCTCTATATACAGGAGGGGCCCATGCACAACCCACATAACCTCCCCATGATCAGCATGAGACTCACATAGTCTCTCCCGGAACAACATGAAACCCACATAGCTTCCTCTTGTCCAGCATGAGACTCCATAGCCTCCCCATGTCCAGCGTGAGACCCCTATACCCTTCCCAAGTCCAGAATTAGAGTCCCATAGTCTCCTTATGTTAAGCATGAGCCCCATAACCTCCCCATGTACAGCATGAGACCCACACAGCCTCCCCTTGTCCAGCATGAGACCCAGTAGCCTTCCCATGTCCAGCATGAAACCCCTTAACCTCCTCTTTTCCAGCATGAAACCCCCATAACCACCTCTTGTCCAGCATGAAACCCCCATACCCTTCCCATGTCCAGCATGAGAATTTCATAGCCTCCTTGTCCAGCATGAAACCCGCATAGCCTACCCATGGCCAACATGAGTACCACATAGCCTCCTCTTGTCTAGCATGGGACCCACATAGCCTCCCCATGCCCATCATGAGACCTACATAGCCTCCCTATGTCCAGCATGAGACCCACATAGCCTCCCCATGTCCAGCATGAGACCCACATAGCCACCCCATGTCCAGCAAGAGACCCCTATTGCCTCCTATTGTCCAGCATGAGACCCCCATACCATCACCATGTTCAGCATGAGACTCCCATACCATCCCCATGTCCAAGATGAGAATCCCTTAGCCTTCTCTTGTCTAGCATAAGACCCCCATAACCTCCCCATGTCCAGTATGAGACTCTCATAGCCTCCTCTCATCCAGCTTGAGACCCCATAGCTTCCCCATGTCCAGCATGAGAACCCATGGCATCCTCTCATCCAGTATGAGACCCCATAGCCTCCCCATGTCCAGCATGAGACCCCCATAGCCTCCCATGTCCAGCTTGAGACCCCATAGCCTTCCCATGCATCCAAACATCTCATGCACATAAAAAAAACACATACCTCAGTCCCGTTCCTGGGCGCTATGCCACTGTTCTCTCCAATGCCCTTACTCTCCGCAGTGCACAGCTGACAAAATAAAATGAGGTCATTGCGTCAGCTGTCTCACACACTGATTGATGGAAGGAGGGGGTGGCATCCCCTCCTCTACCAGTGCATTCACTGCTGCCTGTATCCCAAGGATGCAGATAGCGGTGACAATGGAGGCGGCGGACAGGCTGAGGAGGGCATGGTGTGGCCCTTGAGCTGCTGTTTTCAGCTCCTTGGCAGTCTTGGTCCGTCGATGGGAACAACCAGAGGGCTGGGTGTGGCCCACAGCCCCACTTTGCCCAGGTCTGTTCTAGACTGATGAAGGCTATGCAAAAATCCTGGGAAAATCCAGGGAAAATCCTGCCAAAAATTACAAGCATGGTCATCCATACACTCTTGAAGGCAACAACTGTAGTATCTCATTCAAATATTGTGAACAAAGTGTTACTCCTACACTCATAAAAGCTCTGCACATAGTTTAAAGCCTGCCAATAATCGCAAACAAGGTCATCCATACACCCTTGAAGGCACCAACTGGAGTGCCCCATACAAAATTAAGAAAGTGTAGCTGTGGTACTTTTACACTCATAAAGACTTTGCACAAAGTGCAAAGCCAGGAAAAAATTATAAGTAGGGTCATTAAGTCATCCATATAACTTAGAAGGCAACAACTGGAAGGCTGTTATGATCCTAGTGGCTGAGGATCACAAAACGGACTAGCTAAGTTTATGAACATAGACACGAGCTCTAGGGAGGTGGTAACTGGACTGACCGCAAACCTGATCCTAACCAACACACTAAAGGAAGCCGGTGAACGTGCCTAAAATCCTGGACGTCTCAAGGCAGCCTGAGAAACTATCTACTCCTGGAGGGAAAGTAAGACCTCACTTGCCTCAAGAGAAATCACCCCAAAGATATAAGAAGCCCCCAACAAATAATAACGGTGAGGTAAGGGGAAAACACAAACGTAGAAATGAAAACAGATTAAGCAAATGAGGCCCGCTAATTCTAGATAGCAGAAGACAGATAGGGAACTGTGCAGTCAGTAAAAAAACCCTATGCAAAATATCCACGCTGAGAATACAAGAACCCCCACACCAACTAACGGTGTGAGGGGAGAAACTCAGCGCCCTAGAGCTACCAGCAAGCAAGGAAATCACATATTAGCAAGCTGGACAAGAAACAAAAATAAACCAAGAAACATATGACCACTGATGGTCAAAAAATGAACCAAGCAAAACTTAGCTTCTCTTGAAGAGACTGATAACGAAGGACTGCAGGAGAGCTCCAAAATAGCACTGAAGACATTGACAGCAGGCAACAACTGAGAGTCCAGGTGAACTAAATAGGAAACCAGCTAAGAGATAACGAGACAGCTGATCCTGCCTCAGACCTGCAGAATGACACAAAGAACCACCAGAGGGAGCCCAAAGACAGCACTCACACAGTACCAGTTGTGACCACAAGAGGGAGCCCAAAAACAGAGTTCACAACAGAAGGCCTCATTCATATATTGAACATTAAAAACACTTTATGTGCTGCTGTCATCTGGTGGTGTGGGAAAGTCGGGCTTTGTTTATTGTTATCAGAGTGAGCCTGTCAGCACTTTTTGTTTACATGCAAAAACACCTGTCTGTTTTGACCTCACCGGTGGCACTAAAAACCCACTCAAGGCGCTAACAGCAGGGCAGCCCAACACCTCCAAGGAATAGAGGGACAGCTCATGCCAGGTGTCCAGCTTTGACGCCCAATAGCTGAAGGTTGCAGAGGAATTAGGGAGTACACTGGTTCTGTTGGCCAGGTATTGCTTCACAATCTTTAAAAACATGTCTCTCCTTGTCAAAAATACCCGGTCATCAGGGCATGGATGCTGGGAGGGTGTCATAAAATTGGCCCAGGCCTTTGACAGTGTACCCCTGCCTCTGCTGTACCTGGAGTGTCTCCTTCGCTTCTCCTCCTTGGTTGCGCAAGGAAGCTCGTTCCCTGCCATTAGCATTCTCTCATGGGAATGTAAGGAGTAAGACCTGGTACATGATGGAGACGCTACAAGAGGAGAAATACACTGTGTGCAGAATTATTAGGCAAATTGTATTTTGATCACATGATACTTTTTATACATGTTGTCCTACTCCAAGCTGTTCAGGCTTGAGAGCCAATTACCAATTAAGTAAATCAGGTGATTTGCATCTCTGTAATGAGGAAGGGTGTTGTCTAATGACATCAAAACCCTATATAAGGTGTGCTTAATTATTAGGCAACTTCCTTTCCTTTGGCAAAATGGGTCAGAAGAGAGATTTGACGGGCTCTGAAAAATCCAAAATTGTTAGATGTCTTGCAGAAGGATGCAGCAGTCTTGAAATTGCCAAACTTTTGAAGTGTGATCACTGAACCATCAAGCATTTCATGGCAAATAACCAACAGGGTTGCAAGAAACGTGTTGGGCAAAAAAGGCGCAAAAATAACTGCCCATGAATTGAGGAAAATCAAGTGTGAAGCTGCCAAGATGCCATTTGCCACCAGTTTTGCCATATTTCAGAGCTGCAACGTTACTGGAGTAACAAAAAGCACAAGGGACATGGCCAAGGTAAGGAAGGCTGAAAAATGACCACCTTTGAACAAGAAACATAAGATAAAACATCAAGACTTGGCCAAGAAATATCTTAAGACTGACTTTTCAAAGGTTTTATGAACTGATGAAATGACTCTTGATGGGTCAGATGGAAGGGCCAGAGGCTGGATCAGTAAAGGGCAGAGAGCTCCACTCCGACTCAGATGCCAGCAAGGTGGAGGTGGGGTACTGGTATAGGCTGGTAGCATCATGAACTTGTGGGACCTTTTCAGGTTGAGGATGGAGTGAAGCTCAACTCCCAGACCTACTGCCAGTTTCTGGAAGACAACTACTTCAAGCAGTGGTACAGGAAGAAGTTGGTATTGTTCAAGAAAAACATGCTTTTCATGCAGGACAATGCTCCATCACATGCCTCCAACTACTCCACAGCGTGGCTGGCCAGTAAAGGTCTCAAACGAGAATAATAATGACATGGCCCCCTTGTTCACCTGATCTGAACCCCATAGAGAACCTGTGGTCCCTCATAAAATGTGAGATCTACAGGGAGGGAAAACAGTACACCTCTCGGAACAGAGTCTGGGAGGCTGTGGTGGCTGCTGCACGCAATGTTGATCGTAAACAGATCAAACAACTGACAGAATCTATGGATGGAAAGCTGTTGAGTGTCATCATAAAGAAAGGTGGCTATATTGGTCACTAATTTTTTTGGGTTTTGTTTTTGCATGTCAGAAATGTTTATTTCTAAATTTTGTGCAGTTATATTGGTTGACCTGGTGAAAATAAATAAGTGGGATGGGAATATATTTGGTTTTTATTAAGTTGCCTAATAATTCTGCACAGTAATAGTTACCTGCACAAACAGATATCATCCTAAGATAGCCAAATCTAAAAAAAAACACTCCAACTTCAAAAAATATTAAGCTTTGATATTTATGAGTCTTTTGGGTTGATTGAGAACATAGTTGTTGATCAATAATAAAAATAATCCTCTAAAATACTACTTGCCTAATGATTCTGCACGCGGGTGTATTTGCAGCTGGGGACCGAGTACTGAGGGACCAAATTTGTACACCTATAGCAGGACAATTTTTTTTTTATTTCAAACCAACGAAATTTCACACACACCAAGTTCAACAGTATATATGACAATAGTCAATTTTTGAACAACCAAATTTCTACACCTGTAGAAGGCCAATTAAGGTTTTTATTTAAAATCAACAATCTTTCACACAAACCAAATTCTAGAAAATGTATGACAATAGTCAATTTTGGAACAACCAGATTTCTACACTTGTAGAAGGACAATTTTTGGTTTTATTTAACCCCTTAACAACAGTCAATACGACTTTTAACGGCGGCAGTTATGGGTACTTAAACCACAGAGCTGCTTTTTAACGGCGCTGAGGAATAAGTGTATAGTACCCCTCAGAGTCGGGATTTCTCCAAGGTCTTGGTTACCGAGAGTAGCTGAGACCCCAGAGAACATGACTCGGTTCAGTTTTTACCCTGGTATTGCGATTGCCATTATTAACGGTATAACAGCGACCGCAAAAAAAAGTCAGATTTTCCATTTAATTTCTTAAGTGATCGCACATCAGAGGAGAGATAAATAGGGTCTCCCGATCCCCTTGGTACCTTTGTTGTCATATATCCATTTTTTTCGTAAATAAACACATCATATCAAATCAATTTTACAACTACCATGAAGTACAATATGTCATGAAAAAACGTTCTCAGAATCAGCGGGATCCATTAAAGCGTTCCAGAGTTATAACCACATAAATTGACAGTAGTCAGAATTGTAAAAATTGGCTTGTTCATTAAGTACCAAATTGGCTTTGTCACTAAGGGGTTAAAGACAACAAAATTTCACACAAACCAAGTTCTACAGTATATACTGTATAATAACTAACTCACCTTTTTTCCTCTGTCAGCAGGATTGTGCACAGTAACCATTTTATGGTTGTTCTTTAAACTTTATTTTCAGTTTGTAGTTAATGATATGCTTGTGCCGTTAAGGCGGGCCTGGAGGGGAGGTCTGCATGTCATGCTGTGATGAGATATTCATAATGCAGACTGCTGACAGGTCACTGATTACTCGGAGATAGACGAGCGCTGCTATTGCGCATGTGAGGGCGGCGCATGAGCAATAGCAGCTATCGGATCAAATGTATAAACACCGATAGCAACTACTGCACAGGCGCCATTTTGATTTGTTTTCTTTCTAGCTGAATAACGTGAATAAAATGTATTATTGGCACATAAAACATGTGAGTATGCTTCAGAGCAAGTGCCACGACTGCCACCTTCCTGCAGAAGTTTTTTCTTTTTTAAGCATGTACAGATATTCAGAATGAAAACAAGGGTGAAGGTCACTGAAAGATCAGTGACCTGTCAGCAGTCCGCATTATGAATACCTAACTGAGAAAAGGAGTACCAGTGGAGCATGAAGGTAGTAAAAGTAGTAACTTTTATTAATTTAACAAACACATGCGTAAAGTACATAACATATCAAAAAGTAGTAAGGTGCATAAATATGGTTAAAAAGGTGAGTATCCACCAGCATAACAAGCCCATATAAATACCAGGCATAATGCCAATATGAAAAAAGCAGCCCAGAATCAGTGTAAGATTCGACCAGTGGGCAAAAGAGTGCTCCACAGCCTAAAGTAACAGTAACAAAGGGGAGCTTACCAATCTGGAATGCTAGGGCAGTGTATGCCAGGACGGATCCTTACCAGGACAGACCCCCGACGCGCGTTTCGCCTTACGGTATGTTCAGCTTTCTCAAGGGGAAGTGGCACTGACTAACACCAGGACCTTAAAATAGGGCGGACCATTGTGCATGTGACCCATCACATGCCAGGAGTCGGCCAATCACAGCTGTGTAACCGGCGCATGTGCGTGCGGTACGCCGAGCTCCATGTCAGAGAAGGCGTCAGGCGTCGCACACCAGCCCTGGGAGAAATACCTATGGCGCACGCACGAGGCCGAAAAGATGCCGCTCTGACAGGGGGCAGGGGAGACACACACTGCGCATGCGCACTGCAGCTGTGGGAGAATAGTAATACCAGTGCAGGACAAATTCCTCCCAACTGAGAGACATTTATCAATTAAATGTATATATATATATATATGTATATATATATATAGCCATAATGGAAAGAATGCATCAGATAAGAACATCAAATGTTGTAGCACAAAAAATTATGGCGCACGAGCGAGGCCGAAAAGACGCCGCTCTGACAGGGGGCAGGGGAGACACACACTGCGCATGCGCACTGCAGCTGTGGGAGGATAGTAATACCAGTGCTGGACAAATTCCTCCCAACTGAGAGACATTTATCAATTAAATGTATATATATATATAGCCATAATGGAAAGAATGCATCAGATAAAAACATCAAATGTTGTAGCACAAAAAATTATGGCCGAAAAAATGTTACAAGGGGAAGTGGCACTGACTAACACCAGGACCTTAAAATAGGGCGGACCATTGTGCATGTGACCCATCACATGCCAGGAGTCGGCCAATCACAGCTGTGTAACCAGCGCATGTGCATGCGGTATGCCGAGCTCCGTGTCAGAGAAGGCGTCAGGCGTCGCACACCAGCCCTGGGAGAAATACCTATGGCGCACGCACGAGGCCGAAAAGACGCCACTCTGACAGGGGGCAGGGGAGACACACACTGCGCATGCGCACTGCAGCTGTGGGAGAATAGTAATACCAGTGCAGGACAAATTCCTCCCAACTGAGAGACATTTATCAATTAAATGTATATATATACTGTATATATATATATATATATATATATATATATATATATATATATATATATATATAGCCATAATGGAAAGAATGCATCAGATAAGAACATCAAATGTTGTAGCACAAAAAATTATGGCCGAAAAGATGTTACAAGGTTGTCACAAACACAATACTTATTACTCCCCAAAACAAGCAGCATATGGTAGTATAATCAAAAACATAAAAAGAGTAACACAATATTTAAGCAATACAAAACATGTGTGTCCGTAGTATGCCGCGGAGTACAAAGTCCGCGTATAACATGCTGCATGGAATTTAAAAAGAAGTGGGAGGAACTTTCTACGAACTGCTCCTTTGGTTTTATGACTCTGTTAAAAGGTCTGGATTTGCACAAATTGGGTGAGATAGAGACAGAGATCGAAACGGTCCAGTTAACTCTTAAAAAGGATATGTCTAGAGATGCTATAAAAAAACTTAATGACGAGATTGACATAGAACTCCAGAAATGAGTCAATAAAATACAAAGTTTGAAAGCTAGAAAATTTAAACGTGATGTTCATGATAAACAGACCTCCAATGTTTATAGGTGGCGTAGCTCGGCTGATCGCTCACGCAATTTCTCTAGCTCTCGATCTAGATCCAGATCCACTAAATCCAATGCTCCATCCAAAGAGAATAACATCTCACAAACTGGAAATTTCGGAGCTCAATCTGGACTCAAATCATCCACCAAAAAGATCGTAACACGACAGACCTCTAAGGCTAAGGGTGCGGCAGGAAGACAGCAGGGGACGGGTGGCAGCAATAGTGGTCTTCAGGTATTGAATCTATCCATGCAGTCATTTTCAGACGTCCAAATTGACATCTTGAGCAGAGGTCTGACCTTCTCTCCAACTAACCCTTTTGATTATTTTTCAGCTATGAAAGATCTCCACTTGTTTTCCCGGAAACTAATTTTGAAAAAATTACATTCCAAGAACCATCCACCCCAGGAGCCTGCGGCTGAGACAGAGAGGGAGGCCCTACAGGCCTTGGAAGATCTTTCGGAAGAACAAAACATTACCTCCCAAGGTAGGTTTCCACCTGCCATCATGCCCAGATCAACTAAGTTCCCCCCTTGTCCCTCTGCCTGGCCATAGATATATTTACAAGGCTGGTCACTGAGGACTTTTAAATTATTGTCCTCAAGATGTAAATTTGATAATCTTGCATATAAGCAGAGACAGGCCATTAGGGAGTTGCAATCCCTTAAGGATGTGGTATTTAAGCCCGCAGACAAGGGGGGGAACATCGTGATCTAGCCATGTGATAAGTACGAAAAAGAGGCATTCCGCCAATTGAGGGATGCCACTACGTACTCCAAACTGGCCTACAATCCGATGGCTTCCTTCTCGTCTCAGCTACAGGCGATCCTTGGGAGAGCTCTGGATGACGGGATTATTGACAAAAAGGTATTGGAGGGCTTGACGGTCAGGTCCCCCAAGACACCAACTTTTTACCTTCTACCTAAGGTCCACAAGGATGCTGTCAACCCACCGGGACGTCCGATCGTGTCGGGTCTGGAGGGTCTTTGTGACCCTATATGCAAATTTATCGATTTTTACCTTAAACCTCTTCTTGAGGTTTTTGTTGTGAATTCCGTCTGGGCTCCCTCTGGTGGCCTTTAGCGATACTGCGGGTCTGTAGCAGGGCTCAGTTGCCTCATTTCCTGCTATGACTGGTCCCTATTTAATTCCACCTGGACCTTCACTTGTTGCCTGCTGTCGGTGTATTCAGTCCTGTTTCTGAGTTCTCCTGAATATTCCTTGTGACCAGTCTCCTGCTGGAGAAGCTAAGTTTGTTTGCTCATTATTTCCTTGAAAACGTTTCTCAGTATATATTGAGTTCAGTCCAGCTTGCTTTTATGTGATTTTTTGCTGGCTGGTTAGTTCCAGGGTGCAGAGTGCGCTCCTCACATCGTGAGTCGGTGTGGGGGTTCTTGCATTCTCTGCGTGGTTTATTTTTGATAGTTTTTGTACTGACCGCACAGACTCCTATCTATTTTCTGTCTATCTAGTATTAGCGGGCCTCATTTGCTTAACCTGTTTCATTTCTACGTTTGTCTTTTCCCCTTAACTCACCGTTATTATTTGTGGGGGCCATCTATAACTTTGGGGTTATTTCTCTGAGGCAAGTGAGGTCTTTGCTTTCTCTCTAGGGGTAGTCAGTTTCTCAGGCTGTGAAGAGGCGTCTAGGATTTTAGGAACGCTCCACGGCTGCCTTTAGTGTGTGTGGATAGGATCAGGATTGTGGTCAGTATAGCTGCCACATCCCCAGAACTTGTCCTATATTCTGGTCATATGTGTCAGGTCAGTTTTGAGGTCCTACCACCGGACCATAACAGTACAGCAGTCCACAAAGTGTTAATGCAGCAGAAGAGGGAGAAGAGAAATCTTGAGGTCATTTTTGTTCCCTCTGCACTGTGTTTAGCTTCTCTCCTCCCCTTAATCTTTGGGTGGTTCTGAACTCAGCTGCAGATATGGACATTCAGAGTCTGTCTTCTAGTGTGGACCATCTCACTGCAAGGGTACAGGGCATTCAGGATTATGTAGTCCGCAGTCCTATGTCAGAGCCTAAAATACCAATTCCTGAGCTGTCCTCCGGAGATAGATCTAGGTTTTTGAACTTTAAGAATAATTGTAAGTTATTCCTTTCTCTAAGACCTCGCTCCTCTGGTGACTCTGTTCAGCAAGTTAAAATTGTTATTTCTTTGTTGCGTGGTGACCCCCAAGATTGGGCATTCTCTCTGGCGCCAGGAGATCCTTCATTACTAAATGTGGATGCGTTTTTTCTGGCGCTTGGAGTGCTTAATGAGGAACCAAATTTGATAGACCAAGCTGAGAAGGTTTTGCTGGCTCTCTCTCAGGGTCAGGATGAAGCAGAGATTTACTGTTAGAAGTTTAGGAAGTGGTCTGTGCTCACTCAATGGAATGAGTGCGCCCTGGCGACGATTTTCAGAAAGGGTCTTTCTGAAGCCCTTAAAGATGTTATGGTGGGGTTCCCCACGCCTGCGGGTCTGAATGAGTCAATGTCTTTGGCCATTCAGATTGATCGGCGTTTGCAGGAGCGCAAACCTGTGCGCCATCTGGCGGTATTTTCTGAGCAAAAGCCTTAGCCTATGCAATGCAACAGGATTCTGACCAGAGTTGAACGGCAAAACCACAGACGTCAGAATGGGTTGTGCTTTTACTGTGGTGATTCTGCTCATGTTATCTCAGAGTGTTCTAAGCGCACAAAAAGATTCGCCAAGTCTGTCACCATTGGTACTGTACAACCTAAATTCATTTTGTCTGTTACTCTGATTTGCTCTCTGTCATCCTACTCATTTATGGCTTTTGTGGATTCAAGTGCTGCCCTGAATTTGATGGATTTGTCATTTGCCAGGCGCTGTGGTTTTATCTTGGAGCCATTACAATTCCCTATTCCACTAAAGGGAATTGATGCTACACCGTTGGCCAAGAATAAACCTCAGTACTGGACTCAAGTGACCATGTGCATGGCTCCTGCACATCAGGAGGTGATTCGCTTTCTTGTGCTACATAATTTGCATGATGTTGTCGTGTTGGGCCTGCCATGGTTGCAGGCTCATAATCCAGTCCTGGATTGGAAAGCAATGTCTGTGTCAAGTTGGGGTTGCCAGGGAATTCATGGCGATGCTCCTTTGGTGTCAATTGCTTCTTCTACTCCTTGTGAAGTCCCTGAATTTTTGTCTGACTACCAGGATGTATTTGATGAGCCCAGATCCAATGCCCTACTGTTATGATCCTTAGTGGCTGAGGATCACAGATAGGACTAGCTAAGCTACTGAACAAGAACAAGCTCTAGGGAGGTGGTAACTGGACTGACCGCAAAACCTGATCCTAACCAAACACACTAAAGGTAGCCGGTGAATGTGCCTAAATTCCTGGACGTCTCGACGCAGCCTGAGAAACTTGCTACCCCTATAGAGAAAGTAAGACCTCACTTGCCTCAGAGAAATGACCCCAAAGATATAGGACGCCCCCAACAAATAATAACGGTGAGGTAAGGGGAAAATACAAACGCAGAAATGAAAACAGATTCAGCAAATGAGGCCCACTAATACTAGATAGCAGAAGACAGACGGAACTGTGCTGTCAGTAAAAAACCCTATACAAAATATCCACGCTGAGAATTCCAGAACCCCCACACCAACTAATGGTGTGAGGGGAGAAACTCAGCACCCTAGAGCTACCAGCAAGCAAGGAAATCACATATTAGCAAGCTGGACAAGGACAAATAAATAACCAAGAAACATATTGAACACTGATGAGCAAAAAATAACCAAACAGAAACTTAGCTTCTCTTGGCGAGACTGATAGCGAGGGAATTCAGGAGAGATCAAAATAGCACTGAATAAATCGACAGCAGGCAACAACTGATAGTCCAGGTGAACTAAATAGGAAACCAGCTAACAGATAACGAGACAGCTGATCCAGCCTCAGACCTGCAGAATGACACAAAGAGCCACCAGAGGGAGCCCAAAGACAGCACTCACACAGTACCACTTGTGACCACAAGAGGGAGCCTAAAAACAGAGTTCACAACACCCTACCTCCTCATAGGGATTGTGATTGTGCTATAAATCTGATTCCTGGTAGTAAGTTCCCTAAGGGACGACTTTTTAATTTATCTGTACCAGAACATACCGCTATGCGGAGTTATATAAAGGAGTCCTTGGAGAAGGGGCATATTCGCCCGTCCTCATCCCCTTTGGGTGCGGGGTTCTTTTTTGTGGCCAAGAAGGATGGTTCTCTGAGACCCTGTATTGATTATCGCCTTCTAAATAACATCACGGTCAAATTTCAGTACCCCTTGCCACTGTTGTCTGATCTGTTTGCCCGGATTAGGGGGGCCAGTTGGTTCACCAAGATAGATCTTCGAGGAGCGTATAATCTTGTGCGCATAAAGCAGGGTGATGAATGGAAAACAGCATTTAATACGCCCGAAGGCCATTTTGAGTACTTGGTGATGCCTTTTTGGCTCTCTAATGCCCCTTCTGTGTTTCAGTCCTTCATGCACGACATTTTCCGAGAGTATCTGGATAGATTTATGATTGTGTACCTGGATGATATTTTGGTCTTTTCCGATGATTGGGAATCTCATGTGAAGCAGGTCAGGATGGTATTTCAGGTCCTGCGTGCCAATGCCTTGTTTGTGAAGGGCTCTAAATGTCTCTTCGGAGTCCAGAAGGTTTCCTTTTTGGGCTTTATTTTTTCTCCTTCTACTATTGAGATGGATCCAGTCAAGGTCCAGGCTATTCATGACTGGACTCAACCTACATCTGTGAAGAGTCTTCAGAAGTTCTTGGGTTTTGCTAATTTTTACCGTCGCTTCATCACTAATTTTTCTAGTGTGGTTAAACCTTTGACGGATTTGACCAAGAAGGGTTCTGATGTGACTAATTGGTCTCCTGCGGCCGTGGAGGCCTTTCAGGAGCTGAAACGTCGCTTTTCTTCGGCTCCTGTCTTGCGCCAGCCCGATGTCTCTCTTCCTTTCCAGGTCGAGGTTGATGCTTCTGAGATTGGAGCAGGGGCTGTCTTGTCGCAGAAAAGCTCTGATGGCTCTGTGATGAGACCATGTGCTTTCTTTTCAAGAAAGTTTTCTCCTGCCGAGCGGAATTATGATGTTGGTAATCGAGAGTTGTTGGCAATGAAGTGGGCATTTGAGGAGTGGCGACATTGGCTTGAGGGAGCAAAGCATTGTGTGGTGGTCTTAACGGATCACAAGAATTTGACTTATCTCGAGTCTGCCAAACGGTTGAATCCGAGACAGGCTCGATGGTCGCTATTTTTCTCTCATTTCAATTTCGTGGTTTCATATCTTCCGGGTTCGAAAAACGTGAAGGCTGATGCCCTTTCTAGGAGTTTTGTACCTGACTCCCCGGAAGTTTCTGAACCAACTGGTGTCCTCAAAGAGGGGGTGATTTTGTCTGCCATCTCTCCTGATCTGCGACGAGTGTTGCAGGAGTTTCAGGCCAATAGACCTGACCGTTGTCCACCGGAGAGACTTTTTGTCCCGGACAGATGGACCAGTAGAGTTATTTCCGAGGTTCATTCTTCGGTGTTGGCGGGTCATCCTGGGATTTTTGGTACCAGGGATTTGGTGGCGAGATCCTTTTGGTGGCCTTCCTTGTCGCGGGATGTGCGTTCCTTTGTGCAGTCCTGTGGGATTTGTGCTCGGGCCAAGCCTTGCTGTTCTCGTGCCAGTGGATTGCTTTTGCCTTTGCCTGTCCCGAAGAGGCCTTGGACGCATATTTCCATGGATTTTATTTCAGATCTTCCTGTCTCTCAGAGAATGTCTGTCATCTGGGTGGTTTGTGATCGTTTTTCTAAAATGGTCCATTTGGTACCCTTGCCTAAGCTGCCTTCCTCCTCCGATTTGGTACCACTGTTTTTTCAGAATGTGGTTCGTTTACATGGTATTCCGGAGAACATTGTGTCTGACAGAGGATCCCAGTTTGTGTCCAGATTTTGGCTGTCCTTTTGTGCCAAGATGGGCATTGAATTGTCTTTTTCATCGGCCTTCCATCCTCAGACGAATGGCCAAACCGAACGAACTAATCAGACCTTGGAAACTTATTTGAGATGTTTTGTTTCGGCTGATCAGGATGATTGGGTGACTTTTTTGCCATTGGCTGAGTTCGCCCTCAATAATCGGGCTAGTTCTGCTACTTTGGTTTCACCTTTCTTTTGCAATTCTGGTTTTCATCCTCGTTTCTCCTCGGGTCAGGTTGAACCCTCTGACTGTCCTGGGGTGGATTCTGTGGTGGATAGGTTGCAGCAGATTTGGAACCATGTAGTGGACAATTTGACGTTGTCACAAGAGAAGGCTCAGCGCTTTACTAACCGCCGTCGCTGTGTGGGTCCCCGACTTCGTGTGGGGGATTTGGTATGGTTGTCTTCTCGTTATGTTCCGATGAAGGTTTCCTCTCCTAAGTTCAAGCCTCGTTTCATCGGTCCTTATAAGATTTTGGAAATTCTCAACCCTGTGTCATTTCGTTTGGACCTCCCAGCTTCGTTTGCCATTCACAATGTGTTCCATAGGTCATTGTTGCGGAGATATGTGGTGCCTGTGGTTCCTTCTGTTGATCCTCCTGCTCCTGTCTTGGTCGAGGGAGAATTGGAGTATGTGGTGGAGAAGATCTTGGATTCTCGTGTTTCGAGACGGAAGCTTCAGTACTTGGTTAAGTGGAAGGGCTATGGTCAGGAGGATAATTCCTGGGTTGTCGCCTCTGATGTCCATGCGGCCGATTTGGTTCGTGCCTTTCATTCAGCTCGTCCTGATCGGCCGGGGGGCTCTGGTGAGGGTTCGGTGAACCTCCCTCAAGGGGGGGGTACTGTTGTGATTTCCGTCTGGGCTCCCTCTGGTGGCCTTTAGCGATACTGCGGGTCTGTAGCAGGGCTCAGTTGCCTCATTTCCTGCTATGACTGGTCCCTATTTAATTCCACCTGGACCTTCACTTGTTGCCTGCTGTCGGTGTATTCAGTCCTGTTTCTGAGTTCTCCTGAATATTCCTTGTGACCAGTCTCCTGCTGGAGAAGCTAAGTTTGTTTGCTCATTATTTCCTTGAAAACGTTTCTCAGTATATATTGAGTTCAGTCCAGCTTCGTGATCGTGAGTCGGTGTGGGGGTTCTTGCATTCTCTGCGTGGTTTATTTTTGATAGTTTTTGTACTGACCGCACAGACTCCTATCTATTTTCTGTCTATCTAGTATTAGCGGGCCTCATTTGCTTAACCTGTTTCATTTCTACATTTGTCTTTTCCCCTTAACTCACCGTTATTATTTGTGGGGGCCATCTATAACTTTGGGGTTATTTCTCTGAGGCAAGTGAGGTCTTTGCTTTCTCTCTAGGGGTAGTCAGTTTCTCAGGCTGTGAAGAGGCGTCTAGGATTTTAGGAACGCTCCACGGCTGCCTTTAGTGTGTGTGGATAGGATCAGGATTGTGGTCAGTATAGCTGCCACATCCCCAGAACTTGTCCTATATTCTGATCATATGTGTCAGGTCAGTTTTGAGGTCCTACCACCGGACCATAACAGGTTTTACCATCTTATATTAAGGACATGACGGATGTCCTATCACGTGTTGAAGGCGTCCTTGTCGAGCCTGGTGTTCTTTTGGTTACCGCCAACGTTCAAACACTTTATACCTGCATTGACCATGAACATGGTTTAGCCGCAGTCCACCTCTTCTTGGGGCCTCTGACCTGGGCAGCCCTATGTGTGAACTAATTCTCAAGTTGCTGCGCTTTGCCCTGACCCACAATTACTTTGTCTTCAAGGATACTATCTGTAGAAGCGCGTCACAGCCATGGGCGCGGCCTGTGAGTCCTCCTATGCTAATCTCTTCCTAGGCTCATGGGAGAGACTTATTTTTGGCGACGGGGGTGTGCAGGCCATGGACCATGTGCTATGCTGGATGCGTTACATACATGATATCCTGTTTTTGTGGGGAGGGACGGCGCAGCAGCTCGGTGAACTTATGGATCGGCTGGATGCGAATGCTCTTAACATTAAGCTGACATATCAATTTGATTCCCACCACATCGACTTTCTGGACGTTGCACTGGAGATTGATGGCACTCGCCACATCCAGACGGACGTTTTCAAAAAGTTGACATCTGTCAACGCTCTCCTTCGCGCCGATTCAGCACATAATCCATCCACTATTGGGGCTGTCCCGGTTGGACAGTTCCTAATAATGAGGCGGATCTGTTCTACCGACGAGAAATTTCTTGCACAGGCGAGCGACCTCAGTGGACGTTTTGAGGCCCGCAGCTACAGCCGCAGGAGTATTAAGCTGGGCTTTGAGAGAGCCAGACGGACGCCCAGACGGGATCTGTTATACTGAAGTGGAAATAGGCGAAGCACAAGGACTGTGGGAAATAGGATTCGATTCATTACCATATTTAATCATGAATGGTCCAAGATGAGGGACATTCTAAATAGGCATTGGTAGATTCTTATGACGGAGCCGTCCTTGGCTTCTGCCTTGGGGGATTTTCCACTAATGACCGCTAGAAGATCCCCAAATTTAGGCAACTTATTAGTTCGTAGCCACTATGTTCCATCTATCACTAACGCATTTAGTACAAGAGGCCCACTTTTGGGTTCCTTTCAATGTGGCCACTGCCTAGCGTGTGCGAAAATGGTAAGGTCCTCATCTTTCAGGTCATCTGATGGGTTGAGGGAATATGACATTAGGCAGCACATCACATGCGGCACGTCTAATGTCATATACTACGCCATTTGCGGGTGTCCATTGGTATACGTCGGACTCACATCCAGAGAACTCCGGGTGTGTGTCCGCGAACATGTCAGGGACATCCGCGCGGCAAGTACAGTGGTCAATACCTCTGATCTGAAGATGATCCCCCGTCACTTTAAACAATTTCATGATTGTGACGTGGGGACGTTTCGGGTCAGGGGTATCGAAAGCATTCATTTGGGAGTGAGGCGTGGCAACTACAAAAGAATCCTGGCACAACGTGAGGCTGCCTGGATTGTGCGGCTTGACACGATGACCCCTAAGCGACTCAACGAGTCCCTTAGTTTCTCTTCTTTCTTATGAGTTCCTCCATTTTGGTTACCTTGGGACTACAATCGTCCTCTGCTGTTTCTCGACATGTTGTTCTTATCCAAATAGTGCCATCTTGTGTGTGAGTCTCTTTTGGATCTTTTCCATTATTGTTTTTAACTGTTTTATTATTTTTTTTTCTCACATTTTAGCTTTTACTGCACTTATCTTCAAGTGGCTCTGACTCCATGGACATTGGATGGGAACGGACCGTTTTTATCATGGAGGTCCCATGCACATTCTCTCCAATCAATCTTTATCCATGCAGCATGTTATATGCGGACTTTGTACTCCGCGGCATACTACGGACACACGTTTTGTATTGGTTAAATATTGTGTTACTCTATTTATGTTTTTGATTATACTACCATATGCTGCTTGTTTTGGGGAGTAATAAGTATTGTGTTTGTGACAACCTTGTAACATCTTTTCGGCCATAATTTTTTGTGCTACATATATATATACAGTATATATATACATTTAATTGATAAATGTCTCCCAGTTGGGAGGAATTTGTCCTGCACTGGTATTACTATCCTTCCACAGCTGCAGTGCGCATGCGCAGTGTGTGTCTCCCCGGCCCCCTGTCAGAGTGGCGTCTTTTCGGCCTCGCGCGTGCGCCATAGGTATTTCTCCCAGGGCTGGTGTGCGACGCCTGACGCCTTCTCTGACATGGAGCTCGGCGTACCGCACGCACATGCGCCAGTTACACAGCTGTGATTGGCCGACTCCTGGCATGTGATGGGTCACATGCACATTGGTCCGCCCTATTTTAAGGTCCTGGTGTTAGTCAGTGCCACTTCCCCTTGAGAAAGCTGAACATACCGCAAGGCGAAACGCGCGTCGGGGGTCTGTCCTGGTAAGGATCCGTCGTGGCATACACTGCCCTAGCATTCCAGATTAGTAAGCTCCCCTTTGTGACTGTTACTTTAGGCTGTGGAGCACTCTTTTGCCCACTGGTCGAATCTTACACTGATTCTGGGCTGCTTTTTCATATTGGCATTATGCCTGGTATTTATATGGGCTTGTTATGCTGGTGGATACTCACCTTTTTAACCATCTTTATGCACCTTACTACTTTTTGATTTGTTATGTACTTTACGAATGTGTTTGTTAAATTAATAAAAGTTACTACTTTTACTACCTTCATGCTCCACTGGTACTCCTTTTCTCAGCTGTTTATATGGAGTTGGTTTCTTGCTTTGGCTGGGGTTATTGCTGCACTATTTAGTGCTTTAGCTTTTCCTTGGTCCTAATATGTTGCCTAGTTTTGTTATTATTATGAATACCTAATCAGAATGTGGCGCCCCTGGGGTCCAGTCGCCACAGAGATACTGCACCTCATCCAGAGGTGTGGTATCCCACTCTCAGGTAAGGAGGGAGCACTACCCAGGACTCTAACACTCACATCCAACAGACACTTATTCAGTCGGGGCACTTGGGTGGACCCTTAGGGAGGAAGGCCCCATCCCAGGCTGGATTGGAAAGGGTGTTGGGGAGTGGGTGGGGTAGGTAGAGTAGAGGAGGAGCTAATTAGGGGGAAAACTAGTCAGATTGTGAGAGGAAGGAGATTCAGTAAGACGTGCGGAGTAGGAGCACCCAGTCAGAGGGCGCTAGAGAGAGATTGCAGAGAAGAGATCGTGAGAGAAGTGGAGCTGAGCAGACGTGCTTCTGCGGCCAATGTCTCCAACCACAGCAGAGGAGGAGACCAGCACCGGCGAGACACCAGCAGCAGATACTGTGACCGACCCTGCCCCTGTGACTGACCCTGCCCCGGTGACCGACCCTGCCCCGGTAACTGATCCTGCTTTGGCAACCAACCCTGCTCCAGTAACCAACGGCTTTTTAACAGGCCCATTTCCCACCCCGACAGCCCCTAAGCCTGGCTGGGCATCCAGAAATGCATCCTGAGACCGGACACAGACATCTTAGACGAGATGCCAGCCACACTGACACCAACGAGTGGGCCTCAGGAGGTGCACACTGAGCCGGTAGTATTTAAAAAGGGACCCCAGGGGCTGATATGATCGAGCTCCATGGGGAAACCCCGGCCATCACATGAGAAGAATATCACAGGCAGCGGGCATCAAAATATCATGCAGAAAGGGGGGTGCGGCAGAAGGAGATGGAAGAACGCAGCCTGGCAACTAAAGCCAGGGTACGCAAAATCAGAGCCGCTGACCGGGGCCCAAAGACACAGGGAAATGCGATCTCATTCGACCTTGATAAGGGTTGGGTGTTTATTAAGGAGCTTGGGATGGCTAAGGACCTTTTTGTGACTCGCCGTGATGTGGTGTCACATCTCCTGGAGGGGCACCAGTATCGGGACCTACACCTGGGGGATCAGGTGTCATTTACACAGCACAAGGGAGAGAGGGGGTGGTATGCCCTCAATGTCCAAAAATGCAAAATCACAGAGGCTTCTATCCCGGAAGCTGCAACAGCCCCTGAGCCAATGATCAAAGAGTCCATGAGGACACAAGCCACCCAAACCCCGGTTGTGGGACCAAGCCTATTTGAACCCCTTAGCTTAACACAAGAGCAGGAACTTCCCATGCCAGGAGGCCATGGACCTCAGGACCTACCCTGGAAAAGGAAGTAAGAAAAAGTAACTGTAAGAAAAACTCTATGTATATAGTCCTGATACCTGGTTAGGTATATTAATCTGTCATGATTCCCCAATGGCATGGGAACATCAGAAACACAAAATAACAGACTAGCCCTCGGGTGATGGAAACTCAAGCTGACCGTGACCTAAATCTACCACACAACTAACAGTAGCCAGGAAGCATTCCTACGGCTGCCTAGATGCCATGCGCCAGCCGGAGAACTAACTACGCCTGGAAGAGGAAGGAACAGACCTGGCTTACCTCTAGTGAAATTCCCCAAAGATGATAGTAGCCCCCACATATATTAACGGTGAGTTCAGAGGAAAAGACATACACAGTATGAAGGTAGATTTAGCAAAGCGAGGTCCACTTACTAGATAGAGGAAGGATACAAAAGAGGACTTCACGGTCAGCTGAAAAACCCTTTCAAAAACCCATCCTGAAATTACTTTAAGACTCCTGTGTCAACTCATGACACAGGAGTGGCAATTTCAGTCCACAAGAGCTTCCAGTAACAGGAAATGACAAACTGTAAACTGGACAAAAAATACAAAACAAAAAGGACAAGAGTCCACTTAGCTGATCAGCAGACTGGTAGCAGGAACATGCAACTGAAAGACTCAGGTTACAATGATGACCGGCAAGGAAGTGACTGGAGTGCAAGGCTAAATAGGGAACTCCCAAAACTGATGGAAGCAGGTGAGCTGAGGCAGAAAAGAACACACAAGTCTCCAGTACCACCAGCCACCACTAGGGGAGCCCAAAAAGCGGATCACAACAGTACCCCCCCCTTAAGGAGGGGGCACTGAACCCTCACAAGAACCGCCAGGGCGACCTGGATGAGCCCTATGAAAGGCACGAACCAAATCCGAGGCATGAACATCAGAGGCAGTTACCCAAGAATTATCTTCCTGACCATAGCCCTTCCATTTAACCAGATACTGGAGTCTCCGCCTGGAAATACGGGAGTCCAAGATCTTCTCTATAACGTACTCCAATTCACCCTCAACCAGCACAGGAGCAGGAGGCTCAGCAGAAGGAACCACCGGCACCTCGTATCTCCGCAACAACGACCGATGGAACACATTATGGATAGCGAAAGATGCCGGGAGGTCCAAACGAAAGGAAACAGGGTTAATAATCTCCAAAATCCTATAGGGATCGATGAACCGAGGCTTAAATTTAGGAGAAGAAACCCTCATTGGGACAAAACGGGAAGACAACCACACCAAGTCCCCAACACGAAGGCGAGGACCAACCCGACGCTGGCGGTTAGCAAACCGCTGAGTCCTCTCCTGGGACAAATTCAAATTGTCCACCACTTGTTCCCAAATCCGATACAACCGATCCACCACAGCATCTACTCCAGGACAATCCGAAGACTCCGCCTGACCAGAAGAAAAACGGGGATGAAACCCCGAATTGCAAAAGAAAGGGGAAACCAAAGTGGCCGAACTAGCCCGATTATTAAGAGCAAACTCCGCCAACGGCAAAAAGGCAACCCAATCATCCTGATCCGCAGACACAAAACACCTCAAATACGTCTCCAAAGTCTGATTAGTTCGCTCCGTCTGGCCATTAGTCTGAGGATGGAAGGCAGACGAAAAAGACAAATCAATGCCCAACCTGGCACAGAATGCCCGCCAAAATCTAGAAACGAACTGGGTACCCCTATCAGAAACGATATTTTCAGGAATACCATGCAAGCGAACCACATTTTGAAAAAACAAAGGAACCAACTCAGACGAGGAAGGCAACTTCGGCAATGGCACCAAATGAACCATCTTAGAAAAACGGTCACACACCACCCAGATAACAGACATCCTCTGAGAGACAGGAAGATCAGAAATAAAGTCCATCGAGATGTGCGTCCAAGGCCTCTTCGGAATAGGCAAGGGCAACAACAACCCGCTAGCCCTAGAACAACAAGGCTTGGCCCGAGCACACACATCACAAGACTGCACAAAAACACGCACATCTCGAGACAGAGATGGCCACCAGAAGGATCTAGCCACCAAATCCCTGGTACCAAAAATTCCAGGATGACCCGCCAGCGTAGAAGAATGAACCTCCGAGATGACTCTACTGGTCCAATCATCAGGAACAAACAGTCTACCAGGTGGACAGCGATCAGGTCTATCCGCCTGAAACTCTTGCAAAGCACGTCGCAGATCTGGGGAAATAGCGGATAATATCACCCCATTCTTAAGGATACCTGTAGGTTCCGAATCACCAGGGGAATCAGGCTCAAAACTCCTAGAAAGGGCATCTGCCTTCACATTCTTAGAACCTGGTAGATATGAGACCACAAAATTAAACCGAGAGAAAAACAACGACCAGCGCGCCTGTCTAGGATTCAGGCGCCTGGCAGACTCAAGATAAATCAGATTCTTGTGATCAGTCAAAACCACCACCTGATGTCTAGCACCCTCAAGCCAATGACGCCACTCCTCAAATGCCCACTTCATGGCCAAAAGCTCCCGATTACCGACATCATAATTTCTTTCGGCGGCAGAAAATTTTCGAGAAAAGAACGCACAAGGTCTCATCACTGAGCAATCGGAACTTTTCTGCGACAAAACCGCCCCCGCTCCGATCTCGGAAGCATCGACCTCAACCTGAAAGGGGAGAGAGACATCAGGCTGGCGCAACACAGGGGCAGACGAAAAGCGGCGCTTAAGTTCCCGAAAGGCCTCCACAGCGGCAGAGGACCAATTGGCAACATCAGCACCCTTCTTAGTCAAATCCGTAAGAGGCTTAGCAACACCAGAAAAACCAGTTATAAATCGACGATAAAAATTAGCAAAGCCCAAGAACTTCTGAAGACCCTTTAGAGAAGTAGGCTGCGTCCAGTCACAAATAGCCCGAACCTTGACAGGGTCCATCTCAACAGAAGAAGGGGAAAAAATGTACCCCAAAAAGGAAATCTTTTGAACCCCAAAAACACACTTAGAACCCTTTACACACAGAGAATTCTCCCGCAAGACCTGAAAAACCCTCCTGACCTGCTGAACATGAGACTCCCAGTCCTCAGAAAAAATCAAAATATCGTCCAAATACACAATCATAAATTTATCCAGATATTCACGGAAAATATCATGCATAAAGGACTGAAAAACTGAAGGTGCATTAGAAAGGCCGCAAGGCATTACTAAATACTCAAAGTGGCCCTCAGGCGTATTAAATGCGGTTTTCCACTCATCCCCTTGCTTAATTCGCACCAAATTATACGCCCCACGGAGATCAATCTTGGAGAACCACTTAGCCCCCCTTATGCGAGCAAACAAATCAGTAAGCAGCGGCAACGGATACTGATATTTGACAGTAATTTTATTCAGGAGTCGATAATCAATACAAGGCCTCAGCGAGCCATCCTTTTTAGAGACAAAGAAAAACCCAGCTCCTAAAGGTGATGAAGAAGGACGAATATGTCCCTTTTCCAGGGACTCCTTAACATACTCTCGCATGGCAGCATGCTCAGGTACAGATAGGTTAAACAAACGACCCTTTGGAAATTTACTGCCTGGAATCAGATCTATGGCGCAATCACACTCTCTGTGGGGAGGGAGAGAACCAATTTTAGGCTCTTCAAAAATATCCCCAAAATCCGACAAAAATGCCGGAACCTCAGAGGGAATAGATGACGAGATAGAAACCAAAGGTATGTCCCCATGAGCCCCCCGACATCCCCAGCTTAACACAGACATAGTTTTCCAGTCCAGTACTGGGTTATGAGATTGCAACCATGGTAATCCAAGCACTAACACATCATGTAAATTATGCAACACGAGGAAGCGAATCATCTCCTGATGGTCTGGAGTCATACGCATAGTCACTTGCGTCCAGAACTGTGGTCTATTACAAGCCAGAGGTGTAGAATCAATACCCTTCAGAGGTATAGGAACTTCCAGAGGCTCCAAATCAAACCAACAGCGCCTGGCGAAGGACCAATCCATGAGACTCAGAGCAGCGCCAGAGTCCACATAGGCATCCACGGTAATAACTGATAATGAACAAATCAGAGTTACAGACAGAAGAAATTTAGACTGTAAAGTGCCAATAGAAACAGACTTGTCAACCTTCCTAGTACGTTTAGAGCATGCTGATATAACATGCGCGGAATCACCACAGTAGAAGCACAAGCCATTTTTGCGCCTATAATTCTGCCGTTCACTTCTTGACAGAATTCTGTCACATTGCATTTTCTCTGGCGTCCCTTCAGAAGATACCGCCAAATGGTGCACGGGTTTGCGCTTCCGCAAACGCCGATCAATCTGAATCGCCATTGTGATGGACTCATTCAGACCTGTGGGCGTAGGAAACCCCACCATGACATCCTTAACGGCATCAGAAAGGCCTTCTCTGAAAATTGCCGCTAGGGCACACTCATTCCACTGAGTAAGCACAGACCATTTACGAAATTTTTGGCAGTATATCTCAGCTTCATCTTGCCCTTGAGACAGGGCTATTAAAGCTTTTTCAGCTTGAATCTCCAAATTAGGTTCCTCATACAGCAACCCTAAAGCCAGAAAAAACGCATCCACATTTAGCAACGCAGGATCCCCTGGTGTCAATGAAAATGCCCAATTTTGAGGGTCACCTCGCAGCAAAGAAATCACAATCTTAACCTGCTGAACAGGATCTCCAGAGGAGTGAGGTCTGAGAGAAAGGAATAATTTACAATTACATTTGAAATTCAGAAACCGAGATCTATCTCCGGAAAATACCTCTGGTGTAGGAATCTTAGGTTCAGAAATAGGAGTACGTATAACATAATCTTGTAAATTCTGAACCTTCGTAGCAAGATTATTTAAACCTGCAGCCAAACTCTGAGAGTCCATCCTTAAACCGGAGAGATCAGAGCCATTCAAGGATTAGAAGGAGAGAAAGGCAAGGCTGTAAATAGAGCAGAAATACAACTGAGCCAACTAAGTAGCAAACATGTGAGGAAAAAAAAAAAAATCTACAGACTTCTTTTACTCTCCTTTCTTCTGCCAATTACTTTAACAGTGTCCGGTCATACTGTCATGATTCCCCAATGGCATGGGAACATCAGAAACACAAAATAACAGACTAGCCCTCGGGTGATGGAAACTCAAGCTGACCGTGACCTAAATCTACCACACAACTAACAGTAGCCAGGAAGCATTCCTACGGCTGCCTAGATGCCATGCGCCAGCCGGAGAACTAACTACGCCTGGAAGAGGAAGGAACAGACCTGGCTTACCTCTAGTGAAATTCCCCAAAGATGATAGTAGCCCCCACATATATTAACGGTGAGTTCAGAGGAAAAGACATACACAGTATGAAGGTAGATTTAGCAAAGCGAGGTCCACTTACTAGATAGAGGAAGGATACAAAAGAGGACTTCACGGTCAGCTGAAAAACCCTTTCAAAAACCCATCCTGAAATTACTTTAAGACTCCTGTGTCAACTCATGACACAGGAGTGGCAATTTCAGTCCACAAGAGCTTCCAGTAACAGGAAATGACAAACTGTAAACTGGACAAAAAATACAAAACAAAAAGGACAAGAGTCCACTTAGCTGATCAGCAGACTGGTAGCAAGAACATGCAACTGAAAGACTCAGGTTACAATGATGACCGGCAAGGAAGTGACTGGAGAGCAAGGCTAAATAGGGAACTCCCAAAACTGATGGAAGCAGGTGAGCTGAGGCAGAAAAGAACACACAAGTCTCCAGTACCACCAGCCACCACTAGGGGAGCCCAAAAAGCGGATCACAACATTAATCGCTGTGTAGAAGGACAATAGGATCATGGATGGTGAGTGACCAGAACTTTTGTTGTACATAGTTAGCACATCTTAAAGTGCTCCTTGTTGGTTTTACATCACCCCTTTAAGAGTGCAAGTAGGACACTCTATCCCTTTAATAACAGACCAAAGAACAAAAAATGTCTGGCATGGCCGAAGAAGTGGTCCAACGTGGAGACCAGTTATGCCTTGTAGTCACTCCCAAGTCCAACGTTGGGGGTTTGAGACGGGTCCACCATATTGCACTAAAGAGAGGGATGCCCCAGTTTGGGATCCCATTGAAACCTACTGAACTTAATAGATAAAGTTTTATAGAACTTGAGATAGAGATGATTTATTGCGCTTAATATATAGATGTTTGTTTTATTGCATTTAAAAAAGAAAATATTTTTCTAAAGTTTTACTGCCATTAATTTGGACTGCTCTGGGAGCTCAAGGAAGAAGAGTTAATTGACATCAGTGTTAATGTTAATTGCAGATGTGCTAAAGTTTAAATGAAGAATTACCATGTTTTATACTCTGTTTGATAGTTTTGTTATTTAAATTGTAACGTTTACATTTTTAGTGCCTCCCATAAAGGGAAGATAGAGTTATTTGATTGTTGTACCTGTTTAAATGTGCATTTTCAAAAGTTTATTGTAAGTTTCTTTGTAACACCTGTCTTTACTATGTTCCAGCCCATGGATGTGCTGTGTTTAATGGGGAAGGGGGGGGTATGTGGCGCCCCTGGGTCCAGTAGCCACAGAGATACTGCACATCATCCAGAGGTGTGGTATCCCACTCTCAGATAAGGAGGGAGCACTACCCAGGACTCTAAGGGTACCGTCTCACAGTGGCACCTTTGTCGCTACGATGGCACGATCCGTGACGTTCCAGCGATATCCATACGATATCGCTGTGTCTGACACGCAGCAGCGATCAGGGACCCTGCTGAGAATCGTACGTCGTAGCAGATCGTTTGGAACTTTATTTCGTCGCTGGATCTCCCGCTGTCATCGTTGGATCGGTGTGTGTGACACCGATCCAGCGATGCGTTCGCTTGTAACCAGGGTAAACATCGGGTTACTAAGCGCAGGGCCGCGCTTAGTAACCCGATGTTTACCCTGGTTACCATCGTAAATGTAAAAACAAACAAACCGTACATACTCACATTCCGGTGTCCGTCAGGTCCCTAGCCGTCTGCTTCCCGCACTGACTGACTGCCGGCCGGAAAGTAAAAGCAGAGCACAGCGGTGACGTCACCGCTGTGCTGTGTTTTACGGCCGGCACTCAGTCAGTGTAATGCTTGAGTCTTGAGAGCTTGAGTCAATGCAGAAGCCACCCGTGTGGCCCTTATCCAGACGTGGAGGGACCAGGTCGCAGACAGGGGACCGGCTCCAACTCAGTGGAATACTTCAAGCTCAGCTAAGAAACTGGAGGCCGTGGCTTTTGCAAGAAGCACAGCCACATCCACCCATACTTCACCAAATGGCAGCCGTATAGAATCCAGGGGACTCAGAGAACGTCGCCTGGCCAGGTTCTTGACTGCTGGCTTGAGACACTGTGGGTAAAGCGCTGGGCAGGAGAAGATGAATGCCAGTGAGGTGACATGGCCAGAGAAAGGCATACAAAAGGAGTCCTGGAAAGGTGTATCCCAATCTACCTGGGAGTTTCCTGGACCACTGACCTGAAGAAAACAGCATCTGGCTAGCGTTTGTGGACAGGAGAACTGTGAAAAAACAGTGGAAACTGCACCTTCCTGTGTTCTTTGCATTATTTCTACAACACCTGCCCGGCCTACACAACCACCATCATCTCATCACCTATTCATACAGTTGCCCTGGGGTTTAACTCTCCCTGTGGAGAGCTGTACCAACTCTGCTGCATCACCATAAGCCCCAGCGGACTCTGATGCAGTCGGCTAACACCTTTATTGCTGAGTACCACAGGTGGAGTCACGAACAATTCCCCTTTTATTACATTGACTCTTTTATTGGACGTCCAGGGCCACGGACCGGGTAACTGCTGCCGTAACACATCCCCCTTAAGAACTGTCCAACCCAGCCCGAGTACCCCACGGCCCTGGCGGGTGTTGCATGAGCACCACATGAAGACCCCCACATACCTCCCCAGAGCACAAGCACATCATTAACTACAAACTGAAAATAAAGATTAAACAACAACCACAAGACGGATTTCATCATCCAAGGTATCATTTTAATCAGGATAACTTTGCCAACCTGACATTGTGTGTAGGTTACCATGCACAGTCCTGCTGACAGGTTCCATTTAAATATTTTTTAACTCCACAGTTTGCAAGAAATTAAACATCTTTTACTGAAAAGATTGTCAAGTAAAAGAAAACTGTGACAAAACATCTTTGTTGCAAAAAAAATAAATTAATAAAAAAATCTTCATGGTAATTACTATATAATTGTCTAAGGGTGACTTCCGTCTTTCTGTCTGTCCTTCTGTCTGTCTGTCACGGATATTCATTGGTCGCGGCCTCTGTCTGTCATGTAATCCAAGTCGCTGATTGGTCGTGGCAAAACAGCCATGACCAATCAGCGACGGGCACAGTCCGGCGGAAAAATGGCCGCTCCTTCCTCCCCGCAGTCAGTGCCCGCTCCGTACTCCCCTCCAGTCTGCGCTCACACGGGGTTAATGGCAGCGTTGACCGCGGTGTAACGCACTCGGTTAACGCTGCTATTAACCCTGTGTGACCAACTTTTTACTATTCATGCTGCCTATGCAGCATGAATAATAAAACGATCTAATGTTAAAAATAATAATATTTAATATATAATAATATAAGATCAGGAACAGGCCTTTCCCGCTCCTCGCGACGCTCCGGTAACCGGTCCATGCTGCTATCTCGCGAGATGATGATGTAGCGGTCTCGCGAGACCGCTACATCATCATCTCGCGAGACCGCAATGAGCTCTTGAGACCGGAGCGCACGAGCAGCGTCGGTAACCGCTTCGCTTGGATCCGGGGGCTCCGGAAGGTGAGTATATAACTATTTTTTATTTTATTTCTTTTTTTAACAGGGATATGATGCCCACATTGCTATGTACTATGTGGGCTGGGCAATATACTACATGGGCTGGGCAATATACTACGTGGCTGGGCAATATACTACATGGGCTGTGCTATATACTACGTGGCTGGGCAATATACTACATGGGCTGTGCTATATACTAACTGGCTGGGCAATATACTACATGGGCTATGCTATATACTACATGGGCTGTGCTATATACTGCGTGGCTGGGCAATACACTACATAGGCTGTGCTATATACTACGTGGCTGGGCAATATACTACGTGACTATACAACGTGGGCTGCGCAATATACTACGTGGACTGCGCAATATACTACGTGGGCTGCACAATATACAACATGGGCTGTGCAATATACTACGTGGGCTGCACAATATACTACGTGGGCTGCGCAATATACTACGTGGGCTGCGCAATATACTACGTGGGCTGCGCAATGTACAACGTGGGCTGCGCAATGTACTACATGGGCTGCGCAATGTACTATGTGGGCTGGGCAATGTACTACGTGGGCTGCGCAATATACTACATTGCCTGAGCAATATACTACATGGGCTGTGCAATTTACTGCATAGGCTGCGCAATATACAACGTGGGCTGTGCAATATACTACGTGGGCTGCACAATATACTACATGGGCTGCACAATGTATTACGTGGGCTGCGCAATGTACAATGTGGGCTGCGCAATGTACTACGTGGGCTATGCAATGTACTACGTGGGCTGCGCAATGTACTATGTGGGCTGCACAATATACTACATGGGCTGCGCAATATACTACGTGGGCTGCGCAATGTACAACGTGGGCTGCACAATGTACAACGTGGGCTGCGCAATGTACTACGTGGGCTGCGCAATGTACTACGTGGGCTACGCAATATACAACATGGGCTACGCAATATACTACGTGGGCTGCACAATGTACTATGTGGGCTGCGCAATGTACAACATGGGCTGCGCAATGTACTACGTGGACTGCGCAATGTACTACGTGGGCTGCGCAATATACTACGTGGGCTGCGCAATGTACAACGTGGGCTGCGCAATGTACTACATGGCCTGCGCAATGTACTACGTGGGCTGCGCAATATACAACGTGGGCTGCGCAATGTACTGCATGGGCTGTGCAATGTGCTGCGTGGGCTGCTCAATAAACTACGTGGGCTGCGCAATGTACTGCGTGGGCTGCGCAATGTACTGCGTGGGCTGTGCTATACACTACGCATACATTTTCTAGAATACCCGATGTGTTAGAATCGGGCCACCATCTAGTAGTCAATATTTGAACAACCACATTTCTACACCTGCGGGGAAAATAATTACACTGCCGATTTTGCAAGTTTTCCCACCTACAAAGAATGGAGAGGTCTGTAATTTTTATCGTAGATACACTTTAACTGTTAGAGACAGAGTCTAAAAATAAAATAAAATGCAGAAAATCCAATTGTATGATTTTTAAATAAATAGCATTTTATTGCATAAAATAAGTATTTGATCACCTACCAACCAGCAAGAATTCTAGCTCTCAGAGACCTGTTGGATTTTCTTTTAGAAGCCCTCCTACTCTGCACTCATTACCTGTATTAATTGCACCTATTCGAACTAGCTAATTGTATAAAAAACAACTGTCCACACACTCAATCAATCACACTCCAACCTCTCCACCATGGCCAAGACCAAAGATCTATCTAAGGACATCAGGGACAAAATTGTAGACCTGCACAAGGCTGGCATGGGCTACAGGACAATAGTCAAGCAGCTTGGTGAGAAGGCAACAACTGTTGGCACAATTATTAGAAAATGGAAGAAACACAAGATGACTGTCAATCTTCCTCGGTCTGGGGCGTCATGCAAAATCTTGCATCGTGGGGTAAGGAGGATTCTGAGAAAGGTCAGGAATCAGCCCAGAATTACATGGGATGACTTGGTCAATGACCTGAAGAGAGCTGGGACCACAGTCTCAAACATTACTATTAGTAACAGACTACACTGTAATGCATTAAAATCGTACAGGGCACGCAAGTTCCCCCTGTTTGTGCCAGCACATGTCCTGGCCAATTTCAAATTCACCAATGACCATCTGGATGATCCAGAGGAGGCATGGGAAAAGGTCATGTGGTCAGATGATACCAAAAACGAACTTTTTGGCGTCATCTCCACTCGTTGTGTTTGGAGGCAGAAGAAGGATGAGTACAACCCCAAGAACACCGTCCCAGTCTTGAAGCATGGTGAGTGAAACATTATACTTTGGGGGTATTCTGCAAAGAGGACAAGACGACTGCACCGCATTGAAGGGAGGATGGATTGGGTCATATATCTCAAGATTTTGGCCAACAACCTCCTTCCATCAGTAAGAGCATTGAAGATGTCTCGTGGTTGGGTCATCCAGCATAACAATGACCTGAAACACACAGCCAGGGCAACTAAGGAGCGGCTCTGTAAGACATATTTCAAGGTCCTGGAGTGGCCTAGCCAGTCTCCAGACCTGAACCCAACAGAAAATCTTTGGAGGGAGCTGAAACTTAATGTTGCCCAGAGACAGCCCCGAAACCTGAAAGATCTGGATAAGATCTGTATGGAGGAGTTGGCCAAAATCCCTGCTGCAGTGTGTGCAAACTTGGTGAAGAACTCCAGAAAACATCTGACATCTGCAATTGCAAACAAAGGTTTTTGTACCAAATATTAAGTACAATTATGTCAAATACATATTTCATGCAATAAATTTCAAATTCATTATGTAAAAATCATACAGTGTGATTTTCTGGATTTTTTTTTTACATTCTGTCTATTACAGTCGAAGTGTACCTACTATAAAAATTACAGACCTCTCCACGTGGTGGCGCTCATAGCAATCTGGCATTGAAAACTATTGAGGCGTGCTGCAGACCTCTGGCTGTCATGCTGACCCATCTGTGAAACACGATCATGTAATGGGGTCTGTTGTGAATTTACCTTTTGGCTCCCTCTAGTGGTTACTAGTGATTTGACTCTGGGTATGTCATTCATCCCTTGTATGCTCACCTGGGTCGTTAGGTCAGGGGTGTTGCTATATAAGCTCCCTGGACCTTCAGTTCAATGCCTGGCAACGTTGTAATCAGAGCTAATCTGTTGTGCTCTTGTCTACTGATCCTGGTTCCTGCTAAATTAAGCTAAGTCTGCTTTCTTGCTTTTTGCTATTTGTTTTTGTTTGCATTTTTGTCCAGCTTGTACATAATCTGTATCCTAACCTTGCTGGAAGCTCTAGGGAGGCTGGAGTTCTCCCCCCGGGCCGTTAGACGGTTCGGGGGTTCTTGTATCTCCAGTGTGGAATTTTGTTAGGGTTTTTGTTGACCATATAAGTTATCTTACTACATTCTGCTATTAGTAAGTGGGCCTCTCTTTGCTAAACCTAGTTCATCTCTGTGTTTGTCATTTCCTCTTACCTCACCGTTATTATTTGTGGGGGGCTTGTATCCGACTTTTGGGGTCTATTCTCTGGAGGCAAGAGAGGTCTTTGTTTTCCTCTTCTAGGGGTAGTTAGTCCTCCGGCTGGCGCGAGACATCTAGCGACCAACGTAGGCATGTTCCCCGGCTACTTCTAGTGTTGGCGTTAGGAGTAGTTATATGGTCAACCCAGTTACCACTGCTCTATGAGCTGGATTTTTGTACGTCGCAGTCTTACTTGTTCCTCTGAGACCCTCGCCATTGGGGTCATAACAGTTTGCCAGGCCAGTATTAAATGTTAAATGCATTGCAGAAGCGGGATTATAAGAAAGAAAGTTCTGAGTTTTTTTTTCTCTCTCTCATTTTTTTTTCTTTTCCCCTTTACCTCTGAGTGGCTTGTGTTTGCTGCAGACATGAATGTCCAGACCTTGATTACAAGTGTGGACCAGCTTGCTGCTCGTGTGCAGGGCATACAAGAGTATGTTATCATAAATCCTGTGTCAGAACCTAAGATACCGATTCCTGAACCGTTTTCCGGAGACCGATTTAAATTTAGAAATTTCAGGAATAATTGTAAATTGTTTTTGTCCCTGAAACCCTGTTCATCTGGAGTCTCCGCTCAGCAAGTAAAAATTGTTATTTCTTTTTTACGGGGCGACCCTCAGGATTGGGCTTTCTCGCTGGCGCCAGGAGATCCGGCATTGGCTGACATTGATGCGTTTTTTCTGGCGCTTGGTTTGCTTTATGAGGAACCCAATCTTGAGATTCAGGCAGAAAAAGCCTTGCTGGCGATGTCTCAGGGCCAGGACGAGGCTGAAGTGTATTGCCAAAAATTTCGGAAATGGTCCGTGCTGACCCAGTGGAACGAGTGTGCATTGGCTGCAAATTTTAGAAATGGCCTTTCTGAAGCCATTAAGAATGTGATGGTGGGTTTTCCCATTCCCACAGGTCTGAATGATTCTATGGCCCTGGCTATTCAAATCGACCGGCGGTTGCGGGAGCGCAAGACAGCAAATTCCCTCATGGTGTTGTCTGAACAGGCACCTGATTTAATGCAATGTGATAGAATCCTGACAAGAAATGAGCGGAAAATTCATAGACGCCAGAATGGCTTGTGTTACTACTGTGGTGATTCTACACATGTTATCTCAGCATGCTCTAAACGTCTTACTAAGGTTGTTAGTCCGGTCGCCATTGGTAATTTGCAACCTAAGTTTATTCTATCTGTAACTTTGATTTGCTCACTGTCATCGTATCCTGTCATGGCGTTTGTGGACTCAGGTGCTGCCCTGAGCCTTATGGATCTGTCATTTGCCAAGCGCTGCGGATTTGTTCTTGAGCCATTGGAAAATCCTATCCCTCTTAGGGGTATTGATTCTACGCCATTGGCAAAAAATAAACCGCAGTTTTGGACACAGGTTACCATGTGCATGACTCCCGAACATCGGGAGGTAATACGTTTTCTTGTTCTGCATAAAATGCATGATTTGGTTGTTTTGGGTTTGCCATGGTTGCAGACCCATAATCCAGTCTTGGACTGGAAGGCTATGTCAGTGTCAAGTTGGGGCTGCCATGGAATTCATGGAGATTCCCTGCCCTTGTCTATTGCTTCTTCTACGCCTTCGGAAGTTCCGGCGTATTTGTCTGATTATCAGGATGTCTTCAGCGAGTCTAAGTCCAGTGCACTGCTTCCTCATAGGGAATGTGACTGTGCAATAGATTTGATTCCTGGCAGTAAGTTTCCTAAGGGGAGACTGTTTAATCTGTCGGTACCTGAACATACCGCGATGCGTTCATATATCAAGGAGTCTCTTGAGAAGGGGCATATCCGTCCTTCTTCTTCCCCTCTTGGTGCGGGATTCTTTTTTGTGGCCAAAAAGGACGGATCTTTGAGGCCTTGTATTGACTATCGGCTTTTAAATAAGATCACTGTCAAATTTCAGTATCCTTTGCCGCTGTTGTCAGATTTGTTTGCCCGGATTAAAGGTGCCAAGTGGTTCACCAAGATAGACCTTCGTGGTGCGTACAACCTTGTGCGCATTAGGCAGGGCGATGAATGGAAAACCGCATTCAATACGCCCGAAGGTCATTTTGAGTACTTGGTGATGCCATTTGGGCTCTCTAATGCCCCTTCAGTTTTTCAGTCCTTCATGCATGACATTTTCCGGAAGTATCTGGATAAATTTTTGATTGTTTATCTGGATGATATTCTGTTTTTTTCTGATGATTGGGACTCGCATGTGGAGCAGGTCAGGATGGTTTTTGAGATTCTGTGTGAAAATTCTTTGTTTGTAAAAGGCTCAAAGTGTCTCTTTGGTGTACAGAAGGTGCCCTTTTTTGGGGTTCATTTTTTCCCCTTCTGCTGTGGAGATGGATCCAGTCAAGGTCCGAGCTATTCATGATTGGACTCAACCCTCGTCAGTTAAGAGTCTTCAGAAGTTCTTGGGTTTTGCTAACTTCTACCGTCGTTTTATCGCAAATTTCTCTAGCGTTGTTAAACCGCTGACAGATATGACCAAGAAAGGCTCTGATGTAGCTAACTGGGCTCCTGCTGCCGTGGAGGCTTTCCAGGAGTTGAAACGCCGATTTACTTCGGCGCCTGTTTTGTGCCAGCCTGACGTCTCACTTCCCTTTCAGGTTGAGGTGGATGCTTCGGAGATTGGGGCAGGGGCCGTTTTGTCGCAGAGAGGCCCTGGTTGCTCTACTATGAGGCCTTGTGCCTTTTTCTCTAGGAAGTTTTCGCTGGCAGAGCGAAATTATGATGTGGGCAATCGGGAGTTGTTGGCCATGAAGTGGGCATTTGAGGAGTGGCGTCATTGGCTCGAGGGTGCTAAGCATCGTGTGGTGGTCTTGACTGATCACAAAAATCTGATGTATCTCGAGTCTGCTAAACGCCTGAATCCTAGACAGGCCCGCTGGTCATTGTTTTTCTCCCGTTTTGACTTTGTGGTCTCGTATTTACCAGGTTCTAAGAATGTGAAGGCCGATGCTCTGTCTAGGAGCTTTGTGCCTGATGCTCCTGGAGTCGCTGAACCTGTGGGTATTCTTAAGGAAGGAGTTATCGTGTCTGCTATTTCTCCAGATCTGCGACGTGTGTTGCAGAGATTTCAGGCTGGTAGGCCTGACTCTTGTCCACCTGACAGATTGTTTGTGCCTGCTAGATGGACCAGCAGAGTCATTTCCGAGGTTCATTCCTCGGTGTTGGCAGGGCACCCGGGAATTTTTGGCACCAGAGATCTGGTGGCCAGGTCCTTTTGGTGGCCTTCCTTGTCAAGGGATGTGCGGTCATTTGTGCAGTCCTGTGGTACTTGTGCCCGAGCTAAGCCTTGTTGCTCTCGTGCCAGCGGGTTGCTCTTGCCCTTGCCTGTCCCGAAGAGACCTTGGACACACATCTCTATGGATTTCATTTCGGATCTTCCGGTGTCTCAGGGCATGTCTGTCATCTGGGTGATATGTGATCATTTCTCCAAGATGGTCCATCTGGTTCCTTTGCCTAAGCTGCCTTCCTCTTCTGATCTGGTTCCTGTGTTCTTCCAGAACGTGGTTCGTTTGCACGGCATTCCTGAGAATATTGTGTCGGACAGAGGATCCCAGTTTGTTTCCAGGTTCTGGCGATCCTTTTGTGGTAGGATGGGCATTGATTTGTCGTTTTCGTCCGCTTTCCATCCCCAGACTAACGGACAAACGGAGCGAACTAATCAGACTCTGGAGGCTTATTTGAGGTGTTTTGTCTCTTCTGATCAGGATGATTGGGTGACCTTCTTGCCGTTGGCTGAATTTGCCCTTAATAATCGGGCTAGTTCCGCCACCTTGGTTTCGCCATTTTTCTGCAACTCTGGTTTCCATCCTCGTTTTTCCTCGGGACATGTGGAGCCTTCTGACTGTCCTGGGGTGGATTCCGTGGTGGATAGGTTGCAGCAGATCTGGAGTCATGTGGTGGACAACTTGAAGTTGTCACAGGAGAAGGCTCAGCGTTTTGCCAACCGCCGCCGCGGTGTGGGTCCCCGACTTCGCGTTGGGGATTTGGTATGGCTGTCTTCTCGATTTGTTCCTATGAAGGTCTCCTCTCCCAAATTTAAGCCTCGCTTCATTGGTCCTTACAGGATATTGGAAATCATTAATCCTGTATCCTTTCGCCTGGATCTTCCGGTGTCGTTTGCCATTCACAACGTATTTCATAGGTCCTTGTTGCGGCGGTACGTTGTGCCTGTGGTTCCTTCTGCTGAGCCTCCTGCTCCGGTGTTGGTTGAGGGCGAGTTGGAGTACGTGGTGGAGAAGATCTTGGATTCTCGTCTCTCCAGGCGGAGGCTTCAGTACCTGGTCAAGTGGAAGGGCTATGGTCAGGAGGATAATTCCTGGGTGGTCGCCTCTGATGTGCATGCGGCCGATTTAGTTCGTGCCTTTCACGCCGCTCATCCTGATCGCCCTGGTGGTCTTGGTGAGGGTTCGGTGACCCCTCACTAAGGGGGGGGTACTGTTGTGAATTTACCTTTTGGCTCCCTCTAGTGGTTACTAGTGATTTGACTCTGGGTATGTCATTCATCCCTTGTATGCTCACCTGGGTCGTTAGGTCAGGGGTGTTGCTATATAAGCTCCCTGGACCTTCAGTTCAATGCCTGGCAACGTTGTAATCAGAGCTAATCTGTTGTGCTCTTGTCTACTGATCCTGGTTCCTGCTAAATTAAGCTAAGTCTGCTTTCTTGCTTTTTGCTATTTGTTTTTGTTTGCATTTTTGTCCAGCTTGTACATAATCTGTATCCTAACCTTGCTGGAAGCTCTAGGGAGGCTGGAGTTCTCCCCCCGGGCCGTTAGACGGTTCGGGGGTTCTTGTATCTCCAGTGTGGAATTTTGTTAGGGTTTTTGTTGACCATATAAGTTATCTTACTACATTCTGCTATTAGTAAGTGGGCCTCTCTTTGCTAAACCTAGTTCATCTCTGTGTTTGTCATTTCCTCTTACCTCACCGTTATTATTTGTGGGGGGCTTGTATCCGACTTTTGGGGTCTATTCTCTGGAGGCAAGAGAGGTCTTTGTTTTCCTCTTCTAGGGGTAGTTAGTCCTCCGGCTGGCGCGAGACATCTAGCGACCAACGTAGGCATGTTCCCCGGCTACTTCTAGTGTTGGCGTTAGGAGTAGTTATATGGTCAACCCAGTTACCACTGCCCTATGAGCTGGATTTTTGTACGTCGCAGTCTTACTTGTTCCTCTGAGACCCTCGCCATTGGGGTCATAACAGGGGTCACCTATGGGCAGGATTAGCAACATGCTTCTGGTAAGCGCGAGTTAAATGTCAGAGATTGACAGCGGCATTTAACTAGTTAACGGCCACTTGTGCATCATGATTCCGCCCACGGCTGTTGCGGGCACATGTCAACTGTATAGATCAGCTTTCATGTGCCTGGAAAGGGGGAGTCCAGCATCGGCGTACTATTACTCCCAATGTCGGAAAGGGGTTAAAGTGAACTGCTTGCCTTTCTGTTCAAGCTGAGGCTAGAAGTGATAGGTTATCTCCACCAGCCATAAATCTGTCCTATCCCAAAATTCCTCTGGCAGCCTTGCCAGGTCTGCAATCCATCAGATAATCTTAATTACCTGTTCACATCAGAGGGGCCCCCTCGCACCGGGGTTTTCTGGGGGTCATATCTTTGCTTCAATATTTCCTATTAAAGGGAATCTGTCACCCCAAAAATCGTATATGAGCTAAGGCCACCGCCATCAGGGGCTTATCTACAGCATTCTGTAATGCTGTAGATAAGCCCCCTATGTATCCTGAAAGATAAGAAAAACAAGTTAGATTATACTCACCCAGGGGCGTTCCCGCTGCGGTCCGCATCCGATGGGCGTCGCGGTCCGGGTCCGGCGCCTCATATCTTCATATGATGACGTCCTCTTGTCTTCCTACCGCGGCTCCGGCGCAGGCGTACTTTGTCTGCCCTGTTGAGGGCAGAGCAAAGTACTGCAGTGCGCAGGCGCCGGGCCTCTCTGACCTTTCCCGATGCCTGCGCACTGCAGTACTTGGCTCTGCCCTCAACAGGGCAGACAAAGTACGCCTGCGCCGGAGCCATGGCAGGAAGACAAGAAGAGGACTTGATCATATGAAGATAGGAGGCGCCGAACCCGGACCACGACGCCCATCGGACCGGACCGCAGCGGGACCGCCCCTGGATGAGTATAATATAACCTGTTTTTCTTCTCTTTCAGGATACATCGGGGGCTTATCTACAGCATTACAGAATGCTGTAGATAAGCCCCTGAATGCGGTGGACTTATCTCATATGCGATTTTTGGGGTGACAGATTTCCTTTAACCCCTTAATCCCATATGACGTACTATCCCGTCGAGGTGGGTGTGTCTTAATTCCCACCGACGGGATAGTACGTCATATGCGATCGGCCGCGCTCACGGGGGGAGCACGGCCGATCGCGGCCGGGTGTCAGCTGACTATTGCAGCTGACACCTGGCACGATGTGTCAGGAGCAGTCACGGACCACCCCCGGCACATTAACGCTGCCACAGAGTGCTGTGCAAACTGTCAGGTCAGCGATCTGTGATGTCCCCCCTGGGACAAAGTAAAAAAGTTAAAAAAAAAAATTTCCACATGAAATCAAATCAATAAAAGTACACATAATTAGTATCGCCGCGTCTGTAACGACCCAACCTATAAAACTGTCCCACTAGTTAACCCCTTCAGTGAACACCGTAGGAAAAAAAAAACCGAGGCAAAAAACAACGCTTTATTATCATACCGCCGAACAAAAAGTGGAATAACACGTGATCAAAAAGACGGATATAAATAACCATGGTACCGCTGAAAACGTCATCTTGTCCTGCAAAAAATGAGCTGCCATACAGCGTCATCAAAGGGCTAGGGTTAGGGTTGGGGCTAGGGTTTGGAGCTAAAGTTAGGGTTAGGGTTGGGGCTAAAGTTAGGGTTAGGGTTTGGATTACATTTACGGTTGGGATTAGGGTTGGGATTAGAGTTAGGGGTGTGTCAGGGTTAGGGGTGTTTTTAGGGTTACCGTTGGGATTAGGGTTAGGGGTGTGTTTGGATTAGGGTTTCAGTTAGAATTGGGGAGTTTCCACTGTTTAGCCACATCAGGGGCTCTGCAAACGCGACATGGCGTCCGATCTCAATTCCAGCCAATTCTGCATTGAAAAAGTAAAACAGTGCTCCTTCCCTTCCGAGCTTTCCTGTGCACCCAAACAGGGGTTTACTCCAACATATGGGGCATCAGTGTACTCGGGACAAATTGGACAACAACTTTTGTGGTCCAAGTTCTCGTGTTACCCTTGGGAAAATAAAAATTTGGGGGGCTAAAAATCATTTTTGTGGGAAAAAATATTTTTTTATTTTCACGGGTCTGCGTTGTAAACTGTAGTGAAACACTTGGGGGTTCAAAGTTCTCACAACACATCTAGATAAGTTCCTTGGGAGGTCTAGTTTCCAATATGGGGTCACTTTTGGGGGTTTCTACTGTTTGGGTGCATCAGGGGCTCTGCAAATGCAACGTGACGCCTGCAGACCAATCCATCTAAGTCTGCATTCCAAATGGCGCTCCTTCCCTCCCGAGCTCTGCCATACGCCCAAACAGTGGTTCCCCCCCACATATGGGGTATCAGCGTACTCAGGACAAATTGGACAACAACTTTTGGGGTCTAATTTATCCTATTACCCTTGTGAAAATACAAAACTGGGGGCTAAAAATCATTTTTTGTGAAAAAAAAAAGAATTTTTATTTTCACGGCTCTGCGTTATAAACTGTAGTGAAACACTTGGGGGTTCAAAGCTCTCAAAACACATCTAGATAAGCTCGTTAGGGGGTCTACTTTCCAAAATGGTGTCACTTGTGGGGGGTTTTAATGTTTAGGCACATCAGTGGCTCTCCAAACGCGACATGGTGTCCCATCTCAATTCCAGTCAATTTTGCATTGAAAAGTCAAAAGGCGCTCCTTCCCTTACGAGCTCTGCCATGCGCCCAAACAGTTGTTTAAACCCACATATCAGGTATCAGCGTACTCAGGACAAATTGCACAACAAGTATTGGGGTCCAATTTCTTCTCTTACCCTTGGGAAAATAAAAAATTGGGGGTGAAAAATCATTTTTGTGAAAAAATATGATTTTTTATTTTTACGGCTCTGCATTATAAACTTCTGTGAAGCACTTGTTGGGTCAAAGTGCTCACCACACATCTAGATAAGTTCCTTAAGGGGTCTACTTTCCAAAATGGTGTCACTTGTGGGGGGTTTCAATGTTTAGGCACATCAGGGGCTCTCCAAACGCAACATGGCGTCCCATCTCAATTCCAGTCAATTTTGCATTGAAAAACCAAATGGCGCTCCTTCCCTTCCGAGCTCTGCCATGCGCCCAAACAGTGGTTTACCCCCACATATGGGGTATCATCGTACTCAGCACAAATTTTACAACAACTTTTGCAGTCTATTTTCTCCTGTTACCTTTGGTAAAATAAAACAAATTGGAGCTGAAATAAATTTTGTGTGAAAAAAAATTAAATGTTAATTTTTATTTAAACATTCCAAAAATTCCTGTGAAACACCTGAAGGGTTAATAAACTTCTTGAATGTGGTTTTGAGCACCTTGAGGGGTGCAGTTTTTAGAAAGGTGTCACACTTGGGTATTTTCTATCATATAGACCCCTCAAAATGACTTCAAATGAGATGTGGTCCCTAAAAAAAAATGGTGTTGTAAAAATGAGAAATTGCTGGTCAACTTTTAACTAGGGTTGAGCGAAACGGGTCATTCATTTTCAAAAGTCGCCGACTTTTGGCAAAGTCGGCGTCTCATGAAACCGAGCCGATCCCAGCGTTGCATCGGCCATGCGGTACGCGACTTTCGCGCCAAAGTCGCGTTTCAATGACGCGAAAAGTGCCATTTCTCAGCCAATGAAGGTGAACGCAGAGTGTGGGCAGCGTGATGACATAGATCTCAGTCCCCACCATCTTAGAGAAGGGCATTGCAGTGATTGGCTTGCTTTCTGCGGCGTCACAGGGGCTATAAAGGGGCGTTCCCGCCGACCGCCATCTTACTGCTGCTGATCTGAGCGTAGGGAGAGGTTGCTGCCGCTTCTTCAGAAGCAGGGATAGTGATAGGCAGGGTACATAAAGCTGCAAACCGCTTGTGCTGTAGCGATTTCCACTGTCCAACACCACCTTTTGTTTGCAGGGACAGTGGAAGCTACATTTTTTTTTCCTCAGCGCTGTCGCTCATTGGGCTGCCCTAGAAGGCTCCCTGACCCTGATAGCTGCGTTGCTGTGCCTGTGTGTGTACGACGCTGTGCAAACCAACTGCTTTTTTCAAAGCACAAATCCCCTTTTTCCTTCCTTTCTGCACAGCTATCTTTTTTGTTTGTCCACACTTTTTATTTAATTTGTGCATCAGTCCACTCCTTATTGCTGCCTGCCATACCTGGCTGAGATTACTGCAGGGAGATAGTAATTGTAGGACAGTCCCTGTTTTTTTTTTTTGTGTGGGAGATTAAGATTGGCATTTCTGCTAGAGTGCCATCCCTGTGTGTGCCATCTCTCACTCAGTGGGCCATAGAAAGCCTATTTATTTTTTTTGCTTGATTTGGGTTCTAAAATCTACCTGAAAAAAAAAATCACTACATCAATCAGTGGGAGAAAAATATTGGCCTCAGGGCTTGTGTGCCACTCCTGACTCCTGTGTGTGCCATCTCTCACTCAGTGGGCCATAGAAAGCCTATTTATTTTTTTGCTTGATTTGGGTTCTAAAATCTACCTTAAAAAAAAAATCACTACATCAATCAGTGGGAGAAAAATATTGGCCTCAGGGCTTGTGTGCCACTCCTGACTCTTGTGTGTGCCATCTCTCACTCAGTGGGCCATAGAAAGCCTTTTTTTTATTATTTGGTTTCTAAAGTCTCCCTGAAAAAAAAAATAAAATAAAACAGTGGGAGCTTAATATTGCCCTTTCTGCTTGTGTGCCACTCCTGACTCCTGTGTGTGCCATCTCTCACTCAGTGGGCCATAGAAAGCCTATTTATTTTTTATTATTTGGTTTCTAAAGTCTCCCTGAAAAAAAAAAAAAAAATAAAACAGTGGGAGCTTAATATTGCCCTTTCTGCTTGTGTGCCACTCCTGACTCCTGTGTGTGCCATCTCTCACTCAGTGGGCCATAGAAAGCCTATTTATTTTTTTGCTTGATTTGGGTTCTAAAATCTACCTTAAAAAAAAAATAAATAAAACAGTGGGAGCTTAATATTGACATTTGTGCTTGAGTGACAGTCCTGCGTGTGTGGCATCTCTGTGATTTGGTGCCACAGAAAACAGAGTGTGTAACATTGTGCCTGATTTTCCTTGTGGTCTCACCAACCTGTTAAGGGATATTGAAATCATACTGAAGTTATAGCTCACCGTGTAAGTTGTTTGACAGCAACAAATAAAGTTACTTAGGTTAAGTTTTTAAAACAATGAGGAAGTCTGGTGCAAGAGGTCGTCGTGGCCGTGGGCGTTCATTGTCAGCTGGTAATGATGGTAGTGGTAGTGGAGCATCAGGTGGTCGTGGGGATAAAAATATTCCACCTAAGTCTGGAGCTGTGGAGCCAGTTTCGTCGTCTGGCTACACAAGGCCTCGAACGCTCTCTTTTCTGGGAGTAGGAAAACCGCTTTTAAAGGCGGAGCAGCAACAGCAAGTTTTGGCTTACATTGCAGACTCAGCCTCTAGCTCTTTTGCCTCCTCTTCTGAAACTGGTAAATGTAAAAGCAGCGCGTCGCTTGTGGATGTTCACGGTCAGGGACAAGTGGCTTCATTGTCCTCTTCAGCAAAAACTACAACAAGAGAGAAGGATGCAGCAGGCGACACAACGGGTAACTCCATGGAGCTCTTTACACATACCGTCCCTGGCTTAGAAAGTGAAACACTTAACAGGCCATGCCCATTACAAGTAGATTCTGACATGGAGTGCACTGATGCTCAGCCACAGCCAGAGTACTATGCTGCTCCTTTGACTCAGACCACCACATTGCCCTCTCAGGGTACTGATCCACAATCAGACCCTGATGAGACTATGTTGCCCCGCCACGAACGCTATACCACCGACCGACACAGTGACACAGACGAAGTTGCACACGAGCTCGAAGAGGAGGTAATAGGTGACCCAGTTGTTGACCCCGATTGGCAGCCATTGGGGGAACAGGGTGCAGGCGGAAGTAGTTCAGAAGCGGAGGTGGAGGAGGGGCCGCAGCAGGCATCAACATCGCAACAGGTTCCATCTGCCGGGCCCGTATCTGGCCCAAAACGCGTGTCAAAGCCAAAACCTGTTGGAGGACAGCGTGGCCATCCGGTTAAAGCTCACTCTGCAATCCCTGAAAAGGGATCCGATGCTAGGAAGAGTGCAGTCTGGCATTTTTTTAAACAACATCCAATTGATCAGCGCAAAGTCATCTGTCAAAAATGTTCAACTAGCTTAAGCAGAGGTCAGAATCTGAAAAGTCTAAATACTAGTTGCATGCATAGACACTTAACCACCATGCATTTTCAAGCCTGGACTAACTACCAAACGTCCCTTAAGGTTGTAGCACCCTCGGCCAATGAAGCTAGTCAGCAACGCAACATCCCTTCCGTCACTGTAAGGCCACCATTTTCCGCACCACCGGCAGTATCTGTGCAGGTTTCTTTGCCAGCCAAAAGCAGTCAGGGTCAGGGAATCACCAGTTTTATAGGAGGAAATATTGCATCTAGGGCACCGGCGGAAACAATACCGTCTCCAACCGTCTCTCAGTCTGCCATGTACACCGGCACACCAGAAAGTTCCACGATCTCCAGCTCTCCAGTCCAGCTCACCCTACATGAGACTCTGGTTAGAAAAAGGAAGTACTTATCCTCGCATCCGCGTACACAGGGTTTTAACGCCCACATAGCTAGACTAATCTCGTTAGAGATGATGCCCTACCGGTTAGTTGAAAGCGAAGCTTTCAAAGCCCTGATGGAGTACGCTGAACCACGATACGAGCTACCCAGTCGACACTTTTTTTCCAGAAAAGCCATCCCAGCCCTGCACCAGCATGTTAAACAGCGCATTGTCCATGCACTCAGGCAATCTGTGAGTACAAAGGTGCACCTGATTACAGATGCATGTACCAGTAGGCATGGCCAGGGACGTTATGTGTCCATCACGGCACACTGGGTGAATGTGGTGGATGCAGGGTCCACAGGGGACATCAATTTCGGGACAGTTGTGCCTAGCCCACGGTCTAGGAAACAGTTGGCTGTAGGCGTTCGCACCCCCTCCTCCTCCTCCTCCTCGTCCTCCTGCAGAAGCTACAGCTCTTCCACAGACCGCAGTCGGCCAACCACTCCATCGGCAGATGACACTGTTGCACACCAGTTGTCCCATTATGGGCCAGCTACTGGCAAGCGTCAGCAGGCTGTATTGGCTATGAAGTGTTTGGGCGACAACAGACACACCGCGGAAGTTCTGTCCGAGTTCTTGCAACAAGAAACGCAGTCGTGGCTGGGCACAGTAGATCTTGAGGCAGGCAAGGTAGTGAGTGATAACGGAAGGAATTTCATGGCTGCCATCTCCCTTTCCCAACTGAAACACATTCCTTGCCTGGCTCACACCTTAAACCTGGTGGTGCAGTGCTTATTGAAAACTTATCCTGGGTTCTCCGACCTGCTCCTCAAAGTGCGTGGACTTTGCTCACATATCCGACGTTCGCCTGTACACTCCAGCTGTATGCAGACCTATCAGCGGTCTTTGAACCTTCCCCAGCATCGCCTAATCATAGACGTTGCAACAAGGTGGAACTCAACACTGCACATGCTTCAGAGACTGTGCCAACAGAGGCGGGCTGTTATGTTTTTGTGGGAGGATACACATACACGGGCAGGCAGACATGGAGTTGTCAGGTGTGCAGTGGTCGAAGATACAAGACATGTGTCAAGTCCTTCAGTGTTTTGAGGAATGCACACGGCTGGTTAGTGCAGACAACGCCATAATAAGCATGAGCATCCCCCTAATGCGTCTGCTGATGCAAAGTTTGACGCACATAAAGGATCAGGCGTCTGCACCAGAGGAAGAGGAAAGCCTTGATGACAGTCAGCCATTGTCTGGTCAGGGCAGTGTACAGGACGAGGTAGCGGGCGAAGAGGAGGTGGAGGACGAGGAGGATGATGGGGATGAGTATATTTTGAGCTTCTACCTTCTGGCTCTGATTAAGCTTTTTTTTTTTTTTTTTTTTTAAATTGCTGGATGGGGCCTAATACCTCTGTTTGCTGCTCCCTGGTGTTTGTCCTCAACTGAATAAAGCTGAGCTTCTACCTTCTGGCTCTGATTAAGTGCTGTTTTTAAAAAAAATGGTGGTTCCGGCCTACTAACGGTGTCTGCCCCTGCCTGGTGTTGTCCTCAACTGAATAAAGCTGAGCTTCTACCTTCTGGCTCTGATTAAGTGCTGTTTTTTAAAAAAAATGGTGGTTCCGGCCTACTAACGGTGTCTGCCCCTGCCTGGTGTTGTCCTCAACTGAATAAAGCTGAGCTTCTACCTTCTAGCTCTGATTAACTGCTGTTTTTAAAAAAATTGGTGGTTCCGGCCTACTAACGGTGTCTGCCCCTGCCTGGTGTTGTCCTCAACTGAATAAAGCTGAGCTTCTACCTTCTGGCTCTGATTAAGCTTTTTTTTTTTTTTTTTTTAATTGCTGGATGGGGCCTAATACCTCTGTTTGCTGCTCCCTGGTGTTTGTCCTCAACTGAATAAAGCTGAGCTTCTACCTTCTGGCTCTGATTAACTGCTGTTTTTTTAAAAAAATGGTGTTTCCGGCCTACTAACGGTGTCTGCCCCTGCCTGGTGTTGTCCTCAACTGAATAAAGCTGAGCTTCTACCTTCTGGCTCTGATTAAGTGCTGTTTTTTAAAAAAAAATGGTGGTTCCGGCCTACTAACGGTGTCTGCCTCTGCCTGGTGTTGTCCTCAACTGAATAAAGCTGTGCTTCTACCTTCTGGCTCTGATTAAGTGCTGTTTTTTAAAAAAATGGTGGTTCCGGCCTACTAACGGTGTCTGCCCCTGCCTGATGTTGCCCTCAACTGAATACAGCTGAGCTTCTACCTTCTGGCTTTCGGCCTATAGTATCAGATATTAAACTGCATTTGGCCTACTAGTGTGGTTGGGCCCTTAAAACAGTGTCTGCTGCTCTTTGGTTTGCTACTCCACTGAACAAAGCAGTGCCGCCTGTTTAGTCCTGTTACCAATTTTGAACTGCATTTAGCCTACTTTATTCTTTGGCCCTATATCTGTTTCCTCCTCATCCTGCCCATTGCCCAGCCACTGCTAGATGAGTCTGCTGGTACATTGACCCAGACCACTACATTCCCCTTGCACTCTACACAGCCAGAATCTGACCCTGCTGAAAGTAAGTTTCCCCTTCCCGCATGTTATACCACCTTACACAGGGACAAAGAGGAAGGTGCAGATGAAAGTGCAGGTTCCTTCATCAGGTGGGGGGGGCATACTCGTTGGCGACGTCACTGGCACAGGGCCCCTCAGAGTACGCAAAAGTGTCGCTGCCTGTGGGAGGCGCCCCCGCCGTGCAAACACACCGCTGTACTTTGAGGGGCCCTGTGCCAGTGCCAATGCCAACGAGTGGGCCCCCCTGCTTGCTTAGGATCACAGCACTTGCAAACTTGACATACTTACCTCTCACTGCTCCACCGCCGTGACGTAGTCCACGTTTCCTGTGCCCACTAAAACCTTGAACCAGCCCTACCCCCCACAACTTTTGCCAAATGACCCCAATTTCCAATGCCCAACTATTATTATAAAGTTAATTAAGATTGACAAGCTTCAGAAACAAGAATGGATGTTTTTGGCATTAAAATGGGCACTGTAGGTGTTTTCCTGGCCTCCACTCACTGCCGACTATGCTTCCCCATTGACTTGCATTGGGTTTCGTGTTTCGGTCGATCCCCGACTTTTAGCGATAATCGGCCGACTGTACTCGACTCGACTCTGGACAAAGTCGGGTTTCACAAAACCCGACTCGACCGTAAAAAAATGAAAGTCGCTCAATCCTACTTTTAACCATTATAACTCCCTAAGAGAAAAAAAATTTTGGTTCCAAAATTGTGCTGATGTAAAGTAGACATGTGGGAAATGTTACCTATTAAGTATTTTGTGTGACATATCTCTGTGATTTAAGGGCATAAAAATTCAAAGTTGGAAAATTGCAAAATGTTCAAAATTTTCGCCAAATTTCTGTTTTTTTCACAAATAAACGCACGTTATATCGAAGAAATTTTACCACTATCATGAAGTACAATATGACTCGAGAAAACAGTGTCAAAATCGCCAAGATCCGTTGAAGCTTTCCAGAGTTATAACCTCATAAAGGGACATTGGTCAGAATTGTAAAAATTGGCCCGGTCATTAACGTGCAAACCACCCTCGGGGCTTAAGGGGTTAACTATGAAATTGCTTATAGATTGTCAATTATATCTATGACACATACCAAAAAAAGTGTTAGAAAAAAAGGCAAAGCAAATATTAAGTATTAAACAAAATAACTTTACCACTGAAAAAGGCAATAATAACAACATGAACAAAAATAGATATGATTTAAATGTTAAAAAATGTGAGAAGCACAGTATGCCATAATTGTATTAATTTAAATCAGGTAAAGGGATACAAATAAGGGCAGTCAAATAATAGTCCTTGACACAAAATTTATATAAATACCAAGCAATATTGTACTCTGTAATATTGTAATTGCACAAATATACAATGCCTACAAGTAGTATTCAACCCCCTGCAGATTTAGCAGGTTTAATAAGATGCAAATAAGTTAGAGCCTTCAAACTTCAAACAAGAGCAGGATTTATGAACAGATGTATAAATCTTACAAACCAAAAAGTTTTGTTGCTCAGTTAAATTTTTATAAATTTTAAACATAAAAGTGTGGGTCAATTATTATTCAACCCCTAGGTTTAATATTTTGTGGAATAACCTTTGTTTGCAATTACAGCTAATAATCGTCTTTTATAAGACCTGATCAGGCCGGCACAGGTCTCTGGAGTTATCTTGGCCCACTCCTCCATGTAGATCTTCTCCAAGTTATCTAGGTTCTTTGGGTGTCTCATGTGGACTTTAATCTTGAGCTCCTTCCACAAGTTTTCAATTGGGTTAAGGTCAGGAGACTGACTAGGCCACTGCAACACCTTGATTTTTTGCCTCTTGAACCAGGCCTTGGCTGTGTGCTTTGGGTCGTTGTCTTGTTGGAAGATGAAATGACGACCCATCTTAAGATCCTTAATGGAGGAGCGGAGGTTCTTGGCCAAAATCTCCAGGTAGGCCGTGCTATCCATCTTCCCATGGATGCGGACCAGATGGCCAGGCCCCTTGGCTGAGAAACAGCCCCACAGCATGATGCTGCCACCACCATGCTTGACTGTAGGGATAGTATTCTTGGGGTCGTATGCAGTGCCATCCAGTCTCCAAACATCACGTGTGTGGTTGGCACCAAAGATCTCGATCTTGGTCTCATCAGACCAGAGAACCTTGAACCAGTCAGTCTCAGAGTCCTCCAAGTGATCATGAGCAAACTGTAGACGAGCCTTGACATGACGCTTTGAAAGTAAAGGTACCTTACGGGCTCGTCTGGAATGGAGACCATTGCGGTGGAGTACGTTACTTATGGTATTGACTGAAACCAATGTCCCCACTGCCATGAGATCTTCCCGGAGCTCCTTCCTTGTTGTCCTTGGGTTAGCCTTGACTCTTCGGACAAGCCTGGCCTCGGCACGGGAGGAAACTTTCAAAGGCTGTCCAGGCCGTGGAAGGCTAACAGTAGTTCCATAAGCCTTCCACTTCCGGATGATGCTCCCAACAGTGGAGACAGGTAGGCCCAACTCCTTGGAAAGGGTTTTGTACCCCTTGCCAGCCTTGTGATCCTCCACGATCTTGTCTCTGATGGCCTTGGAATGCTCCTTTGTCTTTCCCATGTTGACCATGTATGAGTGCTGTTCACAAGTTTGGGGAGGGTCTTAAATAGTCAGAAAAGGCTGGAAAAAGAGATAATTAATCCAAACATGTGAAGCTCATTGTTCTTTGTGCCTGAACTACTTCTTAATACTTTAGGGGAACCAAACAGAATTCTGGTGGGTTGAGGGGTTGAATAATAAATGACCCTCTGAAAAGACTTTTCACAATTTAAAAAAAAAATAAACAAAGAAATAACATTCTTTTTTGCTGCAGTGCATTTCACACTTCCAGGCTGATCTACAGTCCAAATGTCACAATGCCAATTTAATTCCAAATGTGTAAACCTGCTAAATCTGCAGGGGGTTAAATACTACTTGTAGGCACTGTAGTTATCTATTAACCCACTGATATTTATTGCACAAATTCTAAGTCGTAAAATATTGGGCAAAATAAATGATAAAGAACAATATAAAGTTTATACTCACCAACGAATGTAACTGGCAAAACTGCTCCTCACCTCTACTCCCATGCGTGTTTCGCGTTAGCTTCCTCAGGGAGTCCATGAATTATTTTGTTTAATATTTAATATTTGCTTTTTTTTAGATACATTTTTCGGTGCATATTTATATGGTATTGTTTAGCATTTATTTGCAGAATATATTGACATATCATTGGTGCTTTTGCTTAAAGGGAACCTGTCACCTGAATTTGGCGGGACCGGTTTTCGGTCCGATGGGCGGTGTTTTCGGGTGTTTGATTCACCCTTTCCTTACCCGCTGGCTGCATGCTGGCCGCAATATTGGCTTGAAGTTCATTCTCTGTCCTCTGTAGTACATGCCTGCGCAAGGCAATCTTGCCTTGTGCACGCGCAGTATGCTTTGCCCAACTGCGGGCAAAGCCGAAAAGCATTAGTGCGCATGCACCGGCGCACTATGTCCCAGAAGTATTTTGCTGTGTTCCAGGTCATAGTGCGCCGGCGCATGCGCACTAATGCTTTTCGGCTTTGCCCGCAGTTGGGCAAAGCATACTGCGCGTGCACAAGGCAAGATTGCCTTGCGCAGGTGTGTACTACGGAGGACAGAGAATGAACTTCAAGCCAATATTGCAGCCAGCATGCAGCCAGCGGGTAAGGAAAGGGTGAATCAAACACCCGAAAACTCCGCCCATATGACCGAAAACCGGTCCCACCAAATTCAGGTGACAGGTTCCCTTTAATAGAGATAGGTTTTATCCAAAATTAATAATAACACACCAGACACCCTAAATTAAATTTTACTACAAATAAGAGCAAAAAAGATTCAGTTCCCAGACCTCAAGAATAATTCAGATCCTAGACTAGACTCCAAAATCATACTCTAGACCCCTGAATTATTCAAACCTCCTAAATTACGGTATTCAGATGCCAAACTAGAAATTGCCATTTAAAGGCAGGGGCGGGCTGGGCTGGGTGGCAAAGATGCAAATGCCCCCCGGGCCGCTCCCCCAGCAGCTGCTCAGGGCCGGCCGCCTGGTGGTGGCTGTGCAGCCGCACATCAAATTGTGCGCGACCGTGTGCGCTGCACTGTGACGCGGCCGGCAGCAGTTGCAGTCAGCGCACACATCCACGCCGGGGCCGGGAGCTGTGCGCGGCTGTCACCTTGACGGCTGCACAGCTCCTGCTCCCTCCATGATCTCTCTACTGTATGCTTCCGGGTAAGGTGTTGGGCTTGCGCGATGACGTCATCGCGCACGTGCCGACATGTCCCGACCAGGACGCTAGAAGCAGAGAGGCGCTGCAGGGGAGCGAGTGGTGATGTAAGTATAAAAACAACTTTTTTTTTTTTAATTAAATGGTGGTTAACTGCAAACAAAGAAGTGGGGAGGGGTGAAAGGAGGTCTGCACATGATGGAATTTGGGGGGTTAAAGGAGGACTGCACATGATGGAATTTGGGGGGTTAAAGGAGGACTGCACATGATGGAATTTGGGGGGTTAAAGGAGGCTGTACATGATGGAATTTGGGGGGTTAAAGGAGGCTGCACATGATGGAATTTGGGGGGTTAAAGGAGGCTGCACATGATGGAATTTGGGGGGTTAAAGGAGGACTGCACATGATGGAATTTGGGGGGGTTAAAGGAGACCGCAGATGATGGAATTTGGGGGGTTAAAGGAGGCCGCACATGATGGAATTTGGGGGATGAAAGGAGGACTGCACATGATGGAATTTGGGGGGTTAAACGAGGCTGCACATGATGGAATTTGGGGGGTTAAACGAGGCTGCACATGATGGAATTTGGGGGGTTAGAGGAGGCTGCACATGATGGATTTTGGGGAGTTACAGGAGGCTGCACATGATGGAATTTGGGGGGTAAAGGAGGCTGCACATGATGGAATTTGGGGGTTAAAGGAGGCTGCACATGATGGAATTTGGAGGGTTATGGAGACAGCATATGATGAAGGTGAGTGGGGCCGCACATGATGGAATTTGGGGGTTAAAGGAGGCTGCACATGAGGGGAGTGGGACCGCACATGATGGAATTTGGGGGTTAAGAAGACTGCAAATGATGAAGGGAATTGGGGCCAAACATGATGGAGTTTGAGGGTTAAAGGAGGCTGCACATGATGAAGGGGGAATAGGGCCGCACATGATGGAGTTTGGGGGTTAGGGAGACTGCACATGATGAAGGAGGAGTTGGGCTGCACATGATGAAGTGGGGGAGTTGGGCTGCACATGATGAAGTGGGGGTAAGGGGGACTGCACATGAAGTGGGAGGTAAGGGGGACTGCACATGACGGGGGACTCGTAAGCTTGCAATCTATGAGGTTGCATAATAACCAATTATATATTCATTGTGGGTGGACCTCTGTATTCAGATGTGTAGTGTAGAAGAAAGGGAAAAAGTGGGGAATGTGTTCTGGAAGCGGTGCTCTAACTGTGTTATTTTATGCAGAGGCGAGTCCTGGCTGGAAGAAATGATGGCGGTCTGTGCTGCATGAATGAGAAAAGCAAAGATGAAGGACTTCAGCTACAGACATCACTGGTGAGTCAGTGTATTACCTGTACAGTGACACTATACACTGTATACTATATACATAGCTCCTGTGCATAATGTCACTGGCAGTGGTGATCACTGTATTACCTGTACACTGGCACTTTTTACAGAGCTCCTGTGTATAATGTCACTGGTGATCCCTGTATTACCTGTACACTGACACTATATACAGAGATCCTATGTATAATGTCCTGTATACAATAGCACTTAGTATTGTGGGTTTTTTTTAATTAATGATCAGTATTGCAGTATTCAGTCACTATGTTGTGTTAATATGTGGTCTGGTCATGGTGTGGCGGTATTTGTTCCTTGTATGTGGTATTATTGGTCATCATGTGGTGGTAATATGTGGTCTGGACATGGTGCGTTGGTATTTGTTTAGTGATTAGCGAGCATACTCGTTACTCGAGATTTCCCGAGCACGCTCGGGTGTCCTCCAAGTATTTTTTAGTGCTCGGAGATTTAGTTTTCAGTGCCGCAGCTGAATGATTTATATCTCTTAGCCAGCATAAGTACATGTGGGGGTTGCCTGGTTTGTAGGGAATCCCCACATGTACTTATGCTGGCTAACAGATGTAAATCATTCAGCTGCAACGCTGAAAACTAAATCTCCGAGCACTAACAAATACTCAGAGGACACCCGAGCGTACTCAGGAAATCTTGAGTAACGAGTATGCTCGCTCATCACTATATTTGTTCCTTGTAAGTGGTATTATTCAGTCACTATGTGCTGGTAATATGTAGTCTGGTCATGGTGTGACGATATTTGTCCCTTGTACTGTAATGTGGTATTTATGGTTGTTTAAAACAAAATGTAAATGTATGTCACTCATTCCCTTAAAGAAAAATCCATAAAAATATATTTATTTTTAATAGTTTAGAGTAGAGTAGGGCCCGGCCGAAAGAGTCTACCGTGTCGTGGTGTCAACTTAAAAATTGTTTTGGCCAGAACAAAAGCTGCTGGTTATTAATGTGATCTGGTGTTTGATGGGAACTGTTAATATCTGATTGGTGAGGATGTGGTGGGGAAGTTGAGTTTTTCCAAGAATGAGCAGTGGGACAGTGGAGGTGGAGGTGAAGCTGGGGTGGAGCCTGGGCGGAGTCTCAAGGGAACCCGAAAATGTTGCCAGTATGGGGCCCCGAAATTCCTAGTGGAAACCCTGGTCTGTCTCATAAGCTGCAGACCGCAGCTTCCTGAGACTTCAGTGTGCTGACGCAGGCGGGGCAGTGACATTATTGCCTCATGCCTCTCTGCGGACCGGAAGAGAAAAATATGGGGGAGAACTGGGGCCATCCTACTATATATAAGGGGAGAACTGGGGTCATCATTCTAGATATTTGGGGAGAACACACACACACACACTCACATGCAACTTGTGCCATCGTCCTATATTTATGGTGGGAACTGGGGCCATCACACTTCCTATACTATATATGTGGGAACCATCATACTATATATGTAGGGCAGTGGGATACCTTCATACTATATATATCATCATACATCATATGGGGCTGTGGGGCCACCATATTCCATATAGGGGGCTGTAGGGACATGATACTATATATAGAGGGGATGTGGGATCATCATACTATATATAGGAAGCTGTGAGGTGCATAATATCGCAATTAGAGAGCTGTAGGGGACCATCATACTATATATAGGGGGTTTTGGTGACATACTATTTGTGGGGACCTATAGTGTATATATAGGAAACTTTAAAGCCTGATACTATATATAGGAGGCAGTTGGGACATCATTTTTTATATAGGGGGCTATATAGCCATTTTACTATATATAGGGAGTTTTGGGGTCCTCAATGTATAATAAAGCGGTATTGGGGGCTGTAGGACCATCATTCTGTATATACAGAGCTGTGTGGGTGCTCAGAGGACATTATTTGTTATGAATGGGCACATTATTAGTTTTGATAGGGGCACTCAGGATCCTTTTTTTGGGGGGACAATGTTACTTTAAGTGAACACTCAAGGGTATTTGTTGCTGGAAGGGGGCACTTGGGATATTATATCCTTCAAAGGCCCATACATGTTGTTGCACAGTAGGGGCATTACTACTTTCTCTGTGGGATACTTTAATTTTGGGGGGTGGGAGTAATCCTAGTAATGACACAATTGATTAAATATTGGGGTCAGTGGTCCACACTGCAGGTGCACACAGAGTGGGGAGTTTTTGTAGGTTGGGAATAGATTGGGACGGCACTAGAAATGTGAGAAGTCAAATGTGCCTTTGTTGTAATCTGTGCAGATGAGTCCTGGCTGGAGAAGTTGTTATGTTGGTCTGGGCCAGATAGAAATGTGAACGATCCGAATCAGAAAGAACGTCATGTGTAAGTTACTGTATATAACTGTACTGTAATCACTTGTTCTGCGGAACTGGTATCTACCAATATACGGTTACTGTTGGGTTGTAATATTGCTTTTTTTAGGTAACTTTTTTAAATTTAGTAGCAGCTAAATGTAATTCAGTCACAGTAAAGGGTGTATGGTAGTATCATTGGTCTTTGTATAGAATGTAGTTTCATATAGAGGTAATGGTGATATTATGATATTATGTATTCGCTGTGTAGTGGTGACAGTAGTAGGCACTGTGTAGCCGTATTGTATGTATGTTTGTAAGTAAGCTCCGTTATGGCACCATATCTAAGCAGTAAACTTGGTTCTAGTACTGTATCAATGTAGTAATCTAGATTACGGTACCGTATGTATGCCGTAATCTCGGTTCTGCTCCAGTTTCTATGAAGCAGGCTTGGTTCCATGTTGTAGACTTATTAAGCTCGGTTCTGTTCTCTTATCTCTGTAGTAAGCTCCGTTGTGCTCCCATATCTCTGTAGTAAGCTCTGTTCTGCTCCCATATCTCTGGAGTAAGCTCGGTTCTGCTACCATATCTCTGCAGTAACCTCCGTTCTGCTACCATATATCCGGAGTAAGCTCGGTTCTGCTCCCATTTCTCTGTAGTAAGCTCGGTTCTGCTCCCATATCTCAGTAGTAAGCTCGGTTCTGCTCCCATATCTATGCAGCAAGCTCCGTTCTATTCCCTTATCTATGAACCAGCCTGTTTTTAAAGCCTGTTATCTCTGCTACTTTTATGCAGTGGCCAGAGATTATTAGGAAAAAGGAGGGCCACCGCAACTGAAGGGCCACTGCCTTGTGATTGCCCCCCAGGCTGAAAAATGCCAGCCAGCCCTTGTTTAAAGGAATAGCAAATCATTCCTAGAAAGTGATAGCTTAGTGCTTAGATTTGCCATCACTTTTTAATCGCTGGAAGTCTGAGTTATGGAACCCCTATAACTCAAGAGGGGGTGGCTGTAGGAACGGAGTTAAAGAAAGCCCCCCATGACTGCGTTGCCAAGGGAACGCAGGGGAGCAATTTTTAAATAATAAAGCAGGGAGAGAGGATTGGTTTAAGGGATGGGGAGGAGTAGGGGGAGTGGTCCAGAATGATGGGGGGGTTATGGGAAAAGTGCGGGAAAGGGGGCCATTACTTTTGGATATCCGACCTGAGAAGACGTGCACGATGTCCTCCATCGACGAAATCCTTGGGCAGCTGAGGGAGATGGCGAGGTCGCGGCGTGGAGGCTAGCTGGAGGACCAGCTGGCGTCATTACTGGGCAGTCCGGGTGCCCACGGGACCAGATCCAGGAGGACTCGACCCCCGGAGCGCTTGTCACCGGAGATTGGAGGGCGCGGCAACCGCCGGCCACGGAGCCCCTCTCGGGACCCTGCGGAGTGCGGTCACCTTCCCTCCCCGGCCCGTCCTCCGGCAGGAATCCACAGGCCGGCGCTGCTGGCGCTGGATGACGGCCGGGAGCAGCGGCGGTGCAGGCCCAGAGAGACGCGCAGGCCGCACCGGAAGTGCCTGGTGGAGTTCCGGGTCAAGGCTTCAACATGGCAGCGGTGAGCAGGAGCGGTACCCGGCGAGCAGCGGCGGTGCCTGCGGCGCCGGCGACGTCACCGGCGACGAGGAGCAGAGCGCAGGGAGCGGCGGGGCATGCGAGGAGCAGCGGAGCAGCGGCGGGTACCTCGGGGTTTGAATCACCCCGGGGGCCCGGCAGGGGCGGCGCGGCAAGAGGCAGAGCGACGGGCAGGAGTACCTCAACCCCACAGCCTGGCCCAGCACGGTGGGGGCGATCGTTGGCAGCGGCTGGGGCTCGTGGCAGAGCCCAGCAGGAAGACAGGTCCGGAGTCGGGCTGGCGGCTGCCAGGTCTAGGTCACCCAGAAGGTCCAGGGAGAGTTCCAGTTCGCCTACTCCGGTCCCCCCTGGTGACGAGGAGGCCAGGGGCGCGGGCCTGGAGCAACACAGCGGCGCAGAGGATTCCGGTTCCAGGAGCGACCCGCGCGAGTTCGGTGATCGCACGGCTGGCGGGGACACAGCACATGCGCAGCTTAGTGAGTATGCAAATAATTCTGTTGTGGGGTGGGATAGTGGTGCTCGGGCTGGGGATAGTTGGTATGGGGGGGTTGATTTGGCAGGGAGTGGGGGGCCCAGCACCGGGGGGGTCCCGGGGGTCAGGGAGCTTTTGGCGGGCATGTCCCAGATTTTGAGGAGATTGGATGGGGAGGGACGGGATAGCGTGCGGTCATCCCCGTTAAGTGCTTGGTTGCCGGCTTCTGGTACTGGTTCGGGAGTGGTTGTCGGGTCCGGTAGGGCTAGTGGGGTTGAGCAGGCGTCGACGGGAGGGGTGTCGGTGTCGGTACAGACTGACAAGGATAAAGGGGACAGGATTAAGTTGGATGATAGAGCTAAGGGGGAGGTTTATGTGTGTTTCGAAGGGCCGTTAGGGGCTCATTTAAAGAAAGAGGTTAAGGAAAAAATATGGAAAGATGAATACGTAGAGATTTTCTCCTTGTTGCCCCTGGAGAAGTTTAATCTTGACAAGGGTAAGAAGGAGGATAGTAAAAAGGAGGAGGAGGAGAAGAGGCGTTGGCGGTTGATACCGCAGACGTTTGCGAATTGGCAGCAGGCGTTCTTCATTTTGGCAGGCGTTATAGGGGAAAAGTTTCCGGAGAATTGTGCAGGTTTGTTCTGCTATGTCGATGCGATAGGGGAAGCATACAGGGCGTACGGGGGTCAGGCGTGGTTACGCTATGACGAGCAGTTTCGGCAAAGGAAGGCGATTAGACCTGAGATAAAATGGGAGCAGAAGGACATAGGTTTGTGGTTGAAGGTGATGGCTCCGACGCGGTTTGGGCAGTCCTTTCATGGGGGTGGAGGGAGTAGCGGTCAGCAGTCAGGCCAAGGAGGTGGGGGACAGGGGTCACAAGGAGCTAAGGACAAAACAGGGACGTGCTGGCAGTTTAACGACGGCCAATGCAAATACGGCAGTACATGCAAGTTCAAGCATGTCTGTTCCCACTGTGGAGGGGCCTCACATGGAGTGGCCAAGTGTTTCAAAAAAGCAAGGGGGAAACCAGCAGTGGGAGGCGGTCATGGGGGTGACGCCGGTGAAGGTTCTAAAGATGGCCCCTTATCTAAGTAGGTATCCGGATAGAGAAAAGGCTAGGTTGTTGTGGGATGGTTTTTCGGAGGGTTTTAGGATTCCTCATCCGGCTCATGCTATCCCCTTTTCTACAAAGAATTTGAGGTCGGCTAACCTTCAGGCAGATGTGGTTACGGCAAAATTGGTGAAGGAGGTTGAGTTAGGGCGTATGGCGGGGCCGTTTAGCGATTTACCTGTGGAGGGGGTGGTCGTTTCGCCTTTGGGGGTTGTCCCTAAAAAGGAGCCTAATAAGTTTCGCCTTATTCAACATCTGTCGTATCCAAAGGGCCAGTCAGTTAATGACGGGATAGCGGAAGAACTTTGCTCTGTGGTTTATACCTCCTTTGATGCTGCGGTGCAATGGGTGCGTAGGTATGGCACAGGTGCACTAATGGCTAAGACAGATGTTGAATCGGCTTTCCGTTTACTCCCGGTTCACCCCGATAGTATTCCGTTGTTAGGATGTTTTTGGAACGGGGGGTTCTATTTGGATAGGTGTTTGCCTATGGGTTGTTCGATTTCCTGCTCACTGTTTGAAGCCTTTAGTACTTTTTTGGAGTGGGTGGTTCGGGATGTTTCTCAGGTTCCGTCCGTTATTCATTACTTAGACAATTTTTTGTTTGTTGGCCCCCCGGATTCTTTGTTGTGCGGTAATCTGTTGGCTACGATGGAGTGGGTGGCAGGACAATTTGGTGTGCCCTTAGCGCGTGATAAAACAGAGGGACCTGTCACGGTGTTGAGTTTTTTAGGCATTCTCATAGACTCGGAGATGATGGAGTGTCGCTTGCCTGAGGAGAAGCTGTTGGCTTTACGGCAAGAGGTGATGAGATGCGAGAAGTTGCGCAAGGTTACGTTGAAAGAGCTACAGTCGTTGTTGGGGCGGTTGAACTTTGCGTGTCGCATTATGCCTATGGGCAGGATATTTTGTAGGAGATTGTCAAGGGCTACGGCTGGAGTGCGTTCAGGGCATCATTTTGTACGCTTGAACAAGGAGCATAGGGAGGATTTGGTGGTTTGGAGGCGTTTTTTGGATAGTTATAACTGGAAGTCCCTGATCCAACAGGAGGATTTGAACGATTTTGATTGTGAGATTTTTACGGACACGGCTGGTAGTGTCGGATATGGGGCTTATTGTGCTGGAAAGTGGAGTGTTGGGGGATGGCCCGAGTGGTGGCGCAAAGCGGGTTTTACAAAAAATTTGGCGTTGTTGGAGCTGTTTCCAATTGTGGTTTCGGTGTTCATTTGGGGCAGTACTTTTCAGGATAGGCGGATACGTTTTCATTGCGACAATTCGAGTGTGGTGTCGGTGATCAATAGTCTGTCTTCATCATCTCCTCCGGTAATCAAATTGGTTCGGGAGTTAGTTTTGCGGTGCCTGGAGTTGAATAAATGGATTTCGGCTGTGCATGTTCCCGGCGTTCAAAATTCTATAGCCGATGCTCTGTCTCGTTTACAGTGGGAAAGTTTCCGGGAGTTGGCTCCAGAAGCGGAAGATGCAGGAACGACATGCCCTTTTCATTTGTGGCAGATTGTTGCGGACGAGGAGGTCGGCTGATACAGTCTTCGGTGTCCGGAAGGACGTGGTCAGGTTATGAGGCATCATGGCATTTGTGGGAAGGGTGGTTGGAGCAATTGGGTTCAGTTGAATCAGATGGTGACAGGGTGATGGCGATTTTGCTTTTGATTGGATCGGCGGAGGAATGGGGTTGGTCTGTGTCGAAATTGAATACATTTATAGCTGGCGTTGCTTTTGGTTTTAAGCTTCAGGGTTCCGTCGATGTCACTAAGGATTTCTTGATTCGGCAGGCATTAAAAGGTTTTAGGAAGGGTTTTTCAACTTGCGATATTCGACGGCCCATATCCTTCGGGATGTTGGAGCGTCTGGGGGTAGCATTGGGGGAAGTTTGTAGTTCTGGCTACGAGGCGGCTCTGTTTCGCTTGGCATTTTCGTTGGCCTTTTTCGGGGCGTTGAGAGTAGGGGAGTTGGTTTCCCCTAGCAGGTTTACAGCCGGGGGTTTGTTGGCGGAGGATATTGAATTTTGGTCAGGTGGGGTTGCCTTTTGGATTCGGCGGTCGAAGACCGATCAATTTGGAAAAGGAAGACGTGTGGTTTTGGGAAAAGTGGTTGGGGGGGCGATGTGCCCTCATCGGTGTTTGGAGGATTATTGGGGATTGGATCCAGATAGGTCTGGCCCACTTTTGAGGCATTGTCAGGGTGAATTTTTATCACGGTTCCAGTTTACGGCAGTATTGAGACAAGCGTTGACGATTTTAGGCCTGGATCCCTTGTCATTTGGGACACATTTATTTCGAATTGGGGCAGCATCTGAGGCTGCTGGTTTGGGGCTGGGACCTGAGGTTATTCGTCGTATTGGCAGGTGGTCGTCAAATCGTTATTTATCTTATGTGCGTAGTTGATTTTGTGGGGGTATTAATTGTCGTTGTATTTTGCAGGTCGGACCCCACTTCTGGCATGGATTTTCGGACATTCTTTTGTGCATTGGGGGGCGATTCGTGCCGACGTTAAACGAGATGGTAGGCAATTGGGATTTCGAAGGGAGGCGGTGGTGGTCCGATGGTTGGGTTTTCGGGGCATGTTGTGGCGTGGGTTTTTGACCGAGTTTTCCAGATCGGTTAGTTTGGATCGCTTCCCGGACATTGTAGTGGTACATTTGGGTGGTAACGATTTGGGGTCTAAGCCGGTGAGAGAATTAATTAGGGATATACGGTATGATTTTTTACGATTGTGGGTATCTTTCCCAGGGATGGTTACAGTGTGGTCCGACATGGTGCCCAGAAAAACGTGGAGGGCAGTACGCTCTATGAAGGGTATCAATAGGGCCCGGATTAAGCTAAACAGGGCTGTGGGGAGTTTTGTTTCTCGTAACGGGGGGGTGGCGGTTCGCCACTTTGAGTTGGAAGCTGGTGTTGGAAATTACTGGAGGAGCGATGGCGTTCATTTGAACGATATTGGCTTGGATTTGTGGATGTTGTCAATTCAAGAAGGGGTGGAGAGGGCCATGGCGGTGGTGGGGCACTCGCGAGCCTGAGGTGTTCAGTGCTGCTCGTGGTTGGCGGGGGGCGGGGTTCTTGGAGTTGGTTTCATGGGGCTGATCTGGCTTTGGTTTACTGGCTCTGGACGGGGATTTTACCTCGGGAGCTTTGGGGTTGGTTTGCCCGGTAAACGGGTTACATGGTGCCCTCGAGCTGGTGGTTACGGCTGAGGGTAAAGAAGGGTTTTCATGTTGGTTTTGGGCTTTTGCCTATTAGGTGCCAGACTTATTAGCTCCAAGAACCCTCCCCTCAAGTTTTTATACAAATGTATAAATGGTTGTTTATGTTTGTTATTAATAAAATGGCCGCTGTGGCCAAATTATCCAAAAGAAATAGTTGTCGTGTTTTAATTTAGGGGTAGTAATAATTCTGGGGTATTAGGATCGATGGGGTAAGATAGGCTTGGTATCTCGGAGGTCCCATCTTGGAATACGCAGTCAAGAGGGGGGGCTGTAGGAACGGAGTAAAAGAAAGCCCCCCATGACTGCGTTGCCAAGGGAACGCAGGGGAGCAATTTTTAAATAATAATGCAGGGAGAGAGGATTGGTTTAAGGGATGGGGAGGAGTAGGGGGAGTGGTCCAGAATGATGGGGGGTTATGGGAAAAGTGCGGGAAAGGGGGCCATTACTTTTGGATATCCGACCTGAGAAGCCCACCCACCCTCCCTTGTTTTGGTCTTTGCTTCGGGCGCTTTATAGGGGTAATGGGGGAATGGTGGGGGATTTTGGTGCTAAATTTGTCCTTTGTGGGGGGTTTTTGTGTACTGTTGTCACAGTGGCTGGTTGGCGGGGGGCGGTGTTCTTGGAGTTGGTTTCATGGGGCTGATCTGGCTTTGGTTTACTGGCTCTGGACGGGGATTTTACCTCGGGAGCTTTGGGGTTGGTTTGCCCGGTAAACGGGTTACATGGTGCCCTCGAGCTGGTGGTTACGGCTGAAGGTAAAGAAGGGTTTTCATGTTGGTTTTGGGCTTTTGCCTATTAGGTGCCAGACTTATTAGAACCGTCCCCTCAAGTTTTTATACAAATGTATAAATGGTTGTTTATGTTTGTTATTAATAAAATGGCCGCTGTGGCCAAATTATCCAAAAGAAATAGTTGTCGTGTTTTAATTTAGGGGTAGTAATAATTCTGGGGTATTAGGATCGATGGGGTAAGATAGGCTTGGTATCTCGGAGGTCCCATCTTGGAATACGCAGTCATGAGAATGAAAGGGCTGCAAAGCTATTTTAGCACTACATCACCTTGACTCCTATTCTTTGCTCAGTGGCCCCCTGGCACAAGCCTCTGCACTGGGAACTGCAGTACTATCCCTTTCAAGATGTTTTAGCAATAGTCCATCACTTTATAAGATGGTAATATCTCTTTAAAAGGTCTTGGATCAAAATAATTTAGGCAGTCTCTTCTGTGGGCTAATTAATTTAATTATTTGGTGTCTGATTTATTTTAGGGTCTGGCCTGGGATCTGAATGAATAGGAAACCCCTTAAAATCAAACTCCAGGCAAGACCCTATGAATATATTTATTTATTAGACCACAGGTTAGAGAAAAAAATATTCAAACATGAGACAACTCTGCATTCACCACTTATTCTTCTTCCTCTTCATCTCCAGGTTTCATTGCACCACCCAGCATTGACACACAAGTTGTGTCAGTGCAAACATGGTCCTCACCCTTGAGAGCAAAACGCACGATTGTGGGACTAGGAAGAATTGGGGAGCGAGGAGTGGTGAGTTAATGTAGCCTTGCTCACTGCTTCCCCCACTTCTCCTGCACTAATGGGTTTTTTCTTTTTATACAAGTGAATACTAGGGTTGAGCGACTTTTGCTTTTTAAGGCTACGTTCACACGATCCTTTTTTTCATCCTTTTTTTTTCAGGTCCTGTTTTGAAAAACCGCAGCTAAATTCAGCGCTGATTTTAGCTGCGGTTTTTGATCCTTTTTCTTCTGCGGATTCCACTGCGGGTTTCCAAATGCAGTTTCCTATTGGTGCTGCTGGAAACCCGCAGCGGAATCTGCAGAAAGAAGTGACATGCTACTTCTTTTTTCTGCAGGCAAAACCGCTGCGGATTTGCCTGTGGAAAAAAGGATCGTCGGCACAGCGGGTCCTTTTTTCCATTGGGTTACATTGTACTGTAACCTACATGGAAAACTGCTGCGGATCCGCAGTGCAATTCCGCTGCGGATCCGCAGCAAAAACCGCACCGTGTGAACATAGCCTTAGGATCGAGTCGGGTCTCGTGAAACTCGACCGTCTCGAAAGTCGGATCGTGTGAAATCGGCCAATTATTGTGAAAAGTCGGGGGCCAACCGAAACACGAAACCCAATGCAGGTCAATGTGTTATTTTTTTATTTATTTTTTTTTTCTCTCTCTCTCTCTCTCTCTCTCGTTAAGATGGCGGTTTTACCCCCTGTGACGCCGCACAAAGCAAGCCGGAACCTATGTCATCACGCTGCCCACACTTCTTCATTGGCTGAAAAAATGGCGGGGAAAGCGTCATATGAAACGCAACTTTGGCGCGAAGATCGCCGACCGCATGGCCGATCCCACAGTGGGATCGGGTCGGGTTTCATGAAACCCGACTTTGCTGAAAGTCGGCGACTTTTGAAAATGTCCGATCCGTTTCGCTCAACCCTAGTGAATACATTTCCATGAAGGAGTGGAAAAAAATGGAAATGTCAGAAATTGGGAGACATTTATGAGAAATATCTAATTCAGGTTGCTTCTGCCAAAGTGGTCAACAACCAGGTATTCGAAACAAGTACTTACTGTACCTTTCCACAAAGGAAAATGACATTTTTTTCTGAAGATTAATTTTAAGTCTGTTTCTGGTTTAGTAACAGTAATTTTATCTTTATATGATTTTTGCATATAATGAAAGTAAAAAAAGTAAAATATTTTACCTAGCGTGCCCTTACTTTATCACATGATTATATATGCCAAAGAAATGTAATTTGTACTTGTTGCAGCTGCTGGAATCAGGAAGGAAGCAGACTTGGGTGACAGATGTGGTCACTTATTAGTGTGTCATACTCATACTTGTCCCGTGAAAGTAAAAAAAAAAAAGTATATAAAAAAGTGAAGATCAGCAAATTGTAGCTTATAAAAGCCTGAGAAAAGCATAAGAAACTAGGAAACCCAAGAATTGTGAAGAAAGTGGTAAGTGTGGCGGCGGGTGGGGCTCACATTGTATATACAACTGTGATGCAAGCAGAATTAATGTAAGCAAAGAATGTGTGGAAATCTTCAGGCTGGGTCTGCGACACAGGATGTGAAATGACATGTATTATAAGCTAGTGGGAACCTGGTGAGACGCTTCCATGTGTAAGTGCATTTTGTGCAATTGCTCCTCGGTATTATTATTGTTATTCATGCAGGTAGCTTGATGGGTTTGCTTCATTTGTTTCTTGTTATCAGTGTTTAAGGTTAAGGCCGGGGACACACTTAACGTATAATAAAGCGGTCCGTTTTTCACGGACGAGAATCGCACAAATGTTTCCAAAACAGTGATCCGTGTGCAGTGCGAGGATGCGATTTCCTCGCATCAAATGATCCGTGTGACATCCGTGTGACATCCGTATGGCATCCGTATGCCGAGTTTTTCTCGCAAGCTTGCAAAACCGACATCTAATGGATTTATGTGCTCAAATGTTCGGGAAAACATATATACAGTATATATATATATATATATATATATATATATATATATATATGTCATTGAGACACATATATATATATTCTGTATTTATATTTCATTCAGCGCGATATCTGTGAAAAGCCGGTAATTCAATTGCCGGCTTCACATTTCTCCTGCCTAAACCCGACAGGATATGAGACATGGTTTACATACAGTAAACCATCTCATATCCCCCTTTTTTTTGCATATTCCACACTACTAATGTTAGTAGTGTGTATGTGCAAAATTTGGCCGCTGTAACTGCTCAAATAAAGGGTTAAATGGCGGCAAAAATTGGCGTGGGCTCCCGCGCAATTTTCTCCGCCAGAGTAGTAAAGCCAGTGACTGAGGGCAGATATTAATAGCCAGGAGAGGGTCCATGGTTATTGGCCCCCCCCTGGCTACAAACATCTGCCCCCAGCCACCCCAGAAAAGGCACATCTGGAAGATGCGCCTATTCTGGCACTTGGCCACTCTCTTCCCACTCCCTGTAGCGGTGGGATATGGGGTAATGAAGGGTTAATGCCACCTTGCTATTGTAAGGTGACATTAAGCCAGATTAATAATGGAGAGGCGTCAATTATGACACCTATCCATTATTAATCCAATTGTTTGAAAGGGTTAAAAAACACACACACATGATTCAAAAGTATTTTAATTAAATAAACACACAGGTTGTTTTAATATTTTATTGCTCTCTCAATCCATTTTAAGACCCTCGCTTGGCAAAATAATAAACCCACAAAATACATACCCTCAGATGAACCGTCACATCCCACGAGGTAATCCATCTGAAGGGGTTAAAATATTTTACAAGCAGGAGCCCTGCTAATGCAGCTGTGCTCCGTGCCTGTAAGCCCCGGCGAATGAAGGAAATGTAGGTCAATGACCTATAGTTACCTTCAGTCGCGGTGATGCGCCCCCTGCAGGTTGTCCTCATATGAGCTCGAGCGTGGGAAAAAGTTCCCAGGCTGCAGTTCATGAGGACATCCACCAGAGGGCGCATCACCGCAACTCAATGTAAGTACAGATCACTCAGATTTCCTTCATTACCCGGGGATTACAGACACGAGCGAGTGCTTTAGCGCAGCTCATGGCTGTAAAATAATTAACCCCTTCAGATGGATTACCTCGTTGGATGTGACAGGTCATCGGAAGGTATGTATCTTGTGTGTTTATCATTTTGCCAAGCGAGGGTCTGCAGCTGGATTGAGAGAACAATAAAATACTAAAACAACCTGTGTGTTTATTTCATTAAAATCATTTTTAATAATGTGTGTGTGTGTTTTTTAACCCTTTCAGACAATTGGATTAATAATTGATAGGTTTAATAATTGACGCCCCTCCATTATTAATCTGGCTTAATGTCACCTTACAATAGCAAGGTGGCATTAACCCTTCATTACCCCATATCCCACCGCTACAGGGAGTGGGAAGAGAGTGGCCAAGTGCCAGAATAGGCGCATCTTCCAGATGTGCCTTTTCTGGGGTGGCTGGGGGCAGATGTTTTTAGCCACGGGGGGGGGCAATAACCATGGACCCTCTCCTGGCTATTAATATCTGCCGTCAGTCACTGGCTTTACCATTCTGGCGGAGAAAATTGCGCGGGAGCCCACGCCAATTTTTTCCACCATTTAACCCTTTATTTGAGCAGCTACAGCGGCCAAATTTTGCACATACACACTACTAACATTAGTAGTGTGGAATATGCAAAAAAAAGGGGGATATGAGATGGTTTACTGTATGTAAACCATGTCTCATATCCTGTCGGGTTTGTGAAGGAGAAATGCAAAGCCGGCAATTGAATTACCGGCTTTTCTATAGAACACCGCTGCGTATTTCTCGCAAGTCACACTGCTGGTCCGTGTGGAATCCGTATTTTTCTCGCACCCATAGACTTTCATTGGCGAGTCTCGGCCGAGATACGCTGACAATCGCAGTCTGCTGCGAGTTTCCTCGGATCCGAAATACGGTGGAGAAAATATCGGATGATGGGAGCTGGACCATAGATTAACATTGGGCCGAGTGCTATGCGATTTTTTATCGCATAGCACTCGTCCGTATTACGGTCTAGTGTGACCCCGGCCTAATAGGCACAATGTAAGGCTATGTGAACACAGTATCTTTTTGGGTAAAAGGTCTCCATAAACTGAAGATAGTGCACAGCAATGTCAAATCACCATTGCTGTGTACATGTTCTGTTTTATGTAACTTATATTAACTAGAAACCATGAAGCGGTTTAAACAAGTGACATGCTCATTCTTCAGCCAGCGATGGCGGAAGCTCTCTTTACTTCACAGTATAAAGTAATAGACATCGGCAGTGGCGCTACCACAAGAAAGGTGGCAAGACCGCCGGTGAAGCTGCCTCAGGAAGATGACCACCGGCATTTACCTGAAGCTCTTTCACCTGGAAAAATTCAGCTGCACCTCAGCTCATAGCCTCGGGAACTCGGCTCACAGCCTCAGGAACTTAAATCATAGTCTCAGGAACTCGGCTCATAGCCTCAGGAGCTCCGCTCATCATAGCCTCAGGAGCTCGGCTCATAGCCACAGGAACTCAGCTCATAACCTGAGGAACTCGGCTCACAGCCTCAGGAACTCAGCTCATAGTCTCAGGAACTCGGCTCATAGCCTCAGGAACTCATCTCATAGTCTCAGGAACTCAGCTCATAGCCTCAGCAACTCATCTCATAGCCTCAGGAACTCGGCTCATAGCCTCAGGAACTCAGCTCACAGTGAAAGGAACTCTGCTCACAGCCTCAGAATCATTCTAGATATTGTATAATGAATTGTTGCCTTTTTACTCTTCTTTTATTGTACATATTGCACATACTGACTTCTAACTCCTTTTTTTCCTTCCTTAAGAAAATATAAGACTAAAGAAAGAAGAATCGATTGACCAAGAAGACAGGTTTTAAATTTTTTATTTATTTCTAGAACTATTATAGAATCCCTTCCCATCCAATGTCTATCTGCAGGGTAGGGGAAAACATGCTGATCAGTGGGTGAGCCAGGGCTGGAATCCAGACTGATAGATTGGGGATTTTTTTATCCACAATGGGGAACTTAATCCATGTTACAAAATGGCATGGAAGGTCAAACACCCGACTACCGCTCCATTCGTTTTCTATGTGGCTGCCGATAAAAGCCGAGCACAATGCTCGGCAGGCCCTTAGGGAATGAGTAGGGTGAAGGTTACAGATCCGCTCCATTTTAACAGGGGTGAAAGTTTTCTGTTTCGTCAATTGATGTGTGTACCAGTGGTTGGACTCCCACCAATCAACAAGTCATTACCTATCCTGTGGATGAGAGATAATGTGTTTTTTATCAGAAAGTATTAGGACCTGCTCTTTGTTAGAGTCGCAGTTCTCACTCCAGTAGCGTGGAGTCAATATTTGAGTAACAGCTATATTTAACGAGGCGCCAAAGTTATCAAACATTGAGCAATTCTCTTCATGGTAAGTCCCATTCACTTTGAATAGTAAATGTGCCCCTATGTCTGTGTAAGGGATATGGAGTTTCTGAACCCTGTAAGCAGTGTCGGACTAGGGTACCAAAGGCCCCCAGTAACCAACTTCAGGGCCCCACTTTTCAGCTACATGACATTTTCCTCAATCACAAATTTATATAACAATGAACTGGGTAGATTGTTAGATGAATAAGATGCTGCCTCTGTATGTACATAGTGATTCAAGTATATTGTGCCAGGTGTTGCTCATAGAAGAGGATGATGGCCCACTCTTGCACAGGGGCCCACCGGAGAATTTTCCTGTTCTCCTGTGGGCCAGTCCAAGTCTGCCTACAAGGATTTATTAAGACCTGGATCAGTACAAAATATTGGATATATTACAAAAAAAAAGTTCTAGTGTGGATATTCAGTTTATTAGCTTTGTGCTTCAGTCTTCTGAGTCTGATCTGTATTTTGACCCATCTTTTTACTCCCTTATAAATGACCCTGTGGATGGGATTGAGAGTAAAGTGTTAGCCTCTGCTGACGGCAAAAACTGTGCAGGACAATAAAAACTGAGCTTGGTTATGCAAATAAGAAGCTGCCTTTTACAGTACCAGCATTAGGTATATTTCAGAAACCTGAGCGTTCTAAATTTCAAGGGATTATAGGGGATGAGATTCACTCATTCCAATGGTGCCAAACATTTATATAGTTATTATAGTTGTCTGAGTAAATAACGAAATTCATAAATATGATGGATAGGAAATTCTCTCTGTGACACCAGAGATATTAGTAGTGATTTTTACCTGTGCATTAACTGCAGCATTTTAACTTCCAAGAAGGATTTAGGTATTCTGACAGGAATCAATGTCAAACAGCAGCTGCAAAAGCAAAGAAGATTTTAGGGTGTATGAACAGACAGATAAAGTCCCGTGATCCCAGTGTATTGTTCCACTCTATAAATTTGTTGTAAGGCAACATCTAGAAAATGGGATCCAGTTTTGGGTTCCACATTTGAAAAAGGATATTGGGAAGCTAGGCCACGTTCACGCGTTCAGTATTTGGTCAGTATTTTACCTCAGTATTTGTACGGCTGGGTTCACATTGCGTTAACAGCAGCCCATTCAACACATACGTAAACGGGCTGCTGTTAACACAAGTGCCGGCATGGCTGTCCGCTAGCGCAGATAGAGCATCTGCTAGCTCTATCTGCGCTAGCGGTGATGGACCCGGAAACGCTGCAGCCCACGTGCATTGTGGGCGTGCGCTAGCGATGCGTCTGACATTGCATTCAATGGCGGCGTTAACGGACTACGTTACACCGCATTATGCCACGGTGTAACGTAGTCCGTTTAACGGACGCACAGAACGCAATGTGAACCCAGCCTAAGCCAAAACCAGGAGAGGAACAATCAGAGGAAAAGTATAATAGAAACACGTCACCACTTCTGTTTTTATCACCCACTCCTGGGTTTGGCTTACAAATACTGAGGTAAAAAACTCACCAAATAATCAACATGTGCAAGTTCAAAGGCGGGTAAGTAGATTATTATATGGGACAGACAGTCTCTCCTATTATAGAAGGATGGAAAAGTTGGTCTTGTTTTGTTTAGAAAAAAGACCCTTCAGATGCGATTTCATTTATATGTATAAATACATGTGTGGTCAGTACAAAGGACTGGCACATGACTTATTCCTTCCAAGGACCATACTAAAGACCAGGGGGCACTCATTATGGGTGGAAGAAAAGCGATTCTGACAGCTAAATAGGAAAGGGTTCTTTACATTTAGAGCAGTCAGACTGTGGAGGCGTTTCTCACAACAAATGGCATTATGGGCTATAAATAATCTAAGTAGAGATAATCTATAACTGGTGGAGAAAGGTTGAAGTTGATGGACCTGTGTCTTTTTCTCAACTTTCGTAACTATGTAACTATGTAACTGTGAAGTATCTGCTGTTTGTAGTAATTTTATTACGTTTTCTTTCTCTCCAGCAGAGATGCGTTGCCAGTATGTGCTGACTCTAATTACAGGACTCATAGAATGCATTTGTTTTGCTGGGGTAACCTTTGGGTGGGCATCCCTTGTATTTGTGCTAAAGGCAGAGAATTACTTTCATAATCTGTGTCTGGACCAAGGGAATCAGACCACCAATGCTACTGGAGGTAAGTAAAATATCAAGGAAAACATTTGTCTGCTAAAAAATATTTTAAAATTAATTAAAATATAACAGTCAATTCAAGTTTAAGAGGGCGGCAACTGAGAAATGACCTACTAAAACCTAACAGTATTATTTAAATAGTTTAGCGGTGTATGTTGTGGAATTATTTGTGAAGTGAAATGCAGTAACGCTTTATGCATGAAGTGGCGGTATTATGACATATCGGTATCATGGTTTGGGGTCCCCAGTCTGAGACACCCTTCTATGCACAAGAATAGAGAGCCACGCTAATGGACTTAAAGTAAATCTGTCAGCAGGTTTTCACCACCCAAACTATTTATATGCTCATGTAGTTCTTTCCAAGACAAGTCCCAAAATACCTTTACATGGCCAGTCAGTTCCTCTGTTACTGAGAGTTTGCAGCGCCCCCACCGCCGCAGGGCCGAGGGATACCCGGTACCGGGCCTACGAGTCTCTGCTCTGGGGTTGTCACGGTGGCTAGGCCCGGTCCGTGACCCTGCTGGTGGGGAGGCGACATGCAGTGAATGATATGATGGATGTGGATAGTGGTAGTGCGGTGCAGTGTAGGCTGTAGTAAATAACGAGGACACCAGGTTGCAGTCTCTTTACATCTTTACTAAAGATCTCTGGGTCCTCAGTCCAGAATCCGGATAACCAGGCTGCGCAAGTCCGGCCGGTCCAATGGCACCTCCAGAGTTCTCTTAGCAGGTGGAAATTTGTGCCTTCCTTCTAGCGCTAGGTGTTGCGGTCCTTCCCTGCTGTGCTTACGGAAAGTCCCCACAACTGTTGTGTCCGTTTCTTAAGTTCCCTCACAACTCGATTAGATGATGTTCTGCTAATCCTCCGTCCCTCCCTGATGTTGCGGTTAGGACGGCACCCGTATGACGGGTAGGCTCGGAGCTCTTCCGGGACCCTAGAGTCGCCCCTCTCCACAAGTTGCCCCCCAAGACTGCATAGGTGATTTAGGTGAGACAGCCCGCCTTAGACTGACTGTCCTGCCGTTGGTTTAGAGTATTGCCTGAAGCTGAATATTGTAATAATCCCTCGGCGTTCCGGCCGCCGGTTGTGCGCCTCAGTAGGATGTTGCCTCGGTCTCACAGCACGACTCCTACTGGTATTCTCCTTCTTGCTTCGATCTCGTTTCTCACTCAGCACAATCTATCTCGCTTCCAATCCCTCCTTGGGTACCGCCGCTATACTGAGCAGGCACGGTCCCGTTACGTTCGCTCAAGTTGCCAGGTCTCTGTCAGGATCCCACCCCTGACAGGGACCCTACTGAATCTTCTCCCACAACACCCTCTGCCACAAGGTGTTGCCTGGTTCCAACCCAGTCAGCTTTCTCTCTAACTTCCTGCCTGACCCCCAGTTTTACCAGTATGTGAGGAGTGGCCTAATGAATAGAACCCTTAGCTCCCCCTGGAGGCCCGGCTGTGAAATGTATTGGTGTCTGTGATACCTGGTCAGATGAACTCCTTCAGTGCCATCAGACGTACCATGGCTCCCCTTAGTGGCGGAGCCACAGTACTGCAACGACCAGGACTCTGGGGCGCTGCACTCCCCCCCAGTTAAATCCAGTACTCCTGGACTGGGAAGAAAACAACAATACAGGTTAGCAAAAAGACATACAATTTTGTTGAGTGCAATAACAATAAGCATATTTGAACAGAGCTTCCCTTTATGGGAGGTGAGGACACTTGAACGTTACAAACATAGTTAAACATTATAAATTACAGGCCATAAATAACTCCTGTTACCCAACCGGGTATTCTACTAAGTGCAAAATTTGTTGAACAATAATTTAACATTGCCTTTAAGGATGTACACTCTAAATCCTCTAAAGACCTTCTTATAACACTTTATAAGGCTTGAGCAACTGTGCTACATTCTCCTTCTTTAAATCTGCAGGACCGCCTGTCCTAACGGCTCCAGACCTACTGCCTCTCCTTTCTTTACAGGACCGCCCCTTTCAGCCCGGGCCTACTGCCTTTTCAACTACTATACACAGTATAGAACATAACATTTCTTTCAGTTTGAAATCACTGAGCCATCCCTGTATGGCTCCTAAGAGGACTCACCACTAACCCCTACGGGTTCACTTCCTGTCCTCATCCTTCAACACATCATACATTTTCTTAAAACATTAAACTTCCATCATTACTTTCTTACTGACAAATATGCAGGACGCTATGTCTACCCCTACGGGTCTGCTGCATCTTTCTTCTAACTTTCACTTATGCAGGACTTCATGTCTACCCCTACGGGTCTACTGCACCTTTCCAATAATTACTTTATTCCAAAGCACATTATCAACATTTCTTATAATTGTCTAACTGACCACATATAACTCACTATATCAAAACATTATCACTTCTTTCAAGGCATCATTATCACTTTACTGTTTTAAGGCAGTATTACTCATAAGTACACAGGTGAACATCCCCTGTAAGAGGGGACCAAGTCTTTATGAGGTAGCATATCTTATCAGGCTACCAGTCCATACTCAGCAAAGGCTCCGGTACGGTATCTTCGCAAAGAGTCTCTCTTTAAGTAAAACCAGTAGGGAGCACCTTTAAGAAGGTGCAAACTATTTACAAGCAGTTTGTATCATGCACTGTTCATGATGGCGGCAGTTCTTGATAACGTAGAAAAGATAGAAAATAACCAAAGAGCAATAGGGATCCCGGGTCAACAAAGGGATCCCTTTAAGAATTTACCCTGGACGGGTTTAGCAGCAAAACAGTAGGGAAACAAACAGTTAACTATGTACAGTTTCAGGTTTCCGAGGTTTAGTTGGACGGCTTCCAGGGCTGCACCTGGCACTTAACCCTTCCTGGCCTGGGAAAAGTGAGGTCCAGGGCTACACCCAGTGCTGGACACACGCCGTTAATCCGTCTTTCATGTACGGTTAAATCATGCGCAGCTATGGAGGTCTGCGCAGCTTGAGTATGGGCATTTGCTGCAGCAGAGGTAGCGGCTGCTGCAAGATCAGTCACTGGAATGGGGTCAGCAGCTGTGGCACTAGCAGTCACTGGAGTGGTGTCGGTCGTCAGGGCAGGGTCGTCCTTTATACCTGCTTCAGATGCGGTCCCTCCGGTGCCGGTCTGCTCTGCCTCCGCTGGGATCTGGAACGCCGGTTGCAGGGCCTTGCGCTGCATGTTATGACCCCAGTGGACAGGGTCTCAGAGGAACGTGTAAGTCTGCAAGATACAAAAATCCAGCTCATAGGGCTGTGGTAACTGGGTTGACCAAATAGCTAATCCTAACGCCAACACTAGAAGTAGCCGGGGATCATGCCTACGGAGATCGCTAGATGACTCGCGCCAGCCGGAGAATCTAACTACCCCTAGGAGAAGAAAACAAAGACCTCTCTTGCCTCCAGAGAAAGGGACCCCAAAGCAAGATACAAGCCCCCCACAAATAATAACGGTGAGGTAAGAGGAAATGACAAACACAGAAATGAACCAGGTTTCAGCAAAGAGAGGCCAGCTTACTAATAGCAGAATATAGCAAGATAACTTATCTGGTCAACAAAAACCCTATAAAAATCCACGCTGGAGATTCAAGAACCCCCGAACCGTCTAACGGTCCGGGGGGAGAACACTAGCCCCCTAGAGCTTCCAGCAAAGGTCAGGATACAGATAGGAACAAGCTGGACAAAAATACCAAACAAAACAAAAGCAAAAAGCAAAGAAGCAGACTTAGCTTGAAAAACAGGAACCAGGATCAGAGGACAAGAGCACAACAGATTAGCTCTGATTTCAACGATGCCAGGCATTGAACTGAAGGTCCAGGGAGCTTATATAGCAACGCCCCTGAACTAACGGCCCAGGTGAGGATATAGGAAAAGACAGACGCTCCAGAGTCAAATCACTAATGACCACTAGAGGGAGCAAAAAGCAAAATCACAACAGTACCCCCCCCTTAGTGAGGGGTCACCGAACCCTCACCACGACCACCAGGGCGATCAGGATGAGCGGCGTGAAAGGCACGAACTAAATCGGCCGCATGAACATCAGAGGCGACCACCCAGGAATTATCTTCCTGACCATAGCCCTTCCACTTGACCAGGTACTGAAGCCTCCGCCTGGAGAGACGAGAATCCAAGATCTTCTCCACCACGTACTCCAACTCGCCCTCAACCAACACCGGAGCAGGAGGCTCAGCAGAAGGAACCACAGGCACAACGTACCGCCGCAACAAGGACCTTTGAAACACGTTGTGGATAGCAAACGACACAGGAAGATCCAGGCGAAAGGATACAGGATTAAGAATTTCCAATATCTTGTAAGGACCAATAAAACGAGGTTTAAACTTGGGAGAGGAAACCTTCATAGGAACAAAGCGGGAAGAAAGCCACACCAAATCCCCAACACGTAGTCGGGGACCCACACCGCGGCGGCGGTTGGCAAAGCGCTGAGCCCTCTCCTGTGACAACTTCAAGTTGTCCACCACAAGATTCCAGATCCGCTGCAACCTATCCACCACAGAATCCACCCCAGGGCAGTCAGAAGGTTCCACATGACCCGAAGAAAAACGAGGGTGGAAACCAGAGTTGCAGAAAAACGGCGAAACCAAGGTGGCGGAACTAGCCCGATTATTAAGGGCAAACTCAGCTAACGGCAAGAAGGTCACCCAATCGTCCTGATCAGCAGAGACAAAACACCTCAAATAAGCCTCCAAAGTCTGATTAGTTCGCTCCGTCTGTCCATTAGTCTGAGGATGGAAAGCAGATGAAAACGACAAGTCAATGCCCATCCTACTACAAAAGGATCGCCAGAATCTGGAAAAGAACTGGGATCCTCTGTCTGACACAATATTCTCAGGGATGCCGTGCAAACGAACCACGTTCTGGAAAAACACAGGAACCAGATCGGAAGAGGAAGGCAGCTTAGGCAAAGGAACCAAATGGACCATCTTGGAGAAGCGATCACATATCACCCAGATAACAGACATGCCCTGAGACACCGGAAGATCAGAAATGAAATCCATGGAGATATGTGTCCAAGGTCTCTTAGGGACAGGCAAGGGCAAGAGCAACCCGCTGGCACGAGAACAGCAAGGCTTAGCTCGAGCACAAGTCCCACAGGACTGTACAAATGACCGTACATCCCTAGACAAGGAAGGCCACCAAAAGGATCTGGCCACCAGATCTCTGGTGCCAAAAATTCCTGGGTGACCTGCCAACACCGAGGAATGAACCTCGGAAATGACTCTGCTGGTCCACTTATCAGGCACAAACAGTCTGTCAGGTGGACAAGAATCAGGCCTATCAGCCTGAAATCTCTGCAACACACGTCGCAGATCTGGAGAAATAGCTGACAAGATAATACCATCCTTAAGAATACCAACAGGTTCAGCGACTCCAGGAGCATCAGGCACAAAGCTCCTGGAAAGAGCATCGGCCTTCACATTCTTTGAACCTGGTAAATACGAGACAACAAAGTCAAAACGGGAGAAAAACAATGACCAGCGGGCCTGTCTAGGATTCAGGCGTTTAGCAGACTCGAGATACATCAGATTTTTGTGATCAGTCAAGACCACCACACGATGCTTAGCACCCTCGAGCCAATGACGCCACTCCTCAAATGCCCATTTCATGGCCAACAACTCCCGATTGCCCACATCATAATTTCGCTCCGCAGGCGAAAACTTCCTAGAGAAAAAGGCGCAAGGTCTCATAACAGAGCAACCAGGGCCTCTCTGCGACAAAACGGCCCCTGCTCCAATCTCTGAAGCATCCACCTCAACTTGAAAGGGAAGCGAGACATCAGGCTGGCACAAAACAGGCGCCGAAGTAAACCGACGTTTCAACTCCTGGAAAGCCTCCACGGCAGCAGGAGCCCAATTAACCACATCGGAGCCCTTCTTGGTCATATCCGTCAAAGGTTTCACAATGCTAGAAAAGTTAGCGATAAAACGACGGTAGAAGTTAGCGAAACCCAAGAACTTCTGAAGACTCTTAACTGACGAGGGCTGAGTCCAATCAAGAATAGCTCGGACCTTGACTGGGTCCATCTCCACAGCAGAAGGGGAAAAAATGAACCCCAAAAAGGGAACCTTCTGTACACCAAAAAGACACTTTGAGCCCTTGACAAACAAAGAATTTTCACGCAAAATTTTAAAGACCATCCTGACCTGCTCCACATGCGAGTCCCAATTATCAGAAAAAAACAGAATATCATCCAGATAAACGATCAGAAATTTATCCAGATAGTTCCGGAAAATGTCATGCATAAAGGACTGAAAAACTGAAGGGGCATTAGAGAGCCCAAAAGGCATCACCAAGTACTCAAAATGACCTTCGGGCGTATTGAATGCGGTTTTCCATTCATCCCCTTGCTTAATGCGCACAAGGTTGTACGCACCACGAAGGTCTATCTTGGTAAACCACTTGGCACCTTTAATCCGGGCAAACAAGTCAGACAACAGCGGCAAAGGATACTGAAATTTGACAGTGATCTTATTTAAAAGCCGATAGTCAATACAAGGCCTCAAAGATCCGTCCTTTTTAGCCACAAAAAAGAATCCCGCACCAAGAGGGGAAGAAGACGGACGGATGTGTCCTTTCTCCAGAGACTCCTTGATATATGAACGCATAGCGGTATGTTCAGGTATCGACAGATTAAACAGTCTTCCCTTAGGAAATTTACTGCCTGGAATCAAATCTATTGCACAGTCACATTCCCTATGAGGAGGCAATGCACTGGACCTGGACTCGCTAAAGACATCCTGATAATCAGACAAGTACTCCGGAACTTCCGAAGGCGTAGAAGAAGCAATAGACACAGGCAGGGAATCCTCATGAATACCACGACAGCCCCAACTAGACACTGACATAGCCTTCCAGTCAAGGACTGGATTATGGGTCTGTAACCATGGCAGCCCCAAAACAACCAAATCATGCATTTTATGTAGAACGAGAAAACGTATCACCTCGCGGTGTTCAGGAGTCATGCACATGGTAACCTGTGTCCAATACTGCGGCTTATTTTCTGCCAATGGCGTAGCATCAATACCCCTAAGAGGGATAGGATTTTCTAATGGTTCAAGAATAAAACCACAGCGCTTAGCAAATGAGAGATCCATAAGACTCAGGGCAGCACCTGAATCTACAAACGCCATGACAGGATAAGATGACAGTGAGCAAATCAAAGTTACAGACAGAATAAACTTAGGATGCAAATTACCAACGGTGACAGGACTAACAACCTTAGATATACGTTTAGAGCATGCTGAGATAACATGTGTAGAATCACCACAGTAGTAGCACAAGCCATTCCGGCGTCTATGAATTTTCCTCTCATTTCTAGTCAGGATTCTATCACATTGCATCAAATCAGGTGTCTGTTCAGACAACACCATGAGGGAATTTGCGGTTTTTCTATCACATTGCATCACATCAGGTGTCTGTTCAGACAACAACATGAGGGAATTTGCGGTTTTGCGCTCCCGCAACCGCCGGTCAATTTGAATAGCCAGGGACATGGTATCATTCAGACCTGTGGGAATGGGAAAACCCACCATAACATTCTTAATGGCCTCAGAAAGGCCATTTCTAAAATTAGCGGCCAGTGCACACTCGTTCCAATGTGTCAGCACGGACCATTTCCGAAATTTTTGGCAATACACCTCAGCCTCGTCCTGGCCCTGAGACATAGCCAGCAAGGCTTTCTCTGCCTGAATCTCAAGATTGGGTTCCTCATAAAGTAAACCGAGCGCCAGAAAAAACGCATCAATATCAGCCAATGCCGGATCTCCTGGCGCCAACGAAAAAGCCCAATCCTGAGGGTCACCCCGTAAGAATGAAATAACAATTTTTACTTGTTGAGCAGAGTCTGCAGACGAACAAGGTTTCAGGGACAAAAATAATTTACAATTATTCCTGAAATTCCTAAACTTAAATCGGTCTCCTGAAAACAGTTCAGGAATCGGAATCTTGGGTTCAGACCTAGGATTTCTGGTAACATAATCTTGTATACCCTGCACACGAGCGGCAAGCTGGTCCACACTTGTAATCAAGGTCTGGACATTCATGTCTGCAGCAAGCTTAAGCCACTCTGAGGTAAAGGGGAAAAGAAAAAAAAAATGAGAGAGGAAAAAAAAAAAACTCAAAATTTTCTTTCTTATAATCCCACTTCTGCAATGCATTAAACATTTAATACTGGCCTGGCATACTGTTATGACCCCAGTGGACAGGGTCTCAGAGGAACGTGTAAGTCTGCAAGATACAAAAATCCAGCTCATAGGGCTGTGGTAACTGGGTTGACCAAATAGCTAATCCTAACGCCAACACTAGAAGTAGCCGGGGATCATGCCTACGGAGATCGCTAGATGACTCGCGCCAGCCGGAGAATCTAACTACCCCTAGGAGAAGAAAACAAAGACCTCTCTTGCCTCCAGAGAAAGGGACCCCAAAGCAAGATACAAGCCCCCCACAAATAATAACGGTGAGGTAAGAGGAAATGACAAACACAGAAATGAACCAGGTTTCAGCAAAGAGAGGCCAGCTTACTAATAGCAGAATATAGCAAGATAACTTATCTGGTCAACAAAAACCCTATAAAAATCCACGCTGGAGATTCAAGAACCCCCGAACCGTCTAACGGTCCGGGGGGAGAACACTAGCCCCCTAGAGCTTCCAGCAAAGGTCAGGATACAGATAGGAACAAGCTGGACAAAAATACCAAACAAAATAAAAGCAAAAAGCAAAGAAGCAGACTTAGCTTGAAAAACAGGAACCAGGATCAGAGGACAAGAGCACAACAGATTAGCTCTGATTTCAACGATGCCAGGCATTGAACTGAAGGTCCAGGGAGCTTATATAGCAACGCCCCTGAACTAACGGCCCAGGTGAGGATATAGGAAAAGACAGACGCTCCAGAGTCAAATCACTAATGACCACTAGAGGGAGCAAAAAGCAAAATCACAACAGCTGCAGTGTTGTCATCTCCGTTTGCAGCATCTCGCTTTCCGGCAGGGCCTTGCTTTCTGGCTTCGGAGCGCTGGAACTTCTTTCTTGCTCCGGACCAGACGAGGCTGCCGACAGATGTCTCTTGAGGCTCCCGATGATGGTCTTCTTCCACCCGGCCTCAGTGCTCAGCTGCATCTGCAGGAGTTGGTGGGTCAGCTTGTCCGCTCCGATCTGCAGGAGGTCAGCGTCAGCTGCGGAGGTCTGGCTGCGGTGCCTCTCCGGGTAGCTGGGGGAGTCCTCGGCTCCGACCCCACGCTCCGGCTCCAGGCGGCTGGCCATGGCATCCTTCATGCCCACTTCCACGCCCTTCTTCTCCTGCGCTCTCCTTAGCGCTGTAATGGCGGCGGTTTTGGCGGGAACTTCTGGCGGCAAGTGGCAACACACAGTCTTTGTAATAAAGCACAGTCCAAGCACGATAACTCACAGTTCCAAGGCACACATGACCTGATTCTTCAGGCTTAAATAGATCCTGTTCGTGATGCCAAGTTTGCAGCGCCCCCACCGCCGCAGGGCCGAGGGATACCCGGTACCGGGCCTACGAGTCTCTGCTCTGGGGTTGTCACGGTGGCTAGGCCCGGTCCGTGACCCTGCTGGTGGGGAGGCGACGTGCAGTGAATGATATGATGGATGTGGATGGTGGTAGTGCGGTGCAGTGTAGGCTGTAGTAAATAACGAGGACACCAGGTTGCAGTCTCTTTACCTCTTTACTAAAGATCTCTGGGTCCTCAGTCCAGAATCCAGATAACCAGGCTGCGCAAGTCCGGCCGGTCCAATGGCACCTCCAGAGTTCTCTTAGCAGGTGGAAATCTGTGCCTTCCTTCTAGCGCTAGGTGTTGCGGTCCTTCCCTGCTGTGCTTACGGAAAGTCCCCACAACTGTTGTGTCGGTTTCTTAAGTTCCCTCACAACTCGATTAGATGATGTTCTGCTAATCCTCCGTCCCTCCCTGATGTTGCGGTTAGGACGGCACCCGTATGACGGGTAGGCTCGGAGCTCTTCCGGGACCCTAGAGTCGCCCCTCTCCACAAGTTGCCCCCCAAGACTGCATAGGTGATTTAGGTGAGACAGCCCGCCTTAGACTGACTGTCCTGCCGTTGGTTTAGAGTATTGCCTGAAGCTGAATATTGTAATACTCCCTCGGCGTTCCGGCCGCCGGTTGTGCGCCTCAGTAGGATGTTGCCTCGGTCTCACAGCACGACTCCTACTGGTATTCTCCTTCTTGCTTCGATCTCGTTTCTCACTCAGCACAATCTATCTCGCTTCCAATCCCTCCTTGGGTACCGCCGCTATACTGAGCAGGCACGGTCCCGTTACGTTCGCTCAAGTTGCCAGGTCTCTGTCAGGATCCCACCCCTGACAGGGACCCTACTGAATCTTCTCCCACAACACCCTCTGCCACAAGGTGTTGCCTGGTTCCAACCCAGTCAGCTTTCTCTCTAACTTCCTGCCTGACCCCCAGTTTTACCAGTATGTGAGGAGTGGCCTAATGAATAGAACCCTTAGCTCCCCCTGGAGGCCCGGCTGTGAAATGTATTGGTGTCTGTGATACCTGGTCAGATGAACTCCTTCAGTGCCATCAGACGTACCATGGCTCCCCTTAGTGGCGGAGCCACAGTACTGCAACGACCAGGACTCTGGGGCGCTGCAAAATCATTATTTGAATTGAAATAAAAATGAGGCTGAAGAGCTATGGTAGTGTCACGCCAGTGCTATTCCATGCCCAGCACATCCTCCTCCTGGTTGACTGGCTTGACTGACAACCTCTATATTGTGTGACTTCCGGCAAAGGAGCCGATAGTCAAGCAGGAGGAGGCAGCGGTGCTGGGTTGGGGAATAGAGCTGGAGTGACAAAGGTTTCAGAACGACAATAGCTTTTCAGCCTCATTTGCATATCAATTCAAATGCTGATTTCTCAGTAATGAAGGAACAGACTGGTCACATAAAGGTATTGCTGTACTTTTCTTTGAAAGAGCTATATGCGCATATAAATAGTTTGGGGTGTGAAATCCTGCTAACAGATTCCCTTTAAGGCCTCTTTGTATTCAAAATTTTAAAAATTGCTGAAGTTGTCGGTAATTCATCTATTGCTTCAAGTTGAGTGCTTGTTGGTTGTGACCTTCCCAGCAAAATGAGCTGTTGGCTTGGATGCGGAAGGAAGCATTCTGAAAGATATTGTCTCTGACGAGACAAAACCTTTAAAATCTATGGACTCCTATATACATTAGTGGTTACCTTCGTTTAATAATACAATTGCAAGCTACAATACCTTAATTCATTTTCAGATCCCCTGATCTGAAGTTTGTAGCCTGATCCAATTTTCTAAATGATCTCTTGTTTGAGCATCACTCCCAGTAATATAGGCTGGATGTGAGTTCTTTATCTATCAAGGTTAAATTATTTAAAGACTAACACACCAGAGACAAAAACCACATTGTTAAAAACACACACAAAAAGTGCAGGTTTTGGATGTGTTTTTTGCTGTTTTTCCCCTATTATTTGAATTAGTGAAAAATGCTGCAAAAATCTGTTACGTTATGTGCTGTTAGCCGGAGTATTACCACAGCAGCGCGTGTTACTTCATATAAGCAGCAGAATCCAACGTAAGGCAAACTGTGTTTAATATATGCAGCTTGAACTGGAACAAAATAAGAAAGCTTTGACAGTAACTACCAATATAATCTAGTCCATGTAACACATGTCTCTCTGTGAAGGAAACAGCAGCAGACTGATGCAATCAGTGAGTGTCCTCTGACCTTTTTTTTTTTTTACAAACTTTAACAATCACAGCATAGCTGACAAATGAACACTCATAGACATTCAATGCAGACTACAACAGGAATGGAGTTGTTGCATTTAAACTTATTCCAACATGTGCACACATTGCATTTTTGTTGTGATTTTCGGTGAGGATTTGTGGTATAAAATACACAGCGTTTTAGAGTACCAGCAAAGAAAATGAGATTCCCCCAGAGCCCTAAGCGGAGGAAGCAACATGACGGGAGAGAGGCAAACCCATAACACACACCTGCAGTTTTGTTTTGCTTAGCCAGGGTCGGGAAAAAAGTATTTTGGTGCCCTAGGCAGATGAAGCCAATGGCGCCCCACTCCCATCCCAAAGCCAAGGAATGGCTCAGAAACTAAGGGAACAGGACCACTAATGCATATCCCCCTTTCAACCTCCGATGAGTTAGGTATCTATTAGTGATGAGCGAATATACTCGTTACTCGAGATTTCTCGAGCACGCTCGGGGGTCCTCCGAGTATTTATGACTGCTCGGAGATTTAGTTTTCATCGCCTCAGCTGAATGATTTACATCTGTTAGCCAACTTGATTACATGTGGGGATTCCCTAGCAACCAGGCAACCCCCACATGTACTTATGCTGGCTAACACATGTAAATCATTCAGCTGCGGCGATGAAAACTAAATCTCCGAGCACTAAAAAATACTCGGAGGACTCCCGAGCGTTCACGGGAAATCTCAAGTAACGAGTATATTCACTCATCACAAGTATCTATCTATCTATCTATCTATCTATCTATCTATCTATCTATCTATCTATCTATCTATCTATCTTTCTGTCCAAAAAATCAGAGGCAGCACACCATTATGGATAAAGTTTTGAAGGTGTTCAAGTTTTAATAGCCCATCATGGCGACGTTTCAGCTCATAAAGAGCCTTTCTCAAGCTTGAGAAAGGCTCTTTATGAGCTGAAACATCGCCATGATGGGCTATTAAAACTTGATCACCTTCAAAACTTTATCCATAATGGTGTGCTGCCTCTTATTTTTTGGACTGATAGAATAAAGTTTGGTACATGCCGGAGGGGCTTTGCACCCTAAATTTGTTTTTCTGTGCTGCTCTTCAGAAATGCATAATTTTGTTACAATTTTAAAAAAGAGGACATCTTTATTTGGTGCTAGTTTTTATGGACTTCACATGGGTGTGTTGTTCACAGTGTTCTCTGAGGTGTCTTTAGCCTGTTTTGCATTATTACTCTCTGAACCACGACCCCTTGGTAAAGATCATAAAAATTAGCAATTTAATTCTAAATGTCGTTTTTTTTTTTGTTTTTTTTTTAAAAGACTGAGGGACTCAGCGCCAATAAAATAAAAGCAAAACCTGGTCACTTTTGACCTGCTCATCAAGCCAAAATGACTGGCCGCCATTTTGATAAATTCACATGAGGTGAAGCGCAAAACATTTGGATTCTGATTAATCCAACTTTTTTGTAATACCTGAGGCAAATTAAATTCACCTCAAACAAACTTGCTATTCTCTACTGACCACAACATGTTGTAATAACTTTCTCCTCTATATCAAAGTAGTATTTCTTTCTAAGGAAATAATTGTTAGGAATCACAAATGAAGCCTAATGCATCTCCATTATATTTGTTGGGAAATGTGATAAACTGTCTGTAAGCGTAAAGCCAATGTAAAACCGGAGTATTCATACATTGTTGACCTATTCACCTAAATTAGAAAGCAGCACTGGCCAAAGTATAACTCTATGTCTCTAATTTGTTTTTTTTTTTGTATGGTGACAATTGGCGCACAGAAAAATAGTTGTGAAAGGGGCCAGAGACTGTAATTGGTAAGTGTGCTATCCCTTATAAAAACAGATAGCACACGTGCAGTACATGAAATGCTAATCTGTGAATGATCCCGTAGTATTATAAATGGTTTGCCCAAAGGGGTTAGTGGGGCATTCGCCGCAAATGATAAGTACTAGAGGAATTTCTAATACACCATTTATCTTGGACTGGATCCTTCAATGCAGTGTTAGTTAGGTCAGTGATTTGATTAATTGCCCTATAGAAGGTATAGCTATGACCCTTAATTGCCTAAATATTTATTAGAAGCAAAGGATTTATTGCACTGTAGGAATTCTCCATTGCCTGATTTCTAGGGAGGTATAATATTATTACCGGACTCTATACAGTGGGTACGGAAAGTATTCAGACCCCTTTACATTTTTCACTCTTTGTTTCATTGCAGCCATTTGTTAAATTTTAAAAAAATCTCATTAATGTACACTCTGCACCCCATCTTGACTGAAAAAAACAGATATGTAGTAAGTTTTGCAAATTTATTAAAAAACTGAAATATCACATGGTCATAAGTATTCAGACCCTTTGCTCAGTATTGAGTAGAAGCACCCTTTTGAGCTAGTATAGCCATGAGTCTTCTTGGGAATGAAGAGGTTTTCATCCAGGATATCTAGAATTATCACCAAAAAGATCTATCTTCGTCTCATCAGACCAGAGAATCTAATTTCTCATAGTCTGGGAGTCCTTCATGTGTTTTTTTTTAGCAAACTTTATGTGGGCTTTCATATGTCTGGCACTGAGGAGAGGCTTCCATCGGGCCACTCTGCCATAAGGTCTTGACTGGTGGAGGGCTGTAGTGATATTTGACTTTGTGGAACTTTCTCCCATCTCCATACTGCATTTCTGGAGCTCAGCCACAGTGATCTTGGGTTTCTTTTTTACCTCTCTCACCAAGGCTCTTCTACCACAATTGCTCAGTTTGGCATGATCGGCCAGGTCTAGGAAGACTTCTGGTGGTCCAAAACTTCTTCCATTTAAGGACTATGGAGGCCACTGTGCTCTTAGGAACCTTGAGTACTGCAGAAATTCTGTTGTAACCCTGGCCAGACCTGTCCCTTGCCACAATTCTGTCTCTGAGCTCCTTGGCCAGTTCTTTGACCTCATGATTCTTATTTAGTCTGACATGCACTGTGAGCTGTGAGGTCTTACATAGACAGGTGTGTGCCTTTCCAAATCAAGTCCTATCAGTTTAAACACAGCTGGACTCCAATGAAGGAGTAGAATCATCTCAATGAGGATGACAAGGAAATAGACAGAATGTAACTTAAATATGACTTAAATATGAGTGTGTGATCAAAGGGTCTGAATACTTATGACCATGTGATATTTCAGTTTTTCTTTTCATTAAATTTGCAGAAATTTCTACATTTCTGTTTTTTCAGTCAAGATTGGGTGCAGAGTGTACATTAATGTGAATAAATTAACTTTTTTTGAATTTACTAAATGGCTGCAATGAAACAAAGAGTGAAAAAGGGGTCTGAATACTTTCCATACCCATTGTATATGTCAATACTATAAAAAAGAGATATACATATGCATCAAATCATACTTAATAGGCAACAAGTCTCCAAAGCATCCAACAAAAAATGAACATATATATATTTCTTTATAGGTTGCCCTTCTCAGGATGAGCATTTTTCGCTAATATTTACAGTGGCAGCTTTCATGAACAGCGCCATGACTTTTGCAGGTGGTTATGTGTTTGATCGATTTGGAACGGCGGTGACGAGGTTTATTGCCATGTAAGTGAGAACTCAATGACTTGATTTACTCATAGATGAACCTAGACAGAAACAAAAAAGTCTGTGCCTGCAGTCTTGGCTTCACAGATTATAAATTGCAAATGTGAGAACATCCTGGGCTAATTTTGGCCTCTAGGATGAAGCAGATTTTTTTGCCTTTGGCTCCTCAAATTCCTAGAGACATCTATCTATCTATCTATCTATCATCTATCTATCTATCTATCTATCTATCTATCTATCTAGCTATCTATTGTGAGTCAGTGAGGAGGATCATATGCGTGGGTCGATATGTATCCCCCCAGAATGCGGACAGAATCCTATTAAGAATGCTGGAGTGACTTGTGATCACAGCAGGACACCTGTGAGTCACAAAGCAAAATAAAAGAAAGAGTGGATTGGGTTTAAATAGTGACTCTGTCAGATTTTTAGGAAAACTCGTTAAGGGCTTTTATTTTTAGAAGGTTTTGCAGGTTTGGTAGTATACGTCACCATACTTGGATGACATCATCATCTTTAGTACTGAATGGCATACCCACTTGTCCCGGGTACAAGCGGTAGTGAATTCGCTCAAAGCCGCGGGCTTGACAGCGAATCCCAAGAAATGTGCGATAGGGCTCGAGGAAGCCCGATACTTAGGATACGTGATCGGCCATGGTGTTATCAAACCCTAAATAAATAAAATCGAGTCCATACAGAGCTGCCCCTGACCTGTTACTGCCAAACAGGTGAGAGCATTTCTCGGCATCGTTGGGTATTACCGGAGGTTTCTACCTAATTTTTCTGGGAGAACAACACTCCTAATCGATCTCCTAAAGGGAAAAAAATCAGTTATGGTGCGGTGGAACCCTCAAGTGGAGGAAGCATACCAGTCTATGAAGGTGGCGCTGTGCGGACAGCCCATTCTTGTCAGCCCCAACTTCAACAGAGACTTCATCATGCAGATGGACTCCTCTAACCATGGCCTGGAGCAGTCCTGTTGCAGGAGGTGAACGGAGAGGAACATCCAGTCACTTACCTAAGTAGGAAACTCATCCCATCCGAGAAAAATTATAGCGTGTATTATTTGCTCGGTCGACCATTTTGCTTGTTGACAGATCATTCACCCCTGGTCTGGATGAGAAATGCCAAGGAGAGGAATGCTCGGGACAGCAGTTGGTTCCTGTCTCTGCAAAATTTTAATTTCACTGTGGAACATGGTGCAAGGAAGGCACAAGGGAATGTGGATGCCCTGTCCAGGGCACCCTGTATGGTGACAAGTGTTCAACCCCACAAGTTTAAACAGAGGGGGGTATATGTGAGGCAGTGAGGGGGATCATATGCAAGAGTTGATATGTATCCCTCAGAATGCGGACGGAGTCGTATTAAACCTGCTGGAGTGCCTTGTGTTAACAACAGGACACCTGTGAGTCACAAGGCAAAATAAAAGAAAGAATGGATTGGGTCCAAGTAGTGACTGACTGAGTCATATTTTTAGGAAAATCCATTAAGGGCTTTTATTTTTAGAGGGATTTGCAGGTTTGGTAGTGGGGTGATTCCCTCTCTCCATTCCGGGCTTTGGAAGTGGCCCTATGGCCATGATTCCATTTAAATCTGTCAGTTTTGCCTTGGGTGTGTTAGCTTGGAGTTTGCAAGCTGCAGAACAGGAGTCTCTGTGCAACTTGCAACTTAGGACTGTGTGAAGCTAACACAGAGCCAGGGACTTCCAGGCAGCTGACGCACCCAAAAGACACAGCCGTGCCATTGTCCAAGGCAACGGGTTTTGAGTTCTGGACTGTGTTTACAAAAACTCGGCTGCGATCTGGAGGACAGTTTTTGGACATTAAAAGACATTTACTTTGAACTTTTCTGTTGTTCCTGCCTATCTGCTGCACTGCACCAACCCCGCTGCACTACACTATCTATCTATCTATCTATCTATCTATCTATCTATCTATCTACCCATCCATCTACCTACATCCATCTCTCCATTCCTGCTTGTTACCATTACTGCACATGCTCCATTTCTCCTCTCATTACCCAATAGCATTAGTCTTGTCACTGTCAGATGATTACACGGCGTTAGCGGGGAATCTACTGAAGGTGGACCAACAATCCAGCCACAGAAAAAATAGCATGGTGGCACTAATACAGATAAAAATGCAACGCACATGCAAAAGCGCACATTATTTATAATGGATGTATATAGAAAATATATTTCTTATCACAGACTTTATTGAGTTTAAGGATCTCTTGACAGACAATCATAGTGATCGCATGTACCGTAATTCTTTTGGTGCTTCAATGCTAAAATAACAATAGGATGACATTTATTAAGACCCTCTAATACTATATATGTATATTGTTCTCTTATATTATTCCATTTGTTTTTAATTTAAAATTCCTATATAATGCTCTTCTTCTCTAGTTGTCTATATACAACAGCAACCCTTCTTATTGCCCTCTCCACAGAAGGTAGGTCTATGAAAATAACTTCAAAGTCATAAGATTTTAGCAAAATTCTGCTGCATTGTTTTTCACGCCCTATTGTCAAAGGTGCAATTTTTTCTAAAAAATCAACCGTTCTTTACTCACCCTCCTCGGGTCCGCCGCTGCGACTTCACATAGACAGTGTTGCAGCCAGTCCGTAAGCTCAGCTCAGATTTGATTGCCTGCAGTGCTGTCATCGTGACATCAGAACTGCAGACAACAGCGGGAGCAGCAGCGGAGAATCAGCGCTTGACCTCAGGAGGGTGAGTAAAGCACAGTTTGTTTTTCTTTCAAACTGCTGCCAGAAGGCATAAGTGTTCTGAAACCGATTCTTGCTGCCCAAATCAGAGCCTGTTTGCAGCAAGGTATGTTTTTCTCTGAAATGCTACATGTTTCATGGAAAACTCAGTTTGAATATCTGGCCGGGGGACCATAGGTAGAGAAAGGACTAGGAGAGAAAAACAAGGAGGACAGGGCTGCGGAACCAATTAAAAAATGTTAAAACATAACGTTTTTCTGTGCAATTAGAAACGTGGTGAAAATGAATAAAAAGATAAAAAAATAGTTACGATTCATAATCTTGCGCATTTCGAGTTGGCAACCCTTATTCAAAGCATAGCGTCCAGCGAAGGTGAGCAGATCACCATTTTTTCGCCCTCCTTAGAGATGGGACTAGTCCGTCGCTGCCCTCAGCCTGCTTTTTGCTGCTTCACTTTAGTTGATTGACAGGTCTCTCCAATGTTTGTGCTTAGCAAGAGACCTATCAATCAACTAGAGTGGTGCTGGGACAAGCTGGCCAGGCGCAGCACCGGATTACCCTCCACTCTCCCGATGGTCCTTCTGGCTTCTCCCTTCACCTCTCTAGTTGACTGATAGGTCTCTCGCTAAGTACACACATGGGAGAGACCCATCAATGACCCAGAATGATGTGGCAGCTCTTCAAACTCATTTTCTCTGATACACCAGATCATTTCAGAAAAAATATACCTGGCTGCAGTCCTGCCACCAGACTCTGATTTATGCAACTCATGGTTTTGACAGGTTCCCTTGAAAGTGCTTGGGCTGCAACGCAAACATCTGTAACATGGTTAGTTATTAGTGATGAGCGAGTGTGCTTGTTACTCGAGTTTCTCCGAGCATGCTCGGGTGGTCTCTGAGTATTTTGGCGTGCTCAGAGATTTAGTTTGTGTGACGCAGCTGCTAGACAGCTTGAATACATGTGGGGATTGCCTGTTTGTTAGGGAATCCCCACAATTTTTCAAGCTGTCTAGCAGCCACAAATCATGCAGCTGCATCACACAAACTATATCTCCGAGCACGCAGAAATACTCAGAGACCACCCGAGCATGCTCGGAGAAACTCAAATAACGAGCACACTCGCTCATCACTAGTAGTGATCATTTACTATTTATATACTGTTGTGTTTTTATGGGGCCGAGGGGCTTCAGGGCACCCCTCTCACAGCCATAGCTACTCCGCTCATTGAGTCATGTTGAATAATTTTATTATAATGTCAACAAAATTACTTATTTTCTCTCATTTCCCCATTTGCTTCCTTTCTAAGTTGGATAAAAATAATCTGTCTGCCACAATGAAGCACGAGATTTAGTCACACAATCCACTAAAGGAACAGTATGCCCGGAATATAAATTGCTGTGAGGAAAACAGTTATTACCAAAGTTGAATGTACTGTAAAAAATTACACCTTGGGCAGTAACATAGAAAATGACATTTTATGTTGATAAATGTAAAGTAATTCCCCTTGGTCTCAGTAACACTATTACTAGGCATCAGAATCATGGACAGACTTATAGCCTTCAGCTGATCAGGGTCCCGGGAGAAAGAGGGGTCCACAAAGCTCTAATGGTTTGTAGCTGGAAGAACTGCAGTTGGGGCCTGGTAGTATGCGAAAGTAGTAGTATGCGGAAGTAGTAGTATGCGGAAGCATCTGTTTGGAGCTCCATAATCCCTTCATACAATCAGTGGAAAATTGCTGGTGGAAGAATTCACTCTTCTACAGTACTAGTCAATTTCTCTTCAGCCATGTATGTTTAGATGCGGAACTTTGTGAAAGGGCAACATAGGATGGGTGTCCGGAATAGGACAGCAAAACACCAAGACTGATGCTCCGTAGTCCCCCATTGTAACAACACATGGTCATGGCAGTAATTTGCTGTCCGCCACCATTATTTTACTGCAGGTGTCACATAATTATATGGTATATCATCATTGGCACAATATAAATAGAGAATGGATGAGGGGCCACAGTGATACTGGTGCTGGAGCAGCAGGTGATTTACAGGGAGCTTGTCTGCTCCAAAATATGTATCAAAGTAAGCAAAGGTACTTGTAAGACATCTTACACTAGGAAGAGTTGTATTTTTCATTTAAAGACTTGCTGTTTAGTTTTGGAGAAAATCATCCTCACGTTCATCTGCAAATGAGGTGTTTAGGGCATCGAGGGCAAGGCCTGTGTTGTGCGGACCACCCTTTCTCCCACAGTGTAGGAGGGAGCCTTTGGGAGAAAGGGTGACATCACCCCTCCAGCTATCACCCCACTTGCCACCGCTACAGGGCAAGCGGGAAGAGCGAGGCTAAGTGCCAGAATTGGTGCATCTTAGAGATGAATCTTTTCTGGGATGGCTGAGAGCTGATGTTTTTAGCCTGGGGAGAGAGGCCAGTATCCATGGCCACTTCCTAGGTTATTAATATCAGCCTGCAGCTGTCTGCATAGCCTTTGCTGGTTATTAAATATAGGGGGACCCTGCATCATTTTTTTAAGGTCCCCCATTTTAATAGCCTGTAAAGGCTAATTATACAGCTGTGAGCTGATATTAATAAACTGGGAAGCTCCATGGGTATTACCCCCTTCCCAGTCTTTAAACGTCTGCCCTCAGCCGTCGGCTTTCCCTCTGCTGGTTATGAAAATTACGCGGGAACCCATGCCATTTTTTCTGAAAAATAATCTTTTATTAATTAAATACATGTCCAGTAATTTGCACACACACTGTACTAATTGGATTTGTCACTGACATGTATATATCTACCTATTCTATTTGTATTTAATCCGTCTCTTCTATCCTGTCGGCTCCTGTGATTTTACAGAACATGGCAGATGAATTACTGTGGTGCCTATCTATGTATCTATGTAATATAAATACATATATAGTGTGTCACTGACATATATATATATATATATATATATATATATATATATATATATATATATATGTATTCTATGTGTATATAACTATTCTATCTATTCTAACCTGTCAGTGTGATTATACTGTATGCGGCACATGAATTGCCGGCTTTTCAAAGGACACCGCTGCGTAAAAATCGGACAGCACTCGCATTTTTTTTTCTCGCACCCATAGGCTTGCATTTGCTAGTCTCGGCTGAGTCTCGGTGACTCGGTTTTACACGCATGCTAAATACGCCAAATAAAATAAACAGTGATGTGAGCTGCCCAATAGATTAACACGGGGCCGAGTGCTATGCAATATCTTCTCGCATAGCACTTGTCTGTATTCTACGGTAGTGTGACTCGATCCTAAGGGATCATGCAGCTCTGCTTACTGCAGCATTGATTGACAGTTCTGAACTATTCTGTAAACTGTGCAAGAAAGGGAGCTCTGGACCATGTAGCTCCACAGTGCTCCTCACTTGAATATGAGCATAAAAAATGTTTTCTCCAAAACTATTAACTTGATACAAATGGTTTTCCAAATTCAGAACAAAACACCACATTTAATGATTATTGCAAGTCTCAGAATTCTTCACTCCTACATAACAAGTGTCTTTGGTACCTAGCAGAGCAGCTTTGGTTGTTATGACCTGCTGAAAATGTGATACATAGCTGGACACCACAGCAATGACCTTCAGGTCACTAATATTTTTGAGTTTGAATGCTGTAAATCCACCTCCTTCATTTCCCATCAAGGATTGTTCTCATACCCCAGGTCACAAACTAAAGAAATATCAGCGAGATGTGGAAGATTATGATTCTAATAAGACATATAGGTGGCAACTGAAAGGAATCAAGGTTAATCAAAAAAGTAGGAGAAGAACACAATTAGACATTTCTAATACATCGGAAATGGAAAGCAATGCATCTACCAGTGATGTTGAAGGGACAAGAAATTTCCAACTTAGGGGCAATTCCCTATTGTGACCTGCGGTATCAGAACAATTAACCACGGCAGCTCATTGGCCCCTTAGTATTATAAATACATCACCCTACTCGGTATAGTCACACCTCCGGAAGAAGCAGATGGGTGAAACACACGTCGGGGTGCGGGGGGGTGACCCATGGACTACGGCCTTTTATAGCCTCCATCTATCGGTATCCACTTATAGGTCATTTCTATTGTACCTTATATTTTATATATTGGAATGTGAGGATATTGTTTACATTGGCGGTCACACTTAGGTGGGCTTTAGTACATTGATATATACATATATGTCACACATGGGCAGATAATTGGTAGTGATGCTGCGAGCACTTAGTGAGCTGGGATTCTTCCCTATGTGGGTTTCATAATTTTGCATTCCTTGTATTTTGTCCCACTTTTTTGATTGTGACCTGCTTTAATTATTTTCATATTGTGCCCTATTTTTGTCCGTTTTCTGTTGGGTTATTTCCCCAGGGGTATGTTTTTGTGTATTATTGATGTAGCCTTTTCAGTACTGTTTTGATTTGTTTCTAATAAAATTAATTTGTATTTTACTTATGGTTGGCTTCATTAAGGTGGTGGTTATATAAACTGTCTCCTTTGGTTTGTGATTATACGTGGGAATTAATTCTACCTTTGGACGATTGTTTGAATAATTGTATACTGTATGGATGACAATGGGGTGTTCATTATACTGTTTGCAGGACTATGAGGTGTACATTATACGATATGTAATTTATGGATGACTATGGAGTGTACATTATACTGCATGGAGGATTATGTGATATACATCATACTGTATGGAGGACTATAAGATGTGCATTATACTATATTGATGACTATGAGGAAAATATTATACTATATGGAGGAGTATGAGTGTGCATTATACTATATGGAAGACTTTGGGGTGTGCATTATACTGTAAGGAGGATTATGGGTTGCACTACACTGTATTGAGGATTATGGGGTGCATTATACTTTATAGAGGACTATGGGGTATGCATTATACTATATTGTGGACTCTGGGGTGCATTATACCACATGGAGGACTATGGGGTGCATTATATTATATGGAGTACTAGGGGGTTCATTATACTATATGGAGGACTATGGGGTGGATTATACTATGTGGAGGACTATAGGAGGCGCATTATATTATATGGAAGACTATGGGGTGCATTATACTATATGGAGGACTATGGGGTCATTATACTATATGGAGGTCTATGGGGCCAATTATACTATATAGAGGGCAATGTGTGGACTCTTATATTTGGAGGGCTACATGGAGGCTATTATAATATTTGGGGGTCATTATACTATATGGGGGCTATGTGGGAGCTTTTATACCTTATGGAGGGCTATGTGGGAGCATTATACTGTATGCAAGCAATGATACAATGTGAAAGTTTGTGTGGAGAGGAAGACAGAGGTATCACTCATGCACTGCTGATATGCAAAAATCGGTAAAATTAAAACATTTATTTAGACAGGTTTAAAAGTTCTACGCGTTTAAAGGTCATGCAGGACCTCATCATCAGGACATGAGTGATACCTCCGTCTTCCTCTCTGCAGCTATGGTTGTCCCCTTGACCTGTATCTGTGCAGCAGATGTTTTATATGTTAGTTATGTGTTGCCATTCAGCAACCTAGCAAGGTGAGTGTATCTCCCCTTTCCCTGATGCCCTGATGCGCTTTTTTCCCAGTTTTCTTCCTTCCGTAAGGTTTATGTGGAGCCTATCATACTGTGGAGGGCTGTGTGGTAGCCATAACACTGTTTGTAGGGTTGTGTGGATGCCAATGATACTGTTTGAAGGGCTGTATGGTGTCCATTATACTATATCTCTGTATGTATGTGCTCCATACATGCATGTGTCGGTATGTATGTGCACCACCCATGCATGTGTCTGTATGTATGTGCTCACTGTATGCATGTGTCTGTATGTAGTTGCTCTGTATACATGTATCTGTATGTATGTACGTGCCTGTATGTATGTGCTGTGTATACATGTATTTGTACGTATGTACTCTGTGTGTGTTTAGCATCCACATTTATAAACACCGGTAGCACAGATGGGAGTCCATAGGTGTAAACATCAGCAATCGCCCAATGAATGAGCAAAATGCTTTCTATTGTTTATGCCAGAACAAAAATAATTTTTCTCAGCAGCACATCGCTCAGTGCAAGCTGCAGATGTGTTGCTGATAACATTACATGTATGTGGACAGATTGATCTATTAGTGATCGTTCTGTCCCCATCATTCTTCCTCAGCCAGTGGAAAGAGGATGGGAAACAAGCACCAAAGGACTTTAGAATTGTCGACCGTGCTCGTTTAATGGCCTGAACTCAGCCCATGTAAATGCTAAGTACCGTATATACTCGAGTATAAGCCGACCCGAGTATAAGCCGATCCCCCTAATTTTGCCACAAAAAATTGGGAAAACTTATTGACTCGAGTATAAGCCTAGGGTGGAAAATGTAGCAGCTACCGGTAAATGTCAAAAATAAAAATAGATACCAATAAAAGTAAAATTAATTGAGACATCAGTAGGTTAAGTGTTTTTGAATATCCATATTGAATCAGGAGCCCCATATATTGCTCCATACAGTTCATGATGGGCCCCATAAGATGCTCCATACAAAATACGCCCCATATAATGCTCCATATTAAAATATGCCCCATATAATGCTGCACAAAGGTTAATAATGGCCCCATAAGATGCTCCATAGAAACATTTGCCCCATACAATGCTGCATAAAGGTTGATGGCCCCATATGATGCTCCACACATTATGGCCCAATAAGATGCTCCACACATTATGGCCCAATAAGATGCTCCACACATTATGGCCCAATAAGATGCTCCACACATTATGGCCCCATGAGATGCTCCACACATTATGGCCCCATGAGATGCTCCATACATTATGGCCCCATAAGATGCTCCATACATTATGGCTCCATAAGATGCTCAAAACATTATTCCCCATAAGATGCTCCACACATTATGGCCCCATAAGATGCTCCACACATTATGGCCCCATGAGATGCTCCATACATTGTGGCCCCATACAATGCTCCATACATTGTGGCCCCATAAGATGCTCCACACATTTGCCCCATTTGCTGTTGCTGCGATTAAAATAAAAAAAATCACATACTCACCTCTCTTCGCTCAGGCCCCCGGCACTTGCGATAGTCACCTTCCACGTTCCACCGCTGTGTGCTGCTCTGTCTTCCATCCTCTGCACTGACTGTTCAGGCAGAGGGCGGCGCACACTAATCGCGTCATCGCGCCCTCTGACCTGAACAGTCACAGCCAGAGGACGGAAGACAGCAGCGCGCAGCGGTGGAATGAGGAAGGTGACTATCACGCAATGCTTACCTCCCCCGATATACTCACCTACTCCCGGCGCGGTCCCTGGCAGCGTCTCACTGTCAGATGGGCTCCGGGAGCCGGCGGCATCTTCCTGTGTTCAGCGGTCACTAACCGCTCATTACAGTAATGAATATGCGTGCATATTTATTACTTTAATGAGCGGTACCACGTGACCACTGAACACAGAAAGAGCTGCCCGGAGACCATGGGACATGCAGGGACCACGCCAGGAACAGGTGAGTATGTCACCGCGCCGCTCCCCCACCGACTCCCCCCCGCCCGCTGACAATGACTCGAGTATAAGCCGAGAGGGTCACTTTCAGCCCAAAAAAGTGGGCTGAAAATCTCGGCTTATACTCGAGTATATACGGTAAATGTTTCTGTGTGATGTTGCAATATGTTAGCATAGGGAGCTCCACTTTAAACTTTTATGCGCGGCCCCACTTTGTCTGAACCCAGCGCTGGTTGTGTAGTCAGTGTTTCTATAACTTGTGAATTCTGCTTCCATTTGTATCTCTAGATCAGGGGTGGGCAATTAATTTTCCCGAGGCCACATGAATGACCGTAACTGTTGTGGAGGGCCGAACTAATAGGCTGAAATTAATTCTGCTCAATACTGATATATTAATTCTAATTATTTATGTAAATATTAACGGTATCATTTACTATTGAGCAGAATAAAGGGTGCTGACATACCCTATATACCGTATGGGTCCACACACAGTCCCCTATATATAGTGTTAGCTCCCACATAGCCCTCTCTGTATACAGTATGAGCCCCAACATAGCCCCTATATACACAATATGATCCCCCACATAGATTCTCTATATACACACCATAAACCCCACATAACCTCTCTATATACGATATGCATCCTCATATAGTCTCCTATATACCGCATAAGCCCCCACATAGCCACTCTATATACAGTATGAGCCCCCCACAATCTCCAATATACAGTATGAGCCCCCCACATAGCCCCTATATACAGCATGAGTCCCTCACACAGACCCATATGTACAGCATGAGCCCCCACATAGCCTCTAATATATAGTATAAGCACCCAGCATAGGCTCCTATATATAGTATGAGCCCCACATAGCCTCCTAAATACAGTATAAGCCCCCTACATAGTCTCCAATATACAGTATGAGCCACATATAGCCTCCTTATACACAGAGTGAGCCCCACATAGCTTCCATAAGTTACAGTGTGAGCCTCTAATAGCCTCCTATATACAATGTGATCCCCACGTAGTCTTCATATATACAGTATAAGACCCACATATCCTCTGTATATACAGTATGAGCCCCACATAGCCTTCATATATACAGTGTGAGCTCCACATAGTCTAATATATAGTGTGAGCCCCACATATCCTCCATATATACATTGTGAACCCCACATAGCCTACATATATACAGTGTGAGCCCCACATATTATTATTTATTATTGTAGTGCCATTTATTCCATGGCGCTTTACATGTGAGGAGGGGTATACATAATAAAAGACAAGTACAATAATCTTAATCAATACAAGTCACAACTGGTACATAAGGAGAGAGGACCCTGCCCACGAGGGCTCACAATCTACAAGGGATGGGTGAGGATACAGTAGGCGAGGGTAGAGCTGGTCATGCAGCGGTTTGGTCTATCGGTGGTTACTGCAGCTTGTAGGCTTGTTGGAAGAGGTAGGTCTTCAGGTTCTTTTTGAAGGTTTCCATGGTAGGCGAGAGTCTGATGTGTTGGGTTAGAGAGTTCCAGAGTATGAGGGATCCGCGGGAGAAATCTTATATGCGATTGTGGGAAGAGGAGATAAGAGGAGAGTAGAGAAGGAGATCTTGTGAGGATCGGAGGTTGGATGCAGGTAAGTACTGGGAGACGAGGACACAGATGTATGGAGGAGACAGGTTGTGGATGGCTGAAAACCTACAAAGATGTCCTCAAGGCCAAAAGGGGACATGACCCCTAAGCCATAACATATAAACCAATCAAAAAGGAATGGAATGGATCAATGAATACTATATGAGTGATAATAATATTCATAAACTCACTGTGCTACCATATACAAAATTCATACCAGATAGGGGTTAATTAGCTAAATACAAAAATACTTTATTTAAAAAAATATTATATAAGTATATAAATTCATACAGACAAAGTGCAGGGTCAGACAAGAAATAACAGCTAAGACTCAATGTGGATAGATGGTAAAAAACCACATTGGTAAAAAACATATACGTCCTGAAGCTACGCCTACAATATATCATACAATAGAGTAGATGTTACTATAATTGACATGCAAAATATCGGGAAAATAAATGAACTTAATGGCCGATCAGTGAATCCTCAGAGCATCTAAGTCACTAATAGATATAAGCATAAATGAATAAGTCCCAGGTATAAGGATAATAATGGACCTATGTCAATAGTGATTCTAAGTTTATTCCTTGAGACATGGTGATAAAAGAATGCAGGCGTGCTGGCAGGACAGGGGAAAGCCTCGACGCGCGTTTCACCGCCTTGGCTTCGTCAGGAGGCGTGGTTAGCTAAGAGGGGCTGCGAGTATTTATGCCAGATTAGGAGGGACCCTCAGCGAATCGGAGCGCTAACCCATCATGATGCATCCGCTCTGGCGCCATGGACGATGGGAAGGAGGATGTACGTTATCACTAACCATCTCCATGGTAGCACGTCCAGCCAGCGATGCCGCCAGAGCGGCACAGCGCATGCGTGGGGCGCGTCTGCGTCTGAAGGGATTTATTGAAAACAGGAATGAATGTCTTCTAACTGGAATGCCTGTAGCGCCGGTGCACCCAGCCGTGGCAGAGAAGGGTATGCCGTGAGTAAGGAATAAGTTATATGATGTTGCTGCCATGTATAAAGAAGCCTTCAGCGTCATAGCCAGTACATAAAATATGACAGGACAAAGGAGAATTTTTAATGTAAATGGATTACATTAGGTTTGTTTTGTCTTAGATTAAAACGTTAAATCTGAGTACACTTCCCCAATAAAGTAAATGGCTGTCTATCAGTAAAAGCAGACATAGCTGTGACAGGCATGGGTTACAAGAAAAAAGAAAAGAAAAAGAAGAAAAGAAACATATGCCAGTTTATGAACATAAACTCAAATAACAATGTGTACAAGAGAATAGTAGACATGTTCCATATCTATTAAAAAGAATATTGTATTGTCATATACAGTCGGAACATAATAGCGCCCAAATCATAAGAGCATAATAATATCAAAAATATTTTGTCATCTGACATTAGGATACCATAGACCGATAGGTCCATGGGGCCGGATAGAAAGATAAATGTTCCAATTGGATAGACAGAAACAGTTATAAACAGTTTTAGGCATACAGTTCAACAACACGACATTATAAAGATATTATCAATAGTCAAAAAATCAAAAGTCCAGGAGTTTCTTTCTGTTATGGCAGATTAGAATAGCATCCATAATGGGGTTCCCTCTGATGGTTAGACAAAAAGCAGAATTTGCAGGGAGAAAATTCCATGGAAAATCGACATCTAAATAAAATAAGAAAAAATATTAAACACAAAATAGACGTGACCAACATAAAAATTAAAAAACTTTGCAGCCCTGAAGATTAAAAAAGAATATTCAAGATATTCAGAGAAAAGACTTGAAACTGATGGCTTCATTAAAGCCTTTTGGTGAAAACGTGTCTAATGTTACCATCCATCGTGTTTCTTTTTGGAGCAATTTTTGTTTTAGGTTCCCGCCTTGGATCCCCATATAGATGTAATCGATACCACACACTGCAAAACCTTTTGGATTGCTGTTGTGGGTTTCGAAGAAGTGTTTAGGGATCATTTTAAGTAGGTGTGGTTCGGGGCAGTTAACTGAGTTTTTTATATCCCTAACATGCTCCTGCACACGGATTTTCAAGGGCCTTGTCGTCATACTAATGTAAATGCGATCACAAGGGCAGCGAGCATGATATATCACTGCCTCCGTGTTGCAGGTGATATGATGCACAATTTTAAAGACTTTATCTCCAACTGAGTTTGGTTGTGGATGGCTTTGTATGTCATGGTTAGGGTTTTGAACTGGAGTTGTTGGGTAATGGGGAGCCAGTGCAGGGATTGACAGAGGGGAGAGGCTGGGGAATAGCAGGGGGACAGGTAGATTAGTCGGGCAGCAGATTTTAGAATAGATTTGAGGGGTGCGAGAGTGTTAGAGGGGAGGCCACAGAGCAGGAGGTTGCAGTAGTCAAGGCGGGAGATGATGAGGGCATGGACTAGGGTTTTTGCAGATTCTTGGTTGAGGAATGTATGGATCTGTGAAATATTTTTGAGTTGGAGTTGGCAGGAAGTAGAAAGGGCTTGGATATGTGGTTTGAAGGAGAGATCAGTGTCAAGGATTACCCCGAGGCAGCGAGCTTGTGGGACTGGGGAGAGTGGGCAGCCATTTACTTTAATGGATAGGTCTGTTGGGGGAGTCAAGTGAGATGGGGGAAAGATGATGAATTCTGTTTTGTCCATATTTTGTCCATATTATGTTTTAGAAATCTAGCGGAGAAGAAGGATGAAATAGCAGACAGACATTGTGGGATTCTGGTTAGTAGGGTGATGATATCTGGTCCAGAGATGTAGATCTGTGTATCGTCGGCATAGAGATGATACTGAAAACCATGGGACTCTATGAGCTGTCCAAGGCCAAAGGTATAGATGGAGAAGAGCAGAGGCCCTAGGACTGAACCTTGCAGGACTCCGACAGATAGGGGGCGAGGTGAGGAGGTGGTGTGAGAGTGGGAGACGCTGAATGTCCGGGCTGTTAGGTATGATGAAATCCAAGATAGAGCCAAGTCAGTGATGCCAAGAGATGAGAGGGTCTGTAATAGTAGGGAATGGTCCACTGTGTCAAAGGCAGAGGAGAGGTCTAGGAGGAGGAGGACAGAGTAGTGCCGCTTGGCTTTGGCAGTTAATAGGTCATTGGTGACTTTAGTTAGGGCAGTTTCAGTGGAGTGATGTGGCCCAAAGATAGACTGAAAATGGTCAAAGAGGGAGGACAGTTCAAAATGGATGTGTTGTTCCAGTAGTTTTGAGGCATAGGGGAGAGGTGATATGGGGCGATAGCTAGATGCAGAGGATGGGTCAAGAGAGGGCTTTTTGAGGATAGGTGTGATTGAGGCATGTTTAGAGCTTGAGGGGAAAACATATCTCCCATATATACAGTGTGAGCCCCACATATCCTCCATATATACAGTGTGAGCCCCACATAGCCTCCATATATGCAGTGTGAGTCCCACATAGCCTCCATATATATAGTGTGAGCCCCACATATCCTCCATATATACAGTGTGAGTCCCACTTAGTCTCCTATATACATGCCACATGAAAAAACCCAACAACACATACTCACCTCGCTCCCTGGTGCTCTGCTCCTGTCTCCTATGCACTGAGTCTCAGAAGCAGGGTGATGAAATGATGTTATCGTGCCTGCTTTCTCACGCTCTGATTGGTTGAAGATGGAGTTAGCAGCCCCCTCCTCCAATTTATGCACCGCTGTCTGCATCCTGATACAGCATAAGCTGGTCATAAAGTTGCTCTACTAAGTACTAAAGACATGTCATCAAGGCTGAAAAATTCTGAGACTGCAGTAGTCAAAGAACCTATATAAAAAGATGTATACTTTTATTGGTACATGAAATTACAGATAAAAGATTAAAACAAGTGAGACACACAGGAGAGTGCGGCAGACACAGCAGGAAGAGACATGATGCATTATGAATAAATACATGTTATTCAAGTGAGGTGTCAATAATAATAAAGTCACAGTGATATTTAGCATGAACACATCATATACAGCAGTGTTCCCCAACTCCAGTCCTCAAGAGCCACCAACAGGTCATGTTTTCAGGATTTCCTTAGTATTGCACAGGTGATCATTCCATTACCTGGAAAGGCAAGAATCCCATCACCTGTGCAATACTAGGGAAATCCTGAATACATGATGACCTGTTGGTGGCTCTTGAGGACAGGAGTTGGGGAGCACTGACATACAGTAAGAGGTAGATACCAGTATCGCCGGATAGTAGAAGACAAGTAGCTGCTGTAAAATAAATTTTAGGGCGTAAAATAAATGCTAACAACCTGTGATCCAAATACTGCAGGGCCTCATCTTCACTTTGAATTATTTTGAGATTTTATCCATATACAACATTTTCTATTTATTTATTTTATTAGATACCGCTGTGCTTCTATTTCCTGCTCTAACTTTTCTGGCAATTGGTGGCATTCTCTTGATTTTGACTAATATGCAGGTCAGTATGCTTATACATTGGAAATTGGATAAAACTGTATTATGTTATTCAAGGGGTTGTCAGGCCTTAGGGTGCCAACAATACTTTGAAAGTTGAAGTGGTGCTGAACATGAAACGTGCTATATGGATACCACTATATTCCCCTTGTACAGTATGATTGCCTGTAACCAGTGTCAGACTGGGGTATTAAGAGCCCACCAGTAACCAACTTCAGGGCCCCACTTTTCAGCTACATGCAAATGTGACATTTTCCTCAATCACAAATTTATATAACCATAAACTGGGTAGATTGTTAGATGAATAAGATGCTGCCTTTGTCTGTACATAGTGATTCAAGTTTATAGTGCCAAGTACTACTCATGTAAGATGATGGTGGCCAACTGTTGCACAAGGGCCCACCGGAGAATTCTCCTGTTCTCCTGTGAGCCAGTCCAAGCCTGGCTGTAACCATTCTGTTTATGCATATACCTAATAATGAAGTAATTGCCACTGTATTCCCCATGTATGATTGGCAGTAATCATTCTGTTTATCGATACTCCTGATAATGTAGTAAACATGCTCGTTATACAAACTGTTGACAACCAGCTCCACTTTGCACAGGGTAAGATTTGCACACATTAGTCATGATCATAGATTTTTCGCTGCATACTATAATTCCGTGCATGTCTGTAACTGTATAGTAAGTTTTACAGCTCTCTTCTGTTTGTAAAGGTTGGAAATTTGTTTGGATCTCAACGCTCTACAATAATAACACTATACAATGGGGCTTTTGACTCATCTTCTGTTATTTTTCTAGTTGTGAAGGTAAGAAATATAACCATGAAAAATGATTTAGAGCTTTTTATCATATTTATTTACAGTTCTGATTTTATTGAGATAATCCCACAAATTGAACCTCAAGAGGGGCATTGTTTATGCAAACTCCGATTAAAGTAGGGCGCTCTTTGTCTTATTGGAGTCTTTTATGGTGTTCTTGGCGTGGGGGGTGTAGGTATCCCAATTCGGGACAATAAAATGTTGAAAACAATCAGTATTCAGTAATATATGGCTCTTATTGAACTGAGCAGTCTTCTAGTAGCCCCAATTGGCAGCTTAAATTTGATACTCTGTAGGGTTTGTACTGTACCTTCTCAACTGGTTATTTTATTGTTTCAAAACATATCAAATAAACAAAATAGTCTTGATAAATAGATATCCCACTGTGCTTATTCCTGGCCCATCATGGTAACTGACTACAAACAAGTAGTCTGTAGTCTGACTCAAGCGCAGTACTCCATTTGTTCTATATTTCCTTCTAGTCTACTAAGTGAAGATAAGGAAATTGCTTTGTCGCTTCTGACAGAAATCATGGCGCAGTCCCAAATTCATCATATGCTATATGAGAAAAGTTAAATATTAGCTTTTCATACCAGGACATAATAAAACCAACACCTGGTCCCTTAGAAGATCTTAAAATGGATTAATAAAAGCTCAGAAGAACAACGACTCTGGCAACTCATAATTGTTACGTTTTTTTTCAAATTGTACAGTCATGATGTTGATCATTTAACATGCTGAGGCCTTTAGAGTCTGGACTGTAGCTCTTTAATTTTTTGCAATTTCTTTGAGCATTGCATTTGACCATGGTGTCCATTTCTGGGATGCCCATTCCTAGGAAAATTGTCAAACTACCTTCAGTGTTTTCCACTTGTGAATAATCTTTCTCACTTTAGAATGATGGACCCCAAATTGTTTGGATATAGCCTTATAACCCTTCCCAGAATGATAGTCAGAAGCAATGTCTTCCTTAAGCTCATTGCTGATGTCTGTACTGCTTGGCATTTCGGCAACACATGTCTTAATGCTCCAGACCAGCAAACTGCCAATATTATGGAGATGGTGGTTCTTGCTGATTAGAGATCACATTAATAAATTTGAGCGGAATTGAATTTTACTTGAATTTTACATAAATCTGCATTTGCCAAAATGCATTTTTTTTTTGTAAATCGCTTGTACACGATTTTACCAAAATGGTGTCTGCTGACCATACACTTCATTATTTACTGGGGTCTGGAAAGACCCCAGCGCACAATAGGGGACACTAAATTAGCAGAGAATAAGTTTCTTGTGAATCTAATTTCCCGTGAAAAACACGAGCAGGAGGATTCGAATGTTGCCTGATCCGCTCATCTCTATTGCTGATTGACCAAGGCCATTTGATTGGCAGCACATGACCTCCTATATTTTCTATGGAAGCTGTAAAGGTGTACTTATGTAAGGGTGTCGACAGCATTGCAGGTACCTGTGTGTCAGGTCCGGAACTAGAGAGGCTGCATCCCCTGTTTACGGGGGGAAGCTTTTGTGAGGCAGACCTTCCCCTGGTGCCTGGGGGAAGCCCTGGGGAGGCAGACCATCCTGCTGACCGAGAGGGCAGAGAAAGAGAAGGAAAAATTGTGCGCAGAGGGGAAGTTTGGTGCGAACAGAGGGCAGCGAGCAGAGAGGTGATAGGCAATCTCTGAATCCCCTTCCCTCACCTCAGAGTATCGGCGCTGCGACATGCAACATTGAGCAGAGCCGTGCACATAGAGCAGAGCCATGCACACCAAGCAGACGACAAGGACAGGGATCGCTGCGCTGAGGGGAGCTGTGTATCCAGCAGCAGCCAGGGAGAAGAATGGTCTGTCCGGGAAGTGCCAGCGTCGTCCTGTCCAGCGTCCACCACCTCCCGCCACCAGCAGTGGGGACTAGAGAGGGAGAGGAACAGGCAGTGTGTGTCCGGTGACTACCAGAGAGAAGCTGTGTGGTAGTGGTTGTCGGCACTTGAGTCTTGGTCCGAACAGGCAGCGTGCAGCATAAAGAGGAAAGTGCAGGGTGCCCAGTAGCGACCAGAGAACAAGATGCCTTATGCTCCATGTCCGTGAGTTCAGTACACGTGCCACATAAGAGTTACCACATACGGGACTGACACTTGCGCCCTTACTTCGCCAGTGTATATCATACAGAGCTTCGTTGGGCTCGTACAGGACTGTGGCCCGTACCCTTTGGAGCCACTGTAGCGTATGGACTATGCTCAGTGGAAGGTACCGAGGACCGACCGCTGCAGCCAGAAGACGGAACATCGTTACTACAGGACCTTTCCGGAAAAGACATCGCGCCAGCCGTTGCCAGCACCATTGAGTTCTCAGCAGGAGTTACAATTTGCGGAACTCCTGTCATAAGTGCTTTACAACAACTGCCATCATCTGAACCGTCCTTCTTCTACTTACCATATCCTTTGCCATCTAATCTGTTTAATTCCCTGGTTGACCCTTCACCTCCCAACATCCTTTCCCATTTTTACTGTTTAACCCTTTACTTTCCTGCGTGGAGTATTCCCCTGTTAAATAAAACTGTTAACCCTTGCTCTGCCTCCTGTCTGTCACTGCATCCCGCAACCTGCTTACCCTTACATTTTCACACACTGTTTCTGCATTATGTCCTAGTTTTTGTTAAATAAATCAGACATATACACTCACCGGCCACTTTATTAGGTACACCATGCTAGTAACGGGTTGGACCCCCTTTTGCCTTCAGAACTGCCTCAATTCTTCGTGGCATAGATTCAACAAGGTGCTGGAAGCATTCCTCAGAGATTTTGGTCCATATTGACATGATGGCATCACACAGTTGCCGCAGATTTGTCGGCTGCACATCCCAAAGATGCTCCATACAAGGCAGGATGGATCCATGCTTTCATGTTGTTTACGCCAAATTCTGACCCTACCATCCGAATGTCGCAGCAGAAATCGAGACTCATCAGACCAAGCAACGTTTTTCCAATCTTCTACTGTCCAATTACGATGAGCTTGTACAAATTGTAGCCTCAGTTTCCTGTTCTTAGCTGAAAGGAGTGGTACCCGGTGTGGTCTTCTGCTGCTGTAGCCCATCTGCCTCAAAGTTCGACGCACTGTGCGTTCAGAGATGCTCTTAGGCCTACCTTGGTTGTAACGGGTGGCGATTTGAGTCACTGTTGTCTTTCTATCAGCTCGAACCAGTCTGCCCATTCTCCTCTGACCTCTGGCATCAACAAGGCATTTCCGCCCACAGAACTGCCGCTCACTGGATTTTTTTTCTTTTTCGGACCATTCTCTGTAAACCCTAGAGATGGTTGTGCGTGAAAATCCCAGTAGATCAGCAGTTTCTGAAATACTCAGACCAGCCCTTCTAGCACCAACAACCATGCCACGTTCAAAGGCACTCAAATCACCTTTCTTCCCCATACTGATGCTCGGTTTGAACTGCAGGAGATTGTCTTGACCATGTCTACATGCCTAAATGCACTGAGTTGCCGCCATGTGATTGGCTGATTAGAAATTAAGTGTTAACAAGAAGTTGGACAGGTGTACCTAATAAAGTGGCCAGTGAGTGTATACTATAAAGACTATGGAACTCCAGGTATAAGAGGGAATCTGACTGCGGCGTCAGACTTCCATGGGGTAGTTTGTCATGTAATATGGAAACACATAGGTGAGCTGCATAGATATAACAATAGTGAATAACAAGATTGCATCAGAATTAAGATTGGGTGCACTGGATCACTAGAAATTAGCATATATCTGAAGCACTTAATTATCAAATATATTAAAAGTGAAATTGTGTTTCTAATTATTGTGAATAAATTATTACAGGTATCTATCATTTGGGCTGGAGGCATTCAGTATATTTATTTCCAGTGATGCTCATATGCTCTCATTTAGGACACCAATGACTGCTGTATATACCTAAACTGTTTAATCTTCTTAGGTCCTTTATCAAAATGGAATTTCACTGCAAGATTTGTTTCTGTTCATATCTGGCTGTAGTATTTGTCACATTTTAAGGACAATGTTCTTAATGCCAAAGACTCACATCCCTTTCCCTGTTCCAGAAGAATACAGATATGGGTATGTATATTATTGTAGTTTCTATAGGCTGTGGTTTTATTTTATATGTACACCCGAATCACAAAAATATGACTTTCTTTACATTAGTATTTTACCCTTTCATCAGTATTTATTTTACCTTTCTCAATATGATATTGTAGTGTTTCACAGGTAAGCACCATGTTAGTGCGTACTTGGACTTGTGAACTTGCAAACATAACACTTCTTTGCTGAAGCAAATTTTTGTACCATCAAAAACACAGTCCAAGTAATGTTTCACTGAAGGAGAGACCATCAAGGGTTGTCTCGATGCATGGAGTTACTCATAACTTTGCTACTAAGGCACGATATTCACTGCCGTAGAATACGGGTGACTGCTATGTGAGAAAACATTGCATAGCACTCGGACCAGTGTTAATCTATGGGGCAGCTCACATCAACTTTTTTTTCTCAGCCGTATTCAATGTGCGTGTAAAATCGCAGCGTGCTGCGATTGTCAGCAAGACTCGGCCGAGACTCACCAACGCAAGCCTATGGGTGAGAGAAAAAAATCGCACAGCACTTCGGACCATGCGAGTGCTGTCTGCTTTTTACACATCAGTGTCCTTTGAAAAGCCGGCAATTCATCTGCCGCATACAGTAAAATTACAGAGTGGCAGGTTAGAATAGAATAGATATATACACATAGAATACATAGATACAGTGCCTTGCGAAAGTATTCGGCTCCCTGGAACTTTTCAACCTTTTCCCACAATTTTCTTAACCAGCAGAGGGAAAGCCGATGGCTGGGGGCCGAAGTTGATGACACTCGCATTACACTCGTGTTCCTTATTGCAGGAAGTAGGGAAGAAAATGATTGTGGAGTAGAAGTCACTTAGCACTGTTTCCGTCCAAAGATGCACCAAGAAGCCAGTAATTCAAGAGTGCCCTTGTTCAGCCTTATCTCTCCTGACTTTAGAAAAGTTTACTCCTTTGTGAAGACAATGAGGGTATGTGCACACGTCCGGATTTCTTGCAGAAATTTCCTGAAGAAAACCGGAAATTTTCAGCAAGAAATCCGCAATTTTTTTTTTGCGTTTTTTTTCCATTTTTTTTCGTGGTTTTTTTAGCATTCTGCAAGCGTAATTAGCTTGCAGAATGCTAAAGTTTTCCAAGCGATCTGTAGCATCGCTTGGAAAACTGACTGACAGGTTGGTCACACTTGTCAAACATACTGTTTGACAAATGTGACCAACTTTTTACTATAGATGCAGCTTATGCAGCATCTATAGTAAAAGATAGAATGTTTAAAAATAATAAAAAAAATAAAAAAAATGGTTATACTCACCCAGACATCTCATCAGCGGCGTCCGTTCCTCTTCCTATAGCTGGTGTGTGCGCGCAGGACCTTCCATGACGTCGCGGTCATGTGAGCGGTCACGTGAGCGGTCACATGACCGCTCACGACCAATCACAAGACAGTGACGTCATCAGCAGGTCCTTCACCGCACAGCAGCTATAGGAACCGAAGCGGCAGCATGCAGCGGTGAGGCGGGAAGACATCGAGGGTGAGTATAGGACTATTTTTTATTTTAATTCTTTTTTTTTTACCAATTATATGGTGCCCAGTGCGTGGAGGAGAGTCTCCTCTCCTCCACCCTGGGTACCAACCGCACATAATCTGCTTACTTCCCGCATGGTGTGCACAGCCCCGTGCGGTGAGTAAGCAGATCAATGGACTCCTAGGTGTGTGGAATCCCCGCAATTCCGCATTTTTAATGAACATGTTGCTTTTTTTTCCGCGATGCGATTTTTTCGCGGAAAAAATCGAAACATTTGCACAAAAAATGCGGAATACACTGTAAATAATAGGAGGCATATGTTAGCGTTTTTTTCGCGTTTTTATCATGTTTTTATAGCGAAAAAACGCAAAAAAACCGCTAAAAATCCTGAACGTGTGCACATGGCCTAAGCATTTGGGTCCCTTTAACTGGGAAAGATTTACACACCTGTAGTATGCAAACACAATGCACTTTGGCCAGCTGCCTTGGATAATATGAAAGTCACAGCCAATTATACTGTATAACCTCCTTCATATTTTTAAATGGTCCAATGTATTCTTCATAGATTAAGCTGTGGAAAACTCAATCCAAAAACATGCAAATCTCTACACTTTTCATCTGGAAGAAATGATGGAGAGAGATATCAGGAGAAGATAAATACTACTATAAAGTGTCTTGAAAAACATGGTAAGTGTTATCAATTTAACAACCAATTAACCATAAAAAGGTTAATGTTATCACCAACTACTGGTGCAGGTTTAAAGGTTTCCCGAGGATTCCTAATAGATCCATTTTCACAGATCTAGTAAAAAGCACATCAGTTTATTGGAATTTGGTACGGCTTGGGCTAATTTGATTACATTTATCCCATAATTAGACAACTGAACAAATATTACGCAGAGAACATCACAACTGACCCCAAATAATTCAATTAGTAGTTAATGTAAACAACTAATAACACCTCCTATCAGAATGGGCATGACACTGCACATAACTAGTTGTGTGTCTGGGAGGCTATTGCATTCCTATAGCAACCATAATGGCTAATTTTAAAAATCTTTTTAGACTTGGGATGTCCAAACCAAACATGTGGAGCCATTAGGAAATTTGATTTTACGACGAAACCTGTCTTTTTAGTGCCATATAGTGTTGAGCGATACTTTCCGATATCGGAAAGTATCGGTATCGGAAAGTATCAGCCGATACCGTCAAAATATCGGATCTAATCCGATACCGATACCCGATCCCAATGCAAGTCAATGGGACGAAAATATCGGAATTAAAATAAACCCTTTATAAACTTGTAGGTTCATTCTACATGAAGGAAAACAACTAAGAATAATGTAGGATGTATTGGGGGACGTGGCGGAGACATTAAAGGCACAGAGGTTTAGCCCAATGTAATAGAATAGCAGGTTTTGGTTTTTTTTATGACGTTCGGCGTTAGAAAGATTTTGACTATGTTAATTTTTTTTTTATTTTGTCAGATATTGATGTTTCACTACTTCCACGCCCTTCACCTTCTTTTTTACTTCTCCCACACTTTCTTCTTCATTATCCTCATCATCAGCTTCTTTGACATCAACTTCTTCACCTTATTCATCTTCTTCTTCATCTTCTACCTATTATTTTTTTGGTTACATTGTTCATATTCTTTTTATTTTACTATTATCTTCATCATATTCTACATCTTCATCATATTCTTATTTGTGACAGGCATTCCCGTAGTTGTTATCTATAAAAGTTTGAAGATTACACCTTCCGTTCTGCCTGTCACAAAAGAGTTACATTTGTCCGCGTTCAGTTTGGCCTGCAGCATCAGGCTTTATCCAGGGGCACCACGAGGAGGAACGGACTCACCCCCATACACTGCTTAGTCTTCTTCTGCTTATAATTTAGATAATATTTTTTGCTCTGATATTTAGTGTTATGCTTAATGTTCTTCTGCTCTTTGTTCTGCAGCCTCTTGTTCTTCTGCTTCTCGGTCTTCCAGGTCGTCGTCGTCTCCAGGGTCGTCGTCTCCGGGGTCGTCGTCATCGGGGTGGTCTTCAGGGTCGTCGTCTCCGGGGTCGTCGTCATCGGGGTGGTCTTCGGGGTCATCGTCTCCAGGGTCGTCGTCATCACGGTGGTTGTCGTCTCTGGTGTCGTCGTCATCTTAGGGGTGGTCTTCCGGGTCATCGTGTTTAGTCTCTTGAACTTGGAAATGTAGCAGAAGGTACAAGAAGGCTGAGAAAATGCCGAGAACCAGCTGATGGAACTGGAACTCGGATGGCTACCCGAAGGTCCAAGAGCCAATGGAACTACCGAAGACCAGCTGACGTTACTGGAACCCGGTTACTAAGCAGGAGGTACCCGTGCCTGAAAGCACTACCAAGGACCACCTGACGTTGGTGGAACTCGGATACCCAGAGGGAGGCACCTAAGCCAAAGGCTCTGCCCGGAACCAGCTGACGGTACTGGAACCAGGATGGGGAGCAGAAGGTACAAGAGCAAGTGTCTGCGTGGCTTTTGCAGGACACGATGCCGGCTGCACAGCAGGGGAACAGCTGGCGGTGCTGAACCCCACTGACACATTGGCTGGTGTTTTTCTCTGTGCAGCTAGCAGTACCGGGCCCCAACTGGCGGTGTTAGAGCCCGTGGTCAGCAGGAGGAGGAGATGGAGCAGAGTGTAGGCCGAAGCCTGCACTGGCGGCAGCTTTGGGTCTGTTGTGCCTGCGTGGCTGTTGCAGGACACGTTGCCGGCTGCACAGCAGGGGAACAGCTGGCGGTGCTGAACCCCACTGACACATTGGCTGGTGTTTGGCTCTGTGCAGCTAGCAGTACCGGGCCCCAACTGGCGGTGTTGGAGCCCGGGCTCTGCAGGGGGAGCAGAGTGTAGGCCGAAGCCTACTGGAACCAATTTCAAAGGTAACCTTTAACCCCCCCTCAGGGGTTACAAAGTAGAAGAGCCACAGCTTATGCAGCAGTAGTGCTGCACAAGTCAAAGGTTGCTCTTTTAATTTTGCTCCTTGCACACGCTGAATGAAACACGTATAACATTTAGCCCTTTATACAGTCAAACTGTGTTGGAGGCGCGAGTTCCCTTTGTAATGAGACGCAGCACAGATGTCAAGAATCCCACCTTGGTGCTGGGTGCAGCCTCCTGAGCGTTGTTATTTGCTGTACAGGAGTCTGCGCTGTCGTGTTATCCCCTGGCCTAGCGCTGTTAGCGCTGCCCATCTTCTGACCTCATTTAATGTCGGCCGCTGCGGTTCGCGATGACCATGAATCCCAGCCCCGCGGTGTCTTAACATTGTTAAAACACTGCGGGGCTGTGATTCATGGCCTGGCGCAGCACATATGTTCGCCTCTCGCACTCGGGTCCTTACACCCGCTGCAGACTGTGCGGCGTCAGCTGATCCCTTATCGCATGCCACGGCCATGAAGCCGCACAGTCTGAAGAAGGCAGAAGGAGATGAGGGACAGGCGAACTGATGCACTGCTCATGCCCATCAATCACACCCTCGCAGTCCCAAGAAATAAGACACCGAGGGGCGTTGTGTGGGTCAGGGCGGCCGCAGAGGCGCAGGCAGCCAAACAATGATGCCAGAAGACGGGCAGCGCTACCAAGGGGGTTGCAGCGTGTCATTACAAAGGAAAGTCACACCCCCGGGACGGTTAAATGGTCACACAGAGGACACATTTCAGACGTGTTTTCAGTTCCACATGTGCGAGGAGAATACGTTTATGAGCCACCTTGCACACATGCAGCATTACCGCTGTACAAGGTGGCCTTAAAAACGTACAAACGCCTGGGGGAGGGGGGACAGGTTCCCTTCAATTTCAGTTCTTGTGTCTGCGTGGCTTTTGCAGGACACGATGCCGGCTGCACAGCAGGGGAACAGCTGGCGGTGCTGAACCCCACTGACACATTGGCTGGTGTTTTTCTCTGTGCAGCTAGCAGTACCGGGCCCCAACTGGCGGTGTTAGAGCCCGGGGTCAGCAGGAGGAGGAGATGGAGCAGAGTGTAGGCCGAAGCCTGCACTGGCGGCAGCTTTGGGTCTGTTGTGCCTGCGTGGCTGTTGCAGGACACGTTGCCGGCTGCACAGCAGGGGAACAGCTGGCGGTGCTGAACCCCACTGACACATTGGCTGGTGTTTGGCTCTGTGCAGCTAGCAGTACCGGGCCCCAACTGGCGGTGTTGGAGCCCGGGCTCTGCAGGGGGAGCAGAGTGTAGGCCGAAGCCTACTGGAACCAATTTCAAAGGTAACCTTTAACCCCCCCTCAGGGGTTACAAAGTAGAAGAGCCACAGCTTATGCAGCAGTAGTGCTGCACAAGTCAAAGGTTGCTCTTTTAATTTTGCTCCTTGCACACGCTGAATGAAACACGTATAACATTTAGCCCTTTATACAGTCAAACTGTGTTGGAGGCGCGAGTTCCCTTTGTAATGAGACGCAGCACAGATGTCAAGAATCCCACCTTGGTGCTGGGTGCAGCCTCCTGAGCGTTGTTATTTGCTGTACAGGAGTCTGCGCTGTCGTGTTATCCCCTGGCCTAGCGCTGTTAGCGCTGCCCATCTTCTGACCTCATTTAATGTCGGCCGCTGCGGTTCGCGATGACCATGAATCCCAGCCCCGCGGTGTCTTAACATTGTTAAAACACTGCGGGGCTGTGATTCATGGCCTGGCGCAGCACATATGTTCGCCTCTCGCACTCGGGTCCTTACACCCGCTGCAGACTGTGCGGCGTCAGCTGATCCCTTATCGCATGCCACGGCCATGAAGCCGCACAGTCTGAAGAAGGCGGAAGGAGATGAGGGACAGGCGAACTGATGCACTGATCATGCCCATCAATCACACCCTCGCAGTCAAAATAAATAAGACACAGAGGGGCGTTGTGTCGGGCAGGGCGGCCACAGAGGCGCACCCAGCCAAACAATGATGCCAGAAGACGGGCAGCGTTACCAAGGAGCTTGTTGCGTGTCAATACAAAGGAAAATCACACCTGAGGGACGTTTTAATGGTCACAGAGGACACATTTTAGACGTGTTCAGTTCCACGAGTGCAAGGAGAATACGTTTCTGAGCCACCTTGCACACATGCAGCATTACTGCTGTACAAGGTGGCTGTAAAACATAGAAACACCTGGGGGAGGGTGGACAGGTTCCCTTCAATTTCAGTTCTTGTGTCTGCGTGGTGGTCGCAGGACACGTTGCCGGCTACACAGCAGGGGAAAAGCTGGCGGTGCTGAACCCCACTGACACATTGGCTGGTGTTTTTCTCTGTGCAGGTGGCAGTACCGGGCCCCAACTGGCGGTGTTAGAGCCCGGGGTCAGCAGGAGGAGGAGATGGAGCAGAGTGTAGGCCGAAGCCTGCACTGGCGGCAGCTTTGGGTCTGTTGTGCCTGCGTGGCTGTTGCAGGACACGTTGCCGGCTGCACAGCAGGGGAACAGCTGGCGGTGCTGAACCCCACTGACACATTGGCTGGTGTTTGGCTCTGTGCAGCTAGCACATCTGGGCCCCAACTGGCGGTGTTAGAGCCCAGGGTCAGCAGGAGGAGGAGAGGGAGCAGAGTGTAGGCCGAAGCCTGCACTGGAGCAAGTTGAAAGGGAAACTTTACCCCCCCCCCCAGGCGTTTGTAGCTGAAAGAGCCATCGTGTACAGCACTAATGCTGGAAAAGGTAAACTTAGCTCTTTTAATTATGGTCCTTGCACATGCTGAACCTAACACTTATAAAAAGTGTCCCCTCCTACCGTGATACCGTCCGGTAGGTGGAACTTTCCTTTGTGATGTGACGCAGCACAGCCGTCATTCTTACCCCCTTGGCGCCGTGCGCCGCCTCCTCAGCGTTGTTTGAATCAGTCCCGGAGCCTGCGCTGTTAGGTTAGCCCTTGGCCATGCACACATTTTGCACTGCCCGTCTTCTGACATCATTTGGTGTCAGGCTGGCTGCGCCTGTGCGGCCGCGCTGGCCGAGAGCCCGCCTCGTACTGTCTTCTGATTTAATCCCACTGGGGGCCTGAGATCCATGGACATGCGCAGTGCATATCTGAACCTCCACCTCTCACTCATCTCCCTACGGCTTCTTCTGACTGTGCGGTGTCACGGCCGTGGCATGCTATTAGGGACCAGCTGACACCGCACAGTTTGAATAAGCCGTAGGGAGATGAGTGAGAGGTGGAGGTTCAGATATGCACTGCGCATGTCCATGGATCTCTGGCCCCCAGTGGGATTAAATCAGAAGACAGTACGAGGCGGGCTCTCGGCCAGCGCGGCCGCACAGGCGCAGCCAGCCTGACACCAAATGATGTCAGAAGACGGGCAGCGCAAAATGTGTGCATGGCCAAGGGCTAACCTAACAGCGCAGGCTCCGGGACTGATTCAAACAACGCTGAGGAGGCGGCGCACGGCGCCAAGGGGGTAAGAATGACGGCTGTGCTGCGTCACATCACAAAGGAAAGTTCCACCAACCGGACGGTATCACGGTAGGAGGGGACACTTTTCATAAGTGTTAGGATCAGCATGTGCAAGGAGCACCACGAAAAGAGGCACTTTTTCCCTTTGCATCATTACTGCTGCACAAGGTGGCTCCTTCAGTAACAAACGCCTGGGGGGGGGGGGACAGGTTCCCTTAAATTTAACTTGTTGTGCCTGCGTGGCGGTCGCAGTACACGTTGCCGGCTGCACAGCAGGGGAACAGCTGGCGGTGCTGAACCCCACTAACACATTGGCGAGGTGTTTGGCTCTGTGCGGACAGCACTTCTGGACGGCAACTGGCGGTGTTGGAGCCCAGGGACAGGTGGAGGAGGAGGAGGTAGGAGGAGGTAGGAGGGATTGCCACACACACAGCAGGGGAACAGCTGACGTTACTGAACCCCAATAACAGAGGAGGGACTGTTGACTGTGCGTACAGCACTTCTGGACGGCAACTGGCGGTGTTGGAGCCCAGGGACAGGTGGAGGAGGAGGAGGTAGGAGGGATTGCCACACACACAGCAGGGGAACAGCTGACGTTACTGAACCCCAATAACAGAGGAGGGACTGTTGACTGTGCGTACAGCACTTCTGGACGGCAACTGGCGGTGTTGGAGCCCAGGGACAGGTGGAGGAGGAGGAGGTAGGAGGAGGTAGGAGGGATTGCCACACACACAGCAGGGGAACAGCTGACGTTACTGAACCCCAATAACAGAGGAGGGACTGTTGACTGTGCGTACAGCACTTCTGGACGGCAACTGGCGGTGTTGGAGCCCAGGGACAGGTGGAGGAGGAGGAGGTAGGAGGGATTGCCACACACACAGCAGGGGAACAGCTGACGTTACTGAACCCCAATAACAGAGGAGGGACTGTTGACTGTGCGTACAGCACTTCTGGACGGCAACTGGCGGTGTTGGAGCCCAGGGACAGGTGGAGGAGGAGGAGGTAGGAGGAGGTAGGAGGGATTGCCACACACAGCAGGGGAACAGCTGACGTTACTGAACCCCAATAACAGAGGAGGGACTGTTGACTGTGCGTACAGCACTTCTGGACGGCAACTGGCGGTGTTGGAGCCCAGGGACAGGTGGAGGAGGAGGAGGTAGGAGGGATTGCCACACACACAGCAGGGGAACAGCTGACGTTACTGAACCCCAATAACAGAGGAGGGACTGTTGACTGTGCGTACAGCACTTCTGGACGGCAACTGGCGGTGTTGGAGCCCAGGGACAGGTGGAGGAGGAGGAGGTAGGAGGAGGTAGGAGGGATTGCCACACACACAGCAGGGGAACAGCTGACGTTACTGAACCCCAATAACAGAGGAGGGACTGTTGACTGTGCGTACAGCACTTCTGGACGGCAACTGGCGGTGTTGGAGCCCAGGGACAGGTGGAGGAGGAGGAGGTAGGAGGAGGTAGGAGGGATTGCCACACACACAGCAGGGGAACAGCTGACGTTACTGAACCCCAATAACAGAGGAGGGACTGTTGACTGTGCGTACAGCACTTCTGGACGGCAACTGGCGGTGTTGGAGCCCAGGGACAGGTGGAGGAGGAGGAGGTAGGAGGAGGTAGGAGGGATTGCCACACACACAGCAGGGGAACAGCTGACGTTACTGAACCCCAATAACAGAGGAGGGACTGTTGACTGTGCGTACAGCACTTCTGGACGGCAACTGGCGGTGTTGGAGCCCAGGGACAGGTGGAGGAGGAGGAGGTAGGAGGAGGTAGGAGGGATTGCCACACACACAGCAGGGGAACAGCTGACGTTACTGAACCCCAATAACAGAGGAGGGACTGTTGACTGTGCGTACAGCACTTCTGGACGGCAACTGGCGGTGTTGGAGCCCAGGGACAGGTGGAGGAGGAGGAGGTAGGAGGAGGTAGGAGGGATTGCCACACACACAGCAGGGGAACAGCTGACGTTACTGAACCCCAATAACAGAGGAGGGACTGTTGACTGTGCGTACAGCACTTCTGGACGGCAACTGGCGGTGTTGGAGCCCAGGGACAGGTGGAGGAGGAGGAGGTAGGAGGAGGTAGGAGGGATTGCCACACACACAGCAGGGGAACAGCTGACGTTACTGAACCCCAATAACAGAGGAGGGACTGTTGACTGTGCGTACAGCACTTCTGGACGGCAACTGGCGGTGTTGGAGCCCAGGGACAGGTGGAGGAGGAGGAGGTAGGAGGAGGTAGGAGGGATTGCCACACACACAGCAGGGGAACAGCTGACGTTACTGAACCCCAATAACAGAGGAGGGACTGTTGACTGTGCGTACAGCACTTCTGGACGGCAACTGGCGGTGTTGGAGCCCAGGGACAGGTGGAGGTAGGAGGAGGTAGGAGGGATTGCCACACACACAGCAGGGGAACAGCTGACGTTACTGAACCCCAATAACAGAGGAGGGACTGTTGACTGTGCGTACAGCACTTCTGGACGGCAACTGGCGGTGTTGGAGCCCAGGGACAGGTGGAGGAGGAGGAGGTAGGAGGGATTGCCACACACACAGCAGGGGAACAGCTGACGTTACTGAACCCCAATAACAGAGGAGGGACTGTTGACTGTGCGTACAGCACTTCTGGACGGCAACTGGCGGTGTTGGAGCCCAGGGACAGGTGGAGGAGGAGGAGGTAGGAGGGATTGCCACACACACAGCAGGGGAACAGCTGACGTTACTGAACCCCAATAACAGAGGAGGGACTGTTGACTGTGCATACAGCACTTCTGGACGGCAACTGGCGGTGTTGGAGCCCAGGGACAGGTGGAGGAGGAGGTAGGAGGAGGTAGGAGGGATTGCCACACACACAGCAGGGGAACAGCTGACGTTACTGAACCCCAATAACAGAGGAGGGACTGTTGACTGTGCGTACAGCACTTCTGGACAGCAACTGGCGGTGTTGGAGCCCAGGGACAGGTGGAGGAGGAGGAGGTAGGAGGAGGTAGGAGGGATTGCCACACACACAGCTGGGGAACAGCTGACGTTACTGAACCCCAATAACAGAGGAGCGACTGTTGGGACTGTGCGGACAGCACTTCTGGACGGCAACTAGCGGTGTTGGAGCCCAGGGACAGGTGGAAAAGCAGAGGAACACAATGTAGGCCGAAGCCTGAGAAAGTCGAAAGGGAACCTTTAACCCCCCCCCAAGGCGTTTGTAGCTGAAAGAGCCAGCTTGTGCAGCACAAAAGATGCAAAAGGAAAAGGTGGCTCTTTTCATCACGCTCCTTGCAAACACAGAACTAAACACTTATAAAATGTGTCCCCTGAAACTGTGAAACCGTCCCGGAGGTGGGACTTTCCTTCGTAATATGACGCAGCACAGCCGTCATTCCTACCCCCCCGGCGCCGCGCCCCGGCTCCTCAGCGTTGTTTGATTCCGTCCCGGAGCCTGCGCTGTTATGTTATCCCTTGGCCAGGCACACTTAGCGCTGCCCATCTTCTGACATCATTTGGTGTCAGGCTGGCTGCGCCTGTGCGGCCGCGCTGGCCGAGAGCCCGCCTCGCAGTGTCTTCTGATTTTATCCCACTGGGGGCCTGGGATCCATGGCCATGCGCAGTGCATATCCTCGCCTCTCACTCCCCTCCCTACGGCTTCTTAAGACTGTGCGGTGTCACGGCCGTGGCATGCTATTAGGGACCAGCTGACACCGAACAGTCTGAAGAAGCCATAGGGAGATGAGTGAGAGGTGGTTCAGATATGCACTGCGCATGTCCATGGATCCCAGGCCCCCAGTGGGATTAAATTAGAAGACACTGCGAGGCGGGCTCTCGGCCAGCGCGGCCGCACAGGCGCAGCCATCCTGACACCAAATGATGCCAGAAGACGGGCAGCGCTAAGTGTGCCTGGCCACGGGATAACATAACAGCGCAGGCTCCGGGACGGAATCAAACAACGCTGAGGAGCCGGGGCGCGGCGCCGGGGGGGTAGGAATGACGGCTGTGCTGCGTCATATTACGAAGGAAAGTCCCACCTCCGGGACGGTTTTACGGTATCAGTGGACACATTTTATAAGTGTTAAGTTCTGCGTGTGCAAGGAGCTAAACCAAAATAGCTACCTTTTCCTTGTGCAGCATTACTGCTGCACAAGGTGGCTCTTTCAGTAACAAACGCCTTGGGGGGGGGGGGACAGATTCCCTTACATTTCAGTTGTTGTGTCAGCGTGGCGGTCGCATGACACATTGCCGGCTACACAGCTGGGGATCAGCTGACGTTACTGAAACCCAATAACACTGGGTCGTATGTTTTGACTGTGCAGACGGCACTTCTGAGCCTCAACTGGCGGTGTTGGAGCCCAGGAATTTAAGTTCAGGTGGTAGAAAGATGAACACAACAGGAGACCTGGATAACGTATACAGTGACCTAATTATTTAATCAGGAGGAGGAGTGGCAAATTCCTGCGAGATCCAGGCCTTGTTCATTTTCAGGAAAGTAAGCCGGTCAACGTTATCGGAGGATAGTCGCATGCGACGGTCAGTTAGTACACCACCTGCAGCACTAAAGACACGTTCCGATAATACACTGGCCGCAGGGCAAGACAGCACCTCCAATGCATACTGGCTTAGCTCTGGCCATGTATCCAGCTTTGAGACCCAAAACTTGAAAGGGGAAGAGCCGTCTGGGAGTACAGCAAGAGGGCAAGACATGTAGTCTGTCACCATCTGACGGAACCGTTGCCTCCTGCTGACTGGAGCCGTCTGTGATGGTGTAGACTTTTGTGGGGGGCACAGAAAACTGTGCCACAGTTGGGCCATACTGGTCTTGCCTTGGGCAGAGGCACTGCTTCTGCTCCCTCTTTGTGCAGAGCCTCCACCACTGCCTGGACGCACTGAGCTGCTTTGGAATGCACTAGCAGCACTTCTCTCAGTTGGAATGGAGAAGATGATGGAATTGACCAGTGTGTCTTGGTACTCCCGCATTTTTCGCTCCCGGTTCAACGGTGTGATGAGGCTTTCTACGTTGTCCCGGTAGCGAGGATCGAGGAGGGTGAACACCCAATAATCAGACATGTTGAGAATGTGGGCGATGCGGCGGTCGTTTCTCAGGCACTGCAGCATGTAATCCACCATGTGCTGCAGACTGCCAACTGCCCAAGAAACGCTGTCCCCTGCTGGAGGCGTGATCTCTGCCTGCTCGTCATCACCCCACCCTCGCTGTACACACTGAGTACTGGACAATTCGGTAACTCCCTCCTCTGGTCGGATGTCTTCCTCCTCCATTGACTCCTCCTCATCCTCCTCACAAACTGTCCCCTGCCTACGCGTTTGTGAGGAACCACGTGGCGCTGACTGTCCAGAAGATGATGGAAATGGTGAATCCTCATCCTCCACCTCTTCCACAACATCATCCCTTAGCGCTTGCAGTGATTTTTCAAGCAGGCAGATAAGGGGGACAGTCATGCTGACTAGTGCATCATCTGCACTCGCCATCCGCGTGGAATAATCAAAGGGACGCAAAACCTGGCAGACGTCATTCATAGTGGCCCACTCTGTGGTTGTGAAGTCTGTACGGCGCTGACTGCGACTTCTTTGCGCCTGAAGCAGCTGGTACTCCATTACAGCTTGCTGCTGCTCACACAACTGCTCCAACATATGTAACGTGGAATTCCACCTGGTAGGTAGGTCACATATGATGCGATGTTCCGGCAGGCGGTGTCGGCGCTGCAGAGCCACAATGCGCGCTTTTGCCGTGCTGGAACGCCGCAAGTGAGCACACTCTAGGCGGACCTTGTGCAGCAGTGCATCAAGATCCGGATAGTCCCTCAAAAAGCTCTGCACGACCAAATTGAGCACATGTGCCAGACATGGGATGTGAGTGAGGTTGCCGAGGCCCAGAGCTGCCACCAGATTTCGGCCATTATCACACACTACCATGCCTGGCTGGAGATTCGCTGGCACAAACCACACATCGCTCTCCTGCTTGATGGCATTCCAGAGCTCCTGCGCTGTGTGGCTACGATTCCCCAAAAAAATTAATTTCAAGACGGCCTGTTGACGTTTGGCCACGGCTGTGCTCATGTCGGTCGTAACAGGTACACGTTCATCACGGGTACATGTGGAGGTGGACTGTGACGGCTCCTGCAGCAATGATTCTGAGGAACTGGTGTAAGAGGAGGAGTCAATGCGTACAGAATGGATTCCTGCAATCCTTGGAGTGGGCAGGACACGTCCTGCGCCACTCGCACGGTCTGTACCCGGCTCAACGACATTAACCCAATGGGCAGTGAGGGAAAGGTATCGCCCCTGTCCATGTTGACTGGTCCACGCATCGGTGGTGAGGTGGACCTTGCTACTGACGGCGTTCAGTAGCGCGTGTTTTATGTGTCCCTCCACATGCTTGTGCAGGGCAGGGACGGCTTGCCTGCTGAAGTAAAAGCGGCTGGGCACATTGTACTGTGGGACTGCCAATGACATCAAGTCACGGAAGCTGTCAGTCTCCACCAGCCTGAATGACAGCATTTCCAGTGAAAGAAGTTTGGCAATGCCTGCAGTCAGAGCCTGTGCTCGTGGGTGGTTTGACGAGAAAGGCCGCCTTTTCTCCCATGCCTGTACTACCGATGGCTGTAGAGTGGGCTGGGAGTGTGTGGATGACTGGGAAAGTGGTGCTGCGGGTGGAATTACAGCGGGTCTCTGGACAACAGGGCCAGAGGTTCTTCCACGGCGATCCTGGGAGGAAGCCGAACCAGCTGCGTGTGAGCTAGAGGAAGAGGCAACACGAGCTGAAGAGGTGGTAGCTGCCGCTGTTGGTTGGCCTAGCTCTTCAGTGTGTTTTTCTAACTCCGCCGGGTGCCTGTTGCGCACATGTTTCCACATGTTGGAGGTATTGAGGTTGCTGACATTTCGACCTCTTTTGACTTTTTGATGACACACCTTGCATCTGACATAGCAAATGTCATCTGCAACTGTGTCAAAAAAGGACCAGGCACTGCAAGTCTTGGGAGCGCCCTTTTTGGCTTTTGGAAGAGACATGCTCCTAACGGGTGCCAAAGCGGAGGCTGCAGGATCCGCAGTCTTCCCCCTCCCTCTCCCTCTTTGGGCCGTACGGGGAATCTCTTCCTCAGAGCTGCTCCCACCACCTTCCTGTCCCTCACGCCAAGATGGGTCAAGGACCTCATCATCTACACTACCCTCTGCCCCCAACTGCTCCTCCTGGGTAGTCTCAGCAGCAGAGCACGCACCAGTAAGTGGCACCTGAGTGTCATCATCAGCTGATGCGGCCTGCGATGTGGTGACCGGAGCCACTGGCCCACCCGCGTCTTCAGAGGAAGAGAGAAAAAGCTGTTGGGCATCACTGCACCCTGCCTCTTCTTCCATTTCTCCAATGCTGCTTGGCTGGCCCCCTGTTTCCAAGCCAAGAGATTCAGAGAACAGAAGTAGAGACGGCTCCTGTCCTGGGCTCTCTGTCTGCCTGGGCAATTTGGCAGGTGGTGAAGAGACAGATGGCTGCTCTCCAGTGCTCTGTGTCTGAGAGGATGTGGCACTAATTGAAGTTGATGCATTAGCTGCCATCCATCCGACAACGGCTTCAATTTGTTCTTCACGCAGCAGCGGTGTACGGCGCTCTGACACAAAGCTGCGCATGAATGACTGTTGCCTGGTGAATGTGGGTGCTGATGAGTCACCGGTGCCCGCAGCAGGCACAGAATCCCCACGTCCCCTCCCTGCTCCGCGCCCACGCCCACGTGCCTTACTCACTGCCTTCTTCATCTTGGTTGACTGATAAAGATAAGCAGAAAAGTACTAACGGCTTTGTGTGCTTATTCCTGAGCAACTCCTCCTAACAGGTATAAGAAACACTAATTTTCTAAAGTGTGGACTAGACTTTAATATGAGCTAATGTGGCCTACACAAATGTAAAGTGGTGTAACTGGTGTGTTTGGTGAACTTTATCATTTATTTATTTTTTGGGGGCTGAACTGACAACGGATAGAGCTGCAGTCACACGGAGACCGTGCAGACAGACGTAAACGGCGCTGCAAGGCCCAAAAACCCTCCTCTACGTTATCCTATGTAGTGTTTTTCCACAAGTTAGCTGGAGACGGGTGGAAAGACACTAATAGGAATTTTTTGAAAAAATGTGCAGCAGCCTGCACTACTTAAAACAAAATGAAAATTGATTTGGCGGTATGACGCAGTGAACAACCCTGAGCTGGAGACAACCAGGCTACGGCTGCTCACAGACTACAGGGCGAGCTGCAGTCACACGGAGACCGTGCAGACAGCTGTAAATGGCGCTGCAAGGCCCAAAAACCCTCCTCTACGTTATCCTATGTAGTGTTTTTCCACAAATTAGCTGGAGACGGGTGGAAAGACACTAATAGGATTTTTTTGAATAAATTAGCAGCAGACTACACTACTTGAAAAAAAAAAAAAAAAAGAACAGTATGAGGCAATGAACCACCCTCCCTGAACTGAATACAACCAGCTATGGATGGCCTATGTGGCTTCACTCAGACTAGAGAGTGGGCTGCACTCACACACACACACACGCAGACCTTGCAGATCGCTGTGAAAACAGCGCTACAAGGCAAAAGCAAGGTGAATAGTAGGTGAACACAGCGGTTGCTAAATTAGCCTTTGGAAAGCACAAAGAAGCAAATCGCTATCTCTAAACTGTCCCTCAGTCAGCAAACAGCGTCCTGTCACTAACTGAATTCACAGCAGAGTGATCGCAAAATGGCGCCAGCGACTTTTAAACTGCATCATGACATCATTTCAGCAGCCAATCACAGCCTTGCCAGTAGTTTCATGCCCTCCATGCTAAACAGGATGTGCCCACACTTGGAATCATTCTCATTGGCTGAATTTCTGCATTTTGAATCTTGGAACTTCCGATTCCGGTATCCGATACGCGGCAAGTATCGGAATCCCGGTATCGGAATTCCGATACCGCAAGTATCGGCCGATACCCGATACTTGCGGTATCGGAATGCTCAACACTAGTGCCATATTCATGTAGATTCCATACCTTGAAACATAACTAGGGTTATTGGCCCACCCAGGCACAGCACTCTTTAGACAGAATGGTTTGAGAGCTTCCCACAAGAACAGAGCATGGTTTCCATGACTATGTTAGATACTTTGTCGAGTAGGGAGTCTTGGCTACTACGTGGTTTGCTGAGCAGTTTCTATTGTTTGTTTGATGACTAAAGAAATGTTAATGTTTATAGGGCAGGACATTGAATTAAATGGTAGCTACTTGTACTGTAGAAGGCACCAGGTCCATATTTCATGTTCATGCTGCTCTAGATACTTTAAATATTCACACCTTCTAATGGTAATTGAAACTAAAACTACCCATACCCATCAGATTCTAGTTAAGGCTCCCTATTTATGTGAGACTAACATCGTCTGAACCTGGAGATAGCAATGGGGTCAGTCAAAAGTCTAAAGTGTATGGGTCCCCAAAGAGATGAATGTAGGGGAATATAAGTATTCATTATATCTGATTTTGTACTTCAGATAATTTTGATTTCTAATAGATACACTACCACCATAGATGTCTGGTAACGTTTCTCTAGTAAAGAAGAAAGGAGTGCTCAGCAGAGGGCAGAGTGAGCAATCCTGTGTATGGGAGACTCAGGCAAGATAGCTGTGGGCCAAACTATTGAACAACCTTTAGTACATGAATACATCATCAGAACTACTATCAATGCATGAATACAACACTAGCTAGAACCACCATCAGTACATGAATACATTAGAAGAACCACCATCAGTATTTGAATACATGACTAAAACAACCATCAGTACATGAATTTAACACCAAAACCACCATCAGTACACAAATACAGCATCAGAACCACCTTCAGTATATGAATACTACATCAGAACCATCAACAGTACAGTAAAACATGATCAGAACCATCATTAGTGCATGACTACATCACCAGAGCATAAATACTTAGCTTTTTACACTGATCGATTGTGTTACACTGGTAATTTGAAGCGGTGACCGACATACTCACTGCGGTCACCGCTTGGCTTCTACTTGTGTCAGGCCATCTGGCTAAGTTGGCATCTTGCAGCCCTCCCCAGCACTACTGCATCTTCCTGTTGTCTCCACCTGGTTATAGGGATGTGCGGACAGTCTCTGCAGGAATCTATCCCTGCTGTATCCTTCAGCGATTAGCTTTCCTGGCCTATTCCTTGCTAACAGGGGATATATTAGGCAGCTCCTCCCTTCACTGTTTGCCTGAGCTTTGGTTCTAGTCAGCAGTTTGTTGCTAGCTTAAAGTAAAGGTGTGCTCCTGATTTGTCTAATGTTACAGATCTAGCTTGTCTACCTGCTCTGCCTGATCTCCCACCTCCTGACCTCGACTTTGTATCCTGAACCTGTGCTGCTTGCCCTGATCTTGGACTGTCTGACTACATCTCTGCCTGTGCCCTCTGTACCTTGTATTACTGCCTTGACAAGTTTGTCAGCTGCTGTAGGTACAGGCACTGCCCTGAAGTGGCACCTTGTGGATATACTGTGGCCCAAGCCTATCCTCACCTTCAGAGGCTCTAGTGAAGATCAGGTAGCCACTTAGTCATGACCCTTCAGGTTAAGCCAGTGGTGCAGTGGGTCCACTTCCACCATTGTCACAGATTGCAATGATGCATCAGCCCCCTCCATGTACAGATGTATCACATGAACAGGCAACTCCCAGTATGCCCTTAACAATGGTAAGAAGTTGGTGGGAATACCCATATGTTTATTGGCTGTCAGCCTCCATACATACGGGGTGGGGACTCGAGCATGGCAGTCGAGCACCTGCGATACTCTATGCGTACACGGGAACCGGGATGCGTGATTGAATGGCGAGCACGCTCACTCATCACTAGTTACGAGCCGTTATCACCCTGTGCACTATACACAAAGCACAGTGCTGATTAGATATAGGTAGGAGCACTATTATACATTGAAACAGTTACTTAACCTTTAATAGATGTTTTATATGTTTTAGATCCTTCAATTCTGGGCAATTCAATGGGGTCTGAATACTGAAACCCCCACTGATCACTCAAATGTCCTCTTAGAAGTGCATAGCTCAGGATACAAACATGTACAATTTTTCCCAAACATTTAGTTACACTTTTATGTGCGTTGATGCTGCCCTATCAGCGTGTCTAAGCAGGCTGCCAATCGCTCAGTGCACGAGCTAAACATTTGTGCATACATACTGTCCTTGACTCTGTAAATCACTCCTCACCAGTTTATAGTAAAAGTCCCCTGTATTTTTGGCCCCACTACTACTATTTTCTCTCTGCTCCTATGTCTTCATCGCAACACTTTTACGGTGTCAGCAGTATGATCTGGAGACCTCATCATGCTGCAGTGATGTTAGCATGGCACTTCAGGGTTGAGAATTGATGAGTGTTCCACTGTCCCTGGAAGTGCTCGTGCTTGCATCTTCATTTGTACTTGCATCTTAAATACGTAAAAATACACGAATACAAGGAACCACCAACACCCTCTTCAACGCAAAGATGCAGGTTTTACTTTGCTTTCAAAGAGCTGCGTGGTTAAAAATGTAGCCAATTTCTGGAGCACAGACAGCTCTTCCTAAGCTTCAGTGATGAGTAGAAAAATTTCTTTCAGGATTTTGGGTTGGGTGGCCACATCCTAGTGTGCAGTTTTTGTGTTCCACTTTAGTGACAGAAAGCATTATTTTGACCTTTCAATAGAAATTAAAGAGCTTGTCAAGGACTTATATATTATTTACCTATCCATAGGATAGGCTATGAGATCAGTGGCAGATAAGCTGCAGTATATAGCAGCGACCACTCAGGAGCAGACATATCATTGGTGCAATCTGTGCAACCAAATAGAGGTCCTGTGGTAAGAGGATCAATTTCAACCTCCAAAACAGGTAGAATTGTGCATTATGATTAACTACTGGACTGCAGATGGCCCTTATACTGTTCTTGCACAGGGGCCCTCTCCTATCAGTGTCCACCAGTGCGGCCAATAAACACTGTACCGAGCTGTGGTGTTCCACATCAGACATCAGCTGATTGGTGGGGGTTTCCTTCTTTCAGACCCTCACCAATCTCATATTGTTAACTTATTCTATGGAGAGGTCATCAATATCTAAGTCTCACACGACCTCTTTAATTCATGGAATATAGACAACAAACTGGAATAGTTAAATGCTATATAACTTATACAGCACCTATTATCTATTTTTTTTCTGCAGAGAATGAAGTCTCATTTTGGAGTTGTGTCCGATCATCACTTTTTTGGTGGCATTTGATTTGGCTTTCACTTATGCAACTTAGGCACTATTTATTCATTGGAACCCTAAATCCCACTATTACACGACTAAGTGACGGTGATCAACACCTAGGTTTGTATTATTCATTATAATAGAAGCTATGGCTACGTCATAGAGATGGTTGAATTTTTTTGTGTCCATTTAAAGTAGCCTCAAATTTTAATTTAATTTTCAATTTCCTAAATACAATTTTTTTTAGATTTTGTAAGTATAAATTCAGCAAAATGGTGCCTAGTCGGATGCAATTTTGCAGAATTATAGAGCTTGGAAAGGGGTTTAAAAATAAATTGATACTTCACCACTTGCCATTCAATCTTCTGCCCTATCCAGTCTCTCCTTTCCTCCAACATGCGATCTTCTCTTCAGGCATCTTTATTCTGTGCTGGGACTTCAGAATCTGACCGTTGAGGTATCGGATGACCATTTGCTGCCAATGCAGAGTGAACATGCCTGAAGCGGACGTCATGCACTGAAGAACAGAAGAGGCCAGAGGGAGAGGAGCACCTGATGGTGGGCTACCATGGTGGTAGGACAGGGAAGCAGTGATGTAAGTTTTAATTTATGCACTGTTTTTATACCTTAAATTATTATACTTTGGGGTCTGGAGAGACCTTATAAGTGTAATTAGCACTATGGATTCACACTGAATAACTTCTATGTGAATAAAATGTTCTTTTCAAATTGGAGAGAACTGACAAATTGGAATTTCAGTTTCACTCATCACTTTTGCATATACATATAGTGTGTGATACTCAAGCTCCCGATACGTTTTGTGGAATTTCTAATTGACATGAACTGATTATTTCAGAGATATTTGATGTGTGAATATTTGTGACGTGAGAATAATTTTATGCACTTTTTTTTTCAGTGAGTAAATATACAAATGTTTTTGCTATATCTCAGTTTTTTGGTGTTTTGTGTGCTCCTTGGAATGGACTCATAATGGACAGACACAAAAGAAAACATAAAGGTATTGACATTCTTCATAATCTGATTATTAGCAAATCCAATAAAAGGATAGACAAAGGGGTTTTACACTGATCGCTTACACCCTGGTTTCAATGTAAATCTCTGAAATACATGATTCACACATAACCTCCGGTGGAAGATACCCTATAATGAGGCATACATAGACACTGTGGATGCCATAGGACCTGTGAGTCCTTCTTTATCGTCATGCCTAAAAGCACGGGCGACCATAGTTTTGTGCACTTCTGGCTAGATGGAGTCCAGAATAACTCTGCTGCCTCATATAGTGAATGGATCCATCGGGGTTTCATCTGTCACTTCATTTGGAGATTTAGATGGAAAAATGTGATCCCAAATGTTATGTAAAATGTTCCCAATAAAAACTTCAAGTCAATCCACAAAAAAAATCAAGTGCACACTCAGGTCCATCATCTGTTAACGGAAATATAGGGGGCTTCCACATTACTGGTAGCACAAAGACTATGGAAAAGCTAAATGGCTTCTTTCCCCCCCAAAAGAAATACAGCCTCCAAAATCCAAATGCCCCCCTCCCTTCTGAGCCCCAGTGTGTCTAAACCACATTTAGTGTCCACATGTTTGGCATATCTGTAACGATGAGAGCCTGCCTAATTTACAAGTGTATGTGGAGCGCCCACACGTAAGGGCAATGGGGTACTCGGTACTGGGTCCTTCTCAGTTCTGGGGATGTCGCGGTGGCCTGACCCGGTCCGTGGCCCTTTGAGGGATGTCCAATGAAAAGGAAAGTTTGTATGATGTTCGTGACGCCACCTGTGGTATTCGGTCAGGGTGACCGACGCTGCTTAGGGGTCCGCTGGGGTGATGTTATGGCAGCTAGATGGTATACCTTCCCACAGGTGAAGTGTATCCCCAGGGCTTCCCAGAAGTGTAGATGGTGGATGGTGTAAGGCGCGGTGAATAACGAGGACACAAGGTTGCAATCTCTTTACCTTTTACTGAAGGCTTCAGTGTCCACAGTCCTGGGCGCCGGATCACGGGGTAGGCAGAGTCCGGCCAGTCTGAAGGCAAATCCAGAGTCTCCTTATCTAGGTGGAATGCAATATCCTTCCTATGCGCACAGTAACACAGTAGGTCCTCACTTGCTTAAGCTCTAATGAGGTCCTCACTGTTATTACTCTTCTCTCTGTTCCCCGTGGTCGGATAGAACAAAACCCATATGACTGATGACCTGAGGCTTGTTTATAGGGACCCTAGAGAAGCCCCGACACCCACAAGTTGCCACCTGTCTTCTTAGGTATTTTAGGTCGGGCAGCCAACTTGGAATTGACTATCCTGCCAGTCTCTGAAGCAATGGCGTAGAGCACTTTACTCCCTCGGTATCCTGGCTACCGGAACGTGCACCAGAAGGATGAAGCTCCTCACATCTACTATCCTCTCTGGTATCCACTTGTTGCTATGCCTTCGTTTCTCACTCACTAAAACACGCTTCCTTTCAATGTCTCTTTCTTAGGATGCTGCCACATGGGGTGCAGGCGCAGCTCCGTGGACCCTCGTCCTCCTCAGACCGTAGTCTGGATCTGACTGGACTTCGCTCCAGCCAGCTCAGTCTGGAGACCTTTCTCTCTCGGTCTCCAGCCAGGAACTTTCTCTAACTTTCCCTCCAAATCCCAGTTTTACCTATCTGTGAGGAGTGGCCTAATAGATAGAACCTTTGCTCCCCCTGGTGGACTGGAGTGTGAAGTGTGTGGTGTGTTTGTGATACCTGGACAGGAGATCTCCTTTATTGCCTCCAGATGTAATATCACTCCCCCTGGTGGGTGGAGGAATAATACTACTGCAGCAACCAGGACTCTGGGGCGCTGCATATGTCTCTAGAAGCATGAGCTGGTCACTATAACATATTGAGCACTGCAATGTACTGGTCACTACAATGGCAGTTTTCAATTTTCACTCAGCAACATCCACTACTGCTTGTTTCTGGAAAACACCCATGGAGTCAAAATCATCAATACACCTGTGGACAAATTCCCAAAGGGGCATAATTTTCAAAATGGGGTCACATGACAGATTCTGCTCTTCTAGCGCTTAGGGGCTCTATACAGCTCTGGCAAAAATTAAGAGACCACTGCAAAATGTTGTTTGATTTTTCTCTTTATAGGTATATTTTTGAGTAAAATGTATATTGTTCTTTTATTCTATAAACTTCTGACAACATGTCTCCGAATTTCCAAGCAATACATTTTGTATTTTTTTTTCTGACAAAGAAAAATGGTCAAAATAAAAACAAACAAACAGTGCTTTCAGATCTCAAATAATGCAAAGAAAGCAAGTTCATAATCATTTGGAAACAACAATACTAATGTTTTAACTCCGGAAGAGTTCAGATATCAATATTTTGTGGAATAACCATGATTTTTAATCACATAGCTTTCATGTATCTTTGGCATGCTTTCCACCAGTCTTTTACACTGCTTCTGCTGCAAAAATGTAAGCAGTTATTCTTTGTTTGATGGGTTGTGACTATCCATCATCCTCTTGATTACATTTCAGAGGTTTTCAATGGGGTTCAGGTCGGGAGATTGGGCTGCCCATGACAGGGTTTTGATGTGGTGGTGTCTTAGTTTTTGCCAGAGCTGTATATGGAGTCCACAAACTATTCTAGGAAAATCTGCGATCCAGGAGGCAAATAGCGCTCTGTCCCTCCAGAGTCTTGCAGTGTGACTAAGCAGTACTGTACAAACTCATATGGGGTATTTCTACAGAAATTGCAGGTCAAATTTTGGCGCCATTTTTACCCATTTCCCAGTATGAAAATGTAAAAACAGGAGCTGACATAAAATCTTGGTGGCAAAAATGTAATTATTTTTTCTTCACTGCCCAATGGTATAAAATTCTGAGATACACCTGTTGTGTCAATATGATCACTACACCCCTATATGAGTTAATTGAAAGGTTCAGTTGGTAAAATGGGGTCTCTTATTGAGGGTCTTGCTGGTCTAGCACCTCAGGGGCTCTACCAATGTGACATGGCACCCTCAAACCAGTCCAGCTAAATCTAAACTTCAATATGGCGCTGTTTCCCTACTGAGCTTCACATTGTGCCTCAAAAGTAGTTTTCTACCACATATGGGGCATCAGTGTACTCAGAAGAAATTGCACAACAAATTTTGTTGTCCATTTTCTCCTGTTACCCTTGTGAAAATACAAAATTTGGGGCTAAAAAACATTTTTGTGGGAAAAATGTGATCTTTTTATCTTTACGACTCAATATTGTAAACTTTTATGATGCACCTGGTGGTTCAAGGTGCTCATCAAACATCTAGATAAGTCCCTGAGGGTCTAGTTTCCAAAATGGTGTCACTTGCAGGGAGTTTCCACTGTTTAGGTACATCAGGGGCACACAAAACACAACATAGCATCCGTTACTTATTCCAGAAAATTTTGCATTCATAAAGTCAAATGGCACTCCTTTCCTTCCAAGCCCTGCAGTGCACCCAAACAGTAGTTTTCCTCCACATATTGGGTATTGTCGTACTCTGTAGAAATTGCTCAACAAATTGTATGGTACAATTTCTCCTGTTATGAAAATGCAAAATTTGTGGCTAAAAACATTTTTGTTGGAAAAATGTGATTTTTAAATTTTATTTTCACGGCTCAACGTTATAAACTTCTATAAAGCACCTAGCAGTTCAATGTGCTCACCACACATTTAGATAAGTTCCCTAAGGGGTCTAGGTTCCAAAATAGTGTCACTTGTGGGGGATTTCCACTGTTTAAGCACATCAGGGGCTCTCCAAATGCAACATGGCCTCTGCTAATTATTCCAGCAATTTTTCCATTCAAAAAGTCAAATGGCGCTCATTCCCTTCTGAGCCCTGCTGTGCACCCAAACAGTGGTTTTCCACACATATGGCATATTCCCAAGAGAAATTGTACAACAAATTTTGGGGTGCATTTTCACACTTGTGAGAGTAAAAAAAAATTGGGTTGAAAGGATATTTTTTGTGAAAAAAAGTTACATTTTTATTTTTTTCTTCCACATTCCATTATTTCCCGTGAAGCACCTGAGGGGTTAATAAACTTATTGAGTGTGGTTTTGAGAACCTTGAGGGGTGCAGTTTTTAGAATGGTGTTACTTTTGGGTATTTTCTGTCATATAGGCCCCTTAAAGTCACTTCAAATGTGATGTGGTCCCTAAAAAAAAAGGTTTTCTAAATTTAGTTGTAAAAATGAGAAATCGCTGGTCAACTTTTAACTCTTATAACTTCTTAACGAAAAAAATATGTTTCAAAAATTGTGCTGATGCAAAGTAGCAGGAGGAAAATGTTATTTATTAACTATTTTGTGTGATATGACTCTGATTTAAGGACATACCGTATATACTCAAGTATAAGCTGACCCAAGTATAAGCCGAGACCCCTAATTTTGCCACAAAAAACTGGGAAAACTTATTGACTTGAGTATAAGCCTAGGGTGGGAAATGCAGCAGCTACTGGTAAATTTAAAAAATAAAAATAGACACCAATAAAAGTAAAATTGATTGAGACATCAGTAGGTTAAATGTTTTTAAATATCCATATTGAATCAGGAGCCCCATAAGATGCTCCACACAAAATACGCCCCATATAATGCTCCATAAAGTTCATGATGGGCCCCATAAGATGCTCCATACAAATATATGCCCCATATAATGCTGCACAAAGGTTAATAATGGCCCCATAAGATGCTCCATATTAAAATATGCCCCATATAATGCTGCACAAAGGTTAATGATGGCCCCGTAAGAATCTCCATAGAATAATATGCACCTTATAATGCTCCATAAAGGTTGATGGTCCTATAAGATGCTCCATAGAATAATATGCCCCATATTCTGCTCCATAAAAGTTGATAGCCCCATGAGATGCTCCATAGAATAATATGCCCCATATGCTGCTCCATAAAGGTTGATGGCCACATAAGATGCTCCATAGAATAATATGCCCCATATGCTGCTCCATAAAGGTTGATGCCCCTATAAGATGCTCCATAGAATAATATGCCCCATATGCTGCTCCATAAAGGTTGATGGCCCCATGAGATGCTCCATAGCATAATATGCCCCATATAATGCTCAATAAAGGTTGATGGCCCCTTACGATGCTCTGTATCATTATATGCCCCATATGCTGCACCATAAAGGTTGATGGCCCCATAAGATGCTCCATAGTATAATATACCCATATGCTGATGCTGCTGAGATTAAAAAAAAAATGCCATACTCACCTCTCATTGCTGGGTGCTGGGTGCCGAGTGCCGGGGTCCCGAGCATGCGCATTGATAAGTAGGTTGTCCTGCTGTCAATACTAAGCCTTACATCACATGACTTTGGCCGGGCGGCAGATGTTGACATGCGCAGTGAGCGTTGTAGCTGCAAATCCCGGAAGGCTTTATGTGTGGGGATACAGCCCTTTCTCAGATCGCTTTATGCGATACTCTTTGGTTGATGGGTGTGGCTTTGCGGTATCCATGGCGGCGCCGCAAACGTATTGTTTGCGGCGTTGATCCTAGGGCTGCGGACATGCGCATTGGGGCAAGTACGTTGCCCTGCTGTTAGCATCATGCCTTAGATCACTTGACTTTAGTCAGGTGGGGATTTGTATGGACGTAAGAGGTAAGATTGCGTGTCAAACCTGGATTGGTTTGTGGAAAACATGTCGTTATATGTTGCCTTCCTGGATTGGGCCTTTCTATAAGGCTAGTGATTTGCTGGTAATGGTGAAATAGATAAAAGGCTATACTATTGGTTGAACAATATAGGTCGGTCTAATATAAGATCTGATGATTGGTTTAGCGATGACAGGCAGCTTACAGATTACGTTATGTGCCAAGTGTGATATATATGATATGGTGTCACAGTTTTAATTGTATTGTTTTTATAGGATGTATATTTTGTGTAGTTTTTTGTAAATCACTGAACTTTTTATGTAAATTGTGTGGGCGGCCTAAGATGAGGTGATTGGTGGGTCATGACCCACTTCCTATTTAAGGCTGCCAGTTTGATTGTCATGTATGCTTGATAAAGACCCTTGAGGTTGAAACGTTGCATTATGGCTTAAATAAAGAAGAATTTCTTTCACCCTGACTGGATGCTGTCCTTCACTTCAACCTATGGTATGTACTCTTCTACTTGGCTCCAGTGGAATTAGGACGTGCATCTGCCTTCACTTGTTTTGCTGTCAGAGTGCTGTCAGCCGCTAAACCTTCATTTTGGACTGGCACGCTAGTGTCACTGCTGGCTCAGGCCCCCGGCACTTGTGATATTCACCTGTTGCCGTTCCACCACCGCGCGCCGCTGTGTCTTCCGGGTTTCTGCAGTGACACAATAAACACGTCATCGCGCCCTCTGACCTGAACGTCACAGCCAGAGGATGCAAAAGACACAGCACGGCGGAGGAATGGGGACAGGTGAATGTCGCATGACTCACCCTCGCCGGTCCTACTCACCCCATCCTGGTGCAGTCCCTCTGCAAGTCCCTGCTTCTCTGATGGTCTCCGGCGCGCGCCGGTAGCTTGTTCCTGTGTTCAGCTGTCACATGGTACCACTCATTAAAGTAATGAATATGGGCTCCACGCCTATGAGAGTGGAGTCGCATCCATATTCATTACTTTAATCAATGGTACCACGTGACCACTGAACACAGGAAGAGCTGCAGGCACCAGAGACCATCTGAGAAGCAGGGAAGTGCAGAGACCGAGTCGGGAGGGTGAGTATGATGTGACAGCCGCCATTCCTGCTGCTCCCCCTCTGACCCCTGGGACAATGACTCGAGTATAAGCCAAGAGGGGCACTTTCAGCCTAAAAAAATGGGCTAAAAATCTTGGCTTATACTCGAGTATATGCGATAAATAAAAAGTTTGAAAATTGCTAAATTTTCGCTACTTTTTTCACAAATAAATGTAAGTCATATCAAATAAATTTTACAAATATTGTGAAGGACAATATGTCATGAGAAACATTCTCGGAATCAGTGGGTTTCGTGAAGCGTTCCAGAGTTATTACCTCACAAAATGACAGTGATCAGAAATGAAAAAATTGGCCTGATTAGAAAGGTGAAAACAGGCTTCAAGGTGAAGGGGTTAATAAAAACTGTATTAATTCAATGTATGCAACTCAAGCACCATTCCTTATGGTAAATTACGCATACACACATAAAAGTAAGGCAGAGTGGGACAATTGTTGTGATTGGTTGCAGTGGTCGCATGTACATATGACTGGAAAAGCATCCTGCCCTGGTTGCACATACATGCTTGCTGTTGCCAGCCACTGGTAGTTCAGTCACATGTTTTTTTCTCACATTTAGTGGAAAGATCTGATTGACTCAGCAGCACTACAAGACAAGTGTCAGTGACCTTTAGATGTGTACCGTAAATGTTTTTATACTATGCTGGGCTGTTTTTTTAAACTAGAGTAGTTGACCACCCCCTTTTAAGAAAATAAGCTGAAAAAATGGGACTCAGTCTTATTATCAAAAATACAGAACTGTGCCTGTACCTTTGGTATTACAAAACCACAACCCCACTAAGTCAGCTGACTGATGAGCATGCTGAGAATTGGACACCGACTGATCTAATAGTGATGGTCTGTCCTAAGGATTCTCCACCAACTCTCCATGCAGAGCCAACCAGTCACACCACCACATTTCAGTAGCAGGTTCAAATAGATGCTCTAGCCTCTCTCTACTCCACCACCTATATGTTTGATATATACTTGTGCCAAACACTAGAACTGTTGAGGTAGTTATATCTCTTTACTCAGAAGGCCTTAGTGGTTGCAGTGGGCACTTTTCACCATATCAACATACTTAAGCAAAGTACCACTTGGCAACTGCAGTATTATTAAGACATATTGTCCAATGGTTTGTGCAAGGAACTATAAAAGCAGTGTGTTATTCTTAAATTCCAAAATTGCTCCCGTTCTTCTTGCGAAGCCCAGTGTCTCTGGCTACCCTCCCTACTTCTTTCCTGGCCTCAACTTCTACTTTAAAAAATCTATTCAAAGTAACTTTTATTACAACTTCTGTGTTATATTTCTCAGTTACAGACTCACTAGACGACCTTCGGTCTTCAGTCCTGTCTTTATTACTCACTGCAATCCAGTGCATCCTCTTCTCACTCTGTGCCTCAATTTCCGAGCTTCCTGCACTGTACCCAACGTTTATCTTCCAAGTGATTAACCGCTCCTTCTTGTATGGAGGAAATGCTGCTTTTCTGTCTATAGCGTAAGTACTTAACAAGTGAAATATATTTTTCATACTACTATGTAAGCAATTATAAAGCTAGACCCTGATACCACACAGGTCCCAAAGGCCTATTCTCCATATACAGAGATGGCAGTTATATAAATAGGACCTGGCATAAGTCGTCCTGTTACAAATTTTGCATTGGGACACTGGAACTTCACTTCCTCTCTGTCCCTGACTAAGGACATACAGTGGTGAAAAAAAGTATTTAGTCAATTGTGCAAGTTCTCCCACTTAAAACGATGAGAGAGGCCTGTTATTGACATCATAGGTAGAACACAACTATGAGAGTCCAAATGAGAAAACAAATCCAGAAAATCATCTTGTCTGATTTGGCAAGATTTATTTTGCAAAATATGGTGAAAAATAAGTATTTGGCCACCTAAAAACATGCAAAATTTCTTTCTCTCACAGACCTGTAACTTCTTTAAGTGACTCCTCTGTCCTCCACACATTACCTGTACCAATGGCACCTGTTTGAACTTGTTATCAGTATAAAAGACACCTGTCCACAACCTCAAACAGTCACACTCCAAACTCCACTACGATGAAGACCAAAGACCTGTCGAAGAACACCAGAAACAAAATTTAAGCACTGCGCCAGGCTGGGAAGACTGAATCTGCAATAGGCAAGCAGCTTGGTGTGATGAAATCAACTGTGGGAGCAATAGTAAGAAAATGGAAGACATACAAGACCACCCATAAGCTCCCTCGATCTGGAGCTCCATGCAAGATCTCACCCCATGGGGTCAAACTGATCACAAGAACGGTGAGAAAAAATCCCCAAACCACATGGGGGGACCTAAAGAATGACCTGCATAGAGCTGGGACCACTGTAACAAAGGCTACCATCAGTAACACACTACACCGCCACGAACTCAGATACTGAAAGGCCAGAGTATTGGGAGAATGTCATATGGTCTGATGAAACCAAACTAGAATTCTTTGATAGAAACAAAACTCGTCGTGTTTGGAGGAGACAGATTGTTGAGTTGCAGCCAAAGAACACCATACCTACTGTGAAACGTGGGTGTGGCAACATCATGAATTGGGTCTGTATTGTGAGATTTTGAGTGCAAACCTCCTTCCATCAGCAAGGGCATTGAAGATGAAACATAGATGGGTCTTTCTGCATGATAATGATCCCAAGCACGCCACCAGGGCAATGAAGGAGTGGCTTCGTAAGAAGCATATGAAGGTCCTGGGGTGGCCTAGCCAGTCTCCAGATCTCAACCCCATAGAAAACCTTTGGAGAGAGTTGAAAGTCCGTGTTGCCCAGTGACAGGCCCAAAACATCACTGCTCTAAAGGAGATCTGCATGGAGGAATGGACCAACATACCACCAACAGTGTGTGCTATCCTTGTGAAGACTTACAGAAAACGTTTGACCACTCTCATTGCCAACAAATGATATGTAACAAAATATTGAGATGAACTTTTGTTAATGACCAAATACTTATTTTCCACCATAATTTGCAAAATAAATCTTGCCAAATCAGACAAGGTGATTTTCTGGATTTGTTTTCTCATTTTGACTCTCATAGTTGTGGTGTACCTATGATGTCAATTACAGGCCTCTCTCATCTTTTTAAGTGAAAGAATTTGCACAATTGGTCGCTGGCTAAATGCGTTTTTTTCCCACTGTATGCTGACGATAGCAACAATAGTCTATTTAGGATCACTATGTGCACATAGATGTGAGGTCGCCATGGTAAATTGGCTATTAAATAGCCGCTGATCAGCTTCTATGTAACTGACTGGTGCTCCTTTAATGACCACGAGTTGGCCAGTGGAAACACACCAATGGCCTACATCCTTTAGTTTTAAAAACAACGCTTTATCAATTTTGTCTCATAGGTTCCCACCCAGGCACTTTGGAAAGCTATACGGATTGATAATGTCGCTATCTGCAGTGATATCTCTGCTGCAATATCCAGCATTTTATATCATTCGGGCATATTTGCATGGAGACCCTTTCTATGTATGTAAACAGCTATGCACAGGAAGATGTATTCTCAACAGTCCTATAATTTGTCACTCATAAGTGTGTTTTTTCTTGTTTTAGGTTAATATTTCTCTGTTGATCCTGATGCTCTTAACGTTTGGTCACCCAATCAATGTTTTTCGGGTTTGGAGACAAAAACAACATTTGAGAGACCAGGCAGAATGATGGTCAGAACTGTGATCGCGTTTTAAAGAATTCATCAGAAATCTAGGAAAAATATACTATATATGTTAATACAAAGTATAAACTAATATTCCTTAAAGGTACCATAAGAGACATGTCAAGCAGATTTTATTACCTAAGCAGTTCAAAAAAGCTTAAATTGAAACCTTCCTGTGCTGAATAGGAGGTTATTATGAATTCTGTTTTTACGAAGAATTCAATAAAACAAGACTTCCTACATTTTTAAAGCTAATGACCACATGGGATTATGAAATAAAATATATACTGTAACGTTCTTTTTTTCAAATTTTTTTTTTGGTCTTTAATTAATTTAATTTTTGTACATATACAGTAATGGCTGGAAGTATTGGCACCCTTGAAGTTGTTCCTGAAAATTAAGTGTTTCTTACAGAAAATCATTTTAATTACACGTTTTGTTATACACATACCGGTATTTATTTTTTTTATAAAAAATGAGAGAAAAAAAGGCAAATTGGACAGAATTTCTCACAAAATGCTACAAATGGTCCAGACAAAATCATTGGCAGCTTTCCAAAATTGTGGGTAAACAACTTTGATTCAAGCATGCGATGCTTGTTCAAACTCACCTGTGGCAAGTAACAGGTGTGGGAAATATGAAAATCACACCTAAAACCAGATAAAAGGAGGAGAAGTTGACTCAATCTTTGCATTATGTGCCTGTGTGTGCCACAGTTAGCATGGAGAACAGAAAAAGAAGATAAGTGTTTGAGGACCAAAATTGTTGAACAATGAAGAATATAAAAATCTCAAATTTACAAGTACATCTCCAGAGATCTTGATGTTCCTTTGTCCATGGTGCACAACATAATCAAGAATTTTACAACGCATGGCACTGTAGCTAATCTCCCTTGACATGGCAGGCAGAGAAAAATTGATGAAAGGTTGCAATGCAAAATAGTCCAGAGATATAGATAGAAAGAAATTCAAGCTGTCCTGCAGCCTCAGGGTGCATCAGTGTCAGTGCAAACTATCCATTGACATTTGAATGAAATGCTACGACAGAAGACTTAGGAGGATCCCACTGCTGACATTGAAATATAAAAAGGCTAGACTGCAGTTTGCCAAAATGTACGTGAGTAAACTAAAATTCTTCTGGAAAAGCATCTTGTCAACAGATGAGACCAAAATAGAGTTTTCTGGTAAAGCACATCATTCTACTGTTTACCGAAAATTAAATGAGGCCTACAAAGAAAAGAACACAGTACCTACAATCAAGAATGGTGGAGGTTCAAAGATGTTTTGGGGCTGTTCTGCTGTCTCTGACACTGGGTGCCTTGACTGTGTGCAAGGTATCATGAAATCTGAAGATTAGGATTTTGTGTCTCAATGTGTTGCCCAGTGTCAGAAAGCTGGGTTTGCGTCCTATGTCAGGGGCCGTCGCCGTCAGGACAATGACCCCAAACATACTTCCAGAGGCAAGCAGAACTGAATGGAAACAAAATGCTGAAGAGTTGGCAGCAATGAGTCCGGATCTAAATCTCATTGAACACCTGTGGGAAGATCTTAAAATTGCTGTTGTGAGACAGAATCATTCAAATATGAGAGACCTGGAGTAGTTTGCAAATGAACAGTGGTCCACAATTTCTGTTGTGAGGTATAAGAAGCTTGTTGATGGCTATAGGAAGTGATTGATTGCAGTTATTTATTCCAAAAGAAGTGCAATCAAATATTAAGTTGAGGGTGTCAACAATTTTGTCCAGCCCATTTTGGGGGTTTTAGGGTGAAATGATGTCCAATTTTCCTTTTTTCTCAGTTTTTTTTCTGTTGTCCCAATACACACAAGAAAATAAACATATGTATAGCAAAACTTGTGTTATTGCAATAATTTTCTTTGGAGAAATACTTTATTTTCTGGGAAAATTTCAAGGGTGCCAACATTTTTGGTTAATAATCTTTCTTGGGTTATTGAGGAATTGGCAGTGACCATACAAAAGTATACATATATTACATACGTTGGAATCAGTTGTTATGTATATATATATATATATATATATATATATATATATATATATAATAATAAATAAAAGATCTATGAAAATGAACAAATGAAAGTCAGACATTGCTTTTCCACCATGCTTCCACAGAATTAAAAAAAAAAAATAAAACTCATGAAATAGGCTTGGACAGAAATGATGGTACCCCTGAAAATAATGTGAGAAAAGGGACATGCTAAATCAAGGGGTGTCCACTAACTAGCATCACAGGTTTCTACAATCTTGGAATCAGTGAGAGGGCCTGTATATAGGGCTACAGATACTCACTGTGCTGTTTGGTGACATCGTGTGTATCACACTCAACATGGACCAAAGGAAGCGAAGGAAAGAATTGTCTGAGGAGATTAGAAAGAAAATTATAGACAAACATATTAAAGATAAAAGTTATAAAACCTTGTACAACCCCTGGCAAAAATTATGGAATCACTGGCCTTGGAGGATGCTCATTCAGTTGTTTAATTTTGTAGAAAAAAATGTAGCTCACAAACATGGCACAAAGCTACAGTCATTTAAAATGGCAACTTTCTGGCCTTAAGAAACACTAAAAGAAATCAAGGACAAAAAATGTGGTAGTCAGTAATGGTTACTTTTTTAAACCAGGCATAGGGAAAAAAATTATGGATTCCCTCAATTCTGAGGAAAAATTATGAAATCACCCTGTAAATTTTCATACCCAAAAATAACACCTGCATCAAATTAGATCTGCTCGTTAGTCTGCATCTAAAAAGGAGTGATCACGCCTTGGAGAGCTGTTGCACCAAGTGGACTGACATGAATCATGGCTCCAACACAAGAGATGTCAATTGAAACAAAGGAGAGGATTATCAAACTTTTAAAAGAGGGTAAATCATCATGCAATGTTGCAAAAGATGTTGGTTGTTCACAGTCAGCTGTGTCTAAAATCTGGACCAAATACAAAGAACATGGGAAGGCTGTTAAAGGAAAACATACTGGTAGACCAAGGAAGACATCAAAGTGTCAAGACTGGAAACTTCAAGCAATATGTCTCCAAAACAGGGAATGCACAACAAAACAAATGTGGAATAAATGGGTGGAAACTGGAGTCAACGTCTGTGACCGAACTGTAATAAACTGCCTAAAGGAAATGGGATTTACATACAGAAAAGCTAAATGAAAGCCATCATTAACACCTAAACAGAATAAAAAAATGTTACAATGGGCTAAGGAAAAGCAATCGTGGACTGTGGATGACTGGATGTAAGTCATATTCAGTGATGAATCGCGAATCTGCATTGGGCAAGGTAATAATCTTGGAACTTTTGTTTGGTGCCATTCCAATGAGATTTATAAAGATGACTTCCTGAAGAGAACATGCAAATTTCCACAGTCATTGATGATATGGGGCTGCATGTCAGGTAAAGGCACTGGGGAGATGGCTGTCATTACAGCTTCAATAAATGCACAATAAATGCACAAGTTTATGTTGATATTTTGGACACTTTGGACACACAATTGAAAGGATGTTTGGGGATGATGAAATCATTTTTTCAAGATGATAATGCATCCTGCCATAGAGCAAAAATTGTGAAAACATTCCTTGAAAAAGACACATAAGATCAATGTCATGGCCTGCAAACAGTCTGGATCTCAATCCAATTGAAAATCTTTGGTGGAAGTTGAAGAAAATGATCCATGACAAGGCTCCAACCTGCAAAGCTGATCTGGCAACAGCAATCAGGGAAAGTTGGAGCCAGATTGATGAAGTGTACTGTAGTCAGAGGTGGTGCAACAAAATACTAGTGATGTGTTGGAGTGTTTTTTTGTTAGTTTGTTTTTCATAATTCCATAATGTTTTCCTCAGAATTGAGTGAATCCTTAATTTTTTCTCCTATGCTTGGTTAAAAAAGTAACCATTACTGACTATCACATTTTTGGTTCTTGATTTCTTTTAGTGTTTCTTAACGCCAGAAAGTTGCCATTTGAAATGACTTTAGTTTTGTGCCATGTCTGTGATCTGCTTTTTTTCTACAAAATTAAACAACTGAATGAACATCCTCCAAGGCCGGTGATTCCATAATTTTTGCCAGGGGTTGTACAAGCAGCTTGATGTTCCAGTGACTAAAGTTGCACATATTATTCAAAAATTTAAGATTCATGGGACTGTAGCCAACCTCCCTATATGTGGCCGCAGGTGGAATGTTGATGACAAATCAAAGAGATGGATAATACGAATGGTAACAAAAGAGCCCAGAAAAACTTCTAAACAGATTAAAGGTGAACTTCAAGCTCAAGGAACATCAGTGTCAAATCGCACCACCCATCGTTGTATGAGCCAAAGTGGACTTCATGGGAGACGACCAAGGAGGAGGACACCATTCTTGAAAAAAAATCATAAAAAAGCCAGACTGGAATTTGCCAAACTACATGTTGACAAGCCAGAAAACTTCTGGGAGAATGTCCTATGAACAGATGAGACAAAAATGGAACTTTTTGGCAAGGCACATCAGCTCTATGTTCACAGACGGAAAAATGAAGTATATAAAGAAAAGAACACTGTCCCTACTGTGAAACATGGAGGAGGCTCTGTTATGTTCTGGGGCTGCTTTGATGCATCTGGCACATAGTGTCTAGAGCCAGGTGTTATCAACATTGGCATTCATTGACTGTGAGTATGCTGCTAACTTTATTGATTCGGGACTGGTTCTGAAGTTAGGGTAAGGGGCAGTTAGTTTAAAAAGACCCATTCAAATCATCGCCCTTGATAAGACACCGTTAGCTCACAATTTGGTCAAGACGGTGGATTTCACTCTCCAAGTGGGGGGCACTCCACTCTGAATCCATCTCCTGTTTTGTGTTGGATAATTTACCTGCTGGATTGGTACTGGGGTTTCCATGGTTGCAGACTCACAATCCAGTTATTGATTGGTGTCTGAAGAGGATTATGAAATGGAGTCCCAACTGGTCCAAGACATGTCTAAAAAAGGTACAAATATGCTCTGCAGGTCTGGAGTGTCTTCCGGGGTACTTGAAGGACTTCTGAGATGTGTTCTCAGAAAAAGAGGTAGAGATACTACCTCCCCATCATCCCTATGATTGTTCTATTGACCTTATTCCTAGCGCCAAATTGCCAAAAGCTCGCCTTAACAATTGTAGAGGCCTAAGTGGGCTGCCATGAAAGAATATGTTAACGAGAGTTTAGAGAAAGGTCGTATCTGTGCTTCCTCCTCCCCTGTAGCTGCTGGATTTTTCTTTGTTAAAAAGAAAGATGGGAGTCTCCATCCTTGCCTTGATTTCCGAGAACTAAACAAGATCACTTACCCACTTCCACTCATCCCCAACCTATATAATCAGCTTCTGGGAGTGTGTTTTCTAAACTTGATCTTAGAGGGGCTTACAATTTGATATGCATCCGGAAGGGTGATGAGTGGAAAACTGCGTTTTTAATGTCTGAGGGTCTGTTTGAAAACCTTGTCATGCCTTTTGGATTATTTAATGCACCTGCTGTGCTTAAAAATTTTATAAATGATATTTTCTCTGTTTGCACTGGAAGATTTGTTGTAATATACCTCGATGACATTTTAATTTTTTCTCGCCAGACTTGGACACTCACCAGAAACATGTCCGTGTGGTGTTACAGAGACTGAGGGAGAACTCTGTTTGCTAAATAAGAGAAATGTGTTTTTTTTCTGTTCAGGAAATCTCTTTCTTGGGGTTTATCTTGTCAGCAGAAGGGTTTAAGATGGACCCTGGGAAGGTGCAGGCCATAATTGATTGGATTCAACCTCGTGATCTTAAGGCTTTCCAGCGTTTTCTGGGATTCGCCAACTATTATAGAAAATGTATTAAGGGGTTTTTACAAATTGCTAAACCACTTAATGACATTACACGTAAGGGGGCAAATCTAAAGGTTTGGTCACCGAGTGCTGTCAGGGCTTTTGAAAGATTAAAATTGTTTTATGTCCGCACCCATTCTGATCCAATCTGATCTCCAAGAACCATTCATTGTGGAGGTGGATGCTTCAGAGATCGGAGTGGGGGCAGTCTTATCGGAGGGACCCAAAACTCTGACTAACCTGCATCCATGTGCTTTTCTTTCTAAAAAATTTTCACCGGCGGAGAGAAATTATGATGTTGGGAATCGGGAATTACTTGCTATCAAATTGGCCTTTGAGGAATGGAGGCATTTTTTGGAGGGGGCGGTTCATCCAGTTACAATGAACACAGATCACAAGAATTGAATAGGCTAAAAGGTTAACTCCTAAACAGGCCAGATGGTCCTTATTTTTCTCTCGATTTAATTTTTCTATTACGTTCAGGCCAGGGTCTAAGAATGTGAAAGCTGATGCCTTATCTCATAGTCTAGATTCCATTTCTCCTCCAGAACCTCCATCCTCCATTATTCCTCAGGGTATTGTGGTGTCTATAGTAACCTCGGAGCTGGAAGAGGAGATCCTTAAAGCCCAGTAGGTGGCTCCTTCTACTTCCCCATGGTACAAATTATTTGTGCCTGTGTACCTAAGATTGTGGGTGTTACAGGAATTTTATGATTGCATTTTATTAATAATAATAATAATAATAATCTTTATTTGTATAGTGCCAACATATTCTGCAGCACTTTACAGTTACACAGTTTCAAACACAACAGTCATAAGTAACAGGGTTAACAATAATATAAGATTAAAGCAAAATAAAACAACCCTGCTTGTGAGAGCTTACAATCTACAATAAGGCGGGGGAGATACAAAGTACAGGTGTGTATTTACAATTATGTATTTACAATGAAGGTCCAGCCATTTTTAGGGGATGGGGATAGGTGGAGATAGTGAATGGGCTACACACACACACTTACACATAAAATGACTTTGATTAGGGAACGTGATAGGCTGCTCTGAACAAATGTGTTTTGAGGGAGCGCCTAAACTGTGCAAGTTGTGGCTGGTCCTAATTTCTTGGGGTAGAGCATTCCAGAGGATTGGCGCAACGCGTGAGAAGTCTTGGAGTCGGGAGTGGGAGGTACGGATTAGTGCAGAGGTTAGTCGAAAGTCGGCTAGTCCGATAGACAAAAAATGAGGGAGGAGATGTAAGGGGGTACCGCACTGTGGAGAGCTTTGTGGGTGAGAACAGGTACTTTGAATTGGATCCTATAATGAATGGGCAGCCAGTGTAACGACTGGCGAAGAGCGGACGCGTCCGAGTACCGATTAGCCAGATGGACAACCCTGGCTGCTGTATTAAGGATAGATTGGAGAGGGGAAAGTTGAGTGAGGGGGAGGCCAATTAATAGAGTATTACAGTAGTCCAGACAGGAGTGGATCAGGGTTTTTGTTGTTTCTGGAGCACCCCCAGACGCAGGGCCGCGGGGTACTTGGTACCGGGCCTCTCTGTCTCAGTTCTGGGGTTGTCACGGTGGCTAGACCCGGTCCATGACCCTGCTAAGGGGCGTCCAATGAAAGTTGTAAGTGTTGGTGAGTGGTGCAGGTCGCGATGAATAACGAGGACACAGGGTTGCAGTCTCTTTACCTCTTTACTGAAGGCTTCAAGGTCCTCAATCCAGAGTACGGTTAACAGGGCTGTCTGAGACCGGCCAGTCCGATGGCACCTCCAGAGTTCCCTTTGCAGGTGGAAATCTGTGCCTACCTTCTAGCGCCTGTGTGTTGTAGTACTTCCCTGCTGAGCACCACGGGATAGTCCTCACAACTGTTGTGTCTGTTCCTGATGTTCTTTCCCACAACTTATGTCTGTTCTGATGTTCTTCTCCATCCCCCAGATGATATGGATAGGATGCACCCGTATGACGGGTAGGCCTGGAGTTCTTCCGGGACCCTAGTGACGCCCCTCTCCCACAGTTGCCCCCTATGTCTGCTTAGGTGATTTAGGTGAGACAGCCAAACTATAATTAACTGTCCTGCCATTGGTTTGAAGTAATGCTTGGAGCTTAATACTTCCTCGGCGTTCCGGCCACCGGCTACGCGCCTCAGTAGGATGTTGCCTCGATCTTACAGCACGACTCCTACTGGTGTTATATCCTTTTTGCTTTGATCTCGTTTCTCACTCTCCACAATAAACCTCGCTTCTTGTCCTTTCTTGAGATAGCGCCGCGATGTAGTGCAGGCGCGGTTCCTTAACGTTCTGTCCTTTTCGCTAGACCTCTGTCAGGATCCCACCCCTGACAGGGACCCCCCTGAATCTTCCCCTGCAACACCCTCTGCCACAGGATGTTTCCTGGTTCCAACCCAGTCAGCTTCTCTCTAACTTTCTATCTAACCCCCAGTTTTACCAGATTGTGAGGAGTGGCCTAATACATAGCACCCTTAGCTCCCCCTGGAGGCCAGACTATGAAGTGTATTGGTGTCTGTGATACCTGGTCAGGTGAACTCCTTCAGTGCCATCAGATATACCATCACTCCCCTTAGCGGCGGAGCGACAGTATTGCAACGACCAGGACTCTGGGGTGCTGCATTTCCATGGTGAGAAAAGGGCGGATTCTAGAGAAGTTCTTTAGGTGTAAGCGGCAAGAGCGGGCAAGAGATTGTATATGGGAGGTGAAGGAGAGATTGGTGTCAAACATAAGACCCAGACAGCGCACCTGCTGCAGGGGTGTTATTATGGTGCCACCCACGGAGAGGGAAATGTCAGATTTAGGGAGGTTAGTAGATGGCAGAAGTAGAAGAAGTTCGATTTTGGAAAGGTTGAGTTTCAGATAGAGAGTGAACATGATGTTGGGGACTGCAGACAGACAGTCATTGAGGTTATGTAGTACAGCAGGGGTAAGGTCAGAGGATGACATGTATAGTTGTGTGTCATCACCATAAAGATGGTACTGAGAGCCAAATCTGCTGATGATCTGTCCAATTGGGGCCGTGTAGAGGGAGAAGAGAAGGGGGCCAAGGACTGAGCCCTGAGGTACCCCAACAGTGAGAGGAAGAGGAGATGAAGTGGAGCCAGTGAACAGAACACTGAAGGAGTGGTCAGAAAGATAGGAAGAGAACCAGGAGAGGGCAGTGTCCTTAATGCCTAGTGACTGGAGCCTAGAGAGTAGGAGAAAGTGGTCAACAGTGTCGAAAGCTGCAGAGAGGTTGAGAAGAATGAGCAGAGAGTGGTCACCGTAACATTTTGCTGTCAGAAGGTCATTTGTCACTTTTATGAGTGCAATTTCTGTCGAATGTAGGGGGAGGAAACCGGACTGTGAAGGGTCTAGGAAGGAATGAGTGGAGAGGTAATGGGTAAGGAGTAGATCAGGTGCTCCAAGAGTTTAGACATGAAGGGGAGATTGGAGACTGGTCTGTAGTTGTTTGTGCAGGATGGGTTAAGGGCGGGTTTCTTTAATAATGGAGTAATGATAGAATGTTTGAAGGAGGAGGGGAAAATGCCAGAGGAGAGGGAGAGATTAAAGATTGTAGTTAGGTGCGTTGTGACGAGTGGAGAGAGAGACTGGAGGTAATGTGAGGGAATGGGGTTAGTAGTGCATGCAGTTGGACGAGAAGAGAGGAGCTTGGAGACTTCTTCTTCTGTGATGGGATAGAATATGGAGAGTGAGCCAGGGGAAATGAGGAGAGGGATGGGAGTCACTGCTCCTGTGGGCTGGGAGCAGATTTCCTGATGGATATTATCTATTTTCTCTAGTGGGAGGCCAGGTCATCAGCACATATGTCTGTGATAGGGGCTTGTGCTTTTGGCCTGAGGAGGGAATGAAAGGTGTCTTGGGGTTGTTGGATAGTGAGGTGATCAGAGTGGTGAAGTAAGTCTCTTTGGTGAGGTGAAGGGCAGAATTTTAGGTTCTTAACATAAATTTAAAGTGGATGAAGTCTTCTGGTGTGCAAGTTTTCCTCCATAAGCGTTCAGCACAGAATAGAGCATCGTTGGATAAATCGGATTTGCAATGTGAACCAGGGCTGTTTTACTCTGCTTTGGAGGTTCTGAGGGTGAGGGGAGCTAATTGGTCAAGGGTGCTTCTAAGAGTGTTGTTGTACTGATGTACAGCCAGATCAGGACAGGAAAAAGAGGAGATTTGTTGTGAATTTGGATTCTGGGCTCCCCCGGTGGCTACTGGTGGAATTGAACTTGTGACATCATCTTCCCTGTTCACCTGTTCTGATTAGATCTGGGTGTCGCTATATAACCTGGCTTCTCTGTTAGATGCTTGCCGGTCAACAATGTTATCAGAAGCCTCTCTGTGCTTGTTCCTGCTCCCAGACATCTACTAGATAAGTTGGACATTCGTCCATGTTTTGTTTTTGTATTTTGGTTCCAGTTCACAGCTGCAGTTTCGTTACTGTGTCTGGAAAGCTCTTGTTGATCAGGAATTGCCACTCTGGTATTATGAGTTAATGCCAGAGTCCTAAAGTAATTTCTGGATGTGTTTTGTTAGGGTTTTCTACTGACCATGAAAGTATGCTTTCTGTCTTCTGCTATCTAGAAAGCGGACCTCAAATTTGCTAAAACTATTTTCCTGCTGCGTTTGTTGTTTCATCTCATATCACCGCCAATATATGTGGGGGGCCTCTGTCTCCTTTTTGGGCATTTCTCTAGAGGTGAGTCAGGTCTTATATTTCCCTCTGCTAGCATTATTTAGTTCTCCGGCCGGCGCTGGGCATATAGGGATAAAAAGTAGGACATGCTACCTGGCTACTTCTAGATGATGCGGTAGGTTTAGTTCATGGTCAGTATAGTTACATCTTCCAAGAGCTTGTTCCTATAGAGGCTTATGCTAGTTCTCTGGCCATGGAGATCATGACAGTTTGACCGGCCCACTAAAGGGTTAAAATCCTTGGCTGAGAAAGGAGAGAAATAAGAAGTCTGCTGAGAGTTTTTTTTTTTTTTTTTTTTTTTTCCTCTGTGCTCTTAATTGGATCACTTGCCAGTCTGTCTATGCTGCAGTCTTTCTTTTTTTTCTCTCTCCTTATAATCTTTGAATGGCTTTGTGTTCACCTGTTAATAATGGATCTTCAGAGTGTAACTGCAGGTTTGAATAATCTCACCACGAAAGTACAAAATTTGCAAGATTTTATTATTCATGCTCCGGTATCTGAGCCGAGAATTCCTTTGCCGGAATTCTTCTCAGGGAATAGATCTAGCTTTCAGAATTTTAGAAATAATTGTAAGCTATTTTTGTCCCTGAAATCTCGTTCTGCTGGAGACCCTGCACAGCAGGTTGGGATTGTGATTTCCTTGCTCCGCGGCGACCCTCAAGACTGGGCTTTTGCATTGGCACCAGGGGATCCTGCGTTGCGCAATGTGGATGCGTTTTTTTTTGGCCTTGGGCTTGCTGTATGAGGAACCTCATTTGGAACTTCAGGCAGAAAAAACTTTGATGTCCCTATCGCAGGGGCAAGATGAAGCTGAAATTTACTGCCAAAGATTCCGTAAATGGTCTGTGCTTACTCAGTGGAATGAGTGTGCCTTGGCGGCTACTTTCAGAGAGGGTCTCTCTGATGCCATTAAGGATGTTATGGTGGGGTTCCCTGTGCCTGCGGGTCTGAATGAGTCCATGACAATGGCCATTCAGATCGATAGGCGTCTGCGGGAGCGCAAACCAGTGCACCATCTGGCGGTGTCCACTGAGAAGACGCCAGAAAGCATGCAGTGTGATAGAATTCTGTCCAGAAGCGAGCGGCAGAATTTTAGACGGAAAAATGGGTTGTGTTTCTATTGTGGGGATTCTACTCATGTTATATCAGCATGCTCTAAGCGTACTAAAAAGCTTGATAAATCCGTTTCCATTGGCACTTTACAGTCTAAATTTATTTTGTCTGTGACCCTGATTTGCTCTTTGTCATCTATTACTACTGACGCCTATATCGACTCTGGCGCCGCTTTGAGTCTTATGGATTGGTCCTTTGCCAATCGTTGTGGGTATGATTTAGAGCCTTTGGAAACTCTTATTCCTCTGAAGGGGATTGACTCCACCTCATTGGCTAATAATAAACCACAATACTGGACACAAGTGACTATGTGTATTAATCCGGATCACCAGGAGACTATTCGTTTTCTAGTGCTGTATAATCTACATGAGGATTTGGTGCTGGGATTGCCATGGCTGCAGTCTCACAACCCAGTCCTTGACTGGAGAGCTATGTCTGTGTTGAGCTGGGGATGTAAGGGGACTCATGGGGACGTACCTTTGGTGTCCATTTCATCATCTATCCCCTCTGAAATCCCTGAGTTCCTGTCTGACTATCGTGACGTCTTTGAAGAACCCAAGCTTGGTTCACTACCTCCGCACCGTGAGTGCGATTGTGCTATAGATTTAATTCCGGGTAGTAAATACCCAAAGGGTCGTTTATTTAATCTGTCTGTGCCTGAACATACTGCTATGCGAGAATATATAAAGGAGTCCTTGGAAAAGGGACATATTCGTCCATCGTCATCTCCCTTAGGAGCCGGTTTTTTCTTTGTGTCAAAAAAAGACGGCTCTTTGAGACCATGTATTGATTATCGGCTTTTGAATAAAATCACGGTTAAATATCAATACCCATTGCCGTTGCTGACTGATTTGTTTGCTCGCATAAAGGGGGCCAAGTGGTTCTCTATGATTGATCTCCGTGGGGCGTATAATTTGGTGCGGATCAGGCAGGGGGATGAGTGGAAAACCGCATTTAATACGCCCGAGGGCCACTTTGAGTATTTGGTGATGCCTTTTGGTCTTTCTAATGCCCCTTCAGTCTTCCAGTCCTTTATGCATGATATTTTCCGCGATTTTTTGGATAAATTTATGATAGTGTATCTGGATGATATTCTGATTTTTTCGGATGACTGGGACTCTCATGTCCGGCAAGTTAAGAGGGTTTTTCAGGTTTTGCGGTCTAATTCTCTGTGTGTCAAGGGTTCTAAGTGCGTTTTTGGGGTTCAGAGAATTTCCTTTTTGGGATATATTTTTTCTCCCTCTTCCATTGAGATGGATCCTGTCAAGGTTCAAGCTATTTGTGATTGGACGCAGCCCTCTTCTCTTAAAAGTCTTCAGAAATTTTTGGGCTTTGCCAACTTTTATCGTCGATTTATTTCTGGTTTTTCGGATGTCGTTAAGCCATTGACCGATTTGACTAGACAGGGTGCTGATGTTGCTAATTGGTCCCCTGATGCTGTGGAGGCCTTTCAGGAGCTTAAGCGCTGTTTTTCTTCTGCCCCTGTGTTGCGTCAGCCTGATGTGACTCTTCCTTTTCAGGTTGAGGTCGACGCTTCTGAGATCGGAGCTGGGGCAGTGTTGTCGCAGAAAAGTTCTGACTGCGCCGTGATGAGGCCTTGTGCCTTCTTTTCCCGTAAATTTTCGCCCGCTGAGCGGAATTATGATGTTGGGAATCGGGAGCTTTTGGCCATGAAGTGGGCGTTTGAGGAGTGGCGCCATTGGCTCGAGGGGGCCAGACATCAGGTGGTGGTATTGACTGACCACAAAAATTTGATTTATCTTGAGACCGCCAGGCGCCTGAATCCTAGACAGGCGCGCTGGTCATTGTTTTTTTCTCGGTTTAATTTTGTGGTATCGTACCTACCGGGTTCTAAGAATGTTAAGGCGGATGCCCTTTCTAGGAGTTTTGAGCCTGATTCACCTGGCAACTCTGACCCCACAGGTATTCTTAAGGAGGGAGTTATCTTGTCAGCCGTTTCTCCAGACCTGCGGCGGGCCTTGCAGGAGTTTCAGGCGGATAGACCGGATCGTTGTCCGCCTGATAGGCTGTTTGTTCCTGATGATTGGACCAGTAAAGTCATCTCTGAGGTGCATTCTTCTGCGTTGGCAGGTCATCCTGGAATTTTTGGTACCAGGGATTTGGTGGCAAGATCCTTCTGGTGGCCTTCCCTGTCACGAGATGTGCGAGGCTTTGTGCAGTCTTGTGACGTTTGTGCTCGGGCCAAGCCTTGTTGTTCTCGGGCTAGTGGATTATTGTTGCCCTTGCCTATTCCTAAGAGGCCTTGGACACACATCTCGATGGATTTTATTTCAGATCTGCCTGTTTCTCAGAAGATGTCTGTCATCTGGGTGGTGTGTGACCGTTTTTCTAAGATGGTTCATTTGGTTCCCCTGCCCAAATTGCCTTCTTCTTCCGAGTTGGTGCCCCTGTTTTTTCAAAATGTTGTTCGTTTGCATGGTATTCCTGAGAATATCGTTTCTGACAGAGGAACCCAATTTGTGTCTAGATTTTGGCGGGCATTTTGTGCTAGGATGGGCATAGATTTGTCTTTTTCGTCTGCTTTTCACCCTCAGACTAATGGCCAGACCGAGCGGACTAATCAGACCCTGGAGACATATCTGAGGTGTTTTGTGTCTGCTGACCAGGATGATTGGGTTGCTTTTTTGCCATTGGCGGAGTTCGCCCTCAATAATCGGGCCAGCTCTGCCACCTTGGTTTCCCCGTTTTTCTGTAATTCGGGGTTCCATCCTCGATTTTCCTCCGGTCAGATGGAATCCTCGGATTGTCCTGGAGTGGATGCGGTGGTGGAGAGATTGCATCATATCTGGGGGCAGGTGATGGACAATTTAAAGTTGTCCCAGGAGAAGACTCAGCTTTTTGCCAACCGTCACCGTCGTGTTGGTCCTCGGCTTTGTGTGGGAGATTTGGTGTGGTTGTCTTCTCGTTTTGTCCCTATGAGGGTCTCGTCTCCTAAGTTTAAGCCTCGGTTCATCGGTCCGTATAAAATATTGGAGATTCTTAACCCTGTTTCCTTCCGTTTGGACCTCCCTGCATCCTTTTCTATTCATAACGTTTTTCATCGGTCGTTATTGCGCAGGTATGAGGCACCGGTTGTGCCTTCCGTTGAGCCTCCTGCTCCGGTGTTGGTTGAGGGTGAGTTGGAGTACGTTGTGGAAAAAATCCTAGACTCCCGTGTTTCCAGACGGAGACTCCAGTATCTGGTCAAGTGGAAGGGATATGGCCAGGAGGATAATTCTTGGGTCACTGCATCTGATGTTCATGCCTCTGATCTGGTTCGTGCCTTTCATAGGGCCCATCCTGATCGCCCTGGTGGTTCTGGTGAGGGTTCGGTGCCCCCTCCTTGAGGGGGGGGTACTGTTGTGAATTTGGATTCTGGGCTCCCCCGGTGGCTACTGGTGGAATTGAACTTGTGACATCATCTTCCCTGTTCACCTGTTCTGATTAGATCTGGGTGTCGCTATATAACCTGGCTTCTCTGTTAGATGCTTGCCGGTCAACAATGTTATCAGAAGCCTCTCTGTGCTTGTTCCTGCTCCCAGACATCTACTAGATAAGTTGGACATTCGTCCATGTTTTGTTTTTGTATTTTGGTTCCAGTTCACAGCTGCAGTTTCGTTACTGTGTCTGGAAAGCTCTTGTTGATCAGGAATTGCCACTCTGGTATTATGAGTTAATGCCAGAGTCCTAAAGTAATTTCTGGATGTGTTTTGTTAGGGTTTTCTACTGACCATGAAAGTATGCTTTCTGTCTTCTGCTATCTAGAAAGCGGACCTCAAATTTGCTAAAACTATTTTCCTGCTGCGTTTGTTGTTTCATCTCATATCACCGCCAATATATGTGGGGGGCCTCTGTCTCCTTTTTGGGCATTTCTCTAGAGGTGAGTCAGGTCTTATATTTCCCTCTGCTAGCATTATTTAGTTCTCCGGCCGGCGCTGGGCATATAGGGATAAAAAGTAGGACATGCTACCTGGCTACTTCTAGATGATGCGGTAGGTTTAGTTCATGGTCAGTATAGTTACATCTTCCAAGAGCTTGTTCCTATAGAGGCTTATGCTAGTTCTCTGGCCATGGAGATCATGACAGAGATTAGGGACAAAGATGAGGGTAGGGAGTCAGAAAATGGAGTGCGCTGGGGTGGGTGAGGATTTGTGAGCGTGAAGGAGAGAATGTTGGAGATTGAACAGAGCCGGACAAAGACCAGGTCAAGGGTGGTACCGTCTTTGTGTGTTTCAGAGGTTGAGATCTGTGAGAGTCCTAGAGAAGTGGTTAGTGATAGAGGCTGGGATGCAGATGTGGAAGTGGGGCTGTTAATGGGGATGTTGAAGTCTCCCAGGATAAGGGTTGGTAGTTCTGAGGACATGAAGTGCGGCAGCCAGGTAGAGAAATGGTCCAGAAAGCCAGTGGGTGAGCCTGGAGGCCGGTATATGATCGCTACTCTGAGGGAGAAGGGACGGAAGAGCCTAATGGTGTGGACCTCAAACGAAGGGAATGAGAGTGACGGAACTGGTGGGGATGACCTGGAAAGTGCATTGTGGGGACAGGAGTATGCCGACTCCACCACCATGTCTGTTTGTAGGTCTCGGGGAATGGAAGAATTGTAATTCACCATGAGAAATGGCAGCAGGGGAGACAGTGTTTTAAGTGGTCATCCTGGGGTTACTGCCACAAGGAAAGCCTTCGCTAGACTTTTTTGGTGGCCATCCATGCATAAGGATATTAAAGGGAACCTGTCACCCCCAAAATCGAAGGTGAGCTAAGCCCACCGGCATCAGGGGCTTATCTACAGCATTCTGTAATGCTGTAGATAAGCCCCCGATGTATCCTGAAAGATGAGAAAAAGAGGTTAGATTATACTCACCTGGGCAGGCAGTCTGCTCTGATGGGAGTCACGGTCCGGGGCCTCCCATCTTCTTACGATGATGTCCTCTTCACGCTGCGGCTCTGGCGTACTTTGTCTGCCCTGTTGAGGGCAGAGCAAAGTACTGCAATGCGCAGGTGCTGGGAAATGTCAGAGAGGCCCGGTGCCTGCAGGGACGAAGTACACCTGCGCCGAAGCTGCAGCGTGAAGACAAGAAGAGGATGTCATCATAAGAAGATGGGAGGCCCCGGACCGGACCACGACGCCCATCGGAATAGAACAGGGACCGCCCCTGGGTGAGTATAATCTAATCTCTTTTTCTCATCTTTCAGGATACAGCAGGGGCTTATCTACAGCATTACAGAATGCTGTAGATAAGCCCCTGATGCCAGTGGGCTCAGCTCACCTTCGATTTTGGGGGTGACAGGTTCCCTTTAAGGATTTTTTATCTACTTGTGAAGTCTGTGCACACGCCAGAGTCAGTCATAGCCGGTCGGCTGTGGAATTGGCTCCATTGTCTATTCCAGAAAGACCATGGACTCATTTGTCCATGGATTTCATTACTGATTTGCCTCTGTCTGATGGGGAGACTGCTATTTGGGTGGTAGTTGATCGATTCAGCAAACAGGCTCATTTTTTTCCTTTCTTAGGATTATCTAATACAGAGACACTCTCCAGGTTGTTCATCTCTCATATTGTAAGATTACATGTGATCCAGGGGAATACAATTTGTGTCTAAATTTTGGAGAGCTTTTTGCAATAAACTAGGAATTGACTTATCATTTTCATCTGCTTACCACCCTGAAAAACCAATGGTCAGACTAAGAGAACAAACAATCTTTGGAACAGAGTTTAAGGTGCTTTGTAATAGCGCAACAGGATGACTGGTCTTCATTTTTACCTCTCGCTGAGTTTGCTTTCAGCAGTCGTGTAAACCAATCTACCGAAACCTCGCCATTCTTCTCTAATTATGGTTTTCATCCCCATGTTGGCAAATTTTCTAGGATTAGTTCTTAATGCCCTGCGGTGGAGTTCACCGTGCAAAGACTTGGGGATGTCTGGAGGGAGGTTCAAAAGAATATTAGGACTGCTCAGATTAACAAAAAACAAAAGGCCCATAGAAGACGGTCGGTGGGTCCTGCTTTTAAGATTGGGGACAAGGTTTGGTTGTCGTCTAGGAACATTAAACTTAAAGTACCGTCGGCGAAGTTGGGTCCAAAGTTTATTGGTCCATATGAGATCCTAGAGGTGGTCAATCCTGTGGCATTTAGTTTAAAGTTTCCTCCATCCCTTCGCATCCCTAACGTAATCCATAAATCCCTATAAAAGGAGTATGTCCCTTCTGCATTGTCTGCCTCATCACCGCCTCCTCTGATTTCTGTACATTGTGGCCTGGAATATGAGGTTCAGAGGGTTGTGGATTCTCGGAGGGTCTGTTATTCCCTCCAGTACCTCATCCACTGGAGGGGATCCGGACAAGAGGAGAGATTCTGGGTCCCTGCTCGAGATGTGAAGGTCAATCAGTTAGTCAGGGCCTTCCATCTAAAATTTAATGGGAAGCCTGGGGGTCCGGTGGCCCCCATAGAAGAGGGGGTACTGTCACGGTTCCACCCTTCAGGGTGTGTGGGATGCAGTTACTGACAGCTCGGCCGTCCAATCTGGTATAGGGGTGTGCTGAAGGTGTCAGTACTGTGACTGACAGCTTGGCCATCCAATGTGGTATAGGGACGTGCTGAGCTGTCAATGTGTTGACTGACAGCTCGACAATCCAATCTGAGACTGTGAGGCGTAGGGTGTCTCATGTGTTCATTATTCCACTTAATGGCCATGCTTATTAACTGAGCTGAGTTTCCCAGAACACTGCCAGATGTGCATTCATCTTGTGATTTTTGTGCTGTGCTCTCTGTGTCTGAGTTCTATATGTTTGATCTGTTGCCTGAACTTGGACTTTGTTCTGACTACCCTCCTGTTTAACCCCTTCAGCTCTGATCTGTTATCCTCCCGATACTCTGACCTTGGAACATTACCTGACTATGCTTTTGTCTCTTCATTCTGTTTATGATGTACTCTCCTAGCTTCTGACCTTGGACCCCTTGACCACTCTGACTCACAGTTAGCCATGAGAAGTGTCTAGAAGTCAGCAGACAGGTAACAGAGGCAATGGAAGCCACAGGCAGACAGGAGATGTCCTGGAGACTGCAGACAGGTAGCAGGGGTACTGGAAGCCACAAACAGACAGGTAACTGAGGTCCTGGATGATGCAAGCAGACAGAAGACATCCTGTAGACGGCAGACAGGTTGCAGAAGTCCTGGAAGACATTGGCGGACAGGAGACATCCTTGAAACCATAGGTGAACACATATGGAGGACTTAGATGACCAGGAAGAAGTAGCCGAGGTACTGGAAGCTGTAGCCAGGCAGGATACATCAGGCAGACTGTAGACAAGTAGCAGAGGTCATGGAACCTACAGGCGGACAGGTAACTGAGGCACTGGATGCCACATGCAGCCAGGAGATGTCCTGGAGACTGCAGACTAGTTGCAGAGGTACTGAAAGCTGCAGGCAGACAGTTATCTGAGGTACTGGAAGTCCAAAGCAGCCAGGAGACTCCTGGAGACCGCAAACAGCTTGCAGAGGTACTGAAAGCCACAGGTAGACAGATAACTAAAGGCCCCGTCTCACATAGCGAGATCGCTAGCGAGATCGCTGCTGAGTCACAAGTTTTGTGACGCAACAGCGACCTCAGTAGCGATCTCGCTATGTGTGACACATACCAGCGATCAGGCCCCTGCTGCGAGATCGCTGGTCGTGTCAGAATGGCCTGGACCTTTTTTTGGTCGTTGAGGTCCCGCTGACATCGCTGAATCGGTGTGTGTGACACCGATCCAGCGATGTCTTCACTGGTAACCAGGGTAAACATCGGGTTACTAAGCGCAGGGCCGCGCTTAGTAACCCGATGTTTACCCTGGTTACCAGCGTAAATGTAAAAAAAAAAAAAACAGTACATACTCACCATCTGATGTCCGTCAGGTCCCTTGGCGTCTGCTTCCTGCTCTGACTGACTGCCGCAAAGTGAGAGCACAGCAGTGACGTCACCGCTGCGCTCTGCTCTCACTGTACGGCACTCAGAGCAGGAAGCAGACGGCAAGAGACCTGACGGGCAACAGATGGTGAGTATGTACTGTTTGGTTTTTTTTACATTTACGCTGGTAACCAGGGTAAACATCGGGTTACTAAGCGCGGCCCTGCGCTTAGTAACTCGATGTTTACCCTGGTTACCCAGGTGCTGCAGGGGGACTTCGGCATCGTTGAAGACAGTTTCAACGATGCCGAAGTCGTTCCCCTGATCGTTGGTCGCTGGAGAGAGCTGTCTGTGTGACAGCTCCCCAGCGACCACACAGCGACGCTGCAGCGATCAGCATCGTTGTCTGTATCGCTGCAGCGTCGCTGTGTGAGACGGGGCCCTAAGATACAGAAAGACACAGGCAGCCAGGAGACATCCTGAAGACCTTAGACAGGGGGCTGTGCACAAGAAAACTAAAAGTCTTAATAGCAAGACATGGGTGTTTATCTTTGTAGTTGATAGATGAATAAAGCTGACCTTAAAAAATGTATATGCATCTTACACCTTTAAATGTCCGTAATGCAAAACACGGCACAAAATTCAATAATCTTCAATTTTTTTATATTTCTTTATTTCTTTCTTTGATGTACAATAACAAATTGTATTGTGGTACCGTGTTAGCCAGAAAAATCGATGTGAATACTTTTCTGCCCAGTGAGGACAGGAGTGATACCTTTATTGGCTAACCAGAAAATAATATGTTTGCAAGCTTTCAGAGCACAGTGGCTCCTTCTTCAGGCAAGATTACAAATAGATTAATAAGAGACAAGCACAACATTTAAAGAATAATACAGGAGGACATTTGTTAGGGGGTGGGAAGTGTGATGAACCATAGATAAGCCATAGTAATCCAATTAGGCATTTTCTTACAAATGGAGAGGCAGTGGGAAAAATGTTCTTAGTTATCTGGAGTCCATCTGGTGGAGGTGTGAATTGTATCCATGTAGTGACTCATAAATCCAGGTGTTAAATTGAGTCCTAATGTACCTTCACACTCAGCAACTTTACAACGAGAACGACAACGATCCGTGACGTTGCAGCGCCCTGGTTAGCGATCTCGTTGTGTTTGACACGCAGCAGCGATCTGGATCCCGCTGTGATATCGCTGGTCGGAGCTAGAAGTCCAGAACTTTATTTGGTCGTCAGATCGGCGTGTTTCGTCGCGTTTGACAGCAAAAGCAACAATGTCAGCAATGTTTTACATGGAGCTAACGACCTGTGGGAATGATAAGTGAGTCACCGTTACGTCACAGGATCGCTCCTGCATCGTTCTGGAGCTGCTGTGTTTGACATCTCTACAGCGACCTAAACAGCGACGCTGCAGCGATCGGCTCGTTGTCTATATCGCTGCAGCGTCGCTGAGTGTGACGGTACCGTTAGTGTCAACGAATTAAACATATTCATTAGTTTGTATTCCCAAATTTTTCTTTCCCTGTGGTCCTTAAAATTACCTTTTAGTATTAAGACTTTTAAGTCTGTCATACTGTGTCCAGGTCCAGAGAAATGTTTTCCCACAGGTGTGTCCATTTCATTCCTGATTGTGTGCCTGTGTAAATTCATCCTAGTTTGTAGTCTTTGCATAGTTCCCCAATATAGATACTTCCAGGGCACCTCGTACATTGTATCATGTACACCACGCTGGAGGACAAGAAAAGGAACCCATGACCTAATAGTCCTGATTTGTGTTTGGTACACGGACTATATCTGTTGGTAATATGTGGGTACACGTTTTGCATTTTTTATTGTTACAGGGGAATGTGCCAGTCACTGATGTTGATGAGAGGACACTTCTGACAAGCAGATTCCTTAAGTTAGGGGGCTGTTTATAGGAGAGAAGTGGTAGTTCTGGGAATATGTATTTCAATTTGTGATCTCTATGGAATATGGGTTGGAGATCAGCACCAATTTTCCTTAGGATGCTCATGTGGGGGTTGTATGTGACCACAAGAGGTACCCTGTTGTTATCCTCTTTCAGTTTGTAATTCAGGAGGCTGTTTCTTGGGATCCTTGTAGCCCTGTGGATCTGCTCATCTATTACCAGTGGATGGTATCCTTGTTGTAGGAATGTATTCCTCAGTGATCGCAGCTGTAGTTCCCTGTCTTTGCTGTCTGAACAGATCCGAATATATCTCAGAGCTTGACTGTAGATGATGGATTTTTTTGTGTGTCTTGGATGAAAGCTGTTCCATCTAAGATAAGCCGAACATTCGGTAGGCTTGTGGTAAATGGATGTCTGTATGGCATTGTCCTTGATGTGTATGGTCATGTCCAGAAAATGTATTTGGGTCTTTGAAACGTTGAGGGTGAGCTTGAAGGTTGGGTGGAACTTGTTGAAGTTATTGTGGAAGGTGAGTAGATCATCTTTTGAGCCTGTCCATATTATTAGCAGGTCATCAATGTAGCGGAAATATGCAAAAAGTTTAACAGAACAAGATGACAAAAATTCTTCTTCTAGTTTCACGATAAATAAATTAGCATATTGTGGGGACATTTTGCTTCCCATGACGCTGCCCATACACTGTTGGTATAAATTGATCCCAAAAGAAAAATAATTGTGATGGAGCACAAACCTGATAAATTGCAGTGTTGGTTCTGTGGCTAGATTGTTCTTTTGAAGGAAATTTTTACATGCCGCAATTCCATCCTCATGAGGAATGTTGGAATAGAGAGACTCTACATCCATGGTGGCTAGTAGCGTGTTCTCTGGAAGTGGGCCCAGCGCTGACAATTTGCAAAGAATATCCGTGGTGTCCTGGATATAGCTGGGTGTGCGCCTCACCAAGGGTTTCAGAATGTTCTCCACCCAACCCCCAACCTGAGATATTCTCAGTTAAAGTCCCAATACCAGAAATGATAGGCCTCCCAGGATTACCTAATTTTCTTTATAAAATATTAATTTTCATTAACATACATTAAACACTTGAAGCATTATTTTTTATAATCATCACTGTGAAAAGTCTCCCATCTGCACTGCGGGATTCCAGCTTCCAAGTTACAGACAGGATGATCCAGGCTCATTGAAGAGAAATCATTAAAAGAGCAGCAGCTAAGCAGAGACACTGTCAGATGATGAACGTGACGTTTCAGATGTCTCCCACTTTCTCAAGCCAGCAATGCTCATCTGGATACCACTCTTAAGACGGCGCACACCACATGACCCAACACCCAAGTACTAAAATTCAAAAGTCACATTATTATAACATACTTCTGCAAATCTTTCCAAAGTGTACAATTTTTTTGGGGGGGCGTTTCCTTGCCATAATGGAGGAAGGCTGCTAATCCCTGAGCTCCTGCTTCCCCAGCCGAATAAAGCCCTGCAACAGCCCAGAAACTGACTTTACCGGAGTCTATGCCTGCTAAACGGAACTTGAGCGCTTTATCTCCAGGGTGGAGAACTCCTTTAAAGCTGAAACAATGGCCCTGAGAGGGGACGTCTCAGCTCTAGCGGGCAGAGTCACACTTACTGACACTACTGTGGAAAATCTCTCCAGCAAGATCCTAGCCCTTGAGGATAAACTGTCAGCCCAGACATCCACCTTTGAGAGCTTTCTAGACCATATGGAGGACTTGGAGAATCGGGAGAGAAGGCAAAATCTGAGAGTGAGGGGTCTACCGGAATCAGTCCAAGCCAGTGACCTAACTGCGACCCTTCAAGCTTTGTTCAACTCCATTAGGAACACTGCCCCAGAGTTGGGTATTGAATTTGACAGAGCTCATAGGTCGCTGGGTCCTCCCCCTGAGGATGGAGGTCTGCCTAGAGACGTGATTTGTCGTTTTCATAGGTACCAAGTGAAGGAAGAAATCCTCAACTGTTCCAGAAAGACCCAGGAGATCCGTTTCCAAGATTGCCAATTACAGTTCCTCTCGGATCTGTCACGGAGAACCCTCCAAAAGAGGAGAGCTCTGCGACCTCTACTTAACCTCCTTCGCCAGAGCCAGATCCCTTATTCTTGGGGATATCCGTTCCGCCTTCAGGTTCGGCGGGGAACCCAGATGGTGTCCTTATCTCACCCCAGGGAGCATCGTTCATTTCTCTCCCTTCTGAACCTCGAGGATCCGGGCCTACAATTCCCTGACTGGCCTTATCCCGTTGGTCAGGATATGGGCCCTATGCCACAGCGCCGAAAGAGGGCGCGTCGCAACCGTGGAAGAGGCCGCACTAGATCTCGTGGTAGAGGACAGAACTGTAATGATGTATCTGAAGACAGCTGATATGCAAGCGTCCAGTATTTTTGGTTCAGTCGGTTGCAGACCCTTAGGTCTTTGGTCTAGTTTTAGGCAGTAATGGCCGTGTTGATGATATATGCTTTGCTCTTTTCCCTTGGTCATTTTCCCTTCCCTCTCCACTATTCCATTCTCTTCCTTCCCCCTTCTTATTCTTCCCCCTCCCTCTCCTCTCCTTTGATTACCCCTTCCCCCCCCCTTTTTTTCTTCTCCCTTTCCCTCCCCCTCTGGTGGTTCGGTTGTACTGGGTAATTTTGTGTATTTTTTTTTGTCTCAGGGAAGTTCGCCGGGGAACATGGTGTGTTATACAGTTATATTGTTTATCGAATCCGTCGGTATATGATTTATTTTGTTATATATTGTTTTGACTTTCTTCCTTTCTTCAGTGGAAAGGACACGACCCATTAAGGGGTTATACGGTTGGTCCAAACCGTGATATTCATGAAACGACTATACCCCATATCTTAAGTAAGAGTTTTTAATTTTCAGCTCCCTCAGGGGTACAATTTACTGCTACATTCCTTTTTTCTTCTATATTTGCCTACTCTTTTTCTCTTCTTTTTCTTCTAATTTGCTGCATCTTGTTTTCTGCTCTCATATCTCAGGTGGCAGGATAACCCCTCTTTGGGGCCTAACGGTTGGGTACTCGACGTTCTATTGAAAAATGGGTTCCTTAAAATTTGGTTCCCTAAATGTACGGGGATTCAATACTCCCCAAAAACGAAGCCACGTACTTTCAGATATGCACAAGCTAGGGGTTCAGATACTTTTTCTTCAAGAAACTCATTTTAGAGCTGACCGGATACCAGTTGTCGGGGGTAAACTTTATGATAGATGGTCCCATAGTTCCAACCCCGAATCGAGGACAAAAGGTGTCTCAATAGCCTTTTGTAAGAATTTAAATATCATATTGATAGACAAGGTCATCGATGAAGGGGGTTGCTATATTTTTATGAAAGTTAAAGTTGCTGAACGGATCCTGACCCTAGTTAACTGGTATCTCCCGAACCGGGAACAGCCTAAGGTCTGCAAGTCTCTATTGTTGAAACTGTCTTCATTTGCAGAGGGCCAGGTTGTGATAGGTGGTGATTTTACCTTTGTCTTTGATCCCAAACTAGATACCTCCTCTGGTCGGGGGGCGGTCCCATCGAGAAAGGTGAGAGCCCTACAAAAATTCTTACTTAAACTACATCTGATAGATGTTTGGAGAATCCTCAATCCTAGAGGTAAGGATTATACTTTCTATTCTACTCCACATAACTCCTACAGCAGAATTGACCTTTTTCTGGTCAGCAGGGGGGTCTTATCTTGGAGGCCTGATGCCAAGATTGGTAATATGGTTCAATCGGATCATTGCCCTATTTTTCTATCTTTGGAGATACCCGGGCTGGCTATGAAAAAATTCTCATGGAAATTGAATGGCAACCTTTTACGAGACACCACCTGTTTGAGTGATTTGAAATCTGACATTGCAGCGTTCGCCCATACTCATGCGTCAGATCCCACACCTCAGGCAATTAAATGGGAAGCACTGAAGTGCATCATGAGAGGCACCTTAATCAAACATGGGGCTAGAATCAAAAAACTTCAGACTGAGGAAATAGATGCTTTGCTGTCACAAATTCAGACCCTGGAAAGCAGGCATAAGAATTCGAGGTCCTCTGAGACTTTGGTCGAGCTCACTACAAAAAGCCTTGAACTTAAAGGCCTGCTGGATAGACGGTTTATGGGTGACAAGGAAAGAACTAAAGGGTTTTTCTACAAAAGAGCTAATGTTTGTGTGCGCCCTCTAGCACGACTGCTTCATCCCAGATCGGGTCCCACCCTTATCTCATCACTCAAAAATGATAAGGGCCAACTGGTCCATAGTAATGAGGAGATCCTAGAGGTCTTTCAAAAGTTCTATAATTCCCTGTACAACATTAGGGGCAGGTACGCTGACTTGGATCCCACCACGTTGAAAAATAAAATTAAATCTTATATGAATAGGATCAAGGTCCCGTCCCTCCCTGAGGCGGATTTGGCGGTCTGTTGTGTATCTGCTTTTTGGGCTCCCCTGGTGGTTGCTGGTGGTACTGGTGACTTGTTTGCACTTTGCTTCTTCTGTTCACCTGCTTCCATCAGTGTTTGGGAGTTTCCTATTTAGCCTTGCTCTCCAGTCATTTCCTTGCCGGTCATCATTGTAACCAGAGCCTTCGGTTGCATGTTCCTGCTACTAGTCTGCTGATCAGCTAAGTGGACTTTGTCCTTTTGTTTTGTACCTTTTGTCCAGTTTGCAGTTTTTGTGATTCTCTGTAGCTGGAAGCTCTTGCGGGCTGAAATTGCCACTCCTGTGTCATGAGTTGACACAGGAGTCTTAAAGTAATTTCAGGATGGTTTTTTGAAAGGGTTTTCAGTTGACCGTGAAGTCCTCTTTTGTATCCTTCTGCTATCTAGAAAGTGGACCTCTCTTTGCTAAATCTACTTTCATACTGTGTATGTCTTTTCCTCTTAATTCACCGTTATTACATGTGGGGGGCTGCTATCATCTTTTGGGGTATTTCCCTAGAGGTAAGCCAGGTCTGTTTCTTCCTCTACCAGGCGTAGTTAGTCCTCCGGCTGGCGCGTGGCATATAGGAAGCCGTAGGTATGCTCCCTGGCTACTGTTAGTTGTGTGGTAGATTTAGCTCACGGTCAACTCGAGTTTCCATCACCCGAGAGCTCGTTCGTTACTTATGTGTTTTTTACATTCCCTTGCCATTGGGAACCATGACAGTATGACCGGCCAACAAAGTGTTAATTGTTTGGGCTGAAGCAGGAGAAAAAGAAGTGTTGAAGGGAAATTTTTTTTTTTTTTCTTTCCCTCAGAGTTTTGCTGCCTAGCCCTTAATTGCTGTCTAGCTGCTTCTTACCTCCTCTTAACCCTTGAATGGCTCTGACCTTAGCTGTTTAACATGGATGTCCAGAGTTTGGCTGCAGGTTTAAATAATCTTGCTACGAAGGTTCAAAATTTACAAGATTTTGTTATACATGCTCCTATTTCTGAACCTAAAATCCCTACACCAGAGGTGTTTTCCGGAGATAGATCTCGGTTTTTGAATTTCAAATATAATTGTAAATTATTCCTTTCTCTCAGACCTCACTCCTCAGGAGATCCTGTCCAGCAGGTTAAGATTGTAATCTCTTTGCTGCGAGGTGACCCTCAAAATTGGGCATTTTCATTGGCACCAGGGGATCCTGCGTTGCTCAATGTGGATGCGTTTTTCCTGGCTTTAGGGTTGCTTTATGAGGAACCTAATTTGGAGATTCAAGCTGAAAAAGCTTTGATAGCCCTATCTCAAGGGCAAGATGAAGCGGAGATATACTGCCAAAAATTTCGTAGGTGGTCTGTGCTTACTCAGTGGAATGAGTGCGCCTTAGCGGCAAATTTCAGAGAGGGCCTTTCTGATGCCGTTAAAGATGTTATGGTCGGGTTCCCTGCGCCTACAGGTCTGAATGAGTCCATGACAATGGCAATTCAGATTGATCGGCGTTTGCGGGAGCGCAAACCCGTGCACCATTTGGCGGTATCTTCTGAAGAGACGCCAGAGAAAATGCAATGTGACAGAGTTATGTCCAGAAGCGAGCGGCAGAATTATAGGCGTAAAAATGGGTTATGCTTCTATTGTGGTGATTCTGCTCATGTTATATCGGCATGCTCTAAGCGTACTAGGAAGGTTGACAAGTCCATTTCAATTGGCACTTTACAGTTCAAATTTATTTTGTCTGTAACCTTGATTTGTTCATTATCAGTTATTACCGTGGATGCCTATGTGGACTCGGGCGCCGCTCTGAGTCTTATGGACTGGTCCTTTGCCAGGCGCTGTGGGTTTGATTTAGAGCCTCTGGAAGTCCCTATACCTCTGAAGGGTATTGATTCTACACCTTTGGCTTGTAATAAACCACAGTTCTGTACGCAAGTGACTATGCGTATGACTCCAGACCATCAGGAGGTGATTCGCTTCCTTGTGTTGTACAATTTACATGATGTTTTGGTGCTTGGATTACCATGGTTACAGTCTCATAACCCAGTCCTTGACTGGAAGGCTATGTCTGTGTTAAGCTGGGGATGTCGGGGGGCTCATGGGGACACTCCTATGGTGTCCATTTCGTCATCTATTCCATCTGAGATTCCGGCATTTTTGTCTGATTATCGTGATATTTTTGAAGAGCCTAAGATTGGTTCACTCCCTCCTCACAGGGATTGTGATTGCGCCATAGATCTGATTCCTGGCAGTAAATTTCCAAAGGGTCGTTTGTTTAACCTATCTGTACCTGAACATGCTGCTATGCGCGAGTATATTAAGGAGTCCCTGGAAAAGGGACATATTCGTCCTTCTTCATCACCTTTAGGAGCCGTTTTTTTCTTTTGCTCTAAAAAGGATGGCTCTCTGAGGCCTTGTATTGATTATCGTCTCCTGAATAAAATTACAGTCAAATATCAGTATCCGTTGCCTTTGCTGACTGATTTGTTTGCTCGCATAAGGGGGGCTAAGTGGTTCTCTAAGATTGATCTTCGTGGGGCGTATAATTTGGTGTGAATTAAGCAGGGGGATGTGTGGAAGACCGCATTTAATACGCCTGAGGGCCATTTTGAGTATTTGGTAATGCCTTTCGGCCTTTCTAATGCACCTTCTGTCTTTCAGTCCTTAATGCATGATATTTTCCGGGAATATTTGGATAAATTTATGATTGTGTACTTGGATGATATTTTGATTTTTTCTGATGACTGGGAGTCTCATGTTCAGCAGGTCAGGAGGGTTTTTCAGGTTTTGCGGGAGAATTCTTTGTGTGTAAAGGGTTCAAAGTGTGTTTTTGGGGTTCAAAAAATTTCATTTTTGGGGTATATTTTTTCCCCTTCTTCTATTGAGATGGACCCTGTCAAGGTTCGGGCTATTTACGACTGGACGCAGCCTACTTCTCTGAAGAGTCTCCAGAAATTCTTGGGCTTTGCTAATTTTTATCGTCGATTTATAGCTGGTTTTTCTGGCGTTGCTAAACCTCTGACGGATTTGACTAAAAAGGGTGCTGATGTTGCCAATTGGTCCCCTGCTGCCGTGGAGGCCTTTCGGGAGCTTAAGCGCCGCTTTTTGTCTGCCCCTGTGTTGCGCCAGCCTGATGTTTCTCTTCCCTTTCAGGTTGAGGTCGATGCTTCCGAGATCGGAGCGGGGGCGGTTTTGTCGCAGAAAAGTTCCGACTGCTCAGTGATGAGACCTTGTGCGTTCTTTTCGCGAAAATTTTCGGCCGCCGAGCGAAACTATGATGTTGGTAATCGGGAGCTTTTGGCCATGAAGTGGGCATTTGAGGAGTGGCGTCATTGGCTTGAGGGTGCCAGACATCAGGTGGTAGTTTTGACTGATCACAAGAATTTAATTTATTTGGAGTCTGCCAGGCGCCTGAATCCTAGACAGGCACGTTGGTCGTTGTTCTTTTCCCGGTTTAATTTTGTGGTCTCGTACTTACCGGGTTCTAGGAATATGAAAGCAGATGCTCTTTCTAGGAGTTTTGAGCCTGACTCTCCTGGGAATTCTGAACCTGCTGGTGTCCTTAAGGATGGAGTGGTTTTGTCTGCTGTCTCTCCAGATTTGCGACGTGCTTTGCAAGAATTTCAGGCGGATAGACCTGATCGTTGTCCGTCTGGTAGACTGTTTGTTCCTGACGAGTGGACCACTAGAGTCATCTCGGAAGTTCATTCTTCTACTCTGGCAGGTCATCCGGGAATTTTTGGCACCAGAGATTTGGTGGCTAGATCCTTCTGGTGGCCTTCCCTGTCTCGAGATGTGCGTGTTTTTGTGCAGTCTTGCGATGTGTGTGCTCGGGCCAAGCCTTGTTGTTCTAGGGCTAGTGGGTTGTTGTTGCCCTTGCCTATTCCGAAGAGGCCTTGGACGCACATCTCTATGGACTTTATCTCGGATCTCCCTGTTTCTCAGAAGATGTCTGTCATCTGGGTGGTGTGTGACCGTTTTTCTAAAATGGTTCATTTGGTGCCATTGCCTAAGTTGCCTTCCTCATCTGAGTTGGTCCCTCTGTTTTTTCAAAATGTGGTTCGCTTGCATGGTATTCCGGAAAACATCGTTTCTGACAGGGGTACCCAGTTCGTGTCTAGATTTTGGCGGGCAGTCTGTGCCAGGTTGGGCATTGGTTTGTCCTTTTCGTCTGCATTCCATCCTCAGACCAATGGCCAGACGGAGCGAACTAATCAAACTTTGGAGACTTATTTGAGGTGTTTTGTGTCTGCGGATCAGGATGATTGGGTTGCCTTTCTGCCGTTGGCGGAGTTTGCTCTTAATAATTGGGCTAGTTCTGCCACTTTGGTTTCTCCTTTCTTTTGCAATTCAGGGTTTCATCCGCGTTTTTCATCTGGTCAGGTTGAATCTTCGGATTGTCCTGGAGTGGATGCGGTGGTGGATCGGTTGCATCGGATTTGGGGACAAGTGGTGGATAATTTGGAATTGTCCCAGGAGAGGACTCAGCAGTTTGCTAACCGTCATCGTCGTGTTGTTCCCCACCTTCACGTTGGGGAACTTGGTGTGGTTGTCTTCCCGTTTTGTCCCTATGAGGGTTTCTTCTCCCAAATTTAAGCCTCGGTTCATCGGTCCTTATAGGATTTTGGAGATTCTTAACCCTGTTTCCTTTCGTTTGGACCTCCCGGCATCTTTCGCTATCCATAATGTGTTCCATCGGTCGTTGTTGCGGAGATATGAGGTACCGGTGGTTCCTTCTACTGAACCTCCTGCTCCTGTGCTGGTGGAGGGTGAATTGGAGTACGTCGTGGAGAAGATCTTGGACTCCCGTATTTCCAGACGGAGACTTCAATATCTGGTTAAATGGAAAGGCTATGGTCAGGAAGATAATTCTTGGGTAACTGCCTCTGATGTTCATGCCTCGGATTTGGTTCGTGCCTTTCATAGGGCTCATCCAGATCGCCCTGGCGGTTCTTGTGAGGGTTCGGTGCCCCCTCCTTAAGGGGAGGGTACTGTTGTGTATCCGCTTTTTGGGCTCCCCTGGTGGTTGCTGGTGGTACTGGTGACTTGTTTGCACTTTGCTTCTTCTGTTCACCTGCTTCCATCAGTGTTTGGGAGTTTCCTATTTAGCCTTGCTCTCCAGTCATTTCCTTGCCGGTCATCATTGTAACCAGAGCCTTCGGTTGCATGTTTGTTGTGAATTTGGATTCTGGGCTCCCCCGGTGGCTTCTGGTGGAATTGAACTGGTGTCTTCATCTTCTCTGTTCACCTGTTCCCATCAAGATGTGGGAGTCGCTATATAACCTTGCTGCTCTGTTAGTTGCTTGCCGGTCAACAATGTTATCAGAAGCCTCTCTGTGCTTGTTCCTGCTCCTAGACAACTACTAGATAAGTTGGACTCTTGTCCATGTTTGTTTTTGCATTTTTGTTCCAGTTCACAGCTGTAGTTTCGTTACTGTGTCTGGAAAGCTCTTGTGAACAGGAATTGCCACTCTGGTGTTATGAGTTAATGCCAGAGTTTTAAAGTAATTTCTGGATGGTGTTTTGATAGGGTTTTTAGCTGACCATGAAAGTGTCCTTCCTGTCTTCTGCTATGTAGTAAGTGGACCTCAAATTTGCTAAACCTATTTTCATACTACGTTTGTTATTTCATCTTGATTCACCGCCAATACATGTGGGGGGCCTCTGTCTCCTTTCGGGGTATTTCTCTAGAGGTGAGCTAGGACTAATATTTTCCTCTGCTAGTTTTATTTAGTCCTCCGGCTGGTGCTGGGCATCTAGAATCAACGTAGGCATGCTACCCGGCCACTGCTAGTTGTGTGATAGGTTTAGTTCATGGTCAGCTCAGTTTCCATCTTCCAAGAGCTAGTTCCTATATATGCTGATGCTATGATCTCTTGCCATTGAGATCATGACAGTTTGACCGGCCCACTAAAGGGTTAAAATCCTTGGCTGAGAAAGGAGAGAAATAAGTAGTCTGCTGAAAATTTTTTTTTTTTTTTCTCTCCTTTGAATGGCTCTGTGTTCACCTGTTTGCAATGGATCTTCAGAGTGTAACTGCAGGTTTGAATAATCTCGCCACGAAGGTACAAAATTTGCAAGATTTTGTTTGTCATGCACCTGTATCTGAGCCGAGAATTCCTTTGCCGGAATTTTTCTCGGGGAATAGATCTGGGTTTCAGAATTTTCGAAATAATTGCAAATTATTTTTGTCCCTGAAATCTCGCTCTGCCGGAGATCCTGCACAGCAGGTCAGGATTGTGATTTCCTTGCTCCGTGGCGACCCTCAAGACTGGGCTTTTTCATTGACACCAGGGGATCCTGCGTTGCTCAATGTGGATGCGTTTTTTCTGGCCTTGGGGTTGCTTTATGACGAACCTCATTTGGAGCTTCAGGCAGAAAAAACTTTGATGTCCCTATCTCAGGGGCAAGATGAAGCGGAAATTTACTGCCAAAGATTCCGTAAATGGTCTGTGCTTACTCAGTGGAATGAGTGCGCCCTGGCGGCGACTTTCAGAGAGGGTCTCTCTGATGCCATTAAGGATGTTATGGTGGGGTTCCCTGTGCCTGCGGGTCTGAATGAGTCCATGACAATGGCTATTCAGATCGATAGGCGTTTGCGGGAGCGCAAACCAGTGCACCATCTGGCGGTGTCCACTGAGAAATCGCCAGAGAGTATGCAGTGTGATAGAATTCTGTCCCGAAGCGAGCGGCAGAATTTTAGACGGAAAAATGGGTTGTGTTTCTATTGTGGTGATTCTACTCATGTTATATCAGCATGCTCTAAGCGCACTAAAAAGCTTGGTAAATCTGTTTCCATTTGCACCTTACCGTCTAAGTTTATTCTATCTGTGACCCTGATTTGCTCTTTGTCATCTATTACCACGGACGCCTATGTCGACTCTGGCGCCGCTTTGAGTCTTATGGATTGGTCCTTTGCCAAACGCTGTGGGTATGATTTAGAGCCTTTGGAGACTCCTATTCCTCTGAAGGGGATTGACTCCACCCCATTGGCTAATAATAAACCACAATACTGGACACAAGTAACTATGCGTATTAATCCGGGTCACCAGGAGATTATTCGCTTTCTGGTGCTGTGTAATCTACATGATGATTTGGTGCTAGGATTGCCTTGGCTGCAATCTCACAACCCAGTCCTCGACTGGAAAGCTATGTCTGTGTTGAGCTGGGGATGTAAGGGGGCTCATGGGGATGTACCTGTGGTTTCCATTTCATCATCTATTCCCTCTGAAATTCCTGAGTTCCTGTCTGACTATCGTGACGTCTTTGAAGAATCCAAGCTTGGTTCGTTACCTCCGCACCGAGAGTGCGATTGTGCCATAGATTTAATCCCGGGTAGTAAATACCCAAAGGGTCGTTTATTTAATCTGTCTGTGCCTGAACATGCTGCTATGCGAGAATATATAAAGGAGTCCTTGGAAAAGGGACATATTCGTCCATCGTCATCTCCCTTAGGAGCCGGTTTTTTCTTTGTGTCAAAAAAAGACGGCTCTTTGAGACCATGTATTGATTATCGGCTTTTGAATAAAATCACTGTTAAATATCAATACCCATTGCCGTTGCTGACTGATTTGTTTGCTCGCATAAAGGGGGCCAAGTGGTTCTCTAAGATTGACCTTCGTGGGGCGTATAATTTGGTGCGAATCAGGCAGGGGGATGAGTGGAAAACCGCATTTAATACGCCCGAGGGCCACTTTGAGTATTTAGTGATGCCTTTTGGTCTTTCAAATGCTCCGTCAGTTTTCCAGTCCTTTATGCATGATATTTTTCGCGATTATTTGGATAAATTTATGATTGTGTATCTGGATGATATTCTGATTTTTTCGGATGACTGGGACTCTCATGTCCAGCAAGTCAGGAGGGTTTTTCAGGTTTTGCGGTCTAATTCTTTGTGTGTGAAGGGTTCTAAGTGTGTTTTTGGGGTACAGAGGATTTCCTTTTTGGGATATATTTTTTCCCCCTCTTCCATTGAAATGGATCCTGTCAAGGTTCAAGCTATTTGTGATTGGACGCAGCCCTCTTCTCTTAAGAGTCTTCAGAAATTTTTGGGCTTTGCTAACTTTTATCGTCGATTTATTGCTGGTTTTTCGGATATTGCTAAGCCATTGACCGATTTGACTAAGAAGGGTGCTGATGTTGCTGATTGGTCCCCTGATGCTGTGGAGGCCTTTCGGGAGCTTAAGCGCCGTTTTTCCTCTGCCCCTGTGTTGCGTCAGCCTGATGTTGCTCTACCTTTTCAGGTTGAGGTCGACGCTTCTGAGATCGGAGCTGGGGCAGTGTTGTCGCAGAAAAGTTCTGACTGCTCCGTGATGAGGCCTTGTGCCTTCTTTTCCCGTAAATTTTCGCCCGCTGAGCGGAATTATGATGTTGGGAATCGGGAGCTTTTGGCCATGAAGTGGGCTTTTGAGGAGTGGCGCCATTGGCTTGAGGGGGCCAGACATCAGGTGGTGGTATTGACTGACCACAAAAATTTGATTTATCTTGAGACCGCCAGGCGCCTGAATCCTAGACAGGCGCGCTGGTCATTATTTTTCTCTCGGTTTAATTTTGTGGTGTCATACCTACCGGGTTCTAAGAATGTTAAGGCGGATGCCCTTTCTAGGAGTTTTGAGCCTGACTCGCCTGGTAACTCTGAGCCCACAGGTATCCTTAAGGATGGAGTGGTATTGTCAGCCGTTTCTCCAGACCTGCGGCGGGCCTTGCAGGAGTTTCAGGCGGATAGACCTGATCATTGCCCACCTGATAAACTGTTTGTTCCTGATGATTGGACCAGTAGAGTCATCTCTGAGGTTCATTCTTCTGCGTTGGCAGGTCATCCTGGCATTTTTGGTACCAGGGATTTGGTGGCAAGGTCCTTCTGGTGGCCTTCCCTGTCACGAGATGTGCGAGGCTTTGTGCAGTCTTGTGACGTTTGTGCTCGGGCCAAGCCTTGTTGTTCTCGGGCTAGTGGATTGTTGTTGCCCTTGCCTATTCCTAAGAGGCCTTGGACGCACATCTCGATGGATTTTATTTCAGATCTGCCTGTTTCTCAGAAGATGTCTGTCATCTGGGTGGTGTGTGACCGTTTCTCTAAGATGGTCCATTTGGTTCCTCTGCCCAAGTTGCCTTCTTCTTCCGAGTTGGTTCCTCTGTTTTTTCAAAATGTTGTTCGTTTGCATGGTATTCCTGAGAATATCGTTTCTGACAGAGGGACCCAATTCGTGTCTAGATTTTGGCGGGCATTCTGTGCTAGGATGGGCATAGATTTATCTTTTTCGTCCGCTTTCCATCCTCAGACGAATGGCCAGACTGAGCGGATTAATCAGACCCTGGAGACATATCTGAGGTGTTTTGTGTCTGCTGACCAGGATGATTGGGTTGCTTTTTTGCCATTGGCGGAGTTCGCTCTCAATAATCGGGCCAGCTCTGCCACTTTGGTGTCCCCGTTTTTCTGTAATTCGGGGTTTCATCCTCGATTTTCCTCTGGTCAGGTGGAATCTTCGGATTGTCCTGGAGTGGATGCTGTGGTGGAGAGATTGCATCAGATCTGGGGGCAGGTGGTGGACAATTTGAGGTTGTCCCAGGAGAAGACTCAGCTTTTTGCTAACCGCCGTCGTCGTGTTGGTCCTCGGCTTTGTGTTGGGGATTTGGTGTGGTTGTCTTCTCGTTTTGTCCCTATGAGGGTCTCTTCTCCTAAGTTTAAGCCTCGGTTCATCGGCCCGTATAAGATATTGGAGATTCTTAACCCTGTTTCCTTCCGTTTGGACCTCCCTGCATCCTTTTCTATTCATAACGTTTTTCATCGGTCATTATTGCGCAGGTATGAGGTACCGGTTGTGCCTTCCGTTGAGCCTCCTGCTCCGGTGTTGGTTGAGGGTGAGTTGGAGTACGTTGTGGAGAAAATCTTAGACTCTCGTGTTTCCAGACGGAGACTCCAGTATCTGGTCAAGTGGAAGGGATACGGCCAGGAGGATAATTCTTGGGTGAATGCATCTGATGTTCATGCCTCTGATCTGGTTCGTGCCTTTCATAGGGCCCATCCTGATCGCCCTGGTGGTTCTGGTGAGGGTTCGGTGCCCCCTCCTTGAGGGGGGGGTACTGTTGTGAATTTGGATTCTGGGCTCCCCCGGTGGCTTCTGGTGGAATTGAACTGGTGTCTTCATCTTCTCTGTTCACCTGTTCCCATCAAGATGTGGGAGTCGCTATATAACCTTGCTGCTCTGTTAGTTGCTTGCCGGTCAACAATGTTATCAGAAGCCTCTCTGTGCTTGTTCCTGCTCCTAGACAACTACTAGATAAGTTGGACTCTTGTCCATGTTTGTTTTTGCATTTTTGTTCCAGTTCACAGCTGTAGTTTCGTTACTGTGTCTGGAAAGCTCTTGTGAACAGGAATTGCCACTCTGGTGTTATGAGTTAATGCCAGAGTTTTAAAGTAATTTCTGGATGGTGTTTTGATAGGGTTTTTAGCTGACCATGAAAGTGTCCTTCCTGTCTTCTGCTATGTAGTAAGTGGACCTCAAATTTGCTAAACCTATTTTCATACTACGTTTGTTATTTCATCTTGATTCACCGCCAATACATGTGGGGGGCCTCTGTCTCCTTTCGGGGTATTTCTCTAGAGGTGAGCTAGGACTAATATTTTCCTCTGCTAGTTTTATTTAGTCCTCCGGCTGGTGCTGGGCATCTAGAATCAACGTAGGCATGCTACCCGGCCACTGCTAGTTGTGTGATAGGTTTAGTTCATGGTCAGCTCAGTTTCCATCTTCCAAGAGCTAGTTCCTATATATGCTGATGCTATGATCTCTTGCCATTGAGATCATGACACATGTTCCTGCTACTAGTCTGCTGATCAGCTAAGTGGACTTTGTCCTTTTGTTTTGTACCTTTTGTCCAGTTTGCAGTTTTTGTGATTCTCTGTAGCTGGAAGCTCTTGCGGGCTGAAATTGCCACTCCTGTGTCATGAGTTGACACAGGAGTCTTAAAGTAATTTCAGGATGGTTTTTTGAAAGGGTTTTCAGTTGACCGTGAAGTCCTCTTTTGTATCCTTCTGCTATCTAGAAAGTGGACCTCTCTTTGCTAAATCTACTTTCATACTGTGTATGTCTTTTCCTCTTAATTCACCGTTATTACATGTGGGGGGCTGCTATCATCTTTTGGGGTATTTCCCTAGAGGTAAGCCAGGTCTGTTTCTTCCTCTACCAGGCGTAGTTAGTCCTCCGGCTGGCGCGTGGCATATAGGAAGCCGTAGGTATGCTCCCTGGCTACTGTTAGTTGTGTGGTAGATTTAGCTCACGGTCAACTCGAGTTTCCATCACCCGAGAGCTCGTTCGTTACTTATGTGTTTTTTACGTTCCCTTGCCATTGGGAACCATGACAGCGGTCCTGGAAAAGGACGTAACCTGTTGTGAATTCCGTTCTCGAACTCCCTCCTGTGGTCATGAATGGTACTTCGGTGAGTTCTGTCCTTGGACTCCCTCTGGTGGCTGTGAGGGGAGCTGCTGGTTCTGAGATTCCTTCCCCAGCTGCCCTCGTTTAGGGCTAGGCTAGGATTCTCTATTTAACTCCACTCAGATCGGTACTCCATGCCAGCTGTCAATGTTCTAGTACTGGTTCAGATCTCTCCTGGATCTTTCTGAGTACCTGTCTACTCCAGCAAAAGCTAAGTTCCGGCTTGTTCATTTGTTACTTATGGTTTTTCTTGCTAAGTTCTAGTCCAGCTTGCTATCATGAAACTGCCTGGCTAGCTGGAAGCTCTGGGGGTGCAGAGTGGCACCACCGCACCGTGAGTCGGTGTGGGGGTATTTTTTGCACACTCTGCGTGGTTTTTGTAGTTTGTTGTGTTGACCGCAAAGATCCCTTTTCTATCCTCAATCTGTTTAGTTAGACTGGCCTCTCTTTGCTAAAGCCTATTTCATCCTGTGTTTGTGATTTCCTCTTAACTCACAGTCAATACTTGTGGGGGGCTGCTTTTACCTTTGGGGAAATTTCTCTGAGGCAAGTGAGGCTTTGTTTCCTTTCTTTAGGGGTAGTTAGCTCTTAGGCTGTGAAGAGGCGTCTAGGCAGAGTCAGGCACGCTCCACGGCTATTTCTAGTTGTGTTTATAGGAGTAGGGTTTGCGGTCAGCAGAGTTCCCATTTCCCCAGAGCTCGTCCCGATTCCGTGTTTAACTATCAGGTCATTCCTGGTGCACCTAACCACCAGGTCCATAACAGTAACCCCTGAGGAGCTGTCAGAAGCTGTTAAATCCACGTCCACCTCTAAATGTCCTGGGCCGGATGGGTTCACTCCCTTATTCTATAAATCCCTTCTATCTGACTTGCTTCCCCAAATGGTCCTCACCTTTAATGCAATTTCTGAGGAGAATAGCTTTACCCCCCAGTCCCTAGAGGCTCATGTTTCTGTTCTGCCAAAGCCTAATAAAGATCCCCTGCTGGCCGGGAGTTATAGGCCAATCTCCCTGATCAACGTCGATGTAAAATTATTTGCCAAGGTATTGGCTGACAGATTGTCGGGACTTCTCCCATCTATTATCGACCTTGATCAGGTGGGCTTTGTCAAGGGCCGGGAGGTGCGGGAGAGCATTATCAGGTCTCTTCTCCTTATTGAGAGGACCAAGATGCAAAAGTCCCCTCTTTGTCTTCTGTCGATTGACGCGGAAAAGGCCTTTGATAGAGTCCATTGGGACTTTCTACGGGAGACCCTGACCCATATTGGCTTACAATCCAATTTCCTGGGGAAAATTATGTCATTATATTCAAAACCCTCAGCTCGTGTTAGAGTCAATGGATCTTTGTCCGATCGTTTTTATATTCAGAACGGTACTAGACAAGGCTGCCCGTTGTCGCCCCTATTATATGTTTTAGTTATTGAGCATTTGGCTAAGGCTATCCGAGTTAATGACAGTATCTCAGGGATTCAGGTTGGAAACTCTAACCATAAAACTGCCCTATTTGCCGACGACATCCTCCTCTTCGTCTCTAACCCAGTCGTCTCTTTTCCAGTGCTTATGAAGGAGTTCGAATCCTTCGGGGATTTAAGTAACTTCAAGATTAATTACTTCAAAACTGAGGTCCTAAACATTTCTCTATCTTCTTCCGTGGTGGCTTCCTTGAAGCGGGCCTTTAGATGGCAACAGGATCAGATTTCATATCTTGGGGTGAACCTCACCTCGGATCCTCTTCAATTATTTTCTTTGAACCATCAGGTCATTTTGAACAGGGTGGGATCCCTTCTGGAGTCTTACGGCCCATTGAGGCTGTCGTGGCTCGGTAGGATTCAGGTGGTTAAGATGGATATCCTGCCGAGATTTCTTTATATCTTTCAGGCGATTCCCATTTGGCCACATAAATCGTTTTTTTATTAAAATACAGTCCTTGATTTCCCGTTTTATCTGGAAGGGGAAAACACCGAGGGTGAGTTACAAGGTTTTATCTAGGCCATGCCAGTTTGGTGGGGTGGGTCTACCCAACCTCCGAAACTATTGCAGGGCGGCCATATTAGTTCGCCTCTTGGACTGGAAATTTATAATTAAATTTAAAAAATGGGTAGAGTTGGAACAAGAATGGTCCGATTTGCCTCTTCATTATCTTCAGTGGATCCCAAAGCAATATGCTCTTCAACGGGGGAGATTTTCCTTCCTAACCTCAGAGGCTATGAGGGCATGGCACTGCAGTGGTGTGAAGGGGTCCGCTCCTCTTGGGGCCAGCCTTCTTACACCTATTTTCTGCAACCCGGCATTTCCTCCGGGCATTCACAGGAAAGCCTTCATGGGATGGAAATACGAGGATGACATACGGGTTGGTGATATCTTACAGCGTGGCGAGATTCCCACCCTCTGTTCCCTCCAAACCCAATCTCCCTCCACTAAACTTCTTTGGTGGGAGTACTTGCAGGTCCGGTCCTTCCTGGCCTCTTTGAATTTGCCAAGGGGTTCGAACTGGAGACTCTCTCCCTTGGAACTGTTGTTTGCCGGTGGAGACGCCCCGAGCAGGGGAATCTCTTCCCTCTACTCAATTTTTTCAACACCTGACTCTGACGCAAGGCTCTATTTCCAGTCTGCTTGGGAGAAGGATTTAGGGCGGACTTTGTCGGATGAGGAATGGGAGCGTTGCTTCCTGATGAACCATAAACTCCCGAGTTCCAGTGAGGCCTCGGAGAAGGGATATAAACTGCAATATAGGTGGTACCTCACACCTGACAGGTTACACAAATTTTCTCCCTCAATTTCAAACTGCTGCTGGAGGTGTGGAAATGGCATTGGCTCCCTTTTGCATATCTGGTGGGGCTGCCCCTTGATTAGAACATTCTGGGACCAAGTGTTCCGAAATTATGGTTTGATCACAGGCAAGCACATCACCGGTACTCCGGAGATGGCATTGCTCTCCATGATTCCCGGTTCTGTGGGATCCCAAAAAAAGGACATCCTTAAATTTTGCCTAGCGGCTGCTAGGACGGTGATCCCCCGCCGATGGCGAGACCCGGTTCCCCCCGATGTTGTGGAGTGGTTTTCAGAATTTGAAACCATCTTTAGGATGGAGGAAATTGATGCAGACCTTTCACAGACAAGGGTCTCCTTTTTAGGTATCTGGACTGAATGGATTCTATTTAAAGATTCTGCTCGTTTCCCTGACCTGTTTACATGAATACACCTGTCTATTCTACAGTCGATTACTAAGCTACTCTTCTTTTCTTTTCTTGTTCTCATTTTATATTTCTTTTCTTGAGCCCCACCTACGTGGGCTCCCCCCTCTATTTCCTCCTCTTTCTATCTCCCCCCTGGGTGAGCTGTTCACCTTCCACCAGCTCGGTGTGATAGGTCTGTACCATGATTTACCAGTTACTTTTATAATGTTACTATTTGCGTGCATGTCTCGCTCTAGGGGACATGGGCGAACTGATTTTAGGTATGCTTTCTTTTATTCACGGTAATGAAAGTCCTCGCCTGTTGCGGGGGCAAGGAGTTATTGCTTATATGTTAAAGTTACCGTTTTTTTTTCTTTCTTTTATGTAAGATTTATGCAAGGTTTGTGAACGAGTGTTTTTTGTGTTACTCTTCTCGAATTGTATATTATAAGAAAAAGTACTTTGATCATTGTCGTAGTTTTCAACTACTGTTTTTCTTGTAAAATTCTCTTCTCTTTAATAAAAATATATTTACCAGCAAAGTGTACAATTTTTTTAATTTTGAAATAGAATCATACAATATTATTTTTTTCATTAAAACATATTATCCACTGTTTTCTTAAGGAACGCATTATGTTAAAATACACAAAAAATGCATACATATAATTAAAAATTAAGACATTTCTATAAAAAGAAATTAAAGCTACATTTCTCATTCATACCTTTAGGTGAAATTGTATCTAAGGTTCTAAGGAATATATACAGTACACTTCTCTTTGCAATAATGTCTTTTTTATCTGATTTATATCGTTAACAACTACCTCCTCCAAGACCATCCATTTTAATTCAGAAACCCTATGATCATACTCACAAAAATGTTTAGCTACTGTAGTTTCTCCAAACTTCTTCTTATCCATTAAATTTAGTTTTTCCTCAACTTTAGATATTTTTTTATTCTTTTCACTAAATAACCTGATCGATGTTCAGTAAGACGTGTTTTAATACAACGTGATGTTTGTCCCATGTATTCCAAACCATATGGGCACTTCAAAAGATAGATAACATTGGTGGAATTACAAGTATGAAAACCTTTTAATGGTATCTTTGTGCCCATAGTGGGGTGGGATACGTGGTCACCTTTTATAATAGCAACACAATTTTGACAATTCACACAAGGATAGGTTCCTTTCTTTGGAGTTCGTAAAAATCTTTGTCTAGGTATTTTAGAAGTCTTTATATCTGCTCTTAAGAGACTATTGGATAATGATTTGCTCTTGTGATAAATAAATTTTGGGGGATCTTTAAAAGTTTACCAAATTTTGGAGCATGTTACAACAAACCCCAATATTTCATAATAGATTTTTCAATTAATCCTGAATGTTGATCAAACTTGAAAATAAACATCTATTTTCTTCACTTTTTTCTTTCTTTTTCCTAATCTGTATTTTAGATACAGTGGGGGAAATAAGTATTTGACACCTTGCTGATTTTATAAGTTTGCCCACTGACAAAGACATGAACGGTCTATGATTTTAAGGGTAGGTTAATTTTAACATTGAGAGATAGAATATCAAAAATAAAATCCAGAACATCACATTGCATAAATTATATAAATGTATTTGCATTTTGGAGTGAAAAATAAGTATTCGATCCCTCTGTAAACAGGACTTAACACTTGGTGGCAAAAACTTTGTTGGCAAGCACAGCATTCAGACATTTTTTGTAGTTGATGATGAGGTTTGCTCACATGTCAGGAGTAGGGTTGAGCGACTTTCATTTTTTTAAGATCGAGTAGGGTTTTGGGAAACCCGATTTTGTCCAGAGTCGAGTCGAGTGCAGTCGGCCGATTATCGCTAAAAGTCGGGGATCGACCGAAACACGAAACCCAATGCAAGTCAATGGGGAAGCATAGTCGGCAGTGAGTGGAGGCCAGGAAAACACCTACAGTGCCCATTTTAATGCCAAAAACATCCATTCTTGTTTCTGAAGCTTGCCAATCTTAATTAACTGTATAATAATAGTTGGGCATAAGGAATTGGGGGAAAGTTGTGGGGGGAGTAGGGCTGGCTCAAGTTTTTCGTGGGCCCAGGAAATGCGGACTACGTCACGGCGGTGTTGCAGGGAAAGGTAAGTATTTAAAAGTTGCAAGTGCTGTGATCCTGAGCAAGCAGGGGGGGCCCACTCGTTCGCATTGCCACTGGCACAGGGCCCCTCAAAGTACGGCGGTGTGTTTGCATGGCGGGGGCGCCTCCCACCAGCAGCGACACTTTTGCGTACTCTGAGGGGCCCTGTGCCAGTGACGTCGCCAACGAGTATGCCCCCCCACCTGATGAAGGAACCTGCACTTTCATCTGCACCTTCCTCTTTGTCCCTGTGTAAGGTGGTATAACATGCGGGAAGGGGAACCTTACTTTCAGCAGGGTCAGATTCTGGCTGTGTAGAGTACAAGGGGAATGTAGTGGTCTAGGTCAATGTACCAGCAGACTCATTTAGCAGTGGCTGGGCAATGGGCAGGATGAGGAGGAAACAGATATAGGGCCAAAGAATAAAGTAGGCTACATGCAGTTCAAAATTGGTAACAGGACTAAACAGGCGGCATTGCTTTGTTCAGTGGAGTAGCAAACCCAAGAGCAGCAGACACTGTTTCAAGGGCCTAACCACACTAGTAGGCCAAATGCAGTTTAATATCTGATAGTATAGGGCGAAAGCCAGAATGTGGAAGCTCAGCTTTGTTCAGTTGAGGACAACACCAGGGAGGGGCAGACACCTTTAGTAGGCCGGAAAAGCCTATTGCATTTTTTAAAATGGTAATTTGGAGCAGAAGGTTGAAGCTCAGCTTTATTTAGTTGAGGGCAACACCAGGGAGGGGCAGAAGCCGTTAGTAGGCCCTAACCACCATTTTTTTTTTTTTTAAAACCACTTAATGAGAGCCGGAAGGTTGAAGCTCAGCTTTATTTAGTTGAGGACAACACCAGGGAGGGGCAGAAGCCGTTAGTAGGCCCTAACCACCATTTTTTTTTTAAAACCACATAATGAGAGCCGGAAGGTTGAAGCTCAGCTTTATTTAGTTGAGGACAACACCAGGGAGGGGCAGAAGCCGTTAGTAGGCCCTAACCACCATTTTTTTTTTAAAACCACTTAATGAGAGCCGGAAGGTTGAAGCTCAGCTTTATTTAGTTGAGGACAACACCAGGGAGGGGCAGAAGCCGTTAGTAGGCCCTAACCACCATTTTTTTTTTTTTTAAAACCACATAATGAGAGCCGGAAGGTTGAAGCTCAGCTTTATTTAGTTGAGGACAACACCAGGGAGGGGCAGAAGCCGTTAGTAGGCCCTAACCACCATTTTTTTTTTAAAACCACTTAATGAGAGCCGGAAGGTTGAAGCTCAGCTTTATTTAGTTGAGGACAACACCAGGGAGGGGCAGAAGCCGTTAGTAGGCCCTAACCACCATTTTTTTTTAAAAACCACTTAATGAGAGCCGGAAGGTTGAAGCTCAGCTTTATTTAGTTGAGGACAACACCAGGGAGGGGCAGAAGCCGTTAGTAGGCCCTAACCAAAGTTGAAGGCCAAATGCAGTTTAATTTCTGATACTATAGGCCGAAAGCCAGAAGGTGGAAGTTCCGATTTAGACAGTGGAGGACAATTTGAATTAGGGACTGCAGACAGACTTAGTAGGCTGTCCCCTGTGGACCATGCATCCACCACATTAACCCATTGCGCCGTAATGGACACGTAATCTTCCGTGGCCATGCCTACAGGTCCATGCGTCTGTTGTCAGGTGCACCTTTGTACTCACAGATTGCCAGAGTGCATGGACAATGCGGTCTTCTACATGCTGGTGGAGGGTTGGGATGGCTTTTCTCGCAAAAGAAGTGTCGACTGGTTAGCTTGTAGCGTGGTACAGCGTAGTCCATCATGGCCTTATTAATAGTAAATAAAATATATAACTAGGCTCTATGAACTTTTAAATAGGTTCCAGGGGTACACGGGCAGCATTGGTGTGGTCAGTGGAGGAGTATTGCAAGTAGGGGCTGCAGACAGGCTATCAAAGGCCTAAAATAACAAACAGTAGGCAGTCATGGCAGTTTTACATCGGTTACATGGATACACAGGCAGGCACTCCAGGCAGCATTGTGCTCAGTGGAGGAGTATTGCAAGTAGGGGCCGCAGACAGGCTATCAAAGGCCTAAAATAACAAACAGTAGGCAGTCATGGCAGTTTTACATCGGTTACATGGATACACAGGCAGGCACTCCAGGCAGCATTGTGGTCAGTGGAGGAGTATTGCAAGTAGGGGCCGCAGACAGGCTATCAAAGGCCTAAAATAACAAACAGTAGGCAGTCATGGCAGTTTTACATCGGTTACATGGATACACAGGCAGCTAGGTGGTGAGTGGAGGAGTATTTAAAGTAAGGACCGCAGACAGGCTATCAAAGGCCTAACATAACAAACAATAGGCTCATGGCAGTTTTACAGCGGTTACATGGATACACGGGCAGGCAGCTTGGTGGTGAGTGGAGGAGTATTTAAAGTATGGACCGCAGACAGGCTTCGAAGGCCTAACACAATAAAATGGGCTGGCTGTAGGCACTTTAAAATTGCTTCCAGGGGTACACGGGCAGCAGTGGTCTGGTCAGTGGAGGCCTAGTGGAAGGAGGGACCGCAGACAGGCTTCGAAGGCCTAACACAATAAAATGGGCTGGCTGTAGGCACTTTAAAATTGGTTCCAGGGGTACACGGGCAGCAGTGGTCTGGTCAGTGGAGGCCTAGTGGAAGGAGGGACCGCAGACAGGCTTCGAAGGCCTAACACAATAAAATGGGCTGGCTGTAGGCACTTTAAAATTGGTTCCAGGGGTACACGGGCAGCAGTGGTCTGGTCAGTGGAGGCCTAGTGGAAGGAGGGACCGCAGACAGGCTTCGAAGGCCTAACACAATAAAATGGGCTGGCTGTAGGCACTTTAAAATTGGTTCCAGGGGTACACGGGCAGCAGTGGTCTGGTCAGTGGAGGCCTAGTGGAAGTATGGACCGCAGACAGGCTTCGAAGGCCTAACACAATAAAATGGGCTGGCTGTAGGCACTTTAAAATTGGTTCCAGGGGTACACGGGCAGCAGTGGTCTGGTCAGTGGAGGACTAGTGGAAGTATGGACCGCAGACAGGCTTCGAAGGCCTAACACAATAAAATGGGCTGGCTGTAGGCACTTTAAAATTGGTTCCAGGGGTACACGGGCAGCAGTGGTCTGGTCAGTGGAGGACTAGTGGAAGGAGGGAGCGCAGAAAGGCTTCAAAGGCCTAAAATAACAAACAATAGGCTCATGGCAGTTTTACAGCGGTTACATGGATACACGGGCAGGCAGCTTGGTGGTCAGTGGAGGAGTAGGGACCGCAGACAGGCTATCAAAGGCCTAAAATAACAAACAATAGGCTCATGGCAGTTTTACAGCGGTTACATGGATACACGGGCAGGCAGCTTGGTGCTGAGTGGAGGAGTAGTGCAAGGAGTGTCTGTCCCAGTACTCCCAAAATATAAATAGATGTTAATGTCTCGCAAAACAACCAAAACAAAAAAAAAGATGGCATACTTAGGTACAGGGGTGGGCTCATCTGCTGTGTTTCTGACATAGTAATTTGGCAGTAACTATTTAATGGTGCCAATATAGGACACAGACACAGACTACTTTAAGTTGCATCATAGATGTCTACAAATTTGTATTGTCAGTGCCAGACATTGAATGATGTCAGCGAATAGACTAAAGATTGGTGGAGCTGTGCGACATAATTTTGCACGTAGTACAGCCCAGTTTGAGCTGGGGTAGGGGGGAACTCTCTTGAGGCCGGCGGGACCGCCCCAGGGCCACTCATGTTACAACGGTGTGTCTGACGTTGGGTGCGCACCACCACCGCCAGAGACACTACATTGTACTATGAGGGACCCAGTAGCAATGCCGTCAACCAAAAGCGAGCACACCCACCTCTTCAGACAAACAGCAGTCTCACGGGTGCTTGCGCCAAGTCGCGATACCACGGCCCCGTGTGGGGAGTTTGGCCATTTAGGGAGGTGTAAACATGTCGTATGCTGTACAATCTGCAGCAGCAAATTAGACATTAGAAAAGTAATTCACAGGCAAGAGCTTTTCATAGGAAAGCTAGGTGTCGGCCGGGCAAGGTGGGGCAAAAGATTTTGAAATCCAGTTGTGGTTCATTTTAATGAATGTTAGATCGTCAACATTTTGGGTAGCCAGACGAGTCCTTTTTTCGGTTAATATTGACCCTGCAGCACTGAATACTCTTTCTGATAGGACACTTGCTGCCGGGCAAGCAAGCTCCTGCAATGCATATTCTGCCAATTCTGGCCAGGTGTCTAATTTGGAGGCCCAGTAATCAAATGGGAATGACGGTTGAGGGAGAACATCGATAAGGGATGAAAAATAGTTAGTAACCATACTGGACAAATGTTGTCTCCTGTCACTTTCAATTGATGCAGCAGTACCTGTCCTGTCTGCGGTCATAGCAAAATCACTCCACAACCTGGTCAGAAAACCCCTCTGTCCAACGCCACTTCTGATGTGTGCACCCCTAACACTCCTAGTCTGCTGCCCCCTGGAGCTCGTGTGAGAACGATCACGTGCGCTGTGTGCTGGGAATGCCTGAAGCAAACGGTCAACAAGAGTTGATTGTTTGGTTGCTAATATTAGTTCCAAGTTCTCATGTGGCATAACATTTTGCAATTTGCCTTTATAGCGTGGATCAAGGAGGCAGGCCAACCAGTAATCGTCATCGTTCATCATTTTCGTAATGCGTGTGTCCCTTTGTAGGATACGTAAGGCATAATCCGCCATGTGGGCCAAAGTTCCACTTGTCAAATCTCCGGTTGTGATTGGTTGAGGGGCAGTTGCAGGCAAATCTACGTCACTTGTGTCCCTCAAAAAACCAGAACCCGGCCGTGACACGCAACCAATTTCCTGTGCCCCCGTGAAAGTTTCCGCATTAAAAATATACTCATCCCCATCATCCTCCTCGTCCTCCACCTCCTCTTCGCCCGCTACCTCGTCCTGTACACTGCCCTGACCAGACAATGGCTGACTGTCATCAAGGCTTCCCTCTTCCTCTGGTGCAGACGCCTGCTCCTTTATGTGCGTCAAACTTTGCATCAGCAGACGCATTAGGGGGATGCTCATGCTTATTACGGCGTTGTCTGCACTAACCAGCCGTGTGCATTCCTCAAAACACTGAAGGACTTGACACATGTCTTGTATCTTCGACCACTGCACACCTGACAACTCCATGTCTGCCATCCTACTGCCTGCCCGTGTATCCTCCCACAAATAAATAACAGCACGCCTCTGTTCGCACAGTCTCTGAAGCATGTGCAGTGTTGAGTTCCACCTTGTTGCAACGTCTATGATTAGGCGATGCTGGGGAAGGTTCAAAGACCGCTGATAGGTCTGCATACGGCTGGCGTGTACAGGCGAACGTCGGATATGTGAGCAAAGTGCACGCACTTTGAGGAGCAGGTCGGAGAACCCAGGATAAGTTTTCAATAAGCACTGCACCACCAGGTTTAAGGTGTGAGCCAGGCAAGGAATGTGTTTCAGTTGGGAAAGGGAGATGGCAGCCATGAAATTCCTTCCGTTATCACTCACTACCTTGCCTGCCTCAAGATCTACTGTGCCCAGCCACGACTGCGTTTCTTGTTGCAAGAACTCGGACAGAACTTCCGCGGTGTGTCTGTTGTCGCCCAAACACTTCATAGCCAATACAGCCTGCTGACGCTTGGCAGTAGCTGGCCCATAATGGGACAACTGGTGTGCAACAGTGTCATCTGCCGATGGAGTGGTTGGCCGACTGCGTTCTGTGGAAGAGCTGTAGCTTCTGCAGGAGGACGAGGAGGAGGAGGAGGGGGTGCGAACGCCTACAGCCAACTGTTTCCTAGACCGTGGGCTAGGCACAACTGTCCCTAAATTGATGTCGCCTGTGGACCCTGCATCCACCACATTCACCCAGTGTGCCGTGATGGACACATAACGTCCCTGGCCATGCCTACTGGTCCATGCATCTGTAGTCAGGTGCACCTTTGTACTCACAGATTGCCTGAGTGCATGGACGATGCGCTGTTTAACATGCTGGTGCAGGGCTGGGATGGCTTTTCTGGAAAAAAAGTGTCGACTGGGTAGCTCGTATCGTGGTTCAGCGTACTCCATCAGGGCTTTGAAAGCTTCGCTTTCAACTAACCGGTAGGGCATCATCTCTAACGAGATTAGTCTAGCTATGTGGGCGTTAAAACCCTGTGTACGCGGATGCGAGGATAAGTACTTCCTTTTTCTAACCAGAGTCTCATGTAGGGTGAGCTGGACTGGAGAGCTGTAGATCGTGGAACTTTCGGGTGTGCCGGTGGACATGGCAGACTGAGAGACGGTTGGAGACGGTATTGTTTCCGCCGGTGCCCTACATGCAATATTTCCTCCTACAAAACTGGTGATTCCCTGACCCTGACTGCTTTTGGCTGGCAAAGAAACCTGCACAGATACTGCCGGTGGTGCGGAAAATGGTGGCCTTACAGTGACGGAAGGGATGTTGCGTTGCTGACTAGCTTCATTGGCCGAGGGTGCTACAACCTTGAGGGACGTTTGGTAGTTAGTCCAGGCTTGAGAATGCATGGTGGTTAAGTGTCTATGCATGCAACTAGTATTTAGACTTTTCAGATTCTGACCTCTGCTTAAGCTAGTTGAACATTTTTGACAGATGACTTTGCGCTGATCAGTTGGATGTTGTTTAAAAAAATGCCAGACTGCACTCTTCCTAGACTCTGATCCCTTTTCAGGGATTGCAGACTGAGCTTTAACCGGATGGCAACGCTGTGCTCCAACAGGTTTTGGCTTTGACACGCGTTTTGGTCCAGATACGGGCCCGGCAGATGGAACCTGTTGCGATGTTGATGCCTGCTGCGGCCCCTCCTCCACCTCCGCTTCTGAACTACTGCCGCCTGCACCCTGTTCCCCCAATGGCTGCCAATCGGGGTCAATAACTGGGTCATCTATTACCTCCTCTTCGAGCTCGTGTGCAACTTCGTCTGTGTCACTGTGTCGGTCGGTGGTATAGCGTTCGTGGCGGGGCAACATAGTCTCATCAGGGTCTGATTGTGGATCTGTACCCTGAGAGGGCAATGTGGTGGTCTGAGTCAAAGGAGCAGCATAGTACTCTGGCTGTGGCTGTGCATCAGTGCACTCCATGTCAGAATATACTTGTAATGGGCATGGCCTGTTAAATGTTTCACTTTCTAAGCCAGGGACGGTATGTGTAAAGAGCTCCATGGAGTGACCCGTTGTGTCGCCTGCTGCATCCTTCTCTCTTGTTGTAGTTTTTGCTGAGGAGGACAAGGAAGCGACTTGTCCCTGACCGTGAACATCCACAAGCGACGCGCTGCTTTTACATTTACCAGTTTCGGAAGAGGAGGCAAAAGAGCTAGAGGCTGAGTCTGCAATGTAAGCCAAAACTTGCTGTTGCTGCTCCGCCTTTAAAAGCGGTTTTCCTACTCCCAGAAAAGAGAGCGTTCGAGGCCTTGTGTAGCCTGACGACGAAACTGGCTCCACAGCTCCAGACTTAGGTGGAATATTTTTATCCCCACGACCACCTGATGCTCCACTACCACTACCATCATTACCAGCTGACAATGAACGCCCACGACGACCTCTTGCACCAGACTTCCTCATTGTTTTAAAATCTTAACCAAAGTAACTTTATTTGTTGCTATCAAACAACTTACACGGTGAGCTATAACTTCAGTATGATTTCAATATCCCTTAACAGGTTGGTGAGACCACAAGGAAAATCAGGCACAATGTTACACACTCTGTTTTCTGTGGCACAAAATCACAGAGATGACACACACGCAGGACTGTCACTCAAGCACTAATGTCAATATTAATCTCCCACCTAATTTATTTATTTTTTTTTCTCAGGGAGACTTTAGAAACCAAATAATATTAAAAAAAAAAAAAAAAAAGGCTTTCTATGGCCCACAATTAGAGAGAGAGAGGTGGCACAACCAGGAGTCAAGACTGGCGCACAAGCTGAAAGGGCAATATTACTCTCCCACTGTTTTTTATGTTTTTTTTGTTTTTTTCAGGGAGACTTTAGAAACCAAATAATATTAAAAAAACCAAAAAAAAAAAAGGCTTTCTATGGCCCACTGAATGAAAGGGAGAGAGGTGGCACACCCAGGAGTCAAGACTGGCACACAAGCTGAAAGGGCAATATTACTCTCCCACTGTTTTTTTATGTATTTTTTGTTTTTTCAGGGAGACTTTAGAAACCCAATAATATTTAAAAAAAAAAATAAATAGGCTTTCTATGGCCCACTGAATGAGAGGGAGAGAGGTGGCACACCCAGGAGTCAAGACTGGCACACAAGCTGAAAGGGCAATATTACTCTCCCACTGTTTTTTTAGGTTTTTTTTTTTTTTTCAGGGAGAATTAGAAACCAAATAATATTAAAAAAAAAAAAATAGGCTTTCTATGGCCCACTGAATGAAAGGGAGAGAGGTGGCACACCCAGGAGTCAAGACTGGCACACAAGCTGAAAGGGCAATATTACTCTCCCACTGTTTTTTTATGTATTTTTTGTTTTTTCAGGGAGACTTTAGAAACCCAATAATATTTTAAAAAAAAAATAAATAGGCTTTCTATGGCCCACTGAATGAGAGGGAGAGAGGTGGCACACCCAGGAGTCAAGACTGGCACACAAGCTGAAAGGGCAATATTACTCTCCCACTGTTTTTTTAGGTTTTTTTTTTTTTTTCAGGGAGAATTAGAAACCAAATAATATTAAAAAAAAAAAAAAAAAAAAAAAAAATAGGCTTGCTATAGCCCACTGAATGAGAGATAGCACACACAGCAGTGGCACACAAGCCCTTACTGAGGCCAATATTTTTCTCCCACTGATTGATGTAGTGTTTTTGTGTTGAGGTAGAATTTAGAACACAAATCACGGAAAAAATAAATAGGCTTTCTATGGCCCACTGAATGAAAGGGAGAGAGGTGGCACACCCAGGAGTCAAGACTGGCACACAAGCTGAAAGGGCAATATTACTCTCCCACTGTTTTTTTATGTATTTTTTGTTTTTTTCAGGGAGACTTTAGAAACCCAATAATATTTAAAAAAAAAAATAAATAGGCTTTCTATGGCCCACTGAATGAGAGGGAGAGAGGTGGCACACCCAGGAGTCAAGACTGGCACACAAGCTGAAAGGGCAATATTACTCTCCCACTGTTTTTTTATGTATTTTTTGTTTTTTTCAGGGAGACTTTAGAAACCCAATAATATTTAAAAAAAAAAATAAATAGGCTTTCTATGGCCCACTGAATGAGAGGGAGAGAGGTGGCACACCCAGGAGTCAAGACTGGCACACAAGCTGAAAGGGCAATATTACTCTCCCACTGTTTTTTTAGGTTTTTTTTTTTTTTCAGGGAGACTTTAGAAACCAAATAATATTAAAAAAAAAAAAAAAAAAAAAAAAAATAGGCTTGCTATAGCCCACTGAATGAGAGATAGCACACACAGCAGTGGCACACAAGCCCTTACTGAGGCCAATATTTTTCTCCCACTGATTGATGTAGTGTTTTTGTGTTGAGGTAGAATTTAGAACACAAATCACGGAAAAAATAAATAGGCTTTCTATGGCCCACTGAATGAAAGGGAGAGAGGTGGCACACCCAGGAGTCAAGACTGGCACACAAGCTGAAAGGGCAATATTACTCTCCCACTGTTTTTTTATGTATTTTTTGTTTTTTCAGGGAGACTTTAGAAACCCAATAATATTTAAAAAAAAAAATAAATAGGCTTTCTATGGCCCACTGAATGAGAGGGAGAGAGGTGGCACACCCAGGAGTCAAGACTGGCACACAAGCTGAAAGGGCAATATTACTCTCCCACTGTTTTTTTAGGTTTTTTTTTTTTTTTCAGGGAGAATTAGAAACCAAATAATATTAAAAAAAAAAAAATAGGCTTTCTATGGCCCACTGAATGAAAGGGAGAGAGGTGGCACACCCAGGAGTCAAGACTGGCACACAAGCTGAAAGGGCAATATTACTCTCCCACTGTTTTTTTATGTATTTTTTGTTTTTTTCAGGGAGACTTTAGAAACCCAATAATATTTAAAAAAAAAAATAAATAGGCTTTCTATGGCCCACTGAATGAGAGGGAGAGAGGTGGCACACCCAGGAGTCAAGACTGGCACACAAGCTGAAAGGGCAATATTACTCTCCCACTGTTTTTTTAGGTTTTTTTTTTTTTTCAGGGAGACTTTTGAAACCAAATAATATTAAAAAAAAAAAAAAAAAAAAAATATAGGCTTGCTATAGCCCACTGAATGATAGCGCACACACAGCAGTGGCACACAAGCCCTGACTGAGGCCAATATTTTTCTCCCACTGATTGATGTAGTGTTTCTGTGTTGAGGTAGATTTTAGAACACAAATCACGGAAAAAATAAATAGGCTTTCTATGGCCCACTCAGTGAGAGATGGCACACACAGGGATGGCACTGTAGCAGAAATGCCAATCTTAATCTCCCACAAAAAAAAAACAAAAAAAAAAAAAAACTGTCCTACAATTACTATCTCCCTGCAGTAATGTAAGCCAGGTATGGCAGGCAGCAATAGGAGTGGACTGATGCACAAATTAAATAAAAAGTGTGGACAAACAAAAAAGATAGCTGTGCAGAAAGGAAGGAACAAGAGGATATGTGCTTTGAAAAAAGCAGTTGGTTTCCACAGTGGCGTACACACAGCAATACAGCTATCACGGAGCCTTCTAGGGCAGCCCAATGAGCTACAGCGCTGAGGGGAAAAAAAAAAAAAAATAGCTTCCACTGTTCCTGCACACCGAAGGTGGTGTTGGACAGTGGAAATCGCTGCAGCACAAGCGGTTTGGTGGTTAGTGGACCCTGCCTAACGCTCTCCCTGCTTCTGATGAAGCGGCAGCAACCTCTCCCTAAGCTCAGATCAGCAGCAGTAAGATGGCGGTCGGCGGGAACGCCCCTTTATAGCCCCTGTGACGCCGCAGACAGCAAGCCAATCACTGCAATGCCCTTCTCTAAGATGGTGGGGACCAGGATCTATGTCATCACGCTGCCCACACTCTGCGTTCACCTTCATTGGCTGAGAAATGGCGCTTTTCGCGTCATTGAAACGCGACTTTGGCGCGAAAGTCGCGTACCGCATGGCCGACAAGCACAGGGGTCGGATCGGGTTTCATGAGACGCCGACTTAGCCAAAAGTCGGCGACTTTTGAAAATGATCGACCCGTTTCGCTCAACCCTAGTCAGGAGGAATTTTGGTCCACTCCTTTTTGCAGATCATCTCTAAATCATTAAGATTTTAAGGCTGTCACTTGGCAACTCGGAGCTTTAACTCCCACCATAAGTTTTCTATTGGATTAAGGTCTGAAGACTGGCTAGGCCATTCCATGACCTTAATGTGCTTCTTTTTGAGCCACTCCTTTTTTGCCTTGACGGTATATTTTGGGTCATTGTCTTGCTGGAAGACCCAGCGACGACTTATTTTTAATGTCCTGGTGGAGGGAAGGAGGTTGTCACTCAGGAATTTACAGTACATGGCTCCATCCATTCTCCCATTGATGTGATGAAGTAGTCATGTGCCCTTAGCAGAGAAACACCCCCAAAACAATGTTTCCACCTCCATGCTTGACAGTGGGGACAGTGTTCTTTGGGTCATAGGCAGCATTTCTATTCCTCCAAACACGGTGAGCTGAGTTAATGCCAAAGACCTCAATTTTTGTCTCATCTGACCACAGCACCTTCTCTCAATCACTCACAGAATCATCCAGGAGTTCACTGGCAAACTGCAGACGGGCCTGAACATGTGTCTTCTTAGCAGGGGGACCTTGCAGGCACTGCAGGATTTTAAATCTTTATGGCGTAATGTGTTACCAATGGTTTTCTTGGTGATTGTGGTCCCAGCTGCCTTGAGATTATTAACAAGTTCCCCCTGTGTAGTTTAAGGCTGATCTCTCACCTTCCTCATGATCAAGGATACCCCACGAGATGAGATTTTGGAATGGTTCCCCAGATCGATGTCGATTGACTGTCATTTTGTATTTCTTCCATTTTCTTACTATTGCACCAAGAGTTGTCTCCTTCTCACTCAGCGTCTTACCACCTTTGTGCAGGTCTAAGATCTTGTCCCTGACATCCTTATAAAGTTCTATGGTATTGCCCATGTTTTAGAGGTTAGAATCTGACTGATTAATTGAGTCTGTGGACAGGAGTCTTTTATAAAGGTGAATATGTAAGACAGCTGTCTTTAATGCAGGTAACTAGTGATGAGCGAGCATGCACAGTAATGCTCAGTGCTCGCCCGAGCATCGCAGTGCTCGCGATGCTCGGTGAGCGGCGAGCATTTCCGGGGTTGCTCGGCAGGAGTTTGGGTCACTGCCCTGTATGTTTGGCACTCTTTAGAGCGCTAATCAACATGCAGGGATTGTCTGCCACACACTGTAATACCGCAGCCATGTTGGTTGTGGCATTGCAGTGATTGGCTGGCCGCAGAGCGTCATCAGGTCTATATCAGACCTGGCGCCGCCCTGCTCATCACAGTCAGCTCCGGAATCACGCAGTGTAGGGATACTTGCTGCAGAGATAGGGACAGAATAGGTGGTGTATCAGTTAGTGTGGGTATACCATTATTGAATACACAAATCCAGCAAAACCAACAGTCCTTCCAAAGACTAATTACGGAGTATATAGATATCAGTGCTAGATAGGCAGGCAGTGTATGTGGCTGTATATATCTCAGTGCTAGGCATGGAGGCAGCGTATGTGGGTATATAGATATCAGTGCTAGGCAGGCAGGCATTGTGTGTGGCATACCTATTGCATACAGTAAGAGGGTCCAGTCCATTACTGTCTGCTGCTGCTGCCTATTACAGCTAGCCCCAGGTATCAGTGGCCAGGAATAATTTTTTTTGCAACTTAATCCTAATTTTTTTTATTTAAAAGCAATCCAGAACACACAGTTTTTTTTCTCCATTTGCTTGTTAGTGCAGCGCCCCAGAGTCCTGGTCGTTGCAGTGCTGTGGCTTCGCCGCTAAGGGGAGCCATGGTACGTTCGATGGCACCGAAGGAGTTCCTCCAATCAGGTATCACAGACACCAATATGTTTCACAGCTGGGCCTCCGGGGGGAGCTAAGGGTGCTATTCATTAGGCCACTCCCCACCATAGTGGGTAAACTGGGGGTCAGGCAGGAAGTTGGAGAGAACGCTGACGGGATTGAACGGAGCAACACCCTGTGGCAGGGGGTGTTGTGAAGGGAGAGACTGTAGGGTCTCTGCCAGGGGTGGGATCCTGGCAGAGGCTTGGCATTGAAAGAACGTAACGGGTCCGCGCAGGCTCCTGGAAGCGGCGGGACTCAAGAAAGGACTAGAAGCGAGACAGATTGTGCTGAGTGAGAAACGAGATCAAGCAGAAGGAGAATACCAGCAGGGGTTGTGCTGAAAGAGGCAGCACCTTGCTGAGGCGCAATACCGGTGGCCGGAACGCCGAGGGAGTGGATTAGAATACAGCTTCAAGCCATACTCCAAACAGCGGCAGGACAGTCGGTCTCAGGCGGGCTGTCTACCACATATCACCTATGAAGTCTTGGGGGGCAATTGCGGGAGAGGGGCGTCTCTAGGGTCCCGGAAGAACTCCAGGCCTACCTGACAAACGGGTGCCATTCCAACCTGAATACAGGGAAGGGGTGGATTACAGAGGAACATCAAATCGAGTTGTGAGGGAACTTTAGAAACAGACACAACCGTTGTGGGGTCACTTTCCGAGAGCACAGCAGGGAAGGACTACAACACATAGCGCTAAGTAGGAAGGCACAGATTTCCACCTGAGAGGAGAACTCTGGAGGTGCCATTGGACCGGCCGGACTTGCGTAGCCTGGTGAACCGTATTCTGGACTGAGGACTCAGAGATCTCCAGTAAAGAGGTAAAGAGACTGCAACCTGGTGTCCTCGTTATTTACCGCGACTTACACCCCACAACTGCACCGCTACATCGCTACCATTACTACCACCGATTACACCGGACGTCCCCCACTGACGGACAGGGCCACGGACCGGGTCTAGCCACCGTGACAACCCCGAGACTGAGACCCAGAGGCCCGGCTCCGGGTACCCCTCGGCCCTGCGGCGGTGTGGGGGCGCTCCAACTTGGCGTCACGAACAGGATCTACTTAAGCCTGAAGAATCAGGTCATGTGTGCCTAGAGACTGTGATTTGTTGTGCTTAGACTGTACTTTATTGCAAGACTGTGTGCTGTGCCAGTTGCCGCCAAAATCCGCCGCCATTGCAGCGCTGAGGAGAGCGCAGGAAGAGAAGAGGGGCGTGGAGTGGGCGTAGACGAGCTGGAGAGCGCGAACAGTAATGGCCGCCCAGTCTAAGTATTTCTGTGTCCTGAGGACGTGCCCGTCAACAGCTGAGGTACGCCTCCTGATCTTGGTCGGAGGGTGGAGACCATGGGGACGGGGCCGCCCACGGAAGAGACCGCGGGAAGAAGACGCGGGAAAAGAGCAAGAAATGGCGGCACCAGAAGCACCACGCGGAGCTGAGTCGGCCCAGTCTGAGGCCGCGGCATCCGAGATAGGCTCCGAGGCACCGCTGCTGGGAGGTCTGACCCTTACCGAGTCCCCAATGGGCCGACCTCCGACGCCGTTATCGGAGGAACGTGTGGCTGCGGCCGAGGCCCGCCAGCTGGCCCGCCGACTGAGGGCCGATGCCCGCGTGCTCACCCGGGTGGGCCAACCCACCGAGATTAAGCTGTCTCCCATTGCTCCTTACCCGGTCCCGGCTGAAAGCACCCCACCTGCACCGGGTCTGAAGATCATGCCGGATGCGGAGCACTTACAGCGCCTTATGGCAGAGTGGCGGAGCCGGCCCCAGCCTGCAGAACAAGTGGACTTGGTTGGTGTCCCCGAGATCCCGCCCTCGCACTGGGGTGTTGTGGTGGCCTTCCATCCCCAGCAAGGGAGAGGGGTCATACAAGAGATTGGAGAGCCGGTGCAGGTCCACGTGGATCGGGAGGAGGTGGAACCTGGTCCCGAGAGACTCGACCGCGACCTGAAGCCGGGTGATGCGGTCATGTATAGCCGATGGAGGAGGGCTACGGGGGAGGCTGGCTGGATGGCACGGGGCGTGCAGCGGTGCGCTGCCTTCCAGGCTGCTGCTGGCGTACCGGAAGAGAGTGACCTGAAGGGGAAGACAGCAGAGCCCGGTCCCGCGGAACCACAAGAAGCTCGACCTCACCGTGCCCCGGGGGGACGCATACGCTTACCGACCAAGAGGATCTCCCAGCGGGGGATTCTGGCACTACTGGGACCGGAACGGCGCCCTGGCTCCCCAGAGCGGTCTGTTGGCTTGGTGAGGCCAGAAAGGAGACCCTCTGCCACCTCCCAACGGTAAAGTACTATTGCTGACTGAAAAATGTAAATAGTTACTGTTTGTCTTTTATTCCTTTAAGTTGCTAAACCCGCCCAGGGTTAATGGATCCCTTTGTTGACCCGGGATCCCTGTGTTTGTTCTGAGTTTTCCTAAAATTTTGCACAAGTTTAAAGAACTGCAGAAATCATGGACTGTGCATGATTCGAACTTCCTTTGTAAATAGTTTGCACCTTCTTAAGGGTGCTCCCTACTGGTTTTAGCCAAAGACACTTTGCGAAGATATTTGCCTTATTGGTTTGAGCCAAAGACACTTTGTGAAGATACCTTTTCTACTGGTTCTAGTTAAAGACACTTTGCGAAGATACCATACCGGGACCTTTGCATGGACTGGTAGGCTGAGGAGACGAGCTACCTCAGAAAGACTTGGTCCCCTCTTAAAGGGGATGTGAAGAATTGAACTTGAGAAAGATACTGTTGCAGAGCAGTAATGCCATGATGATGCTTTGAAAAGAAATGTAACTGTTTTACATGAAAAGTTATATGTGTTGAATTTGTTGAAATGTGAAATCTAAATAATGTTTTGCAGAAAGAAAAGGATGCAGAGAGCCCGTAGGGGTAGAGATAGAGATCTGCATAGCTGAAAGTAAGGAAGTAATGATGAAGGTGAGGATAGAAGGTCAACCCTGCGTCCCCATAGAAAGTTACTTTGTTACTAAGGACAGAAAGCGAACCCGTAGGGGTTAGAGAGTGAGTCCTTAAAGGAGCCGAGTAGAGCTGGCTCAGAGTTCTCTAAAAAGAAAGGAATGTTATGTCTATACTATGTATAGTAGCGAAAGGCAGTAGGCCCTGGCTGAACGGGGCGGTCCTGTAAAAGAAAGGAGAGGCAGTAGGTCTGGTGCCATAGGGACAGGCGGTCCTGCAGGTTCAAAGTAGGAGAATGTGAAGTTACCTTACCCTGTAATGTGATTATAGGAAGGCCTTTGGTAAACTAAGAGTGTATGTTTCTTAAAGGCAATGTTAATTTATTGTTCCAGAATTTGCACTAAGAATACCCGGTTGGGTAACAGGAGTTATGCATAGCCTGTAATTTATAATGTTGACCATGTTTGTAACGTTAAAAGTGTCCTCACCTCCCATAAAGGGAAGCCTGTTCAAGTATGCTTATTGTTTTACACTCAACAAAATTGTATGTCTTTTTGCTAATCTGTATTGTTGTTTTTCTTCCCAGTCCCGGAGTACTGTGTTTAACCAGGGGGGAGTGCAGCGCCCCAGAGTCCTGGTCGTTGCAGTGCTGTGGCTTCGCCGCTAAGGGGAGCCATGGTACGTTCGATGGCACCGAAGGAGTTCCTCCAATCAGGTATCACAGACACCAATATGTTTCACAGCTGGGCCTCCGGGGGGAGCTAAGGGTGCTATTCATTAGGCCACTCCCCACCATAGTGGGTAAACTGGGGGTCAGGCAGGAAGTTGGAGAGAACGCTGACGGGATTGAACGGAGCAACACCCTGTGGCAGGGGGTGTTGTGAAGGGAGAGACTGTAGGGTCTCTGCCAGGGGTGGGATCCTGGCAGAGGCTTGGCATTGAAAGAACGTAACGGGTCCGCGCAGGCTCCTGGAAGCGGCGGGACTCAAGAAAGGACTAGAAGCGAGACAGATTGTGCTGAGTGAGAAACGAGATCAAGCAGAAGGAGAATACCAGCAGGGGTTGTGCTGAAAGAGGCAGCACCTTGCTGAGGCGCAATACCGGTGGCCGGAACGCCGAGGGAGTGGATTAGAATACAGCTTCAAGCCATACTCCAAACAGCGGCAGGACAGTCGGTCTCAGGCGGGCTGTCTACCACATATCACCTATGAAGTCTTGGGGGGCAATTGCGGGAGAGGGGCGTCTCTAGGGTCCCGGAAGAACTCCAGGCCTACCTGACAAACGGGTGCCATTCCAACCTGAATACAGGGAAGGGGTGGATTACAGAGGAACATCAAATCGAGTTGTGAGGGAACTTAAGAAACAGACACAACCGTTGTGGGGTCACTTTCCGAGAGCACAGCAGGGAAGGACTACAACAAAAGAAAGTCCAGCTCACCACAATCGACATTCCTGGAAACTCGGAGCACGGAACCGCTGTGTCAGGGCGTGAACAAACAGGAAAAGGAAGGAGATCCAGCTCAACGATATAGTGAAAAAAATCCGTAACTTTATTCACTTCAAATCATATAGGATGAAGGACGTAACATCAGCAAGCAATAAGAATAAAAACAAGATCCAAGATCAACGCGTTTCTGGTGACAAAGCACCCTTAGTCATGATACTTGGTATACGTGATGGCCCATACTTTTATACTGGTATCCGGCAAACACACCGGTATGACAATTGGTTGGCTTAATTATCCAGCAAAGTAGAGACACATGGGGATGAATACAAAACAGACATCATTGTAAAAGCAAGGCAAATATTCAAACTAGATGGAAAAGCAGAGATAAAGAAAATACAAATATACAAAATCACATATAAAAGTTCAGGAAAATTACAAAAGGTGTAAAAATTTATAGAAATTTGAATATATACAATATATGGTGCAAATAATTTATATAGTTATATGAATCTGGAATAATCCAATGTAAAAACTTGTTCACTAGAAAAAATTAATTAATTAATTAATTGTCAAAAGAAAAAAGGAGAATGAAATTTAATTTAATTGAAGAAAAAATGAAAAATAATTAATAATATAGAAAATTTATTGAAGAATAATAATTTTGAACAAAAAATAACGTTAATAATAATAATAATAATACATTGGATCATACCAGATTCTGACAAATACCTATGTCAGAAAGACAAATAATGGCAATATAATACTATATGCCATAATTCATAATGTATGAAAAGAGGCAACATAAGTTTATTCAATACATTTACAATCATGAACATTTGTTGATTTAATTTAGTTTTGTCAGTTTAAATAGATAAGAGCAGAAATGTTCCAAGAAACTAACTGAAATTGAACACGAATGATTGCAGACAGCAATGTGCGCCTATTAAATTCAAAGATGTAATGTATAGAACCTCACAAAAAATGGAGCTATGAATTCCTTATGAGAATCATCTGTAAAATGTGAATGGAGGAACAAAATGAACAACAGCAAGCCCCCACAAAGGACTACAACACATAGCGCTAAGTAGGAAGGCACAGATTTCCACCTGAGAGGAGAACTCTGGAGGTGCCATTGGACCGGCCGGACTTGCGTAGCCTGGTGAACCGTATTCTGGACTGAGGACTCAGAGATCTCCAGTAAAGAGGTAAAGAGACTGCAACCTGGTGTCCTCGTTATTTACCGCGACTTACACCCCACAACTGCACCGCTACATCGCTACCATTACTACCACCGATTACACCGGACGTCCCCCACTGACGGACAGGGCCACGGACCGGGTCTAGCCACCGTGACAACCCCGAGACTGAGACCCAGAGGCCCGGCTCCGGGTACCCCTCGGCCCTGCGGCGGTGTGGGGGCGCTCCAACTTGGCGTCACGAACAGGATCTACTTAAGCCTGAAGAATCAGGTCATGTGTGCCTAGAGACTGTGATTTGTTGTGCTTAGACTGTACTTTATTGCAAGACTGTGTGCTGTGCCAGTTGCCGCCAAAATCCGCCGCCATTGCAGCGCTGAGGAGAGCGCAGGAAGAGAAGAGGGGCGTGGAGTGGGCGTAGACGAGCTGGAGAGCGCGAACAGTAATGGCCGCCCAGTCTAAGTATTTCTGTGTCCTGAGGACGTGCCCGTCAACAGCTGAGGTACGCCTCCTGATCTTGGTCGGAGGGTGGAGACCATGGGGATGGGGCCGCCCACGGAAGAGACCGCGGGAAGAAGACGCGGGAAAAGAGCAAGAAATGGCGGCACCAGAAGCACCACGCGGAGCTGAGTCGGCCCAGTCTGAGGCCGCGGCATCCGAGATAGGCTCCGAGGCACCGCTGCTGGGAGGTCTGACCCTTACCGAGTCCCCAATGGGCCGACCTCCGACGCCGTTATCGGAGGAACGTGTGGCTGCGGCCGAGGCCCGCCAGCTGGCCCGCCGACTGAGGGCCGATGCCCGCGTGCTCACCCGGGTGGGCCAACCCACCGAGATTAAGCTGTCTCCCATTGCTCCTTACCCGGTCCCGGCTGAAAGCACCCCACCTGCACCGGGTCTGAAGATCATGCCGGATGCGGAGCACTTACAGCGCCTTATGGCAGAGTGGCGGAGCCGGCCCCAGCCTGCAGAACAAGTGGACTTGGTTGGTGTCCCCGAGATCCCGCCCTCGCACTGGGGTGTTGTGGTGGCCTTCCATCCCCAGCAAGGGAGAGGGGTCATACAAGAGATTGGAGAGCCGGTGCAGGTCCACGTGGATCGGGAGGAGGTGGAACCTGGTCCCGAGAGACTCGACCGCGACCTGAAGCCGGGTGATGCGGTGATGTATAGCCGATGGAGGAGGGCTACGGGGGAGGCTGGCTGGATGGCACGGGGCGTGCAGCGGTGCGCTGCCTTCCAGGCTGCTGCTGGCGTACCGGAAGAGAGTGACCTGAAGGGGAAGACAGCAGAGCCCGGTCCCGCGGAACCACAAGAAGCTCGACCTCACCGTGCCCCGGGGGGACGCATACGCTTACCGACCAAGAGGATCTCCCAGCGGGGGATTCTGGCACTACTGGGACCGGAACGGCGCCCTGGCTCCCCAGAGCGGTCTGTTGGCTTGGTGAGGCCAGAAAGGAGACCCTCTGCCACCTCCCAACGGTAAAGTACTATTGCTGACTGAAAAATGTAAATAGTTACTGTTTGTCTTTTATTCCTTTAAGTTGCTAAACCCGCCCAGGGTTAATGGATCCCTTTGTTGACCCGGGATCCCTGTGTTTGTTCTGAGTTTTCCTAAAATTTTGCACAAGTTTAAAGAACTGCAGAAATCATGGACTGTGCATGATTCGAACTTCCTTTGTAAATAGTTTGCACCTTCTTAAGGGTGCTCCCTACTGGTTTTAGCCAAAGACACTTTGCGAAGATATTTGCCTTATTGGTTTGAGCCAAAGACACTTTGTGAAGATACCTTTTCTACTGGTTCTAGTTAAAGACACTTTGCGAAGATACCATACCGGGACCTTTGCATGGACTGGTAGGCTGAGGAGACGAGCTACCTCAGAAAGACTTGGTCCCCTCTTAAAGGGGATGTGAAGAATTGAACTTGAGAAAGATACTGTTGCAGAGCAGTAATGCCATGATGATGCTTTGAAAAGAAATGTAACTGTTTTACATGAAAAGTTATATGTGTTGAATTTGTTGAAATGTGAAATCTAAATAATGTTTTGCAGAAAGAAAAGGATGCAGAGAGCCCGTAGGGGTAGAGATAGAGATCTGCATAGCTGAAAGTAAGGAAGTAATGATGAAGGTGAGGATAGAAGGTCAACCCTGCGTCCCCATAGAAAGTTACTTTGTTACTAAGGACAGAAAGCGAACCCGTAGGGGTTAGAGAGTGAGTCCTTAAAGGAGCCGAGTAGAGCTGGCTCAGAGTTCTCTAAAAAGAAAGGAATGTTATGTCTATACTATGTATAGTAGCGAAAGGCAGTAGGCCCTGGCTGAACGGGGCGGTCCTGTAAAAGAAAGGAGAGGCAGTAGGTCTGGTGCCATAGGGACAGGCGGTCCTGCAGGTTCAAAGTAGGAGAATGTGAAGTTACCTTACCCTGTAATGTGATTATAGGAAGGCCTTTGGTAAACTAAGAGTGTATGTTTCTTAAAGGCAATGTTAATTTATTGTTCCAGAATTTGCACTAAGAATACCCGGTTGGGTAACAGGAGTTATGCATAGCCTGTAATTTATAATGTTGACCATGTTTGTAACGTTAAAAGTGTCCTCACCTCCCATAAAGGGAAGCCTGTTCAAGTATGCTTATTGTTTTACACTCAACAAAATTGTATGTCTTTTTGCTAATCTGTATTGTTGTTTTTCTTCCCAGTCCCGGAGTACTGTGTTTAACCAGGGGGGAGTGCAGCGCCCCAGAGTCCTGGTCGTTGCAGTGCTGTGGCTTCGCCGCTAAGGGGAGCCATGGTACGTTCGATGGCACCGAAGGAGTTCCTCCAATCAGGTATCACAGACACCAATATGTTTCACAGCTGGGCCTCCGGGGGGAGCTAAGGGTGCTATTCATTAGGCCACTCCCCACCATAGTGGGTAAACTGGGGGTCAGGCAGGAAGTTGGAGAGAACGCTGACGGGATTGAACGGAGCAACACCCTGTGGCAGGGGGTGTTGTGAAGGGAGAGACTGTAGGGTCTCTGCCAGGGGTGGGATCCTGGCAGAGGCTTGGCATTGAAAGAACGTAACGGGTCCGCGCAGGCTCCTGGAAGCGGCGGGACTCAAGAAAGGACTAGAAGCGAGACAGATTGTGCTGAGTGAGAAACGAGATCAAGCAGAAGGAGAATACCAGCAGGGGTTGTGCTGAAAGAGGCAGCACCTTGCTGAGGCGCAATACCGGTGGCCGGAACGCCGAGGGAGTGGATTAGAATACAGCTTCAAGCCATACTCCAAACAGCGGCAGGACAGTCGGTCTCAGGCGGGCTGTCTACCACATATCACCTATGAAGTCTTGGGGGGCAATTGCGGGAGAGGGGCGTCTCTAGGGTCCCGGAAGAACTCCAGGCCTACCTGACAAACGGGTGCCATTCCAACCTGAATACAGGGAAGGGGTGGATTACAGAGGAACATCAAATCGAGTTGTGAGGGAACTTAAGAAACAGACACAACCGTTGTGGGGTCACTTTCCGAGAGCACAGCAGGGAAGGACTACAACACATAGCGCTAAGTAGGAAGGCACAGATTTCCACCTGAGAGGAGAACTCTGGAGGTGCCATTGGACCGGCCGGACTTGCGTAGCCTGGTGAACCGTATTCTGGACTGAGGACTCAGAGATCTCCAGTAAAGAGGTAAAGAGACTGCAACCTGGTGTCCTCGTTATTTACCGCGACTTACACCCCACAACTGCACCGCTACATCGCTACCATTACTACCACCGATTACACCGGACGTCCCCCACTGACGGACAGGGCCACGGACCGGGTCTAGCCACCGTGACAACCCCGAGACTGAGACCCAGAGGCCCGGCTCCGGGTACCCCTCGGCCCTGCGGCGGTGTGGGGGCGCTCCAACTTGGCGTCACGAACAGGATCTACTTAAGCCTGAAGAATCAGGTCATGTGTGCCTAGAGACTGTGATTTGTTGTGCTTAGACTGTACTTTATTGCAAGACTGTGTGCTGTGCCAGTTGCCGCCAAAATCCGCCGCCATTGCAGCGCTGAGGAGAGCGCAGGAAGAGAAGAGGGGCGTGGAGTGGGCGTAGACGAGCTGGAGAGCGCGAACAGTAATGGCCGCCCAGTCTAAGTATTTCTGTGTCCTGAGGACGTGCCCGTCAACAGCTGAGGTACGCCTCCTGATCTTGGTCGGAGGGTGGAGACCATGGGGATGGGGCCGCCCACGGAAGAGACCGCGGGAAGAAGACGCGGGAAAAGAGCAAGAAATGGCGGCACCAGAAGCACCACGCGGAGCTGAGTCGGCCCAGTCTGAGGCCGCGGCATCCGAGATAGGCTCCGAGGCACCGCTGCTGGGAGGTCTGACCCTTACCGAGTCCCCAATGGGCCGACCTCCGACGCCGTTATCGGAGGAACGTGTGGCTGCGGCCGAGGCCCGCCAGCTGGCCCGCCGACTGAGGGCCGATGCCCGCGTGCTCACCCGGGTGGGCCAACCCACCGAGATTAAGCTGTCTCCCATTGCTCCTTACCCGGTCCCGGCTGAAAGCACCCCACCTGCACCGGGTCTGAAGATCATGCCGGATGCGGAGCACTTACAGCGCCTTATGGCAGAGTGGCGGAGCCGGCCCCAGCCTGCAGAACAAGTGGACTTGGTTGGTGTCCCCGAGATCCCGCCCTCGCACTGGGGTGTTGTGGTGGCCTTCCATCCCCAGCAAGGGAGAGGGGTCATACAAGAGATTGGAGAGCCGGTGCAGGTCCACGTGGATCGGGAGGAGGTGGAACCTGGTCCCGAGAGACTCGACCGCGACCTGAAGCCGGGTGATGCGGTGATGTATAGCCGATGGAGGAGGGCTACGGGGGAGGCTGGCTGGATGGCACGGGGCGTGCAGCGGTGCGCTGCCTTCCAGGCTGCTGCTGGCGTACCGGAAGAGAGTGACCTGAAGGGGAAGACAGCAGAGCCCGGTCCCGCGGAACCACAAGAAGCTCGACCTCACCGTGCCCCGGGGGGACGCATACGCTTACCGACCAAGAGGATCTCCCAGCGGGGGATTCTGGCACTACTGGGACCGGAACGGCGCCCTGGCTCCCCAGAGCGGTCTGTTGGCTTGGTGAGGCCAGAAAGGAGACCCTCTGCCACCTCCCAACGGTAAAGTACTATTGCTGACTGAAAAATGTAAATAGTTACTGTTTGTCTTTTATTCCTTTAAGTTGCTAAACCCGCCCAGGGTTAATGGATCCCTTTGTTGACCCGGGATCCCTGTGTTTGTTCTGAGTTTTCCTAAAATTTTGCACAAGTTTAAAGAACTGCAGAAATCATGGACTGTGCATGATTCGAACTTCCTTTGTAAATAGTTTGCACCTTCTTAAGGGTGCTCCCTACTGGTTTTAGCCAAAGACACTTTGCGAAGATATTTGCCTTATTGGTTTGAGCCAAAGACACTTTGTGAAGATACCTTTTCTACTGGTTCTAGTTAAAGACACTTTGCGAAGATACCATACCGGGACCTTTGCATGGACTGGTAGGCTGAGGAGACGAGCTACCTCAGAAAGACTTGGTCCCCTCTTAAAGGGGATGTGAAGAATTGAACTTGAGAAAGATACTGTTGCAGAGCAGTAATGCCATGATGATGCTTTGAAAAGAAATGTAACTGTTTTACATGAAAAGTTATATGTGTTGAATTTGTTGAAATGTGAAATCTAAATAATGTTTTGCAGAAAGAAAAGGATGCAGAGAGCCCGTAGGGGTAGAGATAGAGATCTGCATAGCTGAAAGTAAGGAAGTAATGATGAAGGTGAGGATAGAAGGTCAACCCTGCGTCCCCATAGAAAGTTACTTTGTTACTAAGGACAGAAAGCGAACCCGTAGGGGTTAGAGAGTGAGTCCTTAAAGGAGCCGAGTAGAGCTGGCTCAGAGTTCTCTAAAAAGAAAGGAATGTTATGTCTATACTATGTATAGTAGCGAAAGGCAGTAGGCCCTGGCTGAACGGGGCGGTCCTGTAAAAGAAAGGAGAGGCAGTAGGTCTGGTGCCATAGGGACAGGCGGTCCTGCAGGTTCAAAGTAGGAGAATGTGAAGTTACCTTACCCTGTAATGTGATTATAGGAAGGCCTTTGGTAAACTAAGAGTGTATGTTTCTTAAAGGCAATGTTAATTTATTGTTCCAGAATTTGCACTAAGAATACCCGGTTGGGTAACAGGAGTTATGCATAGCCTGTAATTTATAATGTTGACCATGTTTGTAACGTTAAAAGTGTCCTCACCTCCCATAAAGGGAAGCCTGTTCAAGTATGCTTATTGTTTTACACTCAACAAAATTGTATGTCTTTTTGCTAATCTGTATTGTTGTTTTTCTTCCCAGTCCCGGAGTACTGTGTTTAACCAGGGGGGAGTGCAGCGCCCCAGAGTCCTGGTCGTTGCAGTGCTGTGGCTTCGCCGCTAAGGGGAGCCATGGTACGTTCGATGGCACCGAAGGAGTTCCTCCAATCAGGTATCACAGACACCAATATGTTTCACAGCTGGGCCTCCGGGGGGAGCTAAGGGTGCTATTCATTAGGCCACTCCCCACCATAGTGGGTAAACTGGGGGTCAGGCAGGAAGTTGGAGAGAACGCTGACGGGATTGAACGGAGCAACACCCTGTGGCAGGGGGTGTTGTGAAGGGAGAGACTGTAGGGTCTCTGCCAGGGGTGGGATCCTGGCAGAGGCTTGGCATTGAAAGAACGTAACGGGTCCGCGCAGGCTCCTGGAAGCGGCGGGACTCAAGAAAGGACTAGAAGCGAGACAGATTGTGCTGAGTGAGAAACGAGATCAAGCAGAAGGAGAATACCAGCAGGGGTTGTGCTGAAAGAGGCAGCACCTTGCTGAGGCGCAATACCGGTGGCCGGAACGCCGAGGGAGTGGATTAGAATACAGCTTCAAGCCATACTCCAAACAGCGGCAGGACAGTCGGTCTCAGGCGGGCTGTCTACCACATATCACCTATGAAGTCTTGGGGGGCAATTGCGGGAGAGGGGCGTCTCTAGGGTCCCGGAAGAACTCCAGGCCTACCTGACAAACGGGTGCCATTCCAACCTGAATACAGGGAAGGGGTGGATTACAGAGGAACATCAAATCGAGTTGTGAGGGAACTTAAGAAACAGACACAACCGTTGTGGGGTCACTTTCCGAGAGCACAGCAGGGAAGGACTACAACAAAAGAAAGTCCAGCTCACCACAATCGACATTCCTGGAAACTCGGAGCACGGAACCGCTGTGTCAGGGCGTGAACAAACAGGAAAAGGAAGGAGATCCAGCTCAACGATATAGTGAAAAAAATCCGTAACTTTATTCACTTCAAATCATATAGGATGAAGGACGTAACATCAGCAAGCAATAAGAATAAAAACAAGATCCAAGATCAACGCGTTTCTGGTGACAAAGCACCCTTAGTCATGATACTTGGTATACGTGATGGCCCATACTTTTATACTGGTATCCGGCAAACACACCGGTATGACAATTGGTTGGCTTAATTATCCAGCAAAGTAGAGACACATGGGGATGAATACAAAACAGACATCATTGTAAAAGCAAGGCAAATATTCAAACTAGATGGAAAAGCAGAGATAAAGAAAATACAAATATACAAAATCACATATAAAAGTTCAGGAAAATTACAAAAGGTGTAAAAATTTATAGAAATTTGAATATATACAATATATGGTGCAAATAATTTATATAGTTATATGAATCTGGAATAATCCAATGTAAAAACTTGTTCACTAGAAAAAATTAATTAATTAATTAATTGTCAAAAGAAAAAAGGAGAATGAAATTTAATTTAATTGAAGAAAAAATGAAAAATAATTAATAATATAGAAAATTTATTGAAGAATAATAATTTTGAACAAAAAATAACGTTAATAATAATAATAATAATACATTGGATCATACCAGATTCTGACAAATACCTATGTCAGAAAGACAAATAATGGCAATATAATACTATATGCCATAATTCATAATGTATGAAAAGAGGCAACATAAGTTTATTCAATACATTTACAATCATGAACATTTGTTGATTTAATTTAGTTTTGTCAGTTTAAATAGATAAGAGCAGAAATGTTCCAAGAAACTAACTGAAATTGAACACGAATGATTGCAGACAGCAATGTGCGCCTATTAAATTCAAAGATGTAATGTATAGAACCTCACAAAAAATGGAGCTATGAATTCCTTATGAGAATCATCTGTAAAATGTGAATGGAGGAACAAAATGAACAACAGCAAGCCCCCACAAAGGACTACAACACATAGCGCTAAGTAGGAAGGCACAGATTTCCACCTGAGAGGAGAACTCTGGAGGTGCCATTGGACCGGCCGGACTTGCGTAGCCTGGTGAACCGTATTCTGGACTGAGGACTCAGAGATCTCCAGTAAAGAGGTAAAGAGACTGCAACCTGGTGTCCTCGTTATTTACCGCGACTTACACCCCACAACTGCACCGCTACATCGCTACCATTACTACCACCGATTACACCGGACGTCCCCCACTGACGGACAGGGCCACGGACCGGGTCTAGCCACCGTGACAACCCCGAGACTGAGACCCAGAGGCCCGGCTCCGGGTACCCCTCGGCCCTGCGGCGGTGTGGGGGCGCTCCAACTTGGCGTCACGAACAGGATCTACTTAAGCCTGAAGAATCAGGTCATGTGTGCCTAGAGACTGTGATTTGTTGTGCTTAGACTGTACTTTATTGCAAGACTGTGTGCTGTGCCAGTTGCCGCCAAAATCCGCCGCCATTGCAGCGCTGAGGAGAGCGCAGGAAGAGAAGAGGGGCGTGGAGTGGGCGTAGACGAGCTGGAGAGCGCGAACAGTAATGGCCGCCCAGTCTAAGTATTTCTGTGTCCTGAGGACGTGCCCGTCAACAGCTGAGGTACGCCTCCTGATCTTGGTCGGAGGGTGGAGACCATGGGGATGGGGCCGCCCACGGAAGAGACCGCGGGAAGAAGACGCGGGAAAAGAGCAAGAAATGGCGGCACCAGAAGCACCACGCGGAGCTGAGTCGGCCCAGTCTGAGGCCGCGGCATCCGAGATAGGCTCCGAGGCACCGCTGCTGGGAGGTCTGACCCTTACCGAGTCCCCAATGGGCCGACCTCCGACGCCGTTATCGGAGGAACGTGTGGCTGCGGCCGAGGCCCGCCAGCTGGCCCGCCGACTGAGGGCCGATGCCCGCGTGCTCACCCGGGTGGGCCAACCCACCGAGATTAAGCTGTCTCCCATTGCTCCTTACCCGGTCCCGGCTGAAAGCACCCCACCTGCACCGGGTCTGAAGATCATGCCGGATGCGGAGCACTTACAGCGCCTTATGGCAGAGTGGCGGAGCCGGCCCCAGCCTGCAGAACAAGTGGACTTGGTTGGTGTCCCCGAGATCCCGCCCTCGCACTGGGGTGTTGTGGTGGCCTTCCATCCCCAGCAAGGGAGAGGGGTCATACAAGAGATTGGAGAGCCGGTGCAGGTCCACGTGGATCGGGAGGAGGTGGAACCTGGTCCCGAGAGACTCGACCGCGACCTGAAGCCGGGTGATGCGGTGATGTATAGCCGATGGAGGAGGGCTACGGGGGAGGCTGGCTGGATGGCACGGGGCGTGCAGCGGTGCGCTGCCTTCCAGGCTGCTGCTGGCGTACCGGAAGAGAGTGACCTGAAGGGGAAGACAGCAGAGCCCGGTCCCGCGGAACCACAAGAAGCTCGACCTCACCGTGCCCCGGGGGGACGCATACGCTTACCGACCAAGAGGATCTCCCAGCGGGGGATTCTGGCACTACTGGGACCGGAACGGCGCCCTGGCTCCCCAGAGCGGTCTGTTGGCTTGGTGAGGCCAGAAAGGAGACCCTCTGCCACCTCCCAACGGTAAAGTACTATTGCTGACTGAAAAATGTAAATAGTTACTGTTTGTCTTTTATTCCTTTAAGTTGCTAAACCCGCCCAGGGTTAATGGATCCCTTTGTTGACCCGGGATCCCTGTGTTTGTTCTGAGTTTTCCTAAAATTTTGCACAAGTTTAAAGAACTGCAGAAATCATGGACTGTGCATGATTCGAACTTCCTTTGTAAATAGTTTGCACCTTCTTAAGGGTGCTCCCTACTGGTTTTAGCCAAAGACACTTTGCGAAGATATTTGCCTTATTGGTTTGAGCCAAAGACACTTTGTGAAGATACCTTTTCTACTGGTTCTAGTTAAAGACACTTTGCGAAGATACCATACCGGGACCTTTGCATGGACTGGTAGGCTGAGGAGACGAGCTACCTCAGAAAGACTTGGTCCCCTCTTAAAGGGGATGTGAAGAATTGAACTTGAGAAAGATACTGTTGCAGAGCAGTAATGCCATGATGATGCTTTGAAAAGAAATGTAACTGTTTTACATGAAAAGTTATATGTGTTGAATTTGTTGAAATGTGAAATCTAAATAATGTTTTGCAGAAAGAAAAGGATGCAGAGAGCCCGTAGGGGTAGAGATAGAGATCTGCATAGCTGAAAGTAAGGAAGTAATGATGAAGGTGAGGATAGAAGGTCAACCCTGCGTCCCCATAGAAAGTTACTTTGTTACTAAGGACAGAAAGCGAACCCGTAGGGGTTAGAGAGTGAGTCCTTAAAGGAGCCGAGTAGAGCTGGCTCAGAGTTCTCTAAAAAGAAAGGAATGTTATGTCTATACTATGTATAGTAGCGAAAGGCAGTAGGCCCTGGCTGAACGGGGCGGTCCTGTAAAAGAAAGGAGAGGCAGTAGGTCTGGTGCCATAGGGACAGGCGGTCCTGCAGGTTCAAAGTAGGAGAATGTGAAGTTACCTTACCCTGTAATGTGATTATAGGAAGGCCTTTGGTAAACTAAGAGTGTATGTTTCTTAAAGGCAATGTTAATTTATTGTTCCAGAATTTGCACTAAGAATACCCGGTTGGGTAACAGGAGTTATGCATAGCCTGTAATTTATAATGTTGACCATGTTTGTAACGTTAAAAGTGTCCTCACCTCCCATAAAGGGAAGCCTGTTCAAGTATGCTTATTGTTTTACACTCAACAAAATTGTATGTCTTTTTGCTAATCTGTATTGTTGTTTTTCTTCCCAGTCCCGGAGTACTGTGTTTAACCAGGGGGGAGTGCAGCGCCCCAGAGTCCTGGTCGTTGCAGTGCTGTGGCTTCGCCGCTAAGGGGAGCCATGGTACGTTCGATGGCACCGAAGGAGTTCCTCCAATCAGGTATCACAGACACCAATATGTTTCACAGCTGGGCCTCCGGGGGGAGCTAAGGGTGCTATTCATTAGGCCACTCCCCACCATAGTGGGTAAACTGGGGGTCAGGCAGGAAGTTGGAGAGAACGCTGACGGGATTGAACGGAGCAACACCCTGTGGCAGGGGGTGTTGTGAAGGGAGAGACTGTAGGGTCTCTGCCAGGGGTGGGATCCTGGCAGAGGCTTGGCATTGAAAGAACGTAACGGGTCCGCGCAGGCTCCTGGAAGCGGCGGGACTCAAGAAAGGACTAGAAGCGAGACAGATTGTGCTGAGTGAGAAACGAGATCAAGCAGAAGGAGAATACCAGCAGGGGTTGTGCTGAAAGAGGCAGCACCTTGCTGAGGCGCAATACCGGTGGCCGGAACGCCGAGGGAGTGGATTAGAATACAGCTTCAAGCCATACTCCAAACAGCGGCAGGACAGTCGGTCTCAGGCGGGCTGTCTACCACATATCACCTATGAAGTCTTGGGGGGCAATTGCGGGAGAGGGGCGTCTCTAGGGTCCCGGAAGAACTCCAGGCCTACCTGACAAACGGGTGCCATTCCAACCTGAATACAGGGAAGGGGTGGATTACAGAGGAACATCAAATCGAGTTGTGAGGGAACTTAAGAAACAGACACAACCGTTGTGGGGTCACTTTCCGAGAGCACAGCAGGGAAGGACTACAACACATAGCGCTAAGTAGGAAGGCACAGATTTCCACCTGAGAGGAGAACTCTGGAGGTGCCATTGGACCGGCCGGACTTGCGTAGCCTGGTGAACCGTATTCTGGACTGAGGACTCAGAGATCTCCAGTAAAGAGGTAAAGAGACTGCAACCTGGTGTCCTCGTTATTTACCGCGACTTACACCCCACAACTGCACCGCTACATCGCTACCATTACTACCACCGATTACACCGGACGTCCCCCACTGACGGACAGGGCCACGGACCGGGTCTAGCCACCGTGACAACCCCGAGACTGAGACCCAGAGGCCCGGCTCCGGGTACCCCTCGGCCCTGCGGCGGTGTGGGGGCGCTCCAACTTGGCGTCACGAACAGGATCTACTTAAGCCTGAAGAATCAGGTCATGTGTGCCTAGAGACTGTGATTTGTTGTGCTTAGACTGTACTTTATTGCAAGACTGTGTGCTGTGCCAGTTGCCGCCAAAATCCGCCGCCATTGCAGCGCTGAGGAGAGCGCAGGAAGAGAAGAGGGGCGTGGAGTGGGCGTAGACGAGCTGGAGAGCGCGAACAGTAATGGCCGCCCAGTCTAAGTATTTCTGTGTCCTGAGGACGTGCCCGTCAACAGCTGAGGTACGCCTCCTGATCTTGGTCGGAGGGTGGAGACCATGGGGATGGGGCCGCCCACGGAAGAGACCGCGGGAAGAAGACGCGGGAAAAGAGCAAGAAATGGCGGCACCAGAAGCACCACGCGGAGCTGAGTCGGCCCAGTCTGAGGCCGCGGCATCCGAGATAGGCTCCGAGGCACCGCTGCTGGGAGGTCTGACCCTTACCGAGTCCCCAATGGGCCGACCTCCGACGCCGTTATCGGAGGAACGTGTGGCTGCGGCCGAGGCCCGCCAGCTGGCCCGCCGACTGAGGGCCGATGCCCGCGTGCTCACCCGGGTGGGCCAACCCACCGAGATTAAGCTGTCTCCCATTGCTCCTTACCCGGTCCCGGCTGAAAGCACCCCACCTGCACCGGGTCTGAAGATCATGCCGGATGCGGAGCACTTACAGCGCCTTATGGCAGAGTGGCGGAGCCGGCCCCAGCCTGCAGAACAAGTGGACTTGGTTGGTGTCCCCGAGATCCCGCCCTCGCACTGGGGTGTTGTGGTGGCCTTCCATCCCCAGCAAGGGAGAGGGGTCATACAAGAGATTGGAGAGCCGGTGCAGGTCCACGTGGATCGGGAGGAGGTGGAACCTGGTCCCGAGAGACTCGACCGCGACCTGAAGCCGGGTGATGCGGTGATGTATAGCCGATGGAGGAGGGCTACGGGGGAGGCTGGCTGGATGGCACGGGGCGTGCAGCGGTGCGCTGCCTTCCAGGCTGCTGCTGGCGTACCGGAAGAGAGTGACCTGAAGGGGAAGACAGCAGAGCCCGGTCCCGCGGAACCACAAGAAGCTCGACCTCACCGTGCCCCGGGGGGACGCATACGCTTACCGACCAAGAGGATCTCCCAGCGGGGGATTCTGGCACTACTGGGACCGGAACGGCGCCCTGGCTCCCCAGAGCGGTCTGTTGGCTTGGTGAGGCCAGAAAGGAGACCCTCTGCCACCTCCCAACGGTAAAGTACTATTGCTGACTGAAAAATGTAAATAGTTACTGTTTGTCTTTTATTCCTTTAAGTTGCTAAACCCGCCCAGGGTTAATGGATCCCTTTGTTGACCCGGGATCCCTGTGTTTGTTCTGAGTTTTCCTAAAATTTTGCACAAGTTTAAAGAACTGCAGAAATCATGGACTGTGCATGATTCGAACTTCCTTTGTAAATAGTTTGCACCTTCTTAAGGGTGCTCCCTACTGGTTTTAGCCAAAGACACTTTGCGAAGATATTTGCCTTATTGGTTTGAGCCAAAGACACTTTGTGAAGATACCTTTTCTACTGGTTCTAGTTAAAGACACTTTGCGAAGATACCATACCGGGACCTTTGCATGGACTGGTAGGCTGAGGAGACGAGCTACCTCAGAAAGACTTGGTCCCCTCTTAAAGGGGATGTGAAGAATTGAACTTGAGAAAGATACTGTTGCAGAGCAGTAATGCCATGATGATGCTTTGAAAAGAAATGTAACTGTTTTACATGAAAAGTTATATGTGTTGAATTTGTTGAAATGTGAAATCTAAATAATGTTTTGCAGAAAGAAAAGGATGCAGAGAGCCCGTAGGGGTAGAGATAGAGATCTGCATAGCTGAAAGTAAGGAAGTAATGATGAAGGTGAGGATAGAAGGTCAACCCTGCGTCCCCATAGAAAGTTACTTTGTTACTAAGGACAGAAAGCGAACCCGTAGGGGTTAGAGAGTGAGTCCTTAAAGGAGCCGAGTAGAGCTGGCTCAGAGTTCTCTAAAAAGAAAGGAATGTTATGTCTATACTATGTATAGTAGCGAAAGGCAGTAGGCCCTGGCTGAACGGGGCGGTCCTGTAAAAGAAAGGAGAGGCAGTAGGTCTGGTGCCATAGGGACAGGCGGTCCTGCAGGTTCAAAGTAGGAGAATGTGAAGTTACCTTACCCTGTAATGTGATTATAGGAAGGCCTTTGGTAAACTAAGAGTGTATGTTTCTTAAAGGCAATGTTAATTTATTGTTCCAGAATTTGCACTAAGAATACCCGGTTGGGTAACAGGAGTTATGCATAGCCTGTAATTTATAATGTTGACCATGTTTGTAACGTTAAAAGTGTCCTCACCTCCCATAAAGGGAAGCCTGTTCAAGTATGCTTATTGTTTTACACTCAACAAAATTGTATGTCTTTTTGCTAATCTGTATTGTTGTTTTTCTTCCCAGTCCCGGAGTACTGTGTTTAACCAGGGGGGAGTGCAGCGCCCCAGAGTCCTGGTCGTTGCAGTGCTGTGGCTTCGCCGCTAAGGGGAGCCATGGTACGTTCGATGGCACCGAAGGAGTTCCTCCAATCAGGTATCACAGACACCAATATGTTTCACAGCTGGGCCTCCGGGGGGAGCTAAGGGTGCTATTCATTAGGCCACTCCCCACCATAGTGGGTAAACTGGGGGTCAGGCAGGAAGTTGGAGAGAACGCTGACGGGATTGAACGGAGCAACACCCTGTGGCAGGGGGTGTTGTGAAGGGAGAGACTGTAGGGTCTCTGCCAGGGGTGGGATCCTGGCAGAGGCTTGGCATTGAAAGAACGTAACGGGTCCGCGCAGGCTCCTGGAAGCGGCGGGACTCAAGAAAGGACTAGAAGCGAGACAGATTGTGCTGAGTGAGAAACGAGATCAAGCAGAAGGAGAATACCAGCAGGGGTTGTGCTGAAAGAGGCAGCACCTTGCTGAGGCGCAATACCGGTGGCCGGAACGCCGAGGGAGTGGATTAGAATACAGCTTCAAGCCATACTCCAAACAGCGGCAGGACAGTCGGTCTCAGGCGGGCTGTCTACCACATATCACCTATGAAGTCTTGGGGGGCAATTGCGGGAGAGGGGCGTCTCTAGGGTCCCGGAAGAACTCCAGGCCTACCTGACAAACGGGTGCCATTCCAACCTGAATACAGGGAAGGGGTGGATTACAGAGGAACATCAAATCGAGTTGTGAGGGAACTTAAGAAACAGACACAACCGTTGTGGGGTCACTTTCCGAGAGCACAGCAGGGAAGGACTACAACACATAGCGCTAAGTAGGAAGGCACAGATTTCCACCTGAGAGGAGAACTCTGGAGGTGCCATTGGACCGGCCGGACTTGCGTAGCCTGGTGAACCGTATTCTGGACTGAGGACTCAGAGATCTCCAGTAAAGAGGTAAAGAGACTGCAACCTGGTGTCCTCGTTATTTACCGCGACTTACACCCCACAACTGCACCGCTACATCGCTACCATTACTACCACCGATTACACCGGACGTCCCCCACTGACGGACAGGGCCACGGACCGGGTCTAGCCACCGTGACAACCCCGAGACTGAGACCCAGAAGCCCGGCTCCGGGTACCCCTCGGCCCTGCGGCGGTGTGGGGGCGCTCCATTAGCACTGCAGAATACAGCCAGATCCTTTCCATAGTACAGCGCTAAAATATAGCTATTTTAAACAAGGATTTGGCTGTCACTGTGATCACATGTGAGTGCACAGAAAATTCTGCCATTTTTCTGGTACTGTAAAATTTCGCTGGAGTGATGATGATTGTTTCACGCAAATGCGCTTTTACGGGATCCGTAGAAGCGCATTTGCGTGAAAAGATCGTCGTCCTTTCAGCTCCACATGCGACTCTCCTGTCCTGGATGTTTTAAGGTGCCGTAATAAAGTGGATTTTATGGGACAGTGAGTTCCACCTTCATTTCCTTCCTTATGCATGATATAGTAACTGACCCAACCTGGCACAAGGACATGCAGAGCAAGGACAGCAGCACACAGGGGGAGGTAGGCTTAGCACTCCAACAGGCATGAAGAAGCAGTGTGGTGGCTGCAGACAGAAGGCGGGCAATTCCCCGTAACACCAAAACCACGGAAGTTGGCAATACAACTGTTAGGTCTTCCCGAGTCTGGATGTTTTTAAGAACTCTGCCGATAACCCCAAACAGGCCATTTGCACCACCTGCAATGCCTGCATCCGCAGGGGTAGCAGAACTACCAGCCTGATGACCACCAGCATGATCAGGCACATGGCAGCAAAGCACCCGACTTTGTGGGCCAAACCCCAGGGTCCAGGAACAGTGTCTGCAGGTGACACCACTGCTTCTTTCACTGTTGTGCGTGCAAGCCAATCCCCTGTCCATGGTGCATGCAAAGATGCCTCCTGCCCTGCACCTGTCGTTGCACACTCAATTAGCACCATCATCAAGCATGTTCACGTCCTTGTCCCAGCGCAGCGCTCAGTTGTCCATACCCCAGTCCTTGGAACACAAGCACAAATACGCTGCCAATGCCCCACAGGCCACAGTACTAAATTCACACATTTCTTGTCAGCCTGCACTCGAAATGTTGCCTTTAAGGCTCATGGAGATAGAAGCTTTCCGCAACCTGATGGCAGCGGCCATCCCAAGGTACTCGGTCCCCAGCCGCCACTATTTCTCCCGGTGTGCCGTCCACGCATTACACAAGCACATGTCCCACAACATTAGCTGTGCTCTCAACATTGCTGTTACTGGGAAAGTCCACTTAACCACGGACACATGGACAAGTGCTTCTGGGCAGGGACAGTACATCTTGCTGACGGCACACTGGGTTAACATAGTGGAAGCCGGGACCCAGTCGGACCTTGGGATGGAGCACGTCCTCCCGATGCCGAGGATTGCAGGCCCTACATCAATCAAGGTTGCCCCCACAGTCTACAGCTCCTGCACCTCCTCCTCCTCTTCAACCTTCATCTCCAAAATAACCACATCAGTCACAAGCTGGAAGCACTTCTGCACTGCCTCAGCCAAGTGACAACAGGCTGTGCTGAAGCTAATATGCTTAAGTGACAAACTGCACAATGCTGAAAAGTTGTGGACAGCTCTGAAAGAGCAGACAGATCTGTGGCTGACACCACTGAACCTACAGCCAGGCATGGTCGTGTGTAACAATGGCCGGGGTCTGGTGGCGGCTCTGTGGCGAGGTGAGCTCACACATGTACCATGCCTGGCCCAGGGTGTTTAACCTCATTTTTCAACGGTTTCTCAAAAGCTACCCGGAGCTATCAGATCTGCTTGTCAAAGTACGCCGCCTGTATGCCCATTTTAGAAAGTCAGCTACAGCTTCCACCACCCTTACCGTGCTTCAGCAGCGTTTGCAGTTTCCGGTTCACCGACTGTTGTGTGATGTCCCCAAGCATTGGAACTCTACACTGCAGATGTTGGAAAGGATTTGTGAGCAGAAGAGGGCAGTTGTTGACTATCAGCATCAACAGGGCTGTCGGTATTCAGTTCAGACTCCACACATAAGATCTCAGGAGTGGACATGGATATCAGACATATGTACCATCCTCCAAAACTTTGAGGACTCCACCAAGATGGTGAGCGGCGATGACACCATATTTAGCATCACCATCCCACTTCTCTGTGTTCTGAAATGCTCTCTGCTCACAATCAAAGAGGATGCATTGCAGGCGGAGATTGATGAGAAGGAGTAAGGAACCATACAGGGTGATTACACACAGACCAGCCTCATCTCATCCCAACATGGATTGGGTGACAACGAGGAAGAGGAAGAACATGTGCTATATACGGTACTACAAGCACAACTGTCATACCTTCTGTTTGGCGTGGATGGCCTGAGGACATGGAGGAAGAGGAGAAGGAGAGCATGGTCTTTGTGAGGACACAGAAGTCTTGCCTGTTAGCAGTCTAGCATGCATGGCTGAGTATATGTTACGCTTCCTTTCCTGTGACACTCGCGTTCTCAAAATTTTGGGTGACAGTCATTACTGGTTGGTGACACTTCTACATCCACGCTACAAGGAGAACTATCTATCTCTTATTCCAGAGGCAGACAGGTGTACTAAATGGTGCAGTACCAGAGGGCCCTTGTTGTGGAATTATTAAAAAAATTCCCATCTGAAAGTGCTGGCAGCAGAGGTCACAGTTAGTTGGACCACCAAGGAGTACAGGCAAGAGAGACACAACTCCAATCCAGCAGAGGCAGGGGAACACTGGAAAAGTTCTGGGAGAGTTTTCTCAGACCCTCCCATCGCACAGGCCCTGAGGCTTGGGGTACTCTCACAAGGAGTGCAAAGTTTTGGAAGATGCTGAGAGAGTACCTTGCTGACCATACCAATGTCCTCCGTGATTCTTCTGTGCCTTATAATTATTGGGTATCCAAGCTGGACACGAGGCATGAACTGGCTCTGTATGCCTTGGAGGTCCTGGCATGCCCTGCCACTAGTGTTTTGTCAGAGCAAGTATTTAGTGTCGCTGGTGGAATTATAACTGATAAGCGCATCCGCCTCTCAACTTAAAATGCTGACTCTTAAGGTACCTTCACACTAAACGATATCGCTAGCGATCCGTGACGTTGCAGCGTCCTGGCTAGCGATATCGTTTAGTTTGACACGCAGCAGCGATCAGGATCCTGCTGTGATATCGCTGGTCATTGAACAAAGTTCAGAACTTTATTTGGTCGTCAGACCGGTGTGTATCGTCGTGTTTGACACCAAAAGCAACGATGCCAGCGATGTTTTACCCTGGTAACCAGGGTAAACATCGGGTTACTAAGCGCAGGGCCGCGCTTAGTAACCCGATGTTTACCCTGGTTACCAGTGTAAAATGTAAAAAAAACAAACAGTACATACTCACCTTCGTATCCCCCGGCGTCCGCTTCCCACACTGACTGAGCGCCGTAAAGTGAAAGTGAAAGTACAGCACAGCGGTGACGTCACCGCTCTGCTGTTAGGGCCGGCGCTCAGTCAGTGCAGGAAGCGGACGCCGGGGGACGCGAATGTAAGTATATACTGTTTGTTTTTTTTACATTTTACGCTGGTAACCAGGGTAAACATCGGGTCACTAAGCGCGGCCCTGCACTTAGCAACCCGATGTTTACCCTGGTTACCCGGGGACCTCGGCATCGTTGGTCGCTGGAGAGCGGTCTGTGTGACAGCTCTCCAGCGACCACACAGCGACGCTGCAGCGATCGGCATCGTTGTCGCTATCGCTGCAGCGTCGCTTAATGTGAAGGTACCTTTATAAAAATGAACAAAGGCTGGATTGGGCCAGACTTCTGCACACCACCCAATGATAGCAGTGAAACATAAACTCAAATCCAGTGTCTTTTTTCGGAACTCAATTACCATGCACCTCTTCACATCCACACATAGGTATACGCTTACTGATTTGGCCTATTTGCTGTTGTCTTCCTCCTCATTCTCCTCATCCTCATCATCCACCACTAGTAGATCACCATGGTGACTATGGTCTGTGACGCAACACCCACATTATTGTTTTGAAGGGTGTTTATGATTCCCGTAAATACATTTTTGGACAGTATGTTGCTGTATACCCCCCATGGGGAAATGTTTGTCAGCCCATATACTTACTGCATGGGCATTACAAGTATAGGAGACCCACTCTTTTGTAATAAGAACAGATTTTTAGAAGGCCCTCCTCCATGTCTCTTCATCCACCACCACTATATCACCAGGGTGACCGTGGTCCGTGATGCAACACCCACGTTATTGTTTTGAAGGGTGTTTATGATGCCCGTATATACATTTTTGGACAGTATGTTGCTGTATACCCCCCAGGGGGAAATGTTTGTCAGCCCATACCATTACTGCATGGGCATTACAAGTATGGGAGACACGCTCTTTTGTAATGGGAACATATTTTTAGCAGGCCCTCCTACATGTCTCTTCCAAGGGGTATTGGTGTGCATTCAAATTTGGGCTAGGCCTTGCATTCACTGCATAGGCAAAGAGTATGGGAGACCCACTTCCTAATAATGGGAACTGTAGGGGTTGGTCAGCTTCAACAATGAAATTCTCCACTGCTGGTTCTTCAGCCTCAATGCTGAAGTTCTCCACTGCAGGTTCTACAGCCTCAACACTGCAAATTCTTCAGGCTCACCACTGCAACTCACGAATGCAGGTTCTTCAGCCTTATCACTGCAATTCTCCACTGCAGGTTCTTCAAGCTTACCACTGCAATTCAACAATGCAGGTTCTTCAGCTTCAATACTGCAATGCTCCACTGCTGGGTCTTCATCCTCAACACTGCAAATCTCCAATGCAGTTTCTTCAGCCTCAAAACTGCTATTCTCCAATGCAGTTCCTTCAGCCTTAACACTGCAATTCTCCAGTGCCAGTTCTTCAGCCTCAACACTGCAATTTTCCACTGCAGGTTCTTCAGGCTCACCACTGCAATTCACCAAGGTAGGCTTTTTAGCATTATCACTGCAATTCTCCACTGCAGGTTCTTCTGGCTCACCTCTGCAATTCAATAATGCAGGTTCTCCAGCCTCAATACTACAATTCGCAAATGCCGGGGCTTCAGCCTCAACACTGCAATGCTCCACTGCCGGGTCTTCAGCCTCAACACTGCAATTCTCCACTGCAGTTTCTTCTGCCTCAACACTGCAAATCTACACTGCATGTTTTTCAGCCTAAACACAGACATTCTCCACTGCTGGGTCTTCATCCTCAACACTGCAATTCTCCAATGCATGTTCTTCATGCTCAACACTGAAATGCTATACTGCCGGGTGTTTAGCCTCATCACTGCAATGCTCCAAAGCCGTGTCTTCATCCTCAACACTGACATTCTCTAATGCAGGTTCTTCTGGCTCAACAATTCACTGCATAGCAAAACAGTATGGGAGTACAAAATTGCAAATAATGGGAACAATGCTTTTAATTGGCCATCCAGTACGTTAGTTCAAAGGGTTATTGGGGTGCTTCCAAATTTGGAGCAAGCCTTGGATTCACTTCATGGGCAAACTGTATGGGAGTACTAAATGAATAATAATGGGAACTTTGGATTCATGTGGCCATCCAGGACTTCTGTTCAAAAGGTTTTTGGTGGTGCATCCAAATTTGGAGCAAGCCTTGCATTCACTTCATGGGCAAACTGTATGGGAGTAAAAAAAAAATAAGAATAATGGGAACTTTGGTTTCAAGTGGCCATCCAGGATGTCTGTTGAAAGGGGTTTTCATGGTGCATCCAAATTTGTAGCAAGCCTTGCATTCACTTCATGGGCAAACTGTATGGGAGTAGAAAAAAGAAGAAGAATGGGAACTTTGGTTTCATGTGGCCATCCAGGACGTCTGTTTTTGGGGTTACTGGGATGTGTCCAAATTTGAAGCATGCCTTGCATGCACTTCATGGGCAAACAGTATGGGAGTAAAAAAAAAAAAAAGAATAATGGGAACATTGATTTCATATGGCCATCCAGGACGTCTCTTCAAAGGGATATTGGGGTGCTTCTAAATTGGATGCAAGGCATAAGCAAACAGTATGGAAGTTCCAACTTCCTAATAATGGGAACATTGCTTTCAGGTGGCCCTTCTGTAAGTCTCATCAAAGGGGTATTGGGGTGCGTCCAAATTTTGGGCAGCCCTGCCACTCACTGCATACACAATAACATGATAGGAGAAACACTGTTTAATAATGGGAACAACAAAGCATAGCAGCCTCATGACTCTATAAGAATAGAGAGGGCGGACTGCTGGCCCCATAAAAATAGTACAGGTCGCCTGAGGACCCTATAAAAATAAGCTTTGTGACTTTCAGAGTCCCTCCTTCATAAATTAAACAGGATGTGTCTGATGGTGTGGCACACGCCACATGGGCAGATAAGGTTGTAAAATGTTAAAATGACATTTCCCAGTGAATGCATTTGTCTTGGTCGAAAGCAAAGCTCAAGTTGAAAAACGAATCAAAAACGCTAGGTGTGAACATAGCAGAAGGTGTGGAGAAGCACTTTTATTTATGGTCATTTATTTTGCCTTATATGCAAGTCATTACCCTGGAAATGATGTTTCTTAACATATTTCCCAGGAAAACCCATTTTGGTGGCGTTTTTGTATGTTTTTTGGTGAGTCTGTAAAAGTGACGTAACACTCAGACAACATTGTTCACAGCAGTGACCTGGGAGTCAGAAATGCTTCCAGGGGTCTTCCCTATGATAATAATAACCTTTATTTTTATATAGCGCTAACATATTCCGTAGCGCTTTACAATTTGTATGCATTTTCATCGCTGTCCCCATTGGGGCTCACAATCTACATTCCCTACATTCAGTATGCCTTTAGAGTGTGGGAGGAAACCGGAGTACCCAGAGGAAGTGCACGCAAACACAGGGAGAACATACAAACTCCTTGCAGATGTTGTCCTTGGTGGGATTTGAACCCAGGACTCCAGCGCTGCAATGCTAACCACTGAGCCACCGTGCTGCCCATGATGTTCCCATGTCATTTGAGCAATGTTCCCAATGATTTCTGCTGTTTTTAGACCCTCTAAAGACCTACGGGGGGAACCGCGGCAAAAATACTTGACTTTCCCATAGACTTACATTGGGCTTGTTGCTCGGGTCGAGCGCCCGAGCATTCCAATATGCTCAACCCGAGCAACGAGCACACAAAGCATTTTATTGCTCGCCCATCACTACAGGTAACAAGTTGATTAGGAGCGTCTAACTGGTCTGTAGGAGCTAGGAGCTTTCTCACTGCAAAATGCAAATAAATTTATATAATTTATACAATGTGATTTTCTGGATTTTATTTTTGATATTGATATTCTATCTCTCAATGTTAATGGAGCGGCCCCCAAACACAGGGCAACGGGGTACTCGGTACCGGGTCTCTCAGTTCTGGGGATGTCACGGTGGCCTGACCCGGTCCGTGGCCCTGCTAAGGGGCGCCCAATTAAAGATGTAGGTGTCTGTGTAGGTCGCAGTAAATAACGAAGACACAGGGTTGCAGTCTCTTTACCTCTTTACTGAACGCTTCGGCATCCGCAATCCAGAGCTCTGCTAACAGGGCTGGCTGAGACCGGCCGGTCCGAAGGCACATCCAGAGTTCCCTTTACAGGTGGAAATCAGTGGCCTTCCTACCAGCGCCTGTGTGTTGTAGTACCTCCCTGCTGAGCACCCCGGGATAGTCCTCACAACTGTCATGTATGTTTCTGTTCTTTCTCTCTCCGTCCCCCAGATGATATGGATAGGATGCACCCGTATGACGGGGTAGGCCTGGAGTTATTTTATAGGGACCCTAGAGAAGCCCCTCTCCCACAGTTGCCTCCGTTGTCTTCATTAGGTGTAAAAGGTGAGACAGCCAACCTAAAGTTAACTGCCCTGCCGTAGTTCAAAGTAATGCGTAGAGTCTATTACCTCCTCGCTACGCGCCTCAGATGCATGTTGCTGATCTTGAGGCACGACTCCTTCTGGTTCTATCTCCTTTGTGCTGTGATCCCGTTTCTCACTTCTCCACAGTATACTTCGCTTCGTGTCCTTTCTTAGGAGTCTGCCGCTATAAGGCACAGGCACGGCTCTGTAACGATCTGTCTGTGCTAGGCCGCTGTCAGGATCCCACCCCTGACAGGTCCTCTCTCAAACTCTCCCAGCTACTTTCTCCCTAACTTCCTATCCAACCCCCAGTTTTACCCATGTGTGAGGAGTAGCCTAGTAGATAGGACCTTTTGCTCCCCCTGGCGGCCGGAGTATGAAATGTAATGTGTGTCTGTGATACCTGTAAGGTGAACTCTTTTAGTGCAATCAGACATACCATCACTCCCCCTGGTGAAAGAGCAACGTTACTGCAATGATCAAACTCTGGGGCGCTGCACTCCCCCCCGTTAAATCCAGTACTCCTGGACTGGGGAAAGAATAACAACAATACATGTTAACAAAAGACATACAAAATTTTGAAATGCTATGAACAAGTAAATGCTATGAACAAGTAAATGCTTCCCTCTATGGGAGGTGTGGACACTTGAACGTTGCGAAAGTTTGGTCATGCACAGTTCATGACTCCCAGTTCAGTGGGTGCAACCTTGAAACAGCAGGGACCCCGGGTAAACAAAGGGGTCCCTGTGAAAGTTTTGGAGCAATTCACTGTCCATTACTCCATTGTCCATTTTTAAACCTGTAACAAAGATATTTACACAAACATTTTCAACCAAATAGCAACTATCGTTAATATCTCCAAGTTTTGTAGCGAAGTGGAGTTTGGTTCTTGGTGCTACGTGTAGACCTCCACACTGCAGGGGTTGCTATTGGCCTAACAGGGCCCGCTATGCTTGCTATCGCTGGTGTAGTGCACTGTCTTCTAGCTACACTTCTAATGAGTCTGGGTAGCACTGGCATGCTGGAGCTCTCAGGGCTGCTGCTACTAATGGTGGGTATGGCAGATTCGAGAGGGAGGACTTGCCGGTTCAACAGTTGGCATGGCATCCTCTGGTTGGGTCCGCTGTGATTGCGGGTCCGGATGATCTGGCACCACATTTAGTTCTGGTGGTTTCAGTTGACGAAACGTTAAGACAGGTACCACGATGGCCTGATTTATTTGAGTCCAAGACTGGGGAAAATCACCAAGAACAGTGTGTATCATCTTCTCCTCTTCTATAGGTGGAGAGGTTCCGGGATCTGTTTCCCTCTCTCTCAACTTATCAGGGCATATTTTAAGGTGGTCTCTGGATATTGCCATTGAGGTTTCCCCTCCATCCTTGCTGATGAGACAGACCTTCGTATTGTCAAAATCGGATGGCAGGATGGTATACGGTTCTGCTTCCCATTGGTCGTCAAGCTTGTGTAATCTCCTCTTCCATTTGAGTACTTGCTCACCGGGTGACAAGGGAATCACAGAAGCATGCTGGTTGTAGTCCCTTTCTTGTTTTTGTCTGGCTTGGGCTAGACTTCTTTCCACGCATTCCTGTATTTTGCGGTACCTTTGCTGCCTTTCTGTATCCCAATCTGCATCTGGCGAGGTATCTTCGGGGGTTAGGACCCCCATGTCTAGATCAACAGGTAACTTGCTAGATCTTCCTCGCATCAGGTATGCCGGAGTGCAGTTGGTGGAATTCACTGGGATGTGGTTGTACATGTCTACCAAGTCAGGCAACTTTGTTGGCCACAAGTTCCGTTCCTCCACAGGCAAGGTCTTCAGTAAGTCGATTACCACTTGATTCATCTTCTCACACATCCCGTTGGTTTGTGGATGGTATGGTGTGGTTCTGATCTTCTTACACCCGTACAGATTGCAGAACTCCTGGAACACCTGCGCTTCAAATGCTGGTCCCTGATCGGTCAGTACCTTCTTCGGGTACCCATGTGGTCTACAGAAGTACTGCTGGAAGGTTTTGGCGGCCGTCCTGGCCATTAGATCTTTGACAGGCACAACTACCAGGAATCTAGAGTAGTGATCTACGATGGTAAGAGCGTAGACATAGCCTGACCGGCTAGTTGTTAGTTTCACATGATCTAGCGCGACCAGTTCGAGCGGCCGTTTGGTGATGATGGGCTGCAAGGGAGCCCGTTGGCTGTCATGGTCCTTCCTGCGTAGGCTACATGGGCCACACTCTCGACACCACATCTCGATGGCTTTCTTCATGCCAATCCAGTAGAACCTCCCACGGAGTAGCCTCTCCAACTTCCTCCATCCGAAGTGTCCGGCCCCATCGTGGTACGCTCCCAGAACCATTGGCGCATCTTGCATTGGGACCACTATCTGCCATACCAATTCATGAGTGCGTGGGTCGATGCTTCTCCGGCACAGCTTGCCATCGTGAATAAACAGTTTGCCTCTCCCCTTCCATAGCTGTTGTGTCTCTTGTGGATCATCCGGGCCGGGATGCAAACCTGCCTGCGTCAGGAGCTCTTTCACCCGACGGACCGCAGGGTCACCATCCTGGGTCTCTGCCCATCCGTGGTGGGGCAGGGGATTCAGCGTGGCATCCTGCTTGTTCTTGCGCCCGTTCCTCACATGATGGGACCACTGGGTGGCCTTGGGGCGATGGAAAGCGGGCAGCTCTACCTCTTCAAGTGCCTCCGGGTCTTCCCCCGTTTCCGGCAAGTTGGGCATCCGGGACAATGCATCGGCGTTCGCATTCTTGTGCCCTGCCCGGTACTTGATGGTGAAGTCATAATTGGACAGCCGGGCCATCCACCGCTGTTCAAAGGCACCAAGTTTTGCTGTGTCCAAATGCGTTAGTGGATTATTATCCGTGAAGACGGTGAATTTTGCTGAGGCCAGGTAGTGCTTGAACCTCTCCATCACTGCCCAAACGATGGCGAGGAATTCCAGCTTAAAGGAACTGTAGTTGTCAGGGTTCCTTTCAGTGGGACGAAGTTTCTTGCTGGCGTAAGCGATTACCCTCTCCTTGCCTTTCTGGACCTGGGACAACACGGCTCCCAGTCCCACGTTGCTGGCATCCATATACAGCACAAACGGTTGGTCATATTCAGGGTAGGCCAGTACCTTTTCTCCAGTCAGCGCCAACTTTAAACAAGTGAACGATCCTTCCAGTCCATCGTTCCAATTAAATGGGGTATTCTTACCCTTGGTTTTCTTGGATTGGCCCACCAACAGGTCTTGCAATGGCGCGGCCTTCTTGGTGACGTCCTTGATAAACCTCCTGTAATAGCCTACCAACCCGAGGAACTGCCGGACTTCATGGAGGTTGCCGGGCTTCGGCCAGTCTTTGATCACAGTGATTTTGTCAGGGTCTGGGGCCACCCCGTCGGCACTCACTACATGGCCCAGGTACTGCACCTTGGGTTTTAGCAGATGGCATTTGGACGGTTTTACCTTTAGGCCAAAGTTGGACAGGGCTTCGAACACCTCGGCCAGGTGCTTCAGATGGTCCTCATAAGTCTTGGAAAAGACGATGACGTCGTCCAGGTATAGCAACACGGTTTCGAAGTTCTTGTGCCCTAGACAGCACTCCATCATCCTCTGGAACGTCCCTGGGGCATTGCAGAATCCGAAGGGCATGTAGTTGAATTCGCAGAGACCCATCGGCGTCGTGAAGGCCGTCTTCTCCTTGTCAGCCTCTGCCACAGGAACCTGCCAGTACCCATTGGTGAGATCCAAGGTAGAGAAGTAGTTAGCAGAGTTTAAAGCAGCCAAGGACTCCTCTATCCTGGGCAGTGGGTATGCATCCTTATGTGTAATGCGATTTAGCTGCCTATAATCAACACACATCCTCATTGTGCCATCTTTCTTCCTAACGAGGACTAATGGAGCTGCCCAGGGGCTACAACTGTCTCTCACTACCCCAGCTTCCTTCATCTCTCGCAACATGTCTTTGGCACACTGATAATGAGCTGGGGGTACAGGACGGTATCTCTCTTTTATGGGTGGATGATCTCCTGTGGGGATATGATGTTGAATCCCTTTTACCTGCCCGAAATCTAGGGGGTGCTTGCTGAATACCCGCTCGTACTCATGAACCACCCTGTAGGCCCCCTGTTTCTGGTGAGATGGGGTAGAGTCAGTGCCCACATGCAATTCCCGACACCAATCTTTCAGTTGCCCTGCAGAACCGTTGTTCTCCGCCGGATTGGACGGGACCAAGGGTCCGGGTGCCTGTATCACACTATTATTAACAGTAAACAGTTTGGCAAGTGTGGCATATTTTGTTAGGTGGACTTCCCCCTCCCCACAGTTAATAACACGTACTGGCACCCTCCCCTTGTGGACGTCAACCACCCCTCTGGCTGTCAGGAGGGTAGGCCTTTTATCTGAATATACAGGTTCTACCAGGGCCTGATAGTCTTTACCCCTGAGGCCTATGGCTGCCTGACACCATATTAACATTTCACTCCTGGGGGGTATGGCGATGGGGTTTGAATCACTCACTGTGACACGACCAATTTCACCACCAGTCAGCTCCACCTGCTGTCTCTGCATCAGAGCCCTGATTTCTTTCTGCAGGGCGCGTTGTTCACTGTAGCCAGCTGTTTCTGCTACCTGCTGTAACAAGACAATAACTTCTGCAAGACAATTTTCTATGACATTAGTACCAATGGTCATCATGGGATTACATTCACGTCGGTCAATATCAACAATTACAATCCCTTGGGCCTCCAATTCTACCCGCCCCACTTTGATGGTGACCTCTTTATACCACACTTGTGGCAATGGCTGACCATTTCTGGCTATTATGGTGAAATCATCATCGGGGCCATGAGTAATGTCGGTGTCCTCCCAATAACGATTATAAAGGATGTAAGGCATAGTCGTCACCTGCGAACCGGTGTCCAGCAAAGCGTTCATGGGGATACCGTCGATCACGATGGGAAAAACTGGTCGCCCTCCAATGTATTTGGCTCTCCAATTTTGCGGGCCTGATCGTCCTACTCCTGGGGGTTGGCCCTCTGCCCCAGGGGTTGCTCGTTTAAATGACAGTACCTTGCAAGGTGGCCCACCTGATGGCAGCGGCGGCAGATAGGTCGTCCGTCCCAATGAAAGCGATCGTCGTCCCTGCCTCTGGTCGGCGGAATCCTCCTCTGTCGCTGCCAGGGGACATCCTCCGGTCTGTAAGCCAGCTGGATCTTCTCCTTGGGAGCCTCCTGTAGGGACTGTACGGTCTGGGCTAGGGCAGCAACGCTCTTGGTCAGCTCCTGCATCTGGAGGCGTAGTCCTGCAGGGGAATCGTCCTCCAGGATCTGGGCATCGGCCTTGGCGGCAATTGGGGCATCTGGCGCCACCTCCTGGTGGTACGTGAGAGCTTGACGCCTGGGAAGTACTGCACGGCTGGGCTGTCGCTCCTGTAGCGCCTGTATGGCTTTATCTTTGAATTGCGCGAAAGTCAGGTCTGGGTTCTGCATGGCCAGGAAGTGCAGTTGGGCCCTTTGGTGACTGCACAGCAGCCTCTCGATGAACTGCTCTTTCAGGAGTTTATCCTCATCTTGCATGCTGTTTGGGTCATTCTGCTTGATGGCCCACAGTGCCTCCTGGAGATTAAGGGCATAGTCCCGTAAGCTATCCTGCGGCCTCTGCTTGCACCCATAGAACATCAATTTAATTTCTGTAGCGGTGCGGGTGTCAAATGTGGTTTTAAGCTTTGCAAAGACCTGCTGCGCAGTCCTCTTATCCGCGGCGGACCAGGACTTCACTTCTCTCAGAGCCGCTCCAAAGAGTTGGCTGGTTATCATATGAACTTTCTGAGGCTCTCTCAGGGGATAAAACTCAAGCAGGCTGCAGATCCCTTCTTTAAAGTCAGTTAATGTATGTGATTCTCCAGAGTATCGTGGGAGCCAGGCTGCTCCAGGTAGGTACGGCATGGAGAAGGGCATGATGGCTGCTGTAGCTGTGGCAGTATCCGGCTGGCTGCTGGGGGCGGCAAGCTCTGCAGAACCCGGCGGTGGTACAAGGCCTGCGGCTGCGCCTACTGCGGGGCCCGGAGGTGCCCCCGAGTCTGTGGCTGCGACCGCCGCCTTCACTCCTCCTGGATCAGACATGGCCACTCCTCCTCTCTGCTAACCTGGTGGAAGTCGGGGTTCCTCTTCCGGAATCGGCACCTCACCGCGTCTTCTTGCTCCGTGCTCTTTTCGGCCAGCTCCAACCACGAAGCTATGGCTCCTCCCCTCGTGCCCCACACGCTGCGGCGATGGCGGATTTTGGCGGCAAATAGCAATACACAGTCTTTGCAATAAATCACGATTCAGCACAATTCAGTCACAGTTCCAAGGCACACATGACCTGATTCCTCAGGCTTAATTAAGTAGATCCTGTTCGTGACGCCAAGTTGGAGAGGCCCCCAAATGCAGGGCAACGAGGTACTCGGTACCGGGTCTCTCAGTTCTGGGGATGTCACGGTGGCCTGACCCGGTCCGTGGCCCTGCTAAGGGGCGCCCAATTAAAGATGTAGGTGACGGTGTAGGTCACAGTAAATAACGAAGACACAGGGTTGCAGTCTCTTTACCTCTTTACTGAAGGCTTCGGCATCCGCAATCCAGAGCACTGCTAACAGGGCTGGCTGAGACTGGCCAGTCCGAAGGCACATCAAGAGTTCCCTTTACAGGTGGAAATCAGTGGCCTTCCTACCAGCGCCTGTGTGTTGTAGTACCTCCCTGCTGAGCACCCCGGGATAGTCCTCACAACTGTCGTGTATGTTTCTGTTTTTTCTCTCTCCGTCCCCCAGATGATATGGATAGGACGCACCCGTATGACGGGGTAGGCCTGGAGTTATTTTATAGGGACCCTGGAGATGCCCCTCTCCCACAGTTGCCTCCGTTGTCTTCATTAGGTGTAAAAGGTGAGACAGCCAACCTAAAGTTAACTGCCCTGCCGTAGTTCAAAGTAATGCGTAGAGTCTATAACCTCCTCGGTGTTCCGGCCGCCGGCTACGCGCCTCAGAAGGATGTTGCTGATCTTGAGACACGACTCCTTCTGGTTCTATCTCCTTTGTGCTGTGATCCCGTTTCTCACTTCTCCACAGTATACTTCGCTTCGTGTCCTTTCTTAGGAGTCTGCCGCTATAAGGCACAGGCACGGCTCCGTAACGATCTGTCTGTGCTAGGCCGCTGTCAGGATCCCACCCCTGACAGGTCCTCTCTCGAACTCTCCCAGCTACTTTCTCCCTAACTTCCTATCCAACCCCCAGTTTTACCCATGTGTGAGGAGTGGCCTAGTAGATAGGACCTTTTGCTCCCCCTGGCGGCCGGAGTGTGAAGTGTAATGTGTGTCTGTGATACCTGCAAGGTGAACTCTTTTAGTGCAATCAGACGTACCATCACTCCCCCTGGTGGAAGAGCGACGTTACTGCAACGACCAGACTCTGGGGTGCTGCATTAAAATTAAGCTACCCTTAAAATTAAAGACTGTTCATGTCTTTGTCAGTGGACAAACTTACAAAATCAGCAAGGGATCAAATACTTATATCCCCCACTGTATAGCAGATACTTCATTACTAGTGTTAGCTACTACTTTCCTGTCATATCCTTTCTGTACCAATGTATTTATCATTATTTTTTTTATAATCCTCATATTCTGAACAAATCCTGCGTAGCCGTGTGAATTGTCCTTTCGGTATACCAGAAAAGACTTGTGGGGCATGATGACTACATCTATTTAATAGACTATTTTTATCTCTGTCTATTGTATAGATTATCGTTTTTAGGACCCCATCCACAAAAAATTACTTTCAGATCCAAAAATCTTAATTCTATTTTATCTCGTTCCGAAGTAAATTTAATAAATGGATGATTACAAATGAACATACCTTTGCATATAACTCCTCAACTGAACCTAACAAAAAAATGAAAATGTCATCGACAAATCAAAGCCTCAACTTAAAATATGAAGAAAATGGACAACAAAAAACATGTTTCTCTTCAAAATCAGGTATAAATAAATTAGTGAAACTCGGAGCTGCAGGGGATCCCATCAAAGTCCTCTGCAGCTATCACGAATATGTCATAATTCCACATGTGTTAATTCATAGTTTTGATGCCTTCAGTTTGAATGTACAATTTTCATATTCATGAAAATTCAGAAAAATCTTTAAATGAGAAGGCGTGTCCAAACTTTTGGTCTGTACTGTATGTCACACAAAATACTTAATAAGTAACATTTCCCACATGTCTACTTTACATCAGCACAATTTTGGAACCAACATTTTTTTTTGTTAGGGAGTTATAAGGGTTAAAAGTTGACCAGCAATTTCTCATTTTTACAACACCATTTTTTTTAGGGACCACATCACATTTGAAGTCACTTTGAGGGGTCTTTATGATAGAAAATACCCAAGTGTGACACCATTCTAAAAACTGCACATCTCAAAGGTGCTCAAAACCACATTCAAGAAGTTTATTAACCCTTCAGGTGTTTCACAGGAATTTTTGGAATGTTTAAAAAAAAACATTTAACTTTTTTCACAAAAAATTTACTTCAGCTCTAATTTGTTTTATTTTACCAAGGGTAACAGGAGAAATTGGACCCCAAAAGTTGTTGTAAAATTTGTCCACTGTTTGGGCGCATGGCAGAGCTCGGAAGGGAAGGAGCGCCATTTGACTTTTCAATGCAAAATTGACTGGAATTGAGATGGGACGCGATGTTGCGTTTGGAGAGCCCCTGGTGTGCCTAAACATTGAAACCCCTCAGAAGTGACAACATTTTGGAAAGAAGGCCCCCTAAGGAACTTATCTAGATGTGTTGTGAGAACTTTGAACCTCCAAGTGTTTCACTACAGCTTATAACGCGTGAAAATAAATAATTTTTTTTTCCACAAATTTATTTTTTAGCCCCCAGTTTTGTATTTTCCCAAGGGTAACAGGAGAAATTGGACCCCAAAATTTGTTGTCCAATTTGTCCTGAGTACGCTGATACCCCATATGTGGGAGGGAACCACCGTTTGGGCGCATGGCAGAGCTCGGAGGGGAAGGAGCGCCGTTTGGAACGCAGACTTAGATGGATTGGTCTGCAGGCGTCACGTTGCATTTGCAGAGCCCCTGATGTACTGTACCTAAACAGTAGAAACCCCCCACAAGTGACCCCATATTGGAAACTAGACCCCCAAGGAACTTATCTAGATGTGTTGTGAGAACTTTGCACCCCAAAGTGTTTCACTACAGTTTATAACGCACAGCCGTGAAAATAAATAATCATTTTTTTCCACAAAAATTGTTTTTTAACCCCCAGTTTTCTATTTTCCCAAAAGTAACAGGAGAAATTGGACACCAAAAGTCCAATTGACCCCATATTGGAAACTAGACCCACCAAAGAACTTATCTAGATTTGTTGTGAGAACTTTGAACCCCCAAGTGTTTCACTACAGTTTATAACGCAGAGCCGTGAAAATAAAAAATCTTTTTTTTTTCCACAAAAATTATTTTTTAGCCCCCAGTTTTGTATTTTCCCAAGGGTAGCAGAAGAAATTGGACCCCAAAAGTTGTTGTCCAATTTGTCTTTAGTACGCTGATATCCCATATGTTGAGGTAAACCCCTGTTTGGGCGCACGGGAGAGCTCAGAAGGGAAGGAGCACTGTTTTACTTTTTCAACTGAGAATTGGCTGGAATTGAGATCGGACGCCATGTCTCGTTTGGAGAGCCCCTGATGTGTCTAAACAGTGGAAAAGCCCCAATTCTAATTGAAACCCTAACCCAAACACACCCCTAACCCCAATTCCAACCATAACCCTAACCACACCCCTAACCCTAATCCCAACCGTAAATGTAATCCAAACCCTAACTTTAGCCCCAACCCTAACTTTAGCCCCAACCCTAACCCTAACTTTAGCCCCAACCCTAACCCTAACTTTAACCCTAACCCTAACCCTAATGGGAAAATGGAAATAAATACATTTTTTTAAATTTTATTATTTTTCCCTAACTTTTATAGCGGGTTTTTTAGCGGATTTTTATGATTGGCAGCCGTCACACACTAAAAGATGCTTTTAGTTTAAAAAATGTTTTATTTGAAGTTTTTTAACATAATATATATCGTCCCTCATATAGCAAAGAAAGAAACTTATATGAATGAGAAATATAACAAAAGCTACATGAAGGACTTAACTGTCAGGGAAGAACAAAGACAGACATATAAGACTACAAATACATCACATACGAGGGATAAAAACAACAGGGTAGGAAGCACAATTATTTTCTATAGAACAATCGGTCTACATTTTCTGAGAAACAGAATTATACATCTTAGTCATCGGTCGGGTAAGTCAACATTATAAACTAACATCAACATGCAAAGTTACATAAGGTTTAGGACCATGAGTCTATCGAAGAGTCGAGGGTAGGCCAGCAGAAGAGTTCATTCTATTCTTTGAAGGGAGTAGTATCCAAAGTTAACATCTTTCTTTTTGTGAGTAACTTGTTACGGGGAAAGCGTGAGAGCTTGAGTCAATAAAGCGTTAGGATCGAGATCCAACCAGGGGCTCCAAATTTGGTAGAAGGCATTCCATTCGTCGTTTCTAGTCGCTTGAATACGTTCATATAGTAAAATCGTATTTACCTTATCTCTAACTGCAGAAATAGAGAGCGAGGGGGTTTTCCATTTAGCTGCAATGTGGATTTTAGTCGCCATACAAATAAAAGTCACCAATTTGTGGAGGTTATTTGAGAATCCACGGTATTTGGCCCCCAATAAAAAAACTGTGGGATCTAGGTGAATTGTCTTACCAAAAATTTGTTCCACTATCGACTTAATCCCCTGCCATAGAGTTACAACCACTGGACAGCTCCACCATATGTGCTTCATGTCACCAGGGGTATTGCAACCTCTGAAACAATTATCAGATACGTGTGGATAAATTGCATGAATTTTTGTCGGAACAAGGTACGTTCTGTGGAGGACCCTGATTGACGTTTCCGCCAGGGAGGCCTGATGGCTGCCTTTTGATAATGTATCACAGCACGTATGCCATGCTTCCATGGACATAGCCAGCCCCAGATCTTCCTCCCACTGTTGCATATATTTTAATTTTCCTTCTGTTCGTGGTATATTAATAGAATATATGAGAGATATAATTCCTCTCCCCATAGGGTCATAACAACATTTGTGCTCAAATCTAGTCATAGAGAATGGGGTTTTGAGGGGTAGGACTTGTTTGGCAAAATGGAAAACTTGGTTTATACGCCAAGCTTCTCTAATCGGTGGTTCGTGTTTCTGAATAAATTCTTGTCTAGATAGTAATATATTGAATAAGGAGCAGAGATGTTTCAGTGTAGTGATGCCTCTCAAGAACCACCAAGAAAAGAGTGGGGGGTCTAGTCCCGGTAGAAACATTGGGTTGTGGAATATAGAAGTAAGTGGAGAGTATTTGGATTGCAACCCATGCTTGAATCTCTCTTTCCTCCATAAGATTAATGAATGAGCAGAAAAGGGGGCAGTGACTGAAATGTTACGCGGGAGTTTTTCCGTGGTCCACAGCAAGCCAGATAGTGAGTAAGGTCGTAAAAAATTAGATTCTAGGTGTGCCCATCTGGGACTATTACTGTTGGAGCCAACTTTGGATAACTGGGCTATTTGGGCTGATTTAAAGTATAACGCAAAATTGGGCAGAGATAATACTCCTGTTTTTCAATGCAGAAACATAATGTTTTGTTTAATCCTTGGTTTTTTTCCATTCCATATAAATCTCGAAATAAGTGTTTGAATATTTTGAAAAATATTGGACAGAATTGGAATAGGGAGGGAGCGGAATAAATATAAAAAACATGGGAGGGTTACCATCTTGATTGCGTGTAGTCGACCCAACCAAGATAGTGTCATGGAGGACCATCTGGTCACATCTGCTTAGCAATTTTTAATTAAAGGAGAATAATTCCATTTAAAGAGGGATGATTTTCTAGTGGTGAGATTAATTCCGAGGTATGTTAGAAAATGCTCCTTGATGGTGAATCCAAATTGAGACACTAAGCTTTCTTGGACCTCTCTAGGGGTGTTGATAAATAATGCTTCCGACTTATCAACATTGATTTTGAGGCCTGATATTGTTTCAAAATGGCTAAGGAGGGAAAATAGGTTAGGGAGGGTAGTATGGGGGCTGGTAATCGCTAGAAGGAGGTCATCAGTGAAGAGGCTGACTTTGTATTGCTCACCAAGATCAGTGGGTCCTAGTATGTTGGGGTTATTTTGTATAGCGGTTCCATGGCCAAGGCAAATAATGCTGGAGATAGAGGGCACCCTTGTCGTGTTCCTCGTTGTAAATTTATGGGGGTAGGCTTAGTAGATGGGAGTTTGAGGTAAGCAGTTGGATTGTCATATAATAACTGGAGGCATGTGATTAGTTTTGGGGAAAACCAAATTTAGTCAAGGCCCTGAAGAGGTATGGCCAAGAGACTGTATCGAAAGCTTTTTCAACGTCTAAAGCTAACATAATAAGGGGTTTTTGGGAGTTGTTTGCCGAATGGATGAGATTTAAGTTTCTTCTTATGTTATCTGGGCCTTGTTTCATGGGTATAAATCCCACTTGGTCATGGTGTATTAATGAGGGGAGTATCTTATTAAGTCTGTCAGTGATAATTGACGTGAATATTTTGAGATCAACGTTCATTAATGAAATGGGTCTATAATTTATAACTAATAGGTGGTCTCTTTTTGGTTTGGGGATTACCGTCACATGGGCCATAAAGAATTCGGGTGGCATCTGGGAACCGTTTAAAAGGGCATTGCAAAATGTCCTGATATGGGGTTTTAGGAGACTGCCAAATTTCTTATAATAAAGAGCCGTAAGGCCATCAGGTCCGGGTGCTTTCCCTAATTTAAGCTTTTTGACTACAAGGTCTATTTCTTCATCTAGAACATCCGATTGGAGTTGTTGCGCCATAGATTCGGCAATTGAGATGTGGAGGAAGAGTTTGTGGAGATGAATACAGTTTCTGGTAATATTCATGAAATGCCTTATAGATGTTCTCAGGGTGAGCCGATACGTGACCTGAAGTTTCTCTAATAGAGGGAATAGTGTTTGTAAATTCTTTTAATCTTAACTGGCGGGCTAGCATTCTAGAAGGTTTATTGGCCTGCCTATAAAAGGTGGCTCGCGTCCAGGCCAGAGCTCTTTCAGTTCTATTAGTGAGAACTGCGTCTAGCTGCATTTTGGTATCCTGTATCTGTTTAATTAAAAACCGGGATGTAGATAGCTGGTTCAACTGTTCTAGCTTCAATAATTTAATTTCCAGCATATTTTGAAGTTCAGATCTGTTTTTCTTTTTGACAGATGCTATTTTAATTAGGGAACCAGTGATATACTTTTTATGGGCCAACCAAATATTTCCAGGGGAGGAATCTTCAGTAACGTTAGATTGAAAAAAAAGCTTCAGTTCTTCCATGATTTGTGAGGATATCATAGGGTCAGTAAGTAGAGATTAGTTTAACCGCCACCTAAAAAGGTTAGATGTAACAATATTAAATTTAAATACAGACAGGACAGCGTCATGGTCAGACCACGACGATGGGACGTGACGCGAATATAGGACGTTTGGGAGAGAATTTGCCACAGTTAGCTGAAGGTCAATTCGGGAGAACGATTTGTGAACTGGTGAGAAATATGTGTAGCCTCTCATAGAACCATTAACCTCCCTCCATACATCCACCAAGCGTATCTCTCCTATCAGGCAAAGAATTTTTTTCCTATCGGTTTTGGTGATGTCTGACCTACTCAATGAACTGCTGTCCAGACACGGATTCAGAGTGAAATTGAAATCTCTGCTCCAAATTAGGTGATGGTAAGAGATTAAGGAGAGTTTTGATAGAATCATTCTAAATACCGGTACCTGACTAGAGGCGGGAAGGTAGCTATTTACAATGCAGACATTATGGCCTTGTAGTGATCCTAGTAAAATCAGGAATCTGCCCTCCGGGTCCGAATAGGAGTAGGTTAATTGAAATGGGAAATTATTTCTAAGCAAAATGGCTATACCCCTAGTTTTACGGTCCCAAGAAGCTAAAAAAAAACGAGAATAGTTAGAGTCAAAGTATTTGGGGGAGGAGATGGTAGAGAAATGGGTTTCTTGTAGACGTAATATATCAGGTTTATGTTTATGGTAGTCTATAAAGGCTTTTTTTTGTTTACGGGTGAGTTAAGCCCCCTGACATTATGAGATATGACTCTACAAATGGCTAACTAAATAATTACCGCTTATGGATTCGGACGCCTGAGTATTCTTCCGACTTGACCAGAGTGTAAACCGACTATAAATTCGACGAGAAGATCGGCATTGTGCAATTCTGTGGGAGAACAATGGGGAAGAGACAGCACAGGGGAACACAAACATACATAACAGAGTGAAAATGAATAACTGGGTCAAAGGCCCATATGATATGGTGGCCTGGGGGTTCATATTAAGCGAAAACCCAGGTATCACCAAAGTTGGGCAACATGTGACAAACCCAACATCCCGACCCTTGTAACGACATGCCCTAGTGAGGGGGGTGGGAGAGGAAGAAGTAGGTATGGACAAACAAAAAAAAAGGGGAGAGTAGGGGGAGGGAAATCGGGCAAACAAGACTGAACTCGGAATTGGTGACTTGAGAGTATATGGCCAAAAATGACAGTGGAGCTGTCAATTTGGTGCATTCAACAGCGGACAATCTTTTTAACCATGTCCAAACAGCAGTGTTTCAGCAGGAAGATGTCTTGTGGTCAATCATGTGACTCGTGCAGTTTGGCTCCTGGTTTTAAGGGCTGACTTCCATTTCTTGATCGGCCGTGGCTTTCTTTGTGGTTGAGGTGGAGCGGCATCAGACATCGGTATACCAGCCTGTTCAAGAGCTTTTTTACCTTCCTCCAATGAGCGGCAAATATGAACATTAGACTCGTGGGTAAATGCTAGTGAGAATGGGAACCCCCACCTGTACTTAATTTGCGCTGTTTGCAGAGCACTGGTGACAGGTTTGAGAGCACTCCTTCTGGATAGTGTGGCTTTGGCGATGTCAGCGTATAGACGCACCGAATCTGGGAGACCAGGCAGAGAAAGGAAGTAGTCTCGCGCTAAAAGATAATTTTTATTGCAGAAAATAGTTTTTGCATCTCCACATTTTGAGAGCTATAATTTTTCCATATTTTGGTCCACAGAGTCATGTGAGGTTTTTTTTTTGTGGGACGAGTTGATGTTTTTATAAGTACCATTTTCAGGCACGTGACTTTTTTGATCGCTTTTTATTCTGATTTTTGTGATGTAGAATGAACAAAAACCAGCTATTCATGAATTTCTTTTGGGAGGGGCGCTTATGCCGTTCCACGTTTGGTAAAATTAATAAAGCAGTTTTATTCTTCAGGTCAGAAAGATTAAAGCAATACCTCATTTATATAATTTTTCATGTTTTGGCGCTTTTATACGATAAAAACTATTTTTTATAAAAAATAATTATTTTTCCATCGCTTTATTCTGAGGACTATAACTTTTTAATTTTTTCGTTGATGATGCTGTATGGTGGCTCGTTTTTTGCGGGACAAGATGGCGTTTTCAGTGGTACCATGATAATTTATATCTGTCTTTTTGATCGCGTGTTATTCCACTTTTTGTTTGGCGGTATGATAATAAAGCGTCGTTTTTTTGCCTCTTTTTTTTTTTACGGTGTTCACTGAAGGGGTTAACTAGTGGGACAGTTTTATAGGTCGGGTCGTTATGGATGCGGCGATACTAAATATGTGTACTTTTACTGTTTTTTTTAATTTGGATAAAGATATGTATTTATTGGAACAATACTTTTTTTTCTTTATTTAGGATTTTTTTATTATTATTATTTTTTTACATATGTAAATATATATATTTTTAACTTTATAACATTGCCCCAGGGAGGGACATCATGTTATAGTATCAGATCGCTGATCTTATACTTTGCACAGCACTGTGTCAGATCAGCGATCTGACAGGCAGTGCTGCTGAAGCGATGGCCGGGGGACCACCACGGTGCAGGAAGACTACTGTACACAAGATGAGGTGCAAACAACAAAGGGTAGATTTATTGGGAGGCAAGGAATGAAATGGGTGAGGAAGATGCAAACAGGGGTATGCAATGGCAAGAGACACTTTACAAGAGTTATAAACTTTATCTTGTCCGTAAAATAGCACGGTGCTCCAACTATTACAGACTCAAAATATGTCTCACAAGCAAATTTAAACAATAAACAAATAACGATGCTACTCTACATATAACCTCCCTGGCCTTCACTAAGCAGACCACACAGCTGCCGTGTACTGACTACTGAAGCCTACACTAGGCCCTAACAGGTGCACCAAACAGGAACAAACTCACGGTGATGTTGGGGAATCAGATCCAGTCCCAGGGGGGCCCCCAGCAGTCTGATACGGTGGTGCGCACGGCTTTCTGTCAGCTCTGTGAAGCATGGTCTTCTCCTTGCTTCTGGGTCCTAGGGAGGCTCCTGGAAACTGTAAGTCCCTTTCTCAGTATCTTCGTGGCTTCACTAACTAGCACAGAACAGCCACCTTTGCTGTACCCGGAAAAGTCTTGCAAATTTCACAAGTACACTCCGTCCCAGGCTGTGGGACCTTTCTTGTAGCAAACAGCACAAAGTTCTCTCTGTAGCAGCTTCAGCTCACACACACAGTTCAGGCTCAACTCCTCCCCTTATTCTAGGTCAGTTCATCTTCACAGTCTATAGCAAGGGGAAGTGTTGTGAATTCCGTTCTTGGGCTCCCTCCGGTGGTTGTAAATGGCACTTTTGTGAATTCTGCCCTTGGGCTCCCTCCGGTGGTTTTGAGTGGAACTGCTGCTCCTTGGGTTTAGCATTAGCAGCTGCTTCCACTGATTGTCTCTCCTGGCTCTGCTATTTAGCCTGGCTCTAGTCTTCAGCCAGTGCCAGCTGTCAATGTTTCTTGGTTGGATTCAGATCTCTCCTTTAATTTCTCTGATAGCCTGCTCCAGCAAAGATAAGTCATTGCTTGTTCTTTTGGTTGTCCACTTGCTGTGGACTTAATCGTTCAGCTCATGTTATGTTTTTTCTTGTCCAGCTTGTCAGTATGATATATTCAGCTTAGCTGGAAGCTCTGGGGAAGCAGATTTGCCCCTCCACACCGTGAGTCGGTGTGGAGATTATTTTTGTAAACTCTGCGTGGATTTTTTAGCTTTGAATACTGACCGCACAGTATCCTTTCCTGCTTTGTCTATCTAGGTAGTTTTGGCCTCCTTTGCTAAATCCTGTTTTCATTCTGTGTATGTCATTTCCCTCTCCTCTCACAGTCAATATTTGTGGGGGGCTATCTTTCCTTTGGGGATATTCTCTGAGGCAAGATAGCTTTCTGTTTCCATCTTTAGGGGTAGTTAGTTCTCAGGCTGTGACGAGGTGTCTAGGGAGTGACAGGAACATCCCACGGCTACTTCTAGTGTTGGTGTTAGGATCAGGAACTGCGGTCAGTACAGATACCACCTCCTCAGAGCTTGTCCCATGTTGCTCCTTAACCACCAGGTCATAACAGTACAGCTGGCCCACAATGTGATGAATGCATCTCAAAAGAGGGGGAAAAAAAGTTCTGAGCCATTTTTTTATTTTTTTTCTTTGCAGCCTGTTTTGTCTTTTTTTTCCCCCTTACCTCTGGGTGGCTCAGTGGTTAGGTGCTAGCATGGATATTCAGGGATTGACGTCTCGTGTGGATCAACTTGCTGCTAGAGTACAGGGTATTTCGGATTATATCATTCAGACTCCTGTTTTAGAGCCTAGAATTCCTACTCCTGATTTGTTTTTTGGGGATAGATCCAAATTTTTGAATTTTAAAAATAACTGCAGATTGTTTTTTGCTTTGAGACCCCGTTTCTCTGGTGACCCCTTTCAGCAGGTGAAGATTGTCATTTCTCTGCTGCGTGGAGACCCTCAGGACTGGGCATTCTCCCTTGAGTCAGGGGATCCTGCATTGCTCAATGTAGACGCATTTTTTCAAGCACTCGGATTGCTGTATGACGAACCTAATTCTGTGGATCAGGCAGAAAAAACCTTGCTGGCTCTGTGTCAGGGTCAGGAAGCGGCAGAAGTATACTGCCAGAAATTTAGAAAGTGGTCTGTACTCACTAAATGGAATGAGTATGCCCTGGCAGCAATCTTCAGAAAGGGTCTTTCTGAAGCCCTTAAGGATGTTATGGTGGGGTTTCCCACGCCTGCTGGTTTGAACGAATCAATGTCTCTATCCATTCAGATTGATCGGCGCCTGTGCGAGCGCAAGGTGGTGCACCATATGGCAGTGTCCTCTGAGCAGAGTCCTGAGCCTATGCAATGTGATAGGATTTTGACTAGAGCAGAACGGCAGGAATTCAGACATCAGAATAGGCTTTGTTTTTACTGTGGTGATTCTGCTCATGCTATTTCTGAGTGCCCCAAGCGTACTAAGAGGGTCACTAGGTCTGTTACCATTAGTACTGTACAGCCTAAATTTCTCTTGTCTGTTACCCTGATTTGCTCATTATCGTCCTTTTCTGTTATGGCATTTGTGGATTCAGGCGCTGCCCTGAACTTAATGGACTTAGAGTTCGCCAGACGCTGTGGTTTTTCCTTGCAGCCTTTGCAGAGCCCTATTCCCTTAAGGGGGATTGATGCTACACCATTGGCCAAGAATAAACCTCAGTACTGGACACAGTTGACCATGTACATGGCTCCAGCACATCAGGAAGATTGTCGTTTTCTGGTGTTGCATAATTTGCATGATGTTGTTGTGCTGGGTTTTCCATGGTTACAGGTGTATAATCCGGTGCTGGATTGGAAATCTATGTCTGTGACTAGTTGGGGTTGTCAAGGGATACATAGTGATGTTCCTTTAATGTCAATTTCCTCTTCCCCCTCTTCTGAAGGCTCAACGTTTTGCTAACCGTCGTCGGTGTGTTGGTCCCCGGCTTCGTGTTGGGGATTTAGTCTGGTTATCTTCTCGTCATGTTCCTATGAAGGTTTCTTCCCCTAAGTTCAAGCCTCGCTTTATTGGTCCTTATAAGATTTCTGAAATTATCAATCCGGTATCTTTTCGTTTGGCCCTTCCAGCTTCTTTTTCCATCAATAATGTTTTCCATAGATCTTTGTTGTGGAGATACAGTATGTGGTGCCCGTGGTTCCCTCTGTTGATCCTCCTGCTCCGGTGTTGGTTGAGGGGGAGTTGGAATATGTGGTGGAGAAGATATTGGATTCTCGTTTTTCGAGGTGGAAGCTTCAGTATCTGGTCAAGTGGAAGGGTTACGGCCAGGAGGATAATTCTTGGGTTGTTGCCTCCGATGTCCATGCTGCCGATTTGGTTCGTGCTTTTCACTTGGCTCATCCTGATTGGCCTGGGGGCTCTGGTGAGGGTTCGGTGACCCCTCCTCAAGGGGGGGGTAATGTTGTGAATTCCGTTCTTGGGCTCCTTCCGGTGGTTGTAAATGGCACGTTTGTGAATTCTGCCCTTGGGCTCCCTCCGGTGGTTTTGAGTGGAACTACTGCTCCTTGGGTTTAGCATTAGCAGCTGCTTCCACTGATTGTCTCTCCTGACTCTGCTATTTAGCCTGGCTCTAGTCTTCAGCCAGTGCCAGCTGTCAATGTTTCTTGGTTGGATTCAGATCTCTCCTTGGATTTCTCTGATAGCCTGCTCCAGCAAAGATAAGTCATTGCTTGTTCTTTTGGTTGTCCACTTGCTGTGGACTTAATCGTTCAGCTCATGTTATGGTTTTTCTTGTCCAGCTTGTCAGTATGATATATTCAGCTTAGCTGGAAGCTCTGGGGAAGCAGATTTGCCCCTCCACACCGTGAGTCGGTGTGGAGATTATTTTTGTAAACTCTGCGTGGATTTTTTAGCTTTTAATACTGACCGCACAGTATCCTTTCCTGCTTTGTCTATCTAGGTAGTTTTGGCCTCCTTTGCTAAACCCTGTTTTCATTCTGTGTATGTCATTTCCCTCTCCTCTCACAGTCAATATTTGTGGGGGGCTATCTTTCCTTTGGGGATATTCTCTGAGGCAAGATAGCTTTCTGTTTCCATCTTTAGGGGTAGTTAGTTCTCAGGCTGTGACGAGGTGTCTAGGGAGTGACAGGAACATCCCACGGCTACTTCTAGTGTTGGTGTTAGGATCAGGAACTGCGGTCAGTACAGATATCACCTCCTCAGAGCTTGTCCCATGTTGCTCCTTAACCACCAGGTCATAACAGGGAAGCACAACATTCCATCACACCAGACAAGGGGGTGCTGTCTCTTAAAGTGGCAGCGTGTTACTGTCCATAACAGCACCACCCTCTTACATGCCTCCCTTCTTAATGATAGTTGTACTCGGCCATCACTGAATCAAGGTTGAAGCGTAATGAAGGAACGTGCAATGCGGAAACAGCACCCATAGAGGAGGCAACAAAGGTGTAAAAACAGAGAGAGCACACTGTTCTACATATCAGACTGGTGGAACCCCTACATTAGACCTCTGGGATCTCCGAAGCTCTTGGCTGTCAGGCAAGGCTTGACTATCTTCCAGAAAAACACTTGTTGCAGGAGACATTGTGAGCTCTTGTCTGGTCTTGTCCTCGCATGGCGGTACTGGTACATCCATGGGATTACCGTCTCTGTGTGGCTGAGGACCCCTACTTTGTCAGGGATGGTCCACCACTCATCATTGATTTCACCATCAGGCATGACAGATTCAGGAAGTGGAGTGGCGCCTTCAGGCGAAAATGGCATAGAACAGACCTCAGACCGGCAAGGCGGCAGCCTATTTCTGTGAAGTACTCTAGGGGCGGATGCCCCATTCTCAATCTGTACCTTGTAGACAGGGCGGTTAGCATACACTCGCTCGATAACCTTGTACGGCTGTACTTCCCATCTCTCACTTAGTTTTCCCTTAGGGCATTTCTCTCTGAGTAATACTCGGTCTCCAGGTTGGAGTGGTAACTCTTGAGTTGGTTTGCGGCCCGTATGTTCTTTTTCTTGAAGCTGCTGACCCGCCAACCGCCATATCGTTTGCAATCGTTGCCGATGCTCTTTCACCCATGAGGTGACAGTTCGCTCCATCAGCTCCTCTGGCTGTTCCAAATTCAGCTCAATGATCTCTCTTCCAGCTAATCCAAACAACAGTAGATAGGGGGTATAACCCGTGGTGGAGTGGACCCGATTGTTGTAGGTCTAGACCAATTCTGACAGATAGTCTGTCCAACATGCCTTCTTATCCTCCTCCAACGTTCTCAGCATTTGAAGTAAGGTTCTGTTGAAATGTTCACAAGCTCCGTTGCCTTGAGGGTGGTAAGGGGTGGTCCGGGACCGCTCGATGCCATACATGCGATACAATTCTTCCATCACCTTGCCTTGGAAACATGCGCCTTGGTCAAAGTGGATGCGCTTTGGGCACCCATACACCAAGATGAAGTCTTGACAGATGGCTCGCGCCGCCGATTCCGCAGTCTGATCTCTAGTTGGAGTGACTACTGCGAACTTAGAGAAATGATCGGTCATCACCAAACAGTATTGCAGCCCCGGGCCGAGTGTCCCACGAGGAGATAGTCGATCATCAAGACTTCTAGCGGTTCCTTAGTTTGTATGGTCTGGATGGGTGCCCTCTGTTCAGTACTCTTAATGAGGTCACATACTCGACATTGCCGGCAAACCTCTTCCACCACAAGCTCCAACCAGGGGAAATACACATACCGCTGTAACCATTGGTAGGTCTTTGTGGGGCCGAAGTGCGCTCCAAATTCGTGGGCTTCTTTAGCTACTTCTTGAGCCATTCTTCCTGGGATGACCACTTGCCACCTTACTTCCATATCTTTTGGCTGTTGCCTCTTACGATATAGCACTGACTCTCGCACTTCCAGTCAATCCCACTGGTGCAACACACTCCTCATTTCAGAGTCCAGATCATCTCTCTCTTGTTTGCCAGGCTTCCGCTTTTGCATTACTCACCATTTCATCTGTCTCAGCCCTTAGTCTTCATCCTGAACGTGTCCCCATTCCTCATTGGTTCTCCCCAGGGACCGGGGTAATGCGCTGGCCTCCCTTCTTGACTGGGCGGCAACCATTGGGAGTAGTGTAGCATCGGGTGGTTTCGTCAAACTCAATCTGACAGGTGGGCCCGCCCCTATCAGAGTGTATCAAAGTGTGTAACCCCTCCTCCCCTCCCTGTCAGCAGCTGTCCCTCCGGCTGGCTGCCCGCTTTTGATATAGTCTGATATTGTTAATTTGATAGTGATTATTATCCCAGTATTTGTTTTATATTAGATTTTGATATTGTTAATTTGATACAGCGATTGCATTCTGTAATCAGGGTAGTGTGTTTTATTACCAATGAGCACATATAGTGCAAAATTGTGTTTTATAACAAACTGTGCCCGTTATATAATTATATCCTAGTTGTTTGTGAGCTTGGTTCTGTAAGATGTGTTTTAGAAACAGTGTTTCTTTTGAGATTGGTTCTGTAAGATGTATTTTAGAAACAGTGTTTCTTTTATAACAACAGCCTCATTATATGGGCACATTATCTCATTTACACAGAGTCCTTGTCTATTCCTTACTTAACTACAAACAGCTGTAGCCCTGCAAGAGCTGCGAGATTAACACAAACAGTTGTTTGTGGCTTCTGTAATATGTATTTTAGAAGCAGTGTTCTCTGTGTAGCTGAGATTAGTTGTCAATTTCCAACCGTGACCGGCTTACATATAACTCGTCAAACTCAATTGGGCACATTATGTATGTGGCCATATTACAACACCCGCAAGTATGAAGCGGTGTGTTTTATACGATTATAAAAAACCAAAGACACGATATTGTAAAAGTTTAAAAGATTTTATTGTAAAATAAATACATCTCAAAGACATTTCAATACTATAAAAATTCTTACAGAGTATAAAAGCAAAAACATTAAATAGTACAATGATCATACATCAACTCACTTCTTACAAAATAAATAAATAGTATCACAACTACAATGAACATACATCAGTACACTTCTTACAAAATAAATAATATAGCGATACAAGCCATGTACAGCATTTATCCAGTACATTCTTTACATCGTGAGCCACATGGTTTGTAGCATCGGAAGATAACTTTTTTTAGGTAGCAGAGTTCCGCGTGTGGTACCTAATGACGGGGAATGTAAAGATTGAATTGTACGTGGCGTCGGAGCTGGCTTCTGTGGCGTAGATACAGCGTGTGTCTCACTGCTGGAAATTTTTAATTCATCTAAAAGCTTCCTAGTAGTGGGGTTACCCACAACTGTAGACAGTATATTTAGCTCAGCCATAGCCTGCATAAATGAATCCCAACCCGGCGGTAAATTTCTGCCGGTCAGAGCATGACTCTGCGTTGTACTACGTACCAAATCCAGTAAGTTAGACCCTGGTATTACGGATCCTTTGAAAATAAATTCAGCTTTATTATTCCAGGCTGTAACATTTTTATTCTGCAGTAACTAGTGTTGAGCATTCCGATGCTGCAAGTATCGGGTATCGGCCGATACTTGCTGTATCGGAATTTCCGATACCGAGATCCGATATTTTTGTAATATCGGATATCGGTATCGAAACAACATTAATGTAAAAAGGTGTAAAAGAAAGAATTAAAATAAAAAAAATCGCTATACTCACCTGTCCGACGCAGCCGGGACCTCGGCGATTGTAAGCGGCAGCGTTGTTTCTTTAAAATTCGCGCTTTTACTTGCTTACGTGAATTCCCGGCTTCTGATTGGTCAGGGCGGCCATGTTGCCGGGACTCGGACCAATCACAGCAAGCCGTGACGAAATTACGTCACGGCTTGCTGTGATTGGTCCGCGTCCCGGCAACATGGCCGCCATTAACCAATCACAAGCCGTGACGTCACGGGAGGCTGGACACGCGCTTATTTTGAAAAGCGCGCGTGTCCAGCCTCCCGTGACGTCACGGCTTGTGATTGGTCACGGCGCCATATTGCCGGGATGCGGACCAATCACAGCAAGCCGTGACGAAATTACGTCACGGCTTGCTGTGATTGGTCCGCGTCCCAGGAACATGGCCGCCATTAACCAATCACAAGCCGTGACGTCACGGGAGGCTGGACACGCGCTTATTTTGAAAAGCGCGCGTGTCCAGCCTCCCGTGACGTCACGGCTTGTGATTGGTCACGGCGCCATATTGCCGGGACGCGGACCAATCACAGCAAGCCGTGACGTAATTTCGTCACGGCTTGCTGTGATTGGTCCGAGTCCCGGCAACATGGCCGCCCTGACCAATCAGAAGCCGGGAATTCACGTAAGCAAGTAAAAGCGCGAATTTTAAAGAAACAACGCTGCCGCTTACAATCGCCGAGGTCCCGGCTGCGTCGGACAGGTGAGTATAGCGATATTTTTTATTTTAATTCTTTATTTTACACATTTATATGGTTCCCAGGGCCTGAAGGAGAGTTTCCTCTCCTTCAGACCCTGGGAACCATCAGGAATACCGTCCGATACCTGAGTCCCATTGACTTGTATTGGTATCGGGTATCGGTATCGGATTGGATCCGATATTTTGCCGGTATCGGCCGATACTTTCCGATACCGATACTTTCAAGTATCGGACGGTATCGCTCAACACTAGCAGTAACCTGTTTAGTAAAAATTCAGCATTCTTTTTATATCTTTGGTTTATATGGCTGACAATTTCAGCGACCTCTTGATTTTTATCAGAGTCGGTATTTGCCAATTGTTGCTGATCAGGATCAGGAGTGCTAACGAGATTTAAAGCCGTTACTTCTTTTGAGCTGTGCCTCGTATGTACCAAATAGCGCTGTAGCACAGAGCTATACATTTTAATTTTCACATCATCGGGAATGTCACGACGTTGTAAAATGGCACTAATTTCACCATCAAGGCGCCGAATAACACTGTCGCGTATGTTATCTGTAGTACTGGGCCTTAGTTTGTCTAGCTCCTGTTTGGGCACTAGATACATTTTCTCTGTATGCTCCATTATTTTCCTGCGAGCAGGCTTGTTATTATTGGAATTGCAAAAGCTAAAAGAGAGCCGATAAACCCGCCGGCCTGCTTTAGTAGCCGCTTCTTTTTCTTTATGGGCTGAGATCTGTCGCTCAGGATTCTTATAGCTTTACGCCACTTCTTTAATATGCCTTTTTGACGCTCTTTCAGAGGAATCCTGCCTTTTAAGATGTTTAAAGCAATCTCGCCTATGGCTGTAATTAAATCATTGCTTGCATTGCGCAAAATAGACTTTCGGACAGCGGGGGTTGCTTTCACCAGAGTTTTTAAGAGAGCCCAGTTACGGTGGAGTCTCTCAGACATCTTTACATCACAATGCACACAGCGTAGAATGTCTGATACCGGGTAAAATTCACTTTTTAGAAGTGTTTTTCTTTTGAACATAGACAGCAGGCAACGCTGGTGGAAACAATCCGGTCCTTAAACGCAGATCCTCAGGGGTATTAGCTCTCAAATCTACAAGCAAATACCCATAAGGCTCCCGCGTGGCATCCTCAAAAGCTTCTAGGAAAAAAACGTGTTTTTCCGGGATACATCTGACGAGCTAGAGTTAAAATTTGTAATTTATCTCGGGGGTTATTAAAAAGCACCATGTACTTTGTGTTTAAATTTATCGTGCGGCTTTTCTTACCCTGACAAAATATGTTTTGTACTAGGTAGAAAATGCTGAGATTTCTTTACTTGGTAAAGGCTTTTTCTATCTCACAATTTTCACTAGCACTCTCCATGAGATCATCAACAATAGCCAAATTCACCTTCTCCGGCGGGAATAATTCGTCATCTACGAATGTATTCGGCAGACCCTCCACAAATCTGGCGTTGGGAAAAGAGAGAGAGATTTCATCATATAGTTTCTGCCAACACGAATAAAACCAAACAATATTATCAGGTTTCTGAGAAAAATTAGTTTCAACATTATATAGCAGTTGTTTTACAAAATAGCTCTTTCCAGAATTAGATGGCCCTGCTAGAATGCATGAGAATGGGTGTTGCAGGCGTGTATCCATCACCACAATATGCGACTAATAGCCAAAAGGCAGGGTGGCAAAATCGTCAATTAGTCGCCGCTTTGTGTAAACGCACTTTTGTGTTTTGCATAATGGCCTCGTTTCAATCTCCCAACATTTTTTATTTCTCACAATGGACGGTTGCTGTACGACAATACGTTTCTGTGTATCTGTGTCAGAATTGCGTGGGGAGTCCAGAACTAGATCTTTTAGACTGTTGAAATTAATAGATTGGGAGTTACCGACATTTAGTGTTATCCCCTTAACTTTTAAGACAGTTTAACCGGTGTTGAGTTTGTATCCGTAAGTTTTGGGGCCCGCGGATACAAATTCTGTGATGTGTGTACCATCGGGTATTTCACTTGTCAGTTCCCCCAGGTAATCGCCTAAAGGCGGCTGCCACTCACCATCTCGCTGTACAAAAATAACAGAATCTGTGTCGTGATAAAGGCACCTCTCCTGCAGCCGGTCCAGCAGCGAATAGAGCTCTAGCCGGGCATACGCTGTTGTAAAACACGCTATAAAAATGTTTGTGTTTTTGTTGAGTGTGTGGCGGCCTTTTGCGTATTTCCAGTTAATGGTTGCAGTGTCATCATCAAGGAAATGTAACATCGAGATGTCATAGTAAGGCAGGAACAAATACTTAAAAAGCTCATCTGGGTCCCTAACAATGCTGGTACATGATAGATTAGATCTCTGAGCAAACTTTCCCCATAAAGAATTTAAGAAAAGCTTGGAGATCTGGCTCTTAGCAGGATTGACAGCTATATTTTCAGGCCATAATTGGACACCTTCTTTTTCAAGAAAGGAGTCAATGTACTGCCTTTTCTTGTCCTCATCAGTGCACCAGCTAGGGTAACCAGAGGCTTCCTGCTTATCCCTAAGATGTAATTTAATGTAGGGAGCAAACAGTTCATCAGTGGTTTTAGGAAAATGCCATATTTCATAGATGTGCACGATCCGATACCCTTTTTCTATCACCATCTCGAGCTCTATAGTGCACCAGGTGCCTGTCAGGGCACGTTCTTCATCACTATGAGCACAAACACCTGCCTGGGAATTTACAGCACAAGTGTAGCAAAGGGGAAACATTAATTTTTTGTTGAGTTTTACCGGTATAACTGGAAAAAATAAATCTCTCGGTGGGTAGACCTTGACTTTAGCAATGCCAAAGTATTTGTTAATGAATCCAAAATTGTCATAGATGATGTCTGGATGGCCTTCAGGGTATGTTTTAGTTTTGTTTACAAAGGGGTACAGACTGGTGAAATCGTAGTAATGTAAAGTCTCCCCTTCTTCCAGATGGTGATAGAGCTTAATGGCGTTAGTTTGGCCGCCATAAAGCGCATCACGGGGGTCTAAAGGAATGGGGAATTCCATCTGGTGGAGAAATGTTTGAAGGTTAGGATCATTTTTAACCATTTCATTCCACGCATGCTCCCACATCACTCTTACTGTGTACCCGCAGCACTGTAAGTAACGCTTTTTAGCTAAACAGGTGTAATATAACTGGCCTTGGGATGTGTTTGTGACCTTATTCGTGTCATTTTCATTATAGCACACGGGACAACCATGGTAAAAACAACCCTGAAATTCAAAGGCTATGTGTTGGCCGTTAACATAGGCATAACCATCTAGAAAATATTTCCCGACTTGTTTTTCACCACCTCTCAAAGCATGCTGTATGTCGATATTCTCGGAGTGGGCTACATACATGAGCCACTGTATAGCGGGTGACGAGTAGTGCTTTTTTGCCTTGTGATAATTATCACCTGGCAAAATGGCGATGGTCTTTTTTGGAAGAAATTTAAATCGGTACATTGCCATACACACGGAGGCCATGGTGAGGAGCTGAAAAGGATCAACACATCTGCTCACTACAATCGTTTGCTTTTGACGCTTACAGTATTTTTTGACATTTTTCTGTGTCATTTGCATAATACGCTCTCTATAGATCTCGCAGGCGTGTCTCAGAATTTCAACATGTTGTTTGCAATGAGATTTTAGCTCAGCCTTGAAGTCAAAAGTTGTATTTACCTGTGTCGCATACCACTCCAGGAACTCTGACTTCTCACCAGGTGACATGTACTCTACCCCATAATATTTTACATCTCGTATGGGGCCTACATAATTTTGGTTTTCTCTGGTATTAAAAAAGTGTGGAAAATGGCCTTTGCCTCCTGAAAAGCCCATGGCCTGTGGTAATTTACTGAGTTTCATGGGGATAAAATTTAGAGAGTCTATGAACCTTATAGACAGACCGGGTAGCGTCACACACAAGAGACGGCCACCTTGGGTTATCAACTGTACTTGTAGTTTTTCAGAAATCAGTTCTTTAACAATAAAATAAGAGTCGTATCTACCGCCATTGTGGGCAATAAATGTATGATCTGAAAATTTGCCGCTTGTAAAGAACTGTACAAAGTCATGTGTACATGTATCACCCTCAAACTCCCAGGAGGGGTGACCATACAGCGTAGTAGCATAAATGTAATTCGGCATGTGCGTGCCTGTCTCCTGCATACATTCAAAATCATAAAAGATATAACAATCTGACTCATCCTGTGCTACATACTTCCGCATGTAACAAAGATGGGCATCGAATTTATTTATACGGCAGCGACATACAGGACAGCGCATACCATCACATTTATGCTCAGTTTCGCTATTTCTGAGAACAAAACGGTTGCATTTATCACAAAATGTTTTAAGCCTGCAGAATGCTGGGTCGCCTACAGCCAATTGTGTGTGATAATCCAAGCACTCGCTCGAGCGGCAATAAACTCTGCAAAAAGGGCACCTGGGCTGTTGGTCGGCACAGCTTTCTACACAATCCTCTCTCTGACAGGCTTTACAAAAATACTGACAGGAATGCTTGTTCTTGTGATGAAACACTGAATTGCATAGCTCACAAAAGTAATCAGCACCGATAAAACCCTTCATATTTTTGATACCGTAGTAGTGATTATCATGGAACAATATGAATACGGTTTTACCATTAGCTGTATTGTCACTCTGAAAGTAACGCCAATCACCTTGACTATAGTACAGTACTTTAATGGTGATCCCCAAATATTTTTCAAATGCCGGGATGTCGCTAAAACTCACTAATTGATCATCAGGGATGCCCAGTGCTGTGTGTATGTTTTTAGAGCGGCTCAGTAAAACACCATCAGCGAGATCCATGTCGTCCATCAGGGCGCACACACTAGCAGCCAAACACAGATTTGTCGTGTAATTGTTAAAATCATACAGCCATTGCCTCTTTTGTTTAATGATCCGACTGCTCGCTATAGATTTCAAGTGCCTTTTTTGTTTTACACCACCGTGTCGGTTTTTAATGATGGTGACAACTAGCTTTAGCGAATTGGATGATATGCATTCAGCCAAAAAACAAGAGGAAAGATATGCACACTGTGGGATTAACCATGCATAATAAATTTTATTAAACAAATCACTACACACAGAGGCAGTAAGAGGGACAAACGATTAAAAACATTTAAAAACTAGACGGACCAACCTGCATCCCCCAGGACATGATAATGCAAAAATGGACCAATATGGCGATACATATAATATGCACAATGTTGTAAAGGGCATCAAGCCAAGTAGCAAATTCAGACAATAGCAATGAAAATAGTGAGTACCCCGTGCTACCAGCTGACCAGGCCCCTTAAGCCACAGATCCAAATATACCCGGCAATCCCTCGCAGTCAAACAGACATAAATAAAGTGCCAGTAATAAACCACACAAACAAGCCATATGATATGCCTGTATCCCTCCTTAGTACTAGCACCCCGTATCATACGTCACCAAATAAAGAGGTCAGATCCTGACTGCTGGAGAGCTGATATCCTAATGGCTCGAATATACGGGTATACTCTCAGAGGGGGTGCCCAAATGGTGGACACACAAAAGCGTGTGCCACGTAGCACAACTGAGATGGAAGAGGGGATTGCCCAGGGAAGGTCCAAGGGGGGATGGAGGCCCCACGCGTATCGACGCTACTGGAGCATCTTCATCAGGGGAAGGTTGTGAGGGCATTATCCCAATCCTGCCCCTTCATATGCACTCAGCGTTACTTTGAAGTGTGCTGGCAACAGCATTTAAAAAAGATTCAGAATTAAAATCTTCCCTGGTTTGTTTTGTAGTGAAAATAGGGTCTAAAGTATCGCTACCTTCAAACCTTAACTGTACAAAGTCGCCAGGTTCAATGTCCCTGATGATTCTATCCAGTAATGCCTGAATACCGTCATGAACAATATTCACGCCCTCTTCAAATGATCGTACACACTCCAAATTTACAAATCTAAAATGATTTGTATGTATATGACCGTTGAAATTGCGGAGAGCCCTTTGATGATGGTAGATGAGTTGTAAAAATACTGTATGATCGGGGTACAACACATCACCGCCAGTGACAAAGCCAGCGTCTGAGGCTTGTGAATTTTGTGTAGATGCATGCAGGACATTTGCAGAGTTATCATGGCTATGTGAATGGTGATCTGACTCTTGTGACGATAACTGGGGAGTCTGTAGAGCTATTGCAGGACACGTGACACCACGACGTCTCCTAGCGCATAGCGTGCGTTTAGCGCTGGCTAACAATTTTAGAGTCCTCTTTATAACTCTAGCCCTATTATACCTGGGTAGTGTTGGTTTAGGTGGTTTATGCAGGCCGTAGCCGATCATATCCAGTCATAATGGGCTAGCTGCAGATGTTGTCTCCCCATCCAGCTGCAGATTCCGGAGTGCATATAGTTCAGCCTTATTAGCATGTGTTGGGATTAGTGTTGATAATAATTTTTCAAAAGTATCACAAAAAAACATTATTTTGAGGACCCAGAGTTTGTAGCGTAAGTAGCGGCTGAACTGTTCCTGAAACACAGGCATTTCAGCGGTGCCCCAGCCGATGGATTCATGCAGCAGATTTGTAGATGCCGCCTGAATCCTTGGCTTTTTACACACCTTAACAGCCGATGGTAACGACCTCTTTAACCGTTTCTTAACATTAACAGAGTTAGATACACAGACATGAGATGTGCCACCCAAATTAGAGGCTCCTGAGGGGCCAGCCCCAGAGGAATTAGCAGGTACAGTTAGACATGCCGCTGGCGGTTGCATAGTGTGGGCCATACGTATAATGAGCGGTTCTACGGATGATTGCTTACCATCAGCGAGCTGATCAATTGCGCGATCAAGCGCTTCACCAGCCATCAGAGCTGTGGTACCCACGGTGCTGGATGTGGTTGGTGGCTCTGTAATATACTTTGTTTTTCGCTTATGTTTTCGGGGTGCCTCTACCACTTCTGGGCATAGTCGCGGTGGGTCGTTTACACGGCTGGTCGATGGCTGTCCAGCATTTGAATGGAGTATTTCACGATGGTCCGCCGGTACAGGGTTTCCTGCGCCCTGCACCACACAGATCGGTGATACCAGGGGTGTTCTAACAACTCCATTAGCCGACTGTATTGCCGTCCACACTGGTACTGCGCCATTCTCGGAGAGCTGTAGCGGCTGTAGAGGTGCTGGAGGTGTTTTTCTCATGACTTTGCTTTTAGCTGCAGGAAATATTATACATGTGTCAGATATGTGCGAGACCGCCGCATGTCGCTGCGCTTAGCTGCGGGAAAGATTATACATGTGTCAGATATGTGCGAGACCGCCGCATGTCGCTGCGCTTAGCTGCGGGAAAGATTATACATGTGTCAGATATGTGCGAGACCGCCGCATGTCGCTGCGCTTAGCTGCGGGAAAGATTATACATGTGTCAGATATGTGTGGAACCAGGATCTCATTGGAGAAGCACGTGTATCATTGATTGTACAGAGACTGTGCATGTATATCAAAATATACACTTACGGACTAGCGATGTGGGGTGGATGATTGCCATGGTGGCTTCTGGAGCTTCTGTGAGGTTCTCCATTAGCAGCGGTATATTCTCTTTTGTGAAAATTCTTCTAGGCTTCAGTTTACAAGCTATAAATAAAGATATAGGACTTAGTAGAGGCGTGGTGGATTTTCTCAGAGCGGTTGTGCAAAAACGCGTTTTCATACGATTGCTACCTTTTCCTTTCTTGCTCGCTGGCCCTCACGGTTTTTAGGGGTTCTAGAAACAGGGCTGTTTCTCGGTGTGGGGGTCTGGTACCACAGGTCTTCAGCTGACATCTGATTGTGTTCCGAGGTAATTGGTTCTGGAATCAGGCCGACATCTGTAAAGAATTAATATATATTTACACGTCTAAATACTTAAAAGATATTCAGGTCGACATCTGTAAAGAATTAATATATATTTACACATCTAAATACTTAAAAGATATATATATACACACAGACACACAACACACCTATGATGTCTTGCGCCAAATCCCACACCGCTGCGTCAGCTTCATTAGTGTTACTATACTCAGCTCCAGCTGTATCACACTCCAGAGCAGGCACGCTGAAGCTGTTTAAAAAATCATCGGGGATGGTCCTGATAAGTTAATCTTAAACAAGAAAGAATAAAACAATATAAAAATAATATACAAAACAGCCCTTACTTAGAATGGCACACTAACAGATACATTTATATAAAGCTTGAAACATACCTAATAGCGAATCCTCAACTTGGTCGGAAAAATCCAAAAAATTTTGGGATTCCATCTAAAATAAATTATCTGTGTAAATTTTTGTGCTATCTATATTAATTTTACATCACAGACAAACTCATTTATATACCGCAACAAATAAATTTGCGCCTAGTGTATAAATATGTTTATACTAAGCAAATCATAGGTAACACGGCTAAGTCTTTCTATATTAATTTTACACCATAAATACGGATTATACAGTAAACTATATTATACAGCGCAACTAAATTTGCGCCTGCTGCATAAATATGTTTATACTAAGCAAAACATAGGTAACACGGATAAGTCTATCTATATTAATTTTACACCATAAATATGGGTTATACCGTAAAACTATATTATACAGCGCAACTAAATTTGTACCTACTGTATAAATAAGCCTATGTCATGCAAAACATATGTAATAAGTAAGCGGTGAATACGCTAGTTAGGATGCATTAACAGCTATTAACTATTGTATTACACAAATTATGTCATAATAAATATACGGTTAAATTATTAAAACAAATAATACCGCTAACCATCAATATAATACTAAATTATTAAAACAAATAATAACTTTAATTATGGTTTTAGCTATACATAGTTAAATATAATCAAGCATTTGCGAATAATAAGGCAAAATAGAATAATGCAGCGCTCTGTATATACTTACATTTAGAATAGCTCTGCTGTTAGTCTGGTCTGGCTTCTGGTGGATGCCTGGTGTACTGCAGTGGTACAGACAGCTGAATTTATTCTGACTGTCAGAAAACAAGCCTTCTGTTAACACCCAGAAACACACCCAGTTACGCCCCTCCATACGCCTTCTGTTAACACCCAGAACACACCCATACAGACAATTATTGCTTGTATTAACTCAATCATGATATAGCCGGATTAAAACTTGAAATTTTATACAATTGAATTTCTGAAAGAAGCAGGCTGTTGTTGATTATCGAGACACAATCATTTATTCAATCATGACGTCTAAATCGTATGATGACATATTAGAAAAACAATATTGTACACCTAAAGCCCCCGGGTCATTCTGCAGAATTGACAAATTATTTAGAGAGACAAGAGACCGCGGAACAAAGAAATCTGATGTGACTGGCTGGTTGAATAAACAAGATGCCTACACTCTACACAAACCTGTTAGAAAACGCTTTTTGACAAATAAAATTTACGTCTCGGACATTGATGCGCAGTGGCAAACGGATCTCGTAAGTTTAATTGACTATTCAAGGGAAAATGATAATGTCAAATACATCCTGACGGTGATTGATACTCTATCGAGATATGCATGGTGCGTGGCCTTATCAAACAAGACTGGTGCGAGTGTAGCCAGATCGTTCGAATTAATATTTCAAAATGATAAGAGCATACCGAAGAAATTGTAGACGGATCGCGGCAAAGAATTTATAAATTCACAACTCAAGCAACTATGTAATATGCATAATATTAACCACTTTTTTACCAACAATGATGTGAAGGCAGCTATGGTAGAGCGCTTTAATCGCACATTAAAAACCCGTATGTGGCGCTATCTTACGAAGAATAAAACCTTTAGGTATATTGATATTTTACCGGATTTGGTGCATAGCTACAATCATCCCTCGCGGGCAGGGTCCTCACTCCTCCTGTACCAGTTATGACTTGTATTGTTCAAGATTATTGTACTTGTTTTTATTATGTATACCCCTCCTCACTTGTAAAGCGCCATGGAATAAATGGCGCTATAACAATAAATAATAATAATAATAATAATAATAATCATTCTACCATACGCTGTAGTCCCGCTGAAGTGAGTTCGCAAAACGCGATGCAAATCTGGCGCAATATTTACAGTTCTACTATTACTAATAAACCGATTAAACCATCTTTAAAAGTTGGAGATCATGTGAGAATTTCCCGCTATAAGGGACCATTCTGTAAGTCCTATGAGAAAACGTACAGCGAAGAGATTTTTCTTATTACCGGTGTCTCCAATAAATTTCATAAACCTCTTTATAAAATTAGTGATTTAGCCGGCGACGCTGTAGAGGGGTCATTTTATAAGGAAGAGCTGCAAAAAATAGCTATGGATGAGAATCGTGTCTACAGAGTAGAAAAGATTTTGAGAAAAAAATGTGTCGGGGGTGTGAGTCACTGCTTTGTCAAATGGCTGGGGTACCTTGAAAAATTCAATAGTTGGATCCCGGCTTCGGAGTTGACAGATATATAGCCATGGAAGCTGGTTCGTTTTTCGTCACATTACCCAGCAATTCCTCAATCAAAATCTACCCCGAAAACACCATATAGAGCTACAATACCAAGTTAGCGAGGGCCGTTCAACTTTCAGCCGCTTATGAAGTGGCGCTAATGGAAATACAGTACCCCCATATGTGGAACACGTTTGAGGCTTTTGAAGGGAACTTCTACACGGCTAAATACAACGATCCGTTAGAACATTATCACATAAAATCAGGATTTTACTCGAACATTCATAAGCTGGTTGGCGCGGTCAATGCCCGAATAGAAGCGCTGAATTTATCCACGCCGGCCTACAGAATACGGTATGATGAGCTACGCCGAGAGGTGATCCTGCCTGACGCAGCCCCTATACAGTTTGCTCTGGGTACTAAGCTAAAATTTATTTTCGGCCTACAGACCGTCGATGACTTCCCCGTTGCTTTAATGCCGTGGAATCGCCGCTTTTACCCCGATTCAAAGGCTGGTTTTTATTCGCTTTTTGTATACACTGATATAATTCAGCATCAGCTTGTAGGGGACAGTTACGTTCAACTGTTACGAACCGTAGAAGTTAGCGGCGATGATAATGATATTGTCACGGTGCGCTACTCGCATCCCGATTACATACCGCTGTGCAAACAATACTTTGACTCCATAAACATTACAGTCATGTCGGGCCAGGGTACGCCGGTTAAATTCAGATACGGAAAGTGTATAGTGCGATTCCATTTTAGACCGCGACAGTATTGACACGATAAAATGGTGTCTCAAACGGTGTATGGAGATCCCGCTGTTTATTCCCGCTACTATACTGCCCAGTCAGGGCACGGGCTAGAGGGGTTCCGAGGGAGCGAGTACATGTATGGCTCTGGCCTGGGGGGGATATTTAACAGCTTATTTCGCCGCGCCATGCCGCTTTTCAGAAAAGGCCTAGAATTAGTAAAACCACACATAAAGATGGCAGTCCGGAACATCGCGACGGACGCCGTCACGACCGCCTCAATGGCCCTTATGAAACGGATAAATACACAACCACAGCAAGACGGATCTGGGATAATTTATGTCGCTAAAAAAGCACAAAAAAGAAAAAGGCGCGCTTGCCCCCCTTTACTGCCGATGCTCATGAATAAAACTACCACCAAGAGACGCCCCCGTCAGAAACGAGTAAGACGCTCTGCGGACGACATCTTCTAATCAGTTATCATGGCTTTCCTGCATGACGCTTCTGTAGAGTGCGCAAAATCTGAACTGGATATTTTTGACGTACCCCCGACACAAACAAGTATAGAGAAATCTCTATTTGTAGAAGTACAACCGGTTGCGGCTCTGTCAGACAATGGCCCGTTGGAATTTTTCATATCTGGGAGCGGCGATTATTATTATGATCTAAACAACACGCTGCTTTACATAAGCTGTCGCATCGTGAAGCAAGATAATACGGCTATCGCCGATGGCTCCCGTGTGGCTCTCATAAACGATCCTCTAGCCACCCTTTTTAACCAGGTCGATATTACTCTGGGAGATCGACTTATCTCACAATCGGACAATCTCTACAGCTATAGAGCGTACATAGAGACCCTTTTAAATTACAGCTCGCAGACGCTGTCATCACAATTTACAGTCGGTATGTTCTATAAAGACACTGCAGGCCATCATAATGACCGGAGCTTGGATGGCGCAAATGCAGGGTTTATCAAAAGAGCCAATGCAGCTTCTCGCTCAAAGCCCATCGACCTCTTGGGGCCCATTTTTGGGGATATATTTAATCAACCAAAGTTAATATTGAATGATCTTGACCTTAAGGTTAAGTTAACCCCTTAGTGACAGAGCCAATTTGGTACTTAATGACCGAGCCAATTTTTACAATTCTGACCAGTGTCACTTTATGAGGTTATAACTCTGGAACGCTTTATCGGATCCCGCTGATTCTGAGATTGTTTTTTCGTGACATGTTGTACTTCAAGTTAGTGGTAACATTTCTTCGATATTACTTGCGATTATTTATGAAAAAAATGGAAATATGGCGAAAATTTTTAAAATTTTGCAATTTTCAAACTTTGTATTTTTATGCCCTTAAATCAGAGAGATATGTCACAAAAAATAGTTAATAAATAACATTTCTCACATGTCTACTTTACATCAGCACAATTTTGGAAACAATTTTTTTTTTTGTTAGGGAGTTATAAGGGTTAAAAGTTGACCAGCAATTTCTCATTTTTACAACACCATGTTTTTTTTAGGGACCACATCACCTTTGAAGTGATTTTGAGGGGTCTATATGATAGAAAATAACCAAGTGTGACACCATTCTAAAAACTGCACCCCTCAAGCTGCTCAAAACCACATTCAAGAAGTTTATTAACCCTTTACGTACTTCACAGGAACTAAAACAATGTGGAAGAAAAAAATTAACATTTTACTTTTTTTTGCAAACATTTTACTTCAGAACCATTTTTTTTAATTTTCACAAGTGTAAAAACAGAAATTTAACCACAAATTTTGTTGTGCAATTTTTCCGGAGTACGCCGATACCCCATATGTGGAGGTAAACCACTGTTTGGGCGCACCGCAGAGCTTGGAAGTGAAGGAGCACCGTTTGACTGTTTCAATGCAGAATTGGCTGGAATTGAGATCGGACGCCATGTCGCGTTTGGAGAGCCCCTAATGTGCCTAAACAGTGGAAACCCCCCACAAGTGACACCATTTTGGAAACTAGACCCCCCAAGGAACTTATCTAGATGTGTGGTGAGCACTTTGAACCCCCAAGTGCTTCACAGAAGTTTATAACGTAGAGCCGTGAAAATAAAAAATCGCATTTGTTTTCACAAAAATGATTTTTTCGCCCACAAATTCTTATTTTCACAAGGGTAACAGGAGAAATTAGACCACAAAAGTTGTTGTGCAATTTCTCCTGAGTACGTCGATACCCCATATGTGGAGGTAAACCACTGTTTGGGCGCACCGCAGAGCTTGGAAGTGAAGGAGCACCGTTTGACTTTTTCAATGCAGAATTGGCTGGAATTGAGATCGGATGCCATGTCGCGTTTGGAGAGTCCCTGATGTGCCTAAACAGTGGAAACCCCCCACAAGTGATACCATTTTGGAAACTAGACCCCCCAAGGAACTTATCTAGATGTGTGGTGAGCACTTTGAACCCCCAAGTGCTTCACAGAAGTTTATAACGTAGAGCCGTGAAAATAAAAAATCTCATTTTTTCTACAAAAATGATCTTTTTGCCCCAAAATTTTTATTTTCACAAGGGTAACAGGAGAAATTAGACCACAAAAGTTGTTGTGCAATTTCTCCTGAGTACGTCGATACCCCATATGTGGAGGTAAACCACTGTTTGGGCGCACCGCAGAGCTTGGAAGTGAAGGAGCACCGTTTGACTTTTTCAATGCAGAATTGGCTGGAATTGAGATCGGATGCCATGTCGCGTTTGGAGAGTCCCTGATGTGCCTAAACAGTGGAAACCCCCCACAAGTGATACCATTTTGGAAACTAGATCCCCCAAGGAACTTATCTAGATGTGTGGTGAGCACTTTGAACCCCCAAGTGCTTCACAGAAGTTTATAACGTAGAGCCGTGAAAATAAAAAATCTCATTTTTTCTACAAAAATGATCTTTTTGCCCCCAAATTTTTATTTTCACAAGGGTAACAGGAGAAATTAGACCACAAAAGTTGTTGTGCAATTTCTCCTGAGTACGTCAATACCCCATATATGGGGGTAAACCACTGTTTGGGCGCACCGCAGAGCTTGGAAGAGAAGGAGTGTCGTTTTACTTTTTCAATGTAGAATTGGCTGGAATTGAGATCGGACGCCATGTCACGTTTGGAGAGCCGCTGATGTGCCTAAACAGTAGAGACCCCCCACATATGACACCATTTTGGAAACTAGACCCCTTAAGGAACTTATCTAGATGTGTGGTGAGCACTTTAAACCCCCAGGTGCTTCACAGAAGTTTATAACGTAGAGCCGTGAAAATAAAAAAATCGCATTTTTTCTACAAAAATGATCTTTTTGCCTCCAAATTTTTATTTTACCAAGGGTAACAGGAGAAAATGGACCCCAGAAGCTGTTGTACAATTTGTCTTGAGTACGCCGACACCCCATATGTGGGGGTAAACCACTGTTTGGGCGCATGGCTGAGCTCGGAAGCAAAGGAGCGCCATTTGACTTTTCAATGCAAAATTGACTCGAATTGAGATCGGACGCCATGTCGCGTTTGGAGAGCCCCTGATGTGCCTAAACAGCAGAAACCCCCCAAAAGTGACCCCATTTTGGAAACTAGACCCCCCATGGAACTTATCTAGATGTGTAGTGAGAAATTTGAATGCCCAAGTGCATCACAGAAGTTTATAATGCAGAGTCGTGAAAATAAAAAATATATATTTTTTAACAATAAAGATTTTTTAGCCCCCAAGTTTTTATTTTCACAAGGGTAACAAGAGAAATTGGACCCCAAAAGTTGTTGTCCAATTTGTCCTGAGTATGCTGGTACCCCATATGTGGGGGTAAACCACTGTTTGGGCGCATGGCAGAGCTCGGAAGGGAAGGAGTGCCATTTTGGAATGCAGACTTTGATAGAATTGTCTGCGGGCGTTATGTTGCCTTTGCAGACCCCTAATGTACCTAAACAGTAGAAACCCCCAACAAGTGACCCCATTTTGGAAAATAGACCCCCCAAGGAACTTATCTAGATATGTGGTGAGAACTTTGAATGCCCAAGTGCTTCACAGAAGTTTATAATGCAGAGTAGTGAAAATAAAAAATATTTTTTTTCCCACAAAAAAGATTTTTTTAGCCCCCAAATTTTTATTTTCACAAGGGTAACAAGAGAAATTGGACCCCAAAAGTTGTTGTCCAATTTGTCCTGAGTATGCTGGTACCCCATATGTGGGGGTAAACCACTGTTTGGGCGCACGGCAGAGCTCGGAAGGGAAGGAGCGCCATTTTGCAATGCAGACTTTGATAGAATTGTCTGCGGGCGTTATGTTGCGTTTGCAGACCCCTAATGTACCTAAACAGTAGAAACCCCCACAAGTGACCAAATTTTGGAAACTAGACCCCCTAAGGAACTTATCTAGATATGTGGTGAGAACTTTGAAAGCTCAAGTGCTTCACAGAAATTTATAATGCAGAGTAGTGAAAATAAAAAAATATATTTTTTTCCAACAAAAAAGATTTTTAGCCCCCAAGTTTTTATTTTCACAAGGGTAACAGGAGAAATTGGACCCCAAAAGTTGTTGTCCAATTTATCCCGAGTACGCTGATGCCCCATATGTGGGGGTAAACCACTGTTTGGGCGCACGGCAGAGCTCAGAAGGGAGGGAGTACCATTTGACTTTTTTAGCGCAAAATTGGCTGTCGTGTTTGGAGACCCCCTGATGTACCTAAACAGTGGAAACCCCCCAATTCTAACTCCAACCCTAACCCCAACACAGCCCTAACCCTAATCTCAACCCGATCCATAATCCTAATCACAACCCTAACGATAATCACAACCCTAACCCCAAAACAGCCCTAATCTCAACCCTAACCATAACCCTAATCAAAACCCTAAATCCAACACACCCCTAACCCTAATCCCAACCCTAACCCTAATCCCAACCCTAATCCCAAACGTAACACTAATCCCAACCCTAATCCAAACCCTAACCCTAATCCCAACTCTAACCCTAACTTTAGCCCCAACCCTAACTTTAGCCCCAACCCTAACCATAACTTTAGCCCCCGTCGTCACAAAAAAAGTTCAATGCAACCTTTTTTTTGTACGTCGCGTCCGCCATTTCCGCGGATGCGTGGCCGTAACTCTGCCCCCTCCTCCCCAGGACATAGACTGGGCAGCGGATGCGTTGAAAAACTGCATCCGCTGCCCACGTTGTGCACAATTTTCACAACGTGCGTCGGTACATCGGGCCGACGCATTGCGACCGCCCCGTACCGACGCAAGTGTGAAAGAAGCCTTAGGCTACTTTCAGACATAGCGCATTTTTGAGCGCTATTTTGCGGGCGCTTTTCAAAAATGCGCAATGTCATTTTCGTCTGCCGGCAAAGTGAATGAGAAATTCACTTTGCCGTTCAGACACACCGCAAAAAAACGCGGCGCTTTTGTCTGCAAACACGCCGGCGTAAAAAGAATTGACATGTCAATTCTTTACGCAGCGGCGTGTCTGCGTATCCCCCTAGGGCCCCATATTACCTTCCACACACAGCGCCTTTGTCCTGGGTGTCGGCGTCTTTGTACGGAGGGGTTGACACCCAGGACCGGACGTGACGTCGGACAGGAAGAGGGAAGCCCCCGCCCCCCAGTGAAGCAGCATGGAGTCCTTCTGTGTGTGTGTGTGTGCGTGTGTGTGCGTGTGTGTGTCCCCATGCGACGCTAGTGCCACCATTGTGCTAAGTCGCCGTATGGGACTACTACTCCCATCCGGTATTAGGATGGGAGAGTTGTCCCTGTGTCCGGCGACTTAGCACAATTGTAAAGTTACACAAAACACCTACACACAATACACATACATGACACACAGTACATACAACATATAACACAGAGTATATACTCACCAACAGCACACTTGTAGGCGAAGCCCTCGATCCTCCAGGAAAAAATCCAAAAATAATAAACCAAATTCATACTCCCTGTCCGCAGAATCCATAAAACGAGTGTCCCACGCCGATCGGCTGCTCTCCGGCGATACACTGCCAGGAGCGAAGCTCCTAGCAGTGTATCACGTACTGTTCCGGAGTTCAATGACTCCGGCGTCTCGGTTAACAGCATTACAGCTGCGTTGAACTTTCCCACGCAGCACTGCCGTTAAGCGAGAGTGCCGGGGTCAATGACCGCCGGTAAACTCGCTCGCGCATGCGCAGTGACACACCGACAGGAACTATGGCTCCTGTCAGTGTGTTGCTGCAGCCGTGGAGAGCAGACATATCTCTGGATATGTCTGTTCTCTATGGAAAATCTTGATACGTGGCACTTAAATATGTGGCAATTAAATACGTGACACGTGGCACTTATACGTGATACGTGTCACTTAAATACGTGGCACTGAAATACGTGATACGTGGCACTTTGATACGTGGCACGTGTCACTTAAATACGTGGCACGTGGCACTGAAAGATGTGGCACGTGGCACTTTGATACGTGGCACGTGGCACTTTGATACGTGGCACGTGGCACTTTGATACGTGGCACTGAAATATGTGGCACGTGGCACTTTGATACGTGGCACGTGTCACTTAAATACGTGGCACGTGGCACTGAAATATGTGGCACGTGGCACTTTGATACGTGGCACGTGTCTCTTAAATACGTGGCACGTGGCACTGAAAGATGTGGCACGTGGCACTTTGATACGTGGCACGTGGCACTTTGATACGTGGCACGTGGCACTGAAATATGTGGCACGTGGCACTTTGATACGTGGCACGTGGCACTTTGATACGTGGCACGTGGCACTTTGATACGTGGCACGTGGCACTTTGACACGTGGCACTGAAATATGTGGCACGTGGCACTTTGATACGTGGCACGTGTCACTTAAATACGTGGCACGTGGCACTGAAATATGTGGGACACGTCGCACAAAAAAGTTACATGTAGTTTTTTTTGTGTCGACGGTCTGCCGAAGCACGACGCATCCGTCGCACGACGGATGCGACATGTGGCAATCCGTCGCAATGCGTCGCTAATGCAAGCCAATGGAGAAAAAACGCATCCTGCAAGCACTTTTGCAGGATGCGTTTTTTCTCCAACGACGCATTGCGACGGAAGCCAAAAAACGCTAGTGTGAAAGTAGCCTAACCCTAACCCTAGCCCTAACCCTAACCCTAAATTTAGCCCCAACCCTAACCCTAACTCTAACCCTAACCCTAACTCTAACCCTAACCCTAACCCTAATTTTAGCCCCAACTTGTCTTCTCCTGCCGGCCGGCAGATGGCAGCAGATGGCGGGCGCACTGCGCATGCGCCCGCCATGATGAAAAAGCCGGCTGGCAGGAGAAGACAGAAGAGGACCCAGGGACCCCGGGTGAGTATGATAGGGTCCCCGAATCCCCCTATTTCTCTGTCCTCTGATGTGCGATCACATCAGAGGACAGAGAAATAACTGATCGCTTTTTTTTTTTTTTTTTTTGCGGTCGCCGGTAAACTGTTAATTACCGGCGATCGCAAAGCAGGGGTCGGTGCAAATCGACCCCGATCATGTTCTTTGGGGTCTCGGCTACCCCCGGCAGCCGAGACCCCAAAGAACATCCGGGTGCCGGGCGGCGGGCGCACTGCGCGTGCGCCCGCCATTTTTTCCCGGAAAAAAGATGGCGGCGCCCATGGGGAGACACGAGGAGCACCGGGGGAGGTAGGTAAGTATTGGGGGGCTATTGGGGGCCATCGGGGACCACATTTCTCTGTCCTCCGATGTGCGATCACATCGGAGGACAGAGAAATTAAACGGCAAATCGCGTTTTTTTGTTTTTTGTTGCGACCGCCGGTAAACGGTTAATTACCGGCGATCGCAACTCGGGGGTCGGTAAAAACCCCCCGAATCATGTTCTCTGGGGTCTCGGCTACCCTCGGCAACCGAGACCCCAGAGAAAATCCGACTCTGGGGGGCGCTATTCACTTTTTCCACAGCGCCGTTAATTAACGGCGCTGTGGATTAAGTACCCTTAGCGGCCGCCGTTAAAAGGCGTATCGGCGGTCGTTAAGGGGTTAACAAGAAATAAGGATGCTTTCTGCCTCATGTCCGCAGAAGCCGAGCCGCTGAAGGTGCAAATCTCGCAAGCGGCTCTCTATGTGAAAAGAGTGCAGGTATCTCCGGCTGTCCGAATCGGCCACAGCCAGGCCCTCCTATCCGCAACCGCCAAGTACGCTATTGACCGAACATGCATGAAAGTGTACAGCATCGCCGCAGGGACACGGATAACGAACCACGAGAACCTCTTCCTAGGCCAGATACCAAAAACTGTTATATTGGGGTTTGTAGATAATGAGGCCTTCAGCGGTTCTTACTCGAAAAACCCCATGCAATTCCACCACTACCACGTCAACCACGCTGCTTTATATCTGGACGGCCAGCAGATACCCGCGAGACCTTATAATACTAATTTTAATGATGATTTAGCCATCAGAGAGTATATGGCGCTTGCCCATATATCTGGTAAGCAAAAGGCTGATTGTGCCATGGCGATAGATCGTGAAGAATTTATGGCTGGATTCACTCTATTTGCTTTTGATTTATCGCCTGATCAAGATCCTGGAGGCCATTTCTCGCTCATTAAAACAGGTAACCTACGTGCTGAAGTCCGCTTTGCACTAGCGACACCCCACACGATAAATATGATTGTTTTTGCAGTCAACCACACCATTCTGGAAATTAATAATAGGCGTGAGATCTTGTACGATTTTAATTAAGTAACGATGGACAGTCTGCAGCTTACAGCGATACTGAAGGCTGATAATTATACAGACCGCATATTCGCCGGTGTGTTTCCATGTGATTTGCTTCCGGAAGAAAGAGTGACTCATTGACCCGCGGCATATATCGTGAATACAGACCCGGCGAATCAAGTTGGATGCCACTGGGTATTAATCGTACTCTGCGATGATAGGACGGGCATATTTTTTGATAGTTATGGGTTTCGTGCAGACAATATTATCTTCCCACGCGATTTTGTGGCATTCCTGAACAAGAATTGTGACTCGTATTGTTATCAAGACGCCCAAATCCAAGATATGTATAGTCGTGTATGCGGACATTATTGCATATATGTATTGCACCATTTAGCGCTCGGGTTACCATTCAAGAAGCTTTTACAACATTTCACTTCTGACTTGCAAAGAAATGATAGAATCGTATCAGATTTTGTGGCATCAAAATTAACAACTTTAAAGAACCGTTATAACACTCGTCATCTTTTTCATCAAAAATGTATGTGTCTTTGTGCACAGTTGTATTGAGATTTAGCTAACATGACTTGCAAAGAAATGATAGAATCGTATCAGATTTTGTGGCATCAAAATTAGCAACTTTAAAGAACCGTTATAACACTCGTCATCTTTTTCATCAAAAATGTATGTGTCTTTGTGCACAGTTGTATTGAGATTTAGCTAACATGACTTGCAAAGAAATGATAGAATCGTATCAGATTTTGTGGCATCAAAATTAGCAACTTTAAAGGGCACCTGTCACCCCGTTTTTTCAGTATGAGATAAAAATACTGTTAAATAGGGCCTGAGTGAACTCTGCTTCAGGAAAATGGCCACCGCGATCTCCATCTGCGCACGCGCGGCATCCCGTGGCCATTTTCCTGAAGCCGCGGCCAGCAGAGCGCCGCTTCTGCACACGCGTGGCCAAAGGAAGATGGCCGCCCCCACTGATCACCAATGAAATAGTGCACATCGCGCTCTTTCCACTCCCCTGTGCAGTGGATTCGGGACCTTGGACATGCGCACACCACTACGCCAACAACGGAAAACTAAGCAAGATCTGGGGGAAGACACCACGCCCTTTTGACCAGACCAGCCTGATTGACAGGCGAAAACGGCTACTTTGGTAACGTATTTTGGCAGCATAGGTGGGGAATCGGGGTCCACAAAATACACTATTGTAATGCACAGCTCAGGCCCTATTTAACAGTATTTTTATCTCATACTGAAAAAATGAGGTGACAGGTGCCCTTTAAAGAACCGTTATAACACTCGTCATCTTTTTCATCAAAAATGTATGTGTCTTTGTGCACAGTTGTATTGAGATTTAGCTAACATTGCAAAGTGTGACTGTGGTTAGCTGGCCGCACTTGAGAATTATACTGTCATGCAATGTTGAGAATTAGCTAACATTGCAAAGTGTGACTGTGGTTAGCTGGCCGCGCTTTGCATGGACATTATCTGTACAGGGTGGGGCGTTATCACACCTAACACAACCCCTGGACACGCTGAAAAATTATGTTGTCGCTGCTTCATTCTAAATGTGTAGTGGTCAGCTCCCTGAGCAGCACATCGCCCCTGCTGTATGTTATTGTATATCATGCTGTGTATGTCATACTGTAATCCACATACAATGTATTGTGTCTGATACATACTTTAATAAAGTCTTTTAAAACCCATACAATGACTGTCATTTTTCATAATATTGAGAATTATACTATCATGCAATGTTGAGAATTAGCTAACATTGCAAAGTGTGACTGTGGTTAGCTGGCCGCGCTTTGCATGGACATTATCTGTACAGGGTGGGGCGTTATCACACCTAACACAACCCCTGGACACGCTGAAAAATTATGTTGTCGCTGCTTCATTCTAAATGTGTAGCGGTCAGCTCCCTGAGCAGCACTTGCAAATAAGAGTAAACTTAATACAACATATAATGACCAAGTAGTCTTTTGATAGAGACATACCATTAGTAATAAAACACACTGCCCTGATTACAGAATGCAATCGCTGTATCAAATTAACAATATCAAAATATAATATAAAACAAATACTGGGATAATAATCACTATATCAAATTAACAATATCAGACTATATCAAAAGCTGACAGCCAGGCGGAGGGACAACTGGCTGACAGGGAGGGGAGGAGGGGTTACACACTTTGATACACTTTGATAGGGGCAGGCCCACCTGTCAGATTGAGTTTGACGAAACCACCCGATGCTACACTACTATTGGGGGCTTAAATTTACGAAATTCTGGGGTTTCCTCCTCTTCGAGTTGCTCATCATGATCCCCCACTGGAGTCTCCACAGTCACTCTTGACAGCCCATCAGCATTTGCGTTTTCAGTAGCAGAGCGATAACGGATGGTAAAGTTGAACTTGGCTAGGCGAGCCACCCACCGTTGTTCCAAGGCCCCCAATTTAGCATTCTCAAGGTGGGCCAGGGGATTATTGTCTGTTCGAACTTGAATTTTGGTACCTGTCAGGAAGCCTGAAAACTTTTTTGTCATGGCCCATACCAGGGCCAGGAGCTCTAACCGGAAGGAGCTGTAATTGTGAGGGTTTCTTTCACTGTCTCGCAGTTACCTGCTGGCATACCCGATGACTCTCTCATGTCCATCCTGTATCTGAGAAAGCACTGCACCGAGTCCATGAAGGCTACCATCTGTGTACAACAGGAACGGTTGATCGAAGTCTGCGTAGGCCAAAATCGGGGCCGAGGTAAGGGCATTCTTTATAGCCTGGAAGGCCTCGTCTTGTCCCTGTGCCCAGGGGATGCGCTGGGTCTTCAGCACTCCAGCGGTCCCCCTCAGCAACTCATTGAGAGGACCTGCCACCTTCGCGAAGTCTCTAACAAACTGGCGGTAGTACCCAGCGAGTCCCAGGAAGGCCTTGAGTTCTCTCACTGTTCGAGGGACTGGCCACTTCAGGATAGCAGCCACTTTTTCTGGCGAGGGTAGAGCTACATCTTGTGACACTATGTGGCCTAGGTACTCGATCTCTCTCTTGAAGAGGTGGCACTTCTTTGGCTTCACCTTCAGGTTATGGGCCCGCAGTCTTCCTAGTACCTGTCCAAGCCGGGCAAGGTGTTCTTCGAATGAGGCTGAAAACACAATGATGTCATCCAGATAGATCAGGGTAGCCTCAAAATTTAAGTCTGCCAAACACTTTTCCATCAGCCGTTGAAAGGTGCCTGGAGCATTGGAGAGCCCAAAGGGCATCCGGTTAAACTCGAACAGCCCCATAGCGAGGATGAAGGAGGTTTTCTCTCTGTCTTTCTCTGCCACGGCTACTTGCCAGTATCCGCTTGCTAGGTCCAGGGTGGAGAAGTACTTGGCTTTCCCCAACGCTGTCAAGGATTCCTCGATGCGGGGCAACGGATACGAGTCTCGAACAGTGCAGTCATTGAGTTTCCTGTAATCTACACAGAACTGGATGGTCCTATCCTTTTTCTTGACGAGCACCACCGGGGCTGCCCAAGGGCTCTGACTACTCTGCACCACTCCTGAATTCAGCATCTGCCTCAGTAATGTTTTCACCTCTTGATACATTTTGGGCGGGATCTGCCAGTATCGTTCTCGAATTGGACGAGCTTCCCCAGTCGGTATCTCATGCGTGATGGCTTCAGTACAGCCGAAATCTTCGGCGTGACGGGCGAATGCGGCCTGATTTTCCCACAGCATAGTTTCTATTGCTTGCACACGCTCAGGGCCCAGAGCCTTCACATTCACTTCCATTTGATCAAGGATGACCCGTCCACTCCACTCCGGGGATGGCATCTCTTTGTCCCCCGCAGCAACTGCTAGGGTCCACCCCACGCCTTCTTTCGGTGATAAAGACATCTCCTTCTGACTCACCAATTCACCCTTATGTAGGTACACCAGGGCCAGATCTGTCCCTCGTGGCAAGGTGACCTCCCCGGGGCCCACATTCAAAGCTCTTATGGGGACATGTCCTCGCTGGACCACAGCTATCGTACGAGCTATCATGACTTCTTGGTCCACTCCTCCGCCTACCACAGGCTGAACAACCACTTCCAACCCATCAAGGTTGCGGTGAGTCCCCACTGGAAGGTATACTATAGTTTCTTGCTCGGGAGGTAGGATTACAGGTTCTTTACCAGGAGCCCTGATGACCCCTACCGTCTGATAAGATGGCACACTCTTCTGCGTCCCACAGACGCGGATCAGTTGTTGAAGGGCTTCTTGAGTAGGCTTATGTGTAGTAGCCTTCTTCCAATATCCAGGTCCCCGTTTGTTAAACATAATCTGATCGAGTTCACGTAGGATATTCATTCCCAGTACTACTAGCACATCTTCCTTGATAGGCTCAGGGACTAGCAGGATCCTGTCATGGTTCTCAATGGCAAGAGAACATAGCAAAGCATACAAAAAGGACTAGCTCTTGGAAGATGGGAACTAGAGCTGACTGTGAGCTAAACCTACCGCACAAATAACAGTGGCCGGGTAGCGTGCCTACGTTTTATCCCTAGACGCCCAGCGCCAGCCGGAGAACTGACTGACCCTAGCAGAGGAAAATACAGACCTGGCTTACCTCTAGAGAAATTTTCCCCAAAAGGCAGACAGTAGCCCCCACATATATTGTCGGTGATTTCAGAGGAAATTGACATACGAAGTATGAAGATAGGTTTAGCAAATTGAGGTCCGCTTACTAGATAGTAGGAAGACAGAAAAGGGAACTTCACAGTCAGCTGAAAACCCTTTCAAAACACCATCCTGGAATTACTTTAAGACTCTAATATCAACTCATGACACCAGAGTGGCAATTCCAGCTCACAAGAGCTTCCAGCCTCAGAAATAAACAATCACAGAGAACTGGAACAAAAATGCAAAACAAACTTAGGACTACAAGTCCAACTTAGCTGATAGTAGTCTAGGAGCAGGAACATGCAACAGAAAGGCTTCTGGTAACATTGTTGGCCGGCATAGAAATGACTGAGGAGCAAGGCTAAATAGACAACTCCCACATCCTGATGGAAACAGGTGAACAGAGGCGATGAAGCACACAAGTTCAGTACCACCAGTGACCACCGGGGGAGCCCAGAAACCAAATTCACAACAGTACCCCCCCCTCAAGGAGGGGGCACCGAACCCTCACCAGAACCACCAGGGCGATCAGGATGAGCCCTATGAAAGGCACGGACCAAATCGGAGGCATGAACATCAGAGGCTGTCACCCAAGAATTATCCTCCTGACCGTAGCCCTTCCACTTGACCAGATACTGAAGTCTCCGTCTGGAAACACGGGAGTCCAAGATCTTCTCGACAACGTACTCCAACTCACCCTCAACCAACACCGGAGCAGGAGGCTCAACGGAAGGCACAACCGGTACCTCATACCTGCGCAACAATGACCGATGGAAGACATTATGAATAGAAAAAGATGCAGGGAGGTCCAAACGAAAGGACACAGGGTTAAGAATCTCCAATATCTTGTACGGGCCGATGAACCGAGGCTTAAACTTAGGAGAAGAAACCTTCATAGGGACAAAACGAGAAGACAACCACACCAAGTCCCCAACACAAAGACGAGGACCAACACAACGACGGCGGTTGGCAAAATGCTGAGTCTTCTCCTGGGACAACTTCAAATTGTCCACCACATGCCCCCAAATCTGATGCAACCTCTCCACCACAGCATCCACTCCAGGACAATCCGAAGACTCCACCTGACCGGAAGAGAAACGAGGATGAAACCCCGAATTACAGAAGAAAGGAGAAACCAACGTGGCAGAACTAGCCCGATTATTGAGGGCAAACTCCGCCAAGGGCAAAAAGGCAACCCAATCATCCTGATCCGCAGACACAAAACACCTCAAATAAGTCTCCAAGGTCTGATTAGTTCGCTCGGTCTGGCCATTAGTCTGAGGATGGAAAGCAGACGAAAAAGACAAATCAATGCCCATCCTAGCACAGAACGCTCGCCAAAATCTAGACACGAATTGGGTTCCCCTGTCAGACACGATATTCTCCGGAATACCATGCAAGCGAACCACATTTTGAAAAAACAGAGGAACCAGCTCGGATGAGGAAGGCAATTTAGGCAAGGGGACCAAATGGACCATCTTAGAGAAACGGTCACACACCACCCAGATGACAGACATCTTCTGAGAAACAGGGAGATCAGAAATAAAATCCATGGAGATGTGAGTCCAAGGCCTCTTCGGAATAGGCAAAGATAACAACAATCCACTAGCCCGAGAACAACAAGGCTTGGCCCGAGCACAAACATCACAAGACTGCACAAAACCTCGCACATCTCGTGACAGGGAAGGCCACCAGAAGGACCTAGCCACCAGATCCCTGGTACCAAAGATTCCAGGATGACCAGCTAACGCAGAAGAATGGACCTCCGATATGACTCTACTGGTCCAATCATCAGGAACAAACATTCTACCAGGCGGGCAACGATCAGGTCTATCCGCCTGAAACTCCTGCAAGACCCGTCGCAAGTCTGGGGAAACAGCAGATAATATCACTCCATCCTTAAGGATACCTGTAGGTTCAGAATTACCAGGGGAATCAGGCTCAAAACTCCTAGAAAGGGCATCCGCCTTCACATTTTTAGAACCCGGTAGGTAAGAAACCACAAAATTAAACCGAGAGAAAAATAACGACCAGCGCGCCTGTCTAGGATTCAGGCGCCTGGCAGACTCAAGATAAATCAAATTCTTGTGGTCAGTCAATACCACCACCTGATGTCTAGCCCCCTCAAGCCAATGACGCCACTCCTCAAAAGCCCACTTCATAGCCAAGAGCTCCCGATTACCAATATCATAATTTCGCTCAGCGGGCGAAAATTTACGAGAAAAGAACGCGCAAGGTCTCATCACGGAGCAGTCGGAACTTTTCTGCGACAAAACCGCCCCAGCTCCGATTTCTGAAGCGTCGACCTCAACCTGAAAAGGAAGAGTAACATCAGGCTGACGCAATACAGGGGCGGAAGAAAAGCGGCGCTTAAGCTCCCGAAAGGCCTCCACAGCAGCAGGGGACCAATCAGCAACATCAGCACCCTTCTTAGTCAAATCAGTCAACGGTTTAGCAACATCAGAAAAACCAGTTATAAATCGACGATAAAAATTAGCAAAGCCCAAAAACTTCTGAAGGCTCTTAAGAGAAGAGGGTTGCGTCCAATCACAAATAGCCTGAACCTTGACAGGGTCCATCTCAATGGAAGAGGGGGAAAAAATGTACCCCAAAAACGAAATCTTTTGAACCCCAAAAACGCACTTAGAACCCTTTACACACAAGGAATTAGAGCGCAAAACCTGAAAAACCCTCCTGACCTGTTGGACATGAGAGTCCCAGTCGTCCGAAAAAAATCAAAATATCATCCAGATACACAATCATAAATTTATCCAAATATTCACGGAAAATGTCATGCATAAAAGACTGAAAGACTGAAGGGGCATTTGAAAGACCAAAAGGCATTACTAAATACTCAAAATGGCCCTCAGGCGTATTAAATGCGGTTTTCCACTCATCCCCCTGCTTAATTCGCACTAAATTATACGCCCCACGAAGATCAATCTTAGAGAACCACTTGGCCCCCTTTATTCGAGCAAACAAATCAGTAAGCAGTGGCAAAGGATACTGATATTTAACCGTGATTTTATTCAAAAGCCGATAATCAATACACGGCCTCAAAGAGCCATCTTTCTTAGATACAAAGAAAAAAACGGCTCCTAAGGGAGATGACGAAGGACGAATATGTCCCTTTTCCAAGGACTCCTTAATATATTCCCGCATAGCAGCGTGTTCAGGCACAGATAGATTAAATAAACGACCCTTTGGAAACTTACTGCCCGGAATCAGATCTATTGTACAATCGCAATCTCTGTGCGGAGGTAGTGAACCAAGTTTAGGCTCCTCAAAAACGTCACGATAATCAGATAAAAATTCTGGAATCTCAGAGGGAATAGATGACGAAATGGAAACCAAAGGTACGTCCCCATGAGTTCCCTGACATCCCCAGCTTAACACAGACATTGCTTTCCAGTCGAGGACTGGGTTATGAGATTGCAGCCATGGCAATCCAAGCACCAACACATCATGTAGATTAAACAACACAAGGAAGCGAATAATCTCCTGGTGATCCGGATTAATACGCATAGTTACTTGTGTCCAGTATTGTGGTTTATTACTAGCCAATGGCGTGGAGTCAATACCCTTCAGAGGTATAGGAACTTCCAGAGGCTCTAAATTAAACCCACAGCGTTTGGCAAAGGACCAATCCATAAGACTCAAAGCGGCGCCAGAGTCGACATAGGCGTCCGCGGTAATAGACGATAAAGAGCAAATCAGGGTCACAGATAGAATAAACTTGGACTGTAAAGTACCAATTGAAACAGACTTATCAACCTTCTTAGTACGTTTAGAGCATGCTGATATAACATGAGTTGAATCGCCACAATAGAAGCATAACCCATTTTTTCGCCTAAAATTCTGTCGTTCGCTTCTGGACAGAATTCTATCACATTGCATAATCTCTGGCGCCTTCTCAGTAGACACCGCCAAATGGTGCACAGGTTTGCGCTCCCGCAAACGCCGATCAATCTGAATAGCCATTGTCATGGACTCATTCAGACCTGCAGGCACAGGGAACCCCACCATAACATCTTTAATGGCATCAGAGAGACCCTCTCTGAAATTCGCGCCAGGGCGCACTCATTCCACTGAGTAAGCACAGACCACTTACGAAATTTTTGGCAGTATATTTCAGCCTCATCTTGCCCTTGAGACAGGGCCATCAAGGCTTTTTCAGCCTGAATCTCTAAATGAGGTTCCTCATAAAGCAACCCCAAAGCCAGGAAAAACGCATCCACATTGAGCAACGCAGGATCCCCTGGTGCCAAAGCAAATGCCCAATCCTGAGGGTCGCCCCGGAGCAAGGATATTACAATCCTGACCTGCTGTGCAGGATCTCCAGCGGAGCGAGATCTCAGAGACAAAAATAATTTACAATTATGTTTGAAATTCTGGAAGCGAGATCTATCCCCGGAGAAAAATTCAGGCAAAGGTACTCTAGGTTCAGATATAGGAGCATGAATTACAAAATCCTGTAAACTTTGAACTTTCATAGCGAGATTGTTCAGACCTGTAGCTAAACTCTGAGGATCCATTTTCATCAGGTGAAGTCAGAACCATTCAAGGATTAGAAGGAGAGAGAGACGAAGGCTGCAGTAAGCAGAGATGCTAGTGAATCAACTAATGAGCAAACTCAGAAAAAAAAAAAAATTCTCTGCAGACTTCTTTTCTCTCCTTTCTTCTGCCAATAATTTTAACCCTTGGCCGGCCAAACTGTCATGGTTCTCAATGGCAAGAGAACATAGCAAAGCATACAAAAAGGACTAGCTCTTGGAAGATGGGAACTAGAGCTGACTGTGAGCTAAACCTACCGCACAAATAACAGTGGCCGGGTAGCGTGCCTACGTTTTATCCCTAGACGCCCAGCGCCAGCCGGAGAACTGACTGACCCTAGCAGAGGAAAATACAGACCTGGCTTACCTCTAGAGAAATTTTCCCCAAAAGGCAGACAGTAGCCCCCACATATATTGTCGGTGATTTCAGAGGAAATTGACATACGAAGTATGAAGATAGGTTTAGCAAATTGAGGTCCGCTTACTAGATAGTAGGAAGACAGAAAAGGGAACTTCACAGTCAGCTGAAAACCCTTTCAAAACACCATCCTGGAATTACTTTAAGACTCTAATATCAACTCATGACACCAGAGTGGCAATTCCAGCTCACAAGAGCTTCCAGCCTCAGAAATAAACAATCACAGAGAACTGGAACAAAAATGCAAAACAAACTTAGGACTACAAGTCCAACTTAGCTGATAGTAGTCTAGGAGCAGGAACATGCAACAGAAAGGCTTCTGGTAACATTGTTGGCCGGCATAGAAATGACTGAGGAGCAAGGCTAAATAGACAACTCCCACATCCTGATGGAAACAGGTGAACAGAGGCGATGAAGCACACAAGTTCAGTACCACCAGTGACCACCGGGGGAGCCCAGAAACCAAATTCACAACAGGATCCCTTTTCTCCCAACTTCTTGCCCACAGATTCGAATATTCATCCACACGACCCCTGTGACCGGGATCGGCTGTTGGTTGGCAGCATCTCCATTAACATTAGCATTCCCGCCATTGCTGTCTGCTGCCTCCATCTTGGTGACAGTACCCTGCTCGCAGTGCCACTTGAAGCGAAGGCCGGGGGACCACCACGGTGCAGGAAGACTACTGTACACAAGATAAGGTGCAAACAACAAAGGGTAGATTTATTGGGAGGCAAGGAATGAAGTGGGTGAGGAAGATGCAAACAGGGGTATGCAATGGCAAGAGACACTTTACAAGAGTTATAAACTTTATCTTGTCCGTAAAATAGCACGGTGCTCCAACTATTACAGACTCAAAATATGTCTCACAAGCAAATTTAAACAATAAACAAATAACGATGCTACTCTACATATAACCTCCCTGGCTTTCACTAAGCAGGCCACATGGCTGCCGTGTGCTGACTACTGAAGCCTACACTAGGCCCTAACAGGTGCACCAAACAGGAACAAATTCACGGTGATGTTGGGGAATCAGATCCAGTCCCAGGGGGGCCCCCAGCAGTCTGATACGGTGGTGCGCACGGCTTTCTGTCAGCTCTGTGAAGCATGGTCTGCTCCTTGCTTCTGGGTCCTAGGGATGCTCCTGAAAACTGTAGGTCCCTTTCTCAGTATCTTTGTGGCTTCACAAACTAGCACAGAACAGCCACCTTTGCTGTACCCAGAAAAGTCTTGCAAATTTCACAAGTACACTCCGTCCCAGGCTGTGGGACCTTTCTTGTAGCAAACAGCACAAAGTTCTCTCTGTAGCAGCTTCAGCTCACACACACAGTTCAGGCTAAATTCCTCCCCTTTTTCTAGGGCAGTTCATCTTCACAGTCTATAGCAGGGGGAAGCACAACATTCCATCACACCAGACAAGGGGGTGCTGTCTCTTAAATTGGCAGTGTGTTACTGTCCATAACAGCACCACCCTCTTACACTGCAGGCTTGCAAGCGCCTTCTCTGAGCAGGCGCTTGCAAGCCACCTCCCTGCAGGACCCGGAAGGCACCCGTGGCTATTTTGGATCCGGGGCCTACAGGGAGGAGGAGATAGGAGACCCTCGGAGCAACGCGATCACGTAGTAGTGGGACTAGTGTCTCGCTGGCCTACGCACTAAACAGGGTAAGCTCAGGGCCAGCAAGGGCTTAGTACAGTACTCCTGTTAAATCCACATTCTCAATTCTATTTTTTAAAAAATCTTCTGTATCTTTTAAACAATTAGGAATTTTTAAAATATGTTTTAAAGAAAATTATCCAGTTTTGTGCACTTGTGAAAAGAAGGACACTGATGAACACATGCCAGACTGAGCCCTGAGTAACTCTGATGCCTCATTATAGCGTATGGATCCCTCAGGGGATTCATCTGAATCACGTCACTCGAAGATTTAGATCACAGGATAAATGTGATCCTAAAAGTTATGTCAAATGTTCCCAATGAAAGCTTCTATTCAATCCACAAAAAAAGCAAATCCCCACTCAGGTCCGTCATCTGTTAACAGAAATATAGGGGTCTTCCAAGTTAACACAAAGGCTCTGGAAAAGCAAAATGGCTCCTCTCCCCTCAAAAGAAATTCAGCAAATTCTGGCCTCCCAAATCCAAATACCCCCCTCTCTTCTGAGTGCCAGTGTGTCTAAACCACATATAGTGCCCACATGTAGGGTTGAGCGAAACGGGTCGGCCATTTTCAGAAGTCGCCGACTTTTGGCAAAGTCGGGTTTCATGAAACCCGACCCGACCCCTGTGTGGGGTCGGCCATGAGGTCGGCGATCTTCTGAATCTGGTATCGGAATTCCGATACCGAGTTCCGATATGTTTGCGATATCGGAAATCAGTATCGGAATCCACATTTAAGTGTAAAATAAAGAATTAAAATAAAAAATATTGATATACTCACCTCTCCGGAGGCCCCTGGACATCGCCGCTGGTAACCGGCAGCCTTCTTTGCTTAAAATGAGCGCGTTCAGGTCCAGGCTGCGTCGGAGAGGTGAGTATATCAATATTTTTTATTTTAATTCTTTATTTTACACATTAATATGGATCCCAGGGCCTGAAGGAGAGTTTCCTCTCCTTCAGACCCTGGGAACCATAGTATCCCATTGCACTGCATTGGGTTTCGTGTTTCGGCCGACCCCGACTTTTTTATAGGATCGGCCGATTTCACTCGACCCGACTTTTGAGAAAGTCGGGTTTCGTGAAACCCGACCCGATCCTATAAAAATAAAAGTCGCTCAACCCTACCCACATGTTTGGCATTTCTGTAGTGATAAGAGTCTGACTAATTTATGGGAGTGTGTCGTCAGAAGCATGAGCAGGACATAATGTATTAGTCGCTACAGCATACTAGTCACTACAACGGCAGTTTTCAAATTTCACTCAGCTACATCCACTACTGTTTGTTTCTGGAAAACACTCATGGAGTCAAAATCGTCACTACACCTGTAGATAAATTTCCAAAGGGGTATAATTTCCTAAATGGAATCACTTGAGGTGGGATTCTGCTTTTCTAGCACTTAGGGGCTCTGTATATGGAGTATGCAAACTATTCTAGGAAAATCCACGCCCTAGGAGGCCAATAGCGCTCCATCCCTCCCGAGTCTCACAGTGTGGCTAAGCAATACTGTACAACCACATATGGGGTATTTCTTATTTCTACATTCAGCAGAAATTGTGGGACAAATTTTGGTGCCATTTTTAGCCATTTCCCAGTATGAAAATGTAAAATTTGGGGCTAACACACAATTTTGGTGGTAAAAATGTAAATTATTTTTCCATTACTGCCCCATGCTATAAAATTCTGTAACACACCTGAGTTGTCAATATGAACACTGCACCCCTATATGAATTTGCTGAGAGGTTTAGTTTGTAGAATGGGGTCACTTGTGGGGGTTCTGCTGTTCTGGCACCTCGGGGGCTCTGCCAATCTGACATGGCACCCTCAAACCAGTGCAGCAAAATCTGCACTGTAATATGGTGCTACTTCCCTTCTGAGCTTTGCACTGTCTCTCAAAAGTAGTTTTTGAAGGCACATGGGGTATTGGTGAACCCAGGAGAAATTGCACAACAAATGTTGGGGTCCATTTTCTCCTGTTACCCTTGTGAAAATACACCATTTGGGGCTAAAAAACATTTTTGTGAAAAAAATTTGATTTTTTATCTTCACGGCTAAACGTTATAAACTACTGTGAAGCACCTGGGGTTTCAAGGTAAGGTAAGGGTAAGCCACAGAAGGTCATTGCTAAAGAAGCTGGCTGTTTAGAGTGCTGCATCCAAGCATATTAATGGAATGTTGAACAGAAGTAAAAAGTGTCGTAGAAAAAGGTGGATAAGCAACCGGGATAACCACATCCTTGAAAGGATTGGTAAGAAAATTTTAACATTTGTGGAGATTCACAAGGAGTGGACTGCTGCTGGAGTCATTGCTTCAAGAGCCACCACTCACAGATGTATCCAGGACATGGGCTACAAGTTTTGCATTTCTTTTGTCAAGCCACTCATGACCAATAGACAATGCCAGAAGCGTCTTACCTGGGCCAAGGAGAAAAAGAACTGGACTGTTGCTCAGTGGTCCAAGGTGTTGTTTTCAGAGGAAAGTAAATTTTGCATTCCATTCTCCAGCAGGACTTGGCACCTGTCCACACTGCCAAACGTACCAATGTCTGGTTTATAAACAACAGTATCACTGTGCTTGATTGGCCAGCAAACTCGCCTGACCATAACCCCATAGAGAATCTATGGGGTATTGTCAAGAGGAAGATGAAAGACATCAGATGCAACAATGCAGACGAACTGATGGCCGCAATCAAAGCAACCTGGGCTTCCATAACACCTCAGAAGTGCCACAGGCTAATCGCCTCCATGCCACGCCGCATTGATGCAGTAATTGATGCAAAAGGAGCCCCAACCAAGTATTGATTCCATTTACTGAACATACATTTCAGTAGGCCAACATTTCGGATTTTAAAATCATTTTTCAAGCTGGTGTTATAAAGTATTCTAATTTACTGAGATAATGACTTTTTATTGGCTGTAAACCATAATCATCAACATTAACAGAAATAAACACTGGAAATAGATTACTCTGTTTGTAATGACTCTATATGATGTAGGGGTTTCACTTTTTGTATTCAAGAACTGAAATAAATTAACTTTTTGATGATATTTCAATTTTGTGAGATGCACCTGTATATATCTATTAAATGTTTTGAGTATCTACTTTGGCAAATTCATTTTTTTGACCAAAGACACCCATTCCTCCATCAACTTAGTGTCTTCAAGCAGCAGGCCCAGAGGCACTATATTGATGCTGAGGACAAGGGAAGATCCCTGACCCACATAGCACAGAATGGACCAGAACTGACAAGCTAAAGTGATCCAACAGCCCAAGCCTCCCATAGTAGCTAGGATTACAGGTGTGCACCACAGCACCCAGCAGAGATGTGAGCATTACTAACCTATAGAAGAGTCAGTGTCTGATAAGTGCAGAGCTACAAAATAGTCATCATACCTGCTTCATGTGTCAGATCTAAGCTTTTCTGAATTTGTTTCTTTCAGTTTTGGAATTTTATTTGCTGCAGATAGTAAAAAAAATGTATTAAGTATCAGTACATCCTGACCACAGATGGTTCCTTAGTTCTTTTCTGTAAAATATATGATCCCATTGGATCATATTTCCAGGAAGCTTCTTTTAATTTATTGCTGATATTATGAAGATGAAATTTACGCTAACATTATGTCTGCTTTTTACTAATATTGGAGAGAAAATATGTAATTAACTGGGCTTCTGTAAAAAGTCTGGGCTTCACTACATTGCTCCATTCTGGATATTCACAGATATTATCTCTCCATTGAACAGCACCAGCTCCATTTCTGACCTGGGCTGGTGCACCTCTTCTTAGTCAACCTGGTGTCTCCAATCTCCCCCAGATTCACCAGATTGATGCTGGGCATAGAGTAGAAATCTGATCCACATAACATTGGCATCCTCCTGGTACAACATTGGAGGATCCCCCCTCCCCCTTCACACTAGCATTCCCCCTCCTACCCATTCTCTGGGCATCCATTTAACAGCAGGTAAAAAATTCCTTGCCTAACTGTACTGTAGGATACTAGCAGGAACGCAGGATGCAGTGACGGACGGGAGACAGAGCAAGGATTAACAGGTTTATTTACAGAGGAAGCACTCCATGCAGGGAGGTAAGGGTTAAACAGTATAAGTGGCAAACTGAAGAACGACAGTACAAATAACGACAATACAGTAGCAAGGGTTACAGGAAGTCCAAACACTGCAGCTCCTACTCTATATCGCCGGCAACGGCGGGCACGGTGTCCTTACTAATGGGGTTCACTACACAACAATCTGGTGACAGTGGTTGGTCTCCGGGACCTTCCACTGCCCCTTGTCCATATACTGATGTGGCTAATAGAGGTACGGGCCACAGACTTGTACGAGCCCAACGTGGCTCTTTAACTGTCTTAACTGGTGTGGTCCGATACCAAGGGTCAGGACAACTATTCTGTATCCACGTCAGGGTACAAATGTCAGTTCTGTATGTGGTCTCTCTTGGGCAGTGCGTGTGCGGTACTCACGGTCACATAGTGTACAGCACCTGGTTCTCTCTGGCAGTCACTGGACACACACCGCACATCCCACTCTCCTGGGTCCCCGCTGTTGGCAGCAGTTGACACTGAGCTGCTTGGTACTAATTCTTCCATTCTGAGCACTCCTCTCTGTGGCTACTGCGACACCCAGCTTGGCTCCGCTCTGTGTGCATGGTTCTCCACACCTCTGTTCTGCACGGCTCTGCTCCGTATGGTGCTGCTCTGCCCGGCTCTGCTCCATATGGCTCTGCTCTGCCTGGCTCTGCTCTGTATGGCTCTGCTCTGCCCGGGTTTCACTCTCCTGATTGCGGCTGAGCACACTACAGCCTTCAATGCAGCAGTCCCCGTCCTTCAGGCCTGCTGCAGCACTCTGGAGGGGGAAGCAGAGCACGCTCCTCACTGCTCAGTGCTGGCTCCACACTGCTCTGCTTCGCGCACGTTTTTCCTCTTTCCTTCCACCCCCTCTCACAGCTCCCCTCCAGAGCTTCTCTCAGGCCACAGGAGGAGGTCCGTCTCACTCAGGCTTCCCCCCAGGAACAGTGGATGCAGCCTCTCTATTTCCGGACCAGGCATGCAGGTACCTGTGGTCCGGTCAACCTCCCTACATTCCCTTTAAAAAGCCTCTAAAAATTTCTGGGGAAAATATTACCTTCATAAGTCAAACGCTTAGTGAAAGGGAGTCCACCTGCGTGCAATCTAAGTGTCACATGGTCTGTGAGTATATACTGTACAGATATTTTCTGAAAGGTCACAGAGGCTGCAACACCATTAATTAAGACTCGGCACCACTAATAAAACAACACTATGAAGACCAAGGAGACCTCCAAAGAAGTCAGGGACAAAGTTGTTGAGAAATACAAGTCAGGGTTGGGTTATAAAAATATCCCAATAACGCATGATCCCCTGAAGAACCATCCAATCCTTTATCATCAAATTGGAAGAACATTGTACCACAAAAACTTGCCAAGAGAGGGCCACACACCAAAACTCTCAGCCAGGGCAAGGAGGGCATTAACCCATTAGTAACCAAACCAATTTTGACAATAATGACCAAGCCAATTTTTACCATATTGAACACTGAGGTTATACCTCTGGAACGCCTCAACTGATACTACTGATTCTGAGATTGTTTTTTTCGTTACATATTGTACTTCATGCTAGTGGAAAAATTTATTCCATACGACTTGCGTTTAGTTATGAAAAAAAATGGAAATTTGGCAAAATTTAGAAAATTTTGCAATTTTTGAAACTTTTAATTTTTGTGCTCTTAAATCAGAGTTATGTCACACAAAATAGTTAATAAAAAACAATTCCCACATGTGAACATTACATCAGCACAATTTTGGAAACATATTTTTTTTTGTTTGGACGTTATAAGGGTTTAAATTTGACCATCAATTTGCCATTTTTCCAACAAATTTTACTAAACCATTTTTTTAGGGTCCACATCACATTTGAAGTGACTTTGAGGGGTTGATATGGCAGAAAGTGACCCCATTCTAAAAACTGCACCCCTCAAGGTGCTCAAAACCACAAGACGTTTCTTAACCCTTCAGGTGCTTCATGAGAGCTAAAGCAATGTAGAAGGAAAAAATTTACATTTAACTTTTTCCACAAAAATTTTACTTTAGACCCAAACTTTTTTATTTTCACATGGGTAACAAGAGAAAATCCACAACAAAATTTGTTGTGCAATGTCTCCTGAGGACACCAATATTCCATATGTGGGGGAAATCCACTGTTTGGGCACAAGGCAGAAGGGAAGGAGCACCGTTTGACTTTTTGAACACAAGATTGACTGGAATAGATAGCTGATACCATGTCGCGTTTGGAGACCCCATGATGTGCCTAAACAGTGGAAACTCCCCACAAGTTACCCCATTTTAGAAACCACACCCCTCAAGAATTTTATCCAGGGGTATAGTAAGCATTTTGAACCCACAGGTACATTACAGAATTTGATAACATTAGGTCGTCATATTGAATAGGTCGGTCATTAGTGTTGAGCGCAAGTGCTCGCTACTTCAGTTTGCATCAGTTATGCACCGAGTATCAAAGGTGCTCGTGTGATATCTTCGAGTCCCTGCTCCGCATGTCTCATGGCTGACACCCCCCAAAAAACATGCAATACTTGGTGCATATCCAAGCACCGGATGAAAACTAGAGTAGCGAACACTTGCGCTCAGCACTAGCTGTGGAGATCTGAGGTTATGGGTTATAATAATCACCTAGGCAGGTTAACGATACAACTATTTTTTATTCCATACGTCCATGGTTTTATAACAAAACCAGGTAAATGGCCAAAATACAATGTCCTCAGTACACAAGATCCCTTTCCCAGGGCCAATAGTCCTACTGCCCTGCACCAGGTGATACCGTTTTCCAACTTTTGGTTGGCCCACAGATTTCGTATCTCCCTCCAGGACAGTCTGTAGTCACAGTCCAGGCTCCTCCAAATAACAGGTAACACAACCCATGCCCATGTATCCAGCAGCAACAGTTCCAGTTAAGACAGTTCCTGAAATACAAACGACAAATCCCTCAACAGTAGCATGTGTGTTCAGCCAAGCCAGCAACCGATCTCCAAACGCCACAGTCCATTCGTATATGTCCTCCATGACTTCATCCTCGATCCTGTCTTGTCGATGTCACTCCAACAACTGCCTAACTAAACATGTGTGTCTTTTCCTCCTCCCCCTTAAACATTTTCCTTTAGTTCACAGAATGAAGCATATTCCATAAGCCCATCATCTGAGACAGCATGTGAGACCCCCCTGTGGTGTCTGCTACGCTGAGTCTACTATCGCCATCCACAGAATGGGCCTAGGACTGGGAGCACAATGACGTGAAACCTTGAGATATTGATGAGATTGATAGAAGGATTGCTTTACATTTACCTTTGGCAATCTCTTATCTGGCCTTGGGCATACATAAGATCCAACCTGCACGCCTTCCTCTGCTTGCTGTCACTGAATGGAACCATTGATTCCTGAGGATGAACTGACGAGCAAGCAAATCACTAATAAAACAAAGCAAGCAAATATCTATTAGATTACAATAATATCGATGTAACCGGTGCTATATATTTATCTATCAGCGCCCTTAACCTCTTTTTTCCATCCGACGTACTATTTTGTCCATGTGAACTAAGCCCTAATTCCCATGGCCGAAATAGTACGTCACGTGCTATCAGCCACGCTCACGGGGGGACGCCCGGCCAATTGTGGCAAGGTGTCAGCTGATTCTCACAGCTGACACCCAGCACTAAGTGCCAAGAGTGGTCACGGACCGTTCCTGGTACTTTAACCCCTGGAACACTGCGATCAAACAAGATCGCAGCGTTCCGGTGGCATAGAGAAGCACTGTGCAGGGAGGGAGCTCCCTGCGTGCTTCCCTCAGACCCTCAGAACAACGCGATTTGATCGCGCAGTTCTGAGGTTCTCTGTGCCTGCAGACTCCCTGTTAGGACTGGAGGAACGCACCAAATAATAATTAGAGAGGATATGAGGTGCGTTCGCAGTCCGGGGTCCACCGTGCAGAAAGGACCCCTGCTGCTCAGTAATGGCGGACTAGATGGCGGTATAATGAGAATACACATACGGGTTAGCTTCCCCCGGTATGAAGGAAGCGAACCCTGTTGCGTCACAGGGCCGTGACACCGCACAGAGAGTGCAAGTAAAGAGTCACAGAACTCTGTCCCAAGACACGAGGAAAGAGTTCTAGACCTCTTACGCTCGACACCGCTACTGTGGTGTCAGGGATAGAAGTGAACTAATTATTTACTGCACAAGAGTGCGTACAGCGCCTCTCTGGCAGATGCCACTAACCACCCTAACAAGGGCCAGGAAAGCGCATTAAGCGCACAGCGCCGCACTGGCGGTCGCTGCTGAGAGACACTGAATTGTGTGCTGGATGTGCAGAGTAGCACTGTCTGGCGCTAGGTAGCTTCCACCATTCGTGAGCAGGCAACAACACTAGGGATGGGAATGATTCGGAGCTTTCATCTATCGACAGGCATACATCCACACACACACACACATTAGCAAGTTTACACTAGCGCATGGCTGACCGGCCATGGGAACCTTTTATAGCAGTAGCGCTCCGGGACCTTCCTGAAGGTCCAATAGGAGCCGCGACAGGACCTGAGCATGTGACCACCCACAGACCTCCAATGGGAAGTCGTCCCGTGGGTATGCTCAGTATGGGAAAAGCAGGACTTAGTCCCAGAATGGCCTGCTCGCTGCTGATCAGTGCTGGCTACAAAGGCAGAGCCTGGAAAGGCAGCAGTAACCATTCGCACAGTATCAGCTTGAGCCAGATGCTGGGACTGACATTTCCGCTGAGCAGGTTCCACTGCGGCTGGAGGAGAATGGGAGACCGCAGCGGACTTGGTTTGAGATTCCCCCTGTGCAGTGGCGGGAACTCGACACCTATCATTACCCCCCTCCTAGGGTCCCCCTCCTTGGTACTTCCTATGTTCAAAGGCTACAATGAGCAGCTGAGCCTGAATGTGCTCCCCAGGTTCTGCCCTCTGGGCCGTGACCCTTCCAGTCCACCAGATAGTACTTTTTGCCACATACCACCTTGCACCCCAAGATAGAATTCATCTTGTACTCGTCCGTGGATGAACCCGATGTCCTGGCAGATGACTCGGAAAACCGGGACATGTAAACGGGCTTTAAGAGGGACACATGAAAGGTGTCGGTGATACCCAGGCGTGGAGGAAGAGCCAACTGGTAGACCACATGGTTAACTTGTTCCAGAACCTTGAAGGGCCCTAAGTAGTGAGGCGCAAGCTTAGTGGACTCAACTCGCAGACTGATATTGCAGGCGGAGAGCCACACTAAGTCGCCAGGAGCAAAGGTCGGAGCGGGGCGCCGATGTGCATCGGCGGAGACCCTCATTCTCTTCTTGGAGGCCCTGATAGCATCCTGTGTGCGGTCCCAAGTATCCCATGCTTCCACTGCCCAGTCTGCCACCCTAGAGTCGGCGGAAGACACGGGCATGGGCACAGGAACTCGCGGATGTTGGACGTAATTAAGGAGGAATGATGTCTGCCCAGTGGAGTTGGCTACGGCGTTATTTAAGGCAAACCACGGTAGCAAGGATGCCCAGTCATCTTGCCTGGCCGAAACAAAATGTCGTAGGTATGTGACCAGGGTCTGGTTGGCCCTCTCTACCAACCCATTCGTCTTAGGATGGGGGATGGAGGAGCAGCCGCCATCTTGGATATGGGGCATAATGCTGGCCTCCTATCAGAGATCGTCCAGACTCCATTTTGTCTCATATCAGAATTCACCTGGTCACATGTCTGCAGGGACATAAGCACTCATGGCCCCCACCTTTTCCCTACTTGAATGAAGATCCTTTAGTATGGTAATGGACTGAGACCAGTGTAGCAGGCAGATGGCACTTCAAAGCTTGAATGAGGAAGCCACGCCAGCAGGGGGCATGGAGGTGCCTGGGGGCTCAATTAAAGCATACATGTCAGATGGCTACAGGAGGACACGTCTATTGTCTTCCCAGCTGGAACATCTACAACAGGAAATTATGAATTATGGATGCATCGACCGAGGTACAGGCTCATAAAAAATATCCTCATAGCCCTGAAGAAATTGCACATCTGACAGTGCAACTCCCGGGTCAGTGAGAGTTCTGGAACCTGAGCTATAGAGATCAGCCTCCCACAGTGATCGAATGGGTCCAGGTTTGATCCCTGTATGACCGGCAGAACAAACCACATGCGCTGGTACCAGCCGTGTACTGATCCGATCATCCTGAGAGAAGTTATTCCATTTATTAGGTATTAGGAATAGATTCGCAGGGAAGCTGAAGGGTGGAGATTGTTAGCACACCCAGGAACAGGGAGGAGGGACACAGAAGGATTAAGAGCTGAGGACACATGGAGAGTCAGACACAACAGAAGAAGATGATGATGAAATAAGGAACGGGGCATATGCCAGCCAGACGGGAGCAAGCACATGCTTTTTGAGGGCTGCCCGGCAACTAGAAGTCTTGTACCCAGGGGCGTAACAACAGTCCTGCGGGCCCCGGTGCGAACTTTTGAATGGGGCCCCCCCCCCCCCCCAAAAAAAAAAAATGATATACAGACACACGCATACAATGTTAAACTAAGAAGTAAATATCTATTGCAAAAAAAACATTTCCGAAAGATAAGAAAAAAGTGTTGTAAACAACAGCTTACCCTCAAAAGATGAACTTTCATGTTGCATCCCCTAAAAAGAAAAGATTGTAAGGAAAATTAGCTGACAGTATGATCTCCCCATCCTGCCCCATCGTATCCATCCTGGCCCATGATCCAATCCTGCCCCATGTCTTTCATTCTGCCCCGTGTCTCCAATCATGCCCTGTATCTACATTCTGCCCATGCCTCCAGTCCTGCCCCCAGTGTGTCCAGCAATCTGCCCCAGTGTGTCCAGCATTGCCTCCAGACAGTGTATCCAGCAATCTGCCCCAGTATGTCTGGCAATCTGCCCCAGTGTGTCCAGCAATCTGCCCCAGTGTGTCCAGCATATTACCCCCGTGTGTCCAACAATCTGCCCCCAGTCTGTCTAGCGTTCTGCCCCCAGTCTGTCCAGCGTTCTGCCCCCAGTCTGTCCAGCGTTCTGCCCCAGTGTGTGTCTCCAGCATTCTGCCCCAGTGTGTGTCTCCAGCATTCTGCCCCAGTGTGTGTCTCCAGCATTCTGCCCCAGTGTGTGTCTCCAGCATTCTGCCCCAGTGTGTGTCTCCAGCATTCTGCCCCAGTGTGTGTCTCCAGCATTCTGCCCCAGTGTGTGTCTCCAGCATTCTGCCCCAGTGTGTGTCTCCAGCATTCTGCCCCAGTGTGTGTCTCCAGCATTCTGCCCCAGTGTGTGTCTCCAGCATTCTGCCCCAGTGTGTGTCTCCAGCATTCTGCCCCAGTGTGTGTCTCCAGCATTCTGCCCCAGTGTGTGTCTCCAGCATTCTGCCCCAGTGTGTGTCTCCAGCATTCTGCCCCAGTGTGTGTCTCCAGCATTCTGCCCCAGTGTGTGTCTCCAGCATTCTGCCCCAGTGTGTGTCTCCAGCATTCTGCCCCAGTGTGTGTCTCCAGCATTCTGCCCCAGTGTGTGTCTCCAGCATTCTGTCCCAGTGTGTGTCTCCAGCATTCTGCCCCAGTGTGTGTCTCCAGCATTCTGCCCCAGTGTGTGTCTCCAGCATTCTGCCCCAGTGTGTGTCTCCAGCATTCTGCCCCCCCCCCCCCCCCAGTGTCCCCCACTGCTCCAGGGGCACCCGCCGCTCCGGGGGCCCCCCGGCCGCCACCCTCCTTGAAGACGATACTCACCCTGCTGCCTGCTCCAGCGATGGTCTCGGCATCTGCTCTGCACTGCATCTTCTTCCTGCTTGTGCTGGTGCGGTCATGTGATACTGATTAAAGTCATGAATATGCGCATATTCATGGCCTTAATGAAGCGGTACCACGTGACCGCACAAGCAGGAAGAAGATGCAGTGCAGAGCAGACGCCGAGACCATCGCTGGAGCAGGCAGCAGGGTGAGTATCGTCTTCAAGGAGGGTGGGTGGGGGGCGGCCAGGGGGGCCCCCGGAGCAGTGGGGGCCCTCCCCGGTGGGCCAGTCCGAGCCTGCCGGGGCCCCTGACCTGCGGGGCCCGGTCGCAATGGCGACCGCTGCGACCGCGGTAGTTACGCCCCTGCTTGTACCTGTGGAACGCAGAGCTCCCCGGCCTCCACAAGCGACCTTCAACCTGGTAAATTGACCTCCAGCTTTATACCACTAAGCCTTGTACTATTATTGTTATATTTTACTCTTGCTGTAACTCTTGGTATATTTTTACTGTATATTTCTTGTAATTATCTAGTGCGCCCTTAAGGCAATTAAACCATAAATTAATTTTGGGCTGATCCTTTTATTTTGACTGCGAATCTTAGAATACCCAGCGTGGGTAACAGGGCAGTCTCCCCGGCGGCCATTTGCTCTAGGTGCAGTTCCCTTATTGACCTGAGTGACAAAGGGGGCGCCGGAGAGCTGTGCCTGTGTAGTTACGTCACGGATTGGTGACGTGGGAGGAACCACTTTTCTTCACATTGGTGGCAGGGTGGTGGGATCAGAATAATAGTGTGCGTGGGACCCCTACTCCCAGACACTAAAGACTACCAGCGGTAACTTTCACTGCTGGGGTCTTAAGGTCAGCCCAGCACTAGATGGTCAGAGTGTAGATATAATAAGTTGTATGCAAGGTCAGGGTTACAGCTGTGTCAGTAACCAGAGGTTCCAAAGATGGAGGATGGCACCAGGAGTGCGGTGAGGGTGCAGGCCAGTGCTATGGTCTATGAGGAAGTGGATGGTACTGTTCAAGGCGAGGGGGAGCTCAGCCAGGACGCCCAAGGAGCCAGCCACCCATGCTTAGTCCTGCAGGGGACTACCCACCACCTACCTGCCCCAGCCTGTCCACATCAGCGGCCCTTGTTGCAGCCGCAGTGGCAAGTCTCGAGGCAGGTAACGAAGACGCCTATGTGAAACTCATGGCAGCTGCAGAGAAAGCAGCAGAGGCAGAGCGTGCAGAACGCCGTGAAGTAGCGGAGTGGGCAGAGAGAGCAGTGGAGCGCCAGCACTGACTGGCGATGGCTCAACACAGGCTCCCACTGGATGCCCCAGCACCACCAGAGTCCAAGGCTTCCAAAGTCCGGGCCGAGGACTTCCCTCTGCTTGAGAAGGATGGAGACCTGGATTCCTTTCTGCTGGCCTTTGAAAGGACCTGCCTCCAACACCATCTGGCCCCGGATCAGTGGGCAAGATACCTGACCCCCCCGTTTGAGGGGTAAGTCCCAGGAAGCAGGACTACAACATCATCAAGCGGGCCCTGATCCAGCACTACAACCTCACCCCGGAGTCTACCACAAGACGTTCCGGAGCCTGCAGCGGGGTCCAAAGGACACCTGGACCGACCACATGCGGGCGTTGCTGAGAGCTGCAGAGCACTTGACCTCGGGTCTAGCGCTCCCCACCAGCCAGGAGGTCCAGGAACTGTTCGTCATGGAGCAGTTCTTGTGGAACTGCCCAGAGGACCTCCAGCAGTTCCTCCGTGATCAGAAACCGAAGGGGGCTTCTGCTGCATCTGCCCTGGCAGACGAGTATGCCAATAACAGGGCACCTGAGCCGAAGAAGCCTGCCAGCAGCACCTGGAGAGGGGGTAAGCCCAATCCTACCCCTATTTCCCCAGCTCCCAGAGTGCAAGGGGTGTACCCCTCTGCTGCCCTCTCCAGGCCAGGCACAGAACCCAGACTTTGTCATCACTGCAACCAGCCAGGACACTTCAAGACTGCATGTCCCCATCCCTATCCCAGAAACCGTCCACTGTATTATGTGTGGGAGGGGGTGGTGGGAGGTCCCTGGACAATTACCAACCCGTCACCATCGGCCACTCAGTGGTCATGGGACTGCAGGACATAGGCGCTGAACGAACCCTGGTACGTCCTGAGGTGGTGTCCCCTCAAGACTTGGTACCGGGGAAAACCCTTTCCGTCTCTGGAATTGGAGGCGTGGAACCGGCGCTGCCTGTCACAAAGGTGTTTTTTTGGACTGGGGCGCCGGGAGGGGAATGCGGGAGGAGGGAGTAACGCCAAATATTCCTGCCAATGTGCTACTTGGAACCAATTTGGGGCGGCTAGTGTCTCAGTATGTGGCCACTGAACCCCCAAGTTCGGCTCCCCAAGAATGTCATGACTCTACTGTGAATGCCGATATTGATGTGTTGAATGTGCCTCCAACAGTGGAGGAGGGAGTGAAACCTGATGGTAATCCATGCACTGACACCCCGCACACAGGGCTCACAGTGAGGACAGGTGGGGAGATTGTAGGGGAGAGCTCAGAGGTGGAGGGAGGGGCTGCTATGGGCAGTGTAGGGCCCCTAAGTGAATCCAGCCTGCTGAGTCTAGGGCCTCTGTAGGAAGAGGAACAGGCCATGGGGGAGGGGGTGTCCCAGGAAAGGAGCCACCAGGTAAGACTCCAGGGCAGGAGTTTCCCACACCCGGCATGTCAGGAGGCCAGGGAAGTCTGCCTGACCCGACGACTTGGTCAGGAGCCGAGGGGAAGCAGGCGCTACCCGTGGGCACAGTGGTCGTGGCCACTGTCACCAGGAGTGGGAGCGCCGGAGCCCAAGGAGCCTTGCAGAGGTCCGACGGCTTCCCCCTCTCCGACCAAGTGGCTGCCGAGTCAGACAGCAGCCAGGAGACAGATCCCGGGGAGCTGATAGTGGATGTGCAGTGTCGTTCATTCTTGCCACATCGAGTCAGGGATTTCAGACAGCGTTGGAAGCTGACGCTAGCCTGAAAGCTCTCAAGGAGCAGGCGGCACAGCCTCCCAGGGAGTCAGACCATGAGTGGGTGATCTGGGACCAGGGATGGCTGTACTGGGTAATGGTCCAGCAGGGTTCACCGAAGGCGTGGCCCAGGGACCAACAGTTAGTGGTACCCTATCCGTTCAGGGCAGAATTGTTGAGGATAGCACACGAGATTTCCATGGCCGGACACCTAGGGATCGCTAAAACCAGGGCCTGGCTAGCACAGCATTTCTACTGGCCTGGAATGAGGACCGAGGTAATTGCCTACTGCCGTTTGTGTGACACCTGTCAGAGGATGGGGAATGCGGGGCGGCGCCCCAAAGCCCCACTGGTAGCTCTGCCCATCATTGAAGAGCCTTTCTCGAGGGTGGCTGTGGATCTCATTGGACCTCTGTCCACTCCCAGCAGCTCTGGAAAATGCATTATATTAACGGTAGTGGACTATGCCACCCAGTACCCGGAGGCGGTAGCTTTGTTGTCCATTCGGGCTGACAAAGTGGCCACTGCCTTACTGGAGATCTTCTCCAGAGTGTAGTTTCCCCAGGAAATGCTCACCGACCGAGGGACTCAGTTCATGTCACAGCTGATGGAGTCTCTCTGTAAGCAGATACAGGTGCAACATCTGGTAGCTAGCCCGTATCACCCACAGACCAATGGCCTGTGTGAGCAGTTCAATGGCACCTTAAAGCAGATGCTTAAGATGTTGGTCGACTCCCACGGGAACGACGTGGAGCGATATGTCCCACACCTTCTATTTGCCTACTGGGAGGTCCCACAGGCCTCAATGGGGTTCTCCCCCTTTGAGCTCCTGTATGGGCGACGTGTACGGGGGCCATGGGAAGGAGATGTGGCCACCCCTGGAGTGTCGGTCATTGAGTATGTCGTGAGCTTCCGGGACAGAATGACGGCCTTGATACAGCTGGTGCATGACAATATAACCCAGGCCCAAGCTGACCAGAAGTGGTGGTACAACCAGAATGCTTGTGAGAGGACCTACCAGGTGGGTCACAAGATGTGGGTACTGGTCTCCGTCCCACAAAACAAGCTTCAGGCGGCCTGGGAGGGCCCATACCTCATGCACCAACAGCTCAATGTCGTCACCTATCTGGTCACCCTGGACCACACCCGTGGAAGGAGGAAGGCCTTCCACGTGAACATGATGAAGGCACATCATGAGCGGGAGGCTTGTGCCCACCCAGTGTGCAACCTTCCCGAGGAAGTTGAGGTAGAAACTCTCCTGGATCTGCTCACCCAAGCCAAGGCGGGTGGATCCATCGAGGATGTGGGGGTTGGCCACCAGCTCTCGGAGGACCAACGTTCCCAGCTGGGTGTCACCCTACACCCCTTTTGGGGGCTGTTCAGTAGCCTGCCCGGAAGGACTGAGGCATTTGTCCATGAGTTGGACACCGGCAATCACCCCCCGATCCGGCATTCAGCCTATTGGGTCTATCTCGAGGTGCAGCAGCACATGCGCCAAGAGATAGACGAGATGCTGAAGCTGGGGGTGATCCAAACGTCCAACAGCACGTGGGCTTCGCCTGTAGTCCTCGTCCCTAAAAAGGACCGAACTACGCGGTTCTGCATGGACTACCGGGGGCTCAACGCTGTGACAGTCACCGATGCGTACCCAATGCTGCGCATCGATGACCTGCTTGATCAGCTGGCCGGGGCAAAGTACCTGACCATCATGGATCTGAGCAGGGGATACTGGCAGATTCCCCTGAACCCTAAGGCACGGGAACGCTCTGCCTTTATCTCCCCATTTGGACTGTATGAGTCCACGGTGATGCCCTTCGGGATGAAGAATGCCCCTGCCACTTTTCAGCAGATGGTCAACACGCTGCTCGGACTGGAAGGGTGTGCGACCGCATACCTGGATGACATTGCCTTCTTCAGTGTCACATGGGAGGATCACCAAGAGCACCTGGCGCAGGTGCTCGGGCGGATCCAGCGAGCAGGCTTGACCATTAAGCCGGAAAAATGTCAGCTGATTAGGAGTGAGGTCCACTCCCTGGGACACCGGGTAGGTGGGGGAACTCTGAAGCCAGAGCCCGGGAAGGTGGATGCCATCACCTCCTGGCCCTCCCCCAGGACCAAGAAGCAGGTGATGTCCTTCTTGGGGACTGCCAGGTACTGTAAGAGGTTTGTTGCACACCATAGTACCCTGGCCAAGCCCCTGACGGACCTCAACAAGAAAAAGTTACCCGTCGCAGTCGACTGGACAGTCGCCTGCGAGACAGCTTTCCAGGCTCTCAAAACCACCCTTTCTAGCTCTTCTGTACTACAGGCAGCTGACTTTACACGGTCGTTCGTAGTACAGACCGACGCCAGCCACTTTGGCCTCGGTGCTGTGCTTAGCCAGGTCGGCAGTATGGGCCATGGACTGTTATGACCCCAATGGCAGAGGGTCTCAGAAATAATTACTAAGTCTGCAAACACAAAAAAACAGCTCATAGGGCAGTGGTAACTGAGCTGACCATATATCTAATCCTAGCACCACAAATAGCAGCAGCCGGGGAACGTGCCTACGTTGGTTCCAGACGTCTCGCGCCAGCCGGAGAACTAACTAACCCTAGAAGGGAAAAGAAAGACCTTTCTTGCCTCCAGAGAAAAGACCCCAAAAGTTGGATACAAGCCCCCAACAAATAATAACGGTGAGGTAAGAGGAAAAGACAAACGTAACAATGAGCTAGGTATTTAGCAAAGAGAGGCCCACTAGCTAATAGCAGAATATAGTAAGATGACTTATATGGTCAGCAAAAACCCTATCAAAATATCCACGCTGGATATTCAAGAACCCCCGAACCGTCTAACGGCCCGGGGGGAGAACACCAGCCCCCTAGAGCTTCAGGTCAGGAATCACATTTAGTACAAGCTGGACAAAAATGAGAGCAAGCAAATAACTAAAAAACAAAGAAGCAGGACTTAGCTTAATTTTGCACGAACCCGGACCAGCAGGCAGCAGCAAACAGAAAGGATCTGATTACAACGATGCCAGGCACTGGACTAAGGATCCAGGAAGTTTATATAGCAACACCCCTGGACTAACGACCCAGGTGGGTGCCAAACTGAGGAAAGACAATCCCAGAGTCATATCACTAGTAACCACAAGAGGGAGCCAAAAAGTCTAATTCACAACAGTACCCCCCCCTTAAGGAGGGGTCACCGAACCCTCACCAAGACCACCAGGGCGATCAGGATGAGCAGCGTGAAAGGCACGAACTAAATCGGCCGCATTCACATCAGAGGCAACCACCCAGGAATTATCCTCCTGACCATAGCCCTTCCACTTGACTAGATACTGAAGCCTCCGTCTGGAGAGACGAGAATCCAAGATCTTCTCCACAGCAGAAGGGGAAAAAATAAACCCCAAAAAGGGAACCTTCTGTACTCCAAAGAGACACTTTGAGCCCTTAACAAACAAAGCATTCTCACGCAAAACCTGAAACACCATCCTGACCTGCTCCACATGTGAGTCCCAATCTTCAGAGAAAACCAGAATATCATCCAGATAAATAATCATAAATTTATCCAGATACTTCCGGAAAATATCATGCATAAAGGACTGAAACACTGAGGGAGCATTAGAGAGCCCAAAAGGCATCACCAAGTACTCAAAATGACCTTCGGGCGTATTAAATGCAGTCTTCCATTCATCTCCTTGCTTAATGCGCACAAGGTTGTACGCACCACGAAGATCTATCTTGGTGAACCACTTGGCACCTTTAATCCGGGCAAACAAGTCCGACAACAGAGGCAAAGGATACTGAAATTTAACAGTGATTTTATTCAGAAGCCGATAGTCAATACAAGGTCTCAAAGATCCGTCCTTCTTGGCCACAAAAAAGAATCCCGCACCAAGAGGGGAAGAGGATGGACGGATATGCCCCTTCTCCAGAGACTCCTTGATATACGAACGCATTGCGGCATGCTCAGGTACAGACAGATTAAATAGTCTTCCCTTAGGAAATTTACTACCTGCAATCAAATCTATGGCGCAGTCACAGTCCCTATGAGGAGGCAGAGCACTGGACCTGGACTCGCTGAATACATCCTGATAATCAGACAAATACTCAGGAACTTCCGAAGGAGTAGAGGAAGCAATAGACACCGGCGGAGAATCAGCATGAATTCCCTGACAGCCCCAACTTGACACAGACATTGCCTTCCAATCCAAGACTGGATTGTGGGTCTGTAACCATGGCAGACCCAAAACGACCAAATCATGCATTTTATGCAGAACAAGAAAACGAATCACCTCCCGATGTTCAGGAGTCATGCACATGGTTACCTGCGTCCAAAACTGCGGTTTATTTTCCGCCAATGGCGTAGCATCAATACCTCTAAGAGGAATAGGATTTACCAACGGTTCAAGAACAAAACCACAGCGCTTGGCAAATGACAGATCCATAAGACTCAGGGCGGCGCCTGAATCCACAAACGCCATAACAGGGTAAGAAGACAATGAGCAAATTAAAGTCACAGACAAAATAAATTTAGGTTGCAAATTACCAATGGCGACAGGACTAACAACCCTTGTTAGGCGTTTAGAGCATGCTGATATAACATGTGTAGAATCACCACAGTAAAAACACAACCCATTCTGACGTCTATGATTTTTCCGCTCATTTCTGGTCTGAATTCTATCACATTGCATTAAATCAGGTGTTTGTTCAGACAACACCACCAGAGGATTAGCGGTTTTGCGCTCCCGCACACGCCGGTCAATTTGAATAGCCAGCGCCATGGAATCGTTCAGACTTGTAGGAATGGGGAAACCCACCATCACATTCTTAATGGCTTCAGAAAGGCCATTTCTGAAATTTGCGGCCAGAGCACACTCATTCCACTGAGTAAGCACGGACCATTTCCGAAATTTTTGGCAATACACTTCAGCTTCATCCTGGCCCTGAGAAATAGCCAGCAAGGCTTTTTCTGCCTGAACTTCAAGATTGGGTTCCTCGTAAAGCAATCCGAGCGCCAGAAAAAACGCATCAATATTTGCCAATGCCGGATCTCCTGGCGCTAGTGAGAAAGCCCAATCCTGAGGGTCGCCCCGTAAAAAAGAGATAACAATTTTAACTTGCTGAGCTGAATCTCCAGATGAACGGGGTCTCAGAGATAGAAACAATTTACAATTATTCCTGAAATTCCTAAACTTAAATCGGTCTCCAGAAAACAGTTCAGGAATAGGTATTTTAGGTTCAGACATTGAGGTCTGGACATTCATGTCTGCAGCAAGCACAAGCCACTCAGAGGTAAAGGGGAGGAAGAGAGGAAAAAAAAAAAAAAAACTCAGAATTTCCTTTCTTATTATCCCACTTCTGCAATGCATTAAACATTCAATGTCGGCCTGGCATACTGTTATGACCCCAATGGCAGAGGGTCTCAGAAATAATTACTAAGTCTGCAAACACAAAAAACCAGCTCATAGGGCAGTGGTAACTGAGCAGACCATATATCTAATCCTAGCACCACAAATAGCAGCAGCCGGGGAACGTGCCTACGTTGGTTCTAGACGTCTCGCGCCAGCCGGAGAACTAACTAACCCTAGAAGGGAAAAGAAAGACCTTTCTTGCCTCCAGAGAAAAGACCCCAAAAGTTGGATACAAGCCCCCAACAAATAATAACGGTGAGGTAAGAGGAAAAGACAAACGTAAGAATGAGCTAGGTATTTAGCAAAGAGAGGCCCACTAGCTAATAGCAGAATATAGTAAGATGACTTATATGGTCAGCAAAAACCCTATCAAAATATCCACGCTGGATATTCAAGAACCCCCGAACCGTCTAACGGCCCGGGGGGAGAACACCAGCCCCCTAGAGCTTCCAGCAAGGTCAGGAATCACATTTAGTACAAGCTGGACAAAAATGAGAGCAAGCAAATAACCAAAAAACAAAGAAGCAGGACTTAGCTTAATTTTGCATGAACCCGGACCAGCAGACAGCAGCAAACAGAAAGGATCTGATTACAACGATGCCAGGCACTGGACTAAGGATCCAGGAAGTTTATATAGCAACACCCCTGGACTAACGACCCAGGTGGGTGCCAAACTGAGGAAAGACAATCCCAGAGTCATATCACTAGTAACCACAAGAGGGAGCCAAAAAGTCTAATTCACAACAATGGACACCCCGTTTTGTACCTGAGCTGGAATCTCCTGCCGATGGAAGTGGCCTATTCCACGATGGAGAAGGAATGTCTGGCAATTGTATGGGCCCTGCAGCGTTTGCAGCCATACTTGTACGGACGCCAATTCACTGTGGAAACAGATCACAACCCCCTCAGCTGGTTACACACGGTCTCTGGGACGAATGGGAGGTTGCCTCCCTCTCCAGCAGTATCACTTCACCATTCGCCACCGAAGAGGCAGAGATCATGGTAATGCTGATGGGTTGTCCCGGCAAGGAGAAGGTGCGGAAGGTCGCATGGGGGAACACAGGAATGTGATACCCCCTAGTACCCTCTAAAGCAGGGAGGTGTGATGATGGAGCAGCCACCATCTTGGATATGGTGCATAACGCTGGCCTCCTATCAGAGATCGGCCTGACTCCATTTTGCCTCATATCAGAATTCCCCTGGTCACAAGTCTGCAGGGACATGAGCACTCATGGCCCCCACCTTTTCCCTACTTGAATGAAGACCCTTTAGTATGGTAATGGACTGAGACCAGTATAGCAGGCAGATGGCACTTCAAAGCTTGAATGAGGAAGCCACGCCAGCAGGGGGCATGGAGGTGCCTGGGGCTCAATTAAAGCATACATGTCAGATGGCTACAGGAGGACACGTCTATTGTCTTCCCAGACGGACCGTCTACAACAGGAAATTATGAATTATGGACGCATCGTCCGAGGTACAGGCTCATAAAAAATATCCTCATAGCCCTGAAGAAATTGCGCATCTGACTCCCAGGTCAGTGAGAGTTCTGGAACCTGAGATATAGAGATCAGCCTCCCACAGCGATCGAATGGGTCCAGGTTTGATCCCCGTGCGACCGGCAGAGCACATCACATGCGCTGGTACAGCCCGTGTACTGATCCAATCATCCTGAAAGAAGTTATTCCATTTATTAGGTATTGGGAATAGATTCGCAGGGAAGCTGAAGGGTTTAGATTGTTAGCCCACCCAGGAACAGGGGGGTGGGACACAGAAGGATTAAGAGCTGAGGACACATGGAGAGTCAGACACAACAGAAGAAGATGATGATGAAATAAGGAACAGGGCATTTGCCAGCCAGAGGGGAGCAAGCATATGCTGCCTGGCAACTAGAAGTCTTGTACCTGTTGAACACAGAGCTCCCCGGCCTCCACAAGCGACCTTCAACCTGGTAAATTGACCTCCAGCTTTATACCTCTAAGCCTTGTACTATTATTGTTATATTTTACTCTGACTGTAACTCCTATTTTTACTGTATATTTCTTGTAATTATCTAGTGTGCCCTTAAGGCAATTAAACCATAAATTAATTTTGGGCTGATCCTTTTATTTTGATTGTGAATCTTAGAACACTCAGTGTGGGTAACAGGGCAGTCTCCCCGGCGGCCATTTGCTCTACATGCAGTTCCCTTATTGACCTGAGAGACAAAGGGGGCGCCGGAGAGCTGTGCCTGTGTAGGAGGAACCAGTTTTCTTCACAGGATGGTATGCTGAGGAGAGATTCATCTCTACGCTAAGTAGGTGACAAAGCTCTCTCCAGAACCGAGACGCAAACTGGGGACCCCGGTCACTGACAATCTTGTCTGGTATAACATGAAGGCGGAAAACATGCTTAGCAAACAACGCAGCCAACGCCCATGCAGCAGGTAACCATGGGAGAGGCACCAAATGCACCATTTTGGAGAAAAGGTCGGTAACTACCCAAATGACGGTGCAGCTACGGGACTTGGGTAAACCTACCACAAAGTCCATCCCAACCATCTCCCAGGGCCGGTCTGCCACCTGAAGGGGGTAAAGCAGCCCAGCAGGCCATTGTCGAGGAGACCTATTCTTGGCGCAGGAGATACACGCCCGAATATAGTCTCTGATGTCACGGGCCATATGCTGCCACCAGTAAGTTCTCTACAAAAGCTCTGATGTCCTCTGGATCCCGAAATGTCCACCCACCCTGGACGAATGAGCCCAAGAGAGAACCTCCGGTCGCAAATGAGATGGTACGAAAGTGTTGCCCAGGGGCATAGACTCTAGCAACACCGGGGTCACGGTCCTCAGACTCTCAGTGGGGACAATTAGCCGAGGATCCTCCTCCTCCTCAGATGACGCTACGGAGCGGGAGAGCGCGTCGGCGCGAATGTTCTTCTCCCCGGAGAGAAAATGAAGAGTGAAATGGAACCGGGAGAAGAACAGGGACCATCTAGCTTGGCGAGAATTTAGCCACTGGGCTGTCTGCAAATACACCAAATTCTTGTGGTCAGTGTAAACTTGGAACAGAAAGCGAGCTCCCTCTAGGAGGTGTCTTCACTCTGAAAAGGCCAACTTCATTGCTAGCAACTCCCTGTCCCTGATGGAATAATTCCTCTCTGCCGGAGTGAAGATCTTGAAGAAAAAGTAGCAAGGATGCTTCCGACCTTGAGCGTCCTTTTGGAAGAGGACCGCTCCAGCACCGACGGATGAGACATCCACATCTATAATAAATGGCTTATCTACATCAGGACGATGCAGGGTTGGAGCACTAGCAAAATGGGACTTAACAGATAGGAAGGCCTTGGAGACCTCCTCCGACCACAATTTGGGATTTGCACCCTTCTTGGTGAAGGCTACCAAGGGAGCTACCAAAGTTGAGAAGTGAGGAATGAACTGGTGATAATAATTAATAAACCCCATAATGTGCTGCACCGCTTTGAGAGAATGAGGTTCTTGCCAGTCCATCACTGCTTGTAGCTTGGCAGGATCCATAGCTTATCCCCGGGCTGAGATGATATAGCCCAGGAAAGGCAAGGATTCCTACTCAAACACACCTCTCCAACTTGACATAGAGGGAGTTTGCTGGTAGGAGGTTGAAAGCTCTGCAAACATCTCTCCGGTGGGAACCTATATCTGGAGAGTAAATGAGAATATCATCCAGATAGACTACCACTGAGGTGGAGAGCATATCCTGGAAGATATCATTTAGAAAGTCTTGGAAGACGGCTGGGGCATTACAGAGCCCAAAGGACATCACCAGAGATTCATAGTGCCCATCCCTGGTATTAAAAGCTGTCTTCCATTCATCCCCCTTATGGATGCGAATCAGGTTGTAAGCTCCCCGCAGATCTAACTTAGTAAATATCCTTGCTCCCCGGAGCATATCGAAGAGCTCAGATATCAGGGGCAGATGGTACTTGTTCTTAACGGTGATGGCGTTAAGACCCCTGTAGTCTATGCATGGATGTCATTCTCCGTTCTTCTTCTGCACGAAGAAGAACCCTGCCCCCCCAGGAGACACTGACTTTCGAATGAATCTTCTTGCCAGATTCTCATGGATGTATTGTGACATTGCCTCTGTCTCCGGGAGAGACAGGGGATAGACACGTCTCTGAGGAGGCTCTGCTCCTGGCAAGAGGTCAATAGGACAGTCATAGGGGCGATGAGGCAGAAGAATCTCCGCAGCTCTCTTGGAGAATACGTCCGCATAAGACCAGTAGTGTTTGGGGAGAGAGGTAAGATCTGCTGGTATCCCCGTAGTAGCAATCTGAATGCACTCCCTCTGACATCTGTCCTCACAAGATTTACTCCAACCCAGAATTCTCCCAGAGGACCACTCTATATGTGGAGAGTGGTAACGCAACCAAGGTATCCCTAGAAGAATCTCGCCTATTCCCTCAGGAATGTCGAGAAGGGAAATGATCTCCTGATGGGATGGAGACATAGATAATGTAAATGGGATAGTCTGGTGTGGTGACAGTGTTGACCCATTCACCACTCTTATGGTCACTGGTTTGGCTAGCATAGCCAGGAGTATTGCGTGTCGTTGGGCGAAGGCAGAGGACATGAAATTTCCCTCCGCCCAGGAATCCACACAAAGCTCGACCGTAAAAGTGGAAGGGCCAAAGGTAATTGTCCCCTTGAAGGACAATTAGGAGGAAAACGCCGCTGTATCTAGTGAACCTCCTCCTACAGTTACTAGACGCGGTTCTTTCTCTGCTGCTGTGGACACTTCTTGGAATAATGTCCTGACTGCTGACAGACATTACAGACCATGGGTGTTCGAGCAGCCCGAGACTTTGGACCCACTCGAGAAACCTCCATGGCCTCATAGGGCTTGGACGCATGGACAGGAGACTCCAGAGGCTTGGCAAAGGTAGGCGCCAACCGAAACCTCTGCCTACACTGGGCTCACTCCAATCTTCGCTCATTAAAACGGAGGTCAATGCCAGTGGATATAGTTAACTCCTGCAGTGTAGCGGGAATCTCCCTAGTGGCCAAGGCATCCTTCACATGGTCAGCCAGTCCTTTCCAAAACACAGGAATAAGGACTTTATCCGGCCAAAGTCCGAAAGTGGACGACAAATTGACTGACCATGGACGAACCCTGTGTCAATGCCAGCTGATGGAGCGCCGAATCATTGGTGACGCGAGGTCCCATAAAGACCTGTTTCAGAGTGTCCAGTAACCTTGGAGCACTGTGCACCACGTGATCGTCAGGATCAAACAGCGGCGTTGCCCACTCCAACGCCCTGCCCGACAGAAGGGATATTATAAATTCCACCCTAGCCCATTCCGTGGGAAAACATGCAGCCAGGAGCTCAAGATGTATGGCACACAGGATCACAAATCCCCAACCAGCTTACTGTCACCAGCAAACTTATCCGGTAACAGGAGGCGGGACAATGTCGGAGCAGGAGTTGCAGTGGACAAACTGGCTGCAGCCACGCTGGCAGTCTGAACAGCTACTGCGGTAATATCCACAGCCGAGATTGTGCGCTTGAGAGCTGCCAACCTGCCCTCCAGCTGCTGGATGTACCGCTGCAGTCGCTATTCATCCGCCATTACAAGCCAGACACTGGCGCTAGTGTAATGTTAGGACTTGTGGAATGCACCAAATAATAATTAGAGAGGATATGAGGTGCGTTCGCAGTCCGGGTCCACCGTGCAGAAAGGACCCCTGCTACTCAGTAATGGCGGAATAGATGGCGGTATAATGAGAATACACACACGGGTTAGCTTCACCCGGTATAAAGGAAGGGAACCCTGTTGCGTCACAGGGCCACAACACCGCACAAAGAGCACAAGTATAGAGTCACAGAACTCTGTCCCAAGACATGGGGAAAGAGTTCCTCTAGACCTCTTACGCTCGACACCGCTACTTTGGTTCCAGGGACAGAAGTGAACTAATTATTTACTGCACAAGAATGCGTACAGCGCCACTGTGGCAGACATGACTAACCACCCTAACAAGGGCCAGGAAAGCGCACTAAGCGCACGGCGCCGCACTGGCGGTCACGGCTGAGAGACGCTGAATTGTGTGCTGGATGTGCAAAGTAGCAGTGTCTGGTGCTAGGTAGCTTCCACCATTCACGAGCAGGCAACAACACTAGGGATGGGAAAGATTCAAAGCTTTCATTCATCGACAGGCATACATCCACACATACACATTAGCAAGTTTACACTAGCACATCCCCCCTGTGCAGCGGCGGTAACTTGACACCTAACACTCCCGGATCCAAGATGGCCATGGGGTCCTTCTGGGTCCTGCAAGGAGGTGGCTTCTCAGTGCCTGCTGAGAGCAGCACCTGAGAAGCCTCCTTCACTGCCTGTCAGATCGCTGATCTGACACAGTGCTGTGCAAAGTGTCAGATCAGCGATCTGACTTTATACAGTGATGTCCCACCCTGGGACAATGTAAAAAAGTTAAAATAAATATTATACTGTGTAAAAATATTTTTTTTTAAATTCCTAAATAAAGAAAAAAAATATTGTTCCAATAAATACATTTCTTTTTGTAAATAAAAAAAAAACAATAAAAGTACACATATTTAGTATCGCTGCGTCCAAAATGACCTGACCTAGAAAACTGTCCCACTAGATAACCCCTTCAGTTAACACTGTAAAAAAAAAAGTGGCAAAAAACAATGCTTTATCATCATACTGCCGAACAAAAAGTGGAATAACATGCGATCAAAAAGACGGATATAAATAAACAACACGGCACTGCTGAAAACATCATCTTGTCCCACAAAAAACAAGCCACCATACAGCATCATCAGCGAAAAAATAAAAAAGTTATAGCTCTCAGAAATAAGCGATGAAAAAACAATTATTTTTTATATAAAATATTTTTTTATTGTATATAAGCGCCAAAAGAAAAAAAATGATATAAATGAGGTATCGCTGTAATCACACTGACCCGAAGAATAAGGCCTCTTTCACACGTCAGTGTCTCCGGTACGTGTAGTGACAGTTTTCTCACGTACCGGAGACACTGACACACGTAGACCCATTTAAATGAATGGGTCTATGCACATGTGCGTGTTTTCACATGGACCGTATGTCCGTGCTGAAAACACGTAGACATGTCCGTTTTTTACCGGCAGCACGGACCACAATACGGACAGCACACGTGCACACGAAGAACAGTGTGCACTCTCCTCCGTGTGCACGTACCGCCCGCAGGAGAGACAGCGCTACACTAAGCGCTGTCCCCTGTTATGACCCCAATGGCAGAGGGTCTCAGGAATCAATACCAAGTCTGCAAACACAAAAAACCAGCTCATAGGGCAGTGGTAACTGGGCTGACCATATATCTAATCCTAGCACCACAAATAGAAGTAGCCGGGGAACGTGCCTACGTTGGTTCTAGACGTCTCGCGCCAGCCGGAGAACTAACTAACCCTAGAAGGGAAAAGAAAGACCTTTCTTGCCTCCAGAGAAAAGACCCCAAAAGTTGGATACAAGTCCCCAACAAATAATAACGGTGAGGTAAGAGGAAAAGACAAACATAAGAATGAGCTAGGTATTTAGCCAAGAGAGGCCCACTAGCTAATAGCAGAATATAGTAAGATGACTTATATGGTCAGCAAAAACCCTATTAAAATATCCACGCTGGATATTCAAGAACCCCCGAACCGTCTAACGGCCGGGGGGAGAACACCAGCCCCCTAGAGCTTCCAGCAAGGTCAGAAATCACATTTAGTACAAGCTGGACAAAAATAGTAGCAAAGCAAGTAACTCAAAAAACAAAGAAGCAAGACTTAGCTTAATTTTGCAAGAGCCAGGACCAGCAGACAGGAGCAACAGAAGGATCTGATTACAACGATGCCAGGCACTGGACTAAGGATCCAGGAAGTTAATATAGCGACACCCCTGGACTAACGACCCAGGTGAGTGCCAAACAGAAAAAAGACAATCCCAGAGTCATACCACTAGTGACCATAAGAGGGAGCCAAAAAGTCTAATTCACAACAGTACCCCCCCCTTAAGGAGGGGTCACCGAACCCTCACCAAGACCACCAGGGCGATCAGGATGAGCAGCGTGAAAGGCACGAACTAAATCGGCCGCATGCACATCAGAGGCAACCACCCAGGAATTATCCTCCTGACCATAGCCCTTCCACTTGACCAGATACTGAAGCCTCCGCCTGGAGAGACGAGAATCCAAGATCTTCTCCTCCACGTACTCCAACTCGCCCTCAACCAACACCGAAGCAGGAGGCTCAGCAGAAGGAACCACAGGTACAACGTACCGCTGCAACAAAGACCTATGGAACACGTTGTGAATGGCAAACGACACAGGAAGATCCAAGCGAAAGGACACAGGATTAAGGATTTCCAATATCTTGTAAGGACCGATGAAGCGAGGCTTAAATTTAGGAGAGGAGACCTTCATAGGAACAAATCGAGAAGACAGCCATACCAAATCCCCAACACGAAGTCGGGGACCCACACCGCGGCGGCGGTTGGCAAAACGCTGAGCCTTCTCTTGTGACAACTTCAAGTTGTCCACCACATGATTCCAGATCTGCTGCAACCTATCCACCACAGAATCCACCCCAGGACAGTCAGAAGGCTCCACATGTCCCGAGGAAAAACGAGGATGGAAACCAGAGTTGCAGAAAAATGGCGAAACCAATGTAGCGGAACTAGCCCGATTATTAAGGGCAAACTCAGCCAACGGCAAGAAGGTCACCCAATCATCCTGATCCGCAGAAACAAAACACCTCAAATAAGCCTCCAGAGTCTGATTAGTTCGCTCTGTTTGTCCATTAGTCTGAGGATGAAAGGCAGACGAAAACGACAACTCAATGCCCATCCTAGCACAAAAGGATCGCCAGAACCTGGAAACAAACTGGGATCCTCTGTCAGACACAATATTCTCAGGAATGCCGTGTAAACGAACCACATTCTGAAAGAACACAGGAACCAGATCGGAAGAGGAAGGCAGCTTAGGCAAAGGTACCAAATGGACCATCTTAGAAAAGCGATCACATACCACCCAGATGACAGACATGCCCTGAGACACCGGGAGATCTGAAATGAAATCCATGGAAATGTGTGTCCAAGGCCTCTTCGGGACAGGCAAGGGCAAGAGCAACCCGCTGGCACGCGAACAGCAAGGCTTAGCTCGAGCACAAGTCCCACAGGACTGCACAAACGACCGCACATCCCGTGACAAGGAAGGCCACCAAAAGGACCTAGCCACCAGATCTCTGGTGCCAAAAATTCCCGGATGCCCTGCCAACACCGAGGAATGAACCTCGGAAATGACTCTGCTGGTCCACTTATCAGGAACAAACAGTCTGTCAGGTGGACAAGAGTCTGGTCTACCAGCCTGAAATCTCTGCAACACACGTCGCAAATCCGGAGAAATGGCTGACAAGATAACTCCCTCTTTAAGAATACCAACTGGTTCTGCGACTCCCGGAGAGTCAGGCACAAAGCTCATTGAAAGAGCATCAGCCTTCACATTCTTCGAACCTGGTAAATACGAGACCACAAAGTCAAAACGGGAGAAAAACAATGACCAGCGGGCCTGTCTAGGATTCAGGCGTTTAGCAGACTCGAGATACATCAGATTTTTGTGATCAGTCAAGACCACCACACGATGCTTAGCACCCTCGAGCCAATGACGCCACTCCTCAAATGCCCACTTCATGGCCAACAACTCCCGATTGCCAACATCATAATTCCGCTCAGCAGGCGAAAACTTCCTCGAGAAAAAGGCACAAGGTCTCATCACAGAGCAACCAGGGCCTCTCTGCGACAAAACGGCCCCTGCCCCAATCTCAGAAGCATCCACTTCAACCTGAAAGGGAAGTGAGACATCAGGCTGGCACAAAACAGGCGCCGAAGTAAACCGGCGCTTCAACTCCTGGAAAGCCTCCACGGCTGCAGGAGCCCAGTTAGCAACATCAGAACCTTTCTTGGTCATATCCGTCAAAGGTTTAGCAATGCTAGAAAAATTAGCAATAAAACGACGGTAGAAGTTATCAAAACCCAAGAACTTCTGAAGACTCTTAACTGACGTGGGTTGAGTCCAATCATGAATAGCACGGACCTTGACTGGGTCCATCTCCACCGCAGAAGGGGAAAAAATAAACCCCAAAAAGGGAACCTTCTGTACTCCAAAGAGACACTTTGAGCCCTTAACAAATAAAGCATTCTCACGCAAAACCTGAAACACCATCCTGACCTGCTCTACATGCGAGTCCCAGTCATCAGAAAAAAACAGAATATCATCCAGATAAACGATCATAAATTTGTCCAGATACTTCCGGAAAATATCATGCATAAAGGACTGAAACACTGAAGGAGCATTAGAGAGCCCAAAAGGCATCACCAAGTACTCAAAATGACCTTTGGGTGTATTAAACGCGGTTTTCCATTCATCTCCTCGCTTAATGCGCACAAGGTTGTACGCACCACGAAGATCTATCTTGGTGAACCACTTGGCACCTTTAATTCGGGCAAACAAGTCTGACAACAGAGGCAAAGGATACTGAAATTTAACAGTGATTTTTTTCAAAAGCCGATAGTCAATACAAGGTGTCAAAGATCCGTCCTTCTTGGCCACAAAAAAAAATCCCGCACCAAGAGGGGAAGAGGAAGGACGGATATGCCCCTTCTCCAGAGATTCCTTGATATACGAACGCATTGCGGTATGCTCAGGTACAGACAGATTAAATAGTCTTCCCTTAGGAAATTTGCTACCTGGAATCAAATCTATGGCACAGTCACAGTCCCTATGAGGAGGCAGAACACTGGACCTGGACTCGCTGAACACATCCTGATAATCAGACAAATACTCAGGAACTTCCGAAGGAGTAGAGGAAGCAATAGACACCGGCGGGGAATCACCATGAATACCCTGACAGCCCCAACTTGACACAGACATTGCCTTCCAATCCAAGACTGGATTATGAGTCTGTAACCATGGCAAACCCAAAACGACCAAATCATGCATTTTATGCAGAACAAGAAAACGAATCACCTCCCGATGTTCAGGAGTCATGCACATGGTTACCTGTGTCCAAAACTGCGGTTTATTTTCCGCCAATGGCGTAGCATCAATACCCCTCAGAGGGATAGGATTAACCAACGGCTCAAGAACAAAACCACAGCGCTTGGCAAATGACAGATCCATAAGACTCAGGGCAGCACCTGAATCCACAAACGCCAAAACAGGGTAAGAGGACAATGAGCAAATTAAAGTCACAGACAAAATAAATTTAGGTTGCAAATTACCAATGGCGACAGGACTAACAACCCTTGTTAGGCGTTTAGAGCATGCTGATATAACATGTGTAGAATCACCACAGTAAAAACACAACCCATTCTGACGTCTATGATTTTTCCGCTCATTTCTGGTCTGAATTCTATCACATTGCATCAAATCAGGTGTTTGTTTAGACAACACCACCAGAGGATTAGCGGTTTTGCGCTCCTGCAAACGCCGGTCAATTTGAATAGCCAGCGCCATGGAATCATTCAGACTTGTAGGAATGGAGAAACCACAATCACATTCTTAATGGCTTCAGAAAGGCCATTTCTGAAGTTTGCTGCCAGAGCACACTCATTCCACTGAGTAAGCACGGACCATTTCCGAAATTTTTGGCAATACACTTCAGCTTCATCCTGGCCCTGAGAAATAGCCAGCAAGGCTTTTTCTGCCTGAACCTCAAGATTGGGTTCCTCGTAAAGCAATCCGAGCGCCAGAAAAAACGCATCAATATTTGCCAATGCCGGATCTCCTGGCGCTAGCGAGAAAGCCCAATCCTGAGGGTCGCCCCGTAAAAAAGAGATAACAATTTTAACTTGCTGAACTAAGTCTCCAGATGAACGGGGTCTCAGAGATAGAAACAACTTACAATTATCCCTGAAATTCCTAAACTTAAATCGGTCTCCAGAAAACAGTTCAGGAATAGGTATTCTAGGTTCAGACATAGGACTACTGGTAACAAAATCTTGTATGCTTTGCACACGAGCAGCAAGCTGGTCCACACCTGTAATCAAGGTCTGGACATTCATGTCTGCAGCAAGCTCAAGTGTTATGACCCCAATGGCGAGGGTATCAGAGATATCAGCAAGTCTGCGAAGTACAAAAATCCAGCTCATAGGGCAGTGGTAACTGGGTTGACCATATATCTACTCCTAACGCCAACACTAGAAGTAGCCGGGGAACATGCCTACGTTGGTCGCTAGATGTCTCGCGCCAGCCGGAGGACTAACTACCCCTAGAAGAGGAAAACAAAGACCTCTCTTGCCTCCAGAGAATAGACCCCAAAAGTTGGATACAAGCCCCCTACAAATAATAACGGTGAGGTAAGAGGAAATGACAAACACAGAGATGAACTAGGTTTAGCAAAGAGAGGCCCACTCACTAATAGCAGAATGTAGTAAGATAACTTATATGGTCAACAAAAACCCTAACAAAAATCCACACTGGAGATTCAAGAACCCCCGAACCGTCTAACGGCCCGGGGGGAGAACTCCAGCCTCCCTAGAGCTTCCAGCAAGGATAGGATACAGATTATGTACAAGCTGGACAAAAATGCAAAACAAAAACAATAGCAAAAAGCAAGAAAGCAGACTTAGCTTAATCAAGCAGGAACCAGGATCAGTAGACAAGAGCACTACAGATTAGCTCTGATATCAACGTTGCCAGGCATTGAACTGAAGGTCCAGGGAGCTAATATAGCAACACCCCTGACCTAACGACCCAGGTGAGCATACAAGGGATGATAGACATACCCAGAGTAAAAACACTAGTAGCCACTAGAGGGAGCCAAAAGGTAAATTCACAACAGTACCCCCCCCCCCCTTAGTGAGGGGTCACCGAACCCTCACCAAGACCACCAGGGCGATCAGGATGAGCGGCGTGAAAGGCGCGAACTAAATCGGCCGCATGCACATCAGAGGCGACCACCCAGGAATTATCCTCCTGACCATAGCCCTTCCACTTGACCAGGTACTGAAGCCTCCGCCTGGAGAGACGAGAATCTAAGATCTTCTCCACCACGTACTCCAACTCGCCCTCAACCAACACCGGAGCAGGAGGCTCAGCAGAAGGAACCACAGGCACAACGTACCGCCGCAACAAGGACCTATGAAATACGTTGTGAATGGCAAACGACACCGGAAGATCCAGGCGAAAGGATACAGGATTAAGGATCTCCAATATCCTGTAAGGACCAATGAATCGAGGCTTAAATTTGGGAGAGGAGACCTTCATAGGAACAAATCGAGAAGACAGCCATACCAAATCCCCAACACGAAGTCGGGGACCCACACCGCGGCGGCGATTGGCAAAACGCTGAGCCTTCTCCTGTGACAACTTCAAGTTGTCCACCACATGATTCCAGATCCGCTGCAACCTATCCACCACAGAATCCACTCCAGGACAGTCAGAAGGCTCCACATGTCCCGAGGAAAAACGAGGATGGAAACCGGAGTTGCAGAAAAATGGCAAAACCAAGGTGGCAGAACTAGCCCGATTATTAAGGGCAAATTCAGCCAACGGCAAGAAGGTCACCCAATCATCCTGATCAGAAGAGACAAAACACCTCAAATACGCCTCCAGAGTCTGATTAGTTCGTTCCGTTTGTCCGTTAGTCTGTGGATGAAAAGCGGACGAAAACGACAAATCAATGCCCATCCTACCACAAAAGGATCGCCAGAACCTGGAAACAAACTGGGATCCTCTGTCTGACACAATATTCTCAGGAATGCCGTGCAAACGAACCACGTTCTGGACGAACACAGGAACCAGATCAGCAGAGGAAGGCAGCTTAGGCAAAGGAACCAGATGGACCATCTTGGAGAAACGATCACATATCACCCAGATGACAGACATGCCTTTAGACACCGGGAGATCCGAAATGAAATCCATAGAGATGTGTGTCCAAGGTCTCTTCGGGACAGGCAAGGGCAAGAGCAACCCGCTGGCACGAGAACAGCAAGGCTTAGCTCGAGCACAAGTACCGCAGGACTGCACAAATGACCGCACATCCCTTGACAAGGAAGGCCACCAAAAGGACCTGGCCACCAGATCTCTGGTGCCAAAAATTCCGGGGTGCCCTGCCAACACTGAGGAATGAACCTCGGAAATGACTCTGCTGGTCCATTTAGCAGGCACAAACAATCTGTCAGGTGGACAAGAGTCAGGCCTACCAGCCTGAAATCTCTGCAACACACGTCGCAGATCTGGAGAAATCGCTGACAAGATAACTCCTTCCTTAAGAATACCCTCAGGTTCAGCGACTCCAGGAGCATCAGGCACAAAGCTCCTAGACAGAGCATCGGCCTTCACATTCTTAGAACCTGGTAAATACGAGACCACAAAGTCAAAACGGGAGAAAAACAATGACCAGCGGGCCTGTCTAGGATTCAGGCGTTTAGCAGACTCGAGATACATCAAATTTTTGTGATCAGTCAAGACCACCACCCGATGCTTAGCACCCTCGAGCCAATGACGCCACTCCTCAAATGCCCACTTCATGGCCAATAACTCCCGATTGCCCACATCATAATTTCGCTCTGCCGGCGAAAACTTCCTAGAGAAAAAGGCACAAGGTCTCATAGTAGAGCAACCAGGGCCTCTCTGCGACAATACGGCCCCTGCCCCAATCTCCGAAGCATCCACCTCAACCTGAAAGGGAAGTGAGACGTCAGGCTGGCACAAAACAGGCGCCGAAGTAAACCGGCGTTTCAACTCCTGGAAAGCCTCCACGGCAGCAGGAGCCCAGTTAGCTACATCAGAGCCTTTCTTGGTCATATCCGTCAGCGGTTTAACAACGCTAGAGAAATTTGCGATAAAACGACGGTAGAAGTTAGCAAAACCCAAGAACTTCTGAAGACTCTTAACTGACGAGGGTTGAGTCCAATCATGAATAGCTCGGACCTTGACTGGATCCATCTCCACAGCAGAAGGGGAAAAAATGAACCCCAAAAAGGGAACCTTCTGTACACCAAAGAGACACTTTGAGCCTTTTACAAACAAAGAATTTTCACGCAAAATCTCAAAAACCATCCTGACCTGCTCCACATGCGAGTCCCAATCATCAGAAAAAACCAGAATATCATCCAGATAAACAATCAAAAATTTATCCAGATACTTCCGGAAAATGTCATGCATGAAGGACTGAAAAACTGAAGGTGCATTAGAGAGCCCAAATGGCATCACCAAGTACTCAAAATGACCTTCGGGCGTATTGAATGCGGTTTTCCATTCATCGCCCTGCCTAATGCGCACAAGGTTGTACGCACCACGAAGGTCTATCTTGGTGAACCACTTGGCACCTTTAATCCGGGCAAACAAATCTGACAACAACGGCAAAGGATACTGAAATTTGACAGTGATCTTATTTAAAAGCCGATATACAATACAAGGCCTCAAAGATCCGTCCTTTTTGGCCACAAAAAAGAATCCCGCACCAAGAGGGGAAGAAGAAGGACGGATATGCCCCTTCTCAAGAGACTCCTTGATATATGATCGCATCGCGGTATGTTCAGGTACCGACAGATTAAACAGTCTCCCCTTAGGAAACTTACTGCCTGGGATCAAATCTATTGCACAGTCACATTCCCTATGAGGAGGCAGTGCACTGGACTTAGACTCGCTGAAGACATCCTGATAAACAGACAAATACGCCGGAACTTCCGAAGGCGTAGAAGAAGCAATAGACAAGGGCAGGGAATCTCCATGAATTCCATGGCAGCCCCAACTTGACACTGACATAGCCTTCCAGTCCAAGACTGGATTATGGGTCTGTAACCATGGCAAACCCAAAACAACCAAATCATGCATTTTATGCAGAACAAGAAAACGTATTACCTCCCGATGTTCGGGAGTCATGCACATGGTAACCTGTGTCCAAAACTGCGGTTTATTTTTTGCCAATGGCGTAGAATCAATACCCCTAAGAGGGATAGGATTTTCCAATGGCTCAAGAACAAATCCGCAGCGCTTGGCAAATGACAGATCCATAAGGCTCAGGGCCGCACCTGAGTCCACAAACGCCATGAGAGGATACGATGACAGTGAGCAAATCAAAGTTACAGATAGAATAAATTTAGGTTGCAAATTACCAATGACGACCGGACTAACAACCTTAGTAAGACGTTTAGAGCATGCTGAGATAACATGTGTAGAATCACCACAGTAGTAACACAAGCCATTCTGGCGTCTATGAATTTTCCGCTCATTTCTAGTCAGGATTCTATCACATTGCATTAATTCAGGTGCCTGTTCAGACAACACCATGAGGGAATTTGCGGTTTTGCGCTCCCGCAACCGCCGGTCGATTTGAATAGCCAGGGCCATAGAATCATTCAGACCTGTGGGAATGGGAAAACCCACCATCACATTCTTAATGGCTTCAGAAAGACCATTTCTAAAATTTGCAGCCAATGCACACTCGTTCCACTGGGTCAGCACGGACCATTTCCGAAATTTTTGGCAATACACTTCAGCCTCATCCTGGCCCTGAGACATAGCCAGCAAGGCTTTTTCTGCCTGAATCTCAAGATTGGGTTCCTCATAAAGCAAACCGAGCGCCAGAAAAAACGCATCAATATCAGCCAATGCCGGATCTCCTGGCGCCAGCGAGAAAGCCCAATCCTGAGGGTCGCCCCGTAAAAAAGAAATAACAATTTTCACTTGCTGAGCGGAGTCTCCAGAGGAACAGGGTCTCAGGGACAAAAACAATTTACAATTATTCCTGAAATTTCTAAACTTACATCGGTCTCCGGAAAACAGTTCAGGAATCGGTATCTTAGGTTCTGACATAGGATTTCTGGTAACATAATCTTGTATGCCCTGCACACGAGCAGCAAGCTGGTCCACACTTGTAATCAAGGTCTGGACATTCATGTCTGCAGCAATCACAAACCACTCAGAGGTAAAGGGGAAAAGAAAAAAAAATGAGAGAGAGAAAAAAAAAAAACTCAGAACTTTCTTTCTTATAATCCCGCTTCTGCAATGCATATAACATTTAATACTGGCCTGGCAAACTGTTATGACCCCAATGGCGAGGGTCTCAGAGATATCAGCAAGTCTGCGAAGTACAAAAATCCAGCTCATAGGGCAGTGGTAACTGGGTTGACCATATATCTACTCCTAACGCCAACACTAGAAGTAGCCGGGGAACATGCCTACGTTGGTCGCTAGATGTCTCGCGCCAGCCGGAGGACTAACTATCCCTAGAAGAGGAAAACAAAGACCTCTCTTGCCTCCAGAGAATAGACCCCAAAAGTTGGATACAAGCCCCCCACAAATAATAACGGTGAGGTAAGAGGAAATGACAAACACAGAGATGAACTAGGTTTAGCAAAGAGAGGCCCACTCACTAACAGCAGAATGTAGTAAGATAACTTATATGGTCAACAAAAACCCTAACAAAAATCCACACTGGAGATTCAAGAACCCCCGAACCGTCTAACGGCCCGGGGGGAGAACTCCAGCCTCCCTAGAGCTTCCAGCAAGGATAGGATACAGATTATGTACAAGCTGGACAAAAATGCAAAACAAAAACAATAGCAAAAAGCAAGAAAGCAGACTTAGCTTAATCAAGCAGGAACCAGGATCAGTAGACAAGAGCACTACAGATTAGCTCTGATATCAACGTTGCCAGGCATTGAACTGAAGGTCCAGGGAGCTAATATAGCAACACCCCTGACCTAACGACCCAGGTGAGCATACAAGGGATGATAGACATACCCAGAGTAAAAACACTAGTAGCCACTAGAGGGAGCCAAAAGGTAAATTCACAACACTCAAGCTACTCAGAGGTAAAGGGGAGGAAGAGAGGAAAAAAAAAAAATTCTGAATTTCCTTTCTTATATCCCACTTCTGCAATGCATTAAACATTCAATGTTGGCCTGGCATACTGTTATGACCCCAATGGCAGAGGGTCTCAGGAATCAATACCAAGTCTGCAAACACAAAAAACCAGCTCATAGGGCAGTGGTAACTGGGCTGACCATATATCTAATCCTAGCACCACAAATAGAAGTAGCCGGGGAACGTGCCTACGTTGGTTCTAGACGTCTCGCGCCAGCCGGAGAACTAACTAACCCTAGAAGGGAAAAGAAAGACCTTTCTTGCCTCCAGAGAAAAGACCCCAAAAGTTGGATACAAGCCCCCAACAAATAATAACGGTGAGGTAAGAGGAAAAGACAAACATAAGAATGAGCTAGGTATTTAGCAAAGAGAGGCCCACTAGCTAATAGCAGAATATAGTAAGATGACTTATATGGTCAGCAAAAACCCTATTAAAATATCCACGCTGGATATTCAAGAACCCCCGAACCGTCTAACGGCCGGGGGGAGAACACCAGCCCCCTAGAGCTTCCAGCAAGGTCAGAAATCACATTTAGTACAAGCTGGACAAAAATAGTAGCAAAGCAAGTAACTCAAAAAACAAAGAAGCAAGACTTAGCTTAATTTTGCAAGAGCCAGGACCAGCAGACAGGAGCAACAGAAGGATCTGATTACAACGATGCCAGGCACTGGACTAAGGATCCAGGAAGTTAATATAGCGACACCCCTGGACTAACGACCCAGGTGAGTGCCAAACAGAAAAAAGACAATCCCAGAGTCATACCACTAGTGACCACAAGAGGGAGCCAAAAAGTCTAATTCACAACAGTCCCCCCCGCATGTGGTGCTGAAGGCAGAATTCATCTCTTCTCCCCCAGCGTTCGTTGGAGAGAAGAGATGAAAGATCTTTTTTTTTGGGGGGGGGGGGTGAAAAATAAATTTTGCATGTGCCCCCCGCCTCCCCCCTCAGTGCGCCGCCTGGCCCCTTGCCGCAGAAATACAGAATATTCCCTGACTGTAATGAGCGGTCCCACGTGACCGCTCACACAGGAGAAGCTGCCAGCGCGTAGATGACAGAGGAGACCAGCGACCCCATTCCGTCGCATCTCCTCCAGTCCCTTTCCCCGGCTGTCACCTCTCACCTAACAAAAATATTCAACCTTTCCCTCACTTCCGGTATTTTTCCCTCCTCATTTAAGCATGCCATCATACATCCACTACTTAAAAAGCCCTCCCTCGATCAAAATTGTGCCGCTAATTATAGACCTGTCTCTAATCTTCCCTTCATCTCTAAACTCCTGGAACGCCTGGTCCACTCCCGTCTTACCCGCTATCTCTCAGATAATTCTCTTCTCGACCCTCTTCAATCTGGTTTCCGCTCTTTACACTCTACTGAAACTGCCCTCACTAAAGTCTCTAATGACCTACTAACAGCTAAATCAAATGGTCACTATTCCATGCTAATTCTCTTGGATCTCTCCGCAGCATTCGACACTGGATCATCAGCTCCTCCTCACTATGCTCCGCTCCATCGGCCTCAAGGACACCGTTCTCTCTTGGTTCTCCTCCTATCTCTCTGGCCGATCCTTCACTGTTTGTTTTGCTGGTTCCTCCTCCTCTCACCTTCCCCTTACTGTTGGGGTTCCTCAAGGATCAGTCCTAGGCCCCCTCCTCTTCTCTTTGTATACTGCCCCTATTGGACAAACAATCAGTAGATTTGGTTTCCAGTACCATCTCTATGCTGACGACACCCAATTATATACCTCTTCTCCTGTTATCACGCCGACCTTTTTAGAAAACACCAGTGATTGTCTTACCGCTGTCTCTAACATCATGTCCTCCCTCTATCTGAAACTGAACCTGTCAAAAACTGAACTCCTCGTGTTCTCTCCCTCTACAAACCTACCTTTGCCCGACATTGCCATCTCTGTGTGCGGTTCCACCATTACTCCAAAGCAACATGCCCGCTGCCTTGGAGTCATCCTTGATTCCGAGCTTTCATTCACCCCCCACATCCGATCACTGGCTCGCTCTTCTTATCTGCATCTCAAAAACATTTCCAGAATTCGCCCTTTTCTTACTTTCGACTCTGCAAAAACTCTTACTGTCTCACTTATTCATTCTCGTCTGGACTATTGTAACTCTCTACTAATTGGCCTACCTTTTACCAGACTCTCCCCGCTCCAATCTGTCCTGAATGCTGCTGCCAGGATCATATTCCTCGCCAACCGTTACACCGATGCCTCTACCTTGTGCCAGTCATTACACTGGCTACCCATCCAATCCAGAATCCAGTACAAAACTACTACCCTCATCCACAAAGCACTCCATGGCTCAGCACCACCCTACATCTCCTCTCTGGTCTCAGTCTACCAACCTACCCGTGCCCTCCGCTCTGCTAATGACCTCAGGTTAGCATCCTCAATAATCAGAACCTCCCACTCCCGTCTCCAAGACTTTACACGTGCGGCGCCGATTCTTTGGAATGCACTACCTAGGTTAATACAATTAATCCCCAATCCCCACAGTTTTAAGCGTGCACTAAAAACTCATTTGTTCAGATTGGCCTACCGCCTCAACGCATTAACCTAATTATCCCTGTGTGGCCTATTAATAAAAAACAACAACATAATCACGTTCCTCCATCATGTTCTCATACACTTTATGCAGTTAATAGCCTCTGTGTCTGTACTGTTACATACTTAGGCAGTTAACTGGTTCATGCAGCTTTACATGAACACCCGAGCCTTACACTATGGCTGGTCCAAATAACTAAAGCAATTGTTACCATCCACCTCTTGTGTCTCCCCTTTTCCTCATAGATTGTAAGCTTGCCAGCAGGGCCCTCATTCCTCCTGGTATCTGTTTTGAACTGTGATTTCTGTTATGCTGTAATGTCTGTTGTCTGTATAAGTCCCCTCTATAAGTTGTAAAGCGCTGCGGAATATGTTGGCGCTATATAAATAAAATTATTATTATTATTATTTATCGCGGGAGCTAGGTGAGTATTTCCGCGGCAAGGGGCCAGGCGGCGCACGGGCGGCACACGGATGCCGCACGTGTGCCACACTGATGTGCCACTTGAGCACACGGACATACGGACATGGATATCTCCGGTACCGGTTTTTCCAGTACCAGAAATATCAGGACGTATGAAAGAGGCCTAAAACTGCCTTATCAATTTTACCACACGTGGAACGGTATAAATGCCCCACCCAAAAGAATTTCATGAATTGCTGCTTTTTCTTCATTCTGCCTCCCAAAAATCGTAATAAAAAGTGAAAAACAAGACCTCACCTGACTCTGTGGCCCAAAATATGGAAAAATTATAGCTGTCAAAATGTGGTGATGCTTTTAGCGTGTGACAGCTGCCAAACATAAAAACACGATATAAAAAACCCACTATAAATAGTAAATCAAACCCTTCTTTATCACCCTCTTAGTTAGGAAAAAATAATAAAATTAAAAAAATGTATTTATTTCCATTTTCCCATTAGGGTTAGGGGTGAGGCTTAAGTTAGGGTTAGGGTTGTGGCTAAAGTTAGGGTTTGGATTAGGGTTAGGGTTGGGATTTGGGTTAGAGGTGTGTTAGAGTTAGCTTTGTGGTTAGGGTTATGATTATTGCTGGAATTAGGGTTAGGGGTGTGTTGGAGTTAGGGTTGAGGTTAGAATTGGGGGTTTCCACTGAATAAGCACATCAGGGGCTCTCCAAACGCGACATGGCATCCGATCTCAAATCCAGCCAATTCTGGGTTGAAAAAATCAAACGGGGCTCCTTCCCTGCTGTGCGCCCAAACAGTGATTTATCCCCACATATAGGGTATCGCCGTACTCAGGACAAATTGGAGAACAACTTTTGTGGTCCAATTTCTCCTGTCACCCTTGTGAAAATAAAAAATTGGGGGTAAAAAGATCATTTTTGAGAAAAAAATATGATTTTTTATTTTTACCGCTTCACGTTATAAACTTCTGTGAAGCACTTGGGGGGGTTCAAAGTGCTCACCACACATCTAGATAAGTTCCTTGTGGGGTCTAGTTTCCAAAATGGGGTCACATGTGGGGGGTTTCCACGATTTAGGCACATCAGGGACTCGCCAAACGCGACATGGCGTCCGATCTCAATTCCAGCCAATTTTAGTTTGAAAAAGTCAAACGGTGCTCCTTCCCTTCCGAGCTCTGCCATGCGCCCAAACAGTGGTATACTCAGAACAAATTGGACAACAACTTTTGGGGCCCAATTTCTCCTGTTACCCTTGGTAAAATAAAATACTTGGATACTGATGTACAGTGGTTTACCCCCAGATATGGGGTATCAGGGTACTCAGTACAAATTGCACAACTTTTGAGGTCCAATTTCTCCTGTTACCCTTGGGAAAATAAAAAAATTGGACCTGAAGTACATTTTTTGTGAAAAAAGTTAAATATTCATTTATTTTGAAACATTCCAAAAATTCCTGTGAAGCACCTGAAGGGTTAATAAACTTCTTGAATGTGGTTTTGAGCACCTTGAGGGGTGCAGTTTTTAGAATGGAATCACTTTTGGGTATTTTCTATCACATAGACCCCTCAAAGTGACTTCAAATATGATGTGGTCTCTAAAAAAAAATGGTGTTGCAAAAATGAGAAATCCCTGGTCAAATTTTAACCCTTATAACTTAGTAATAAAAAAAATTTGGGTTCCAAAATTGTGCTACTGTAAAGTAGACATGTGGGAAATGTTACCTATTAAGTATTTTGCAAGACATATCAAATAAGTTTTACCACTCACGTGAAGGAAAATATGTCACAAGAAAACAGTGTCAGAATCACCAGGATCCATGGAAGCGATCCAAAGATATTACCTCATAAAGGGACAGTGGTCAGAATTGTAAAAATTGGCCCAGTCATTAACATGCAAACCACCCTTGGGGGATAAGGGGTTAACAATAGTGATGAGCAAATATACTCGTTACTCGAGATTTCCCGAGCACGCTCGGGTGTCCTCCAAGTATTTTTTAGTGCTCGGAAATTTAGTTTTTATTGCGGCAACTGAATGATTTACATCTGTTAGCTGCCATAAGTACATGTGGGGGTTGCCTGGTTGCTAGGGAATCCTCACATGTAATCAAGCTGGCTAAAAGATGTAAATCATTCAGCTGCGGCAATAAAAACTAAATCTCCGAGCACTAAAAAATACTCGGAGGACAGCGTGCTCGGGAAATCTCTAGTAACGAGTATATTCGCTCATCACTAGTTAACAAGCAGCACTGAGGAATAAGTACTCTTAACTGCCGCCATTGTAAAGGCGTATCTGTGGTTGTTAAGGAGTTAATTAGAGATGCAGCATAGAGACTGAAGGTTACCATGAAGGAGCTGCAGTGTTCCCAAGCAAAGACTTGAGTATATGTCCATACAAGTACAATAAGTCGCACACTCCATAGAGGTGGCCTTTAGGCTATGTGCACACATTGAGTAAAATTTCTGCACCATTTCTGAAACCCTAAACAGGGAAAACAGCGCATTTTTGCCGTGTTTTTGGTGCATTTTTGCGTGAGCTTTTGTCCTTCATTTTTGACTGATTTGAGGGAAGTCAATGTTGAAAAACGCTCAAAAAAACACAGAGAAATGACATGCACATACCTCCCAACCTTCCAAAAAGGCAAAGAGGGGCCACGGCAAATTTTAGGCCACGCCTCTGACCACACCCATTTCACAACTAGTCACACCCATATCCATGCCCCAACCACACCCATTTAGCACTGTTGATCACACTGTTTCATAAACAATAATTATAAACAAAAAAATATGGCCACACACTGCTCCATACTGTATAATGGCTACACATGATGCTCCATACTGTATAATGTCCACACATGATGCTCCATACTGTATAATGGCCACACAGTGCTCCATGCTGTATAATGGCCACACATGACGCTCCATACTGTATAATGGGCCCACATGATGCTCCATATTGTATAATGGCCACACAGTGCTCCATACTGTATAATAGCCCCACATGATGCTCCATACTGTATAATGGCCACACATGATGCTCCATATTGTATAATGGCCACACATGATGCTCTATACTGTATAATGGACACACAGTGCTCCATACTGTATAATGGCCACACATGACGCTCCATACTGTATAATGGTCCCACATGATGCTACATACTGTATAATGGCTACACATGATGCTCCATACTGTATAATGTGCACACATGATGCTTAATAATGTATAATGGCTACACATGATGCTCCATACTGGATAATGGCCACACAGTGATCCACACTGTATAATTGCCACACATGATGCTCCATACTGTATAATGGCCACACAGTGCTCCATACTGTATAATGGCCACACATGATGCTCCATACTGTATAATGGCCACACATGATGCTCAGTACTGTATAATGGCCACACATGATGCTCCATACTGTATAATCGCCACAAAGTGCTCCATACTGTATAATGGCCACACATGATGCTCCATACTGTGTAATGGCCACACATGATGCTCCATACTGTATAATGGCCACACATGATGCTCCATACTGTATAATGGCCACACAGTGCTCTATACTGTATAATGGCCACACAAGACGCTCCCTACTGTATAATGGTCTTACATCATGCTCCATACTGTATAATGGCCACACAGAGCTCAATACTGTAGAATGGCCCCACATGATGCTCCATACTGCCATGCAGGAAAAGGAGGTTCACGGCCGGGACAGTCTCAAAATTGGGACTGTCCCGCTGGATCTGGGACGGTTTGGAGTTATACACACGCGACTCCGCTCCGTACACACATGGTTCTGCTCCGTACACCTTGCACACACGCATCTTCGCTCCATACACCTCGTACATATGCGACTCCACTCGGGTCACCTTGTACACACGCGACTCCGATCATCCATACACCTCGTACACACACAGCTACGATCCGTACACCTTGTACACATGCGGCTCCGCTCCATACACCTCGTACACACACAGCTCTGCTCTGTACACCTCATATACACATGGCTCGGCTCCGTACACCTCGTACACACGCGGCTGCACTCCGTACACCCCATACACAAGCGGCTCTGCTCCATACACCTCGCACACACACGGCTCCGCTCCATACACCTCATACACACACAGCTCCACTCTGTACACCTCGTATACACACAGCTCCGCTCCACATACCTCGTACACACAGCTCCGCTCTGTACACCTCATATACACACGGCTCCGCTCCGTACACCTCGTACACACGCTGCTGCACTCAGTACACCTCATACACAAGCGGCTCTGCTCTATGCACCTCGCACATACACGGCTCCGCTCACACACGGCTCCGCTCCATACACCTCATACACACACGGCTCTGCTGCATCCACACGGTAAACCCCTCCTGACCCCACACATAAACTTACCCTCATCCAGCACCATGACAACCAGCACAGCAGAGTCCTGCATACATGGAGCCACTGATCATGTGACCCATGACTCCTCCCCACCTGTCACCTCATCACAGGTCCTGTGTGCACAGAGCAGCCATTCAAAGTTTCCCAACATCTCTTAGCAACCAGTCGGTGATCCCAGTCACTGCAGTGCAGGAAAAGTACGATTCCGGCTGTGACCGCGGGGGAGACTGTCAAAATCGGGACTGCCCTGCTGGATCCGGGATGGCTGGGAGGTCTGCATGCAGCAGATTTTGTGCACCAAATCTACAAATCACAAATAAGTTACAAATAAGCAACTTGTGCATGACACTTCGGGTTTCTCATTCTATTTGCTTACATCAGGATTGCTTCGGATTTTGCTAGTAAATATACATGGTAAAAATGCACCAAATCTGCAACGTGTGCACAAGCCCTTATGGAAGAGTGGGCAGAAAAAAGCCTTTATTTACAAAAATTGTAAGGCTCATTTTCAGTTTGCCAAAAGACATGTGGGAGACTCCTCAAATGTATGGAGGAAGGTGCTGGGGTCAGATGAAACCAATACTGAACTTTTTGACCACCAAGGTAAATGCTATGTCTGGCATCAAACCAACACAACTCATCACCCCAAGAACATAATGATGTTTTTCAGCAGCAGGTACAGGGAAAATGGTCGATATCAGGAGAAAATGGATGGTGCAAAATACTGGGATATTCTTAAAGGGACTCCGTCACCTGAATTTGGAGGGAAAAATTTTCAGCCATAGGGGTGGGGTGTTTGATTCACCCTTTCCTTACCCGCTGGCTGCATGCTGGCTGCAATATTGGATTGAAGTTCATTCTCTGTCCTCCGTAGTACATGCCTGCACAAGGCAATCTTGTGTATTTTGTCCGGAGGAGGTGGAGGGAAGGGGGCGTGAGCAGGGAGGTTTTCTTTCCTGTCCATCTATTTATGGCCACGCCACTCACCTGCACCTTAGACCTGTGGAAGCGCTGACGTAAGCGCGAAACGGCTGTCGTCACATCCTGCTCACCTCCTTTCCTGTTCCACTGCCCTGGGCCGTGTACGAGATGTTTTTTCTGAGACTTCAATAAAAGAATCTGCACCACACTTGGATCGGTGAGTGTTGCCGTATTTTTCTTCACACTCCCTGATGGTTTCCTCTTCTTCTCATACGAGCACCTCTACCGTGATGTCAGTTCCATGCTTATAATTGGAGGGACCGCAATCAGTCATTGATCCAGCAGCAGCTGTGCGGTCGTGTTTCTTTTCTTTTATGCGAACATTTTGGAGTGGCCTAGCCAGAGCCCAGCCCTTAATCCAATTGAGAATGTGTGGTCAGACTGCAAGATTGCTGTTCACCAGAGGAAACCATCTTAGGGTATGTGTCCACGTTCAGGAAACGCTGCGTTTTTGACACAGCGCTGAGCCGCAGCGTCAAAAACGCAGCGTCCAGATGTTACAGCATAGTGGAGGGGATTTAATGAAATCCCGTCTCCACTGTGCATTAAAAAACGTCCTGACCAAAAATGCACCTGAGGTCACTGGCAGGTCACCTGCGGTGTTCCTACGTGTTTTGCTCATTGTAGCAACATGCTGCGTTCTGAAAAAACGCACCGCTTGTGCGTTTTTGCGGGAATTCCGCATGCGTTTTTTAATGCACAGTGGAGACGGGATTTCATTAAATCCCCTCCACTATGCTGTAACATCTGGATGCTGCGTTTTTGGCGCTGCGGCTCAACGCTGTGTCAAAAACGCAGCGTTTCCTGAACGTGGACACATACCCTAACTTGAAGGAGCTAGAGCAGTTTTTCCTTGAGAAATGGGCAAAAATCCCAGTGGCAAGATGTGGAAAGCTCATGGAGACTTATCTAAAGCGATTTGCAGCTGTAATTGCCACAAAAGGAGGATCTACAAAGTACTGACTTTAGAGAGGTGAATAGTTATGCACACTGTAGTTTTCAGTTATTTTGTCCTATTTCTTTTTTGCTTCAATAAAAAGAAAACCAAATATTCACTGTTGTAGGCATGTTCTTTCCATAAACTGATGCAAACCCTAAAAAAAACAGTGAAATACCAGACTGACAGGAGGCAGTGAATACTTTTCAAGCCACTGTAGAACTTATGAATATGGAGGACTAAATGGAAGCAGGTTTACTAGTCCTCTAGTGATAGTCTCTTACTGATTTTATCAAAACTAGGGCAATCTATTGACAGGTTCCCTTTAAGAAGCTGTAATTGACTTCTGCTCCTATAAAAAGGGCTGAGTTTCACTGTGTTCTTCAGTCTGCTCTATTCCAGCTATGCTTAAGTGCTATATATCTATTAAGTGCTTTTTTCATCCATTATGGGAATTTTTTTTTTTTTTTGACCAAGGACACCCCATCCTCCATCAACTTAGTGTCTCCCAGCAGCTGGCTCAGAGTCACCATATTAATACTGAGGACAGAGAAGACCCCTGATCACATAGCACAGAATGGACCAGAACTGACAAGCTCCAGTGATCCCACAGCCCAAGCCTCCCATGGTAGCTAGGATTACAGGTGTGCGCCACAGCACCCAGCAGAGATGTGAGTATTACTAACCTGTAGAAGAGTCAGGGTCTGATAAGTGCAGAGCTACAAAATAGTCATCATATCTGGGTCATGTGTCAGAGCTATAAGCTTTTCTGAATAATTGCTTCTCAGTCTTGAAATTTTATTTCCAGCAAATACTAAAAAAAAATACATGTATTAACCCCTTAAGCCCCGAGGGTGGTTTGCACGTTAATGACCGGGCCAATTTTTACAATTCTGACCACTGTCCCTTTATGAGGTTATAACTCTGGAACGCTTCAACGGATCTTGGCGATTCTGACACTCTTTTCTCGTGAGATATTCTACTTCATGTTAGTGGTAAAATTTATTCGATGTAACTTGCGTTTATTTGTGAAAAAAATGGAATTTTGGCGAACATTTTGAAAATTTCACAATTTTCCAACTTTGAATTTTTATGCCCTTAAATCAACAGAGATATGTCACGCAAAATACTTAATAAGTAACATTTCCCGCATGTCTACTTTACATCAGCACAATTTTGGAACAAAATTTTTTTTGTTAGGGAGTTATAAGGGTTATAAGTTGACCAGAAATTTCTCATTTTTACAACACCATTTTTTTTTAGGGACCAACATCTCATTTGAAGTCATTTTGAGGGGTCTATATGATAGAAAATAACCAAGTGTGACACCATTCTAAAAACTGCACCCCTCATGGTGCTCAAAACCACATTCAAGAAGTTTATTAACCCTTCAGGTGTTTCACAGGAATTTTTGGAATGTTTAAATAAAAATGGAAAAATATTTAGAATTGAGAGTCCTCAGTGGTTGATACCTTTTAATGGCTAACTGAAAAGATGGTAACAAATTGCAAGCTTTCGAGACTACATACGTCTCTTCATCAGGCAAAGACTAAAACAAATTCTGAAGAATCACATATTTATGCACAACATAGTATAGAAAAAAAAAAAAAAAGGGAGAGGGGAAAAAAACCATGGATAAGCCAGGTGACATGAAGCAGAATTACCATGGGTGATAAACAGTTACGTCCATAAATATTGGGCCAATTCTTAGATAAGGATTGTTTTATTGTCCTGTGATTAGGGTCTGGTTCTGTTGTGATGACCCCACATGGTCTGACGGGCAAGTTCATTAGTTGATGTAAAAAGACATAAATCCGTGTGACACATTCATTCCTGCATTTAGAGTGTCAAAGGTCGTCATCAGTTTATATTCCCAGACTCTCCTTTCTCTCTGTGCTTTGAAATTACCTTTCAATACAAGTAATTTCATGTCCATAATGTTATGATTTGGGAGACAGAAATGTATTGCCACAGGTAGATCCATTCTTTTTTCTCTTATTGTGTGGCGGTGAGAATTCATTCTTGTTCTAAGCTTTTGCCCTGTCTCCCCCACATACAGACCCCCAGTTGGACATTTAGTACAAATAATTAGGTACACCACATTAGAAGTGTCGCAGCTGAAAGTACCTGGGATCTTGTAGTCCTGATGTGAGTTGGGGATCTTTATCTTGTCCGTGGTCATTATAAATGGACAGGTTTTACATTTTTTCTGGTTGCAAGGAAAAGTACCTGCAGCTGTTGGAGAGGACAGGGAGCTCTTGACAATGATGCTTCTTAGATTTGGGGGCTGCCTAAAACACAGTAGTGGGGGGTCTGGAAAAATGGATTGTAAACGGGCATCTTTTTGCAGTAAAGGTTGTAATTTCCGTGCAGCTCCCCTTAGCGCCTCCAGATTTGGATTGTAGGTAACTACTAGAGGTACCCGGTTATTTTCTTCTTTAGTTTTGTAATGTAGCAGGTGATTCCTTGATATTCTGGTGGCTCTTGTAATCTGATTTTCAATTGTTCTTGGATGGTAGCCCTGATTCAAAAAGGTCTTTCTGAGGCGACCCAGGTGTATGGGTCTATCCATCGGGTTGGAACATATACGATTGTATCTGATGGCTTGGCTGTAGACAATGGAGTTTTTTATGTGTTTTGGATGGAAACTGTCCCATTTAAGGTATGATGGATGGTCGATTGGCTTCTGACAGTGATGTCTCTATTTTATTGTTCTGCAGCTTAATGATGGTGTCCAGAAAGTTAATTTCAGTGCAGGAGTAGTTGAGTGTCAAGTTGATGGTGGGATGAAATTGATTAAACTGTTCATGGAACGTCTTTAGCTGTGGCTCAGACTCCGTCCAGATGATTAAAATGTCATCAATGTAGCGGTAGTACGCCAGAGGCCTGATGGGACATGAGGACAAAAAGTCGCTTTCAAGCTTGGCCATGAACAGATTTGCATACTGTGGGGCCATTTTACTTCCAAATAAATAAAAATGAACATTTAACTTTTTTTCACACAAAATTTATTTCAGCTCCAATATGATTTATTTTACCAAGGGTAACAGGAGAAAATGGACCCCAAAAGTTGTTGTACAATTTGTCCTGAGTACGCTGATACCCCATATGTGGGGGTAAACCACTGTTTGGGAGCATGGCAGAGCTCAGAAGGAAAGGAGCGCCATTTGACTTTTCAATGCAAAATTGACTGGAATTGAGATGGGACGCCATGTTGTGTTTGGAGAGCCCCTGATGTGCCTAAACATTGAAACCCCACCACAAGTGACACCATTTTGGAAAGTAGACGCCCTAAGGAACTTATCTAGATGTGTGGTGAGCACTTTGACCCACCAAGTGCTTCACAGAAGTTTATAATGCAGAGCCGTAAAAATAAAATATATTTTTTTCACAAAAATGATATTTTCGCCTCCAATTTTTTATTTTCCCAAGGGTAAGAGAAGAAAGTAGACCACAAAAGTTGTTGTGCAATTTGTCCTGAGTACGATGATACCCCATATGTGGCGGTAAACCACTGTTTGGGTGCATAGCAGAGCTCGGAAGGGAAGGAGCGCCATTTTACTTTTCAATGCAAAATTGACTGGAATTAAGATGGGACGCCATGTTGCGTTTGGAGAGCCCCTGATGTGCCTAAACATTGAAACCCCCAACAAATGACACCATTTTGGAAAGTAGACCCCTTAAGGAACTTATCTAGATGTGTGGTGAGCACTTTGACTCAACAAGTGCTTCACAGAAGTTTATAGTGCAGAGCCGTAAAAATAAAAAATCATATTTTTTCACAAAAATGATCTTTTCGCCCCCAATTTTTTATTTTCCCAAGGGTAAGAGAAGAAATTAGACCACAAAAGTTGTTGTGCAATTTATTCTGAGTACGACAATACCCCATATGTGGGAGTAAACCACTGTTTGGGCGCATAGCAGAGCTCGGAAGGGAAGGAGCGCCATTTTACTTTTCAATGCAAAATTGACTGGAATTAAGATAGGACGCCATGTTGCGTTTGGAGAGCCCCTGATGTGCCTAAACATTAAACCCCCCCCACAAGTGACACCATTTTGGAAAGTAGACCCCCTAAGGAACTTATCTAGATGTGTTTTGAGAGCTTTGAACCCCCAAGTGTTTCACTACAGTTTATAACGCAGAGCCGTGAAAATAAAAATTATTATTTTTTTCACAAAAATGATTTTTTAGCCCCCAGTTTTGTATTTTCACAAGGGTAACAGGATAAATTGGACCCCAAAAGTTGTTGACCAATATGTCCTGAGTACGCTGATACCCCATATGTGGGGTGAACCACTGTTTGGACGCATGACAGAGCTCAAAAGGGAAGGAGCGCCATTTGGAATGCAGACTTAGATGGATTGGTCTGCAGGCGTCACGTTGCATTTGCAGAGCCCCTGACGTACCCAAACAGTACAAACCCCCCACAAGTGACCCCATATTGGAAACTAGACCTCCCAATGAACTTATCTAGATGTGTTGTGAGAACTTTGAACCCCCAAGTGTTTCACTACAGTTTATAACGCAGAGCCGTGAAAATAAAAATTCTTTTTTTTTTCACAAAAATGATTTTTTAGCCCCCAGTTTTGTATTTTCACAAGGGTAACAGGATAAATTGGACCCCAAATGTTATTTTCCAATTTGTCCTGAGTACGCTGATACCCCATATGTGGGGGGGAACCACTGTTTGGGCGCATGGCAGAGCTCGGAAGGGAAGGAGCGCCATTTGGAATGCAGACTTAGATGGATTGGTCTGCAGGCTTCACGTTGCATTTACAGAGCCCCTGATGTACCCAAACAGTAGAAACCCCCCACAAGTGACCCCATATTGGAAACTAGACCTCCCAAGGAAGTTATCTAGATGTGCTGTGAGAACCCCCAAGTGTTTCACTACAGTTTACAACGCAGAGCCGTGAAAATAAAAAATCCTTTTTTTTCCCACAAAAATGATTTTTAGCCCCCCAAATTTTTATTTTCCCAAGGATAACAAGAGAACTTGGACCCCAAAAGTTGTTGTCTAATTTGTCCCGAGTACGCTGATATGCCATATGTTGGGGTAAACCCCTGTTTGGGCGCACGGGAGAGCTCGGAAGGGAAGGAGCACTGTTTTACTTTTTCAACGCAGAATTGGCTGGAATTGAGATCGGACCCATGTCACGTTTGGAGAGCCCCTGATGTGCCTGGACAGTGGAAACTCCCCAATTCTACCTGAAACCCTAATCCAAACACACCCCTAACCCTAATCCCAATGGTAACCCTAACCACACCCCTAAACCTGACACACCCCTAATTCTAATCCCAATTCTAATCCCAACCCTAATCCCAACCGTAAATGTAATCCAAACCCTAACTTTAGCCGCAACCCTAACCCTAACTTTAGCCCCAACCCTAACCCTAACTTTAGCCCCAACCCTAACCCTAATTTTAGCCCCAACTCTAACCCTAACTTTAGCCCCAACCCTAACCCTAACTTTAGCTCCAACCCTAGCCCCAACCCTAACCCTAGCCCTAACCCTAACCCTAGCCCTAACCCTAATCCTAACCCTAACCCTAGCCCTAACCCTAGCCCTAACCCTAACCGTTACCCTAGCCCTAATGGGAAAATGGAAATAAATACATTTTTTTAATTTTATTATTTTTCCCTAACTAAGGGGGTGATGAAGGGGGGTTTGATTTACTTTTCTAGCATTTTTTATATCGGATTTTTATGATTGGCAGCTGTCACACACTAAAAGACGCTTTTTATAGCAAAAAAGTTTTTGTGTCTCCACATTTTGAGACCTATATTTTTTCCATATTTTGGTCCACAGAGTCATGTGAGGTCTTGTTTTTTGCGGGACGAGTTGACGTTTTTATTGGTAACATTTTCGGACACGTGACAGTTTTTGATCACTTTTTATTCCGATTTTTGTGAGGCAGAATGACCAAAAACCAGCTATTCATGAATTTCTTTTGGGGGAGGCGTTTATACCGTTTCACGTTTGGTAAAATTGATAAAGCAGTTTTTTTCTTCGGGTCAGTACGATTACAGCGATATCTCATTTATATAATTTTTTTATGTTTTGGCGCTTTTATACGATAAAAGCTATTTTATAGAAAAAATAATTATTTTGGCATCGCTTTATTCTGAGGACTATAACTTTTTTATTTTTTTGCTTATGATGCTGTATGGCAGCTCGTTTTTTGCGGGACAAGATGACGTTTTCAGCGGTACCATGGTTATTTATATCTGTTTTTTTGATCGCGTGTTATTCCACTTTTTGTTTGGTGGTATGATAATATAGCATCGTTTTTTGGCTCGTTTTTTTTTTTTTTTTCTTACGGTGTTCACTGAAGGGGTTAACTAGTGGGACAGTTTTATAGGTTGGGTCGTTACGGACGCGGTGATACTAAATATGTGTACTTTTATTGTTTTTTTGTTTTTTTCTAGATAAAGAAATGTATTTATGGGAATAATATATATATATATTTTCTTTATTTAGGATTTTTTTTTCTTTTTTTTTTACACATGTGGACATTTTTTTTTTTTACTTTTTTACTTTGTCCCGGTGGGGACATCACAGATCGCCAATCTCACAGTTTGCACAGCACTCTGTCAGATCGGCGATCTGACATACAGCCGTGCAGGCTTACCAGCGCCTGCTGTGGACCCAGAAGTAATCCCTGCAGGACCCGGATGCAGCCCGGCGGCCATTTTGGATCCGGGGACTGCAGGGAGGAGACGCTCGGTACAAGGTGAGTACATCGCCTTGTACCGATCGTCTCAGGGAAGCCCGCAGGGAGCCCCCTCCCTGCGCGATGCTTCTCTGTACCGCCGGTACACTGCGATCATGTTTGATCGCAGTGTGCCGTGGGTTAATGTGCTGGGGGCGGCCCGTGATCGCTCCTGGCACACAGTGCCGGATGTCAGCTGCGATAGTCAGCTGACACCCGGCCGCGATCGGCCGCGCTCCCCCCGTGAGCGTGGCCGATCGCATATGACGTACTATCCCGTCACTGGGAATTAAGTCCCAGGTCACCTTGACGGGATAGTACGTCATATGGGATTAAGGGGTTAAATATAAGCTCATCCTGACCATAGATGGTTCCTCAGTTCTTTTCGGTAAAATATATGATTCCATTGCCTCAGATTCCCAGGAAGCTTTTTTTATTCTTTTTTTAATATTACTGATTTTATGAAGCTGCAATTTACTCTAAAATTATATGATTTTTTACTAATATTGGAGGAAAACTATTGACCCGATCTCCCATAAAAAGTCTGGATTTCACTATATTACTCTGTCTGCTCCGTCATGGATATTCACAGGTATTATCTACTGGACAGCACAGAGACTTTCACCTGCTCTGTTTCTGACCTGGGCTGGGGCACCGCTTCACACTGTTATTTTCAGCAAAGGCTAAAATGCAGGTTACATGATACCTCCTACTGGGCATGGATGGTTCTGCAGTTATTCTTCTTTTTTTCTCTTCCAAGATCTGATTTCATTGCTTCACATTCCCAGGAGACTTATAAGAAAATATATATTATTGATCTTAAGGCGTATGTCCCAACTTTTTGAAGAACAGAAAGAGAGATAAATAATGTCGCAAATTTTGACCACAACCATTTACTATTTTTTCTATGCTGGCAGGAGATGTCAGATGGGCAGTGACAGGAAAATTCAGTCTATGCCCGAGACTGCAGGGCACAGACCCAAATCCAGGTGTGTCCTGCTATATGCCGGATGTATAAGTCTAGAGATGAGCGGATCAATTCACGGGGCTCCGGTTCATCATCCAGGCCTGTGGTACCTGGCGGCTGGACAGGAGGCCTGCAAATCTCTTACTCTATGGCGTTCCCACTCGGCTTTGATGAGTAAGGGATGTTGGGGTCTTTAAGGCCGTGTTCACACGTAGTGTAAATACTGTGTTTTGTTTTCTGCGCCAAACTACTCAATAACAATCTTCTCTGGATATTGCATTTTCTCAGCATTTTCTATGCCTTTTCCCCATTATTTGATGTGATGTTTGTGCAGATTTGAAGCCACGCTTTTTAGTGTATTTTTATAGTACAGAAAAGCTTTGATTCTGAACTTAGAAAATAACTGCATTTTTTTACAGGGACAGTTAGATGCAGCAGAATTTCTGTGCAAAAAAAGCGGTAGAAAAAACCTCAGCATTTATACTACATGTGAACACGACCTAAATGTCCAAGCAAAGTGGATGTGATTTCATGAAATCTCCGCCTTGGTGGACGCTGCTGAACTGTGCGAATTTGGTGCTTTATTTCTCTATAGGCTTCTATGTGGAGCCACTTAAATAAAAAAGAACCTAGACATGTTTGGTGTCTATGAACTCGTAATGACCTGGAGAATCATAATGGCTGGTTAGTTTTAGCATTTAGTTTACATGGCTAAAAAACAACAACAAGGGTGTAATTGCACTTTTTTTTGCAATTTCACTGCACTTGGATTTTTTTCCTGTTTTCCAGTACACGATATGTTAAAACCAATCATGTCTTTCAAAACATAAGCCCTCACATGGCCATATTCACCGAAAAATAAAAAAGTTATGGCTCTGGGAAAAAGGGGAGCAAAAAACGAAGAGGCCGAAACAGAAAATGACCCGGGGGTTAAGGGGTTAATAGAGAAAAAAACTTATTGTGCAATTTTTAAGCCACTTATCACTGTGTTGTGTGGGTTGTTATGACTACAAGGAAGCCAAATATGTACATGTTATTTTCTGATTTGTGATGTTTTTAAAAAGTGCAATAAAAATGACATGATTGTAATTGTCTTTTATTATTTTGTCATTTTTTAGGAAGAAGAAAAAGTCTCTCTTACATTTTCCCTCTAGAATACAGGGATATAGAAATACTCTGTTGTGTACAGATGTATCTCTACATATCGTTATCATCTGCATCTGGTGTCACTGTTTACAATAAAGGCGCAAGTGTACAAAATTCTGATCCTTGCAGCACTGGAGCCTTTGGTTCGTTGCTTCAGCTGTTTCCTGCAATTATAGAGGTTTCAGGTAGTGATGAGTGATTATACTCCTTGCTCGGATGGTCTCCGTGTATTTGTGACTGCTCAGAGATTTAGTTTTCCTTGCCGCAGCTGCATGATTCCCACGCAGCATTGCCATAAAGTGGGAGAATGAACTCAGGTAACTTCTTCAGCGATGCACTGCAGGTGCCATTATCTCCTGTCAGTGCATCGTGGGAGGCCTATAGAGCAGTGACATCTCCTGATGTCACTGTTCTATAGGGGAGATCGTCGTGGGACACTCGTTATTAATTGGACTTCGTCGGACAGGGAGTAAGTATATGGTTGGTTTAATATTGTTTATTTTTTGCAGGTGATTGATGGATTCGGGGAATTAGGCGTGATTGTAAGTATGGTGAAATTAAGAATATTAAAATACTTTTTTCTGGCTGTATCTTTTTTTAACTACAATAGGATTAGTAATGGATAGGTGTCTTATTGACGCCTCTCCATTACTAACCGGGCTTGATGTCACCTTACAATACAAAGGTGACATTAACCCCTTATAACCCCATATGCCACCGCTACAGGGCAGTGGGAAGAGAGAGGCTAAGTGCCAGAATTGGCGCATCTTACAGAGGCACCATTTCTGGGGCAGCTGGGAGCTGGTATTTTTAGCTGGGGGGCCATATCCTTGGCCCCTCTCTAGGATATGAGTATCAGCCTGCAGCTATCTGCATAGCCTTTCTGGCTATAAATTATAGGGGGACCCCACATCATTTTTTTGGGGGTCCCCCTATTTTAATAGCCAGTAAACGCTAAATATACAGCTGCGGGCTGATATTCATAGCCTGGGAAGCTCCAGGGGTACTAACCCCCTTCCCAGGCTACAAACATCGGCCCCCAGTCACTGGCTTTCCCACTTTGGACTTGCAAATTGTGCCGGAGCCCATGCCATTTTTTTTCCATTTTTTTAAAATTAAACAGATATTGCGTTTAAGGCAGGGGTCACATTTGCAAGAAACTCGCACGAGTCTTGCACCTTAATACCCGCCACTGTCACCGGTACTTGGGACTTGGGAGTGTGCGGCTGCATGTATTTCTATGTAGCTGAATGCTCCGGTCCCAGTAAATAGATCAATGGCTGCACTCAAAATTTACTGTGCTAAGGCAAGGAAATGTGCGATACATGAAATGTGAATAGCATAATGGCTTGTGAAATTTATGAAAAAACACATGAGATTCTTAGCACAAGATTTGGCCAAAAGTTGTGAGCCCATCCACCAAACGTCAAGGTAATCTCAAAACGGATGGGTACCTGAGCTGACTGCCTAATGTGAACACTTACCTATGGCTAATAACATGGTAAAGCCTGCTTTTATAGGAATCTCAGAACCAACTGTGTTTGGATGTAATTAAAATCACAGCATGGTGAAGGGCGGGGCACCAGTTCAGACTATATTGCTGTTCAGTCAGTTCTCCTATATTTATTATGTACTATTTTTTCTGACTTGAACACCCCGCCCTTCACCATGCTGTGATTTTAATTACATCCAAACACAGTTGGTTCTGAGCTTCCTATAAAAGCAGGCTTTACCATGTTATTAGCCATAGGTAAGTGTTCACACTAGGCAGTCAGCTCAGGTACCCATCCGTTTTGAGATTACCTTGACGTTTGGTGGATGGGCTCACAACTTTTGGCCAAATCTTGTGCTAAGAATCTCATGTGTTTTTTCATAAATTTCACAAGCCATTATGCTATTCACATTTCATGTATCGCACATTTCCTTGCCTTAGCACAGTAAATTTTGAATGCAGCCATTGATCTATTTGCTATATGACTTTTCTGGTTATGCACCAGTTCAGACTATATTGCTGTTCAGTCAGTTCTATATTTATTATGCTCCAGTCCCAGTGCCATGTTTTTCGGTGCATTTTTGCCTGAGCTTTTGCCCTTCATTTTTGACTGATTTGAGGGAAGTCAATGGTGAAAAACGTTAAAAAAACACAGAGAAATGACACGCAGCAAATTTTGTGCACCAAATCTACAAGTCACAGATAAGTTACAAATAAGCAACATGTGTATGACACTTCAGGTTTCTCACTCTATTTGCTTACATCAGGATTGCTTCAGGTTTTGCTAGTAAATCTACATGGCGAAAATGCACAAAATCTGCAACGTGTGCACAAGCCCTTATGGAAAAGTAGGCAGGAAAAAACCTTTACTTACACACTGAAATTGTAAGGCTCATTTTCAGTTTGCCAAAAGACGTGAGTGACTCCCCAATTGTATGGAGGAAGGTGCTGGGGTCAGATGAAACTAATACTGAACTTTTTGACCACCAAGGTAAATGCTATGCCTGGCATCAAACCAACACAACTCATCACCCCAAGAACTTAATGATGTTTTTCAGCAGCAGGGACAGGGAAAATGGTCGAGTTGAGGGGAAAATGGATAGTGCAAAATACTGGGATATTCTTGAGCAAAACCTGTTTCAGTCAGTCAGTGATTTGAAGCTGTGATGGCTCGCACACAACAAAATTAGAAGTGACGGTGCTAGTGAAAGGAGCCAAAAGTTCCGAATGTACTAGATATGAAGATCACTGCACACGTACAAGTTGAAGGTATGCTTTAAGTGGAAATTTATTTATAGTGGTTTTTTAGAAAAAGCGACTGGTAAGCGTTGACGTTTCGGCTAATACATAGCCTTGGTCACAACGTCGCTAGAAAAAATACAAATATTTACAATTAGATATGTACAATGACTGGTGCACATACATTTATCAAGAAATGTACATTTATATACAATATTTACAATTGTGATATTCATGTACAGAGAAATGTCTCTGTGTGACCTTGTAGCGAGATGTCATAGAATAACATATGCAGATAAAGAAGCATTAAGACATATGTATTAAGAGAGATAAGTCCAAGGAAATGCATATCGTGGTGTCTGTGCTATATCGTATGAATAAGGCAATAAGGTGGCCTACCCAATATATGAAGAGTCCAGGGCCGGACTGGCCATAGGGCACTTCTGGCAAATGCCAGAAGGGCCGGTGCCAGTGGTGGGCCGCTCAATCCGCCGCCCCCGCCGTCGCATTCAACTATACCGGCGTATAGACGCCGGTACAGTTGAATGCAATGATGGAGGAGAGAGCGTCTACAGACGCTCCTCTCCCATCATTCCCCGCTCTGCCTCTGACACTGCGGGTGCGCGATGATGTCATATCATCGCGCACCTGCTGTGTCCCGGGCAGACTGCAGCTGCTGAGACAGGAGCAGGAACCAGGAAGCAACGCTGGGCACGAGGAGAGGTGAGGAGAGTTTTTTTTTTTTCTGGACTGTGGGGCCATTCTCGGAGGAGGTGAGGGGAGGAAGAGAAGAGATGTGGGCTGTATATAGTTCTCTGTGGGCTGTTCTCTGTGCTGTATACTGCTGTGGGCTGTATATAGTTCTCTGTGGGCTGTGCTCTGTGCTGTATACTGCTGTGGGCTGTATATAGTTCTCTGTGGGCTGTGCTCTGTGCTGTATACTGCTGTGGGCTGTATATAGTTCTCTGTGGGCTGTGCTCTGTGCTGTATACTACTGTGGGCTGTATATAGCTCTCTGTGGGCTGTGCTCTGTGCTGTATACTACTGTGGGCTGTATATAGTTCTCTGTGGGCTGTGTTCTGTGCTGTATACTACTGTGTGCTCTGTGCTATATATAGTTCTCTGTGGGCTGTTCTCTGTGCTGTATACTGCTGTGGGCTGTATATAGTTCTCTGTGGGCTGTGCTCTGTGCTGTATACTGCTGTGGGCTGTATATAGCTCTCTGTGGGCTGTGCTCTGTGCTGTATACTACTGTGTGCTCTGTGCTATATATAGTTCTCTGTGGGCTGTGCTCTGTGCTGTATACTGCTCTGGGCTGTATATAGTTCTCTGTGGGCTGTGCTCTGTGCTGTATACTGCTGTGGGCTGTATATAGTTCTCTGTGGGCTGTGCTCTGTGCTGTATACTACTGTGGGCTGTATATAGCTCTCTGTGGGCTGTGCTCTGTGCTGTATACTACTGTGGGCTGTATATAGCTCTCTGTGGGCTGTGCTCTGTGCTGTATACTACTGTGGGCTGTATATAGTTATCTGTGGGCTGTGCTCTGTGCTGTATGCTACTGTGGGCTGTATATAGTTCTCTGTGGGCTGTGCTCTGTGCTGTATATAGTTCTCTGTGGGCTGTGCTCTGTGCTGTATACTACTGTGGGCTGTATATAGTTATCTGTGGGCTGTGCTCTGTGCTGTATACTACTGTGGGCTGTATATAGTTATCTGTGGGCTGTGCTCTGTGCTGTATGCTACTGTGGGCTGTATATAGTTCTCTGTGGGCTGTGCTCTGTGCTGTATATAGTTCTCTGTGGGCTGTGCTCTGTGCTGTATACTACTGTGGGCTGTATATAGTTATCTGTGGGCTGTGCTCTGTGCTGTATGCTACTGTGGGCTGTATATAGTTCTCTGTGGGCTGTGCTCTGTGCTGTATATAGTTCTCTGTGGGCTGTGCTCTGTGCTGTATACTACTGTGGGCTGTATATAGTTATCTGTGGGCTGTGCTCTGTGCTGTATGCTACTGTGGGCTGTATATAGTTCTCTGTGGGCTGTGCTCTGTGCTGTATATAGTTCTCTGTGGGCTGTGCTCTGTGCTGTATACTACTGTGGGCTGTATATAGTTCTCTGTGGGCTGTGCTCTGTGCTGTATACTACTGTGTGCTGTATATAGTTCTCTGTGGGCTGTGCTGTATATAGTACTCTGTGGGCTGTGCTGTATATAGTACTCTGTGGGCTGTGCTGTATATAGTACTCTGTGGGCTGTGCTGTATATAGTACTCTGTGGGCTGTGCTGTATATAGTACTCTGGGCTGGGCTGTGTATAGTACTCTGTGGGCTGTGCTGTATATAGTACTCTGTGGGCTGTGCTGTATATAGTACTCTCTGGGCTGTGCTGTATATAGTACTCTCTGGGCTGTGCTTTATATAGTACTCTGGGCTGTGCTGTATATAGTACTCTGGGCTGTGCTTTATATAGTTCTCTGTGGGCTGTGCTGTATATAGTTCTCTGTGGGCTGTGCTGTATATAGTTCTCTGTGGGCTGTGCTGTATATAGTTCTCTGTGGGCTGTGCTGTATATATTACTTTGTGGGCTGTGCTGTATATATTACTTTGTGGGCTGTGCTGTATATATTACTCTGTGGGCTGTGCTGTATACTACTGTGTGGACTGTGCTGTATACTTCTACGTGGGCTGTGCTGTATACTACTGTGTGGTCTGTGCTGTATACTACTGTGTGGTCTGTGCTGAATACTGCTGTGTGGGCTGTGTTATCTACTACGCGAGCTGTGCTATAGTATGCAGGCTGTGCTGTATACTATGCGGTTTGTGCTATATAATATGCGGGCTTTGCTATATACTATGGGGAGTATATTATATTCTATGGGGGAGGCCATGTTATGTACTATGTGGCTGTGTTATATACTATTGTGGGGGTATATTATATTCTATGGGGGAGGCTGCGTTATATACTATGGGGGGCTGCATTATATTCTATGGGGGGCTACATTATATATTATGGGGAGGTGGGCTGTATTATATTCTATGGGGGTTACATACTCTGGGGTGGCTGCATTATACTCTGTGGGGTGGCTGCATTATACTCTGGGGTGGCTGCATTATACTCTGGGGTGGCTGCATTATACTCTGGGGTGGCTGCATTATACTCTGGGGTGGCTGCATTATACTATATGTGGGCTGCATTATACTGTATCGAGGACTATGGGGAATACGTTATACTATATGAAGAACTATGGGGTGCATTATACTATGGGAAGTGAATTGTACTACATGGATGACTGTGGCGGTGCATTATACTATATGGAGCACTATGAGGATTGTATTATGCTATATGGAGGACTATGAGGATTGTATTATGCTATATGGAGGACTATGAGGAGTGTATTATACTATGTGGAGGACTGAGCAGTGTATTTTAATATATGGAGGACTATAGGGAGTGTATTATACTATATGGAGGACTATGGAGCACATTATAATATATGGAGGACTATGGGGTGTATTTTACTAAACAAGTAAAATGCTGCATATTCGGATTGTTTTTGCTGGAACAAAAAGCCTTGTTGTCAGCAGCACATTGCCAGTGTAAACTGTAGATGTGCTGCTGAAAACATGATACTGTATGGTGATCTATTAGTGATCGTTCTGTCTCATCATTATTCCTCAGCTGGTGGAAAGAGGCCGGGAAACAAGCGTTGAACAACTTCAGTATTGTCGATCAAACTCGTTTAGCGGCCTGAACTCAGCGCACGTAAATACAACAGAAAGGCTTCTGTGTGATGTGCAATATGTTAGCATTTGGGGACCCATTTTAAACTTTGCCTAGGGCCCCACTTTGCCTAAAACCGGCCCTGCTTACAAGTGTACAAAGATATTATACAGTCACCATGTGACAAGTGGGCCTGTGTAACTTCAAATGCCAGGGCTGAATTTTAGTCCCAGTCCGGCCCTGGAAGAGTCTATCTTGATTTGAGACAATGGTGATGTAGAGCAATGGAATGTTTTATCCTGTCAGAATTGATAAAAAGAGAGGGGCATGTATACGTGGATGTCCCAGGGGGTCACCATGATGTATGTGACAACGTGAAGGGGTAACTGAGACCTACCCTGACAATTTAGTTGATTGTCATGTATCATAGGATATTCTTTGCCAATGGTTGGTAGGGATGAGGATGGCAATCCTGTGCCAGGGGCCTGTGGAAAGGTATGTTGATAAGATCACCCTGAAAAAATAGGAGCAAACTATATAATGTGTCCTATAGGGTACGGTAGGAACCTACCCTGGTGGTGTATATGGAGACTTCTGTGTCTAATGATGTGGAGTCCAGACCCCAGTGGGCGTGGTACTACAATGCCCAGCGTTTGTCCGGCAGTAGCTGTGGAAATTGGTAATGTCATGTTAACGACCGTGAGAAATAATAGTCTGAAGGTAATGTGGGTATACTTAGCTTTGTGGTTGTGACCTACGTCCATAGGTGGCGCAGCGGTATGAGGCTGACACTCCCGTGTCTAAGCTGAGACTGGCGCTGGGTGACTGTGCGCGCTTCTAATCATAGAGCGCTGCGAGGTCATGTGACCGGAAATAATGGAGACGCTGGCGCTTGCGCTGTTCAAACTGCAGTAGTGTGTGGCCGGCAAAGTTTATGTGTTGTCATGGGGATCGAGTGGGGACAACACATAAACTTTGCCGGCCACACACTACTGCAGTTTGAACAGCGCAAGCGCCAGCGTCTCCATTATTTCCGGTCACATGACCTCGCAGCGCTCTATGATTAGAAGCGCGCACAGTCACCCAGCGCCAGTCTCAGCTTAGACACGGGAGTGTCAGCCTCATACCGCTGCGCCACCTATGGACGTAGGTCACAACCACAAAGCTAAGTATACCCACATTACCTTCAGACTATTATTTCTCACGGTCGTTAACATGACATTACCAATTTCCACAGCTACTGCCGGACAAACGCTGGGCATTGTAGTACCACGCCCACTGGGGTCTGGACTCCACATCATTAGACACAGAAGTCTCCATATACACCACCAGGGTAGGTTCCTACCGTACCCTATAGGACACATTATATAGTTTGCTCCTATTTTTTCAGGGTGATCTTATCAACATACCTTTCCACAGGCCCCTGGCACAGGATTGCCATCCTCATCCCTACCAACCATTGGCAAAGAATATCCTATGATACATGACAATCAACTAAATTGTCAGGGTAGGTCTCAGTTACCCCTTCACGTTGTCACATACATCATGGTGACCCCCTGGGACATCCACGTATACATGCCCCTCTCTTTTTATCAATTCTGACAGGATAAAACATTCCATTGCTCTACATCACCATTGTCTCAAATCAAGATAGACTCTTCATATATTGGGTAGGCCACCTTATTGCCTTATTCATACGATATAGCACAGACACCACGATATGCATTTCCTTGGACTTATCTCTCTTAATACATATGTCTTAATGCTTCTTTATCTGCATATGTTATTCTATGACATCTCGCTACAAGGTCACACAGAGACATTTCTCTGTACATGAATATCACAATTGTAAATATTGTATATAAATGTACATTTCTTGATATATGTATGTGCACCAGTCATTGTACATATCTAATTGTAAATATTTGTATTTTTTCTAGCGACATTGTGACCAAGGCTATGTATTAGCCGAAACGTCAACGCTTAGGCTTCTTTCACACTTCAGTTGTGTGGCGTCAGTTGGGTCCGACATCGTGGCGGATCGACGGATCCGTCAAATTTCATGCAAAAACGGTTCTAACGGATCCGGTTTCTTAACGGATCAGCTGCCCTAATCCGTTAAAAAAACGGATCCGTTAGAACCGTTGCGAACATTTTTACATCCGTTGCAACCGTTTTTTGACGGATCCGTTTTTTAAAAGGGGAGGATTTCAATGTGATTGGCTACTGGAAACTTCTGGAAAACTATATATAGCGTGTATTTACACCACATCTTTGAAAGGTTGTAGAGAAAGTGGCAGAAATGGAAGGAGTCCTGGCGAACATTGCAAAGATCTATGCAGATTTTACTTTTGAGGCAAATCAGTTGGCAGTCAGCGTTCGAGAGAGGGAGGAACGAAGACTGCGAATCCTACAGCAGCGGCGTAAGAGAAGGCTGTGGATCCATCCCATCACAGCACAACGTATGACCCGTGGTGTTTATTCCACGCTTTACATGGAACTAAGGGAAAACCCTCAAAAGTTCTTCAATTATGTGAGGATGAGAGCTGAAAATTTTGAATTTTTATTGGGCTATGTGGAAGACTGTATACGGAGACGAGACACCCAGATGCGATTCTCAATATCACCAGCAGAGCGTCTCATGGTGACTATTCGGTAAGTCATTTTTTTTATTAAATGATTCTCATTCATCAGACTTATAACTGTGTTGTTTTTTTTTGTATTTTTTTTATTAAGTATTGTCTTTTCTTTTTGTTAACAGATTCCTTGCAACTGGAGAGTCCTTCTCATCCCTCCATTTTCAATTTCGACTTGGGATATCCACCATCTCGGGGATCATCAGAGATACCTGCCGGGCATTGTGGGAGTGCCTACAAGTGGAATACATCCCAGAGCCATCACAGGAGAGGTGGCTGGAGATCGCCCAAATTTTTCATCAGATTTGCCAGTTTCCAAATTGTGTTGGAGCAGTTGATGGAAAGCACATAAGGATCGTCAAACCTTCAGGCTCTGGGTCACAGTTTTATAACTATAAGAAGTATTTCTCTATTGTGTTGATGGCCATAGCTGACGCACAATGCAAGTTCATCGCTGTGGATATAGGTGCGTATGGACGTGCAAATGATTCACAAATCTTTAAAAATTCACCAATGGGGCGCCGTTTATATGGAGAGACATTTGATTTTCCGCCCCCTAGACCTCTCCCTGGAACCACCGGTCCACCGTTACCATTTGTTTGTGTTGGAGATGATGCCTTCCAGCTTTCCCCACATTTGCTTAAACCCTTTGGAAGTAGTGGACTGACCCAGAGGAAGAAAATTTTCAATTACCGTTTAACCAGAGCACGCAGAGTAGTGGAATGTGCCTTTGGCATCCTAACTGCCAAATGGAGAGTGCTACTAACTGCCATTAAACTGCAGACTGAAACTGTCGATGATGTGGTCAAAGCGTGCGTTGTCCTGCATAATTTTGTTCTATCAAAAGAACAAGTTTCCCTGGAGGATAATGTTTCAGAAAGCACCTTACGGGATTACCAAAACCCCACTTTTCGCAGTCCAGTTGCAGTCTGCAGAATGCGGGACAGTTTTGCAGACTACTTCATGTCTCCTGCAGGATCAGTTGACTGGCAGTATGAAATGGTGTAAAAAATTTATTTATTTTTATACTTGTAAAAATACCAATTTTTGTTTGCATACAAAATCTTTGTACTTTAATGCAGCATTGTATGTTTTGCAACGGTACCCTTTAAACACTGTTAATGTTACTATTGCCATAACCTTGGTGACTTAAAAAATTAAAAGAAAAAAAAAAAGAAAGACAATAAAAAATTTTTTAAACCAAACAACTGTTTATTTATTGACTTTTACAGATTCTCATAGTTTTGGGTGGAGATAGTAGCGGAGGGGCTGACAGGCGGGCGGACCACGTCGAGAGTGGGGGACAGGACATCACGGGGAGGAACAGAAGTGGAATGGGTGGTGAAAACATGAGGTTGTGTAGAGAGTTGAGGTGCAGATGTGGTGTGTGTGAGGTATGAAGGTGTTGCTGGGATTGATAACGGAGAAGTTAAAGGGGAAGAATGGAAGGGGGACGTTAAAAACTGGGAAAGACTAAGGGGGGAAGGAACAAATGACAAAGGAGTAGAATGGACGGGAGGAGGACGTACAGGAGGAGGACGGATGGGAGGATAGACGGTGGATTGAGAGGGGAAAGGTGTTGACACATGAAGGGTAGGTGGAGGGGCATGGGATATCGCCTGCGCTAGAGCAGTGTGGCAGCCTTGCATCACATGCATCTGCAGGTCAGGAGTTAGATTTTCCATGTGCCTGAGGACCGCCTGAAAAAAACAGTGCCTTGGTGACTGGTTTGCATCTGATTGCATCCTATCAAGACGACTGCTGAGTTCAAGTATGCTTTTGTTAAGCATATTGTACCCAGCAGACGTTTGCTCACTCAAAAGCTTGATGGCACTGTGAAAGGATGCATTCAGATGCAAAAAGTCAGGCGCATAGCTCCTTTCCTGACCTCTCTGGCGCTGCCGTCCTGACCACAAAGTTGGTCTAGAAGTTGCGGCAGTGGCAGAGGGGTGGGGTAAAGGGAACTCTAACTCATCACCTGCAGCTTCAAGTGACGAAGTCCGCCCTGCTGCTCCAGCGCTGGTGGATGAGGCTGAGGGATCAAACAAAAGGGTAGGTGCAGAAACAGAGGGGTCGACGTGGTCCCCGGTGGCGGACTCTCGAGGGATCGCTCCAGAGGGCTGCAACTCTGATGCAGGCTCCCGAGTGCTGCAGAAAGTGCTGTTAAAGAAGAAGAAAAAAAATATTAGTATCTTTATATTACAATTGCCCTTGCTGCAAAAAAATTGAAGGTTACACATTTTTTCAGTTTGACTGAAAATATGTGGTGTTGAATATTTACCTTCTGCTCAGCAGCGTCGACCGTAGGAACGACAGGGCTCTGGCATGTTTGTATCTGCTCCTGCGTCCTCTAGATCCACTCGGGGCCTGCATCTCCTTATTAAACTCCCTCTTGAAGCGATCCCTGATTGACCGCCACCGCACGATAATCCTGTTACCTGGAAAGAGATAGCAAAAATTGGTTACTATACACCACATTAAATCATGCTAAAATAAGGTTATGAAGTGTGAATACTTACGCGCTAGATCCTGGGCCCCAGCATCGAGTTCCTCCCAGTTATCCATAACAGCACTGCACACTTCCTCCCATAGCCGTCGGGTGATTAACTGGTCAGCATGGCGGCGGTCCGACATGTTCCACAGCGGCTCCCTACTTTGTACTGCTTCGATGAGGGTGTTCACATCGATGCCCTCCTCTTCATCATCTTGTTCGGGAGCACGCTGTGAAGCCTACGAAAAATATAACAATAAAAAGGGAAAGATTACAACACATGAATTTTACATTTTACTACACAACAAAACAAAAAGGAACTTACTCTTCGGCGACCGCCGCGATTATCATTCCGACGACTATGGGAGGTGCTTTGAGGAACTCTATGTCGAGCCCCGGATTGTGAGGACTAATAAAAAATTTTTTTAAAAAAAAATTAATAATGTTCTTAGATCGAGGCATATGTATTGTGTGTGCTGTCATGAATGTTTGTGTTGGGTGTAGTGCATTGTATGTGAGGATCGGTCTGTTCAAAACTTACACTATGCGCTCCCGCTCCTTGTCTTTCTCCACCCTGTCCGTCTCCTTCTGTAAGCCCCTCTGCTTCATATTCCTGTGAATACAGAACACATAAAGGGTTAAAAAACAATGACCATAGTTGTATCACCAAAAAATTTTACAGAACAAAAAAAAAATACAATACCTCAGTTTGCTGCTGATGTGCTGGGGGGCTCTCAGAAGAAGACATTATGGTCTTTGCGTACCTCTTGGTCCCAAGTATCTGTAAGTATACAGACAGTTCTAAGCTACTATACACAAGGATAGATGCAGCTGTAGGATTTAACACTTACATCTTTTTTAAAAACTTTTAGATTTCATCCCACACAAAATGAAATTTTTTTTCTAACCGTCATACTTTATATGGTAGATATGCTTGATGCACAAGCTGCCAAACCCTCTAGCCCTGTTTCCCCACCAAAAAAACCCCCCAAGAACCCTTTAAAGCAACACCAAAACTGAAATTGATATGCGCAATGCGCATGTTGGTAAAAGCCACCTATCAAACCTTATCAAAAATGTTCCTCATTCGAACTTAAAATACCAATTCCAAAAATTGGTAATTATGATTACCCTACAGTTTGTATTTTCTAAAACCGGATAACATATTCTATACACAAGATTTGCATTACACATTTATATATATAACCTTTACTGCATGTTTACCCAATATTACATTTATCTTGAAATGAGACTACTGACAGTTTTGTGTAATTTTTATTACTATTTTTTTAAAAAAATTTATTTTTTTTAATGGTACAGTAGGAGCTACACTGCTCTTTATTTGAAATACTATAACATTTGGGATAACAACAAAAATGCAGAACACATCACACATCATTTATACACACACACAAAACTCATTTTACACCTCAGCTATAAAAAATAACAGCTTAAATAGTATGAAAAACATATAAACAGGGCAGGCAGGCGCACGCACACAAGCACGCACGCACACAAGCATGCACGCACACAAGCACGCACACAAACACGCACGCACACAAGCATGCAAGCACGCACACAAGCACGCACGCACACAAGCACGCACGCAAGCACGCACACAAGCACGCACGCACACAAGCATTCACGCACACAAGCACGCACACAAACACGCACGCACACAAGCACGCACGCACACAAGCATGCACGCACACAAGCACGCACGCACACAAGCATGCACGCACGCAAGCACGCACACAAGCACGCACACAAGCATGCACGCACACAAGCACGCACACAAACACGCACGCACACAAGCACGCACGCACGCACGCATGCATGCATGCTGGATGGCAGTACTCACATGGCTGTCTCAGGCAGGGTCTGGCTTGCAGGGCCTCTCTGGCTGGATGGCAGTGCCTGGCTGGCAAAGTCTTGCTGGCAGAGTGTCTCTGGCTTGCAGGGCCTCTCTGGCTGGATGGCAGTGCCTGGCTGGCAAAGTCTTGCTGGCAGAGTGTCTCTGGCTTGCAGGGCCTCTCTGGCTGGATGGCAGTGCCTGGCTGGCAGAGGTCTTGCTGGCTGGGTCTGGCTGGGTCTCTCGGGCATGGAAGGGTCTCTCTTGCTGGCTGGTACATTTGGGAATGACCTGTCCTCTTTATATAGTTTTTGGGTTGTCTGGGCAAAGTTGCAACTTTTTGGAGCATGCTCAATCAAAAAAAGCGGATTGAGGCGACGGATCCGCCAAAAAACGGATCACGACGGATCCGTCGCCCATAGGCACCCATTCAAAAAAAAGGCGGACGCGACGGATCCGCCGCGTTCCGCCTTTTTGCCGGCGACAAAAAACGTTACAAAGTCCGTCAATGTCTAGACAACGTCCGCCAAATATCGACGGATCCGTCGCAAGGCGGATGGAACGGACGACCATCCGCCACAATCCGTCTCTAATGCAAGTCAATGGGAAAATAGCGGATCCGCCCAAAAAAAAAAACGGATCCGCCATTTTACGAAAATGGCGGTTTTTGACTGACGCCGAAAGACTGAAGTGTGAAAGAGGCCTTACCAGTCGCTTTTTCTAAAAAACCACTATAAATAAATTTCCACTTAAAGCATACCTTCAACTTGTACGTGTGCAGTGATCTTCATATCTAGTCAGTGATTTGAGACTAGGATGGAGGTTCATCTTCCAACAAGTTAATGACCCAAAGCATTCTGCTAAAGCAACACATGAGTGGCTTAACCCCTTAACGACCGCCGATGCGCCTTTTAACGGCGGCCGGTAAGGGTACTTAAACCACAGCGCCGTTAATTAACGGCGCTGTGGAAAAAGTGAATAGTGCCCCCCAGAGTCGGATTTTCTCTGTGGTCTCGGTTGCTGAGGGTAGCCGAGACCCCAGAGAACATGATTCGGGGGGGGTTTTACCGACCCCCGAGTTGCGATCGCCGGTAATTAAACGTTTACCGGCGGTCGCAACAAAAAAAAAAACGCGATTTGCCATGTAATTTCTCTGTCCTCCGATGTGATCGCACATCGGAGGACAGAGAAATGGGGTCCCCGATTGCCCCCGATAGCCCCCCAATACTCACCTATCTCCCACGGTGCTCCTCGTGGCTCCCGATGGGCGCCGCCATCTTTTTCCGGGGAAAAAATGGCGGGCGCATGCGCAGTGCGCCCGCCGCCCGGCACCCGGAAGATCTTTGGGGTCTCGGCTGCCGGGGGTAGCCGAGATCCCAAAGAACATGATCGGGGTCGGTTTTTACCGACCCCTGTTTTGCGATCGCCGGTAATTAACTGCTTACCGGCGACCGCAAAAAAAAAAAAAGCGATGTCATTCTCTGTCCTCTGATGTGATCGCACATCAGAGGACAGAGAAATAGGGGGATTCGGGGACCCTGTTATACTTACCGGTGTCCCTGGGTCCTCCTGCTTCTTCTGCTGGCCGCCGGCTTCTTGCTCCGGTAAGAAAATGGTGGGCGCATGCGCAGTGCGCCCGCCATGATCTGCCGGCCGGCAGAGGAAGATTCTACCACTTGTTTTATTTTGGTCACTGTGAGATCCTATCACAGTGATCAAAATAAAAAAAATAGTAAATAACCCCCCCTTTATCACCCCCTGTTGTGAACTCTATTTTTAGGCTCCCTCTAGTGGTCACAAGCGGTACTGTGTAGTGTTGTCTTTCTGCAGGTTGGCTGCATCAGCTGGTTCGTTATCCTGGTTGGTTTCCTATTTAGCTCACCTGCATACTCAGTTCCTTGCCTGCTATCAATGTATTCAGTGCTCTTCAGATTCCTTGTGATTACCTTGCTCCCAGCCTCTCCAAGACAAGCTAAGTTTTTGTCCGTTCATTTTTTGATTATCAGCATTCATTATGTTTCTTGTCCAGCTTGCTAAGATGTGATCTCCTCGCTTGCTGGTTGCTCTAGGGGACTGAGTTTCTCCCCCCACACCGTTAGTTGGTGCGGGGGTTCTTGAAATCTCAGTGTGGATATTTTGTAAGGGTTTTTACTGACCGCACAGACCCCTTTACTATTTTCTGCTATCTAGTATTAGTGGGCCTCATTTGCTGAATCTGTTTTCACCCCTGTGTATGTGCCTTCCTCTTACCTCACCGTTATTATTTGTTGGGGCTTCTATATCTTTGGGGATTATTTCTCTGGAGGCAAGAGAGGTCTTTCTTTCTCTCTAGGGGTAGTTAGTTCCTCAGGCTGGCTCGAGACGTCTAGGATTTTTAGGCACGTTCACCGGCTACTTCTAGTGTGTTTGGATAGGTTCAGATTTGCGGTCAGTCCAGTTTGCCACCTCCCTAGAGCTTGTCCTATGTTTGTTACTTAGCTGGAGTAATTCGTGATCCTCAACCACTAAGGATCATAACACCCCCTTAGTAAGGAAAAAATAATAAAATTAAAAAAATTTATGAATTTCTATTTTCCAATTAGGGTTAGGGGTAGGGGTAGGGTTAGGGGTAGGGTTAGGGGTAGGGTTACGGTTAGGGGTAGGGGTAGGGATTGGATATGTGCACACGTAGAATGGTTCTCTGCGGATTTTTCTGCAGTGGATTTGATAAATCCGCAGGGCCAAAACGCTGCGTTTTTCCTGCGGATTTATCGCGGATGTACCGCGGTTTTTGTGCGGATTCCGGTTTTACACCTGCGGTTTTCTATTATGGAGCAGGTGTAAAACCGCTGCGGAATCCGCAGAAAGAATTGATATGCTGCGGAATGTAAACCGCTGCGTTTCCGCATGGGCACAGCACAGCGTTTTATGTTTCCCATAGGTTTACATTGTACTGTAAACTCATGGGAAACTGCTGTGGACCCGCAGCTGCGGAAACGCTGCGGATCCGCAGCAAAATCCACAACGTGTGCACATAGCCTTTGGGTTAGGGATAGGGCTTGGGTTAGGGCTAGGGTTAGGGTTAGAGCTAGGATTAGGGTTAGAGCTAGGGTTAGGGTTAGGGTTGGGGCTAAAGTTAGGGTTAGGGCTAGGTTTAGAGCTAAAGTTAGGGTTTGGGCTAAAGTTAGGGTTAGGGCTAGGGTTGGGGCTAAAGTTAGGGTTAGAGTTGGGATTAGGGTTTGGATTAGGGTTGGCATTAGGGTTACATTTGGGATTAGGGTTAGGTTTGGGATTAGGGTTAAGGCTAGGGTTGGGATTAGGGATAGGGGTGTATTGGGATTAGGGTCAGGTTTTGAGGTTAGGGTTGAGATTAGGATTAGGGGTGTGTTGGGTTTAGGGTTTTGATTAGGGTTATGGTTAGCTTTGGGATTAGGGTTAGGGGTGTTTTGGGGGTTAGGGTTGTGATTAGGATTATGGATTGGGTTGGGATTAGGGTTAGGGGTGTGTTGGGTTAGGGTTGGAGTTAGAATTGGGGGGTTTCCACTGTTTAGGTACATCAGGGGGTCTCTAAACGCCACAGCCAATTTTGCGCTCAAAAAGTCAAATGGTGCTCCCTCCCTTCTGAGCTCTGCCGTGCGCCCAGACAGTGGTTTACCCCCACATATGGGGCATCATCGTACTCGGGATAAATTGGACAACAACTTTTGGGGTCCAATTTCTCCTGTTACCCTTGTGAAAATAAAAACTTGGGGGCAAAAAGATCATTTTTGTAGAAAAAATGCAATTTTTTATTTTCACGGCTCTACGTTATAAACTTCTGTGAAGCACCTGGGGGTTTAAAGTGCTCACCACACATCTAGTTAAGTTCCTTATGGGGTCTAGTTTCCAAAATGGTGTCACTTGTGGGGGGTTTCCACTGTTTAGGCACATCAGGGGCTCTCCAAATGCGACATGGTGTCCGATCTCAATTCCAGCCAATTCTACATTGAAAAAGTAAAACGGCACTCCTTCTCTTCCAACCTCTGCGGTGCGCCCAAACAGTGGTTTACCCCCACATATGGGGTATCGACGTACTCAGGAGAAATTGCACAACAACTTTTGTGGTCTAATTTCTCCTATTACCCTTGTGAAAATAAGAATTTGTGGGCAAAAAGATCATTTTTGTGTAAACAAATACGACTTTTTATTTTCACGGCTCTACTTTATAAACTTCTGTGAATCACTTGGGGGTTTAAAGTGCTCACCACACATCTAGTTAAGTTCCTTAAGGGGTCTAGTTTCCAAAATGGTGTCACTTGTGGAGCGTTTCCACTGTTTAGGCACATCAGGGGCTCTCTAAACATGACATGGCATCCTATCTCAATTCCAGCCAATTCTGCATTGAAAAAGTCAAATGGCGCTCCTTCTCTTCCAAGCTCTGCGGTGCGCCCAAACAGTGGTTTATCCCCACATATGGGGTATCGGCATACTCAGGAGAAATTGCACAACAAAATGAATGGTTAAATTTTTGCTTTTACACTTGTGAAAATAAAAAAATATGGTTCTGAATTAAAATGTTTGCAAAAAAAGTTAAATGTTCATTTTTTTCCTTCCACATTGTTTCAGTTCCTGTGAAGCACATAAAAGGTTAATAAACTTCTTGAATGTGGTTTTGAGCACCTTGAGGGGTGAAGTTTTTAGAATGGTGTCACACTTGGTTATTTTCTATCATATAGACCCCTCAAAATGACTTCAAATGTGATGTGGTCCCTAAAAAAAAATGGTGTTGTAAAAATGAGAAATTGCTGGTCAACTTGGTTATTTTCTATCATATAGACCCCTCAAAATGACTTCAAATGTGATGTGGTCCGTAAAAAAAAATGGTGTTGTAAAAATGAGAAATTGCTGGTCAACTTTTAACCCTTATAACTCCCTAACAAAAAAAAAAAATAGTTTCCAAAATTGTGCTGATGTAAAGTAGACATGTGGGAAATGTTATTTATTAACTATTTTGTGTGACATATCTCTCTGATTTAAGGGCATAAAAATACAAAGTTTGAAAATTACAAAATTTTAAAAATTTTCGCCATATTTCCTTTTTTTTCATAAATAATCGTAAGTAATATCGAAGAAATGTTACCACTAATATGAAGTACAATATGTCACGAAAAAACAATCTCAGAATCAGAGGGACCCGTTAAAGCGTTCCAGAGTTATAACCTCATAAAATGACAGTGGTCAGAATTGTAAAAATTGGCCCGGTCATTAAGTACCAAATTGGCTCTGTCTCTAAGGGGTTAAGGAGAACCATGTAAACGTTTTGGAGTGGCCTAGTCAAAGCTCAGACCTTAATCCAATTGAGAATGTGTGGTCAGACTTCAAGATTGCTGTTCACCGTAGGAAACCATCTAAGGCCAGTCTCACACGTCCAGATAATTCTGGTACCGGAAAAAATCTGTACCGAAGTTATCCGTGTCCGTGTGTCCGTGAGCTCATGTAGGCCATCCGTGTGGCACACGTGCTGCAGCCGTGTGCCGCCTGGGTACCACACGGACCGTGCAGGAGAGACAGCGCTAAAGTTTAGCCCTGTCCCCTGCATCGTGCTGAAGCCGCGATTCATATCTTCTGTGCAGCAGCGTTTGCTGTAAAGAAGATATGAATAATAATTTTTTTTAGTGGTAATTCGTGTTTAAAATAAAGCTCCATGTCCCCACCCCTTGTGAGCCCCCCCGCTGTTCTGAAAATACTCACCCGCCTCCCTCGCAGTGTCCTTTCCCGGCCGCAGCTTCTCCCGTATGCGGTCACATGGGGCCGCTCATTTACAGTAATGAATATGCGGCTCCACCCCTATGGGAGGTGGAGCCGCATATTCATGACTGTAATCGGCGGCCCCACGTGACTGCATACAGTAGAAGGTGCGGCCAGGACAGGAAGCAGCGACAGCCAACGAGGGAGCCGGGTGAGTATTTTCAGAACAGCGGGGGGGGGGGGCGCACAGAGGGCACACAGGGGGTGGGGACATGGAGCTTTATTTTAAACACGAAATACCACTAAAAAAATGGATTATTCATATCTTCTTTACAGCAAACGCTGCTGCACAGAAGATATGAATCGCAGCTTCAGCACCATGTGGGGGGGACAGCGCTTACTGGAGCGCTGTCTCCTGCACGGCACACGGAGAACGTCCGTGTGCGGTACGTGTTTTACACGGACCCATTGACTTTATTGGGTCCGTGTAATACGTGCGCTCCCACGAACACTGACATGTCTCCGTGTTTGGCACACGGAGACACGGTCCGCAAAAAATCAATGACATCTGCACAGATGCATTGATTTTAATGTGTCTACGTGTGTCAGTGTCTCCGGTACGTGATGAAACTGTCACCTCACGTACCGGAGCCACTGACGTGTGAAACCGGCCTAACTTGAAGGAGCTGGAGCAGTTTTTCCTTGAGAAATGGGCAAAAATCCCAGTGGCAAAATGTGGAAAGTTCATGGAGACTTATCCAAAGCGATTTGTAGCTGTAATTGCCACAAAAGGAGGATCTACAAAGTACTGACTTTAGAGAGGTGAATAGTTATGCACACTGTAGTTTTCAGTTATTTTGTCATATTTGTTGTTTGCTTCAATAAAAAGAAAACCAAATATTCACTGTTGTAGGCATGTTCTTTGCATAAACTGATGGAAATCCTCAAAAAACAGTGAAATACCAGGTTGAGAGGAGGCAGTGAATACTTTTGCAAGCCAATGATGGACTCATGAATATGGAGGACTAAATGGAGGCAGGTTTACTAGTCCTCTAGTCTTAGTCTCCTACTGATTTTATCAAAACTAGGGCAATCTATTGTCAGGTTCCCTTTAAGAAGCTGTAATTGACTTCTGCTCCTATAAAAAGGGCAGAGTTTCACTGTGTTCTTCAGTCTGCTCCATTCCAGCTATGCTTAAGTGCTATATATTAAGTGCTTTTTTCATCCATTATGGGAATATTTTTTTTTTGACCAAGGACACCCCATCCTCCATCAACTTAGTGTCTCCCAGCAGCTGGCTCAGAGTCACCATATTAATACTGAGAACAGAGAAGACCCCTGATCACATAGCACAGAATGGACCAGAACTGACAAGCTCCAGTGATCCCACAGCCCAAGCCTCCCATGGTAGCTAGGATTACAGGTGTGCGCCACAGCACCCAGCGGAGATGTGAGCATTACTAACCTATAGAAGAGTCAGTGTCTGATGAGTGCAGAGCTACAAAATAGTCATCATATCTGGGTCAGATATGTCAGATGTCAGAGCTATAAGCTTTTCTGAATAATTGCTTCTCAGTCTTGAAATTTATTTCCAGCAAATACTAAAAAAAATACATGTATTAAATATGAGCTCATCCTGACCATAGATGGTTCCTCAGTTCTTTTCGGTAAAATATATGATTCCGTTGCATCAGATTCCCAGGAAGCTTTTTTTATTCTTTTTTTAATATTACTGATTTTATGAAGCTGCAATTTACTCTAAAATTATATGATTTTTTACTGATATTGGAGGAAGCTATTGACCCGGTCTCCTATAAAAAGTCTGGATTTCACTATATTACTCTGTCTGCTCCGTCATGGATATTCACAGGTATTATCTACTGGACAGCACAGAGACTTTCACCTGCTCTGTTTCTGACCTGGGCTGGGGCACCGCTTCACACTGTTATTTTCAGCAAAGGCTAAAATGCAGGTTACATGATACCTCCTACTGGGCATGGATGGTTCTGCAGTTATTCTTCTTTTTTTCTCTTCCAAGATCTGATTTCATTGCTTCACATTCCCAGGAGACTTATAAGAAAATATATATTATTGATCTGAAGGCGTATGTCCCAACTTTTTGAAGAACAGAAAGAGAGATAAATAATGTCGCAAATTTTGACCACAACCATTTACTATTTTTTCTATGCTGGCAGGAGATGTCAGATGGGCAGTGACAGGAAAATTCAGTCTATGCCCGAGACTGCAGGGCACAGACCCAAATCCAGGTGTGTCCTGCTATATGCCGGATGTATAAGTCTAGAGATGAGCGGATCAATTCACGGGGCTCCGGTTCATCATCCAGGCCTGTGGTACCTGGCGGCTGGACAGGAGGCCTGCAAATCTCTTACTCTATGGCGTTCCCACTCGGCTTTGATGAGTAAGGGATGTTGGGGTCTTTAAGGCCGTGTTCACACGTAGTGTAAATACTGTGTTTTGTTTTCTGCGCCAAACTACTCAATAACAATCTTCTCTGGATATTGCATTTTCTCAGCATTTTCTATGCCTTTTCCCCATTATTTGATGTGATGTTTGTGCAGATTTGAAGCCACGCTTTTTAGTGTATTTTTATAGTACAGAAAAGCTTTGATTCTGAACTTAGAAAATAACTGCATTTTTTTACAGGGACAGTTAGATGCAGCAGAATTTCTGTGCAAAAAAAGCGGTAGAAAAAACCTCAGCATTTATACTACATGTGAACACGACCTAAATGTCCAAGCAAAGTGGATGTGATTTCATGAAATCTCCGCCTTGGTGGACGCTGCTGAACTGTGCGAATTTGGTGCTTTATTTCTCTATAGGCTTCTATGTGGAGCCACTTAAATAAAAAAGAACCTAGACATGTTTGGTGTCTATGAACTCGTAATGACCTGGAGAATCATAATGGCTGGTTAGTTTTAGCATTTAGTTTACATGGCTAAAAAACAACAACAAGGGTGTAATTGCACTTTTTTTGCAATTTCACTGCACTTGGATTTTTTTCCTGTTTTCCAGTACACGATATGTTAAAACCAATCATGTCTTTCAAAAAATAAGCCCTCACATGGCCATATTCACCGAAAAATAAAAAAGTTATGGCTCTGGGAAAAAGGGGAGCAAAAAACGAAGAGGCCGAAACAGAAAATGCCGTGGAGGTTAAGGGGTTAATAGAGAAAAAAACTTATTGTGCAATTTTTTATGCCACTTATCACTGTGTTGTGTGGGTTGCTATGACTACAAGGAAGCCAAATATGTACATGTTATTTTCTGATTTGTGATGTTTTTAAAAAGTGCAATAAAAATGACGATTGTAATTGTCTTTTATTTTTTTGTCATTTTTTAGGAAGAAGAAAAAGTCTCTCTTACATTTTCCCTCTAGAATATAGGGATATAGAAATACTCTGTTGTGTACAGATGTATCTCTACATATCGTTATCATCTGCATCTGGTGTCACTGTTTACAATAAAGGCTCAAGTGTACAAAATTCTGATCCTTGCAGCACTGGAGCCTTTGGTTCGTTGCTTCAGCTGTTTCCTGCAATTATAGAGGTTTCAGGTATTGATGAGTGATTATACTCCTTGCTCGGATGGTCTCCGTGTATTTGTGACTGCTCGGAGATTTAGTTTTCCTTGCCGCAGCTGCATGATTCCCACGCAGCATTGCCATAAAGTGGGAGAATGAACTCAGGTAACTTCTTCAGCGATGCACTGCAGGTGCCATTATCTCCTGTCAGTGCATCGTGGGAGGCCTATAGAGCAGTGACATCTCCTGATGTCACTGTTCTATAGGGGAGATCGTCGTGGGACACTCGTTATTAATTGGACTTCGTCAGACAGGGAGTAAGTATATGGTTGGTTTAATACTGTTTATTTTTTGCAGGTGATTGATGGCTTCGGGGAATTAGGCGTGGTTGTAAGTATGGTGAAATTAAGAATATTAAAATACTTTTTCTGGCTGTATCTTTTTTTAACTACAATAGGATTAGTAATGGATAGGTGTCTTATTGACGCCTCTCCATTACTAATCGGGCTTGATGTCACCTTACAATACAAAGGTGACATTAACCCCATATGCCACCGCTACAGGGCAGTGGGAAGAGAGCCAAAGTGCCAGAATTGGCGCATCTTACAGATGCACCATTTCTGGGGCAGCTGGGAGCTGGTATTTTTAGCTGGGGGGGCCATATCCTTGGCCCCTCTCTAGGCTATGAATATCAGCCTGCAGCTATCTGCATAGCCTTTCTGGCTAAAAATTATACGGGGACCCCACATCATTTTTTGGGGGGTCCCCCTATTTTAATAGCCAGTAAACGCTAAATATACAGCTGCGGGCTGATATTCATAGCCTGGGAAGCTCCATGGGTACTAACCCCCTTCCCAGGCTACAAACATCAGCCCCCAGTCGCTGGCTTTCCCACTCTGGACTTGCAAATTGCGCCGGAGCCCATGCCATTTTTTTTCCATTTTTAAAAAATTAAACAGATATTGCGTTTAAGGCCGGGGTCACATTTGCAAGAAACTCACACGAGTCTTGCACCTCAAAACCCGGCACTGTCACGGGTACTTGGGACTTGCGAGTGTGCGGCTGCATGTATTTCTATGTAGCTGAATGCTCCGGTCCCAATGCCACGTTTTTTGGTGCATTTTTGCCTGAGCTTTTGCCCTTCATTTTTGACTGATTTGAGGGAAGTCAATGGTGAAAACGTTAAAAAAAACACAGAGAAATGACATGCAGCAGATTTTGTGCACCAAATCTACAAGTCACAGATAAGTTACAAATAAGCAACATGTGTATGACACTTCAGGTTTCTCACTCTATTTGCTTACATCAGGATTGCTTCAGGTTTTGCTAGTAAATCTACATGGCGAAAATGCACAAAATCTGCATCGTGTGCACAAGCCCTTATGGAAAAGTAGGCAGGAAAAAACCTTTACTTACACACAGAAATTGTAAGGCTCATTTTCAGTTTGCCAAAAGACATGTTTGTGACTCCCCAAATGTATGGAGGAAGGTGCTGGGGACAGATGAAACCAATACTGAACTTTTTGACTACCAAGGTAAATGCTGTGACTGGCATCAAACCAACACAACTCATCACCCCAAGAACTTAATGATGTTTTTCAGCAGCAGGGACAGGGAAAATGGTCGAGTTGAGGGGAAAATGGATGGTGCAAAATACTGGGATATTCTTGAGCAAAACCTGTTTCGGTCTGTCAGTGATTTGAGCCTGGGATGGAGGTTCATCTTCCAACAAGTTAATGACCCAAAGCATTCAGCTAAAGCAACACTCGAGTGACTTAAGGAGAACCATGTAAACATTTTGGAGTGGCCTAGTCAAAGCTCAGAATTTAATCCAATTGAGAATGTGTGGTCAGACTTCAAGATTGCTGTTCACCAGAGGAAACCATCTAACTTGAAGGAGCTGGAGCAGTTTTTCCTTGAGAAATGGGCAAAAATCCCAGTGGCAAAATGTGGAAAGTTCATGGAGATGCAGCGCCCCAGAGACCTGGTCGTTGCAATAATGTCGCTCTGCCACTAAGGGGAGTGATGTTACGTCTGATTGCATGGAAAGAGTTCACCTGACCAGGTATCACAGTCACACACTACATTTCACACTCCAGCCACCAGGGGGAGCAAAGGGTTCTATGTATTAGGCCACTCACACTTGGGTAAAACTGGGGGCTGGATAGGAAGTTAGTCAGAAGCTGACTGGGTTGGATCCAGGCAACACCTTGTGGCAGAGGGTGTTGCGGGGGAAGATTCAGGGGGGTCTCTGTCAGGGGTGGGATCCTGACAGTGACCTAGCGAACAGAACAGATTGTTACGGAGCCGCGCCTGCACTCGAATGCGGTGGCATCTTAAGGAAGGATACGAAGAGAAGTTTATTGTGGAGAAGTGAGAAACGAGATTGCAGCAAAAATGAGATAAACCAGTAGGAGTCATGCCTTTAAGACCGTGGCAACATCCTACTGAAGCGCGTAGCCGGTGGCCGGAACGCCGAGGAAGTATTGAGCTCCAAGCATTACTTCGAACAGCAGCAGGACAGTTGATTTTAGGTTGGCTGTCTCACCTAAAACACCTAAGCAGACATAGGAGGCAATTGTGGGAGAGGGGCGACTCTAGGGTCCCGGAAGAACTCCAGGCCTACCCGTCATACGAGTGCGTCCTAGCCATATCATCTGGGGGACGGAGAAAGAACATCAGTTGTGAGAAAGAACATCAGAAACAGACACAACAGTTGTGATGGCACCTCCAGAGTTCCCTTTGCAGGTGGAAATCTGTGCCTACCTTCTAGCGCCTGTGTGTTGTAGTACTTCCCTGCTGAGCACCACGGGATAGTCCTCACAACTGTTGTGTCTGCTTCTGATGTTATTTCCCACAACTTATGTCTGTTCTGATCTTCTTCTCCGTCCCCCAGATGATATGGATAGGACGCACCCGTATGACGGGAAGGCCTGGAGTTCTTCCGGGACCCTAGCGTCGCCCCTCTCCCACAGTTGCCCCCTATGTCTTCTTAGGTGATTTTGGTGAGACAGCCAACCTAAAATCAACTGTCCTGCCTCTGTTTGAAGTATTGCTTCGAGTCTAATACTTCCTCGGCGTTCTGGCCACCGGCTACGCGCCTCAATAGGATGTTGCCTCGATCTTACAGCACGACTCCTACTGGTGTTATCTCCTTTTTGCTTTAATCTCGTTTCTCACTCTCCACAATAAACCTCGCTTCTTGTCGTTTCTTGAGATACCGCCACGATGTAGTGCAGGCGCGGTTCCTTAACGTTCTTTCCTGTTCGCTAGGCCTCTGTCAGGATCCCACCCCTGACAGGGACCCCCCTGAATCTTCCCCTGCAACACCCTCTGCCACAGGATGTTGCTTGGTTCCAACCCAGTCAGCTTTCTGTTCTAACTTTCTATCTAACCCCCAGTTTTACCAGATTGTGAGGAGTGGCCTAATACATAGCGCCCTTAGCTCCCCCTGGAGGCCAGACTATGAAGTGTATTGGTGTCTGTGATACCTGGTCAGGTGAACTCCTTCAGTGCCATCAGACGTACCTACATCACTCCCCTTAGCGGCGGAGCATCAGTACTGCAACGACCAGGACTCTGGGGCGCTGCACTTCAATAAAAAGAAAACCAAATATTCACTGTTGTAGGCATGTTCTTTGCATAAACTGATGGAAATCCTCAAAAAATAGTGAAATACCAGGTTGAGAGGAGGCAGTGAATACTTTTGCAAGCCAATGTTCGACTCATGAATATGGAGGACTAAATGGAGGCAGGTTTACTAGTCCTCTAGTGATAGTCTCCTACTGATTTTATCAAAACTAGGGCAATCTATTGACAGGTTCCCTTTAAGAAGCTGTAATTGACTTCTGCTCCTATAAAAAGGGCTGAGTTTCACTGTGTTCTTCAGTCTGCTCCATTCCAGCTATGCTTAAGTGCTATATATCTATTAAGTGCTTTTTTCATCCATTATGGGAATATTTTTTTTTTTGACCAAGGACACCCCATCCTCCATCAACTTAGTGTCTCTCAGCTGCTGGCTCAGAGTCACCATATTAATACTGAGGACAGAGAAGACCCCTGATCACATAGCACAGAATGGACCAGAACTGACAAGCTCCAGTGATCCCACAGCCCAAGCCTCCCATGGTAGCTAGGATTACAGGTGTGCGCCACAGCACCCAGCAGAGATGTGAGCATTACTAACCTATAGAAGAGTCAGTGTCTGATGAGTGCAGAGCTACAAAATAGTCATCATACCTGGGTCATGTGTCAGAGCTATAAGCTTTTCTGAATAATTGCTTCTCAGTCTTGAAATTTTATTTCCAGCAAATACTAAAAATGTACATGCCTTGGTGGACGATGCTGAACTGTGCAAATTTGGTGCTTTATTTCTCTATAGGCTTCTATTTGGAGCCACTTAAAAAAAGGACCTAGACATGTTTGGTGTCTATGAACTCGTAATGACCTGGAGAATCATAATGGCAGGTCAGTTTTAGCATTTAGCTAAAATCGTAAAAAAAACAACAAGTGTGTAATTGTACTTTTTTTGCCAGCCAATCACGTCTTTCAAAAAATAAGCCCTCACATGGCCATATTCACCGAAAAATAAAAAGTTATGGCTCTGTGAAGAAGCGGAGCAAAAAACGAAAACGCAGAAACAGAAAATGGCCCGGGGTTTAAGGGGTTAATAGAGAAAAAATCTATTGTGAATTTTTTATGCCATTTATCACTGCGTTGTTTGGGTTGTTATGATTACAAAAAAGCCAAATATGTACATGTTATTTTCTGATTTGTGTTGTTTTTAAAAAGTGCAGTAAAAATGACATGATTGTCATTGTCGTTTAATATTTTGTCATTTTTTAGGAAGAAGAAAAAAATCTCTTACATTTTCCCTCTGGAATAAAGGGGTAGGCCGGGGTCACACCTAATGTATAAAAATACGGTACGTTTTTTACAGCCGAGATACGCAGAAAAGTGCCTGAACAGTGATCCGTATTCAATGCGAGGATTCGATTTTTTTTCTCCAAAAAGTATCCGATTGTCACCCGTATGGCATCCGTATGGCGAGATTTTCTCGCCGGCTTGCAAAATGGACATAGAATGGATCCATGGGCTCAAATATTCGTGAACACATATATACAGTGCCTACAAGTAGTATTCAACCCCCTGCAGATTTAGCAGGTTTACACATTTGGAATTAACTTGGCATTGTGACATTTGGACTGTAGATCAGCCTGGAAGTGTGAAATGCACTGCAGCAAAAAAGAATGTTATTTCTTTGTTTATTTTTTTTTTAAATTGTGAAAAGTCTTTTCAGAGGGTCATTTATTATTCAACCCCTCAACCCACCAGAATTCTGTTTGGTTCCCCTAAAGTATTAAGAAGTAGTTCAGGCACAAAGAACAATGAGCTTCACATGTTTGGATTAATTATCTCTTTTTCCAGCCTTTTCTGACTATTTCAGACCCTCCCCAAACTTGTGAACAGCACTCATACATGGTCAACATGGGAAAGACAAAGGAGCATTCCAAGGCCATCAGAAACAAGATCGTGGAGGGTCACAAGGCTGGCAAGGGGTACAAAACCCTTTCCAAGGAGTTGGGCCTACCTGTCTCCACTGTTGGGAGCATCATCCGGAAGTGGAAGGCTTATGGAACTACTGTTAGCCTTCCATGGCCTGGACAGCCTTTGATAGTTTCCTCCCGTGCCGAGGCCAGGCTTGTCCGAAGAGTCAAGGCTAACCCAAGGACAACAAGGAAGGAGCTCCGGGAAGATCTCATGGCAGTGGGGACATTGGTTTCAGTCAATACCATAAGTAACGTACTCCACCGCAATGGTCTCCGTTCCAGACGAGCCCGTAAGGTACCTTTACTTTCAAAGCGTCATGTCAAGGCTCGTCTACAGTTTGCTCATGATCACTTGGAGGACTCTGAGACTGACTGGTTCAAGGTTCTCTGGTCTGATGAGACCAAGATCGAGATCTTTGGTGCCAACCACACACGTGACGTTTGGAGACTGGATGGCACTGCATACGACCCCAAGAATACCATCCCTACAGTCAAGCATGGTGGTGGCAGCATCATGCTGTGGGGCTGTTTCTCAGCCAAGGGGCCTGGCCATCTGGTCCGCATCCATGGGAAGATGGATAGCACGGCCTACCTGGAGATTTTGGCAAAGAACCTCCGCTCCTCCATCAAGGATCTTAAGATGGGTCGTCATTTCATCTTCCAACAAGACAACGACCCAAAGCACACAGCCAAGAAAACCAAGGCCTGGTTCAAGAGGCAAAAAATCAAGGTGTTGCAGTGGCCTAGTCAGTCTCCTGACCTTAACCCAATTGAAAACTTGTGGAAGGAGCTCAAGATTAAAGTCCACATGAGACACCCAAAGAACCTAGATAACTTGGAGAAGATCTGCATGGAGGAGTGGGCCAAGATAACTCCAGAGACCTGTGCCGGCCTGATCAGGTCTTATAAAAGACGATTATTAGCTGGAATTGCAAACAAAGGTTATTCCACAAAATATTAAACCTAGGGGTTGAATAATAATTGACCCACACTTTTATGTTTAAAATTTATAAAAATTTAACTGAGCAACAAAACTTTTTGGTTTGTAAGATTTATGCATCTGTTAATAAATCCTGCTCTTGTTTGAAGTTTGAAGGCTCTAACTTATTTGCATCTTATTAAACCTGCTAAATCTGCAGGGGGTTGAATACTACTTGTAGGCACTGTACAGTCTATCTAATATATAAAGCTGAATGTGTGTGTGTGTGTGTGTGTGTATGTCCGGGATTAGCATCTGCACCGTTGCAGCTACAGCCACAAAATTTTGCACAGTCAAACGTCTGGACCCTGAGAGCGTCATAGGCTATGTTGTGAGGCGAAATTTTAACCCCGCACGTTCCAATTCACCAAACAATTTTGCCCCTATCTACATAATGGGGAAAAAGTGAAAGGAAAAGAGTTGGAGGCGAATTAACAGCTGCCAGATGTAAAGAAAGGGGACTTAACCCCTTTACCCCCAAGGGTGGTTTTCACGTTAATGACCAGGCCAATTTTTACAATTCTGACCACTGTCCCTTTATGAGGTTATAACTCTGGAACACTTCAACGGATCCCAGTGATTGTGACATTGTTTGCTCGTGACATATTGTACTTCATGATAGCGGTAAAATTTCTTTGATATTACGTATGTTTATTTGTGAAAAAAAGAAATTTGGCGAAAATTTAGAAAATTTCGCAATTTTCCAACTTTTAATTTTTATGCAATTAAATTACAGAGATATGTGAGATATGTCACACAAAATACTTAATAAGTAATATTTCCCACATGTCTACTTTACATCAGCACAATTTTGGAACCAAAATTTTTTTTTGTTAGGGAGTTATAAGGGTTAAAAGTTGACCAGCAATTTCTCATTTTTACAACACCATTTTTTTTTAAGGACCACATCTCATTTGAAGTCATTTTGAGGGGTCTATATGATAGAAAATAACCAAGTGTGACACCATTCTAAAAACTGCACCCCTCAAGGTGCTCAAAACCACATTCAAGAAGTTTATTAACCCTTCAGGTGTTTCACAGGAAATGTTTAAATAAAAATAAACATTTAACTTTTTTTCACAAAAAATTTACATCAGCTCCAATTTGTTTTATTTTACCCAGGGTAACAGGAGAAAATGGACCCCAAAAGTTGTACAATTTGTGCTGAGTACGCCGATACCCCATATGTGGGGGTAAAATACTGTTTGGGCGCATGGCAGAGCTCGGAAGCGAAGGAGCGCCATTTGACTTTTCAATGCAAAATTGACTGGAATTGAGATGGGACGCCATGTTGCGTTTGGAGAGCCACTGATGTGCCTAAACATTGAAACCCCCCACAAGTGACACCATTTTGGAAAGTAGACCCCCTAAGGAACTTATCTAGATGTGTGGTGAGCACTTTGACACACAAAGTGCTTCACAGAAGTTTATAATGCAGAGCCGTAAAAATAAAAAATCATATTTTTTCACAAAAATGATCTTTTCGCCCCCAATTTTTTATTTTCCCAAGGGTAAGAGAAGAAATTGGACACCAAAAGTTGTTGTACAATTTGTCCTGAGTACGGTGATACCCCATATGTGGGGGTAAACCACTGTTTGGGTGCATGGCAGAGCTCGGAAGGGAAGGAGCGCCATTTGACTTTTCAATGCAAAATTGACTGGAATTGAGATGGGACGCCATGTTGCGTTTGGCGAGCTCCTGATGTGCCTAAACAGTGGAAACCCCCCAATTATAACTGAAATCCAAATCCAAACACACCCCTAACCCTAATCCCAATGGTAACCCTAACCACACCCCTAACCCTGACACAAACCTAACACTAATTCCAACCCTATTCCCAACCGTAAATGTAATCCAAACCCTAACTCTAACTTTAGCCCCAACCCTAACTTTAGCCCCAACCCTAACCCTAGCCCTAACCCTAGCCCTAACCCTAGCCCTAACCCTAGCCCTAACCCTAACCCTAGCCCTAACCCTAGCCCTAACCCTAATGGGAAAATGGAAATAAATACATTTTATTAATTTTTTAATTTTTCTCTAACTAAGGGGGTGATGAAGGGGGGTTTGATTTACTTTTATAGTGGGTTTTTAGCGGATTTTTATGATTGGCAGCCGTCACACTAAAAGACGCTTTTTATTGCAAAAAATATTTTTTGCGTTACCACATTTTGAGAGCTATAATTTTTCTATATTTTGGTCCACAGAGTCATATGAGGTCTTGTTTTTTGCGGGACAAGTTGATATTTTTATTGGTAACATTTTCGGGCATATGACATTTTTTGATCACTTTTTATTCCAATTTTTGTGAAGCAGAATTACCAAAAACCAGCTATTCATGAATTTCTTTTGGAGGGGGGGTGTTTATACCGTTCCGCATTTGGTAAAATGGATAAAGGAGTTTTATTCTTCGGGTCAGTACGATTACAGCGATACCTCATTTATATCATTTTTTTATGTTTTGGCGCTTTTATACGATAAAAACTATTTTATAGAAAAAAATATTTTTCCATCGCTTTATTCTGAGGACTATAACTTTTTTATTTTTTTGCTGATGATGCAGTATGGCATTTTTTGCAGGACAAGATGACGTTTTCAGCGGTACCATGGTTATTTATATGCATCTTTTTGAGGGCGTGTTATTCCACTTTTTGTTTGGCGGTATGATAAGAAAGCGTTGTTTTTTGCCTCTTTTTTTTTACGGTGTTCACTGAAGGGGTTAACTAGTGGGACAGTTTTATAGGTCGGGTCGTTACGGACGCAGTGATACTAAATATGTGTACTTTTATTGTTTTTTTTTTATTTAGATAAAGAAATGTATTTATGGGAACAATATTTTTTTTATTTATTTATTTTTTTTAGGAATTTTATTTTTATTTTTTTTACACATGTGAATATTTTTTTTTACACTATAACATTGCCCCAGGGGGGGGGCATCATGTTATAGTGTAAGATCGCTGATCTGACACTTTGCTGTGCACTGTGTCAGATCAGCGATCTGACTTACAGTGCTGCAGGCTTACCAGTGCCTGCACTGAGCAGGCGCTTGGTAAGCCACCTCCCTGCAGGACCCGGATGCAGCCCCGTGGCAATTTTGGATCCAGGGCCTGCAGGAAGGAGGAGGTAGGAGACCCTCGGAGCAACGCAATCACATCACGTTGCTCTGGGGGTCTCAGGGAAGCATGCAGGGAGCCCCCTCCCTGCGCGATGATTCCATATACCGCCGGAACACTGCGATCATGCTTGATCGCAGTGTGTCGGGGGTTAATGTGCCGGATGTCAGCTGCGATAGTCAGCTGACACCCGGCCGCAATCGGCCGCGCTCCCCCCATGAGCGCGGCCGATTGCATATGACGTACTATCCCGTCGGTGGTCATACGGGCCCACCCCACCTCGACGGGATAGTACGTCATATGACAGAAAGGGGTTAAAGAATGAGAGTGATGGCACCAAAGAGTATATACCATACATTTGCTAAGGTGGGGCCCCGACATGGGATACTCAGCACACACGGGGATATGAACACACACACAAAATGCGCCACACACTACCACGTACTTGAACACATATACCACCCTCATCACACATTTCACCACACATGCACCAACCTCGCCACATAAAAGTCGAAACACAAAAGTCGCCACCCAAAACTCGCCACGCGCAAAATTCGCCACATGCAAAACTAGGCTCACGCAAAACTCGCCACACGTGCAAGACTCACCTCACGGAAAACTCACCACACGCAAAACTTGCACACGCGGAAAAATTGCCACATGCACAAAAGTTGCAACACATGCAAAAGTTGCCTCACACAAAACTTGCACATACTCAAAACGCACCACACATAAAACTCGCCTTGCGCAAAACTCGCCATGCGCAAAACTTGCTGCACACAACTTGCTACACTAACCTGTCACATGCAACTCGACACACAAAAAGTTGCTACACGCATGTCGCTACACAACTCATCTCACAAAAGTCGCTACATGCATGTCGCCACACGCAACTCAACACACACAACTTGACACATGAAATTTGCCCTAAAACACACACAAGTCTGGTGTTATCCTTCAAAAATAAAAATCTGATTAATAAGCAGACAAACTACAAGAGCAATAAATGTACCACATAGGAAATACGGCAAGCTGTCAGTCACATGACCTGTCTATTATGTGTATGTGTGAGCTAAAATATACTGCCAGGGGGGAGGGCTTCCTGTTGGCTGGGGATTTATCAGGCTGCCAATTTAGCTTACACATACTGAGGTAAAAATACTGACCAAATAACGTGTGAACGAGGTCTGATACAGGAGGAGATGACACACAGATATATACTATATACAGGAGGAGATGACATACAGGTACATACTATATACAGGGGAGATGACACACAGGTATATACTATACACAGGAGGAGATGACATACAGGTACATACTATATACAGGGGAGATGACACACAGGTATATACTATATACAGGAGGAGATGACTTACAGGTATATACTATATAAAGGAGGAGATGACATACAGGTATATACTATATATAGGAGGAGATGACATACAGGTATATAGTATATACAGGAGGAGATGACACACAGGTATATACTATGTACAGGAGGAGATGACATGCAGGTATATACTATATACTATATACAGGAGGAGATGACACATAGGTATATTCAGGAGGAGATGACATACAGCAGGTATATACTATATACAGGGGAGATGACATACAGGTATATACTATATACAGGAGATGACATACAGGTATATACTATATATAGGAGGAGATGACATACAGGTATATACTATATACAGAAGAGATGACATACAGGTATATACTATATAAAGGAGAAGATGACACATAGGTATCTATATATATAAGACGCATCGTGATTACTCGCTAATCCCGCCCCCTGCACAGTAGCTCCGCCCCCACCCCATTACCACACACAATCCCACCCCCCCACCACATTACCACAGACAATCCCACCCCCCACCACATTACCACACACAATCCCGCCCCCCACCACATTACCACACACAATCCCGCCCCCCACCACATTACCACACATAATCCCGCCCCCCACATCACCACACATAATCCTGCCCCCACCACATTACCACATAATCCCACCCCCCACCACATTACCACAGATAATCCCGCCCCCCACCACATTACCACACATAATCCCGTCCCCCCACCACATTACCACGCATAATCCCGCCCCCCTACATTACCACAGATAATCCCGCCCCCCACCACATTACCACACATAATCCCACCCCCCCACATTACCACAGATAATCCCTCCCCCACCACATTACCACACATAATCCAAGCGCTATTGAATGTTGTCATTATTTACTTTAGTTTAATCCCCAGCAGCGTTAGATGGCATTGAGTGTGCCGAGCGTTAGCTGGCTGGAAACAGCTAGTATACAATATACAGGAGGAGATGACATACAGCTGGAATATACTATTTTCAGGGGAGATGACATACAGGTATATACTATATACAGGGGAGATGACATACAGGTATATACTATATACAGGAGATGACATACAGGTGTATACTATATATAAGGGAGATGACAAACATGTATATACTGAGGGGAAAATGAGAGGTGTGAGGTGAAAATAAGAGGTGTGAGGTCAAAATGAAAAGGTGTGAGTGCAAAATGAGAGGAGTGAGGGAAAATAGTGGAGTGATCAGAAAATGACAGATGTGAGGTCGAAATGACAAGTGTTAGGGGGGAATGAGAGGAGTGAGGGGGGAATGAGAGGAGTGAGGGGGAAAATAAGAGGAGTGAGGGGGAAAATGAGAGGTGTGAGGGAGAAAATGAGAGAAGTGAGGTGCTAAATGAGAGGGGTGATGGGAAAATAAGAGAAGTGAGGTGCTATAACCCACCACAGATATTTACTATGCCCAGGCAACGCCGGGCTCTTCAGCTAGTATATATATTTTTGTCAGTAAGACATATATATATATTTCATACAGAGCTAGATAGCAGAAAAGCCGGTAATTCAATTGCTGGCTTTTGCTATCTCATTACCGAACCCGACAGGATATGAGACATGGTTTACATACAGTAAACCATTTCATATCCTTTAGATTTTTACATATCCCTCTCTAATAATGTTAGTAGTGTGTATATGCATAATTTGGGAGCTCTAGGTGTTAAAATAAAGGGTTAAATCACGGAAAAAAATGGCGTGGACTCCCATGCAATTTTCTCCGTCAGAGTGGGAAATCCAGTGACTGAGGGCAGATATTAATAGCCTAGAGAGGAACCATGGTTATTGGCCCCCCTGGCTAAAAACATCTGCCACCAGCCACCCCAGAAAAGGCACATCTGTAAGATGTGCCTATTCTGGCACTTAGCCTCTCTCTTCCCACTGCCCTGTAGCATTGGCATATGGGGTAATAAGGGGTTAATGTCACCTTGCTATTGTAAGGTGACATTAAGCCTGGTTAATAATGGAGAGGTGTCAATACAACACCTATCCATTATTAATCCAATAGTATGAAAGGTTTAAAAAAACAACACACACATATTAAGAATAAAGTCTTTGAGGCCTGTTTCACACTTCAGTGGCTCCAGTAGATGTGGTGACAGTTTTCTCACGTACCGGAGACACTGACACATGTAGACACATTAAAATCAATGTGTCTCTGCAGATATCAGTGATTTTTCGCGGACCGTGTGTCCGTGTGCAAAACACGGAGACATGTGAGTGTTCGTGGGAGCGCACAGATCACACGGACCCATTAAAGTCAATGGGTCCGTGTAAACATGTACCGCACACGGATGCTGTCCGTGTGCCATCCGTGTGCGTTTTTCCTGTCATAGGGTTAAAATTGTAAAAATTGTTGCAATACACGGACACACGTACAGCACACGTACAGCACACGGACCCTAAAAACGTACTCACGGACATCACACGGATGGCCTACACGAGCACACGGACACACGGACACGGATTACTCCGGTACCGTTTTCTCCGGTACCGGAATTATCTGGACGTGTGAGACTGGCCTTATATGAACTGTAGCGTGGGAATTTTTCTGAATATTTTCTCACGCTACAGTTCATATGAGTTTACTAGCTGTTTCCAGCCAGCTAACGCTCGGCATGCTCATTGCTATCTAATTAACGCTGCTAGTGATTAAACTAACGTAAATAATTACAACATTACGCAAGTGGTAAATTAATTTAAAATGAAGTTAATAACAATAATAATAATTAAAAATCAGAATAATACTAATACATTTTATTCACAATGTAAAATCAAAAGCAAACTGGATTCATGTGGTAATGTGTGGGGACAGAGCCTCGTGTGGTAATGTGTGGGGACGGAGCCTTGTGTGGTAATGTGTGAGGACGGAACCTCGTGTGGTAATGTGTAGGGACGGAGCCTCGTGTGGTAATGTGTAGGGACGGAGCCTCGTGGGGTAATGTGGGGGGACGGAGCCTCGTGTAGTAATGTGTGGGGACGGAGCCTCGTGTGGTAATGTGTAGGGACGGAGCCTCGTGTGGTAATGTCTGAGAACGGAGCCTCGTGTGGTAATGTGTGAGGATGGAGCCTCGTGTGGTAATGTGTGGGTACGGAGCCTCATGTGGTAATGTGGGGGGACGGAGCCTCGTGTGGTAATGTGTGGGGACAGAGCCTCGTGTGGTAATGTGGGGGGCGGGATTATGTGTGGTAATATGGTGGGGGGTGGGATTATGTGTGGTAATGTGGTGGGGGGCGGGATTGTGTGTGGCAATCTGGTGGGGGCGGGACTGTGTGTGGTAATGTGGTGGGGGGGCGGGATTATGTGTGGTAATGTGGTGGGGGGGCGGGATTATGTGTGGCAATGTGCTGGGGGGGCGGGATTATGTGTGTCAATGTGGTGGGGGGCAGGATTATGTGTGGTAATGTGGGGGGCAGGTGTTATGATTCTCCCAATGGCAGGGAAATCAAAAATAACGAACGGACTAGCTCTCGGGTGATGGGAACTAAAGTGACCGTGACCTGAACCTGACACAACACTGGAAGTAGCCGGGGAGTGTTTCCTACGATGCCCTAGACACCACGCGCCAGCCGGAGATCTAACTACCCCTATCAGAGGAATATACAGGCCTGCCTTACCTCCAGAGATGAACCCCAAAAGGAGATAGCAGCCCCCCACAAATATTGACGGTGAGTCAAGAGGAAAAGACATACGTAGGATGAACAGCAGATTTAGCACAGTGAGGTCCGCTTTCTAGATAGCAGAAGTACAGGGAAGAGTTACTTCACGGTCAACTTCAAAACACTACTCAAAAACACCATCCTGAAATTACTTTAAAACTCCAGTGACAACTCATGCCACTGGAGTGGCAATTTCAGTCCACGAGAGCTTCCAGCTACAGAGAGTCACATTGCAGATAGCTGGACAAAAATAGCATAAACAAGAAACAAAATTCAACTTAGCTGAACAGGAGCTTGAGGCAGGAGAATGCAACAGAATGCTACTGATACATTGTTGGCCGGCATAGGACCAGCAGCCAAGCAGCCTTAAATAGGAAACTCCCCTAATGGTGGCAACAGGTGATCAAGGATAGAAGAAGGCAAATAAGTGGCACTACCATAAAACACCACCGGGGGAGCCCACAAACAGAATTCACAACAGTACCCCCCCCTTAAGGAGGGGGCACCGAACCCTCACCAGAACCACCAGGGCGATCTGGATGAGCACTATGAAATGCACGAACCAAATCAGGAGCATGAACATCAGATGCTGTCACCCAAGAATTATCCTCCTGACCATAGCCTTTCCACTTAACCAGATACTGAAGTTTCCGTCTGGAAACACGGGAGTCCAAGATCTTTTCCACCACATACTCCAATTCACCCTCAACCAGCACAGGAGCAGGAGGATCAGCAGAAGGAACAACCGGCACCTCATACCTCCGCAATAATGACCGATGAAAAACATTATGAATAGTAAAAGATGCTGGGAGGTCCAAACGAAAGGACACAGGATTGAGAACCTCCAAAATCCTATAAGGGCCGATAAACCGAGGCTTAAACTTAGGAGACGAGACCTTCATAGGAATAAATCGAGAAGACAACCAAACCAGGTCCCCAACACAAAGACGAGGACCGACACGCCGATGACGATTAGTGAACTGTTGAGTCTTCTCCTGGGACAACTTCAGATTGTCCACAACCTGTCCCCAAATCTGATGTATTCTATCAACCACAGCGTCTACTCCAGGGCAATCCGAAGACTCCAATTGACCGGACGAAAAGCGAGGGTGAAACCCTGAATTACAAAAAAATGGAGAAACCAAAGTGGCAGAACTAGCCCGATTGTTAAGGGCAAACTCTGCCAATGGCAAAAAATCAAGCCAATCGTCCTGATCAGCGGACACAAAACACCTCAAGTAAGTCTCCAAGGTCTGATTAGTACGCTCAGTCTGGCCATTAGTCTGAGGATGGAATGCAGACGAAAAAGACAAGTCGATGCCCATCCTGGAACCGAACGCCCGCCAAAATCTAGACACAAACTGAGTGCCCCTGTCAGACACTATATTCTCAGGAATACCATGCAAATGCACCACATTCTGAAAAAATAGAGGGACCAGCTCAGAGGAGGAGGGCAATTTGGGCAAAGGTACCAAGTGAACCATCTTGGAAAAACGGTCACACACCACCCAGATGACGGACATCCTACGAGAAACAGGAAGGTCAGAAATAAAGTCCATAGAGATGTGCGTCCAAGGCCTCTTAGGAATAGACAAGGGCAACAACAACCCGCTGGCCCGGGAACAGCAGGGCTTAGCCCGAGCACAAACATCACAAGACTGCACAAAAATACGCACATCTCGAGACAAGGAAGGCCACCAGAAGGACCTAGACACCAGATCCCTGGTGCCAAAAATTCCAGGATGACCTGCCAACGCGGAAGAGTGAACCTCCGAAATAACTCTACTGGTCCAGTCATCAGGGACAAACAGTCTACCAGGCGGACAGCGATCAGGCCTATCCACCTGAAACTCCTGCAAAGAGCGCCGCAGGTCTGGGGAGACTGCTGACAATATCACCCCATCCTTCAGGATGCCAGTAGGTTCGGAATCACCAGGCGAGTCAGGCTCAAAACTCCTAGAGAGGGCATCCGCCCTCACATTCTTAGACCCAGGCAGATATGAAACCACAAAGTTAAATCGAGAGAAAAACAACGACCAGCGCGCCTGTCTAGGATTCAGACGCCTGGCTGACTCAAGATAAATTAGATTCTTGTGGTCAGTCAAGACCACCACCTGGTGTCTAGCACCCTCAAGCCAATGACGCCACTCCTCAAATGCCCACTTCATGGCCAAGAGCTCCCGATTTCCAACATCATAATTTCGCTCAGCGGGCGAAAACTTTCGAGAGAAAAACGCACATGGTCTCATCACTGAGCAGTCAGGACCTTTCTGCGACAAAACTGCACCTGCTCCGATCTCGGACGCATCTACTTCAACCTGGAACGGGAGCGACACATCAGGCTGGCGCAACACAGGAGCAGAAGAAAAGCGGCGCTTAAGCTCCCGAAAGGCCTCCACAGCCGCAGAGGACCAATTAGCAACATCAGCACCCTTCTTGGTCAAATCAGTCAAAGGTTTAGCAATGGCAGAAAAACCCGCTATGAATCGGCGATAGAAATTAGCAAATCCCAAGAATTTCTGAAGACTTTTTAGAGAAGTAGGTTGTATCCAATCACAAATAGCCTGAACCTTAACAGGGTCCATCTCCATAGATGAAGGGGAAAAAATATATCCCAGAAAGGAAATTCTCTGAACCCCAAAACTACACTTTGAGCCCTTCACAAAAAGAGAATTAGCTCGTAAAACCTGAAAAACTCTCCTGACCTGTTGAACATGAGATTCCCAGTCCTCCGAAAAAATCAAAATATCGTCCAAATACACAATCATAAATTTATCCAGATATTCACGGAAAATATCGTGCATAAAGGACTGAAAAACGGAAGGGGCATTCGCGAGACCGAAAGGCATTACCAAATACTCAAAATGGCCTTCAGGCGTATTAAATGCGGTCTTCCACTCATCCCCCTGCTTAATCCGCACCAAATTATACGCACCACGTAGATCGATCTTAGTGAACCATTTCGCCCCCTTTATGCGAGCAAACAGATCAGTCAGTAAAGGTAACGGATACTGGTATTTAACTGTAATCTTATTCAGAAGTCGATAGTCGATACAAGGTCTCAATGAACCATCCTTTTTGCCCACAAAGAAAAACCCTGCCCCCAGTGGAGACAAAGAGGGGCGAATATGACCCTTTTCCAAAGATTCTCTGATATACTCCCGCATAGCAGTATGTTCAGGTACAGACAAATTAAACAAGCGACCCTTAGGAAATTTACTACCGGGAATCAACTCAATAGCGCAGTCACACTCTCTGTGAGGAGGGAGAGAATCAATTTTAGGCTCCTGAAAGACATCATAAAAATCCGACAGAAATGCTGGGATCTCAGAGGGAGTAGATGAAGAAATGGGAACCAAAGGTGCATCCCCATGAATCCCCCGACATCCCCAGCTCAGCACAGACATTGATCTCCAGTCCAAGACTGGATTATGAATTTGTAACCATGGTAATCCAAGTACTAACACGTCATGTAGATTATATAACACAAGGAAACGAATAATCTCCTGATGGTCTGGGGTAAGATGCATAGTCACTTGTGTCCAATATTGTGGTTTATTGCTAGCCAAAGGTGTAGAATCAATACCCTTTAAGGGAATAGAAACCTCCAGAGGCTCTAAATCAAACCCACAACGCTTGGCAAAGGACCAATCCATGAGACTCAGAGCGGCGCCAGAATCCACATAAGCATCCACAGTAACAGATGATAAGGTACAAATCAATGTCACGGACAAAAGAAATTTAGACTGCAAGGTACCCATAGAAAAAGATTTATCAACCTTTTTATCAACCTTCTTTATGCGTTTAGAGCATGCTGATATAACATGAGCTGGATCTCCACAATAGAAGCACAACCCATTTTTGCGCCTGTAATTCTGTCGTTCGCCTCTAGACAAAACACTATCGCATTGCATATGCTCTGGTGCCTTTTCAGAGGTCACCGCCAAATGGTGCACAGGTTTTTGCTCAGAAGACACCGCCATATGGTGCACAGGCTTTTGCTCAGAAGATACCGCCATATGGTGCACAGCTTTGCGCTCCCGTAAACGCCGATCAATCTGGATAGCCAATTTCATGGCATCATTCAGACCTGTAGGCACAGGGAACCCCACCATGACATCCTTCACGGCATCAGAGAGACCTTCTCTGAAATTAGCTGCTAGTGCGCACTCATTCCATTTAGTAAGCACCGACCATTTACGAAATTTTTGGCAGTATATCTCAGCTTCATCTTGCCCTTGGGAAAGAGCTATCAAGGCTTTCTCAGCCAAAATCTCTAAATTAGGTTCTTCATAAAGCAACCCCAGAGCCAGAAAAAACGCATCTACATTTAATAACGCAGGATCCCCAGGCGACAATGCAAATGCCCAACTTTGTGGGTCACCCCGTAATAGAGAAATAACAATTTTAACCTGTTGTGCAGGATCACCAGCAGAGTGAGATCTCAGAGACAAAAACAATTTACAATTCTCTCTGAAATTCAAAAAACGGGATCTGTCTCCGGTAAAAAATTCAGGCATAGGGATCTTAGGTTCAGACATTGGAGCACGTATAACAAAATCTTGTAAGTTCTGGACCTTTGTAGCCAGGTTATTCAAACCTGCAACCAAACTCTGTGGATCCATGATTCAAACAGGTGTAACCAAAGCCATTCAGAGACTAAGAGGAGAGGAAAAAAAAAGGCTGAAGACTGCAGTTTAAGCAAGGAGTACAACTGAGCACATTCCAAACACAGAAGGAGAAAAAAAAAAAACCTTTTCACATCCTTTCCTGCTTTAGTGCATAGTTTTAACAAATGTGGCCGGCCAAACTGTTATGATTCTCCCAATGGCAGGGAAATCAAAAATAACGAACGGACTAGCTCTCGGGTGATGGGAACTAAAGTGACCGTGACCTGAACCTGACACAACACTGGAAGTAGCCGGGGAGTGTTTCCTACGATGCCCTAGACACCACGCGCCAGCCGGAGATCTAACTACCCCTATCAGAGGAATATACAGGCCTGCCTTACCTCCAGAGATGAACCCCAAAAGGAGATAGCAGCCCCCCACAAATATTGACGGTGAGTCAAGAGGAAAAGACATACGTAGGATGAACAGCAGATTTAGCACAGTGAGGTCCGCTTTCTAGATAGCAGAAGTACAGGGAAGAGTTACTTCACGGTCAACTTCAAAACACTACTCAAAAACACCATCCTGAAATTACTTTAAAACTCCAGTGACAACTCATGCCACTGGAGTGGCAATTTCAGTCCACGAGAGCTTCCAGCTACAGAGAGTCACATTGCAGATAGCTGGACAAAAATAGCATAAACAAGAAACAAAATTCAACTTAGCTGAACAGGAGCTTGAGGCAGGAGAATGCAACAGAATGCTACTGATACATTGTTGGCCGGCATAGGACCAGCAGCCAAGCAGCCTTAAATAGGAAACTCCCCTAATGGTGGCAACAGGTGATCAAGGATAGAAGAAGGCAAATAAGTGGCACTACCATAAAACACCACCGGGGGAGCCCACAAACAGAATTCACAACAGGCAGGATTATGTGTGGTAGTGTGGCGGGGGGCGGGATTATGTGTGGTAGTGTGGTGGGGGGCGGGATAATGTGTGGTAATGTGGTGGGGGGCGAAATTATGTGTGGTAACGTGGTGGGGATGGGATTATGTGTGGTAATGTGGTGGGGGGGCGAGATTATGTGTGGTAATGTGGTGGGGGGCAGGATTATGTGTGGTAATGTGGTGGGGGGTGGGATTATGTGTGGTAATGTGGTGGGGGGGCAGGATTATGTGTGGTGATGGGGTGGGGGGCGGAGCTACTGTGCAGGGGGCGGGATTATCTGTGGTAATGTGGTGGGGGGGCGGGATTATGTGTGGTAATGTGGTGGGGGGGCAGGATTATGTGTGGTAATGTGGTTGGGGTGGGATTATGTGTGGTAATGGAGTGGGGGGCATTATGTGTGGTAGCGTGGTGGGGGGGCGGGATTATGTGTGGTAATGTGTTGGGGGGGTGGGATTATGTGTGGTGATGGGGTGGGGGGTGGAGCTACTGTGCAGGGGGCGGGATTATCTGTGGTAATGTGGTGGGGGGCAGGATTATGTGTGGTAATGTGGTGGGGGGCGGGATTATGTGTGGTAATGTGGTTGGGGGGATTATGTGTGGTAATGGGGTGGGGGGATTATGTGTGGTAATGGGGTGGGGGGGCGGGATTATGTGTGGTAATGTGGTGGAGGGCGGGATTATATGTGGTAATGTGGTGGGGGGCGGGATTATGTGTGGTAATGTGGTGGGGGGGCGGGATTATGTGTGGTAATGTGGTGGGAGGGCAGGATTATGTGTGGTAATGTGGTGGGGGGGCGGGATTATGTGTGGTTATGTGGTGGGGGGCGGGATTATGTGTGGTTATGTGGTGGGGGGCGGGTTATGTGTGGTAATGTGGTGGGAGGCGGGATTATGTGTGGTTCTGTGGTGGGGGGGCAGGATTATATGTGGTAATGTGGTGGGGGGCGGGATTATATGTGGTAATGTGGTGGGGGGGCGAGATTATGTGTGGTAATGTGGTGGGGGGGCGAGATTATGTGTGTTAATGTGGTGAGGGGGTGGGATTATATGTGGTGATGGGGTGGGGGGTGGAGCTACTGTGCAGGGGGCGGTATTATGTGTGGTAATGTGGTGGGGGGCGGGATTATGTGTGGTAATGTGGTGGGGGGGCGGGATTATGTGTGGTAATGTGGTGAGGGGGCGGGATTGTGTGTGGTAATGTGATGGGGGGCGGGACTATGTGTGGTAATGTGGTGGGAGGGCAGGATTATGTGTGGTAATGTGGTGGGGGGGCGGGATTATGTGTGGTAATGTGGTGGGGGGGCGGGATTATGTGTGGTTATGTGGTGGGGGGCGGGATTATGTGTGGTAATGTGGTGGGAGGCGGGATTATGTGTGGTTCTGTGGTGGGGGGCGGGATTATGTGTGGTAATGTGGTGGGGGGCGGGATTATATGTGGTAATGTGGTGGGGGGGCGAGATTATGTGTGGTAATGTGGTGGGGGGTGAGATTATGTGTGTTAATGTGGTGGGGGCGGGATTATGTGTGGTAATGTGGTGAGGGGGTGGGATTATATGTGGTGATGGGGTGGGGGGTGGAGCTACTGTGCAGGGGGCGGTATTATGTGTGGTAATGTGGTGGGGGGCGGGATTATGTGTGGTAATGTGTGGGGGGTGGGATTATGTGTGGTAATGTGGTGGGGGGCGGTATTATGTGTGGTTATGTTGTGGGGGGCAGGATTATGTGTGGTAATGTGGTGGGGGGGCGGGATTATGTGTGGTAATGTGGTGGGGGGGCGGGATTATGTGTGGTAATGTGGTGGGGGGCAGGATTATGTGTGGTAATGTGGTGGGGGTGGGATTGTATGTGGTGATGTGTGGGGGCGGGATTAGCGAGTAATCACGATGCCTGTTATATATATAGATGCCACCAGGGGGCGCTGGTATGGGATATTATTGCTTTTTATTTTGGAAATTTTTACAGGAGAACGAGGGTCTTCAGTTGGATTGATCATACAATAAAGATAATAAAACCTGTGTCTTTCTTTCATTAAAAGACTTTACTCTTAATGTGAGTGTTTTTTTTAACCCTTTCAGACTAGTGGCTTAATAATGGACAGGTGTCTTATTGACACCTCTCCATTATTAATCAGGCTTAATGTCACCTTACAACAGTAAGGTGACATTTACCCCTTATTACCCCATATCCCACCGCTACAGGGGAGTGGGAAGAGAGTGGCCAAGTGCCAGAATAGGCGCATCTTACAGATGTGCCTTTTCTGGGGTGGCTGGGGGCAGATGTTTTTAGCCGGGGGGGGTCCTATAACCATGGTCCCTCTCTAGGCTATTAATATCTGCCCTCAATCACTGGCTTTCCCACTCTGGCGGAGAAAATTGCATGGGAGCCCACGCCAGTTTTTTTCCGTGATTTAACCCTTTATTTTAACACCTAGAGCTCCCAAATTTTGCACACACACTACTAACATTATTAATGAGGTATATGTAAAAATACGGGATATGAAATGGTTTACTGCATGTAAACCTTGTCTCATATCATGTCGGGTTTGATAAGTACTTAGCAAAAGGTGGCTATTAAATTGGTGGCTTTTATGCTATCTAGCTTTGTATTAAATATAAACATATATATGTATGTGTCAATGACATATATATATATATATATATATATATATATATATATATATATACACTCACCGGCCACTTTATTAGGTACACCTGTCCAACTTCTTGTTAACACTTAATTTCTAATCAGCCAATCACATGGCGGCAACTCAGTGCATTTAGGCATGTAGACATGGTCAAGACAATCTCCTGCAGTTCAAACCGAGCATCAGTATGGGGAAGAAAGGTGATTTGAGTGCCTTTGAACGTGGCATGGTTGTTGGTGCCAGAAGGGCTGGTCTGAGTATTTCAGAAACTGCTGATCTACTGGGATTTTCACGCACAACCATCTCTAGGGTTTACAGAGAATGGTCCGAAAAAGAAAAAAAATCCAGTGAGCGGCAGTTCTGTGGGCGGAAATGCCTTGTTGATGCCAGAGGTCAGAGGAGAATGGGCAGACTGGTTCGAGCTGATAGAAAGGCAACAGTGACTCAAATCGCCACCTGTTACAACCAAGGTAGGCCTAAGAGCATCTCTGAACGCACAGTGCGTCGAACTTTGAGGCAGATGGGCTACAGCAGCAGAAGACCACACCGGGTACCACTCCTTTCAGCTAAGAACAGGAAACTGAGGCTACAATTTGTACAAGCTCATCGAAATTGGACGGTAGAAGATTGGAAAAACGTTGCTTGGTCTGATGAGTCTCGATTTCTGCTGCGACATTCGGATGGTAGGGTCAGAATTTGGCGTAAACAACATGAAAGCATGGATCCATCCTGCCTTGTATGGAGCATCTTTGGGATGTGCAGCCGACAAATCTGCGGCAACTGTGTGATGCCATCATGTCAATATGGACCAAAATCTCTGAGGAATGCTTCCAGCACCTTGTTGAATCTATGCCACGAAGAATTGAGGCAGTTCTGAAGGCAAAAGGGGGTCCAACCCGTTACTAGCATGGTGTACCTAATAAAGTGGCCGGTGAGTGTATATATATAATGTACCTATTCTATGTGTAGACATTTATTCTACCTATTCTATTCTATTCTATTCTATTCTATTCTGTCAGTGTGATTTTATTGTACACCGCACTGAATTACCGGCTTTTCTATAGAACACCGGTACGTATTTCTAGCAAGGCAGACGTGTGGTCCATGTCCGTATTTTTCTCTCCCCTATAGACTTGCATTGGCATATTTTTGGAGGAATAAGCTGACAATCACAGCATGCTGCGATTTTCTCAGCCCGTTAAATACGGCCGAGAAATATACGGCTGATGGAAACTGCCCTATAGAAAAACGTTGGTCCGAGTGCAATGCGTTGTTTTTGCGCCTCTCACTCGTCCGTATTTTTCTCTAGTGTAACCCCGGCCATATAGAAATACTCTGTTGTGTACAGATGTATCTCTACGTACCGTTCGATCTTGTTATGATTACAAGGAAGCCAAATATGTACATGTTATTTTCTGATTTGTGATGTTGTTTTTAAAAAGTGCAGTAAAAATGACATGATTGTACTTGTCTTTTATTATTTTGTCATTTTTTAGGAAGAAGAAAAAAAATCTTCCTTGCATTTTCCCTCTGGAATACAGGGCTATAGAAATACTCTGTTGTGTACAGATGTATCTCTACGTACCGTTGTCATATGCATCTGGTGTTACTGCCTACAATAAAGGCACAAGTATACAAAATTCTGAACCTTTCAGCACTGGAGCCTTTGGTTCTTTGCTTTAGCTGTTACCTGCAATTATAGAGGTTGCAGGTTCAAGTCCTGGGGACGCTTCCATAAAATAAGAAAAAAACATGCTTGTAATTGTTTTTACTATTTGTTAGCAGTTTCAAAGGAATAAAATATGTGATTTTTTTCTTCACTTTTAGGCTATGTGCACACATTAAGGATTTAGATGCGGATCTAAATGGATTCGCATCAAATCCGCAGTATAGTGCACAAGCAGTGTTAGTCTATGTGAAATTGACATTTGTTGTGCACATGCTGCGGAAAAAAAAACGCGCGGAATCGCGGCTTTTTTTTCCCGCAGCATGTCAAGTTTTCTGCAGCGTGTCTTGTTGTGAATTCTGTTGTGGGTTCTGCTCTTGGGCTCCCTCCGGTGGTTATAAGTGGTAGTGCTGCTGTTTGTCCTTCACAGCAGTCATCAGGTGCGTCCACTTCGGACGGGGCTATTTAGTCTGGCCTCACCCTTTGGTGAGTGCCAGTTGTTCATTGTTTCTGGAGGATTCACATTCCTTCCTGGTCGCCCCTGCGTGCAGTTCATTTCTTCAAGATAAGTTCTGCTTGTTTTTCTGCCCACATGTTGTGGGCCTCATTGTTCAGTGCATTGCATGTTTTTTCTTGTCCAGCTTAATCTGTGTAAGGATTTATGCAGCCGAGCTGGAATCTCTGGAGAGGCAGATTTACCCTCCAAGTCTTTAGTTAGATTTGGAGTTTTTTTTGTATTATCTGTGGTGGACATTTCTTAGTATTTTTAATACTGACCGCATAGTTCTCTGTCCTATCTTTTCTATCTAGCTAGATTGGCCTCCTTTGCTAAATTCTGTTTTCAGCCTGTGTATGTTCCTTCCTCTCCTCTCACAGTCAATATTTGTGGGGGGCTGCCTATCCTTTGGGAATTTTCTCTGAGGCAAGATAGTTTTCCCTTTTCTATCTATAGGGTTAATTAGTCCTCTGGCTGTGACGAGGTGTCTAGGATTGGTAGGTACATCCCACGGCTACTTCTAGTTGCGGTGTTAAGTCCAGGGTCTGCGGTCAGTACAGTTACCACATTCTCCAGAGTACGTCTCATGCCGCTCTTAGGCCACCAGATCATAACAGTACAACTGGCCAACAATGAGTTAACCGCATCTCAAAAGAAGGGAAAGAAAGTGCTGAGCCATTTTTTTTTCTGTACTCTGTGGTGTTTTTTTTTCCATCTTTATCTCTGGGTGGCTCAAGAGTTAGGTGCTGATATGGATGTTCAGGGACTTGCTTCTCGTGTGGATCAACTTGCTGCTAGAGTACAGGGTATTTCTGATTATATCGTGCAGACTCCTGTTTTGGAGCCTAGAATTCCTACCCCTGATCTGTTTTTTGGGGACAGGTCCAAATTTCTGAGCTTTAAAAATAATTGTAAACTGTTTTTTGCTCTGAAGCCCCGTTCCTCTGGTGATCCCATCCAGCAGGTAAAAATTGTCATATCTCTGTTGCATGGCGACCCTCAGGATTGGGCATTTTCCCTGGAATCTGGGAATCCGGCCTTGCTTAATGTAGACACCTTTTTTCAGGCGCTTGGGTTATTGTATGATGAACCTAATTCTGTGGATCATGCTGAGAAAACCTTGTTGGCCCTGTGTCAGGGTCAAGAAACGGCAGAATCGTATTGCCAGAAATTTAGAAAATGGTCTGTGCTTACTAAATGGAATGAGGATGCTTTAGCGGCAATTTTCAGAAAGGGTCTTTCTGAATCTGTTAAAGATGTTATGGTGGGGTTCCCCACGCCTGCAGGTCTGAGTGATTCTATGTCTCTGGCCATTCAAATTGATCGGCGCTTGCGTGAGCGCAGAGTTGTGCACACTATGGCGTTGTCTTCCGAGCGGAGTCCTGAGCCTATGCAATGTGATAGGATTGTGTCTAGAGCTGAACGACAAGGATTCAGACGTCAGAATAGGTTGTGCTTTTACTGCGGCGATTCTGCTCATGTTATTTCTGATTGCCCTAAGCGTGCCAAGAGAATCGCTAATTCCGTTACCATCAGTACTGTACAACCTAAATTTCTGTTATCTGTGACCCTGATCTGCTCATTATCGTCATTTTCTGTCATGGCATTTGTGGATTCAGGCGCCGCTTTAAATTTAATGGACTTAGAATTTGCCAGATGTTGTGGTTTTCCCTTAGGCTAGGGTCACATTGCGTTATGTGACCGCGTTTAACGGACTACGTTACACCGCGGCATAACGCGGTGTTAACGTAGTCCGTTAACGCCGCCATAGCCTGTAATGGTGAGCGCGTCGCTAGCGCCCGCCCACATTGGGCGGGTGCTAGCGATGTCGCGTCATTTGAGTGACGGACCTCGGACGCTGCTTGCAGCGTCCGCGGCGCGCCCGAGGTCCGTTCCTCGCTAGTGCAGATCGGGGATCTGCGCTAGCGGGGACACCGAACGCGGACCCTAGGGAAGCATTGCGTTAGCGCAACCCGCTAGCGCTATGCGCTTAACGGATTGCCCTAACGCAATGTGACCCTAGCCTAACAGCCTTTGCAGAGTCCTATCCCTTTGAGGGGCATTGATGCTACACCATTGGCTAAAAATAAACCTCAGTTTTGGACACAGTTAACCATGTGCATGGCGCCAGCCCATCAGGAAGATTGTCGTTTCCTGGTGTTGCATAATTTGCATGATGCTATTGTGCTGGGGTTTCCATGGTTACAGGTACATAATCCGGTGTTGGATTGGAAATCTATGTCTGTGACTAGTTGGGGTTGTCAGGGGGTTCATGATGATGTTCCTCTGATGTCAATTTCCTCCTCCCCCTCTTCTGAAATTCCTGAGTTTCTGTCAGATTTCCAGGATGTTTTCGATGAGTCCAAGTCCAGTTCCCTTCCACCGCATAGGGACTGTGATTGTGCTATTGACTTGATTCCAGGCTGTAAGTTCCCTAAGGGCCGACTTTTCAACCTGTCTGTGCCTGAACATGCCGCCATGCGTAGTTATGTTAAGGAGTCTTTGGAGAAGGGGCATATTCGGCCATCTTCTTCTCCATTGGGAGCAGGGTTTTTTTTGTTGCCAAGAAGGATGGCTCCTTGAGACCCTGTATTGATTATCGCCTCTTGAATAAGATCACGGTCAAATTCCAATACCCTTTGCCTTTGCTTTCTGATTTGTTTGCCAGGATTAAGGGGGCTAGTTGGTTTACTAAGATTGACCTTCGAGGGGCATATAATCTTGTTCGTATTAAGCAGGGTGACGAATGGAAAACTGCGTTTAATACGCCCGAGGGCCATTTTGAATATCTTGTGATGCCATTTGGACTCTCTAATGCCCCATCTGTGTTTCAGTCCTTCATGCATGATATTTTTCGGAATTATCTTGACAAATTCATGATTGTATATTTGGATGATATTTTGATTTTTTCAGATGATTGGGAGTCTCATGTGAAACAAGTCAGGATGGTATTTCAGGTCCTTCGTGATAATGCCTTGTTTGTGAAGGGGTCTAAGTGCCTCTTTGAAGTACAGAAGGTTTCTTTTTTGGGCTTCATTTTTTCTCCATCATCTATAGAAATGGATCCGGTTAAGGTTCAGGCCATTCATGATTGGATCCAGCCCACATCCGTGAAGAGCCTTCAGAAATTTTTGGGCTTTGCTAATTTTTATCGCCGTTTCATTGCCAACTTCTCCAGTGTGGTTAAACCCCTGACCGATTTGACGAGGAAGGGCGCTGATGTAACAAATTGGTCCTCTGAGGCTGTTTCTGCCTTTCAGGAGCTTAAGCGCCGATTTACTTCTGCCCCTGTGTTGCGTCAGCCGGATGTTTCTCTTCCTTTTCAGGTTGAGGTTGACGCTTCTGAGATTGGGTCAGGGGCCGTTTTGTCTCAGAGGAATTCTGATGGTTCCTCGATGAAACCGTGTGCCTTTTTTTCTCGAAAGTTTTCGCCTGCGGAACGCAATTATGATGTCGGCAATCGTAAGTTGTTGGCTATGAAGTGGGCATTTGACGAGTGGCGTCATTGGCTTGAGGGGGCCAAGCACCGTATTGTGGTCTTGACCGATCATAAGAATCTGATTTACCTCGAGTCTGCCAAACGGCTGAATCCTAGACAGGCTCGATGGTCCCTGTTTTTCTCTCGTTTTGATTTTGTTGTCTCGTATCTTCCGGGTTCTAAGAATGTTAAGGCTGATGCCCTCTCTCTGAGTTTTTTGCCTGATTCCCCTGGGGTTCTTGAGCCGGTTGGTATTCTGAAGGAGGGGGTGATTCTTTCCGCTATCTCCCCTGATTTGCGACGGGCTCTTCAGGAGTTTCAGGCTGATAAACCTGATCGCTGTCCAGCAGGGAAACTGTTTGTTCCTGGCAGATGGACTAGTAAAGTGATTTCTGAGGTTCACTGTTCTGTGTTGGCTGGCCATCCTGGGATTTTTGGTACCAGAGATTTGGTTAGTAGGTACTTTTGGTGGCCTTCTTTGTCACGGGATGTGCGTTCTTTTGTGCAGTCCTGTGGGACTTGTGCGAGGGCCAAACCTTGCTGCTCCCGCGCCACTGGGTTGCTTTTGCCTTTGCCGGTCCCTGAGAGGCCTTGGACGCATATTTCTATGGATATTATTTCGGATCTTCCTGTTTCCCAGAGGATGTCTGTTATCTGGGTGGTCTGTGACCGGTTTTCTAAGATGATTCATTTGGTACCTTTGCCTAAATTGCCTTCCTCTTCTGAGTTGGTTCCGTTGTTTTTTCAGCATGTGGTTCGTTTGCATGGCATTCCGGAGAATATTGTGTCCGATAGGGGTTCCCAGTTTGTTTCTAGGTTTTGGCGGTCCTTTTGTGCTAAGCTGGGCATTGATTTGTCTTTTTCTTCCGCATTTCATCCTCAGACAAACGGTCAAACCGAGCGAACTAACCAGACTTTAGAGACTTATTTGAGATGCTTTGTGTCTGCCGATCAGGATGATTGGGTGGCTTTCTTGCCATTGGCCGAGTTTGCCCTTAATAATCGGGCTAGTTCTGCTACCTTGGTTTCACCCTTCTTTTGTAATTCTGGGTTTCATCCTCGTTTTTCTTCAGGGCAGGTTGAGTCTTCTGATTGTCCTGGGGTGGACTCTGTGGTTGACAGGTTGCAGCAAATTTGGGCTCATGTTGTGGACAATTTGGTGTTGTCTCAGGAGGAGGCTCAGCGTTTTGCCAACCGTCGTCGGCGTGTGGGTTCCCGGCTTCGGGTTGGGGATTTGGTCTGGTTGTCTTCCCGTCATGTTCCTATGAAGGTTTCTTCCCCGAAGTTCAAGCCTCGGTTTATTGGTCCTTATAGGATTTCTGAGATTATCAATCCAGTGTCTTTTCGTTTGGCCCTTCCAGCCTCTTTTTCCATCCATAATGTTTTTCATAGATCTTTGTTGCGGAAATATGTGGTGCCCGTGGTTCCCTCTGTTGATCCTCCTGCCCCGGTGTTGATTGATGGGGAGTTGGAGTATGTGGTGGAGAAGATCTTGGATTCTCATTTTTCAAGAAAGAGGCTTCAGTATCTTGTCAAGTGGAAGGGTTATGGCCAGGAGGATAATTCTTGGGTTGTTGCCTTCGATGTTCATGCTGGCGATTTGGTTCGTGCCTTCCATTTGGGTCATCCTGATCGGCCTGGGGGCTCTGGTGAGGGTTCGGTGACCCCTCCTCAAGGGGGGGTACTGTTGTGAATTCTGTTGTGGGTTCTGCTCTTGGGATCCCTCCGGTGGTTATAAGTGGTAGTGCTGCTGTTTGTCCTTCACAGCAGTCATCAGGTGCGTCCACTTCGGACGGGGCTACTTAGTCTGGCCTCACCCTTTGGTGAGTGCCAGTTGTTCATTGTTTCTGGAGGATTCACATTCCTTCCTGGTCGCCCCTGCTTGCAGTTCATTTCTTCAAGATACGTTCTGCTTGTTTTTCTGCCCACATGTTGTTGGCCTCATTGTTCAGTGCATTGCATGTTTTTTCTTGTCCAGCTTAATTTGTGTAAGGATTTATGCAGCCGAGCTGGAATCCCTGGAGAGGCAGATTTACCCTCCAAGTCTTTAGTTAGATTTGGAGTTTTTTTTGTATTATCTGTGGTGGACATTTCTTAGTATTTTTAATACTGACCGCATAGTTCTCTGTCCTATCTTTTCTATCTAGCTAGATTGGCCTCCTTTGCTAAATTCTGTTTTCAGCCTGTGTATGTTCCTTCCTCTCCTCTCACAGTCAATATTTGTGGGGGGCTGCCTATCCTTTGGGAATTTTCTCTGAGGCAAGATAGTTTTCCCTTTTCTATCTATAGGGTTAATTAGTCCTCCGGCTGTGACGAGGTGTGTAGGATTGGTAGGTACATCCCACGGCTACTTCTAGTTGCGGTGTTAAGTCCAGGGTCTGCTGTCAGTACAGTTATCACATTCTCCAGAGTACGTCTCATGCCGCTTTTAGGCCACCAGATCATAACAGTTTCTGCACCCATTGACTTCCATTGAGTCAGGCACATCTGCAGCAAACTGTAAAAAAGGTCTGTGGTTTAGCTGCGGATGAAACACTGCAGATCGGGAGGAGGGAGTGTGTGGGCGGAGCTATGTGCATGTTTGTGTGTGTGCCAGTGTCTGCATGAATCTGTCTGTGTGCGGGTGTGTGTGTCCCTGTGTGTGTGCATGTTTCCCTGTGTGTGTGCACGGTCTGTGTAGGCAGCCATTGTCTGATGGAATTACTGCTCCCATCCGGCAATGAATGCTCACAGTGACAGCATTGCCGATGATGGGAAAGTTGTCCCATCAGACAAACCAACCTATACTTACCTTTCCGCCGTAGTCCAGTTAATAACGAGTGTCCCATGACGATCTCCGTGTAGAACAGTGACATCGGGCGATGTCTGTGCTCTACAGTGCCTCCGCGATGAACTGATAGCGGGGGTAATCCTCCGTGATGTATATCCCTCCACCGCTGCTGGTAGAAAGGTCACTTAAGTTCATTTTCGCGCCGGCAAAGCTGTGTGAGAAAATTCACACGCATCATTGCCATAAAGCGAGAGAATGAACTCAGGTAACCTCTTCAGCAATGCACTGCAGGAGTCATTATCTCCTGTCAGTGCATCATGGGAGGCCTATAGAGCAGTGACATTTCCTGATGTCACTGTTCTATAGGGTAGATCATCGTGGGGCACTCGTTATTAATTGGACTTTGTCGGACAGGAAGTATACGGTTGGTTTATTATTTTTTATTTTTTGCAGGTGATTGATGGCTTCGGGAAATTAGGTTGTAAGTATTGTGAAATTTAGAATATTAAAATACTTTTTTCTGGCTGTGTCTGTTTTTTAACTCTTTCACTGCTATAGGATTAGTAATGGATAGGTGTCTTATTGATGCCTCTCCATTACTAACCGGGCTTGATGTCACTTTACAATACAAAGGTGACATGATCCCCTTATAACTCCATATGCCACCGCTACAGGGCAGTGGGAAGAGAGAGGCTAAGTGCCAGAATTGGCGCATCTACAGATTCGCCATTTCTGGGGCAGCTGGGAGCTGGTATTTGTAGCCAGGGGGCAATATCCATGGCCCCTTGCTAGGCTATGAATATCAGCCTGCAGCTCTCTGCATAGCCTTTCTGGTTATAAATTATAGGGGACCCCATGTCATTTTTTGGGGGGTCCCCCTATTTTAATAGCCAGTAAATGCTAAATATACAGCTGCAGGCTGATATTCATAGCCTGGGAAGCTTCACAGGTATTAACCCCTTCCCAGGCTACAAATATTGGCCCCCAGTCACTGGCTGTCCCACTCTGGATTTGAAAATTGCACGGGAGCAAAATTAAACAGATATTGCTTTTAAGGCTGGGGTCATACTTGCGAGAAACTCACAAGAGTCTCGCTCCTCAATACCCGGCAATGCCACAGGCACTTGGGACCGGAGTGTGCGGCTGCATGTATTTCTATGTAGCTAAACTCTCCAGACCCATCAGGATTGCTTCACGTTTTGCTAGTAAATTTACATGGCAAAAATGCACCAAATCTGCAACGTGTGCACAAGCCCTTATGGAAGAGTGGACAGAAAAAAGCCTTTACTTACACACAGAAATTGTAAGGCTCATGTTGAGTTTGCCAAAAGACATGTGGGTGACTCCCCAAATGTATGGAGGAAGGTGCTGGGGTCAGATGAAACCAATACTGAACTTTTTGACCACCAAGGTAAATGCTATGTCTGGCATCAAACCAACACAACTTATCACCCCAAGAACATAATCATGTTTTTGAGCAGCAGGGACAGGGAAAATGGTCAAGTTGAGGGTAAAATGGATGGTGCAAAATACTGGGATATCCTTGAGCAAAACCTGTTTCAGTCAGTCAGTGATTTGAGACTGGGATGGAGGTTCACTTTCCAACAAGACAATGACCCAAAGCATACTGCTAAAGCAACATTCAAGTGGTTTAAGGAGAACCGTGTAAATGTTTTAGAGTGGCCTAGTCAAAGCCCAGACCTTAATTCAATTGAGAATGTGTGGTCAGACTTCACCGGAGGAAACCATCTAACTTGAAGGAACTGGAGCAGTTTTTCCTTGAGAAATGGGCAAAAATCCCAGTGGCAAGATGTGGAAAGCTCATAGAGACTTATCCAAAGCGATTTGCAGCTGTAATTGCCACAAAAGGAGGAGGCTCTACAAAGTACTGACTTTAGAGAGGTGAACAGTTATGCACACTGTAGTTTTCAGTTATTTTGTCCTATTTGTTGTTTGCTTCAATAAAAAGAAAACCAAATATTCGCTGTTGTATGCATGTCTGTTGCATAAACTGATGCAAACCCTGAAAAAACAGTGAAATACCAAGTTGAGAGGAGGCAGTGAATACTTTTGCAAGCCAATGTTGGACTCATGAATATGGAGGACTAAATGGAGGCAGGTTTACTAGTCCTCTAGTGATAGTCTCCTACTGATTTTATCAAAACTAGGGCAATCTATTGACAGGTTCCCTTTAAGAAGCTGTAATTGACTTCTGCGCCTATAAAAAGGGCTGAGTTTCACTGTGTTCTTCAGTCTGCTCCATTCCAGCTATGCTTAAGTGCTTTTTTCATCCATTATGGGAATATTTTTTTTTTTGACCAAGGGCACCCCATCCTCCATCAACTTAGTGTCTCCCAGCAGCTGGCTCAGAGTCACCATATTAATACTGAGGACAGAGAAGACCCCTGACCCACATAGCACAGAATGGACCAGAACTGTCAAGCTCCAGTGATCCCACAGCCCAAGCCTCCCATAGTAGCTAGGATTACAGGTGTGCGCCACAGCACCCAGCAGAGATGTGAGCATTACTAACCTATAGAAGAGTCAGGGTCTGATAAGTGCAGAGCTACAAAATAGTCATTATATCTGGGTCATGTGTCAGAGCTATAAGCTTTTCTGAATAATTGCTTCTTTCAGTCTTGAAATTTTATTTCCAGGAAATACTAAGAAAAAAAACCCATGTATTAAATATGAGCTCATCCTGACCATAGATGGTTCCTCAGTTCTTTTCAGTAAAATATATGATTCCATTGCATCAGATTCGCAGGAAGCTTTTTTAATTTTTTTTTAATATTACTGATTTTATGAAGCTGCAATTTACTCTAAAATTATATGATTTTTTTTTACTAATATTAGAGGAAAACTATTGACCCGGTCTCCTACAAAAAGTCTGGATTTCACTATATTACTCTGTCTGCTCCATCATGGATATTCACAGGTAATATCTCTCTACTGGACAGCACAGAGACTTTCACACACGCTGTGGATTTTGCTGCGGATCTGCAGCGGATTGGCCGCTGCGGATTCGCAGCAGCTTTCCATGCGTTTACAGTACCATGTAAACCTATGGAAAACAAAATCCGCAGTGCACATGCTGCGGAAAAAAACACACGGAAACGCTGCGTTGTTTATTCCACAGCATGTCAATTCTTTGTGCGGATTCCGCAGTGGTTTACACCTGCTCCATAATAGGAATCCACAGGTGTAAACCTGCAGGTGGAATCCGCACAAAAACCGTGGTAATTCCGCAGTAAATCCACAGGTAATCCGCAGTGTGGTTTACCTGCGGATTTTCAAAAACAGGTGCGGAAAAATCCGCAGAGGTCCCACCTACTTGTGCACATACCCTTACTATATGGCGTTCCTGCTCGGCTTTGATGAGTAAGGGATGTTGGGGTCTTTAAGGCCGTGTTCACATGTAGTGTAAATACTGTGTTTTGTTTTCTCCGCCAAACTACTCAATAAGGGTATGTTTCCACGGTCAGGAAACGCTGCTTGTTTGACGCTGCGCAGAGCTGCAGCGTCAAACAAGCAGCGTCCAGATGTTCCAGCATAGTGGAGGGGATTTTATGAAATCCCGTCTCCACTATGCGTAGAAACCCGCACGCGGTGGCCCTGCGACTCCGGACATGCTGCGCGTCTTTTCAGATCGCAGCATGTCCGTACGCCTTGCGGGGACGCAGCGTCCCCGCAAGGCATATCACAGGGCCCTATGGGACAGAGCGATCATCCCGGATGTGAAGAGTTAACACATCCGGCATGATCGCGTCCCAGAAAGGGGGCGGGGCTTAGATACCGCCGGCCATCCTGAACGTGGAGACATAGCCTTACAATCTTCTCTGGATGTTGCATTTTTGCAGCATTTTTTAGGCCTTTTCCGCATTATTTGATGCGATGTTGGTGCAGATATGAAGCCGCGTTTTTAAGAGTATTTTTATGGTACAGAAAAGCTTTGATTCTGAACTTAAAAAGCAACTGCAGATTTTTACAGGGACAGTTAAATGCAGCAGAATTTCTGTGCAAAAAAAAAAACAGTAGAAAAAACCTCTAGAATTGAGAGTCCTCAGTGGTTGACCTTTTAATGGCTAACTGAAAAGATGGTAACAAATTGCAAGCTTTCGAGACTACACAGGTCTCTTCATCAGGCAAAGACTAAAAGAAATTCTGAAGAATTACATATTTATGCATAGCACAGAAAAAAAAAAAAAAGGAAAAAAACATGGATAAGATAGGTGACATGAAGCAGAATTACCATGAGTGATAAACAGTTATGTCCATAAATATTGGGCCAGTTCTTAGATAAGGAATTTTTTATTGTCCTCTGATTTGGGTTGGTTCTGTTGTGATGACCCAACATGGTCTGAGGAGCAAGTTCCTTAGTTGATGTTGAATGAATGTGTCGCATGGATTTATGTCTTTTTACATCAACTAAGGAACTTCCCCCTCAGACTATGAGGGGTCATCACAACAGAGACCCCAATCAGAGGACAATAAAACATTCCCTATCTAAGAACTGGCCCAATATTTATGGACATAACTGTTTATCACTCATGGTAATTCTGCTTCATGCCACCTGTCTTATCCATGGTTTTTTTTTTGTTTTTTTTTCTGTGCTATGTTGTGCATAAATATGTGATTCTTCAGAATTTCTTTTAGTCTAAGCCTGATGAAGAGACCTGTGTAGTCTCGAAAGCTTGCAATTTGTTACCATCTTTTCAGTTAGCCATTAAAAGGTATCAACCACTGAGGACTCTCAATTCTAAATATTTTTAGTTGATGTAAAAAGACATAAATCCATGTGACACACTCATTCCTGCAGTGAGACTGTCAAAGGTTGTCATCAGTTTATATTCCCAGACTCTTCTGTCTCTCTTAGATTTGAAGCTACCTTTTAACACAAGTAATTTCATGTCCATAATGTTATGATTCGGGAGACAAAAATGTATTGACACAGGTAGATCCATTCTTTTTTCTCTTATTGTGTGGCGGTGAGAATTCATTCTTGTTCTCAGTTTCTGCCCTGTCTCCCCCACATACAGACCCCCAGTTGGACATTTAGTACAAATGATTAGGTACACCACATTAGAAGTGTCGCAGCTGAAAGTTCCTGGTATCTTGTAGTCCTGATGTGAGTTGGGGATCTTTATCTTGTCCGTGGTCATTATAAATGGACAGGTTTTACATTTTTTCTGATTGCAAGGAAAGGTACCTGCAGCTGTTGGAGAGGACAGGGAGCTCTTGACAATGATGCTTCTTAGATTTGGGGGCTGCCTAAAACACAATAGTGGGGGGTCTGGAAAAATGGATTGTAATCCAACATCTTTTTGTAGTAAAGGTTGTAATTTCCGTGCAGCTCCCCTTAGCACCTCCAGATTTGGATTGTAGGTAACTACTATAGGTACCCGGTTATTTTCTTCTTTAGCTTTGTAATGTAGCAGGTGACTCCTTGATATTCTGGTGGCTCTTGTAATCTGGTTTTCAATTGTTCTTGGATGGTAGCCCTGATTCAAAAAGGTCTTTCTGAGGCGACCAACATTAACATTATGGACATGAAATTACTTGTGTTAAAAGGTAGCTTCAAATCTAAGAGAGACAGAAGAGTCTGGGAATATAAACTGATGACGACCTTTGACAGTCTCACTGCAGGAATGAATGTGTCACATGGATTTATGTCTTTTTACATCAACTAAGGAACTTGCCCCTCTGACCATGTGGGGTCATAACAACAGAACCAACCCCAATCAGAGGACAATAAAACAATCCTTATCTAAGAACTGGCCCAATATTTATGGACATAACTGTTTATCACTCATGGTAATTCTGCTTCATGTCACCTATCTTATCCATGTTTTTTTCTTTTTTTTTCTGTGCTATGTTGTGCATAAGTATGTGATTCTTCAGAATTTCTTTTAGTCTTTGCCTGATGAAGAGACCTGAGTAGTCTCGAAAACTTGCAATTTGTTACCATCTTTTCAGTTAGCCATTAAAAGGTATCAACCACTGAGGACTCTCAATTCTAAATATTTTTCTATCTACTGGCTAACACGGTACCAAGATATATATCTTTCCTGTAGAAAAAACCTCAGCATTTATACTACATGTGAACACGACCTAAATGTCCAAGCAAAGTGGATGTGATTTAATGAAATCTCCGCCTTGGTGGACCCTACTGAACTGTGCGAATTTGGTGCTTTATTTCTCTATAGGCTTCTATGTGGAGCCACTTAAATAAAAAAAGAACCTAGACATGTTTGGTGTCTATGAACTCGTAATGACCTGGAGAATCATCATGGCAGGTCAGTTTTAGCATGTATTTAACATGGTAAAAAAAAAACAACAAGTTTGCAATTGCACTTTTTTTGCAATTTCACCGCACTTGGATTTTTTTCCTGTTTTCCAGTACATGATATTTTAAAACCAATCATGTCTTTCAAAAAATAAGCCCTCATATGGCCATATTCACTGAAAAATAAAAAAGCTATGGCTCTGGGAAGAAGGGGAGCCAAAAAGGAAAACGCAAAAATGGAAAATGACCAGGGGGTTAAGGGGTTAATAGAGAAAAACTTATTGCGCATTTTTTATGCCATTTATCACTGTGTTGTGTGGGTTGTTATGATTACAAGGAAGCCAAATATGTACATGTTATTTTCTGATTTGTGATGTTGTTTTTAAAAAGTGCAGTAAAAATGACATGATTGTACTTGTCTTTTATTATTTTGTCATTTTTTAGGAAGAAGAAAAAAAATCTTCCTTGCATTTTCCCTCTGGAATACAGGGCTATAGAAATACTCTGTTGTGTACAGATGTATCTCTACGTACCGTTGTCATATGCATCTGGTGTCACTGCCTACAATAAAGGCACAAGTATACAAAATTCTGAACCTTTCAGCACTGGAGCCTTTGGTTCATTGCTTTAGCTGTTACCTGCAATTATAGAGGTTGCCAGTTCAAGTCCTGGAGACGCTTACATGAAAAAAGAAAAGAACATGCTTGTAATTGTTTTTACTATTTGCAAGCAGTTTTATAGGAACAAAATATCTGATTTTTCTGTTCACCTTTAGAATAGCATCTGCTTCTGGGGTCTGCCAGCTATACCAATCAAGATAAGAGGTGAGAGTTGTTTATTTAATATATGAACAAAGATGCAGTCTTGCCCTGGGAGAAGGAGCTATGTAGCTGGCGAAAAGAGTGAGAGGAAGATGAGACAAATCCCGAACCTGCTGGGACAGTCCCCCAGAATTCAGATGCTATGCTTAAGGTGCTGCTATTTACAATCAAATTGTCTGCCATGTCCCCATATTGATGCAAGCCATAGAGATGACACCTTAACCACAGGGGACAAGAGCTCCCAAGGTGCAGTTATCCTATGTTGCAAGCTTCCACTGGTATGTTTAAGGGCAGTCTCACACGTCCAGATAATTCCGGTACCGGAAAAAATCGGTACCGGAGTTATCCGTGTCCGTGTGTCCGTGAGCTCACGTAGGCCATCCGTGTGGCACACGTGCGGCAGCCGTGTGCCGCCTGGGTACCACACGGACCGTGCAGGAGAGACCTGCAGTCCATGTGCCGTGCAGGAGACAGTGCTCCAGTAAGCGCTGTCCCCCCCACATGGTGCTGAAGCCGCGATTCATATCTTCTGTGCAGCAGCGTTTGCTGTAAAGAAGATATGAATAATCCATTTTTTTAGTGGTATTTCGTGTTTAAAATAAAGCTCCATGTCCCCACCGCCTGTGCCCCCCCCCCCCGCTGTTCTGAAAATACTCACCCGCCTCCCTCGCAGTGTCCTGTCCTGGCCGCAGCTTCTCCTGTATGCGGTCACATGGGGCCGCTCATTTACAGTAATGAATATGCGGCTCCACCCCTATGGGAGATGGAGCCGCATATTCATGACTGTAATCGGCGGCCCCACATGACCGCATACAGTAGAAGGTGCGGCCAGGACAGGAAGCAGCGACAGCCAACGAGGGAGCCGGGTGAGTATTTTCAGAACAGCGGGGGGGCGCACAGGGGGTGGGGACATGGAGCTTTATTTTAAACACGAAATACCACTAAAAAAATGGATTATTCATATCTTCTTTACAGCAAACGCTGCTGCACAGAAGATATGAATCGCGGCTTCAGCACCATGTGGGGGGGACAGCGCTTACTGGAGCGCTGTCTCCTGCACGGCACACGGACTGCACACGGAAAACATCCGTGTGCGGTACGTGTTTTACACGGACCCATTGACTTTAATGGGTCCGTGTAATACGTGCGCTCCCACGAACACTGACATGTCTCCGTGTTTGGCACACGGAGACACGGTCCGCAAAAAATCAATGACATCTGCACAGATGCATTGATTTCAATGTGTCTACGTGTGTCAGTGGCTCCGGTACGTGAGGAAACTGTCACCTCACGTACCGGAGCCACTGACGTGTGAAACCGGCCTAAAGGGAAGCTGACAGGTCCTTCATGCCCTCTAGCCAAAATTTGTATATTCCTTTCTAAATACCCTGCGTAAGGCCGGGTCACACCTAACGTATAAAAATACGGTCCGTTTTTTACGGCTGAGATACGCAGAAAAGTTCCTGAACAGTGATCCATATTCAATGCAAGGATGCAATTTTTTCTCCAAAAAATATCCGTGTGTCATCTGTATGGCATCTGTATGGCATCCGTACGGCGAGAAAATAGATTAGCAAAATGGGCATATAATGGATCCAATATTTGTGAAAACATATATACAGTCTATACATATATATATATATATATATATATATATATATATATATATATATATAAATGTCAGTAAGACACATATATACTGTATATATTTATATTTAATACAGGGCTAGATAGCATAAAAACCGGTAATTAAATTGCCGGCTTTTGCTAAGTCCTACCAAACCCAAACCCGATGAGATATGAGACATGGTTTACATACAGTAAACCATTTCATATGGAAACTTTTCTGAATATTTTCTCACGCTACAGTTCAAATAAGTTTATGCCACCAGGTGGCGCAGCTTCGGTGACAGCACCGCTAGTCACCGAAACTACGTTACCTTCATTTCATTCATTCCCCAGTACTTTACAGCCGGGATCGGCTGCATTAGCAGGCTCCTGGTTGTAACTGTATTTAACCCCTTCAGATGGATTTACAGAGTGGGACATGACTGTACGGCGAACAGGTATGGGATATTGTTGCTTTTTTATTTTGGAATTTTTTTTACAGTAGAACGAGGGTCTTCAGCTGGATTGAGCGTACAATAAAGATGATAAAACCTGTGTCTTTCTTTCTTTCTTTCTTCCTTTCTTTCTTTCTTTCTTTCTTTCTTTCTTTCTTTCTTTCTTTCTTTCTTTCTTTCACTTTATTCTTAATGTGTGTTTGTATTTTTAACCCTTTCCTACTATTGGATTAATAATGGGTAGGTGTCTTATTGACTCCTCTCCATTATTAACCAGGCTTAATTTCACCTTACATTAGCACGGTGACACTAACCGCTTATTACCCAATATCCCACCGCTACTTGGGAGTGCAAAGAGAGTGGCTAAGTGCCAGAATAGGCGCATCTTACAGATGTGCCTTTTCTGGGGTGGCTGGGGGCAGATGTTTTTAGCCAGGGGGGGGCCAATAACCATGGTCCCTCTCTAGGCTATTAATATCTGCCCTCAGGTACTGGTCTTCCCACTCTGGCGGAGAAAATTGCACGGGAGCCCACGCCACTTTTTTCCGTGATTTAACCATTTATTTTAACACCTAGATCTCCCAAATTTTGCACACACACACTACTAACAATATTAGTGAGGGATATGTAAAAATCTAAAGGATATGAAATGGTTTACTGTATGTAAACCATGTCTCATATCCTGTCGGGTTCGGTAAGGACTTAGCAAAAGCTGGCAATTGAATAATTGAATTACCGGCTTTTATGCTATCTAGCCCTGTATTAAATATATATATATACCTATTCTATGTGTACAGATTTATTTTATCTATTCTATTCTGTCAGTGTGACTTTACTGTACACCGCACTGAATTGCCGGCTTTTCTATAGAACACCGGTGCATATTTCTCGCAAGGCAGATGTGTGGTCCATGTGTAGTCCGTATTTTTCTCGCCCCCATAGACTTGCATTGGCGTATTTTTGGAGGAATAAGCTGACAATCACAGCATGCTAGGATTTTCTCAGCCCGTTAAATATGGCTGAGAAATATACGGCTGATGGAAGCCCCATAGAGAAACATTGGTCCGAGTGCAATGCGTTGTTTTTGCGCCTCTCACTTGTCCGTATTTCTCTCTAGTGTGACCCTGGCCTAACAAGCCTTTCGTACTGTTTGACACATAAACATGTTTAAAAAAAAGTCTTTTGAAAGTCCTTTTTTAACTATTCTATGGTGCATTTGTTTCTTAGTCATTACACTCAGCATATTATCACGCTCCTGTGGGCGTGATAACATGATTTGCAAAACTCAGCGTCATTGGCATGCGTGCAACTTTCTTTCCAAATGTCATTGCACTTCTGAAGCTGGGTGTATGACTTTTGGCTTCAGAGGTGCTCTGCGCATGTCCAGAAGCTAAGAAGATGACCCAAGACCACGAAGGACCCAAGACTAGCCGCCGAAACAGTGATCTCTCAGCATTGCTGTTTCCACAGCCCCACTCTACCACCACTGATTTCTATATTATGGGCCGGACTGGGACTAAGATTCAGCTCTCAGGGTCAGAATTAGGCATTCAGGACCTGAAATTACGTCACGGCTTGCTGTGATTGGTCGCGTCGCGGTCACATGGGCAGCACGCAACCAATCACAAGCCGTGACGTAATTTTAAAATGCGCGCGTTTCCTGCCTCCCGTGACGTCACGGCTTGTGATTGGTCGTGTCGCCCATGTGACCGCGACGCGACCAATCACAAGCCGTAACGTAATTTTCAAATTCTGAATGCCTAGAATTAGGCATTCAGGACCTGAAAATTACGTCACGGCTTGCTGTGATTGGTCGCGTCGCGGCCACATGGGCGGCACGCGACCAATCGCAAGCCGTGACGTCACAGAAGGCAGTAAACGCGCGCATTTTAAGCAAAGAACGCTGCCGGTTCCCTCGGTAAGGTCCAGGCTGCGTCGGAGAGGTGAGTATAGCAATATTTTTTATTTTAATTCTTTCTTTTATACATTAATATGGATCCCAGGGCCTGAAGGAGAGTTTCCTCTCCTTCAGACCCTGGGAACCATCAGGGATACCGTCCGATACTTGAGTCCCATTGACTTGTATTGGTATCGGGTATCGGTATCGGATTAGATCCGATACTTTGCCGGTATCGGCTGATACTTTCCGATACCGATACTTTCAAGTATCGGACGGTATCGCTCAACACTATTCACCAATGGTGAGAGGAGAAATTGGACCCCAAAAGTCATTGTACAATTTGTTAGGTGTCGAGTTCCCACCACTGCACAGGGGGAATCACAAACCACGCCCACTGCAGTCTCCCATTCTCCTCCAGCTGCAGTGGAACCTGCTCAGCAGAGACGCCGATCCCAGAGTCTGGCTCAAGCTGATACTGGGCGCTTAGGTACTGCTACCTTTCCAGGCTCTGCCTTTGTAGCCTGCACTGTTCAGCAGCGAGCAGGCGTTTCAGGGACTAAGTCCTGCTTTTCCCACACAGAGCATGCCCACGGGACGACCAGGTGGACCCGTTGAAGTGCTATTTAGCACGAAACGATCGTCGTCCTTGGCTGATCTTATCCCTCCCTGCTCTTGATTTTTTATTATGTCCCAATAAAGTGATGTAAAGCTCCTTCAGGGTAAGTGCGCTCCTTTCTTCCATTTTCAGTGCTACAAAGGTTCCCCTACGCCCTGTTGACGAGCGCCGTTTCGCATTTAGCTTCCTCAGAAAAGGGGCGTGGGTCATTTGGGTGAATGTTGGAGGTGTTTTTATAGTGTGCACAATTGGGCTAGGTGCGGAGGAGGGGTCCCTGAATGAGCTCTGAATCTGCGCACGCATGCAAGACCGTCCCACCTTACCAATGGGACTTCCGGAGCAGCGCATCGTGACACGCAGTGGAACGCATTGCGGTCACGTATGTCAGCGCCTCCGGAAGTCAGAGGAGGCATACGGAACCCGCGCGTGCGCAAAGAGCTCAATGAAGGCTCAGGCGAAAGACCGGCGCATGCGCAATGAGATAGCAGTCTCAATGAATGAGGAAATATGAGAAGGATCATGCGCAGTGGTTGCCGATCGGAGGACAGAACTGAAAACCAGACGCCTGCGTAGTGAGGTCTCAATCTGAAATAAAGGGGATAGGTGAGAGGAATCAATCATCTACTTGTGAGAGCCAGGCATGCGTAGTGAGTGCATAAGCAGGCCAGGGGAATAAGCAGCGCCTGCGTAATGAAGAGGATGTGATAGTTTGTAGGGAAAGGGGGGTGCACAATAGTTGCACCTTAACGTGGACAATAAAAGGTTTGCATAAGAATTACTTAGTGGAGCGTGGTAAAAGAAGGGAGGGAATGAAGGGATCTAGCCTTAGCATATTAAAACACCAATGGAATCAACCTTCACACCAAGGCAAAGAATAAAATAAATAATCTTTATTCAAATATGACACATATACATATTAAAATCAATTGTTGGCGGGTGAGATACTCAAGACACAGGACAAAGGTGGGTAGCCCAGAGCAGAAAACTCCATAAGTAATAAATAATGCAGGTAAAAATGAGCCAAATAAGTGCCAATGTGCAATTACTCATATATAGCACGCATTACAGCATTAGATAGTAGCATAAATAATATTACTACTACTTAAGGGCAAAATAAGCCACTAAGGTGCCAGTGTGCAAGTGCAAACAAGTCATATATAACACATACGATAAAGGCAAGCAATAGTATATATATATTTACCAACAGGAGCGCTCCTGGGGACCCACCACACCCGACGCGCGTTTCGCACCGAAATGCTTCGTCTGGGGGTGCACCCCCATACATACTTTATCGTATGTGTTATATATGACTTGTTTGCACTTGCACACTGGCACCTTAGTGGCTTATTTTGCCCTTAAGTAGTAGTAATATTATTTATGCTACTATCTAATGCTGTAATGCGTGCTATATATGAGTAATTGCACATTGGCACTTATTTGGCTCATTTTTACCTGCATTATTTATTACTTATGGAGTTTTCTGCTCTGGGCTACCCACCTTTGTCCTGTGTCTTGAGTATCTCACCCGCCAACAATTGATTTTAATATGTATATGTGTCATATTTGAATAAAGATTATTTATTTTATTCTTTGCCTTGGTGTGAAGGTTGATTCCATTGGTGTTTTGCATGCTTCCTTCATGGCAGTTTACTAGGGATATTTATAGGAGTTGGCCTTAGCATATTAAGTTAAAAATATATGACAGGATGGCAGAGAAGGACTGAGCAGTGGGAGGGGGGGGGAGGGGGGGAGAGAGGGAAAGGGGGGCGCAAAGGTGAATTAATATATGTGTTTAGTGGCCACTAGGTGGAGGGGCAATGATGTGAGGCAAAAAGGTATAAATTGAAGGATAATTACCACAGAAAGATACATACATACTAGTTAGACGTGATGATTATGCCTACAAATGTGAAGTGTGCTATGCATGGTATATAATAAGGAATAAAAAATACCTAAAATGATACATACAGGAACAGTAGTAAGTAGAAGTACTAATGTCCCAAATAAAATAAATGTGCTATAAGTGCACGTTAAAATACTTAAAAGGAAGTATACATATGTTACGAAATATATATAAGTGAAGAGTTGGCACTTAGAGAATCGTTTTAAAATGTGATAAATATGCCTGCAGTGGGAGGTTAGCGTAAGGAGAAGGGATATTGGAAACAGTAACTAGTATAATAGATGTGCATTGAGACAGAGTTCATCACCCGTCCCATCCGCAAAAATCTCATCTATATTCTTACCATCACCCCACCACCCATCCTCTGTAATGTCCATTTAGCAATGTTAGAAATGGGTATTTTTACTGTCCATTCTTTTTTCCTTTCTTTCTTTCCCTTAAGGATGACAGAGATCCCTGAATCTCTGGAAGAGGGCATCTTCTTCAACGTAGTGCCGGGATGGTAAGTACAGAAAAACTTCAGGAATGACAAGAATCGTGGGTCCATGGGGGAAAATCCACCAGTTCAGAGAGACCATTAAGGCAGCATCACTGGGAACCACACGTCGCCCGCTAACTAGCACCAATTTGTAAATGGATCTATGATAAAATAAAAAATAGTTATTGAAACTGAATAAGGAAAAATAAATTTAAAATAAGTCTAAAAACACCTTAAAAACAAACAATCCAAGGAACAGTGAGCAGTTACAAAAAGGAATTAAAGCCAAAATTCTCATTAAGACCGCGTGGGGTGACCGTATCCAATCGATATATCCATTTACTTTCCAATTGAGCTAAGGATTTGGCCAGATCACCCCCACAGGTGCCTAGATTAATTTGATCGATTACTTTAAACAGGAAGCCTTTAGGATTACAGTTATGGTGGGTTTTGAAGTGGCGAGGTATTGTTTTTAGAAGGGAAAGGTCATTAATTGTTTTTGCTTTCTCAATATCACGAATATCTTCCTGTACTCGAATTTTGACCTCTCGAGTTGTCAGTCCAATGTATATTAAATTGCATGTACATGTAGCATAGTAAATGACCCCTTGTGAAGATGTCTTATATCAAAGCTTCTGGAACCATCGGAATTAATGAAGGAATATGCCTTCCTCATGTTTAGACATGCTTTGCAGATTCCACAGGGGAAAAAAACATTTTGCAAAGGCTGAGTTGTAGATTTTGGAATTGGGTCATAATGGCTGTGTACTAGTAAATCTCGTAAGTTACGACTTCTTTTGGCTACCATAGAAGGAGAGGGAGGAAGAATTTTTCGTAATATGGGGTCGGTCATAAGGATATTCCAATGTTTGTAAAAAATCAATTTTATGTCATTCCAGTGATTGTTGTATGTGGAGATGTACCTCACTTGGTTATTGTTCCCTTGTGATTTTTTATTGGAGGAAGAATAAAGGAGTTTTTCCCTAGGGGTGTTTTTGGCCCTTCTATAGCCATTTTTTATGCTCCATTTACTATATCCAAGGTTTAAGAATCTTTTAGTGAGGTCAACTGCTTGGTCCTCAAAGTTGGAGTTTTCAGAGCAAATTCTCCTAGCCCTGAGAAATTGGCCTACAGGTATTCCTTTAATGGTGGCCGGTGGATGAGAAGAAGTGGCATGTAGCAGGGAGTTAGTGGCTGTAGGTTTTCTGTATAGATTAGTATTGATTATACCTCCGGCTGAGACGTTTATATTAACCCCTTAAGCCCCGAGGGTGGTTTGCACGTTAATGACCGGGCCAATTTTTACAATTCTGACCACTGTCCCTTTATGAGGCTATAACTCTGGAACGCTTTGACGGATCTTGGCGATTCTGACATTGTTTTCTCGTGACATTATGTACTTCATGATAGTGGTAAAATTTATTCTATATAACTTGCGTTTATTTGTGAAAAAAACGGAAATTTGGCGAAAATTTTGAAAATTTCGCAATTTTCCAACTTTGAATTTTTATGCCCTTAAATCACAGACATATGTCACACAAAATACTTAATAAGTAACATTTCCCACATGTCTACTTTACATCAGCACAATTTTGGAACCAAAATTTTTTTTGTGAGGGAGTTATAAGGGTTAAAATTTGACCAGAAATTTCTCATTTTTACAACACCATTTTTTTTTAGGGACCACATCTCATTTGAAGTCATTTTGAGGGGTCTATATGATAGAAAATACCCAAGTGTGACACCATTTTAAAAACTGCACCCCTCAAGGTGCTCAAAACCACATTCAAGAAGTTTATTAACCCTTCAGGTGTTTCACATGAATTTTTGGAATGTTTAAATAAAAATGAACATTTCACTTTTTTTCACCAACCTTTTTTAAACCATTGTTTGGGCGCATGGCAGAGCTTGGAAGGGAAGGAGCGCCATTTGACTTTTCAATGCAAAATTGACTGGAATTGAGATGGGACGCCATGTTGCGTTTGGAGAGCCCCTGATGTGCCTAAACACTGAAACCCCCTACAAGTGACACCATTTTGGAAAGTAGACCCCCTAAGGAACTTATCTAGATGTGTGTTGAGCACTTTGACCCACCAAGTGCTTCACAGAAGTTTATAATGCAGAGCCGTAAAAATAAAAAATCATATTTTTTCACAAAAATGATCTTTTCGCCCCCAATTTTTTATTTTCCCAAGGGTAAGAGAAGAAATTGGACCCCAAAAAATGTTGTGCAATTTGTCCTGAGTACGCTGATACTCCATATGTGGGTGTAAACCATTGTTTGGGCGCATGGCAGAGCTTGGAAGGGAAGGAGCGCCATTTGACTTTTCAATGCAAAATTGACTGGAATTGAGATGGGACGCCATGTTGCGTTTGGAGAGCCCCTGATGTGCCTAAACATTGAAACCCCCCACAAGTGACACCATTTTGGAAAGTAGACCCCCTAAGGAACTTATCTAGATGTATTTTGAGAGCTTTGAACCCCCAAGTGTTTCACTACAGATTATAACGCAGAGCCGTGAAAATAATTTTATTTTTTTTTTCTCAAAAATGATTTTTTAGCCCCCAGCTTTGTATTTTTACAAGGGTAACAGAATAAATTGGACCCCAAAATTTGTTTTCCAATTTGTCCTGAGTTCACTGATACCCCATATGTGGGGGGGAACCACTGTTTGGGCGCATGACAGAGCTCGGAAGGGAAGGAGCGCCATTTGGAATGCAGCCTTAAATGGATTGGTCTGCAGGCGTCACATTGCATTTGCAGAGCCCCTGATGTACCCAAACAGTACAAACCCCCCACAAGTGACCCCATATTGGAAACTAGACCTCCCAAGGAACTTATCTAGATGTGTTGTGAGAACTTTGAACCCCCAAGTGTTTCACTACAGTTTATAACGCAGAGCCGTGAAAATAAAACATCTTTTTTTTCCCACAAAAATGATTTTTAGCCCCCCAAATTTTTATTTTCCCAAGGATAACAAGAGAACTTGGACCCCAGAAGTTGTTGTTCAATTTGTCCCGAGTACGCTGATAACCCATATGTTGGGGTAAACCCCTTTTTGGGCGCACGGGAGAGCTCGGAAGGGAAGGAGCACTGTTTTACTTTTTCAACGCAGAATTGGCTGGAATTGAGATTGGACGCCATTTGGTCGCGTTTGGAGAGCCCCTGATGTGCCTGGACAGTGGAAACTCCCCAATTCTACCTGAAACCCTAACCCAAACACACCCCTAACCCTAATCCCAACGGTAACCCTAACCACACCCCTAGCCCTGACACACCCATAATTCTAATCCCAACCCTAATCCAAACCGTAAATGTAATCCAAACCCTAACCCTAACTTTAGCCCCAACCCTAACTTTAGCCCCAACCCTAACCCTAACTTTACCTCCAACCCTAGCCCTAACCCTAACCCTAACCCTACCCCTAACCCTAAACGTGACTGAAATACGTGGCACTGAAATACGTGGCACTGAAATACGTGGCACTTAAATACGTGGCACTTAAATACGTGGCACTTAAATACGTGGCACTGAAATACGTCATACGTGGCACTGAAATACGTGATACGTGGCACTTAAATACGTGGCACTGAAACACGTGGCACTGAGATACGTGATACGTGGCACTGAAATACGTGATACGTGGCACTGAAATACGTGGCACTGAAATACGTGGCACTGAAATACGTGGCACTGAAATACGTGGCACTGAAATACGTGCAACTGAAATACGTGCAACTGAAATACGTGGTACTTATATACGTGGCACTTAAATATGTGGCACTGAAATACGTGATACGTGGCACTGAAATACGTGATATGTGGCACTTAAATACGTGGCACTGAAACACGTGGCACTGAAATACGTGATACGTGGCACTGAAATACGTGGCACTGAAATACGTGGCACTGAAATACGTGGCACTTAAATACGTGGCACTATGACTCAGAAAATGTTCATTAAACGGTTAGGGGTGAGGTTAGGGGTAGAGTTAGGGTTAGGGTTTGGATCCCTTTATCACCTTGATGGTGGTGGGTGGCTTTTCAGTATGTTTTCTGTTTTTTTTTCGATAAAAACGCATGCGTTTTTAACGCAAACGCATGTGCTTAAAAACGCAAGAAAATACTGCAGGTTGTATTTCTGAAAATGAACGCATGCAGAAAAAAAACGCATGCGTTTGAAAACGTGACCAAACGCGTACAAAAAAACGCATGCGTTTTCAATGTTAAATATAGGGAAAAAACGCATGCGTTTTTTTGTGCAAAAAACGCTGCAGACAAAAACGCAAGTGTGAAACCAGCGACGCTTTTTATAGCAAAAAAGTTTTTGCGTCTCCACATTTTGAGACCTATAATTTTTCCACATTTTGCTCCACGGAGTCATGTGAGGTCTTGTTTTTTGCGGGACGAGCTGACGTTTTTACTGGTAACATTTTCGGACACGTGACCTTTTTGATCACTTTTTATTCCGATTTTTGTGAGACAGAATGACCAAAAACCTGCTATTCATGAATTTCTTTTGGGAGAGGCGTTTATACCATTCCACGTTTGGTAAAATTGATAAAGCAGTTTTATTCGTCGGGTCAGTACGATTACAGCGATACCTCATTTATATAATTTTTTTATGTTTTGGCGCTTTTATACGATAAAAACTATTTTATAGAAATTATTTTGGTATCGCTTTATTCTCAGGACTATAACTTTTTAATTTTTTTGCTGATGATGCTGTATGGCGGCTTGTTTTTTGCAGGACAAGATGACGTTTTCAGCGGTACCATGGTTATTTATATCAGTCTTTTTGATCGCGTGTTATTCCACTTTTTGTTCGGCGGTATGGTAATAAAGCGTTGTTTTTTGCCTCGTTTTTTTTTTTTTTTTTCTTACGGTGTTTACTGAAGGGGTTAACTAGTGGGGCAGTTTTATAGGTTGGGTCGTTACGGACGCGGCGATACTAAATATGTGTACTTTTATTGTTTTGTTTTTTTTATTTAGATAAAGAAATGTATTTATGGGAATAATATATATATATTTTTTTATTATTTATTTAGGAATTTTTTTTTTTTTTTTACATATGTGGAAAAATTTTTTTTTTACTTTTTTACTTTGTCCCAGGGGGGGACATCACAGATCGATGATCTGATAGTGTGCACAGCACTCTATCAGATCACCGATCTCACTGACAGGGCTGCAGGCTTACCAGCGTCTGCTCTGAGCAGACACTCGGTAAGCCACCTCCTTCCCTGCAGGACCCGGATGCCGTGGCCATCTTGGATCCGGGACCTGCAGGGAGGAAGGAGGTAGGATACCCTCGGAGCAACGCGATCACATTGCGTTGCTGTGGGGGTCTCAGGGAAGCCCGCAGGGAGCCCCCTCCCTGCGCGATGCTTCCCTATACCGCCGGTACACTGCGATCATGTTTGATCGCAGTGTGCCGGGGGTTAATGTGCCGGGGGCGGTCCGTGACCACTCCTGGCACATAGTGCCGGATGTCAGCTGCGATAGGCAGCTGACACCCGGCCGCGATCGGCCGCGCTCCCCCCGTGAGCGCGGCCGATCGCGTATGACGTACTATCCCGTCACCGGGAATTAAGTCCCAGGTCACCTTGACGGGATAGTACGTCATACGGGATTAAGGGGTTAAACAACTTGTGAAAGACATTCCGGTCGACAACCTGGATAAAATTATGACTGAAATCAATAAGGATGTGGACAAATGGGAAGAGGAGTTTTGTCAAAATAAAATTAAAACATTTCAGAGAGATATAAAAGACTATGATACCCATAAAATTTATCGGTTTCAAACCAAGAAATTAAATCCGCCTAACAGAGGTAAATCAAGTGACAAGAAAAAAGCAAAATCAACTCACCAGAGAAATCCCTCTGTGAGCTCGGCCATATCAACCTCTGATAATACCTCTCTGAGTGAGGGTGAAAATGCTACTGGCGAAACCTCGAGAAGACTGCCGAACATCTTCGCTAGATCTAAAGCCCTCCGTACGCAGGGAGACCAATTGAAGGTATTCAATCTGTCTAACCATAAGCTATCCTTGGCGGAGGTGAGCCTCCTGGAGAGAGGTTTGACTTTCTCGCCTACATGTCGGCTGGATACGTTCACCGCAGTGAAAGACCTACACCTCTTCTCCAGGAAGCTCATCCTCAAAAAACTTCACTACAAAAATGACATGAATGATACCTTCTCTACAGTGGAAGAAAGGGAAGCGCTAAGGAATCTGGAGGAACTCCTACAGGAAAATGCACCATCTCAGGTAAGTAACTTCCCACACCAACTATTCCACGAATCACATAAATTCCCCTGCTTAAATACATGCCCAGCCATAAAAGTTTTCACCAAAGTCCTCACTACAGAAATTGAAGCGTTAGCTCCAAAACCACTCTGGACATCTAACTTAAAAAAAGAGGAGAAACATGCCCCGATTAATTTACAATCTTTTAAAGATGTAGTCTTTAAGCCAGCGGACAAGGGGGGCAATTTAGTGATCTGGCCAGTCACTATGTATGAGAAGCAGGCATACAGATTGCTGAATGCCCCCCTATGTTATAAGAGATTGTCGTATATCCTCTCACCAAATATCAAACTGACCTCCTAGACATAATAGAAAATGCCTTTGAAAAAGGCATTGTCACTAAAAAAATGGTGGAATCAATTCAAAATCTCCATCCTAAACTTCCTACCCTGTACTTGATCCCTAAACTTCATAAAGATCCATTGGATCCGCCTGGAAGACCAATTATCTCTGGCAATGGTGGCTTATGTGAAATTGTTTCAGATTTTATTGACTTTTACTTAAAACCCCTAGTCTCCACTTCGCCATCCTACATTCAAGACACCACTTCGGCTCTTCAAAAACTCAATAACCTCTATTTGGAAGACCATATGCTCATGGTAACTGCAGACGTGGAGGCCCTGTATACCTCTTTTCGACATGAGGATGGCCTCAAGGCAGTAGCATGGTATCTTCAAACTAGCAGTTTGGACCCAGAATTGGTCAATCTAATTCTTACTCATAATACGCATAATATCTTCATTTTTAATAAACATATTTATTTACAAACACAGGGTACTGCCCTGGGGGCTTCCTGCGCCCCCTCATATGCTAACCTTTTTCTGGGGGCCTGGGAGAGAGAAATCTTCCAGGGGGATACTATTCCTGAAATACAGGGGGTACAGGGGTATACCTTTTTGCCTCACACCATTGCCCCTCCACCTAGTGGCCACTAAACACATATATTAATTCACCTTTGCGCCCCCCCTTTCCTGCTCTCCCCCCCTCCCCCCCTCCCACTGCTCAGTCCTTCTCTGCCATCCTGTCATGTATCCTTAACTTAATATGCTAAGGCTAGATCCCTTCATTCCCTCCCTTCTTTTACCACGCTCCACTAAGTAATTCTTATGCAAACCTTTTATTGTCCACGTTAAAGTTCAACTATTGTGCACCCCCCTTTCCCTACAAACTATCACATCCTCTTCATTACGCAGGCGCTGCTTATTCCCCTGGCCTGCTTATGCACTCACTACGCATGCGTGGCTCTCACAAGTAGATGATTGATTCCTCTCACCTATCCCCTTTATTTCAGATTGAGACCTCACTACGCAGGCGTCTAGTTTTCAGTTCTGACCTCCGATCGGCAACCACTGCGCATGATCCGTCTCATATTTCCTCATTCATTGAGACTTATCTGTTGTGAATTCTGCTCTTGGGTTCCCTCCGGTGGTTGTTGATAGTAATGCAGTTGTCCCTGGGTTGCAATCCTGGGCAGGTGTCCCTGCTGATTGCAGCTCTGACTGGGATATTTAGGTGTGCAAGATTCATTAGCCCTTGCCAGTTGTCCATTGTTCTTGGAGGTTTTGCATCTCTGTCTGGTTCCTTCTGCCCTGCTGCCAAATCAGCAAAGATAAGTGTCTGGTTTTGTTTCTACAGCACACATGCTGTGTGCTTTACAATTCAGTACTATTCAATGTTTTTTCTTGTCCAGCTTAGACTGTGTTTGGATATTTCAGTCAAGTTGGATTCTCAGGAGATGCAGATATACATTCCATGTCTTTAGTTAGATGGTGGAATTTTTGTATTATCTGCTGTGGATATTTTTAGGGTTTTAATACTGTCCGCTTAGTATTCTGTCCTATCCTTTCCTATTTATCTATCTTTTTGCTAAATCCTGATTTCTGCCTGCGTGTGTCTTTCCTCTAATACTCACAGTCAATATTTGTCGGGGGCTGCCTATACTTTGGGGTTCTGCTCTGAGGCAAGATAGAATTCCCATTTCCATCTATAGGGGTATTTAGTCCTCCGGCTGTGTCAAGGTGTCTAGGATGTGTTAGGTACACCCCACGGCTACTTCTAGTTGCGGTGACAGTTTAGGGTTTGCGGTCAGTATAGGTTCCACCTACTCCTGAGAAAGTCTCATGCGGCTCCAAGGTCACCGGATCATAACAGTACAACTGGCCAACAATGAGTTAAATGCATCTCAGAAGAAGGGAAGAAAGAGCCATTTTTTTTTCTGTAGCCTGCTTTGTCTTTTCTTCCCTCTTTTTCTCTGGGTGGCTGAGGAGTCTTGTGCTAGCATGGATGTTCAGGGATTAGCTTCTCGTGTAGACCAGCTTGCTGCTAGGGTACAGGGTATTTCTGATTATATTGTTCAGACTCCAGTTTTAGAGCCTAAGATTCCTACTCCTGATTTGTTTTTTGGGGACAGGTCCAAATTTTTGAGTTTTAAAAACAACTGTAAACTGTTTTTTGCTCTGAGACCTCGATCCTCTGGTGATTCCATTCAGCGGGTTAAAATTGTCATCTCCCTGCTGCGTGGTGATCCTCAGGATTGGGCATTTTCTGTTGTGGATTCTGTTTTTGGGCTCCCTCTGGTGGTTACAACTGGTACTGGGTGACTTTGGTGGGTTGCGGTCTCTGGTTTCCACCTGTCCATCAGAGGCTGGGTGTTTCCTATTTAACCTGGCTTTCCTGTCATTCCCTTGCCGGCTATCAATGTATCAGTGTGTCTCTGTTACCTTTGCTACCTGCTCCTAGGCCTTCAAGACAAGCTAAGTCTGGATTTCCCTGTTTCATGTTTGCTTTCATGTTTTTAGTCCAGCTTGCAGATATGTAATTCTCTGCTGCTGGTTGCTCTAGTGGGCTGAAATTACCACTCATGTACCATGAGTTGGCACATGAGTTCAAGTAATTTCAGGATGGTATTTTGAAGGGTTTTAAGCTGACCGCGCAGTTCACCTTTTGTATCCTCTGCTATCTAGCTTAAGCGGGCCTCATTTTGCTGAATCTGTTTTCATAACTACGTTTGTGCCTTCCTCTCATTTCACCGTCATTATATGTGGGGGGCTGCTATTTCTGTGGGAATATTTCTCTGGAGGCAAGATAGGTCTGTGATTCTTCTGATAGGGGTAGCTAGATCTCCGGCTGGCGCGAGACGTCTAGAGTCCCCCCAGGAACGTTCCCCGGCTGCTGTTAGTTGAGTGTTGAGGTTCAGGATCGCGGTCAGCTCAGGTTCCATCACCCTAGAGCTCGTCCTGTTTTTGCCCGTGTTATGTGTTTAATTCCCTGCCATTGGGAACATGACAGTATAGCCGGCCCACAAAGTGTTAATTGTTTGGGCTGAAGCAGGAGAAAAAGAAGTGTTGATGGGAAATTTTATTTATTTTTTTTCCCTCAGAGTTTTGCTGCCTAGCCCTTAATTGCTGTCTAGCTGCTTCTTACCTCCTCTTAACCCTTGAATGGCTCTGACCTTAGCTGTTTAACATGGATGTCCAGAGTTTGGCTTCCAGCCTGAATAATCTTGCTGCAAAAGTTCAAAACATACAGGATTTTGTTGTTCACACTCCTATGTCTGAACCTAGAATTCCTATTCCAGAGTTTTTTTCTGGAGATAGATCTACCTTCCTGAATTTCAGGAACAATTGCAAATTGTTTCTTTCTTTGAAATCTCGCTCCTCTGGAGACCCTGTTCAGCAAGTCAAGATTGTAATATCTTTCCTGCGGGGCGACCCTCAGAATTGGGCATTTGCATTGGCACCAGGGGATCCTGCATTACTCAGTGTGGATGCGTTTTTTTCTGGCACTGGGATTGCTCTATGAGGAACCTAACCTGGAGATTCAGGCTGAAAAGGCTTTATTAGCCCTCTCTCAGGGGCATGATGAAGCGGAAGTATATTGTCAAAAATTTCGGAATTGGTCGGTGCTTACTCAGTGGAATGAGTGCGCCCTGGCTGCAAACTTCAGAGATGGTCTTTCTGAGGCCATTAAGGCAATTATGATGTGGGTAATCGGGAGCTTTTGGCCATGAAGTGGGCATTTGAGGAGTGGCGTCATTGGCTTGAGGGTGCTAGACATCGTGTGGTGGTCTTGACTGATCACAAAAATCTGATTTACCTTGAGTCTGCCAGGCTTCTGAATCCTAGACAGGCTCGTTGGTCGTTGTTTTTTTCTCGTTTCAATTTTGTGGTTTCATACCTGCCAGGTTCAAAGAATGTGAAGGCAGATGCTCTTTCCAGGAGTTTTGTGCCTGACTCTCCTGGAGACTCTGGGCCTACTGGTATCCTTAGGGATGGGGTAATATTGTCCGCCGTCTCCCCAGACTTGCGACGTGCATTGCAGGAGTTTCAGGCGGATAAACCTGATCGTTGTCCACCAGAAAGACTGTTTGTTCCGGATGATTGGACCAGTAGAGTCATCTCCGAGGTCCATTCTTCTGTGTTGGCTGGTCATCCTGGAATATTTGGTACTAGAGACTTGGTGGCCAGGTCTTTTTGGTGGCCTTCCTTGTCAAGGGATGTGCGCACCTTTGTGCAGTCTTGTGAAGTGTGTGCTCGGGCTAAGCCTTGCTGTTCTCGGGCCAGTGGGTTGTTGTTATCCTTGCCTATCCCGAAGAGGCCTTGGACGCACATTTCCATGGATTTTATTTCAGATCTCCCTGTCTCACAGAAAATGTCCGTTATCTGGGTTGTGTGTGACCGCTTTTCTAAGATGGTTCATTTGGTACCCTTGCCTAAGTTGCCTTCCTCCTCTGAGTTGGTCCCTTTATTTTTTCAGAACGTGGTTCGTTTGCATGGGATTCCGGAGAATATCGTTTCTGACAGGGGATCCCAGTTTGTGTCTAGATTTTGGCGGACGTTTTGTGCTAAGATGGGCATTGATTTGTCTTTCTCGTCTGCATTCCATCCTCAGACGAATGGCCAGACGGAGCGAACTAATCAGACCTTGGAAACTTATTTAAGGTGTTTTGTTTCTGCTGATCAAGATGACTGGGTTGCCTTTTTGCCACTGGCCGAATTTGCCCTTAATAATCGGGCTAGTTCTGCTACTTTGGTTTCTCCTTTCTTTTGTAATTCGGGGTTTCATCCTCGTTTTTCCTCTGGTCAGGTGGAGCCTTCGGATTGTCCTGGAGTGGACGTGGTGGTGGCAAGGCTACATCAGATTTGGAATCAGGTGGTGGACAATTTGAAGTTGTCTCAGGAGAAGACTCAGCAGTTTGCTAATCGCCGTCGCCGCGTGGGTCCCCGACTTCTTGTTGGGGACTTGGTGTGGTTGTCTTCTCGTTTTGTCCCTATGAAGGTCTCTTCTCCTAAGTTCAAGCCTCGGTTCATCGGTCCTTATAAGATCTTGGAGATTCTTAACCCTGTATCTTTTCGTTTGGATCTCCCAGCATCGTTTGCTATTCATAATGTGTTCCATCGGTCGTTATTGCGGAGGTATGAGGTGCCCGTTGTTCCTTCGGTTGAGCCTCCTGCTCCGGTGCTGGTGGAGGGAGAATTGGAGTATGTTGTTGAGAAGATCTTGGATTCTCGTGTTTCCAGACGTAAACTCCAGTATTTGGTTAAGTGGAAGGGTTATGGTCAGGAGGATAATTCCTGGGTGGTCGCCTCTGATGTTCATGCGACTGATTTGGTCCGCGCCTTCCATAGAGCTCATCCTGATCGCCCTGGGGGTTCTCGTGAGGGTTCGGTGTCCCCTCCTCAAGGGGGGGGTACTGTTGTGGATTCTGTTTTTGGGCTCCCTCTGGTGGTTACAACTGGTACTGGGTGACTTTGGTGGGTTGCGGTCTCTGGTTTCCACCTGTCCATCAGAGGCTGGGTGTTTCCTATTTAACCTGGCTTTCCTGTCATTCCCTTGCCGGCTATCAATGTATCAGTGTGTCTCTGTTACCTTTGCTACCTGCTCCTAGGCCTTCAAGACAAGCTAAGTCTGGATTTCCCTGTTTCATGTTTGCTTTCATGTTTTTAGTCCAGCTTGCAGATATGTAATTCTCTGCTGCTGGTTGCTCTAGTGGGCTGAAATTACCACTCATGTACCATGAGTTGGCACATGAGTTCAAGTAATTTCAGGATGATATTTTGAAGGGTTTTAAGCTGACCGCGCAGTTCACCTTTTGTATCCTCTGCTATCTAGCTTAAGCGGGCCTCATTTTGCTGAATCTGTTTTCATAACTACGTTTGTGCCTTCCTCTCATTTCACCGTCATTATATGTGGGGGGCTGCTATTTCTGTGGGAATATTTCTCTGGAGGCAAGATAGGTCTGTGATTCTTCTGATAGGGGTAGCTAGATCTCCGGCTGGCGCGAGACGTCTAGAGTCCCCCCAGGAACGTTCCCCGGCTGCTGTTAGTTGAGTGTTGAGGTTCAGGATCGCGGTCAGCTCAGGTTCCATCACCCTAGAGCTCGTCCTGTTTTTGCCCGTGTTATGTGTTTAATTCCCTGCCATTGGGAACATGACAATTTTCCCTGGAATCTGGGAATCCGGCCTTGCTTAATGTAGACGCCTTTTTTCAGGCTTTAGGATTATTATATGATGAACCAAATTCTGTGGATCAAGCGGAGAAGACCTTGATGGTCCTGTCTCAGGGTCAAGAAGCGGCAGAATTGTATTGTCAGAAATTAAGAAAATGGTCTGTGTTGACTAAATGGAATGATGATGCTTTGGCGGCAATTTTCAGAAAGGGTCATTCTGAATCCGTTAAAGATGTTATGGTGGGGTTTCCCACGCCTTTCGGTCTGAGTGATTCTATGTCTCTGGCCATTCAGATTGATCTGCGTTTGCGGGAGCGCAGAACTGTGCGCGCTCTGGTGTTGTCCTCAGAGCAGATGCCTGAGTCAATGCAGTATGATAGGATTCTGTCTAGAACGGAACAACAGGGATTCAGACGTCAGAATAGGTTGTGTTTTTATTGTGGCGATGCTTCTCATGTCATTTCAGTCTGCCCTAGGCGTACAAAGAGGATCGCTAGTTCATTTACCATCAGTACTGTACAACCTAAATTTTTATTATCTGTGTCCTTGATCTGCTCATTATCATCATTTTCTGTCATGGCGTTTGTGGATTCAGGCGCCGCCTTGAACTTAATGGACTTTGAGTTTGCCAGGCGTTGTGGTTTTCCCTTGCAGTCTTTGCAGAACCCTATTCCTTTAAGGGGCATTGATGCTACACCTTTGGCTAAAAATAAGCCCCAGTTCTGGACACAGGTGACCATGTGCATGGCGCCAGCCCATCAGGAAGATTGTCGATTTCTGGTGTTGCATAATTTACATGATGCTATCGTACTGGGTTTTCCGTGGTTGCAGGCACATAATCCTGTGTTGGATTGGAAGTCTATGTCTATGACTAGTTGGGGATGTCAGGGGGTTCATAATGATGTTCCTTTGATGTCAATCTCCTCTTCTTCCACTTCTGAAATTCCAGAGTTTTTGTCTGATTTTCAGGATGTATTCGATGAGCCCAAGTCCAGTTCCCTTCCACCGCATAGGGACTGTGTTTGTGCGATTGACTTGATTCCAGGCTGTAAGTTTCCTAAGGGCCGACTTTTCAACCTGTCTGTGCTTGAACATACCGCCATGCTGAGTTATGTTAAGGAGTCTTTGGAGAAAGGGCATATTCGGCCATCTTCTTCACCGTTAGGAGAAGGTTTTTTTTTTGTTGCTAAGAAGGATGGCTCCTTGAGACCCTGTATTGATTATCGCCTCTTGAATAAGATCACGGTCAAGTTTCAATACCCTTTACCTCTGCTTTCCGATTTGTTTGCTAGGATTAAGGGGGCTAGTTGGTTTACTAAGATTGACCTTCGGGGGGCATATAATCTTGTTCGTATTAAGCAGGGTGATGAATGGAAAACTGCGTTTAATATGCCCGAAGGCCATTTTGAATACCTTGTGATGCCATTCGGGCTCTCTAATGCTCCATCTGTTTTTCAGTCCTTCATGTACGATATCTTCCGGACTTATCTTGATAACTTCATGATTGTATATTTGGATGACATTTTAATTTTTTCCGATGATTGGGAGTCTCATGTGAAACAGGTCAGGATGGTATTTCCGATCCTTCGTGATAATGCTTTGTTTGTGAAGGGGTCTAAGTGTCTCTTTGGAGTGCAGAAGGTTTCTTTTTTGGGCTTTATTTTTTCTCCCTCATCTATAGAGATGGATCCGGTTAAGGTTCAGGCCATTCATGATTGGATTCAACCCACATCTGTGAAGAGCCTTCAGAAATTTTTGGGCTTTGCTAATTTTTATCGCCGTTTCATTGCTAACTTCTCCAGTGTGGTTAAACCCTTGACCGATTTGACGAAGAAAGGCGCTGATGTGACGAATTGGTCCTCTGCGGCTGTCTCTGACTTTCAGGAGCTTAAACGCCGATTTACTTCTGCCCCGGTGTTGCGTCAACCAGATGTTTCTCTTCCGTTTCAGGTTGAGGTTGACGCTTCTGAGATTGGGGCAGGGGCCGTTTTGTCTCAGAGGGATCCTGTTGGTTCCTTGATGAAACCGTGTGCCTTCTTTTCCCGTAAGTTTTCGCCCGCTGAACGCAATTATGATGTCGGCAATCGGGAGTTGTTGGCTATGAAGTGGGCGTTTGAGGAGTGGCGACTTTGGCTCGAGGGAGCTAAGCACCGTATTGTGGTCTTGACCGATCATAAAAATCTGATTTACCTCGAGTCTGCCAGGCGGCTGAATCCTAGAAAGGCTCGATGGTCCTTGTTTTTTTCCCGTTTTGATTTCGTGGTCTCGTATCTTCCGGGTTCTAAGAATATTAAGGCTGATGCCCTCTCTAGGAGTTTTTTGCCTGATTCTCCTGAGGTCCTTGAACCGGTCGGCATTCTGAAAGAAGGGGTGGTCCTTTCTGCCATTTCCCCTGATTTACGACGGGTTCTTCAGGAATTTCAGGCTGACAAACCTGACCGCTGTCCAGTGGGGAAACTGTTTGTTCCTGATAGATGGACTAGTAGAGTGATTTCTGAGGTTCATTGTTCTGTGTTGGCTGGCCATCCTGGTATTTTTGGTACCAGAGATTTGGTTGCTAGGTCCTTTTGGTGGCCTTCTTTGTCACGTGATGTGCGTTCTTTTGTGCAGTCCTGTGGGACTTGTGCGCGGGCCAAGCCTTGTTGTTCCCGTGCTAGTGGGTTGCTTTTGCCTTTGCCGGTCCCTGAGAGGCCCTGGACGCATATTTCTATGGATTTTATTTCTGATCTTCCGGTTTCCCAGAAGATGTCTGTCATCTGGGTTGTTTGTGACCGGTTCTCTAAGATGGTCCATTTGGTGCCTTTGCCTAAATTGCCTTCCTCTTCTGATTTGGTTCCGTTGTTTTTTCAGCATGTGCTTCGTTTGCATGGTATTCCGGAGAATATTGTGTCCGACAGAGGGTCCCAATTTGTTTCTCAGTTTTGGCGGGCTTTTTGTGCTAAGCTGGGCATTGATTTGTCTTTTTCTTCCGCATTTCATCCTCAGACAAATGGCCAGACCGAGCAACAATACAGACTTTAGAAACTTATCTGAGATGCTTTGTGTCTGCTGATCAGGATGATTGGGTGGCTTTCTTGCCATTGGCCGAGTTTGCCCTTAATAATCGGGCTAGTTCGGCTACCTTGGTTTCGCCCTTCTTTTGTAATTTTGGTTTTCATCCTCGTTTTTCTTCGGGGCAGGTGGAGCCTTTTGACTGTCCTGGTGTGGATTCTGTGGTTGACAGGTTGCAGCAGATTTGGGCTCATGTGGTGGACAATTTGGTATTGTCTCAGGAGGAGGCTCAACGTTTTGCTAACCGTCGTCGGTGTGTTGGTTCCCGGCTTCGGGTTGGGGATCTGGTCTGGTTGCCTTCCCGTCATGTTCCTATGAAGGTTTCTTCCCCTAAGTTTAAGCCTCGCTTTATTGGTCCTTATAGGATTTCTGAGATTATTAATCCGGTGTCTTTTCGATTGGCCCTTCCGGCTTCTTTTGCTATCCATAATGTCTTCCATAGACCTTTATTGCGGAAATATGTGGTGCCCGTTGTTCCCTCTGTTGATCCTCCGGCCCCTGTGTTGGTTGATGGGGAGTTGGAGTATGTGGTTGAGAAGATTTTGGATTCTCGCTTTTCGAGGCGGAGGCTTCAGTACCTTGTTAAATGGAAGGGTTATGGCCAGGAGGATAATTCTTGGGTTTTTGCCTCTGATGTCCATGCTGCTGATTTGGTCCGTGCCTTTCATCTGGCTCGTCCTGATCGGCCTGGGGGCTCTGGTGAGGGTTCGGTGACCCCTCTTCAAGGGGGGGTACTGTTGTGAATTCGGCTCTTGGGTTCCCTCCGGTGGTTGTTGATAGTAATGCAGTTGTCCCTGGGTTGCAATCCTGGGCAGGTGTCCCTGCTAATTGCAGCTCTGACTGGGATATTTAGGTGTGCAGGGTTCATTAGCCCTTGCCAGTTGTCCATTGTTCTTGGAGGTTTTGCATCTCTGTCTGGTTCCTTCTGCCCTGCTGCCAAATCAGCAAAGATAAGTGTCTGGTTTTGTTTCTACAGCACACATGCTGTGTGCTTTACAATTCAGTACTATTCAATGTTTTTCTTGTCCAGCTTAGACTGTGTTTGGATATTTCAGTCAAGTTGGATTCTCAGGAGATGCAGATATACATTCCATGTCTTTAGTTAGATGGTGGAATTTTTTTATTATCTGCTGTGGATATTTTTAGGGTTTTAATACTGTCCGCTTAGTATTCTGTCCTATCCTTTCCTATTTAGCTAGCGTGGCCTCTTTTGCTAAATCCTGATTTCTGCCTGCGTGTGTCTTTCCTCTAATACTCACAGTCAATATTTGTGGTGGGCTGCCTATCCTTTGGGGTTCTGCTCTGAGGCAAGATAGAATTCCCATTTCCATCTATAGGGGTATTTAGTCCTCTGGCTGTGTCGAGGTGTCTAGGATGTGTTAGGTACACCCCACGGCTACTTCTAGTTGCGGTGACAGTTTAGGGTTTGCGGTCAGTATAGGTTCCACCTACTCCTGAGAAAGTCTCATGCGGCTCCAAGGTCACCGGATCGTAACAGTTATCTCATTGCGCATGCGCCGGTCTTTCACCTGAGTGTTCAGTGAGCTCTTTGTGCACGCGCGGGTTCTGTATGCCTCCTCTGACTTCCGGAAGTGCTGACATCCGTGACCGCAGTGTATTCCACTGCGTGTCATGATGCGCTGCTCCAGAAGTCCCATTGGTAAGGTGGGACGGCCCTGCATGCGTGCGCAGATTCAGAGCTCATTCAGGGACCCCTCCTCCGCATCTAGCCCAATTGTGCACACTATAAAAACACCTCCAACATTCACCCAAATGATCCACGCTCCCTTTACTGAGGAAGCTAAATGCGAAACGGCGCTCGTCAACAGGGCGTAGGGGAACCTTTGTAGCACTCCTACTGCAGCGCACAGATCCTGAAGCACCCACCATCTGCACTTGCAGGTAATTTACCTTTATGTTTGTGCTTTGTATTTCCCTACCCTTCAACAGTTAGGCAGTGTAGTGTGTCTTTCTCACTCCCCAGGCATACTAGCAGATAACGCTGCATTTTCTGGGCTCCCTGCCTCTACATTGCTATAAGTGGTGAATACAGCGCTTTCTCACAATATACCACACATAAACAGCCCTGTGTGCTGAATACCATCAGATATATTTTGGTGACTCATAATAGCAGTAATGACATTGAGGTCTGTATCTCCTTTACCTACTATACTGTTTGGTATTTGTGCTTCATAGGTTTCCCCTGGTATTTGGAGGTTTTTGTTCCCCCATTTCTTTGTCTATTTTATTGTTCAAAAAAATTATTTAAAAAAAATACTTTGTTTCATAAATAAATATATCAATTTTAATTGCAATTTCCGCTTACTTTGTCTCTTTTATGGTACCAGCCATATTGGAATATGTTTTGATATAATGTTGAAGTGACTCTAGCAGTAGCTAAACCAGGACTATGAAAATAATTGCTATAAAAGATTTGCATGGCTGAGTGGCCATGCGCTAGTGTAAACTTATCTCCTCTTCCCACAATCGTATACAAGATTTCTCTCGCGTATCACCCCTACTCTGGAACCCTCTACCACAACACATCAGACTCTCGCCTACCATCGAAACCTTCAAAAAGAGCCTGAAGACCCACCTCTTCCGACAAGCCTATAACCTGCAGTAACCACCGATCAACCAAACCGCTGCATGACCAGCTCTATCCTCACCTACTGTATTCTCACCCATCTCTTGTAGATTGTGAGCCTTTGCGGGCAGGGTCCTCTCTCCTCCTGTACCAGTTATGACTTGTATTGTTTAACCCCTTCGTGACATGCGCCGTACTAGTACGGCGCTGCCGGCACTGCATTAGTGCCAGCAGCAGTACTAGTACGGCGCATCGATCACCGCGGTCTCACGCTGAGCGCCGCGGTGATCGGGTGCGGGTGTCAGCTGTATATGACAGCTGACACCCCGCAGCAATGCCCACGATCGGCGCTGTCGCCGATCGCGGGCATTTAACCCCTCTGATGCCGCTGTCAATAGTGACAGCGGCATAGAGGGGGATCGCGCAGGGACGGGGGCTCCCTGCGCTCTCCCACCGGAGCAACGCGATGAGATCGCGCTGCTCCGGTGACCTGGAAGGAGTCCCCGGATCCAAGATGGCCGCGGGACTCCTTCCGGGTCATAAGATGACCCTGCTTGCCGGCGTCTGCTGAGAATCCTCATAGCAGGCGCCGGCAAGCCTCTGTTACGTGCCTGTCACATCGGTGATCAGACCGAGTGCTATGTACACGGTCTGATCACCGATCTGTGATGTCCCCTCCTGGGACAAAGTAAAAAAGTAAAAAAAAAAATTTTCCAAATGTGTAAAAAAAAAAAAAAAAAAAAATTCCTAAATAAAGAAAAAAAAAATAAATATATTCCCATAAATACATTTCTTTATCTAAATAAAAAAAACACCACACAATAAAAGTACACATATTTAGTATCGCCGCGTCCGTAACAACCCCACCTATAAAACTATATCACTAGTTAACCCCTTCAGTGAACACCGTAAAAAAAAAAAAAAAAAAACGAGGCAAAAAACAACGCTTTATTCTCATACCGCCAAACAAAAAGTGGAATAACACGCGATCAAAAATACGGATATAAATAACCATGGTACCGCTGAAAACGTCATCTTGTCCCGCAAAAAAAAAGCCGCCATACAGCATCATCAGCAGAAAAATAAAAAAGTTATAGCTCTCAGAATAAAGCGATGCAAAAACAATTATTTTTTTATATAAAATAGTTTTTATTGTGTAAAAGCGCCAAAACATAAAAAAATTACATAAATGAGGTATCGCTGTAATCGTACTGACCCGAAGAATAAAACTGCTTTATCCTTTTTACCAAACGCGGAACGGTATAAACGCCCCCCCTAAAAGAATTTCAGGAATTGCTGGTTTTTGTTCATTCCGCCTCCCAAAAATCGGAATAAAAAGCGATCAAAAAATGTCATGTACCCGAAAATGGTACCAGCAAAAACGTCAACTCGTCCCGCAAAAAACAAGATCTCACATGACTCTGTGGACCAAAATATGGAAAAATTATAGCTCTCAAAATGTGGTGATGCAAAACCTATTGTTTGCAATAAAAAGCGTCTTTTAGTGTGTGACGGCTGCCAACCATAAAAATCCGCCCAAAAAACGCTATAAAAGTAAATCAAATCCCCCTTCATCACCCCCTTAGTTAGGAAAAATAATACAATTTTAAAAAATATATTTATTTCCATTTTCCCGTTAGGCTACTTTCACACTAGCGTCGGTACGGGGCCGTCGCTCTGCGTCGGCCCGACATACCGACGCATACTGTGCAAGCGCCGCACAACGGGGGCAGCGGATGCTGTTTTTCCACGCATCCGCTGCCCCATTGTGAGGTGCGGGGAGGTGGGGGGCGGAGTTCCAGCCGCGCATGCGCGGTCGGAAATGGTGGACCGTCGGCACAAAAAAAGTTACATGTAACGTTTGTTGCTGCCGGCTGTCCGCCACAACACGACGCAACCGTCGCACGACGCTTGCGACGTGTGTCAATACGTCGCTAATGTTAGTCTATGGGGAAAAAACGCATCCTGCAGATGACTTTGCAGGATGCGTTTTTTCGCCAAAACGACGCATTGCGACGTATGCAAAAAAACGCTAGTGTGAAAGTAGCGCTAGGGTTAGGACTAGGGTTAGGGTTGGGGTTAGGGTTTCAGTTAGAATTGGGGAGTTTTCACTGTTTAGGCACATCAGGGGCTCTCCAAACGCGACATGGCGTCCGATCTCAACGCGTTTGTTTGCGTTAAAAACGCATGCGTTTTTATAGAAAAAAAACAGAACACACTGAAAAGTCACCCACCACCATCAAGGTGATAAAGGGATCCAAACCCTAACCCTACCCCTAAACTCATCCCTAACCGTTTAATGAACATTTTCTGACAGTCATAGTGCCACGTATTTCAGTGCCACGTATTTCAGTGCCACGTATTTCAGTGCCACGTATTTCAGTGCCACGATATTTCAGTGCCACGATATTTCAGTGCCACGATATTTCAGTGCCACGTATTTAAGTGCCACGGTATTTCAGTGAAATACGTGGCACTGAAATATCGTGGCATTTACGTGAAATACGTGGCACTTAAATACGTGGCACTTAAATACGTGGCACTTAAATACGTGGCACTTAAATACGTGGCACTTATATACGTGGCACTTAAATATCGTGGCATGTACATGAAATACGTGGCACTTATATACGTGGCACTTATATACGTGGCACTTATATACGTGGCACTTATATACGTGGCACTTATATACGTGGCACTTATATACGTGGCACTTATATACGTGGCCACTGAAATATCGTGGCACTTATATACGTATATACGTATATACGTATATAAACGTATTTCAGTGCCACGTATTTCAGTGCCACGTATTTCAGGTTAGGGGTAGGGGTAGGGTTAGGGGTAGGGTTAGGGTTTTTTGGTTTTTTCTTGTTTTCTTGTGTTTTTCTATAAAAACGCATGCGTCTAAAAAAACGCATGCGTTTTACCGCGATTACATGCGTTTTTTCACACATGCGTTTTTAAAAAAAACGCAAGTGTGAAACCAGCCTTATCCTTGGAAAAATAAAAACATGGGGGCTAAAATATAATTTTCGTGGAAAAAAATATATTTTTTATTTTCGCGGCTCTGCGTTATAAACTGTAGTGAAGCACTTGGGGGTTCAAAGTTCTCACAACACATCTAGATAAGTTCCGTGGGGGGTCTAGTTTCCAATATGGGGTCACTTGTGGGGGGTTTCTACTGTTTAGGTACATCAGGGGCTCTGCAAATGCAACATGACACCTGCAGACCAATCCATCTAAGTCTGCATTTCAAACGGCGCTCCTTCCCTTCCGAGCTCTGCCGTGCGCCCAAACAGTGGTTTATCCCCATATATGAAGTATCAGCGTACTCAGGACAAATTGGACAACAACTTTTGTTGTCCAATTTCTCCTGTTACCCTTGGGAAAATAAAAATGTGGGGGCTAAAATATAATTTTCGTGGAAAAAAAAAATTTTTTATTTTCATGGCTCTGCGTGATAAACTGTAGTGAAACACTTGTTGGTTCAAAGTTCTCACAACACATCTAGATAAGTTCCGTGGGGGGTCTAGTTTCCAATATGGGGTCACTTGTGGGGGGTTTCTACTGTTTAGGTACATCAGGGGCTCTGCAAATGCAACATGACACCTGCAGACCAATCCATCTAAGTCTGCATTTCAAACGGCGCTCCTTCCCTTCCGAGCTCTGCCGTGCGCCCAAACAGTGGTTCCCCCCAATGTATGGGGTATCAGCGTACTCAGGACAAATTGGACAATAACTTTTGTGGTCCAATTTCTCCTGTTACCCTTGGGGGAAAAAAAATTGCGGGCTAAAACATCATTTTGTGGAAAGAAAAAATGATTTTTTGATTTTCACAGCGCTACATTCTAAACTTTAGTGAAACAACTGGGGGTTAAAAGTGCTCACCACACATCTAAATAAGTTCCTTAGGGGGTCTTCTTTCCAAAATGGTGTCACTTGTGGGGGTTTCCACTGTTTAGGCACGTCAGGGGCTCTCCAAACACGACATGGGTTCCGATCTCAATTCCAGCCAATTTTGCATTGAAAAGTCAAATGGCGCTCCTTCCCTTCCGAGCTCTGCCATGCGCCCAAACAGTGGTTTATCCCCATATATGAAGTATCAGCGTACTCAGGACAAATTGCACAACAACTTTTGGCATCCAATTTATCCTGCTACCCTTGGGAAAATAAAAAATTTGGGGCAAAAAGATCATTTTTTGTGAAAATTAATATTAATTTTTTTTACGGCTCTACATTATAAACTTCTGTGAAGCACTTGGAGGTTCAAAGTGCTCACCACACATCTAGATAAGTTCCTTAGGGGGTCTTCTTTCCAAAATGGTGTCACTTGTGGGGGTTTCCACTGTTTAGGCACGTCAGGGGCTCTCCAAACACGACATGGGTTCCGATCTCAATTCCAGCCAATTTTGCATTGAAAAGTCAAATGGCGCTCCTTCCCTTCCGAGCTCTGCCATGCGCCCAAACAGTGGTTTATCCCCATATATGAAGTATCAGCGTACTCAGGACAAATTGCACAACAACTTTTGGCATCCAATTTATCCTGCTACCCTTGGGAAAATAAAAAATTTGGGGCAAAAAGATCATTTTTTGTGAAAATTAATATTAATTTTTTTTTACGGCTCTACATTATAAACTTCTGTGAAGCACTTGGAGGTTCAAAGTGCTCACCACACATCTAGATAAGTTCCTTAGGGGGTCTTCTTTCCAAAATGGTGTCACTTGTGGGGGTTTCCACTGTTTAGGCACGTCAGGGGCTCTCCAAACACGACATGGGTTCCGATCTCAATTCCAGCCAATTTTGCATTGAAAAGTCAAATGGCGCTCCTTCCCTTCCGAGCTCTGCCATGCGCCCAAACAGTGGTTTACCCCCACATATGGGGTATCAGCGTACTCAGGACAAATTGCACAACAACTTTTGGGGTCCAATTTATCCTGCTACCCTTGGGAAAATAAAAAATTTGGGGCAAAAAGATCATTTTTTGTGAAAATTAATATTAATTTTTTTTACGGCTCTACATTATAAACTTCTGTGAAGCACTTGGAGGTTCAAAGTGCTCACCACACATCTAGATTAGTTCCTTAGAGGGTCTACTTTCCAAAATGGTGTCACTTGTGGGGGTTTCCACTGTTTAGGCACGTCAGGGGCTCTCCAATCGCGACATGGGCTCCGATCTCAATTCCAGCAAATCTTGCATTGAAAAGTCAAATGGCGCTCCTTCCCTTCCGAGCTCTGCCATGTGCCCAATCAATGGTTTACCCCAACATGTGGGGTATCGACATACTCAGGACAAATTGTACAACGACTTTTTTGGTCCAATTTCTCTTGTTACCCTTGGTAAAATAAAACAAATTGGATCTGAAGTAAAAATTTTGTGAAAAAAAAGTTAAATGTTCAATTTTTTTTAAACATTCCAAAAATTCCTGTGAAGCACCTGAAGGGTTAATAAACTTTTTGAATGTGGTTTAGAGTACCTTGAGGGGTGCAGTTTTTAGAATGGTGTCACTTTTGGACATTTTCTGTCATATAGACCCCTCAAAGTCACTTCAAGTGTGAGGTGGTCCGTAAAAAAAATGGTTTTGCAAATTTTGTTGCAAAAATGAGAAATCGCTGGTCAACTTTTAACCCTTATAACTCCCTAACAAAAAAAAATTATGTTTCCAAAATTGTGCTGATGTAAAGCAGACATGTGGGAAATGTTGTTTATTAACTATATTATGTGATATAACTCTCTAATTTAAGGGCATAAAAACGAAAAATTTAAAAATTGCTAAATTTTCATAATTTTCGACAAATTTCTGTTTTTTTCACAAATAAATGCAAGTCATATCGAAGAAGTTTTACCACTATCATAAAGTACAATATGTCACGAGAAAACAATCTCAGAATCACCAGGATCCGTTGAAGCGTTTCAGAGTTATGACCTCATAAAGTGACAGTGGTCAGAATTGTAAAAATTGGCCGTGTCACTTAGGTGAAAACAGGCTTTGGGGTGAAGGGGTTAAGAATATTGTACTTGTTTTTATTATGCTACCCCTCCTCACATGTAAAGCACCATGGAATAAATGGCGCTATAACAATAAATAATAATTATAATAATAAACTTATTAACTTGTGTGTGTGTAGATGAATGCCTGTCGATGGATGAAAGCTCCGAATCATTCCCATCCCTAGTGTTGTTGCCTGCTCGCGAATGGTAGAGCTACCTAGCGCCCGACAGTGCTATCTTGCACAACCGCACAAGTTGCTGAATCCAGTTAGCAGCGACTGCCAGAGTTGCGCCGTGCACAGATAGTGCTCTTTCCTGGCCCTAGTTAGGGTGGTTGGTGGCATCCGCCAGAGTTGCGCTGCACGCACTCCTGTGCGGTTAATATTTACTTTAGTTGTTTCCCTGGCACTGCAGTAGCGGTGTCGAGCGCAAGAGATATAGAGGGACTCTTACCCTGAGTCTTGGGTCAGAGTTCTGTGTCGCCTTGCTTGCACTCTCTGTGCGGTATTGCGGCCCTGTGACGCAACAGGGTTCGCTTCCTTCATACCGGGTGAAGCTAACCTGTGTGTGTACTCACATTATACCGCCATATAGTCTGTCATTACCAAGCAGCAGGTGTCTTAGCTGCACGGTGGACCCTGGACTGCGAATGCACCTTATATCATCTCTAATTATTATTTGGTGCATTCCGCCGGTCCTAACACAAATTTGTCCTGAGTACACTATGTTCCAAATTATTATGCAAATGACGTTTTTCTCAGATTTTCCTAAATGGTCAGTGCAAATGACAGTCAGTCTAATAAAAGTCATCACCCGTTAGAGTATACATCGAATTTTATTGAAGAAACCTCCCAATGATAACAGTATAATCTCCAAAATGAATAAAAACTCAAAATGCACTGTTCCAAATTATTAGGCACAGTAGTATTTATAAACATTTGATATGTTTTAAAGAACTGAAAATGCTCATTTGTGGAATTTGCCGCATTAGGAGGTCACATTCACTGAACAAAAAAGCTATTTAACTGCAAAACATCCTAACAGGCCAAGTTACATGTTAACATAGGAGCCCTTCATTGATATCACCTTTACAACTCTTGCATCCATTGAACTTGTGAGTTTATGGAGAGTTTCTGCTTGTATTTCTTTGCATGAAGTCAGAATAGCCTCCCAGAGCTGCTGTTTTGATGTGAACTGCCTCCCACCCTCATAGATCTTTTGTTAGATGATACTCCAAAGGTTCTCTATAGGGTTGAGGTCAGGGGAAGATGGTGGCCACACCATGAGTTTATCTCCTTTTATGCCCATAGCAGCCAATTACTCAGAGGTATTCATTGTCATGCGTGAAGATGATTTTGTTCCTGAAGGCACGTTTCTGCTTTTTAGACCATGGAAGAAAGTTGTCAGTCAGAAACTCTATTTGCTTTGCTGAGGTCATTTTCACACCTTCAGGAACCTTAAAGGGCCCTACCAGCTGGTTCCCCATGATTCCAGCCCAAAACATGACTCCTCCACCTCCTTGCTGACGTCGCAGCCTTGTTGGGACATGGTGGCCATCCACCAACCACCCACTACTCCATCCATCTGGACCGTCCAGAGTTGCTCGACACTCATCAGTAAACAAGACTGTTTGAAAATTAGTCTTCATGTATGTCTGGGCCCACTGCAACCATTTCTGCTTGTGAGCTTGCTGTTTAGGAGTGGCCGAATAGTAGGTTTATGCACCACAGCAAGCCTTTGAAGGATCCTACACCTTGAGGTTCGAGGGACTCCAGAGGCACCAGCAGCTTCAAATATCTGTTTGCTGCTTTGTAATGGTATTTTGGCAGCTGCTCTCTTAATCCAATGAATTTGTCTGCCAGAAAACTTCCTCATTATGCCTTTATTTGCATGAACTCTGTCTGTGCTGTTTCAGTCACAAATCTCATCAGAGTATGATGATCACTCTTAAGTTTTCGTGAAATATCTAATTTTTTCATACCTTGTCCAAGGCATTGCACTATTTAACGCTTTTCAGCAGCAGAGAGATCCTTTTTATTTCCCATATTGCTTGAAACCTGTGACCTGCATAATAATGTGGAACATCATTTTTGAGTAGTTTTCCTTTAATTAGAATCACCTGGAAAACTAATTATCACATGTGTTTAAGATTGATTTCAGTGATTCATTGAGCCCTGAGACACAATACCATCCACGAGTTTATTTGAAAAACAAAACAATTAAATCTTTAAGACACTTAAATCCAATTTGCATAATAATTTGGAACACAGTGTATGTTGGTACCCTATATGTGAGGGTAAACCAATGTTTGGGCACATGGCAGAGCTCGGAAGAGAAGGAGCACTGTTTGACTTTTTCAACGTAAAATTGGCTGAAATTCAGATGGGTAACAGGAGAAATTGGACACCAAAAGTTGTTGTGCAATTTCTCTTGAGCACGCCGATACCCCATATGTAGGGGAACAGGGCTGCCACTAGGAATTTTGTTGCCCCATGCTGGCAAATTTTTTTTGGCCCCCTTGAGACTCCACCCAGGCTTCACCCCAGCCCTGCCTCCACCCCTTGGACTGTCAACAGTCCCACTGTCCTCTCTTGAAAAAACTCCACTTCTGCACCACATCCTCATCAATCACACACTAACAGTTCCCATCACCAGATCACACATACAACCAGCAGCTTTTGTTTTGGCCAAAAGATTTTTTACAAGGTAGACTCTTTTGGCCGAGCCCTACTCTAACCTATTAATCATTTGTTAAAATTTCCAATACAATTTAGGTATATTTGTTTTTTTTTTCAATGTTTAAAATTACCAGTAATACCACATACAAGGGACAAATGATGATCACATGGTAGGTTACTATGGATACTTAAAGGTCCTGTAAGCCATTCAGACCACACTTCCCCCTTGAGAAAGCGAGGCTGACAGCGGCGAAACGTGCGTCGGGGTGCGTGCTGAGGCTTACCCCACACTAGGTGAGACACGCTCTGCTTATGTCCCTTTCATAGGATCTTCAGATTTAGCATGTTTATGGTTTAAACCGCATTGGCACTGATGTGACCGGACTCAATGCTACTGACTTCCCTGTGTTCGGAGGTAACATATTGAGCGCCACAATTATGGCGTTTTATATATAGGGACATGTTCTCCCTAGATTGGCATATTTGAGAGCAGAATGTCGGCACTATACTGAGAATAAGATTTACGGGTACATATAACTATGTGTTTGTGTGGGGTACTTCATTAGTCCTGGTGTCTTTTTTGCACTTTTGTGTTATGTGCACTTTCATTACGTTGTCATGTGCTTGTGTTTTTAGCAATTTTTTAATTGTGTGTTCTTTGTTACTAATAAAAGCTTTCTATTTTTCTAAGAAAAAGAGCTTCCTTTTGTTCTCTTGGATAGGATATGGAATATTTAACGAAGATAATAATACTACGTTGTGACGAATGGTTGTCGCAACAATGAATCTGGGAATTGTGTTATTTATACAAGGGACAAATACCACTGCACCATGACCAGACAACATATTACCACCACAATGACTGAGTTATAGCACATACAAGAAACAAATACCAACACACCATGGCTGGACAACATATTACCACCACAGTGACCAAATAATACTACATACAAGGAATAAATACCATAACACCATGACCAGACAACATATTACCACCACAGTGACCGAATAATACCACATACAAGGAATAAATACGACCGCACCATAACCAGATCACATATTACCACCACATAGTGACCTATAATACCACATACAAGGAATAAATACAGCCAGACCACATATTACCACCACTTAGTGACCGAATACTACAATACTGGTCATAAATAAAAACATAATACTAATATCAGCATAGTACCAAGAAAAGACAAGCGAATGCATAAAAATTAGGGATCACCACAGCAAGTAATAAGAAATTGGAAAATCTTTATTCAGAGAACAACATGCACAAAACATTTAAAAACATCTAAAAACAAAGAAGATAATGGGTCCATCATTATAACAGATAAATACTGGCAGAAAAGGCACCCTACACAGCTAATACATCTCATAACAGCTCATTAAGTATAGTAAGCAACAGAACCGAATGGCACATAAAAAATACAATAGAAAGGTGTACACCAAATAGATCACTGTTGCAAATTGCTAGGCACTTGGACAAATACCCCTACACCACCAAATAACATGGTACCAAGGGCACAATATCCTACGGTGGGGATATATAATATATAAACGGCCCCCCAAAATATAATGGCTACCTCCACCTAGCCTTCCTCCAGAGTCCTAGAGAGCCTCTTACCCAGCCCAGTGTGAGCACCTAACAAAACGGTCCTGAGCTGTCAAGCGTATCCAGTCAGTCAGGCTGTGTGGGTACCAAGACCCACGCGTATCGACGCTCACGGCGTCTTTCTCAAGGTCAGTGTGATGTTACTCACGTTGTCCTCCGATATTTATGTCGCAAATCAAGTCATAAAGCACCAATCAAGCTGTGCAGGAACATGCTGGCGTCGGTAATCCGGTCCGGCGTTGTGCCAGAGTCACTGCGCAGGCGCCGAGGGAGAGAGGTAATAGGAAGCCGTTCATAGCCATCAGGGCATGCGCAGAGCAGCTGCAGCGCCGGTCCGGTAACATAGTGCTGTGGCCGAAGGATATGTACTGTAGGGAGGCTAGGAGACAATTGGATAATCCACAGCACTATGTTGCACTCCCCTCTGATCCAACCCCAGTCTTCAAATCCAACTTGGATGGACTACTGAATCGTGCTTTCGATCAGGGAATTATTAACAAAAAGGAACTTGTCTTCCTGACGGTGGGGTACCCGGTGGTTCCAACGTTCTATATGTTACCAAAAATACATAAATCTTTGTCGGAGCCGCCGGGTAGACCCATCGTGTCGGGGATTGGGGGACTGTATGAAAAGTCATGTATCTATCTGGACTTTTTCTTGCAGCCCATCGTACTCAAGTTGGACTCCTATATACGGGATTCATCATTTCTTATTCAGCAGTTGGACCCCCTGATATTACCTGATGACACCCTCCTGGCTACATTTGATGTAGAGGCATTATATACCAGCATTAACCATGACCTAGGTATTGCAGCTGTAGGATACTTTCTCGACAAGTTTACAATGGGGAATAGGGGTCATGACTCGTTTGTTTTGGACCTTCTCAGAATGATTTTGGAGAAGAACTATTTTGTTTTTGATAGGGTCTACTACAAGCAGGTGTCAGGTACAGCAATGGGGGTGAGGTGTGCGCCCCCTTACGCAAACCTTTTTATGGGGTGGTGGGAGGAGACTCTGGTATTTGGGAATCGTGGTTATCGGGAGCACTTCTTAAAATGGTACCGCTTTATTGATGACATCATTGTCTTATGGACAGGTACAGCGGAAGCCTTGGAAGATTTTGTCAATGAATTGAACACCAACCAATGTGGTATCCGGTTGACGTCGTGTCATTCTAATAGTATGGTGGATTTTCTCGATCTGAGGATTATGCTCAAAGACAATCGGATTACCACGACTCTCTTCCGAAAAAAGACGGCTACCAACAACATCCTACATTACTCGAGTTTCCACCCGAACCACCTACGGAACAGCATCCCCAAGGGTCAGTTCCTACGCGTGAGGAGGAACTGTAGTACCATGGTGAGTTTTCAAGAACAATCAAAGTTGCTCACCAGACGTTTTCAGGAACGGGGGTATCCACGGAGGGTGGTCTCGAAAGCATACGAGTTCTCCCAGCAAAAACCTAGGGAGGAGGTCCTTAGGACTCAACAACGCAATAATAGGAACCAACTTAGCTTAATTACAAGGTTCAACAACCAATGGAGTGATGTGTACCGTATAATGGAATCCAACTGGGGGATTTTACTCAGTGATCTGAGATTGAAGAACATTATCCCGAAGAGACCAAGAATGGTGGCAAGGAGAGCACACAACTTGAAGGATTGCCTGACTAGGAGCCATTACAAGCGACCGACGACCAGGATAGGTACAGGTAAAACCATTATTGGGTCCTACCCGTGTGGTGGTTGCTTAATTTGCCCCCTTATGTTGGCGGAAGAGGGGACACATATTCCATCTGTACCTTTTCGGGTCAAATCTAAATCATATTTCAACTGCCGCACGAGGAATTTGATTTATGCCTTGATCTGTGGTTGCCAAAAAATCTATGTTGGTCAAACCACCCAAGAGCTGCGCCGCAGGGTGCAGCAGCACATTTCCAACATTACCACGGCGAAGGGGGACAGGGGAAAAAGGGAAACAAATCACCTCAGTGGCATCCCACTTCCTAGATCACCATAGGGGTAGCTACAGGAGCCTCCGTGTCATGGGTCTTGAGGGGGTGACCTCCAATATTAGGGGGGGTAGGCTCACAGATGAACTGTTGAGGAAGGAATCCCGCCTTATCTATGAATTAGGAAGCTTGGCACCGAGCGGACTAAATGAAGAGCTCCTGTACACGGGCTTTTACAAAAAGATCTAGATCTTATGACCTATGACCACTTTGTGGCTCTCTGTGTACATTTGGCTGCGGGTTGGGTTTGGCCAGGAGTATTATTGTATGATTAACGGTTCCCTGGCCTCCTCTCTTTCCTTTTTTAGGTGTTGTAGGTTGCCTTATTGGTCTTTCGGCAGCCTGGCCGGGTGGATGGATCTTTGGCCTTGAGTCTAACGGGGATATCTCTTGGAGGAAGAAAAAGAAAAGGAGGAAGATTGAGAATCCTGTGGTTGGAGTAAAATTTGTGGAGTACCAGGAGAGTACATGTATGCGAACATGTCAATTTCATGAATGCGTAGGTGTATGTGTGGGCGTTTGAACCCTGGCCAGGGTGGTTGGTTGGTTGTACGTATGTGCTACCCTGCCTTTGTGCACTTTATTCAGACCATCACTAGTGTGATATAGATTGGGCATAGGTTCTAACATTGTCTGAGATACAATATTGATGCACCTGTTGGTGCCTGTCTATTGTGCATCTGGCAAGTGCCTGATGGATATCTATGGGCGCTTCAATATGGCATTAGTCGGTATATCCCTTAGACACAATTGTAATTGCAGAGGTGTGGAACGTATGAGTGTGTGCTCAGCCTATGGGGTTGCACGCTCCTTGGCTGAAACACACCCTATGCAGGAGGATTATGGTTCCGCCTGGTGGGCGTGACTAGCATGCACCGTTCATGTGATTAGGGATAATCTTACCATTTTAGTTGGGGCGAATTGCCCTTTTGCTCAAACGCCTGATTGGCGTTGTTGGACGCTGTTTTGTTGTTTTCCATGGACACCGCTTACCTTTTCAGTATTAGCGGTTGCCATGGTTACCGGACCGGCGCTGCAGCTGCTCTGCGCATGCCCTGATGGCTATGAACGGCTTCCTATTACCTCTCTCCCTCGGCGCCTGCGCAGTGACTCTGGCACAACGCCGGACCGGATTACCGACGCCACCATGTTCCTGCACAGCTTGATTGGTGCTTTATGACTTGATTTGCGACATAAATATCGGAGGACAACGTGAGTAACATCACACTGACCTTGAGAAAGACGCTGTGAGCGTTGATACGCGTGGGTCTTGGTACCCACACAGCCTGACTGACTGGATATGCTTGACAGCTCAGGACCGTTTTGTTAGGTGCTCACACTGGGCTGGGTAAGAGGCTCTCTAGGACTCTGGAGGAAGGCTAGGTGGAGGTAGCCATTATATTTTGGGGGGCCGTTTATATATTATATATCCCCACCGTAGGATATTGTGCCCTTGGTACCATGTTATTTGGTGGTGTAGGGGTATTTGTCCAAGTGCCTAGCAATTTGCAACAGTGATCTATTTGGTGTACACCTTTCTATTGTATTTTTTATGTGCCATTCGGTTCTGTTGCTTACTATACTTAATGAGCTGTTAAGAGATGTATTAGCTGTGTAGGGTGCCTTTTCTGCCAGTATTTATCTGTTATAATGATGGACCCATTATCTTCTTTGTTTTTAGATGTTTTTAAATGTTTTGTGCATGTTGTTCTCTGAATAAAGATTTTCCAATTTCTTATTACTTGCTGTGGTGATCCCTAATTTTTATGCATACGCTTGTCTTTTCTTGGTACTATTGTCTATTAGTATGCATATGGTGATCCCCTATTTTTGGATGGTGCCCGCTCAACAAAATGTTTGTACTAATATCAGCATAAGTGCCCTTATACACAGGAGATACAGTATGTACTTAGTATGCAGTGTCTGTGTACAGGTAATACGGTGATCACTGGTGATATTATACACAGGAGCTCTGAATATAGTTTACGTGTACAGGTAATACAAGGATCACCAGTGACATTATGCACAGGAGCACTGTATATAGTGTCAGTGTACATGTAATACAGTGATCACCAGTGACATTATACACAGGAGTCCTGTATATAGTGTCAGTGTACAGGTAATACAGTGATCACTGGTGACATTGTACACAGGAGCTGTATACAGTGTCAGTGTAAAGGTAATGCAGTGATCACTGGTGACATTGTGCACAGGTCCTCTGTATAAAGTATACAGTGTATAGTGTCAGTGTACAGGTAACACACTGACTCACCAGTGACGTCTCTAGGTGATGTCCTTCATCTTCGCTTTTCATCTTCATCCAGCTCAGACCATAATCGTTATCTAGTGCATCACTTGCAGAGCATATTATGTAATTTTTTTCCAACTTCTACACTACACCAGATGAAGAAAAAAAGGCGACATAGTGTTGCTTTGCACAGTAACAGGACTCCCCATTGAAAACAGTATCCTCAAAAATAAAATACATGACAGCAGTAATAATATCCCTTAATTAGCCCCTATGATAATAATTTCCTCCATCCTGGCCACCTTGTGTCTCATTCCTTTCTCCCCATTTGATGTCCCATCCTGCCCCATATGATCTCCCCATCCTGTGCCATCTGTCTCCATTCTGCCCCATCTGTTTCCACCCAGCCCCATCTGTCCCATGATCCTGCCCCATCTGTCCCATGATCCTGCCTAATCTGTGGTACTGTATTCCTCCTGTCCGATTATCTTGCACCATGTGTCTCCATCCTGCCCCATCTGTCTCCATCCTGCCCATGATCCTGCACCACGTGTCTGCAACCTGCACCATATCTCCATCCTGCCCCATGATCCTACACCACGTGTCTGCATCCTGCACCATATCTCCATCCTGCCCCATGATCTTGCACCATGTGTCTCCATCCTGCCCCATCTGTATCCATCCGGCCTCATGATCCTGCACCATCTGTCTCCATCCTGCCCCATATCTCCATCCTGCACCATGATCCTGCACCATGTATCTCCATCCTACCCCATCTGTCTCCATCCTGTCCATGATCATGCACCATCCGTTTCTCCAGGAAAGGTCAGCAGATAAGAACACCAGCACAGTAACGCAATGCTGAGGAGCCTGTGTGGATGATGCAGGGGCATATCATCCACATGTAACAAAGAGGATGGCATCGCAAGAAGATGAGAGGTGCCGGACCTGGACCTGCGATGCCCATTGGACCGAACCATTCAGCATGTGAGTAAAAGAAGTTATTTTTCTTCTCTTTCAGGTTGGGTTGGGGGCTTATATACAGCATTATATGCATTGATCGGGATGGTGATCCCAGGTCGGCAGCTTCCCTGGGAGAAAGAGGACTGACAGGAGTCAGCGTGTGGAGCCGAAGCTCCTGGAAGGTAACCCAGAGTATGGGGAATTGTGTGCACTGACAGGGGGTCAGTAATGAACTGTGTGGTCTTCCACGGTAACTGGATGAAGTGAGGTCCAGCGTGTATATAGACTAAGAATCAATGTCGTGTGCGCTATATGACATGGACATTGATACAGCGTACGGACACCCCCGGGAACTAGTCAAGGAGGGTTGGCGGGTGTAGTGTCTGAACTGTGAGATATAACTGTATAAGAAGTATATAAGTTAAAGCTGCAACTTAATGTCATCTGTTGGTGCCTATTGTGTTCCATGAAGTGTACTGGACTGTGCATGACACGGATTATGCTACCATAATAAACCGCATGGACTGTTTTTGTGCCTGTGTGACTGAGTCCGGTTGCTAAGCGAGTGTCCCCCAACACATGCAGTAAGCGCTATCTTACAGTACATATCAGACTTCTAGCTTTTAAAGACTTTGTCCAAAAATTATCAAAAATGGCATTAAGCAGGAAATGTATCAAACTAAATACAGTACATATCAAGTATTTGCCAGAAAACTGCACACTGTTACCAAATTGCTATTTTAATGGTCTCTCTGGTCTTTGTAAACTTATTTCGGACTGGTGAGCAGACTATATACATGTGACAGTTGCTGCCAATCACAGGCTTTACCAGTTGTCCTATGGCCCATGAATGTAGAGGTCATTGACTAGCTACATCTGTCAAGAGAGCATTTTGGGGACACCACTGCTGTTAGATACTTAACAGAGACCAGCTGGAGTGGACTATCAGGCCAGCAGCAATGAAATTTCAGGTTGAATTACAAGGTAAGTAATCATTTTGGGTATTTCTGCCCGGTGCCCATTTTTTTAAAACTACTGTACAACTTAAATTGTACCTAAAACTTCTGCACAGAACAACATCAATGTAGGAAATGTGCCAAAGACTGGTGGGATTTCTGGAGCTGCAGCAATAGAATGAGCAGTGATTCAAAAGATAAGTAATGACTTTTGTTTTTTCACTACTCTTTGGACATTTTTTTGTTTTACAAAACCTGGAAAGCCACTTAAAATGGAACGTCTAACTTATGTACAGAATAATGTATCAAGCATATCAAATTTAATATCACAATACTAATGGATGAGTAAAAAACTTGGTAACATAGACATTTTAGATATTCATGATTAGAAAATACTCTTTACCTATAATGTACTTAGAATACAGAAGGGCTTCCTACACTTCACTGAAAATTGTTTATTACTACTGTTAGGTGTTGAGTTACCGCCACAGCACAGGGGGAATCTCAAACCATCTCCGCTGCGGTCTCCCATTTTCCTCCAGCTGTAGTGGAGCCTGCTCAGCAGAGACGTCAGTCTTGGCGCCTGGCTCGGACAGGTGCTGCACCTTTGGTTACTGCTGCCCTTCCAGGCTCAGCCATTATAACCAATACTGTTCAGCGGCGAGCAGGGCTCCCTGGGACTAAGTCCTGCTTTTCTCCTTCTGAGCATGCCCAAGGGAGGATCTCTCATTGGAGGACGGAGGTCACACGCTCAGGTCCTGTAGCAGCTCTGATTGGTCCACCAGGAAGGTCCTGAAGAGCGCAGCTATAAAAGGTTTGCATGGCCGCTCGGCCATGCGCTACTATAATTCAGTATTTGTATATGTGTGGATGTATGCCTGTTCTGGTGAAAGCTCTGAATCATTCCCTTCCCTAGAGTTGTTGAATGCTCGCGAGTGTTGTAGCTGTCTAGCGCCAGATAGTGCCATCCAGCACCAGCACAAAATATACAGCATCTGTCCTGCAGTGACCGCCGCTGCGGTACTGTATGCACTCTGTGCAGCTATCTCTAGCACCAGATAGAGCCATCCAGCACCAGGCCAAAATATACTGTGTCTACTGTATCTTGCAGTGACCGCCGCTGTGGTACTGTACGCACTCTGTGCGGCTATCTCTATGGTGGACCATGGGCTGCGAACGCACCTATACTATCTCTATATTTACTTGGTGCATTCCGCTAGCCCTAACAGTATACTAGCGCCAGGGTCTCGCTAGTAATGGCAGATGATCAGCGTCTACAATGGTACATCCAGCAGCTGGAGGGTAGGTTGGCGGCTCTTGAACGCACAACCTCGGCTGTGGATGTCACCGCAGTCGCTGTTCAGGCTGCTAGAGTAGCTGCAGCCAGTTTGTCCACTGCCACCCCTGCTCCAACTTTATCCCGTCTCCCGTTACCAGACAAGTTTGCTGGTGACAGTAAGCTGTGTCGGGGATTCGTGAGCCAGTGTGCTATACATCTAGAGCTCCTGGCTGCACATTTTCCCACAGAACGGGCTAAAGTGGAATTTATTTTATACCTTCTGTCGGGCAGGGCGTTGGAGTGGGCAACGCTGCTGTGGGAGCGCGATGATTGTGTGGTGCAGAGTGCTCCTCGCTTCTTGGACTCTCTGAAACAGGTCTTTATGGGACCTCGTGTCACCCATGATATGGCGCTGCAACTGCTGGCATTGACACAGGGCTCGTCCATGGTCAGTCAATTCGCCGTCCATTTCCGGTCTTTGGCACCTGAGCTGGAGTGGCCGGATAAAGTCCTTATCCCGAAGTTTTGGAAAAGACTGGCTGACCATGTGAAGGACACCTTGGCCACCAGGGAGATTCCAGCCACACTGGAAGAGCTTATAACTATTTCCACCCACATCGACCTTCATTTTAACGAATGAAGGTTGGCACGAACCCAGTGTAGACAGAAGTTCCAGTTGGCTCCTACCTTCGCCACTCCTCTGGAATCTCCTGTTCAGGCATCCGAGTCCCATGAGGCCATGGAGGTATCTCGAGCAGGACCTAAGTCCCAGGTCGCTCCAATATCCGTGGTCTGTAATGTCTGCCAGCAGATAGGACATTATGCCAAGAAATGTCCCCAGCGGTCGGGAATCGACCGCGTCTAGTAACCGTAGGAGGAGGTTTACTAGACACAATGGCGTTTTCCTCCAAACTGTCCTTTAAGGGGACAATCACCTTTGGCCCTTCCACTCTTACAGTCGAGCTTTGTGTGGATTCTGGGGCGGAGGGGAATTTTATGTCCTCAGCCTTCACCCAATGCCACGCAATACCCCTGGTGATGCTCGTCAACCCGGTGACTGTACGAGTGGTGAATAGGTCGACACTGCCCTAACAAATAACACACCAGACCATCCCATTTACATTATCTACGTCTCCATCCCATCAGGAGATTATTTCCTTCCTTGTCATCCCCGAGGAAATACACTCACCGGCCACTTTATTAGGTACACCTGTCCAACTTCTTGTTAACACTTAATTTCTAATCAGCCAATCACATGGCGGCAACTCAGTGCATTTAGGCATGTAGACATGGTCAAGACAATCTCCTGCAGTTCAAACCGAGCATCAGTATGGGGAAGAAAGGTGATTTGAGTGCCTTTGAACGTGGCATGGTTGTTGGTGCCAGAAGGGCTGGTCTGAGTATTTCAGAAACTGCTGATCTACTGGGATTTTCACGCACAACCATCTCTAGGGTTTACAGAGAATGGTCCGAAAAAGAAAAAAAATCCAGTGAGCGGCAGTTCTGTGGGCGGAAATGCCTTGTTGATGCCAGAGGTCAGAGGAGAATGGGCAGACTGGTTCGAGCTGATAGAAAGGCAACAGTGACTCAAATCGCCACCCGTTACAACCAAGGTAGGCCTAAGAGCATCTCTGAACGCACAGTGCGTCGAACTTTGAGGCAGATGGGCTACAGCAGCAGAAGACCACACCGGGTACCACTCCTTTCAGCTAAGAACAGGAAACTGAGGCTACAATTTGTACAAGCTCATCGAAATTGGACAGTAGAAGATTGGAAAAACGTTGCTTGGTCTGATGAGTCTCGATTTCTGCTGCGACATTCGGATGGTAGGGTCAGAATTTGGCGTAAACAACATGAAAGCATGGATCCATCCTGCCTTGTATGGAGCATCTTTGGGATGTGCAGCCGACAAATCTGCGGCAACTGTGTGATGCCATCATGTCAATATGGACCAAAATCTCTGAGGAATGCTTCCAGCACCTTGTTGAATCTATGCCACGAAGAATTGAGGCAGTTCTGAAGGCAAAAGGGGGTCCAACCCGTTACTAGCATGGTGTACCTAATAAAGTGGCCGGTGAGTGTAGACGAGATCATGCTAGGGATACCCTGGTTACGTTATCTCTCCCCTCATATAGAGTGGTCCTCAGGGAGAATTTTGGGATGGAGTGAATCTTGTGAGGGCAGATGTCTGAGGGAGTGCGTTCAGGTTGCTACTACTGAAGTACCCGCAGATCTTTCCTCTCTCTGCAAGCACTATTGGCCCTATGCGGACGTACAGTATTCTCCAAGAGGGCTGCAGAGACCCTTCCGCCCCACCGCCTCTATGACTGTCCTATTGACCTCTTGCCTGGTGCAGAGCCTCCCCGAGGTCGAGTCTATCCCCTGTCTCTACCGGAGATGGAGGCGAGGTCCCAATACATCCAGGAGAATCTGGCAAGAGGATTCATTAGGAAGTCAGTGTCACCTGCAGAGGCAGGGTTCTTCTTCGTGCAGAAGAAAGAAGAACAGAGAACTATGGCCATGCATTAATTACAGGGGTCTTAACGCCATCACCGTTAAGAACAAATACCCTCTGCCTCTGATACCAGAGCTATTCGACAGGTTGCGGGGAGCGAGGGTATTTACTAAATTAGATCTGCGGGGTGCTTACAACCTGATTTGCATCTGTGAGGGGGATGAATGGAAGACGGCATTTAACACCAGGGAAGGGCATTTTGGATACCTGGTGATGCCCTTCGGGCTCTGTAATGCCCCTGCCGTTTTCCAACACTTTGTGAATGATATCTTCCGGGATATGCTCTCCACCTCGGTCGTAGTCTATCTGGATGATATTCTCATCTACTCTCCAGATATAGACTCCCACTGGAGAGATGTTTGCAAAGTCTTCGACCTCCTACGGACAAACTCCCTCTACGCCAAGTTGGAGAAATGTGTGTTTGAGCAGGAGTCCTTGCCTTTCCTGGGCTATGCCATCTCTGCCCAGGGGTTGGCTATGGATCCTGCCAACCTACAGGCTGTGATGGACTGGCAGGAATCCCATTCTCTCAAAGCAGTGCGGAGCAAATCCCAAATTGTGGTCGGAGGAGGTTTCCAAAGCCTTTCTCTCAATTAAGTCACACTTCGCTAGCGCTCCCATTTTACATCGCCCCGATGTTGATAAACATTTTATTATGGAGGTAGATGTCTCTTCCGTCGGTGCTGGAGCAGTCCTCTTCCAGAAGGATGCTCAAGGTCAGAAGCATCCTTGCTTCTTCTTCTCCAAGACCTTCACACCAGCGGAGCGGAATTATTCCATCGGGAACAGGGAGTTGCTACCCATGAAGCTGGCATTCTTGGAGTGGAGACACCTCCTGGAGGGGGCTCCCTTTCTCTTCGAAGTTTACACCGACCACAAAAATTTGGTCTATATACAGACTGCCCAGCGGCTAAATTCTCGCCAGGCCAGATGGTCCCTGTTCTTCTCTCGGTTCCATTTCACCCTCCATTTTCTCTCCTGGGAGAAGAATATTTGTGCCAACGCTGTCTACCGCTCCGTAGTGTCATCAGCGGAGGAGGAACCTCAGCTTATTGTCCCTTGTGAGAGCCTGAGGACCGTGGCCCCGGTTTCCCTAGAGTTTGTGTCCCCGGGCAAGACTTTTGTGCCATCAAATTTGCGACCGGAGGTTCTCTCTTGGGCTCACTCGTCCAGGGTGGGTGGACATTTTGGGACCAAAAGGACATCTGAGTTTCTGGCGAGGACGTACTGGTGGCCGCATATGGCCCGTGACGTTGGAGACTATATTCGGGCATGTGTCTCCTGCGCCAAGAATAAGTCTCCGAAAATAAGAATAATGGCGAGTGCACCACTAGAATATAGGCAAGTATATAATGAAGTAACAGGGTGCTACATTAGGCATGGAAACAGCAAATATGATCAAAGAAGAGAAAGAGCCAAAAAGAACGTGCACACCTACTACAAAATATATAGCAAAATATGGAATACATTTTATTACAAGCAAAAACACCATACAAATATAAAATCAATTAAAAAACGTGTAACAAAGTACACAACACCCCAATATAACAGCCTATGCAGGAAATGCGAAATCTGCAAAAAACACGTTAAATACACTGTACTAATAAACACCTTGTTCACAAGAGATACAATATGAGGTATGCCAACTTAAATGTTTATAAAAGAAAAGCACAGACCAAGCCCTCTAAAAAGCACACACACATTATAGGCGTCCCTATATGTGTCCTAAATGAAAGCAAATGTAAAGGGCATATAGCGTGTACACATATACAATATGCTAGTGGCCCTGAATGGGTGAAAGGAATGCTGCAAATGAGTTAAATTTCGCAAAGTACCAGCCTGCAATAAAACCTGGGAACCACAGAGAGTGGAGAAAAGCTCAGGTAAAACAGGCAATAAATGCAACCTGGAGCCCAGTCATGTATCTGGAAAAAAAAAAAAAAAAAAAAGGTGGACCACAGAGAGAGCAGGAAACGCTGTGCAATGCTGAAAAGTGAAGGCAGCAGGGAAAATAGTCCACAAAACACCCAGATATGTCAGGGCCAAAATGTGGGGTGTGGAAAGATCCCACGCGTATCGCTGCTGAAAAGCAGCTTCGTCAGGGAAAGTCCCTTTCCCTGACGAAGCTGCTTTTCAGCAGCGATACGCGTGGGATCTTTCCACACCCCACATTTTGGCCCTGACATATCTGGGTGTTTTGTGGACTATTTTCCCTGCTGCCTTCACTTTTCAGCATTGCACAGCGTTTCCTGCTCTCTCTGTGGTCCACTTTTTTTTTTCTTTTTTTTTTCCAGATACATGACTGGGCTCCAGGTTGCATTTATTGCCTGTTTTACCTGAGCTTTTCTCCACTCTCTGTGGTTCCCAGGTTTTATTGCAGGCTGGTACTTTGCGAAATTTAACTCATTTGCAGCATTCCTTTCACCCATTCAGGGCCACTAGCATATTGTAAATGTGTACACGCTATATGCCCTTTACATTTGCTTTCATTTAGGACACATATAGGGACGCCTATAATGTGTGTGTGCTTTTTAGAGGGCTTGGTCTGTGCTTTTCTGTTATAAACATTTAAGTTGGCATACCTCATATTGTATCTCTTGTGAACAAGGTGTTTATTAGTACAGTGTATTTAACGTGTTTTTTGCAGATTTCGCATTTCCTGCATAGGCTGTTATATTGGGGTGTTGTGTACTTTGTTACACGTTTTTTAATTGATTTTATATTTGTATGGTGTTTTTGCTTGTAATAAAATTTATTCCATATTTTGCTATATATTTTGTAGTAGGTGTGCACGTTCTTTTTGGCTCTTTCTCTTCTTTGAAGAATAAGTCTCCTCGACAATGGGCAGCTGGGTCACTTTACCCCCTGCCAGTGGCGGACAGGCCCTGGGAGAAGGTCGGGAAGGACATTATGGTGGGTTTACGCAAGTCCCGTGGCTGCACCATCATTTGGGTAATCACCGACCATTTTTCCAAAATGGTGCACTTGGTGCCTCTTCCACAGGTACCTTCTGCACGGGCCTTGGCAGCGTTGTTTATTAAACACATTTTCCGCCTACACGGTATGCCGGACAAAATTGTCAGTGACCGGGGTCCTCAGTTTGCGTCTCGGTTCTGGAGAGAGCTCTGTCGTCTACTCAGCATCGAGCTGAATCTCTCTTCAGCATACCATCCCGAGACGAATGGGTTGGTAGAGAGGGCCAACCAGACCCTGGTCACATATATGCGACATTTTGTTTCTGCTAGGCAGGATGACTGGGCATCCTGGCTACCGTGGGCGGAGTTTCCACTAAACAACCATAGCCGACTCCACTGGACAGACTCCATTCCTCCTTAACTACGGCCAGCATCCGTGTGTTCCTGTGCCTATGCCCATGTCTTCCGCCGATTCCAGGGTGGCAGACTGGGCTGTGGAGGAACGTGACATTTGGGACCGCACTCAGGATGCCATCCGGGCTTCCAAGGAGAGAATGAGGTCCTCCACCGAAGCACATCGGCGCCCCACTCCGACCTTTGCTCCCAGCGACTTAGTGTGGCTCTCCGCCCCTAACATCAGGCTGCGAGTTGAGTCCACTAAGTTTGCACCTCACTACTTGGGTCCCTTCAAGTCCTGGAACAGGTTAACCCTGTGGTCTAAAGTCTGGCCCTTCCTCCACGCCTAAGTATCACCGACACTTTTCATGTGTCTCTTCTAAAGCCCGTTCACATGGTCCGGTTTTCTGAGTCATCTGCCGGGACATCGAGTTCATCTATGGATGATTATGAGGTGAATACTATCTTGGGGTGTAAGGTGGTACATGGCAAAAAATGTTATTTGGTGGATTGGAAGGACTATGGCCCAGAGGACAGGTCCTGGGAGCCTGCTGAGCACATTCGGGCTCCGCAACTCATTGCTGCCTTCGAGCGTAGCGAGGACCAAGGAGGGGGGTAATGTTAGGTGTTGTTTTCCCGCCACAGCACAGGGGGAATCTCAAACCAGCTCCGCTGTGGTCTCCCATTCTCCTCCAGCTGCAGTGGAGCCTGCTCAGCAGAGACGTCAGTCCCAGTGCCTGGCTCAGACAGGTGCTGCACGTTTGGTTACTGCTGCCCTTCCAGGCTCAGCCATTATAGCCAATACTGTTCAGCGGCGAGCAGGCCTCCCTGGGACTAAGTCCTGCTTTTCTCCTTCTGAGCATGCCCAAGGGAGGATCTCTCATTGGAGGTCGGAGGTCACACGCTCAGGTCCTTTAGCAGCTCCTATTGGTCCACCAGGAAGGTCCTGAAGAGCTGCAGCTAAAAAAGGTTCGCATGGCCGCTCGGCCATGCGCTAGTATAATTCAGTATTTGTGGATGTATGCCTGTTCTGGTGACAGCTCTGAATCATTCCCATCCCTAGAGTTGTTGAATGTTCGCGAGTGTTGCAGCTGTCTAGCGCCAGATAGTGCCATTCAGCACCAGGCACAAAATATACTGCGTCTATCCTGCAGTGACCACCGCTGCGGTACTGTACGCACTCTGTGCGGCTATCTCTAGCGCCAGATAGTGCCATCCAGCACCAGTCACAAAATATACTGCATCTATCCTGTGATGTGACTAATTGGTCTCCTGCGGCCGTGGAGGCCTTTCGGGAGCTGAAGCACCGGTTTTCTTCAGCTCCAGTCTTATGTCAACCAGATGTCTCTCTTCCCTTCCAGGTCGAGGTTGATGCTTTTGAGATTGGAGCAGGGGCTGTTTTGTCGCAGAGAAGCTCTGATGGCTCTGTGATGAAGCCATGTGCTTTCTTTTCAAGAAAGTTTTTGCCTGCCGAGCGGAATTATGATGTTGGTAATCGGGAGTTGTTGGCTATGAAGTGGGCATTTGAGGAGTGGCGACATTGGCTCGAAGGAGCTAAACATCGTGTGGTGGTCTTGACTGATCACAAAAATCTGATTTACCTTGAATCTGCCAAGCGCCTGAATCCTAGACAGGCTCGTTGGTCGTTGTTTTTCTCCCGTTTCAACTTCGTGGTCTCATACCTGCCTGGTCCGAAGAACGTGAAAGCTGATGCACTTTCTAGGAGTTTTGTGCCTGACTCTCCGGGAGTTTCTGAGCCGGCTGGTATTCTCAGAGAGGGAGTGATTTTGTCTGCCATTTCCCCAGATTTGCGACGAGTGCTGCAGAAATTTCAGGTGGATAGACCTGACCGTTGTCCACCAGAGAGACTGTTTGTCCCGGATAGATGGACCAGCAGAGTTATTTCCGAGGTTCATTCTTCGGTGTTGGCGGGTCATCCTGGGATTTTTGGTACCAGAGATTTGGTGGCTAGGTCCTTCTGGTGGCCTTCCTTGTCGCGGGATGTGCGTTCCTTTGTGCAGTCTTGTGGGATTTGTGCTCGGGCTAAGCCTTGCTGTTCTCGTGCCAGCGGTTTGCTTTTGCCTTTGCCTGTTCCGAAAAGGCCTTGGACGCACATTTCCATGGATTTTATTTCGGATCTTCCAGTATCTCAGAAAATGTCTGTCATCTGGGTGATGTGTGATCGTTTTTCCAAGATGGTCCATTTGGTGCCCTTGCCTAAGTTGCCTTCTTCCTGCGATTTGGTTCCTCTATTTTTTCAGAATGTGGTTCGCTTGCACGGCATTCCTGAAAATATTGTGTCTGATAGAGGATCCCAGTTTGTGTCCAGGTTTTGGCTGACTTTTTGTGCTAAGATGGGCATTGATTTGTCTTTTTCGTCGGCCTTCCATCCTCAGACTAATGGCCAAACCGAGCGAACTAATCAGACGTTGGAAACTTATTTGAGATGTTTTGTTTCTGCTGATCAGGATGATTGGGTGACTTTTTTGCCTTTGGCCGAGTTTGCCCTTAATAATCGGGCTAGTTCTGCTACTTTGGTTTCACCTTTTTTCTGCAAATCTGGTTTCCATCCTCGTTTTTCCTTGGGGCAGGTTGAGCCTTCTGACTGTCCTGGGGTGGATTCTGTGGTGGATAGGTTGCAGCAGATTTGGAACCATGTGGTGGACAATTTGAGGTTGTCACAGGAGAAGGCTCAGCGCTTTGCCAACCGCCGCCGCGGTGTGGGTCCCCGACTTCGTGTTGGGGATTTGGTGTGGCTGTCTTCTCGGTATGTTCCTATGAAGGTCTCCTCTCCTAAATTCAAGCCTCGCTTCATCGGTCCTTATAAGATCTTGGAAATCCTTAACCTGGTGTCTTTTCATTTGGATCTCCCAGCATCGTTTGCCATTCATAATGTGTTCCATAGGTCTTTGTTGCGGAGGTATGTGGTACCTGTGGTTCCTTCTGTTGAGCCTCCTGCTCCGGTGCTGGTCGAGGGCGAATTGGAGTACGTGGTGGAGAAGATTTTGGATTCTCGTATCTCTAGACGGAGGCTTCAGTATTTGGTTAAGTGGAAGGGCTATGGTCAGGAGGATAATTCCTGGGTTGTCGCCTCTGATGTTCATGCGGCCGATTTGGTTCGTGCCTTCCAAGCGGCTCATCCTGATCGCCCTGGGGGTCTTGATGAGGGTTCGGTGACCCCTCCTCAAGGGGGGCGTACTGTTGTGAACTCTATTTTTGGGCTCCCTCTAGTGGTCACAAGCGGTACTGTGTAGTGTTGTCTTTCTGCAGGTTGCAGCATCAGCTGGTTCGTTATCCTTGGTTGGTTTCCTATTTTAGCTCACCTGGATACTCAGTTCCTTGCCTGCTATCAATGTATTCAGTGCTCTTCAGATTCCTTGTGTCTACCTTGCTCCCAGTCTCTCCAAGACAAGCTAAGTTTTTGTTTGATCATTTTTTTATTAATGGTGTTCGTTATTTTTTTAGTCCAGCTCACTAAAATGTGATTTCCTCGCTTGCTGGTTGCTCTAGGGGACGGAGTTTCTCCCCCCACACCGTGAGTTGGTGTGGGGGTTCTTGAAATCTCAGTGTGGATATTTTGTAAGGGTTTTTTACTGACCGCATAGATTCCCTTTTCTATTTTCTGCTATCTAGTATTAGTGGGCCTCATTTGCTGAATCTGCTTTCACCCCTGTGTATGTGCCTTCCTCTTACCTCACCGTTATTATCTGTTGGGGGCTTCTAAATCTTTGGGGATTATTTCTCTGGAGGCAAGAGAGGTCTTTCTTTCTCTCTAGGGGTAGTTAGTTCCTCAGGCTGGCTCGAAACGTCTAGGATTTTTAGGCACGTTCACCGGCTACTTCTAGTGTGTTTGGATAGGTTCAGATTTGCGGTCAGTCCAGTTTGCCACCTCCCTAGAGCTTGTCCTACGTTTGTTACTTAGCTGGAGTAATTTGTGATCCTCAACCACTAAGGATCATAACAGCGCAGATCATGACGTCTTGATAATCTGTCATAGACCAACAGAACCTGTCGAAATTTCACCCATGGAGAAAGCGTGGGTCAACATGCAGAACCCGATCCACAAGGCATAAGTCACACCAAGGGTATACGATGGTATCCAAGAGCCGGGGTAACGAATAGAGCGTCCACTAATACTGTACATGAAAAACACAAGAACACACAGAATTAAAAACAAAATAAAATTACACAGACTCCGGGGGCATGCCATCAAAGCTGACAACACAGGAACCAATGTAATTGAAAACAAACGCACACGGTTATAAAAATGGTGAAAAGCTAACTTTTTCTTTCAATCCCAATGGGGCAACTGTGTCAAGAATAACAATCCAACGACACTCCAACTGTGCCAGCCTGCATTTAAGATCGCCTCCACGGATACCGCCATGTATCCGATCAATACCGCGGATCAAAAGTAAATCCGGGTCGCAGGCATGGCACAAACGGAAATGTCGAGGGATAGTTTTAAGGGATTCCAATTTAATAGTAACAGCAGCAGCAGCTTTGATATCCCTAACATGTTCTCTAGTACAGACGCACAGCTCCCTCGATGTAAGACCAATATATATTAGGCCGCAGGGGCATGTGGCGTAATAAATAACAAAGCTGCTGCTGCATGAAATATATTCCCTGATTTTATAGCTCCTTTTACCATCGGATGAGCTAAAATCCGTGGCACGAATGATATTACGGCAGGCCAAACATGACCCACACGGAAAACAGCCTTGTCTTGGTTTCCCTGTATAGAAAGGGAGAGAAGGAGTGGACACGTGATGACTCCTCACAAGAAGGTCCCTCAAATTTTTGCTACGCCTTGCTGTCATCAGCGGTCTCTCAGGAAGTAGCCCGCCCAAAACAGGCTCAGTCTTAAGAATGGGCCAATGTCTATTAAGAATATTGCGAATAGTGTGCCATCTGTTATTATATGTCGAGATAAATCTAATTTGGTTGGACTCACCCCTATCACTCCTGGAGCCTGACAGCAGATGACCAGGAACGGACGCCTTGGCCCTCAAATATCACCTCTTGATACAACTTTTGCTGTATCCACGCTCATGAAAGCGATCACGAAGGTCCAGCGCCTGCGCCTCAAAACGCTCATCTGAATAACATAAGCGCCAAATGATCAAAAGGTTATCAATATAGCGGTACCAGCCAATGACCTGGGTAGCGGCGCATGCGCCATCCCCAAAAACCTCCCTCTCCCAAAAACCCAGAAAGAGGTTAGCGTAGGATGGCGCACACGCCGCGCCCATTGCGGTACCGCGTTGCTGCAAAAAGAAACGGTCTTTAAACGTAAAAAAATGTTTTGTCAAAATAAATTTTAACAGCTCCAGAATTAGTTGTTGCAACGAGACATCCAGATTGCTCGTCCCCAGGAAAAACTCGACCGCTCTCACCCCGTGATGATGGGCAATGCAGGTATAGAGGGGTACCTGAGCTGTGGCATTTGGCATCCGATGGGTAAGACAGGCTGATTGATCTTTTCACATGCACTTATTGCACTTTAGTTTTAGCCTCATGGCTCAATTATTGTACCAATAAGTACCATATGGTCTTTACCCAGTTTCATAGGTTTATTCCTTGAGGTTCCCCCCTTCTTGTGTATATATATGTGGGTATTTGGAACGCTCTCATGCTATGGATAGCCTGCCACGCCAGATTTTTTGCACCATCCATCTCTAGATCTGTCCAATAGTTGTGGTACTATTTATGTATATTTTATGCGATTTTTTCATATATTCGTGTGCCTTGTTTTTTTCTACATAACTAATAAAGAGTGGTATATTTTTATAGTACTTTGTCTTGGCATTTATTATTATATTTTCATTATTCTATATTGGGGAATGTACAAACTCCATGGTTTTTTTCGTATGGTCTCTATCGTTGTTTAGGAGTATTCCGATTTAACATGGTCCTTTGTGATCGGTTCTGGCATGTTACTATAATCTATGTACTGTGTATTTTCACAGCAACCCTTCTGGGACGGATGGACTTTCAGGCACGGGATAAGACGTGGCTGACTAAATTGGATCAGGTCTTTAGTGATGATGCATCTCCAACTTTTAATTCAGACTCCGGGGACATTGACGGTCTTGTTGTCAAACTCAGGAACCTTTTTAATAAGCGCACACGGTGGTAGTGGAATAAGTCATTTTTGGAACGCTATGTTGAAAAGGGTCTTATTCTCAGGGGCCTGAGGGTTCAGGTCTTTCCCTCATTTAACATGGATAATGAGTAGGGTTGAGCGACTTTCATTTTTTTAAGATCGAGTCGGGTTTTGCGAAACCCGATATTGTCCAAAGTTGAGTCGAGTGAAGTCAGCCGATTATCGTGAAAAGTCGGGGATCGACCGAAACATGAAACCCAATGCAAGTCAATGGGGAAGCATAGTCGGCAGTGAGTGGAGGCCAGGAAAACACCTACAGTGCCCATTTTAATGCCAAAAACATCCATTCTTGTTTCTGAAGCTTGTCAATCTTAATTAACTTTTTAATAATAGTTGGGCATTGGAAATTGGGGGTCATTTGGCAAAAGTTGTGGGGGGTAGGGCTGGTTCAAAGTTTTAGTGGGCCCAGGAAACGTGGACTACGTCACGGTGGTGGAGCAGTGAGAAGTAAGTATTTCAACTTTGCAAGTGCTGTGATCCTGAGCAAGCAGGGAGGCCCACTCGTTCGCATTGACACTGGCACAGGGCCCCTCAAAGTACGGCGGTGTGTTTGCACGGAGGGGGCGCCTCCCACCGGCAGCGACACTTTTGCGTACTCTGAGGGGCCCTGTGCCTGTGACGTCGCCAACGAGCATGCCCCCTACCTGTTGAAGAAACCTGCACTTTCATCTGCACCTTCCTCTTTGTCCCTGTGTAAGGTGGTATAGTATGCGGGAAGGGGAACCTGACTTTCAGCAGGGTCAGATTGTGGCTGTGTAGCGTGCAAGGGGAATGTAGTGGTCTGGGTCAAAGTACCACAAGACTCATCTAGCAGTGGCTGGGCAATGGGCAGGATGAGGACGAAACACTGATATAGGCCCAAATAATAAAGTGGGTAAAATGCAGTTCAAAATTGGTAACAGGACTAACCAGGTGGCATTGCTTAGTTCAGTGGACTAGAAAACCCAGGAGCGGCAGACACCGTTAGTAGGGCCGAACCACACTAGTAGGCCCTATGCAGTTTAATATTACAAATGAAGGCCGAAAGCCTGAAGATTAAAGGTCAGGAAAATAACACAGGACAACACCAAGGTGCGGCACACACCGTTACTAGGCCCAACCAAAGTAGTAGGCCAACTGCAGTTTAATTATTTAAAATGTAAGCCGAAAACCTGAACATTGAAGGTCGGGACAACAAAACAGGAGAAAACCCAGTAGCGTCAGACACCGTTTTAAGGGCCCAACCACACATTTTAAAAACAACTACTTACGAGAGCCTTAAGATTGAAGCTCAGCTTTATACAGTGGAGGACAACACCAGGGAGCGGCACACACCGTTAGTAGGCCCCAACTACCAATTTTTAAAAACAACTACTTAATGAGAGCCTTAAGGTTGAAGCTCAGCTTTATACAGTGGAGGACAACACCAGGGAGCGGCACACACCGTTAGTAGGCCCCAACCACCAATTTTTAAAAACAAATACTTAATGAGAGCCTGAAGGTTGAAGCTCAGACAAGGAAACCTGTAGGAGAACACCCAGGAGGAGGAGAACACCCAGGAGGAGGAGAACACCCAGGAGGAGGAGAACACCCAGTAGCATCAGACACCGTTTTAAGGGCCCAACCACACATTTTAAAAACAACTACTTAACGAGAGCCTTAAGATTGAAGCTCAGCTTTATACAGTGGAGAACAACACCAGGGAGCGGCACACACCGTTAGTAGGCCCCAACCACCAATTTTTAAAAACAACTACTTAATGAGAGCATTAAGGTTGCAGCTCAGCTTTATACAGTGGAGGACAACACCAGGGAGCGGCACACACCGTTAGTAGGCCCCAACCACCAATTTTTAAAAACAAATACTTAATGAGAGCCTGAAGGTTGAAGCTCAGACAAGGAAACCTGGAGGAGAACACCCAGGAGGAGGAGAACACCTAGGAGGAGGAGAACACCCAGTAGCGTCAGACACCGTTTTAAGGGCCCAACCACACATTTTAAAAACAACTACTTAACGAGAGCGTTAAGATTGAAGCTCAGCTTTATACAGTGGAGGACAACACCAGGGAGCGGCACACACCGTTAGTAGGGCCCAACCAAAGTTGTAGGCCAAATGCAGTTTATTATCTGCTACTATAGGCCGAAAGCCTAAAGACTGAAGCTCAGCTTTATACAGTGGAGGACAACACCAGGGAGCGGCACACACCGTTAGTAGGCCCCAACCACCAATTTTTAAAAACAAATACTTAATGAGAGCCTGAAGGTTGAAGCTCAGCTTTATACAGTGGAGGACAACACCAGGGAGCGTCAGACACCGTTAGTAGGCCCCAACCACCAATTTTTAAAAACAACTACTTAATGAGAGCCTGAAGATTGAAGATCAGCTTTATACAGTGGAGGACAACACCAGGGAGCGTCAGACACCGTTAGTAGGCCCCAACCACCAATTTTTAAAAACAACTACTTAATGAGAGCCTGAAGGTTGAAGCTCAGTTTTATACAGTGGAGGACAGCACCAGGGAGCAACACACACCGTTAGTAGGGCCCAACCAAAGTTGAAGGCCAAATGCAGATTAATATCTGCTACTATAGGCCGAAAGCCTAAAGACTGAAGCTCAGCGTTATACAGTGGAGGACAACACCAGGGAGCAGCACACACCGTTAGTAGGCCCCATCCACCAATTTTAAAAAACAAATACTTAATGAGAGCCTGAAGGTTGAAGCTCAGACAAGGAAACCAGGAGGAGAACACCAAGGAGGAGGAGAACACCAAGGAGCGGCAGACACCGTTACTAGGCCCCAACCCAGGTAGCAGGGCAACTGCAGTGTTACATTTAAAAATACTTTCTGAGAGCCTGAAGGTTGAAGCTCAGACAAGGAAACCTGGAGGAGAACACCAAGGAGGAGGAGAACACCAGGGAGCGGCAGACACCGTTACTAGGCCCCAACCCAGGTAGCAGGGCAACTGCAGTGTTACATTTAAAAATACTTTATGAGAGCCTGAAGGTTGAAGCTCAGACAAGGAAACCAGGAGGAGAACACAAAGTAGGAGGAGAACACCCAGGAGGAGGAGAACACCCAGGAGGAGGAGAACACCCAGGAGCGGCAGACATCAACAGTAGGCCCCAACCAAACTAGTAGCCCAAATGCAGTTTCCTATTTTTTAAAAAAGCCCGAAAACCTGAATTGAGGACAATTTGAATTAGGGACTGCAGACAGAGTTAGTAGGCTGTCCCCTGTGGACCATGCATCCACCACATTAACCCATTGCGCCGTAATGGACACGTAACCTTCCGTGGCCATGCCTACAGGTCCATGCGTCTGTTGTCAGGTGCACCTTTGTACTCACAGATTGCCAGAGTGCATGGACAATGCGGTCTTTTACATGCTGGTGGAGGGTTGGGATGGCTTTTCTCGCAAAAGAAGTGTCAACTGGGTAGCTCGTAGCGTGGTACAGCGTAGTCCATCATGGCTTTATTAATATTAAATAAAATAAAAAAATAGGCTCTATGCACTTTAAAATAGGTTCCAGGGGTACACGGGCAGCATTGGTGTGGTCAGCGGAGGACGATTGCAAGGAAGGACCGCAGACAGACTTAGTAGGCCTAAAATAAATAAAAATGGGCTCAAGGCACTTAGAGTTATTTCGCAGGGGTACACAGGCAGCATTGGTGTGGTCAGCGGAGGACGATTGCAAGGAGGGACCGCAGACAGGCTTACTAGGCCTAAAATAAATAAAAATAGGCTCAAGGCACTTAGAGTTATCTCGCAGGGGTATGCAGCGCCCTAGAGTCCTGGTCGTTGCAGTACTGTGGCTCCGCCGCTAAGGGGGGCTATGGTACGTCTGATGGCACTGAAGGAGTTCATCTGACCAGGTATCACATACACCAATACATTTCACAGTCTGGCCTCCAGGGGGAGCTAAGGGTACTATTCATTAGGCCACTCCTCACAGTCTGGTTAAACTGGGGGTTAGGCAGGAAGTTAGAGAGAACGCTGACTGGGTTGGAACCAGGCAACACCTTGTGGCAGAGGGTGTTGTAGGGGAAGATTCGGTAGGGTCCCTGTCAGGGGTGGGATCCTGACAGAGGCCTGGCAATCAGAAAGAAAGCTACGGGACCGCGCCTGCACTATATAGCGGCGGTGCCCTAAGAAAGGATAAGAAGCGAGATTTATTGTGCTGAGTGAGAAACGAGATCAACGCAACAGGGAGAAATACCAGTAGGAGTCGTGCTGTTAGACCGAGGCAACATCCTACTGAGGCGTAAATAACCGGTGGCCGGAACGCCGAGGAAGTACAGAGCTCTAAGCATTACTTCAAACCAACGGCAGGACAGAGAGCTATAGGCTGGCTGTCTCACCTACATCACCTACGCAGACATAGGGGCAACCTTTGGAGAGGGGCGACTCTAGGGTCCCGGAAGAGCTCCGAGCCTTCCCGTCATACGGGTGCGTCCTACCATAAGATCTGGGGGGCGAGAAGAAGAAGAACATCAGAATCGAGTTGTGAGGGAACACGAGAAACAGACACAACAGTTGTGGGGTACTATCCCGTAAGCACAGCAGGGGAGGACCACAACACACAAGCGCTAGAAGGAAGGCACAGATTTCCACCTGTAACGGGAACTCTGGAGGTGCCATCGGACCGGCCGGATTTGCGCAGCCCGGTTAACCGTATTCCGGACTGAGGACCCAGAAGCCTTCAGTAAAGAGGTAAAGAGACTGCAACCTTGTGTCCTCGTTATTAACTGCGACCGGCACTACACCGCACCTCTACCACCATCCACATCTATTACTGTACGCCCCTCAGCAGGGTCACGGACCGGGTCTAGCCACCGTGACAACCCCAGAGCAGAGACTCAGAGGCCCAGTACCGGGTACCCCTCGGCCCTGCGGCAGTGGGGGCGCTAAAACTTGGCGTCACGAACAGGATCTACTTAAGCCTGAAGAATCAGGTCATGTGTGCCTTGGAACTGTGATTTATTGTGCTTGGACTGTGACTTATTGCAACGACTGTGGACTGCCACTTGCTGCCAAAAGTCCCCGCTGAAACCGCCGCCATTACAGCGCTGAGGAGAGCGCAGGAGAAGAAGAGGGGCGTGGAGTAGGCGTGGACCAGCTGAAGAGCGCGAAAGACAATGGCCGCCCAGTCTAAGTATTTCTGCACCGTGAGGACGTGTCCGTCAGCAGCCGAGATCCCCCTCCTAATCCTCAATGGTGGGCGGAGACAGAGAAAACGAAACCGCCCACGAAGGAGAGAGCGGGAAAAGGACCAGGAAGAAGAAGTCAGTGACATGGAGGACGCCATGGCCAGCCGCCCGGAGCCGGAGCGTGGGGTCAGAGCCGAGGACTCCCCCAGCTACCCGGAGAGGCACCGCAGCCAGACCTCCACAGTTGATGCTGACCTCCTGCAGACCGGAGCGGACGAGCAGATCCACCAACTCCTGCAGACACAGCTGAGCACTGAGGCCGGGTGGAAGAAGGCCATCATCGGGAGCCTCGCCAGATGTCTGTCGGCAGCCTTGTCTGGTCCGGAGCAAGAAGGAAGTTACAGCGCTCCAAAGCCAGAAAGCCAGGCCCTGCCGGAAAGCGAGATGCTGCGAGCAGGGATGACAATGTCGCAGCACAAGGCCCCGCAACCAGCGTTCCAGACCCCAGCGGAGGCAGAGCAGACCGGCACCGGAGGGACCGCATCTGAAGCAGGTATGAAGAACGACCCTGCCCCTCCAGCAGAGGACCTGCTGATAGGCCCCGTCGCGGCACTCCCTCTCCCTGAGACCTATAGACTCCGGCGCTTTAAACCCTGGGATCGGGCCACGGGTATGGAGCACTTCTTAAAGACCCCGATCTCGCCGATCACCTGGCCGAGCGAGGTCTATGCGGAGCTACGGCCGCCAGAGCGAGAGTAAACCTCGATGCCATGGATATGTAAATAGTTAACTGTTTGTTTCCCTGCTCTTTGCTGCTTTAAACCCGACTAGGGTTATTCTTAAAGGGATCCCTTTGTTTACCCGGGATCCCTATTGCTTTTATTTTTGTTTTTGTTTTTCCTTTCTGCTCCTTTTAACCCCCTATTTGGAAAAGAACTGCTGGATCATGAACACTGCATGATTACAAACTCCTTGTAAATAGTTTGCACCTTCTTAAAGGTGCTCTCTACTGGTTTTACATAAAAGATGGACTCTTTGCGAAGATACGGTTCTTGGAACCTGCACTGGAGTCCTTGTTGCATACGGACTTGCGGCTTGAGAAGTTGCACTACCACGTAGAGACTTGGTCCCCTCTTAAAGGGGATGTTCACATCTTGCACTTATGAACAGTGTTGCCTTAAGATGGTTGAATGGCAATAATGTCTTGAAAAGAAAGTATTGATGATGTTGATATGTGAAAGTTAAATGTAACGAACTAGTTGATTGTAATAAATGTTCAATAATGTTAATAGAAGAATGAGGACAGGAAGTGAACCCGTAGGGGTTAGTGGTGAGTCCTCTTAGGAGCCATATAAGGATGGCTCAGTGATCTTAAACTGAAAGAAAAATGATATGTTCTATACTGTGTATAGTAGTGGAAGGACAGTAGGCTCGGGCGGAAAGGAGCGGTCCTGTAACAGAAAGGAGAGGCAGTAGGTCTGGAGCAGTTAGGACAGGCGGTCCTGCAGATTTAAAGAAGGAGAATGCATAAAAGTTAATTAGCCTTATATGTGATATAAGAAGGTCTTTAGTGGATTTAGCGAGTACGTCCTTAAAGGCAATGTTAAATTATTGTTCAAAGATTTTGCACTTAGTAGAATACCCGGTTGGGTAAGGAAAGTTATTTATAGTAAAGTTATTTAAAAAGTATTTAACCATGTTTGTAACGTTCAAGTGTCCTCACCTCCCATAAAGGGAAGCTCTGTTAAAAAGTTGACTTGTACTTGCATTTTCAAAATTGTATGTCTTTTTGCTGACATGTATTGTTGTTTTCTTCCCAGTCCAGGAGTACTGGATTTAACCGGGGGGGAGTGCAGCGCCCCAGAGTCCTGGTCGTTGCAGTACTGTGGCTCCGCCGCTAAGGGGGGCTATGGTACGTCTGATGGCACTGAAGGAGTTCATCTGACCAGGTATCACATACACCAATACATTTCACAGTCTGGCCTCCAGGGGGAGCTAAGGGTACTATTCATTAGGCCACTCCTCACAGTCTGGTAAAACTGGGGGTTAGGCAGGAAGTTAGAGAGAACGCTGATTGGGTTGGAACCAGGCAACACCTTGTGGCAGAGGGTGTTGTAGGGGAAGATTCGGTAGGGTCCCTGTCAGGGGTGGGATCCTGACAGAGGCCTGGCAATCAGAAAGAAAGCTACGGGACCGCGCCTGCACTATATAGCGGCGGTGCCCTAAGAAAGGATAAGAAGCGAGATTTATTGTGCTGAGTGAGAAACGAGATCAATGCAACAGGGAGAAATACCAGTAGGAGTAGTGCTGTTAGACCGAGGCAACATCCTACTGAGGCGTAAATAACCGGTGGCCGGAACGCCGAGGAAGTACAGAGCTCTAAGCATTACTTCAAACCAACGGCAGGACAGAGAGCTATAGGCTGGCTGTCTCACCTACATCACCTACGCAGACATAGGGGGCAACCTTTGGAGAGGGGCGACTCTAGGGTCCCGGAAGAGCTCCGAGCCTTCCCGTCATACAGGTGCGTCCTACCATAAGATCTGGGGGGCGAGAAGAAGAAGAAGAAGAACATCAGAATCGAGTTGTGAGGGAACACGAGAAACAGACACAACAGTTGTGGGGTACTATCCCGTAAGCACAGCAGGGGAGGACCACAACACACAAGCGCTAGAAGGAAGGCACAGATTTCCACCTGCAACGGGAACTCTGGAGGTGCCATCGGACCGGCCGGACTTGCGCAGCCCGGTTAACCGTATTCCGGACTGAGGACCCAGAGACCTTCAGTAAAGAGACTGCAACCTGGTGTCCTCGTTATTTACTGCACCGCACCACCACCACTATCCACATCCATCATATCTATCACTGTACGCCCCCTCAGCAGGGTCTGTTGTCAGGTGCACCTTTGTACTCACAGATTGCCAGAGTGCATGGACAATGCAGTCTTTTACATGCTGGTGGAGGGTTGGGATGGCTTTTCTCACAAAAGTGTCGACTGGTTAGCTTGTAGCGTGGTACAGCGTAGTCCATCATGGCTTTATTAATATTAAATAAAATATATAATTAGGCTCTATGAACTTTTAAATAGGTTCCAGGGGTACACGGGCAGCATTGGTGTGGTCAGCGGAGGAGGATTGCAAGGAGGGACCGCAGACAGGCTTACTGGGCCTAAAATAAATAAAAATAGGCTCTATGCAGTTTTAAATAGGTTACATGGGTACACAGGCAGCATTGTTGTGGTCAGTGGAGGAGGATTGCAAGGAGGGACCGCAGACAGGCTTACTAGGCCTAAAATAAATAAAAATAGGCTCAAGGCACTTAGAGTTATCTCGCAGGGGTACACAGGCAGCATTGGTGTGGTCAGCGGAGGACGATTGCAAGGAGGGACCACAGACAGGCTTACTAGGCCTAAAATAAATAAAAATAGGCTCAAGGCACTTAGAGTTATCTCGCAGGGATACACAGGCAGCATTGGTGTGGTCAGCGGAGGACGATTGCAAGGAGGGACCGCAGACAGGCTTACTAGGCCTAAAATAAATAAAAATAGGCTCAAGGCACTTAGAGTTATCTCGCAGGGGTACACAGGCAGCATTGGTGTGGTCAGTGGAGGAAGATTGCAAGGAGGGACCGCAGACAGGCTTACTAGGCCTAAAATAAATAAAAATAGGCTCAAGGCACTTAGAGTTATCTCGCAGGGGTACACAGGCAGCATTGGTGTGGTCAGCGGAGGACGATTGCAAGGAGGGACCGCAGACAGGCTTACTAGGCCTAAAATAAATAAAAATAGGCTCAAGGCAGTTTTAAATAGGTTACATGGGTACACAGGCAGCATTGGGGTGGTCAGTGGAGGAGGATTGCAAGGAGGGACCGCAGACAGGCTTACTAGGCCTAAAATAAATAAAAATAGGCTCAAGGCACTTAGAGTTATCTCGCAGGGGTACACAGGCAGCATTGGTGTGGTCAGCGGAGGACGATTGCAAGGAGTGTCTGACACAGTTAGTACTCCCAAAAAATAAATAGATGTTAATGTCTCGCAAAACAACAAAACAAAAAAAAAAAAAGTGTGGCATACTTAGGTACAGGGGTGGGCGCCTCTATTGAGTTTCAGACATAGTAATTTGGCAATACGTATTTACTGGTGTCAATATAGGACACTGACCCTGACTATTTTAACTAGCATCATACATGTCAACAAATTGGTATTGTCAGTGCCAGGCATTGAAGGATGTCAGCGCATAGACTAAACATTGTTGGAGCTGTGAGAGATAATTTTGCACGTGGTAGAGCACAGTTTGAGCTGGGGGGGGGAACTCTCTTGTGGCCGGCGGTACAGGCCCAGGGCCCCTCATGTTACAACTGTGTGTCTGACGTTGGTTGCGCGCCACCACCGCCAGATACACTTTATTGTTCTATGAGGGACCCAGTGGCAGTGCCGTCGACCAAAAGCGGGCACACCCACCTCTTCAGACAAACGGCACTCTAACGGGTGCTTGTGCCAAGTGGCGAGACCACGGCCCCGTGGGTGTAGTTTTCCCATTTAGGGAGGTGTAAACATGTCGTATGCTGGACAAACAGCTGCTGCAAATTAAGAGATTGGAACACTCAGTAAGACCAGTCCACAAGCAAGACCTTTTTATAGGAAAGCTAGGTGTCAGCCAGGAAAGGTGGGGCAAAATAATTTGAAATCCAGGAGTGGTTCATTTTAATGAAGGTGAGATCATCCACATCTTGGGTAGCCAGACGAGTCCTTTTTTCGGTTAATATTGAACCAGCAGCACTGAATACTCTTTCTGATAGCACACTAGCTGCTGGGCAAGCAAGCTCCTGCAACGCATATTCTGCCAATTCAGGCCAGGTGTCTAATTTTGATGCCCAGTAATCAAATGGGAATGACGCTTGGGGGAGAACATCGATTAGGGCTGAAAAATAGTTAGTAACCATACTGGACAAATGTTGTCTCCTGTCACTTTGAATAGATGCTGCAGTACCTGTCCTGTCTGCGGTCATTGCGAAATCACTCCACAACCTGGTCAGAAAACCTCTCTGTCCAACGCCACTTCTGATTTGTGCACCTCTAACACCTCTGCCCTGTAGCCCCCTGCAGCTCGTGTGAGAACCATCACCGGCGCTGTGTGCTGGGAATGCCTGAATCAAACGGTCTACAAGAGTAGCTTGTTTGGTTGCTAATATTTGTTCGAGGTTCTCATGTGGCATAATATTTTGCAATTTGCCTTTATAGCGAGGATCAAGGAGGCAGGCCAACCAGTAATCATCATCGGTCATCATTTTAAGAATGCGTGGGTCCCTTTTGAGGATACGTAAGGCATAATCTGCCATATGGGCCAAAGTTCCAGTAGTCAAATCTGCGGTTGTGCTGGTTTGAGGGGAAGTTACAGCCAAATCTACGTCACTTGTCTCCCTCAAAAAACCTGAACCCGGCCTTGCCACACCAGCAATTTCCATTGGACCCGAAGAAGCTTTCTCATTTAAAAAATACTCATCCCCATCATCCTCCTCGTCCTCCTCCTCTTCGCCCGCTACCTCATCCTGTAGACTGCCCTGACCAGACAATGGCTGACTGTCATCAAGGCTTTCCTCTTCCTCGGCTGCAGACGCCTGCTCCTTTATGTGCGTCAAACTTTGCATCAGATGCTCATGCTTATTATGGCGTTGTCTGCACTAACCAGCCGTGTGCATTCCTCAAAACACTGAAGGACTTGACAGAGGTCTTGGAGCTTCGACCACTGCACAGCAGACAACTCCATGTCTGCCATCCAACTGCCTGCCCGTGTATGTGTATCCTCCCACAAATACATAACAGCACGCCTCTGTTCGCACAGTCTCTGAAGCATGTGCAGTATTGAGTTCCACCTTGTTGCAACATCGATGATTAAGCGATGCTGGGGAAGGTTCAAAGACCGCTGATAGTTCTGCATACGGCTGGAGTGTACGGGCGAACGGCGGATATGAGAGCAAAGTCTGCGCACTTTGAGGAGCAGGTCGGGTAACCCCGGATAATTTTTCAGGAAGCACTGCACCACCAGGTTTAAGGTGTGAGCCAGGCAAGGAATGTGTTTCAGTTGGGAAAGGGCTATGGCAGCCATGAAATTCCTTCCGTTATCACTCACTACCTTGCCTGCCTCAAGATGTACAGTGCCCAGCCATGACTGGGTTTCTTTCTGCAAGAACTCGGACAGAACTTCCGCGGTGTGTCTGTTGTCGCCCAAACACTTCATTGCCAATACAGCCTGCTGACGCTTGCCACTAGCTGTCCCATAATGGCACACCTGGTGTGCAACAGTGGCAGCTGCGGATGGAGTGGATGTGCGACTGCGGTCTGTGGACGAGCTCTCGCTTCTGCAGGAGAAGGAGGAGGAAGAGGAGGAGGGGGGGCGAACGCCTACAGCCAACTCTTTCCTTGACCGTGAGCTAGGCAGAACTGTCCCAATATTGCTGTCCCCTGTGGACCCTGCATCCACCACATTCACCCAGTGTGCCGTGATGGACACGTAACGTCCCTGGCCATGCCTACTGGTCCATGCATCTGTTGTCAGGTGCACCTTTGTAGTCACAGATTGCCTGAGTGCATGGACGATGCGCTCTTTAACATGGTGGTAGAGGGCTGGGATGGCTTTTCTCGAAAAGAAGTGTCGACTGGGTAGCTCGTAGCGTGAGACAGCGTAGTCCATCAGCGCTTTGAAAGCTTCGCTTTCAACTAACCGGTAGGGCATCATCTCTAATGAGATTAGTCTAGCAATGTGGGCGTTCAAACCCTGTGTACGCGGATGCGAGGATGAGTACTTCCTTTTCCTAACGAGAGTCTCATGAAGGGTGAGCTAGACTGGAGAGCTGCATACAGTGGAACTAGCGGGGGTGCCGGTGGACATGGGTGACTGAGAGAGGGTTGGAGATGGTATTCTTGCTGGTGCCCTACATGCAGTGTTTCCTACTACTAACCTGGTGATTCCCTGACTGCTTTGGCCTGGCGTCGAAAGCTGCACAGATACTGCAGGTGGTGCGGGAAATGGTGGGCTTACAGGGAGGAAGGGATGTAGTGTTGCTGACTAGCTTCATTGGCCAAGGGTGCTGCAACCTTTAGGGATGTTTGGTAGTTAGTCCAGGCTTGCAAATGCATGATGGTTAAATGTCTATGCATGCAACTTGTATTTAGACTTTTAAGATTCTGACCTCTGCTTAAGGTAGTTGAACATTTTTGACAGATGACTTTGCACTGATCATTTGGATGTTGTTTAAAAAAATGCCAGACTGCACTCTTTCTACTGTCGGATACCTTTTCAGGCATTGCAGACTGAGCTTCTTTAACCGGATGGCCACGCTGTCCTCCAACTGGTTTTGCCAAGCGTTTTTGGCCAGATACGGGCCCGGCAGATGGAACCTGTTGTGATGTTGATGCCTGCTGCAGCTCCTCCTCCTCCGCTTCAGAACTACTGCCGCCTGCACCCTGTTCCCCCAATGGCTGCCACTCGGGGTCAACAACTGGGTCATCTATGACCTCCTCTTCTATGTCGTGTGCAACTTCGTCTGTGTCACCGTGTAAGCCGGTGGTATAGCGTTCGTAGTCCATAGTCTCCGCTGGGTTTGATTCTGGCTCAGTACACTGCGAGGGCAATGTTCTGGTCTGAGTCAAAGGAACAGCATAGTAATCTGGCTGTGGCTGTGCATCTGTGCACTCCATGTCCGATTCAACTTCTAATGGGCATGGCCTGTTAACTGTTTCACTGTCTAACCCAGGAACGGTATGTGTAAAGAGCTCCATGGAGTAACCCGTTGTGTCGCCTGACGTATCCTTCTCTCTTGTTCTGGGTGAAGAAGACAAGGAAGCGACTTGTCCCTGACCGTGAACATCCACTAACGACGCGCTGCTTTTACATTTAGCACTTTCAGAAGAGGAGGCAAAAGAGCTAGAGGCTGAGTCAGCAAGGAAAGCCAAAACTTGTTCTTGCTGCTCCAGGTTTAAAAGCGGTTTTCCTACTCCCAGAAAAGGGAGCGTTCGAGGCCTTGTGTAGCCAGACAACGAACCTGGCTCAACAACTCGAGACTTAGGTGCTGTACTGCTTTTACCACGACCACCTGATGCTCCACCACCACTACCATCCTTACCAGCTGACAATGACCGCCCATGGCCACGACCTCTTCCACCAGACTTCCTCATTGTTTGCAAAACGTAACCAAAGTAACATTATTTGTTACTGTAAAACAACTTATAAGGTGAACTCAAACTTCTGTAGGATTTATATATACCTTTATAGGTGCCTGACACTGAAAGGAAAATCAGGCCCAATGTTACAAACTAGGTTTTCTGTGCCCCAATAATTTGAGACAGATGGCACACACAGGACTGGCACTCAAGCAGAAATGCCAATCTTAATCTCCCACTATTTTTTTTTTTTTCAGGGAGAATTTAAAAAAAAAAAAAAAAAAAAAATTAACAGTATGACACACTAGGTTTTCTGTGCACCAATAATTTGAGACAGATGGCACACACAGGACCGGCACTCAAGCAGAAATGCCAATCTTAATCTCCCACTATTTTTTTTTTTCAGGGAGAATTTAAAAAAAAATGGCCCAGTATTACACACTAGGTTTTCTGTGGCACACAATGAGAGACAGATGCCACACACAGCACTGGCACAGAGGCAGACTTGCCAATCTTTATCTCCCTGCAGTAATCTCAGAAAAGTATGGCAGGCAGCTATAAAAGGGACAGCTGCACACAAAAGTGTGGACAAACAAACAAGATAGCTGTGCAGAAAGGAACAACAGGATTTGTGCTTTGAAAAAAGCAGTTGGTTTGCACAGCGGCGTACACACACAGCAACGCAGCTATCAGGGAGCCTTCTAGGGCAGCCAAATGACCTACAGCGCTGAGGAAAAAAAAATGTAGCTTCCACTGTCCCTGCAAACAAAAGGTGGTGTTGGACAGTGGAAATCGCTACAGCACAAGCGGTTTGGGGGTGAATGTACCCTGCCTAACACTATCCCTGCTTCTGACGAAGCGGCAACAACCTCTCCCTACGCTCAGATCAGCAGCAGTAAGATGGCGGTCGGCGGGAACGCCCCTTTATAGCTCCTGTGACGCCACAGAAAGCAAGCCAATCACTGCAATGCCCTTCTCTAAGATGGTGGGGACTGAGATCTATGTCATCACGCTGCCCACACTCTGCGTCCACCTTCATTGGCTGAGAAATGGCGCTTTTAGCGTCATTGAAACGCGACTTTGGCGCGAAAGTCGCGTACCGCATGGCCGACCCCACACAGAGATCGGGTCGGGTTTCATGAAACCCGACTTTGCCAAAAGTCGGCGACTTATGAAAATGACCGATCTGTTTCGCTCAACCCTAATAATGAGTAGTTTAAACACAAATGGGAAGAGACCACTATCACCTGTTCCATGAGTTTTATGCAACTGCTCATTCAGTCTAATGAGAGTATGATTAAGGAGATGGAGGAACAGATACATGGGATTCAGGAGATGTTGGCGAAACAGACGACAGCAGAAGCCATGATTAAACTCAATGCTGATCTTGATGCTGATTTTTTGAAATGGGAAAAGGATATTTTTCAGGCTAAAAGTAAGAAGTATCAGAGGGACCTTGGTGATTATAAGAACCATCGGGTTTACAAATGGCGTAGACCTGGGCAAAATAATCGGAAGGCATTACCCACCCAAACCCGATATAACTAATTTTCTTCGGCCTCTTCTGTGGATGAAGATTTAGTGTTGGGTGCAGGTGCCAGCTCACAGTGGAATGAAAGACTCAGACCTGTGAGGGCTACCAATATGATGTATAATAAATCTAAAACTAAGCACAGGACTACTCCTCCACAACCGAAGGATAAGAAAAATAATAAAAATAATTTGGAGGTAATTAACCTTTCCTCTCAGGTATTATCTGATATACAGCGTGAGGTCTTGTGCTTGGGTTTAACCTTTGTGCCCAATAATAATTTTGATGTAAACATGTATGAAAAAACGGATTCGGAGGCCGAATTCATCATTTCACATCTCAGTTTAATCCGTTTTTTGCCGGATCCATCGCTGTGCATTTTTTCGCCGGACAGAAAAACCGTTCCTCTGTATGTGTTTTCCATCCGGCGGAAACAGCTTTTCTGACGGATCCTTCAAAAAACGGATGAAACGTGTGGCCATCAGGCGCAATCCAACGCTAATACAGCTATATGAGAAAAAAACGGATCCGGCGGAAAAAAACAGATCCTGCAAATGTGCTCGCAGGATGCGTTTTTTACCCATAGACTTGTATTAGCGACGGATCGCGATGGATGGCCACACGTCGCGTCTGTCGTGCAACGGATCCGTCGTGTTTTGGAGGATGTTCGTGAACTTTTTTTTGTCCGTCGCGTCTGCCATTTTCTACCATGCATGCGCGGCCGAAACGCCGCCCCCTCCTCCCCGGATTTCAGAATGGGCAGCGGATGTATTGAAAAACACAAATTTCACAACGTGCGTCAGTACGTAGGCCCGACGCATAGCGACGGACCCGTACTGACGCAAGTATGATAGAGGCCTTAATGAGCATTTAATTAAAAAAAAAAACGCGTGGGCTCCCGCGCAGTTTTCTGCGCCAGAGAGGGAAAGCCGACTGTCGGGGGCCAATATTTGTAGCCTGCTATGAATATCAGCCCGCAGCTGTCTGTGTAGCCTTTACTGGCTATTAAAATAGGGGGACCCCCCCAAAAAAATGACGTGGGGTCCCCCTATATTTTATAGCCAGAAAGGCTACGCAGACAGCTGCGGGCTGATATTCATAGCCTAGAGAGGGGCCATGGATATTCCCCCCCCCCCCCGGCTACAAATATCAGTAGGCAGCCGCCCCGGAAATGGCGCATCTGTAAGATGCGCCAATTCCGGCACTTAGCCCCTCTCTTCCCACTCCCGTGTAGCGGTGGGATATGGGGTAATAAGGGGTTAATGTCACCTTGCTATTGTAAGGTGACATTAAGCCGGGTTAATAACGGAGAGGCGTCAATAAGACGCCTATCCATTATTAATAAAATACTAGCAAAGGGTTAATAAAACACACTAGGAAAAAATATTTTAATATTCTTCATTTAACCATACGTACCATACTTCAGCGCCTGCAAAAAAATTAAAATAATAAACCGTATACTACCTGTCCGCCGTAGTCCAATTAATAACGAGTGTCCCACAACGATCTCCCCTATAGAACAGTGACATCGGGTGATGTCACTGTTCTATAGGACCTTCAGTGACACACTGACAGGAGACAATGGCTCCTGCAGTGCATCACTGAGGTTAATATAGTTCAAAGTCTCACTTTATGGCAATTGCTGCGTGGGAAAATTTCTCACACCGCAATGCCATAAGTGAGACTAGGGACTATTTTTTTACAGCGGCGGAGGGATACAGTGGCGGAAGGATACCTTCCTCCCGTCATAGTGTTCCTGGAGCCCCTGGAGAGCGGTCGCATCAGCTGATGCTGCCGTTCTCCACGGGAGTTCGTCGTGGGACACTCGTGGATTTCTGCGGACAGGGAGTATATTAGTTGTTTGTTATTTTAATCTTTTTTACAGATGACACTGGCTTCGGGGATCAAAATGACAAGTAATGGTGAGTATGTAATCTATGTTTAATGTACTGTATATCTGTATGTATGTATTGTATGTAATGTATGAATGTATTGAATGTAGCATGTATGTTGTATGTATGTTGTATGTATGTAGTATGTATGTAGTATGTAAGTAGTATGTATGCAGTGTGTATGTATGTAGTATGTAAGTAGTATGTATGCAGTATGTATGTATGTATGTAGTATGTATGTAGTATGCATGTAGTATGTAAGTAGTATGTATGCAGTATGTATGTAGTATGTAAGTAGTATGTATGTAGTATGTATGTTGTATGTATGTAGTATGCATGTAGTATGTAAGTAGTATGTATGTATGTATGTATGTAGTATGTAAGTAGTATGTATGTATGTATGTATGTATGTAGTATGTATGTAGAATTTTTTTTTTTTTTACATTCAACACATTAGCCGGATGATGGGACTACTACTGTCCCATCATTGGCTAATGTGTCAATCACTGTCACTGTAGCAGGCATCGTCTGATGGGACTTGTAGTCCCATCGGATGATACCTGCACACACGCACAGAGCCCCCGGCAGCCCACACAGACCCCCGGCAGCCCGAACAGAGCCCCCGGCAGCCCGCACAGAGCCCCCGGCAGCCCGCACAGAGCCCCCGGCAGCCCGCACAGAGCCCCGGCAGCCTGCACAGAGCCCCGGCAGCCCGCACAGAGCCCCCGGCAGCCCGCACAGAGCCCCCCGGCAGCCCGCACAGAGCCCCCCGGCAGCTTGCACAGAGCCCCTGGCAGCCCGCACAGAACCCCCCGGCAGCCCGCACAGAGCCCCGGCAGCCCGCGCAGAGCCCCGGCAGCCCGCACAGAGCCCCCGGCAGGCACGCATAGACCCCCGGCAGCCCGCACAGACCCCCGGCAGCCCGCACAGAGCCCCCAGCAGCCCGCACAGATCCCCGGCAGCCCGCACAGAGCCCGGCAGCCCGCACAGAGCCCCCGTCAGCCTGCACAGAGCCCCGGCAGCCTGCACAGAGCCGCCGGCAGCCCGCACATAATTGCACTATAGGAACTTCCGATTCCAGTATCCGGTATTGCAAAAGTATCAGAACTCGGTATCGGAATTCTGATACAGCGAATATCGGCCGATACTCGATATTTGCAGTATCGGAATGCTCAACACTACTAGATAGTGGTCATAAGATCTAAAACAGATAGCATCACCACAGATTTGTAGTCATCTTCCTAAACTCAATATCTATATAATCGCAGAGTAAATGTCATGGTACTTATTGTATGTAACTGTAAAGGTCCTGATACATGAGCTATAATTTCCATAATCAAAATTCAATAAACTGACCATTGATGGCATAATGGGTACAGATGACGGCATATATGGATATGGCAACAATGCTGTTATCTGCACCCATTATAATATATTAGATTATACTGCAGTTTTCCTACTTTACAATTTTTACTCAATATTATATTATACCGCAGCCTTTTTATGTTACAATTTCCTGTTAACCCCTTCACGCCGCAGCCCATTTTCATTTTTGCATTTCCGGTTTATGTTCCCCTCCTTCCCAGAGCCATAACTTTTTTATTTTCACGTCAATATGACCATGTGAGGGCTCATTTTTTGTGGGACAAGTTGTACTTTTAAACGACACCATTGGTTTTACCATGTCGAGTACTACAAAATGTGAAAAAAATTCCAAGTGTAGTGAAATTGCAAAAAAAAGTGCAATTCTACAATTGTTCACCAAATGCTAAAACTGACCTGCCATTATGATTCTCCAAATCATTACGAGTTCATAGACACCAAACATGTCTAGGTTCTTTTTTATTGAAGTGGTGAAAAAAATCCAAAGTTTGTTAACAAAAAACAAATTGCGTCTTTTTCCGAGACCATTTTTCAGGATCTGGGTCCAGGTGAGAGCTTATTTTTTGTGTGCCGAGCTGATGTTTTTAATATCATTTTGGTGCAGATACGATCTTTTGATAACCTGTTATTGTAACCTGTTATTGTATTTGAATGCAGTGTTGCGGCTGTAATTATGGCGTTTGTTTTTTTCAGTACGCCGTTTAACGATCAGATTAATTCTTTTTATAGCTTGATAGATCGCATGATTCTGAACAAGGCAATACCAAATATGTGTTTTTTTTTCTTTTATTTTGAAGAGGTCGAAAGGTGGGCGATTTGAACATTTTTGTTTTTTTAGATATTTTTACAAACATTTTTTTTTATTCACTTTTCATTTGCTTCAATAGTCTCCATGGGAGACTAGAAGCTGCAGTTGTCCGATCACCTCTGCTACACATTGCTCATTACATTCTGGCAATGACAACCACAGGGGTCTGCTGCAGACCCAATTGTCATGGCAACCCCATCGGCGACCCGTGGTCATGTAACATGGGCTCCGATGGGCGGGATTAGTGACACGCTTCCGACGCGATCACATTAAATGCCGCTGTTACAGATAAACAGTGGCGTTTAACAGGTGTTAACAGCTGCGGGTGGATCGCACTTCCACCCGTGGCTGTTAGGGGCACATGTCAGCTGCTCAAAAAAGCTGACATGTGCGGGAAAGACGTGGGTTCAGCGCCGGATCCCACATCAAAGGGAGGGACACGACATGCGCAGTACATGTTCGGCGCATGCCGTGAAGGGTTTAACAAAATAATCCCCTTGGACTAATGTGGGACATACTAAAAAGAATGAAGAAAAGGAATAAATAAAAAGAATGAACATAATAACTTATAGCTCCAAAGACATGGATAGGTGTTACAGATTTCTTATGCATCTTGTAGATGAAATGAACTTGAATTATATGTAGACAATTAGGAAATCAACATAGATTCCATATAAACAGGTGTATACTATATTTTCTGTGCTATATGGGTGGGGAATGAAGATGGAATACTTGTAGATAATAGAGTAATGAACACATATCCCATATAAACAGGTGTATATTATATTCCCTATGCATGATAGGTGGGGAATGAAGATGAAATATATGTAGAGAAGAGAGGAATGAACACATATCCCATATAAACAGGTGTATATTATATTCCCTGTGCCTGATAGGTGGGGAATGAAGATGAAATATATGTAGAGAATAGAGGAATGAACACATATCCCATATAAACAGGTGTATATTATATTCCCTATGCATGATAGGTGGGGAATGAACATGAAATATATGTAGAGAATAGAGGAATGAACACATATCCCATATAAACAGGTGTATATTATATTCCCTGTGCCTGATAGGTGGGGAATGAACATGAAATATATGTAGAGAATAGGAGAATGAACACATATCCCATATAAACAGGTGTACATTATATTCCCTGAGCGTGATAGGTGGGGAATGACCATGAAATATATGTAGAGAATAAGGGAATGAACACATATCCCATATAAATGGGTGCATATTATATTCCCTGAGCGTGATAGGTGGGGAATGAACATAAAATATATGTAGAGAATAGGAGAGTGAACTGTGACGGGGTGTACGGCAGAGCAAGAAGGGACAACAGGCCAAGGGATGATTCAACAGATTTATTATCAAGAACGCTGGAACAACACATGCAGGTAGATCTAGAGAGTCCACAATTAGTCCAACGGAACCGGTTCGGGGGCACCTACCGATAATCCTTGTGCCAGCTAACAAAAGAATAGTCCACACGAGTCCAAGGGATCTCAAAACAATCCCACGAACGACGAGATATGTCCTCAACTCAATTCTCGCCCCGTTCGCTTCCGCAGTCCCAGATGGTCATGGGGTCTTGCCTCAGCTAAGAATTCCCACTCCTTCTCTTCCAGTCTCCAACACACATCTGATCTCAAAATAAGAATGGACTGTCTGAGCTCCTGGGATCCGCCCCTGAAGGGGGTAGGGGTCACACCTTCTATTCAATGGCTGAGTCCACCAGAAGATTCTATTCTGGTCGGCTCCACTTAGTCTAGGTCGTATGTACATTTGACTAGCCCCCTGCTGAGAGGAAGAATGGCTATTCCTTCACTAGTGTTGACAAAGCTTAATTACATTATAGGTTAGGGCTGCAAGTATTGGGGGAAGGAGACATTGTTACAGGTGACTCCCAGCACAAGAAAATACATATATTACAGCTAATAGAAACCAGAGAACAGTTACATACATCAAATGGCATATTATTCAAATACAGGACAGGGCAAAAGTACATATCATGACAATATTCCCTGAGCCTGATAGGTGGGGAATGAACATGAAAGATATGTAGAGAATAGGAGAATGAACACATATCCCATATAAACAGGTGTGTATTATATTACCTAAGCTTGATATCTCTTCAAATGTAACATGTTTGGCAAGAAAAAACACAATACGACATGCCAAATTATCCCCTGTGTATAATGGCCAAAGTAATGGCACCTAGCCCTTTTAAGATACAACACTAAAGGTACCTTCACACGAAACGACATCGCTAGCGATCCGTGACGTTGCAGCGTCCTCGCTAGCGATATCGTTTCGTTTGACACGCAGCAGCGATCAGGATCCTGCTGTGATGTCGCTGGTCGCTGAATAAAGTCCAGAACTTTATTTGGTCGTCCGATCGCTGTGTATCGTTGTGTTTGAAAGCAAAAGCAACGATACCAGCGATGTTTTACACTGGTAACCAGGGTAAACATCGGGTTACCAAGCGCAGGGCCGCGCTTAGTAACCCGATGTTTACCCTGGTTACCAGCGTAAAAGTAAAAAAAACAAACAGTACATGCTCACCTGCACGTCCCCCAGCCTCTGCTTCCTGACACTGACTGAGCGCCGGCCCTAAAGTGAAAGTGAAAGCACAGCGGTGACGTCACCGCTGTGCTGTTAGGGCCGGAGCTCAGTCAGTGTGAAAAAACCCAAACAGTACATACTTACATTCCGGTGTCTGTTTCCCGGCCTCAGCTTCCCTGCAGTGTCTCAGCGCCGGCCCTAACAGCAGAGCGGTGACGTCACCGCTGTGCTTTACGGCCGGCCAGCGCTCACAGTCAGTGCGGGAAGCTGACGGCGAGGGGACAGACACCAGAATGTGAGTATGTACTGTTTTTTTTTTTTTTTACATTTACAATGGTAACCAGGGTAAACATCGGGTTACTAAGCACGGCCCTGCGCTTAGTAACCCGATGTTTACCCTGGTTGCCAGTGAAGACATCGCTGAATCCGTGTCACACACACCGATTCAGCGATGTCTGCAGGAGATCCAGCGACGAAATAAGGTGCTGGCCTTGTAGCTCCGACCAACGATTTCGCAGCAGGATCCAGATCGCTGCTGCGTGTCAAACACAACGATATCGCTATCCAGGAAGCTGCAACGTCACGGATCGCTAGTGATATCGTTGTTAAGTCGCTCAGTGTGAAGGTACCTTAAGGAAAGGGTTCTGAATGGACCCGCTGCCATTCTACCTAAAGATATATATATATTTTTTTTTCAAGACGTCTGGGTGTTTAGATTTTTACTCCAGCCTTTCTTAACTTTAGAAGGGCATGACATGCCTATATCTGTGTCTCCTCTTCCTTTCACTCCTCCACCTCTTTTCTTTTCGCATGACTATGTGTAGTTGTGACTTTTCCATGTGTTTGTTGTGTCTTCTGAGCAGTTTGTCAGCTTTTAGACACCTTTTAAGGTGTTTTCTATGTGTTTTCCATGTGTTTGTATGTGTTTGTGTTTGCCTGCCATTGGTTTCAATGGGGTTCGATGGTGTTCGTCGAACAGTTCGACGAACAGTTCGGCGAACATCTCCCTGTTTGACGAACCGAACCCGAACACTAGGGAGGTGGCTCATCTCTAATCTTAACCCTATTTCTAACCCTAACCCTAATTGCAACCCTAATCCTAAGGCTATGCCCACGTGTAATAATTATAGTGGATAACTTAGGAGACTCTTTGCGTGGAACAAGAAAACTACAGGACACAGTTTTATAAGTGGTAAAGTCTATATTATCACATGGTGATTCAAACAGATGCAGAGAGAAACTCAAGTCCACAACACTTGGAGCAAATATCAAATGCAGCTCAGCAGTATATAGGAAACTTCAGAGGAAAATGCAATCAAGCATAAAGTCTATGAAGCACAATTATTCTTGAGGATACTTGACACGAATAAGTCCTTGCTTAGTCCAAAACACAGATAGATATGCTTATAAGGCAGTTCAAATAATATCTTAGCTCAACCAGGGAGGTCTGGGTAATAGTCTCAGGTTCTTGAAGAGCAGCAACAGCTTACATGTCCAGCAAATGCAGATGGAAGTGAACACAAGTAGCAGATGAAGGAGGATTACTGGAACTGGTGTATGCAGCAGGAACTCAGAGCAGAGTAGCAGGATAACCACACAGGTTCACAGGAGCAGGTATATAGCCAGGGAGTCACCAGAGGTCAGGAGCTGGATGCAAGGCAGAATACTCTACCACAGACTGAAGGCTGGGGTGGAGTTTTATAGCAGGAATACACAGTGCACATGAGACCAAAGACGCCATCTTGGAAAAGGGCAGTAATGCACAAAAAGGTACTAAAAATGTTCAGAGTCCTGACACCACATTGCGGATTCATGTGAGGATTTTCCCGCACAGTTTTTAAAAAATCCACAGGTAAACTGCACTGCTCTTTACCTGTGGATATACCATGGATTTCCATAGTGTTTTGTGCGGATTTCACTGGTGGATTCCTATTGAGGAACAGGTGTAAAACGCTGCGGAATCCGCACAAAGAATTGAGTGCAGAAAATACAACGCAGCATTGCCGCGTGGTATTTTCCGCACCATGGGCACTGCGGATTTGGTTTTCCATAGGTTTACATGTTCCTGTAAACGTGATGGAAAAATGGAAAACTGCTACGAATCCGCAGAGGCCAATCCGCACAGTTTGAACATAGCCTAATTCTAACCGTAATTCTAACCCTAGCCCTAACCTTAGCCCTAGCGCTAACCCTAGTCCTAGCCCTAACCCTAACACTAACCCTTACTCTAACCATAACCATAGTTCTAACCCTAACCCAAGTTCTAACCCTAACCCTAGTGGAAAAATAAAAGTAAATATTTTTTCTTTATTTTATTATTGCCCCTACCTATGGGGGTGATAAAGGAGGGGGTTATTTATTATTTTTTTTATTTTGAACGCTGTGATAGAACCTACCACAGCGATCAAAATGTACCTGGAACGAATCTGCCGGCTGGCAGATTCGGCGGGCGCACTGCGCATGCGCCCGCCATTTTGGAAGATGGCGGCGCCCATGGAGCAGATGCACGGACAGCGGGAGGGACACCGGAGGTCGTTAAGTATGAGGGGGGGATCTTACAGTGGGGGGGAAATCAGACTGCAGGTGGAGCGGACAGGAGGACGGGGGAGCGGTGGACGGCAGATGACTGGATGTAGAACGGTGGGGAGACCGATGGCGGGGGGCAAATCGTGATCTCCAGCCATGGCTGATGCTATTGCAGCATCGGCCATGTCTGGATTGTAATATTTCACCAATTTTCATTGTTGAAATATTACTATCGCTCTGATTGAAAGTGAAAATGAAATGTCACTTTCAACAGCCAATCAGAGCAATCGTAGCCAAGGCGGGGGGGGGGGGGGGGCGAAGCCACCCCCTCTGGGCTCAAGTACCACTCCCCATGTCCCTGCAGGTCTGGTGAAATTACAGTTAACCCTTTCATCCGGCCTGCAGGAGCGCAATCCGACCATGACACATATGCTGCGTCACAGGTTGGATTGGCACAGGTTTTTATGATGCATATGCTGCGTCAAAGGGAAGGGGTTAAAGTCTTTACCACCTCTGCAAACAGCTGATTTTCAGAGACAATAAAATCCAAAGTAAATTCAAAGTAGAAATATGGCGTGCTGTATCATGTTAGTCACAGAAAATATATTTTATTTTTGGACGAAGGATCAGGCCTCTATAACACACTAGATGCTACAAACTATTTTTAAAACTCATGTCCCTTACTGTAGGATGTTACTAACAGAAGAATTTGTTTTTGGCCTATGTATCAGGCCTCTATAACACACTAGATGCTACAAACTATTTTTCAAGTCAGGACCCTTACTGTATGACATAAATAACAGAAGAAATTGTTTGTGGCCTATGTATCAGGCCTCTATAACACACTAGATGCTACAAAAAATGTTTCAACTCAGGTCCCTTACTGTATGACGCTAATAACAGAATAATTTGTTTTTGCCTCCTGAATCAGGCATCTACAGCTTAATCTCAACACAAACAAATGGGAAATTGTGTGATACAGCGGGTTGTCTAATTTTTTGCAACTGAAAAAAAAATTTTTTTCAATGTGCCTTAGGTTTGCAGACAGTTTCATATCACCGCCACAAAATGGCTACGTAGGATACAGCAGGCTGTTTCAAATTTCGCAACCGAAAAAATTATAACTTTTTTTTTTATGTGCCTTAGGTCTGCAGACAGCACCACAGCACTAAATTACAAACGGGGATACAGCCGGTTATTTTTTCACTAGCATCATAGAATTAGAATGCTATATTCATGCATGGATCACAATAGAAACAGTGCACAACACGTGCCCTGCTGTATTTGTCTGGCAACCTCAGTATGACCCCCCCCCCCCAAAAAAAAAAAAAAAAGGTTGAAAAGTAAATTTAACAGCCACACTGGACAATAGGTACCAACGGTGTCTGACTGATATGCAATTACCCATCTAACTAGCCCGAGCAACGAGTACACTCGCCCATCACTAATAACGATGGCCCCATAAGATGCTCCATAGAATATTATGGCCCATATAATGCTGCACAAAGGTTGATGGCCCCATAAGATGCTCCATAGAGTAATATGCCCTGTATGCTGCTGCTGCGATAAAAAAAATTACATACTCACCTGTCGTCGCTGATGCCAGGTCCCCAGCACTTGCAATATTCACCGGTACCCATTCCACCGCGGCGCGCCACTGTGTCTTCTGTTATGATTTGGTGGCCTAGGAGCAGCATGAGACGTACTCTGGAGAAGGTGGTACCTGTACTGACCGCGGACCCTGAACCTAACACCGCAACTAGAAGTAGCCGTGGGATGTTCCTGTCACTCCCCAGACACCTCGTCACAGCCGAAGGACTAAATACCCCCAGAGAGAGAAACGGAAAAACTATCTTGCCTCAGAGAAAATCCCCAAAGGACAGACAGCCCTTCACAAATATTGACTGTGAGAGGAGAGGGAATTAACATACACAGACTGAAATCAGGATTTAGCAAAGGACGCCATTCTAGCTAGATAGAAAGGATAGGACAGAGTGCTATGCGGTCAGTATTAAAATACTATAAAATATCCACCACAGAAAATACAAATCTCCACATCTAACTAAAGGTATGGAGGGTATATCTGCATCTCCAGAGATTCCAGCTTGGCTGAGCAAGTCCTTATACAGACCAAGCTGGACAAGACAAAACATAGAAATGCACTGAACTATAAGGCCCACAGCATGTGGACTGCAAAAACAAAGCCAGAACTTATCTTTGTTGCAATGAACAGCAAAGCAGGAGAGACCAGAAGAGATGTGAATCCTCCAGGAACAATGGACAACTGGCACTGACTGAAGGGTGAGGCAAAACTAAATAGCCCAGTGGATAGCATTAAGTGGACACACCTGATGAAATGCTGCGATTGAAGACAGCAGTGCTACCACTTATAACCACCGGAGGAAGCCCAAGAGCAGAATTCACAACAGTCTTCCAGGTCTCTGCAGTGATTGTTCAGGCAGAGGGCGCGCACTCAGACCTGAACGTCACAGCCAGAGGACACAGAAGGGAGAGCCCGACGGTGGAAGGGGGACTGGTGAATATCGCATGGCTCACCCTCCCCCGTTATACTCACCCTCCTGGTGCACGCCGGCAGCTTATTCCTGTGTTCATAAGTCTCATGGTACCGCTCATTAAAGTAATGAATATGTGCTCCACGCCTATGGGAGTGTAGTGGCATCCATATTAATTACTTTAATGAGTGGAACCATGTGACCGCTGAACAAAGGAAGAGCTGCGGGCGCTGGAGACCATTGGAGAAGCAGGGAAGTGCAGAGACTGTTTTGGGAGCAGGTGAGAATGATGTGACAGCTGCCGCTCCCCCTCCCCCGCTGACCCCCTGGGACATTGACTAGAGTAGAAGACAAGAGGGGCACTTTTAGGCCAAAAAATGGGCTTAATATCTCAGCTTATACTCGAGTATATACAGTAATTTACAATGCTATACCCGTGCATGTAGAACTATAGAATCAGCGCACAACAAACTTGTAGGACATGTGCCCTGCTGACTTTGTCTGTTGACCTCAGTAATGGCCAAAAAAAGCGCTGGAAGGTAAATTTTGCAGCCACCCTGGACACAAGCTACACTATCTGACTGATATACACCGCCGAACTAAATAGCTGAAATCTTGTTAGTAACAGTGGCTATGTCAGGAGCAGCCTCTCTGTGCTGTGTCAGTGTCAAAATGACGCTAAAACAAGATTTCCGCTATGTATATGGAGAGGAACATGTGATTTCACCAGCCAATTACATAAGCCGTAGTGTCAGTACATTATGAGTGTTTCCTGCACCCTGATTGGCTAACCGCAATGTGCACACAAAGTCAGGGGGAAAAAAAATTAATGCTGTGCTGTGCTTCAAAGAACGCCGCACCTCTGTGCTCTGCATACCCCCTCCCCTCATCAAACACATGCCAAACTCTGAAAAAACACCACCATTATCGTTGCTAAAGTGCTGAAAATATTTTTGTGGCAATGCAAATATTTTCCCGCTCTTTTACCAAATGTTAAAGATTTTTACAAAATTTTGCTCGGGTTTCCGATCACGAATCCGAATGTGCCATATTCGTGCAGAATTAATGTTTGGCGATCATTATCCAAACAAATTCACTCATCTCTATTCAAAATACTAGAAGTCCAATATTACTAACCAGATTAATCACTTGTTTTTGGTATAAATTATATTACTTGAATAATTAATTGAAAGGAGGTGAGTTCAAAATAATAGCAATGTGGAGTTCAATTGATGAGGTCAATCATTCTGTGAAGAAACAGGTGTGAATCAGGTGCCCTTATTTAAGGCTAAAGCCAGGACATGTTGTACATGCATTTCACCTTGAAAGCCTGAGAAATATGGGGCGTTCAAGACATTGTTCAGAAGAACAGCGTACTTTGATTAAAAAGTTGGAGAGTTGATTAAAAGTTGATTAAAAGTTGATTGGAGAGGGTAAAACTTATAAAGAAGTGCAGACAATGATAGGCTGTTCAGTTAATATGATCTCCAATGTTTAATAATGTAAAGCCAAACCAGAGAGACGAGGAAGAAAATGGAAGACCACCATTCAAATGGATGGAAAAATAACCAACATGGCAAAGGATCAGCCACTGATAGGCTCCAGGATGATCCCAGACAGTCTCAAGTTACCTGTGAGGACTACGACAGTTAGAAGACGCCTGTGTGAAGCTAATCTCTTAGCAAGAAGTCCCCGCAAAGTCCCACTGTTAAAAGAAAGACGTGTGGATACAATGTGCCAAATAACACCTCAACTGGCCTAAATAAAAATGGAGAAACATTTTGTGAACTGAAGAAAGTAAAATTGTTCTTTTTGGGTAAAATAGCCACAGACAGTTCGTCAGATGACCCCTAAATTCTGCATTCAGGCCACAGTACACTCTGAAGACAGAGAAGCATGGTGGTGCCAGCATTATGATATGGGCAGGTTTCTCTTACTATGGTGCTGGACCTTTTTACTGCATACCAGAGATCATGGACCAGTTTGCATATATTAAAATACTTGAAGAGGTCATGTTGCCTTATGTTGAAGAGGACATGGCCTTGAAATCGGCGTTTCAACAAGACAACGACCCTAAACATACCAGTACACGAGCAAAATCTTGGTTACAGTCCAACAAAATTGATGTTTTGTAGTGGCCTGCCCAATTCCCGGACCTTAATCCGATAGAATACTTGTAGGATGAAATCAAAGATGCCGCTTCTGAGGCAAAGCCAACTAATACCAAAAAATTGTGGGATGTAGCCCAAGCATCCTGGGCTTGAATAACAAGTGACCAGGGCCAGAAGTTGGTTGACTCTGCATAGATAAGAAGATGTGATAGATGTGAAGCAGTTATAAAAAAAATGTGTTTATACAACTAAATATTAGTTAGTGATTCTCAGGAATGCTAAATCCAAGCAGACACTGCTATTTATTTAAACAGCCTAATGTTATTTTTTTGTTATTTTCTGTAAATTAGTTAAAAGTTATATACATTTGTCGTAATATTTTGAATTACAAAACAATGTGCAATCTTCCCAATGCATGGAAATAAAACTAGTATAAAGATTTTGTGATTACCTAAGACACTGCTATTATTTTGAACACTACTGTATAAGCAGCCCCAGAACCACTGTCAGTACAAGAATACAGCACAAGAACCACCGTCAGTTCATGAATGCAGCATCATAACCACCATCCGTACATCTAATAAATCACCAAGTTTGGTACACCAATCAAATGCAATGTCGGGTCAGCCCCTTGTACAATTGTTTCACAAATCCAAGTATGTCTTTAACAATGTTGAGGAGATATTGGGAGTTGGTAACAGTCATCATCAGACAGTGGACCATATAAGAAACACAGCACCGAGGAGACGTAGCCAGGATCACAAATAAACGTTTACTTACATGTGCCTTATATTTGACATTTCTTTGATTGAATTTTTCCCTATCCTTTTTTGTCTACTTGTAGCACAGATGCCATGATGACATTTCCCGCCGAGAGCTCATCTCTGCAGCCTTCCCTCTTCTCCAGTCTTTTGTAGCACTTCCCATCATGGTGCCCTTAAAATAGAAATATTGTTAAACTGCCCCATGACATGAATTATAAATAACTCCCATGCTGTGCCCCTGAATAAATAATTGTCCCTCACTGTGCTTCATGCCCAAAATTTCCCCTCACCCTGCCCTACTCAAAATATCCTCTGCACAATGCATGTCTGTAAAATATTGCATGCACTGTCCCTTCCTAAAATATTCTCCCACCATCCTTCTCCCAAATATCCCCCACACACAAACATACTGCCTCTCTGAATAAAGTAACCCCCATCACCACTGCCTCTCGCAAAACTGTGCCCCCTTTCACAATTGTCACCCCATTATGTGCTCTCACAGCAACATTAATCCCCTCCCCCTTATCCACAACGATAACTCATTTAATCTTCAGATCCTTCATGGACCGCTTAGTGTTGCCCTTGATGTCTCTACTCCTCTGCAGCCCTTCGGTGCCGGCAACAGTGTGATAAAGTCAGCAGCGTGCTGACCTCATCATGCCTCTGCAAGTTGGGGCCAGATCAGACTTACGCTCCTTTGCTCCAGTTCCCGCACCACAGTGTTAAAATGTATTCACATCCAAAACATGTGAATAGTGAATACATTTGAAGAGAGGAAAAAGGGATCAGGGCATCCAGAACAGCTCCGCAGGCAGCACGGCATCCTTTGCAGGTCACATGTAGACTGCAGGCCATATGTTGTACATGCCTGCTTTAGAACTTCATTCCAGTGATTATGACATTGTGCTCCCCCTACCCCAGAATCCTTGGTGGAAAGCTTGGCTGCCACGATCAATGCCATTATGGCTTGTAAGTTTGAAAGCCTGAGGTTCAAAGTGGTCCAATAGTGTTGACACTGGGGTACTTTAATCTACTGGCCTTGGAAACACAAGAACTAAGGCACATTCCCACAAGCCTTTACTTAATACTTGTTTTGCACATACCCTTAATCCGGACCTCCTGGCAAGGTTCAGGGAATGTTTAAATTCCCATTTGCAAGGTACAGCCAAAATTACCATACTTTGGAAAATTCGTTATTTTTTTCACTATTTTGCATGTTTCACTTTTCCCTTGTGTCCGTTACTAGTACTTTTCATATGCAGTCCCCTTATGGATTCCCTCTGATGGTCTAGGGGTGTACTGTGTGGCTATCAGGTTCTGTTCCCCCCATGACCCCTAACTCTTCTATCTCAGTGGTGGAGTCGACAGTCGATGGCTCCTAGTTTTCACTCAGGTGGCAGCTCAAGCAGATGCTCGGATTAAGATTGGGTCTCCCTTGGTTTTGGCTAGGGGAAGCTACTTGGCTCTGACACTCACTGTGGCCTTCTGGCTTGGAGAGTCAGGGAATGGTTTTTGGAGCCCTTTTCCTGTTGGAGAGGGTTTCAAGTGACTTCATATTAGTGCACTTTTTTAGTGGCACCATTAGTCTCCTTTTCAGAACACTCGGGTGAAGAGCATGATCTTGGTCTTTAAAAAAAACAAAAATGGGGATCATTGGCCACGTGATGTTATATGGTCTTGCCCACCCTGCTGGATTTGGATTACCAGATGGTACCCCTGGACTTGTGAATGGCACAGGGAATATAATATACACCTGTTTATATGGGATATGTGTTCATTCTCCTATTCTCTACATATATTTCATGTTCATTCCCCACCTATCAGGCTCAGGGAATATAATATACACCTGTATATATGGGATATGTGTTCATGTCATGATATGTACTTTTGCCCTGTCCTGCATTTGAATAATATGCCATTTGATGTATGTAACTGTTCTCTGGTTTCTATTAGCTGTAATTTATGTATTGTATTTTCTTGTGCTGGGAGTCACCTGTAACAATGTCTCCTTCCCCCAATACTTGCAGCCCTAACCTATAATGTAATTAAGCTTTGTCAACACTAGTGAAGGAATAGCCATTCTTCCTCTCAGCAGGGGGCTAGTCAAATGTACATACGACCTAGACTAAGTGGAGCCGACCAGAATAGAATCTTCTGGTGGACTCAGCCATTGAATAGAAGGTGTGACCCCTACCCCCTTCAGGGGCGGATCCCAGGAGCTCAGACAGTCCATTCTTATTTTGAGATCAGATGTGTGTTGGAGACTGGAAGAGAAGGAGTGGGGATTCTTAGCTGAGGCAAGACCCCATGTCCTTCTGGGACTGTGGAAGCGAACGGGGCGAGAATTGAGTTGAGGACATATCACGTCGTTTGTGGGATTGTTTTGAGATCCCTTGGACTCGTGTGCACTATTGTTTTGTTAGCTGGCACAAGGATTATCGGTAAGTGCCCCCGAACCGGTTCCATTGGACTAATTGTGGACTCTGTAGATCTACCTGCATGTGTTGTTCCAGCGTTCTTGATAATAAATCTGTTGAATCATCCCTTGGCCTGTTGTCCCTTCTTGCTCTGCCGTACACCCCGTCACAGTTCACTCTCCTATTCTCTACATATATTTTATGTTCATTCCCCACCTATCACGCTCAGGGAATATAATATGCACCTGTTTATATGGGATATGTGTTCATTCTCCTATTCTCTACATATATTTCATGTTCATTACCCACCTATCATGCATAGGGAATATAATATACACCTGTTTATATGGGATATGTGTTCATTCCTCTATTCTCTACATATATTTCATGTTCATTCCCCACCTATCAGGCACAGGGAAAATAATATACACCTGTTTATATGGGATATGTGTTCATTCCCCTATTCTCTAGATATATTTCATGTTCATTCCCCACCTATCAGGCTCAGGGAATATAGTATACACATGTTTATATGGGATATGTGTTCATTCTCCTATTCTCTACATATATTTCATGTTCATTCCCCACCTATCATGCATAGGGAATATAATATACACCTGTTTATATGGGATATGTGTTCATTCCTCTATTCTCTACATATATTTCATGTTCATTCCCCACCTATCATGCATAGGGAATATAATATACACCTGTTTATATGGGATATGTGTTCATTCCTCTATTCTCTACATATATTTCATGTTCATTCCCCACCTATCAGGCTCAGGGAATATAATATACACCTGTTTATATGGGATATGTGTTCATTCCTCTATTATTTACATATATTTCATCTTCATTCCCCACCTATCAGGCACAGGGAATATAATATACACCTGTTTATATGGGATATGTGTTCATTCCCCTATTCTCTACATATATTTCATGTTCATTCCCCACCTATCAGGCACAGGAAAAATAATATACACCTGTTTATATGGGATATGTGTTCATTCCTTTATTCTCTACATATATTTCATGTTCATTCCCCACCTATCATGCATAGGGAATATAATATACACCTGTTTATATGGGATATGTGTTCATTCCTCTATTCTCTACATATATTTCATGTTCATTCCCCACCTATCATGCATAGGGAATATAATATACACCTGTTTATATGGGATATGTGTTCATTCCTCTCTTCTCTACATATATTTCATGTTCATTCTCCACCTATCAGGCACAGGGAATATAATATGCACCTGTTTATATGGGATATGTGTTCATTCCTTTATTCTCTACATATATTTCATCTTCATTCCCCACCTATCAGTGTTAGGGAATATAGTATACACCTGTTTATATGGGATATGTGTTCATTCTCCTATTCTCTACATATATTTCATGTTCATTCCCCACCTATCACGCTCATGGAATATAATATACACCTGTTTATATGGGATATGTGTTCATTCCCCTATTATCTACATATATTTCATCTTCATTCCCCACCTATCAGGCACAGGGAATATAATATACACCTGTTTATATGGGATATGTGTTCATTCCGCTATTATCTACATATATTTCATCTTCATTCCCCACCTATCAGGCACAGGGAATATAATATACACCTGTTTATATGGGATATGTGTTCATTCCCTTATTCTCTACATATATTTCATGGTCATTCCCCACCTATCACGCTCATGGAATATAATATACACCTGTTTATATGGGATATGTGTTCATTCCCCTATTATCTACATATATTTCATCTTCATTCCCCACCTATCAGGCACAGGGAATATAATATGCACCTGTTTATATGGGATATGTGTTCATTCTCCTATTCTCTACATATATTTCATCTTCATTCCCCACCTATCAGTGTTAGGGAATATAATATACACCTGTTTATATGGGATATGTGTTCATTCTCCTATTCTCTACATATATTTCATGTTCATTCCCCACCTATCAGGCTCAGGGAATATAATATACACCTGTTTATATGGGATATGTGTTCATTCCCCTATTCTCTAGATATATTTCATGTTCATTCCCCACCTATCAGGCACAGGGAAAATAATATACACCTGTTTATATGGGATATGTGTTCATTCTCCTATTCTCTACATATAGTTCATGTTCATTCCCCACCTATCAGGCTCAGGGAATATAATATACACCTGTTTATATGGGATATGTGTTCATTCCCCTATTATCTACATATATTTCATCTTCATTCCCACCTATCAGTGTTAGGGAATATAATATACACCTGTTTATATGGGATATGTGTTCATTCTCCTATTATCTACATATATTTCATGTTCATTCCCCACCTATCAGGCTCAGGGAATATAATATACACCTGTTTATATGGGATATGTGTTCATTCCCCTATTATCTACATATATTTCATCTTCATTCCCACCTATCAGGCACAGGGAATATAATATACACCTGTTTATATGGGATATGTGTTCATTCCTCTATTCTCTACATATATTTCATGTTCATTCCCCACCTATCAGGCTCAGGGAATATAATATACACCTGTTTATATGGGATATGTGTTCATTCCCCTATTCTCTAGATATATTTCATGTTCATTCCCCACCTATCAGGCACAGGGAAAATAATATGCACCTGTTTATATGGGATATGTGTTCATTCCTCTATTCTCTACATATAGTTCATGTTCATTCCCCACCTATCAGGCTCAGGGAATATAATATACACCTGTTTATATGGGATATGTGTTCATTCCCCTATTATCTACATATATTTCATCTTCATTCCCACCTATCAGGCACAGGGAAAATAATATACACCTGTTTATATGGGATATGTGTTCATTCCTCTATTCTCTACATATATTTCATGTTCATTCCCCACCTATCAGGCACAGGGAAAATAATATACACCTGTTTATATGGGATATGTGTTCATTCCTCTATTCTCTACATATATTTCATGTTCATTCCCCACCTATCATGCATAGGGAATATAATATACACCTGTTTATATGGGATATGTGTTCATTCCTCTCTTCTCTACATATATTTCATGTTCATTCCCCACCTATCAGGCACAGGGAAAATAATATACACCTGTTTATATGGGATATGTGTTCATTCCTTTATTCTCTACATATATTTCATGTTCATTCCCCACCTATCATGCATAGGGAATATAATATACACCTGTTTATATGGGATATGTGTTCATTCCTCTATTCTCTACATATATTTCATGTTCATTTCCCACCTATCACGCTCAGGGAATATAATATGCACCTGTTTATATGGGATATGTGTTCATTCTCCTATTCTCTACATATATTTCATCTTCATTCCCCACCTATCAGTGTTAGGGAATATAATATACACCTGTTTATATGGGACATGTGTTCATTCCCCTATTCTCTACATATATTTCATGTTCATTCCCCACCTATCAGGCTCAGGGAATATAATATACACCTGTTTATATGGGATATGTGTTCATTCCCCTATTATCTACATATATTTCATCTTCATTCCCACCTATCAGGCACAGGGAATATAATATACACCTGTTTATATGGGATATGTGTTCATTCCTCTATTCTCTACATATATTTCATGTTCATTCCCCACCTATCAGGCTCAGGGAATATAATATACACCTGTTTATATGGGATATGTGTTCATTCCTCTCTTCTCTACATATATTCCATGTTCATTCCCCACCTATCAGGCACAGGGAATATAATATACACCTGTTTATATGGGATATGTGTTCATTCTCCTATTATCTACATATATTTCATGTTCATTCCCCACCTATCAGGCACAGGGAAAATAATATACACCTGTTTATATGGGATATGTGTTCATTCCCCTATTCTCCACATATATTTCATGTTCATTCCCCACCTATCAGGCACAGGGAAAATAATATACACCTGTTTATATGGGATATGTGTTCATTCCTCTGTTCTCTACATATATTTCATGTTCATTCCCCACCTATCATGCATAGGGAATATAATATACACCTGTTTATATGAGATATGTGTTCATTCCTCTATTCTCTACATATATTTCATGTTCATTCCCCACCTATCACGCTCAGGGATTATAATATGCACCTGTTTATATGGGATATGTGTTCATTCTCCTATTCTCTACATATATTTCATCTTCATTCCCCACCTATCATGCATAGGGAATATAATATACACCTGTTTATATGAGATATGTGTTCATTCCTCTCTTCTCTACATATATTCCATGTTCATTCCCCACCTATCACGCTCAGGGAATATAATATACACCTGTTTATATGGGATATGTGTTCATTCTCCTATTCTCTACATATATTTCATGTTCATTCCCCACCTATCAGGCTCAGGGAATATAATATACACCTGTTTATATGGGATATGTGTTCATTCTCCTATTATCTACATATATTTCATCTTCATTCCCACCTATCAGGCACAGGGAATATAATATACACCTGTTTATATGGGATATGTGTTCATTCCCCTATTATCTACATATATTTAATCTTCATTCCCCACCTATCAGGCACAGGGAATATAATATACACCTGTTTATATAGGATATGTGTTCATTTCCTTATTCTCTACATATATTTCATGTTCATTCCCCCCCTATCAAGCACAGGGAATATAATATACACCTGTTTATATGGGATATGTGTTCATTCCTCTATTCTCTACATATATTTCATGTTCATTCCCCACCTATCACGCTCATGGAATATAATATACACCTGTTTATATGGGATATGTGTTCATTCCCCTATTATCTACATATATTTCATCTTCATTCCCCACCTATCAGGCACAGGGAATATAATATACACCTGTTTATATGGGATATGTGTTCATTCCCCTATTATCTACATATATTTCATGTTCATTCCCCACCTATCAGGCTCAGGGAATATAATATACACCTGTTTATATGGGATATGTGTTCATTCCCCTATTATCTACATATATTTCATCTTCATTCCCACCTATCACGCTCAGGGAATATAATATACACCTGTTTATATGGGATATGTGTTCATTCTCCTATTATCTACATATATTTCATCTTCATTCCCCACCTATCAGGCACAGGGAATATAATATACACCTGTTTATATGGGATATGTGTTCATTTCCTTATTCTCTACATATATTTCATGTTCATTCCCCCCCTATCAAGCACAGGGAATATAATATACACCTGTTTATATGGGATATGTGTTCATTCCTCTATTCTCTACATATATTTCATGTTCATTCCCCACCTATCACGCTCATGGAATATAATATACACCTGTTTATATGGGATATTTGGTCATTCCCCTATTATCTACATATATTTCATGTTCATTCCCCACCTATCAGGCTCAGGGAATATAATATACACCTGTTTATATGGGATATGTGTTCATTTCCTTATTCTCTACATATATTTCATGTTCATTCCCCACCTATCACGCTCATGGAATATAATATACACCTGTTTATATGGTATATGTGTTCATTCTCCTATTCTCTACATACATTTCATGTTCATTCCCCACCTATCAGGCTCAGGGAATATAATATACACCTGTTTATATGGGATATGTGTTCATTCCCCTATTCTCTAGATATATTTCATGTTCATTCCCCACCTATCAGGCACAGGGAAAATAATATACACCTGTTTATATGGGATATGTGTTCATTCCTCTATTCTCTACATATATTTCATGTTCATTCCCCACCTATCAGGCACAGGGAAAATAATATACACCTGTTTATATGGGATATTTGGTCATTCCTCTATTCTCTACATATATTTCATGTTCATTCCCCACCTATCACGCTCATGGAATATAATATACACCTGTTTATATGGGATATTTGGTCATTCCCCTATTATCTACATATATTTCATGTTCATTCCCCACCTATCAGGCTCAGGGAATATAATATACACCTGTTTATATGGGATATGTGTTCATTTCCTTATTCTCTACATATATTTCATGTTCATTCCCCACCTATCACGCTCATGGAATATAATATACACCTGTTTATATGGTATATGTGTTCATTCTCCTATTCTCTACATACATTTCATGTTCATTCCCCACCTATCAGGCTCAGGGAATATAATATACACCTGTTTATATGGGATATGTGTTCATTCCCCTATTATCTACATATATTTCATCTTCATTCCCACCTATCACGCTCAGGGAATATAATATACACCTGTTTATATGGGATATGTTGATTTCCTAATATTCTACATATATTTCGTGTTCATTTCATATCCAAGATGCATAAGAAATCTATAACACCTCTCCATCTCTTTGGACCTAAAAGTTATTATGTTCATTCTTTTTATTTATTCCTTTTCTTCATTCTTTTTAGTATGTCCCGACTAATGTCTCTGAGATGACGGTGCTGTTCCCAGTATAATTAGTGTCAGTCTCGGTCACTGTACACAATGCAGATACTTCTCCCATCACTTTGATACTCACACTACCAGGTGACACCTCTCACTGACTTCCCTACTAGCTATGACTTCCTCGTCCTCGTAGCTGGATTATGCTGCTGCTTTCTGTTATCAGGCATGCTGTTGCTGTGTTGTCACTTCTTTCCCTCCCATCAGCTGATTTTCCTGCTGCTGTCCTGTCCCCACTGATTTCTCCTGTCATCTGCTCTCACCCATCCTCAAATAGCATCTTCTTGACCAACTTTGTTTCTCAATTCAAAATCACATGGCTCAGTCTACTTAAACCCTGAACCAATCAGACTTCTCCTACCTGAGCCCTGCACCAAGCAGACTCCCTCCCACATTAGCCATGCACCAATCATATTACTCCCACTTGAGCCCTGCACCAATCCGGGCTATTCTGCAATCACTACCTGTCTACTGCTCCTTCTCTCAGAAAGGCATCAGCTGGTACCGCAGTGGCCACTACAGGACAAATGTGTTACTACATGCTAACGCCAGTGCCGCTGCGCCAGAACTTCCGAAGGAAGAAATTCCAACCACAATATGGCCGATGCTTCACGTTTGCTGAGATAGTAGACAGGCCTAAGTAGGCGGCACTCGAATGATGGAAGCCCCAAGTCCCCCAGGAAGTGCTCCATACTGACTTCCGGCGGCTGAGTGTGCTCTGGCGGGAAGAGAAGTAGCGCCGGTACCGCAGGACACGTGACACAATGGCGGACACGCTGGAGTTTAACGATATCTATCAGGAGGTGAAGGGCTCTATGGTAAGAATGGCCGCTTCTCCCCCGCCCGTCACACACTGCGCTGGAACTGTAATAGTACTGTCGTCATGTATGTGCACAGCTGTGTGTTCCTCCGCAGGAAATAGTCCTGGACCCTGCACATATGTAGTGGATTGCTTCGTCCATGCATTCCTGTACGTGCGTGTGTCAGCCTGTGTATAGGGCTGGTGTAGGGTGCCACCCTCCTGTGTATAGGGCTGGTGTAGGGTGTCACCCTCCTGTGTATGGGACTGGTGTAGTGTCACCCTCCTGTGTATAGGGCTGGTGTAGTGTCACTCTCCTGTGTATGGGGCTGGTGTAGGGTGTCACCCTCCTGTGTATAGGGCTGGTGTAGGGTATCACCCTCCTGTGTATGGGGCTGGTGTAGGGTGCCACCCTCCTGTGTATACGGCTGGTGTAGGGTGTCACCCTCCTGTGTATGGGGCTGGTGTAGGGTGCCACCCTCCTGTGTATGGGGCTGGTGTAGTGTCACCCTCCTGTGTATAGGGCTGGTGTAGTGTCACTCTCCTGTGTATGGGGCTGGTGTAGGGTGTCACCCTCCTGTGTATAGGGCTGGTGTAGTGTCACTCTCCTGTGTATGGGGCTGGTGTAGTGTGTCACCCTCCTGTGTATAGGGCTGGTGTAGTGTCACTCTCCTGTGTATGGGGCTGGTGTAGGGTGTCACCCTCCTGTGTATAGGGCTGGTGTAGTGTCACTCTCCTGTGTATGGGGCTGGTGTAGGGTATCACCCTCCTGTGTATAGGGCTGGTGTAGTGTCACTCTCCTGTGTATGGGGCTGGTGTAGGGTGTCACCCTCCTGTGTATAGGGCTGGTGTAGTGTCACTCTCCTGTGTATGGGGCTGGTGTAGGGTGTCACCCTCCTGTGTATAGGGCTGGTGTAGTGTCACTCTCCTGTGTATGGGGCTGGTGTAGGGTATCACCCTCCTGTGTATAGGGCTGGTGTAGTGTCACTCTCCTGTGTATGGGGCTGGTGTAGGGTGTCACCCTCCTGTGTATAGGGCTGGTGTAGTGTCACTCTCCTGTGTATGGGGCTGGTGTAGGGTATCACCCTCCTGTGTATAGGGCTGGTGTAGTGTCACTCTCCTGTGTATGGGGCTGGTGTAGGGTGTCACCCTCCTGTGTATAGGGCTGGTGTAGTGTCACTCTCCTGTGTATGGGGCTGGTGTAGGGTGTCACCCTCCTGTGTATAGGGCTGGTGTAGTGTCACTCTCCTGTGTATGGGGCTGGTGTAGGGTGTCACCCTCCTGTGTATAGGGCTGGTGTAGTGTCACTCTCCTGTGTATGGGGCTGGTGTAGGGTGTCACCCTCCTGTGTATAGGGCTGGTGTAGTGTCGAAAACCAGCTAGAATATTGAAAGGATATATTAAATTGAATAACCAGAAAAAACGTACTATCCTTTAAAACGATATTTTATTACTATTAACTTATCTAAAATTCCAATAAATAAAACTCAATTGTATGCAATCAACATCAGGGAGAAATTAGCAAATATGCCTGACACAGTCCCTGTAGGTGGCCCTAAAGTGTCTTAAACCTACCTACCAGCGGAGGTTGGCACCCTAGAATTCGATATGGCGCCCCCGCTCACCGTCGACTGTCCCTTCTCACCCTAGTAGGGTCCTACTTGCTACCCACACCCAGGTACCCACAGACATACACACACAAATTGACCAATAGGTCACACTAACCAAAAAACGTGAAAAAGTGAAAAAGTGAAAGAAAAATTCTAAAACCACTGCAGACATTGCTGCATAATTACACTAAATAGCATGTACCCCACAGTTACCTCAAAAAAGTTTTTCGAGAAACAAAGAAAAAAAATTTTTTTGGATAGTGCAGAGTTATGGGGTACAGCGGGGCACAGTTGGAGTGTGCTTAGTTAACTATTCAGAGGTCATGAGTAGTGAAGCCTCTAATAGATGTAACAGTAGGTCACTGTCTTAGTTAGTGATTGATGACCTGAAAATCATAGACAGACCAATAAGACTAATGTACAGAGTGGATCCCTAGGCAAGATAGCACCCCTCCGAAAAGGTTATCAGATATATGAGTACACTCAATGGATGTAAGTATTTTGTTGGGTGATATAGATAATACACCCTAGATTGTCCAAAAAATAAAGCAAAATATTCAACAAAGACAAAAAAACCCAACAAAATAGACCCAAATGAAAAAATTATCTGCCTTATAGGGTATCACATATAGTATTTCTCATTTAGTTTAAGGGCTAATGCACACCAGAATACAGAGATGACTGAGAACCATCCCTCATTACTCACTCTATATTAGATGATCTGATAAGCTTATATTGCTATAAGTAGCATATTTGTCTGCACTCTAGATGCCATACGAGTTCCGCATCTTATAACATAGAAAAAAATCAGCAAAACATTAAACAAAATCAAAAGAAAGAAAGAAACACAACACAAATTGGTATCACATATAGTGTCTCTCAATTGCGTTAGATTAGTGCATCTATAAGCCCAAAATATCTGAGGCCAATCCCTTATAGGATATCGCATATAGTATTTCTCATTTAGTTTAAGGGCTAATGCACATCAGAGTACAGAAACAGCTGAGAACCATCTCTCATTACCCTCTCTATAATAGATAGTCTGATACACTTTTATTGCTGTCAGTAACACATTAGTCTGCACTCTAGATGCCATACGAGTTCCGCATCTTATACCATAGAAAAACTTAGCAAAATATTAAACAAAGTCAGAAAAAAAGAAAAACACAAAACAAATAGGTATCACAAAGTGTCTCTCAATAACGTTAGATTAGTGCATCTACAAGCCCAAAATGTCTAAGACCAATCCCTTATAGGATATCGCATATAGTATTTCTCATTTGGTTTAGGGGCTAATGCACATCAGAGTACAGAAACAACTGAGAACCATCTCTCATTACCCTCTCTATAGTGGATAATCTGATACACTTTTATTGCTGTCAGTGACACATTAGTCTGCACTCTAGATGCCGTACGAGTTCCGCATCTTATAGCAAAGAAAAAATTAACAAAATATTCAACAAAATCAGAAAAAAGGAAAAAACACAAAACAAATTGGTGTCACATGAATTGTCTCTCAATAACATTAGATTAGTGCATCTACAAGCCCAAAATGTCTGAGGCCAATCCCTCATTGCTATCCTATAAGCAAGTACTGTACTTGGTCTGTCTTGACAAAAAAACATAAAGAAAAAAACTTATCTGAGTAGGTGACATATTCAGTCCCATCTCGCCATCCCTACGCGTTTCACCCCTTCCCAGTTTAGGGGCTCATCAGGGGATAAATTCGGATATAGCAACAATGGCTTCAGAGGTCTAGCAACAGTGGCTACAGGAGTGGGTTTTGGGCTTGTAGATGCACTAATCTAACGTTATTGAGAGACACTTTGTGATACCTATTTGTTTTGTGTTTTTCTTTTTTTCTGACTTTGTTTAATATTTTGCTAAGTTTTTCTATGGTATAAGATGCGGAACTCGTATGGCATCTAGAGTGCAGACTAATGTGTTACTGACAGCAATAAAAGTGTATCAGACTATCTATTATAGAGAGGGTAATGAGAGATGGTTCTCAGCTGTTTCTGTACTCTGATGTGCATTAGCCCTTAAACTAAATGAGAAATACTATATGCGATATCCTATAAGGGATTGGCCTCAGATATTTTGGGCTTATAGATGCACTAATCTAACGCAATTGAGAGACACTATATGTGATACCAATTTGTGTTGTGTTTCTTTCTTTCTTTTGATTTTGTTTAATGTTTTGCTGATTTTTTTCTATGTTATAAGATGCGGAACTCGTATGGCATCTAGAGTGCAGACAAATATGCTACTTATAGCAATATAAGCTTATCAGATCATCTAATATAGAGTGAGTAATGAGGGATGGTTCTCAGTCATCTCTGTATTCTGGTGTGCATTAGCCCTTAAACTAAATGAGAAATACTATATGTGATACCCTATAAGGCAGATAATTTTTTCATTTGGGTCTATTTTGTTGGTTTTTTTTGTCTTTGTTGAATATTTTGCTTTATTTTTTGGACAATCTAGGGTGTATTATCTATATCACCCAACAAAATACTTACATCCATTGAGTGTACTCATATATCTGATAACCTTTTCGGAGGGGTGCTATCTTGCCTAGGGATCCACTCTGTACATTAGTCTTATTGGTCTGTCTATGATTTTCAGGTCATCAATCACTAACTAAGACAGTGACCTACTGTTACATCTATTAGAGGCTTCACTACTCATGACCTCTGAATAGTTAACTAAGCACACTCCAACTGTGCCCCGCTGTACCCCATAACTCTGCACTATCCAAAAAAATTTTTTTTCTTTGTTTCTCGAAAAACTTTTTTGAGGTAACTGTGGGGTACATGCTATTTAGTGTAATTATGCAGCAATGTCTGCAGTGGTTTTAGAATTTTTCTTTCACTTTTTCACTTTTTCACGTTTTTTGGTTAGTGTGACCTATTGGTCAATTTGTGTGTGTATGTCTGTGGGTACCTGGGTGTGGGTAGCAAGTAGGACCCTACTAGGGTGAGAAGGGACAGTCGACGGTGAGCGGGGGCGCCATATCGAATTCTAGGGTGCCAACCTCCGCTGGTAGGTAGGTTTAAGACACTTTAGGGCCACCTACAGGGACTGTGTCAGGCATATTTGCTAATTTCTCCCTGATGTTGATTGCATACAATTGAGTTTTATTTATTGGAATTTTAGATAAGTTAATAGTAATAAAATATCGTTTTAAAGGATAGTACGTTTTTTCTGGTGTAGTGTCACCCTCCTGTGTATGGGGCTGGTGTAGGGTGTCACCTTCCTGTGTATGGGGCTGGTGTAGGGTGTCACCCTCCTGCGTATAGGGCTGGTGTAGGGTGCCACCCTCCTGTGTGCGGGGCTCAGTATTATACATCATTTATACTGCTTCAGGTATGCATCAAAACAGAATAGCCAGACCTGCTTGTAGCAAATAGCGTTGCTATATTGGTACTGCAGTGTAAGGCCGGATTCACATTAGCGTATCTGTGCTCAGGGTATACCTGCGTCCCGATCCGCGTGTGTATTGTGTGGTTATATTTAGCATTGTGTACGCAGGGACATGCGTTTGCATCAGTTTGTATGCGGATGTGTCCGCATATGTTGTTTCGCGGCGCCCGCCGAACGCAACATGTTGCATTTTTTGTCGCGTCAAATATGTGCAGGCATGCGCATGTGGTTGAGTGCGTCAAAACAACCCATTACTGTCTATGGGAACGCATGCGTTCGATGCACTTGCATATTTCGGACTGCACATGTCCAAGAGCTGATTGAGACATGCCCATTGAGCCACACCCTCCTGGAAATATCGAACGTATGCGCATAGACAACGCAAAAACGCATACAAACGCAGCAGGTGTTTTTGCGTCATGCGTTTAAATGCGTTTTGGCATGCGTTTGCGCATGCAGATGATACGCTACACACAGATACACTAATGTGAACTTAGCCTAAGTAGTGCATCTGAGGCGGACACATTTTCTTGCAATAGTTTACTGCAAAGTTTTTCTACTGGGATAAATGATTTGGAATTTGAAATTGGCAAGGCTCAGAGTAAGGCCTGGGTCACACTTGTGAGTTCAATGCGAGAATCTCACATCGAGTCCCGGCACTCGGGACCGGAGTGTGCGGCTGCATGTATTTCTATGTAGCTGAACGCTCTGTTCCCGAGTGCCGGCGGCAGTGCTGGGTATTGATGCGAGAGACTCACGCAAGTTTCTCGCATTGCACTTGCAAGTGTGACCCCGGCCTAAGAGATGGGCTAGTGGACGTGATGGTTGAGAGCAGACAGAGTGTGCAAGGTGAACTGTACCTGCTTTGGGAGCACAACAAACACATTGTATTGGGTCTAGCTTCTTGTCCCACTTTGTAGGGGAGCGTGGAGCACCATTCTTGAAGCCAGACCAGTGTGAAAAGGTTGTTGGATAGAGAGCAGATAATGCTTCCATTACTCTGCCAGCACCCCCATCTTCCACACAGTCCAGCCTCAGTAGCAGTGATTCTGGACCACATAGTCTTCCCTCTGATCCTCCTTCCTCCCACCATGCAGTTTGCCCGAACACAAGTAATCCTACACTTGGACACTTCGAAGAGCTGTTCACATTTCCATTTATAGATTCAGGCCTCTCGCCCTGCCTGTTTCTGGCGGGACATGAGAAGATCGCATGTAGCGATGGACAAATATTTGCGTAGCCATTAGTGATGAGCGAGTATACTAGTTGCTCGGGTTTTCCCGAGCATACCCGGGTGGTCTCCGAGTATTTGTAACTGCGTGGAGATTTCGTTTTTGTTGACGCAGCTGCATGATTTATGGCTGCTAGCCAGCCTGAGTACATGTGGGGGTTGCCTGGTTGCTAGTGAATCCCCACATGTATTCAAGCTGTGTAACAGCTGTAAATCATGTAGGTGCGGCAAGGAAAACGAAATCTCCGAGCAATCACAAATACTCGGCAACCACCCGAGCATGCTCGGGGAAAACCCGAGCAACGAGTACACTCGCTCATCACTAGTAACCACGCTCGCAAGAGAGCGACGGTGGGAAAATGCAATTACTGTCGCAAGAGGTGGATGAGACACAATTGCCAACAAGTGATGTTACATCAGCAAGTCAGGAGGAGGACCAGGGTTCGGAACTGGAAGACGAGGTGGTGGACAATTAATTCACTGACCCAACCTGGGAAGGTGACATGCAGAGCAAGGACAGCAGCGCACAGGTGGAGGGATCTGTAGCCCAACAGTCTGGAAGAGGCAGTGGGGTGGGAAGAGACAGAAGGTGGGCAAGTGTTCCCAGAGCACCAACACAGGAGAAAGGTCATTTGCAATATCTGCCATGCCAGCATCAGTAGGGGCAGCGCAACCACCAGCATGCTCAGGCACTTGACAGCAAAGCCCCCGATTAATTGGGCTGAACTCCAGGGTACAGAAACCATGTCTACAGGTGACACCACTGCCACTTACCCTGTTTTACAGCCACACCAGTTCCCTGTCCATGACAGGTGGAGAGGGCTAATAAAATGTTGCAGTACCAGAAGGCCCTAGTTGAAGAACTAGTAAAAAAAAAAAAAAAAAAAAAAAAAAAAACGAAAAAAATTCACATCTGTCAATGCTGGTGGCAGAGGTAACAGTTCCTTCAACAACCAAGCAGTAGAGATGAGGGAGGCACACACCAGATGCAGGGGAACCCATTTCAAAGGTCTGGGACAGTTTTCTCAGACCCTCCCACCGCACAGGCCCTGATGCGCGGGGTACTCTGACAAGAAGGGAATAGTTTTGGAAGATGCTGAAGAAGTACCATACCAGCGTCCTCTAAATCCACTGTTCCTTACAACTGTTTGTGTAATTAAGGTAGACACGTGGCATGGACTGTCTCTCTACTCCTTGGAGGTCCTGGCCTTCCCTGCCGCTAGCATTTTGTTAGGCGCATCCACTTGTAAACTGAAAAGGCTGACTCTTATAGAAATAAACAGGGGCTGGATTGGTTCACAGTTCTCAATAGCACCAGATGACAGCATTGGAACATAAACTCAAATCTAGTGTTTGGTTTTTTTTTTTTATGTTTTTTTTTCTGGTCTATTCCCATGTACCTTTTCCCACTCAAACATGGGTATACGCTTCAGGATTTTTCTTTTTGGTGTCGTCCTCTCCTTCTCATCCTCTTCCACCACCATATTAAGAGGGTGAGCAAGCTACCCTTGCTATACAATTTTTAAGGGTGTTCATGATGCCTGAAGTAACAACTTTTAGAGGCCTACCTCTAACGTTCTTTGATATATATGTATACCCCATATTGGTAAATGTCAAACAACGGATGTTTGGGCCCCCCATTAATCTGAATGGGGACCTGTTACCCGATCCAAATTTTTTTTTTTTTTTTTTTTTATGGTAGGCCAGACCTGAACATCCACAGGTTCGCCCATCACTACTGCGCACTCCTGGCCAGGGTCTGTGCAAGCACTAGTGACCAAGGAAGCAAGCTGAACACTATAGAAGATAAAAGCCCTCATATCAGTAGAATGACAGCTGATGGATAGACAAAGCAAGTCAATTGCAAACTTGCTTATTTACATGCCAGCTTACTAACTAAAACAATTTAATAACTTGAGTTTTAATAACAATAAACGATGTACGCATTGATTTGTCAGTCATGTTGGATGATGGTTTGTGCATTTTTATTTATCACTATACTGTTTTTACTTCTGTACTAGAACGATGGACGTCTACGTTTATCCAAGACTGGCCTCATGTACAAGAACAATAAGACCGGGAAAGTGGAAAATATTGCAGCCGCTGATCTGTCGGAGGGCATGTGGCGCCGGGTAGCACTTGGGCACGGAATCAAACTTTTAACACGTGCCGGCCATGTTTATAAGTATGATGGATTCAGGGAGGGGGTGAGTGTTCTTTATAGCCTTCCACATAAGCGTCCCCCCACCCCAAGTATTCTTTCTCCTCCAGGTGTCGACATTTGATACAGTAGCTCAGTTTCATTCACTCAAGTATGTTGGTTGGAAGTTTAACCTTTCACGTGGTGAACTGAGCAGTGTTTTTAATCTGAAGAAAATCCTCTTTCCTTTTCTCCACAGGAATATGAGAAGCTTTCTGACTTTTTCAAGACGCATTTCCAAGTGGATTTGGTAGAAAAGGATCTGTGTGTGAAAGGATGGAATTGGGGCAACGTAAGGTTTGGAGGTGCGTCTGCTTGATTATAGGATTTCCTATATAATTCCCCAAAATATTATCATGTACCTAGATATTTAAAAAAAAAAAATATATATATATATATATATATATATATATATATATATATATATATATATATATATATATATATATATATATATATATATATATATATATATATATATATATATATATAATTCGCCCTCATGGCAGGTGGTATGTAGGCGCACTGACTTCCCCATGCCCATTGTTTTTATATGACCAAGGTGATGGACCTTCAAACTATGGTGTAAGAATAGTACATCCCCTGGCAAAAATTATGGCATCACCGGCCTTGGAGGATGTTCATTCAGTTGTTTAATTTTGTAGAAAAAAAGCAGATCACAGACATGGCACAAAACTAAAGTCATTTCAAATGGCAACTTTCTGGCTTTAAGAAGCACCAAAAGAAATCAAGAACAACAATTGTGGTAGTCAGTAATGGTTACTTTTTTTAACCAAGCATAGGGGAAAAATTATGGAATCACTCAATTCTGAGGAAAAAATTATGGAATCATGAAAAACAATCAAACAAAAAAACACTCCAAAACATCACTAGTATTTTGTTGCACCACCTCTGGCTTTTATAACAGCTTGCAGTCTCTGAGGCATGAACTTAATGAGTGCCAAACAGTACTCTTCATCAATCTGGCTCCAACTTTCTCTGATTGCTGTTGCCAGATCAGCTTTGCAGGTTGGAGCCTTGTCATGGATCATTTTCTTCAACTTCCACCAAAGATTTTCAATTGGATTGAGATCCGGACTATTTGCAGGCCATGACATTTACCTTATGTGTCTTTTTTCCAGGAATGTTTTCAGTTTTTGCTCTGTGGCAGGATGCATTATCATCTTGAGAAATGATTTCATAATCCTCAAACATCCTTTCATGGGATAAGAAAAGTGTCAAAAATATCAACATAAACTTATTTTATTGAAGATGTAATGACAGCCATCTCCCCAGTGCCTTTACCTGACATGCAGCCCCATATCATCAATGACTGTGGAAATTTACATGTTCTCTTCAGGCAGTCATCTTTATAAATCTCCTTGGAATGGCACCAAACAAAAGTTCCAGCATCATCACCTTGCCCAATGCAGATTTGCGATTCATCACTGAATATGACTTTCATCCAGTCATCCACAGTCCACGATTGCTTTTCCTTAGCCCATTGTAACCTTGTTTTTTTTCTATTTAGGTGTTAATGATGGCTTTCGTTTAGCTTTTCTGTATGTAAATCCCATTTCCTTTAGGCGGTTTCTTACAGTTTGGTCACAGACGTTTACTCCAGCTTCCACCCATTCGTTCCTCATTTGTTTTGTTGTGCATTTCCTGTTTTGGAGACATATTGCTTTAAGTTTCCAGTCTGGACGCTTTGTCTTCCTTGGTCTACCAGTATGTTTGCCTTTAACAACCTTCCCATGTTTTTGTATTTGGTCCAGATTTTAGACACAGCTGACTGTGAACAACCAACATCTTTTGCAACATTGTGTGATGATTTACCCTCTTTTAAGAGTTTGATAATCTTCTCCTTTGTTTCAATTGACATCTCTCGTGTTGGAGCAATCATGATTCATGTCAGTCCACTTGGTGCAACCGCTCTCCAAGGTGTGATCACTCCTTTTTAGATGCAGACTAGCGAGCAGATCTAATTTGATGCAGGTGTTATTTTTGGGTATGAAAATTTACAGGGTGATTCCAAAATTTTTTCCTCAGAATTTAGTGATTCCATAGAATTTTTTTCCCTATGCTTGGTTAAAATAAGTAACCATTACTGACTACCACATTTTTAGTTCTTGATTTCTTTTAGTGTTTCTTAAAGCCAGAAAGTTGCCATTTAAAATGACTTTAGTTTTGTGCCATGTCTGTGATCGGCTTTTTTTTCTACAAAATTAAACAACTGAATGAACATCCTCCAAGGCCGGTGATTCCATAATTTTTGCCAGGGGCTGTACAGTATATCTGTCTTTATAACCTTGTCTTGTTTGCTTGTGTAGGACAACTACTGTCATTTGATATCGGAGAACAGCCGGCATTTGAACTCCCTCTAAGTAATGTATCTCAGTGTACCACTGGGAAGAACGAAGTTACACTGGAGTTTCACCAGAATGATGATTCGGATGTTTCACTCATGGAGATTCGTTTCTATGTCCCCCCCACACAAGAGGATGGTGGAGATCCAGTAGAGGTAATTTTTTTTTTGTTTTGACTTGTTTAAAAGGGGAAGAAAACTTCTGAAAGAGAAGTGCAAGGCAACAGTTCACTCAGTAAAATTTAGCTTCTATTGACCCCTTAACCCCGGAGGTATTTTCGGCTTTCGTTTTTTGCTCCCCTTCTTCTTAGAGCCATAACTTTTTTTATTTTTCCATCAATATGGTGAGGGCTTGTTTTTTGCAGGACAAGTTGTACATTTGAACAACATCATTGGTTTTTGCATGTCTTGTACTAGAAAACGGGAAAAAAATTCCAAGTGCGGTGAAATTGCAAAAAAAAGGTACAATCCCACACTTGTTTTTTGTTTGACTTTTTCACCAGTTTCACTAAATGCTAAAACTGACCAGCCATTATGATTCTCCAGGTCATTACGAGATCATGAACACCAAACATGTCTAGGTTCTTTTTTATGGAAGTCTACGTTCACATTAGCGTTCGGCGCCGCAGCGTCGGTCGCCGCATGCATCATGCGCCCCTATATTTAACATGGGGGCGCATGGACATGCGTTGTGCTGCGTTTCGCGACGCATGCGTTTTTTTGGCCGCAAGCGTTGGGCGCAGGAAACGCAGCAAGTTGCATTTTTTTTGCGTCCAACTTTCGGCAAAAAAGGACGCATGCGTCGCAAAACGCAGCGTTTTAGCGTGTGTTTTGTTGCATTTTTGTGTGCGTTGCATCGCTGACGCTGCGGCGCACAACGCAAATGTGAACGTAGCCTTAGTGAAGAAAAACAAATCCAAACTTTGTTAAAAAAAAAAATAAAAATTGCGCCATTTTTCCGATACCCATAGCGTCTCCATTTTTTGTGATCTCAGGTTGGGTGAGGGCTTATTTTTTGCGCACCGAGCTGACATTTTTAATGATACCATTTTGGTGTAGATACGATCTTTTGATCGCCCGTTATTGAACGGAGACCTCTGGTTGTCATGCCAATGAATCGGTGACCCGCGATCACGTGATGTGGGTTTCCGGCCGGAAGTGCGAGTTAAATGCCGCTGTCAGCGTTTGACAGCGGCATTTAACGGTTTAATAGCTGCGGGTGGATCGCTATTCCACCCACGGCTATTCCGGGCACACGTCAGCTGTTCAAAGCAGCTGACATGTGCCAGGAAAGATGTGGGTTTACCACTGGAGCCCACATCAAAGGGAGGGAGTCTGACATTGGTGTATTATTACGCCCGATGTTGGAAAGGGATTAAAGATATAATTTAAAAAAAAAAGATTGTCACAAAACTTAAGACAAAGATAGTTAAAGCTGATGAGCGAATAGCATGATACAAATCGGATATTGTAATTGAAATAGGATTAAGCACTAAATGATAAATGCCAGAGATCAATATAATGGTATAACAAGATATTCAAAATGTAATCTTTGTAATCTCATTACAAACAGATACCAGTTAGCATAAAACCATGTAAGTGGTAAGCAGACAATGTCAAAATAAAAGTATCAAGAGGTAGAAAAAGTATAACTCCCATAGGAAATGTAAGTGCAGAAGTGGAAAGGACTCACAAGTCAATGAAAGAAACTCACCAGACACTCGTTTCGCACTTAGTTCCTTGTCAGAACAACCCCTTGTAAAACAACCCCATGACAAAGCTGTCTGTATGGACAATGACCATGGGTGGCGTTATTTACTTCAGATCCGCACCTCTTACAAGGAAACTCAACCTGCAAGCAAAAGCTATCTACTAGTTTGGTATACAGTAGGTAATAAATACATTTAAGATTAAGTTTTTAATGTGCTTTCTGAGAATCACCATGGCCAATACAATCCCCATTCTCGTTCCACACATGGTCTATACTCATCTGCTCTTTGAGAAGGTACCTGTGTTGTGTTACTACTTTAGTGGTATGTAATTGATTCTAGTGCACATCTTTGGGAGGTTTTCTGCAGCATCCTGTGTAGCTTCCTTTTGGTGTAACCATTTACCATGTCTGCTTGTTTGTGCTTGTTGTCATCTACTTAAATTTCTCCCTCTGCATTTAGGCTTTTGCTAAAAACGTCCTCTCGAAGGCAGATGTCATCCAGGCAACAGGCGACGCAGTCTGCATATTTCGGGAGTTGCAGTGCCTTACTCCCCGTGGTCGCTATGACATACGAATCTATCCATCCTTCCTCCACTTGCACGGAAAAACCTTTGATTATAAAATACCATACACAACTGTGCTCCGGCTTTTCTTATTGCCTCATAAGGACCAGCGGCAGATGTTCTTTGTGGTAAGTCTGTGTATACAGTTACGGCCGAAAGTGTTTGCACCGTCAAAATTATTCCAGAAATTTACTGTAATTACACATTTTGTTATACTCATTTATTTCCTTTGTGTAAATTGGAGCAACACAAAGTAACAGAGGGATAAAAAGGCAAATTGCACATAATTTCACACAAAACCCCCAAAATGGACCAGACACTCGTTGCTCCACCCCCCTCCCCCGCCAGCTTTCTGGACCGTGACTCGTGTATAAGCTGAGGGGAGGGGGGTGGGCGTTTTCAGCACAAAAAAAGTGCTGAAAAACTCTGTTTATACACGAGTATATATATATATGGTATTTATTACAATGGATATACATCCAAGTATTAAGTTGAGGGTGCCAACAATTTGTCCTGACCACTTTTGGAGTTTTGTGTGAAATTGTCAAATTTGCATTTTTTTCCCCTCACCCATGACAGCACACGAGAGAATAGGATCCTCCCCTATTACTGGACAGGAAGCCCCGAGCGCAAAATAAAAAAAGAAACCCCCACTTCCTCCTTCAATGTGGTTTCCTGTCCTATTGATGTAGGAGCCTTGAGTACATGGCTGGAGCAGCAGCTGTTAATCATGGAACACTATGGTGTGTCCTATAGCAACCTCTAGTAAGAAAGGCAGTGAGTACAGGGACCCAGTAAGGCTTTGAAATTCTAACTAGTCTGGGAGAATCTACGTTTAATGATTCAGTATCTACCTATGTTTGGCCTAGAGCTTTGTGGTTTGGTAGCACAGCCTGGGAAGGTGGCTTGCAGCCTGGCAATTCTCGCTTGGGTGGCTTGGCTTAGTTGGCTAAAAGAGTCTGTCTTGTTAACAGATCCTGTGTTGTGTTTTTTATTAAAGTCTTGCATAGTACTTGTGTATTGAATCCCATCTGTAGCTATATATCTTGTTTATTCAGGCTGTTGAGCCTAAAAAACACCATAAGAGGAAGAACCTCCACTCACTTCTAGAAAAAAACAAACAAAAAACAGTACACAGGTAAGGGTGCTTACCTGTCGCGGCCTCCAAACAAATGCACTATCAAGGTGCAGCGGACCCAAGTTAAAATGGCAACTACACAGGTGCAATAATACCGATAAGGCAGCCAGCCTACAATCAGGGATTGGCCGCTTGGCACACCAATGCAGACAAATAATCTGTATGTGGCGTGTTCACACAGAAATGCAAAGCATCTGACTCAAAGCCTATTAGTGACGCCATATGGCGGGCTTAATCAGTGTTGACTAATGCATCCTGTGTGAACAGCGGCCACAGTATACAGCGCCAACTAGGGTCCAACTGCACCCTGAAAGATATAAAGTGCACAAAAACATAATAATGTATGCAAGGTATTGGTTTATATTATGGCCACAATACACAAGCCTACTGCATTTCTGTGTGAACACGCCACATACAGTTTATTTGTCTGCACTGGTGTGCCAAGCGGCCAATCCCTGATTGTAGGCTGGCTGCCTCATCGGTATTATTGCACCTGTGTAGTTGCCATTTTAACTTGGGTCCGCTGCACCTTGATAGTGCATTTGTTTGGAGGCTGCGACAGGTAAGCACCCTTACCTGTGTACTGTTTTTTTTTTTTTTTTTGAGTTGGTGAGCCTCCATGGCTCGGCTGTTGAGCCTCCATGGCTCGGCTGTTGAGCCTCCATGGCTCGGCTGTTGAGCCTCCATGGCTCGGCTGTTGAGCCTCCATGGCTCGGCTGTTGAGCCTCCATGGCTCGGCTGTTGAGCCTCCATGGCTCGGCTGTTGAGCCTCCATGGCTCGGCTGTTGAGCCTCCATGGCTCGGCTGGTGAGCCTCCATGGCTCGGCTGGTGAGCCTCCATGGCTCGGCTGTCTGATCTTGTTTAGTTTCTGGTGGTTGGTCTGCCACCTCAGGTCTCATGTTTAGCCTAAACTAAGAATACCTATATAGAAAAGAAATACCATAAATAATATAACAACCTATGAATACCATATAAATGCCAACCGAAACAAAAATGTACTCAGAGAAGGTAAATATAATGTAATAGCTTTATTAATATATAATTAAAAAACACGATTACACAACAAAAGATTAAAAAACAAAATTAAAACTGTATATGTGTGAGGGGAGCAGGGTATGCCAGGTGAATTGGCAAAAATGAAAAAAATCAATATGCAATAATACAAATTACAAGCTATGTGGACAGGAAATTCACTGTTGGGCTGCTGCACAATAAAGGATAATAATACCATAGTGCATTAAGTAATGAGAGAGTGCATAGTGCAGTCATCTTCATTATACTACTAATAATACCCAAGTGTGGTGTGAGGGGGCAGTGGTATGCCATTTGGGTTGGTATTGATGTTAGTTATGTTGCATTGATGCAATATCTATCCATATAATCAATACTCATTGTGGCTGCTGGCTATTCAGATTTTGACTTACTTTATCTCTTTATACACCATATATTTTCCACTTGGATATTATTATTAGTATAATGAAGATATTATCTGTACGAGCTATAATGAAGATGACTGCACTATGCACTTTTTTTCATTACACTATGGTATTATTATCCTGTATTGTGCAGCAGCCCAACAGTGAATTATTGCACCTTGATTTTTTTCATTTTTGTCAATTCATCTAGCATACCCTGCCCCCCTCATACATATACGGTTTTAATTTCATGTTTTCATCTTTTGTTGTGTAATCATGTGTTTATCATGATTTTTGATTACATATTAATAAAGCTATTACATTATGTTTACCTTCTCTGAATACATGTTTTGGTTGGCTCATGTTTAGCCTGCCTGAAGGTTTTCGGGTCGCTTCATAGTTGTGGAAGAGCCTGACATGTTAGGTCTAGGATTTTCCTTGGCTGTCCGCCTCAGTGGGACTTGATGGGACCTTCGGTGGAGTATGACTCAGTGGTGTGCACAGTGCGGGTGCTTTGGCTTTTGCCTGGTTACAGCCACTGACTTGGGGCTTGTAGATCTGTTTTCACTAAGGTCTCAAAGCTTCACTATCCTTTTACTAGCAATATCGCTCTTATTGGTAATGGATGGCTTCCGGAGAATGCCCTCGGTCTGTGGTGACTCTATTACAGTCCAAATGGTAGCTGGTGACTTCAACAGATTCTAGTCAATCCCCCATACTTGATTAGCATATTGAATTGGTCTTCAGTTGACATCTACAGTTGTGGACAAAAGTATTGACACCCTTGCAATTCTGTCAGATAATACTCAGTTTCTTCCTGAAAATGATTGCAATCACAAATTCTTTGGTATTATCTTCATTTGATTTGTCTTAAATGAAAAAACACAAAAGAGACTGAAGCAAAAAGCAAAACATTGATCATTTCACACAAAACTCCAAAAATGGGCCAGACAAAAGTATTGGCACCCTCAGCCTAATACTTGGTTGCACAACCTTTAGCCAAAATAACTGTGACCAACCACTTCCGGTAACCATCAATGAGTTTCTTAAAATGCTCTGCTGGAATTTTAGACAATTTTTCTTTGGCAAACTGCTCCAGGTCCCTGATATTTGAAGGGTGCCTTTTCCAAACTGCCATTTTTAGATCTCTCCACAGGTGTTCTATGGGATTCAGGTCTGGACTCATTGCTGGCCACCTTAGAAGTCCCCAGTGCTTTCTCTTAAACCATGTTCTAGTGCTTTTTTGAAGTGTGTTTAGGGTCATTGTTCTGCTGGAAGACCCATGACCTCTGAGGGAGACCCAGCTTTCTCACACTGGGCCCTACATTATGCTGCAAAATTTGTTGGTAGTCTTCAGACTTCATAATGCCATGCACACGGTCAAGCAGTCCAGTGCCAGAGGCAGCAAAGCAACCCCAAAACATCAGGGAACCTCCGCCATGTTTGACTGTAGGGACCGTGTTCTTTTCTTTGAATGCCTCTTTTTTTCTCCTGTAAACTCCATGTTGATGCCTTTGCCCAAAAAGCTCTACTTGTGTCTCATCTGACCAGAGAACATTCTTCCAAAACGTTTTAGGCTTTTTCAGGTAAGTTTTGGCAAACTCCAGCCTGGCTTTTTTATGTCTCGGGGTAAGAAGTGGGGTCTTCCTGGGTCCCCTACCATACAGTCCCTTTTCATTCAGACGCCAACGGATAGTACGGGTTGACACTATTGAACCCTCGGACTGCAGGGCAGCTTGAACTTGTTTGGATGTTAGTTGAGGTTCTTTATCCAACATCCGCACAATCTTGCGTTGAAATCTCTTGTCAATTTTTCTTTTCCGTCCACATCTAGGGAGGTTAGCCACAGTGCCATGAGCTTTAAACGTCTTGATGACATTGCGCACGGTAGACTCAGGAACATTCAGGTCTTTGGAGATGGATTTGTAGCCTTGAGATTGCTCATGCTTCCTCACAATTTGGTTTCTCAAGTCCTCGGACAGTTCTTTCTTTTCTCCATGCTCAATGTGGTACACACAAGGACACAGGACAGAGGTTGATTCAACTTTAATCCATGTCAACTGGCTGCAAGTGTGATTTAGTTATTGCCAACACCTGTTTGGTGCCACAGGTAAGTTACAGGTGATGTTAATTACACAAATTAGAGAAGCATCACATGATTTCTCTTACACCCATGACGGCACCACGGAGAGAGAGGGATCCGCCCTCAGGGACAGGAAACCCACAGGTTAAAAAGGCAGGACCTCTCCTCCACCTCAGTTCGGTTTCCTGTCCCTGACTGGGAACCTACAGCTTACCAGATCGTCGCGGGATACCAGGGACCATCGGGCCGAATCCAGGCAGCGGGGGGCCCTGCCGCGGTCTCAGATGGAGGTCTCCCCCTGAAGGCGCGGTTCTGGGGTCGGCGGGCCCTGTAGAGACGTGCCGGGAAGAGGCAGTGAAGAGGATCCAAGTCTGCCTCTTCTCTTAAAAAAAAAAAAAAAAAAAAAAAAAGGTAATAGGTAGCGGCGGCTACCTGGTGCAGCACCGCCGTTTTTTTGGGCCCATGGGAGGTGGTGACGGCGGTCACCTACGGGAGGCACAAAAATGGAAGCAGCGGCGGCTGCAGCGTTCCCTCCGTCCCTCCTGGGAGCCGACAGTTGAAGCGCGCGCGAGGTCCGGCGGCGCTTAATGCGCAGGGGTCACTTCCGGGGCGGCGCAGGGCACCTCTGGGTAAACCGGAAGTTGCCTTGCGCCGCGCTTTTCAAGATAAAATCGGCGGGGAATCTATCACCGCTGCTCAAAATACCACCAATATGAGTGGAAGAGAGCAGCAGATGGAGGAGACTCCGCAAACCCCACGGGAAGAAGACTCGCAGGAGCGCCGTCGCACGCAAATGAAGCAGGGACCTGCGCAACGCCACAGCTCTGGATCCCAGGACAGCCGAGGCTCTGGTGGATCCGGGAGAAGAACTGCGGTTCAGATGGAGGAGGCATCCTCAAGACCAGAACCGGGAAAGAAGTGCAAGGCGAAAACCAAAAATAAAGTGTGCCCACTCTGCTCGGCAGATTTACCAGCCACATGGGCAAAAAAGCTCTGTGCCTTATGCATACAGAATACTATAAATGAAGAAACCCCAATATTTGCATCTGAGCTCAAAGACCTAATAAAAACCCAGGTAGAAGATGCGCTAAAAGGGGTAAAAAACCGTAAGAGGAAACGCAGAAATAAATCCCCAAATTACAGTTCCAGTGAAGAAGATAGTATCCATTATAGTTCGGATAGCTCTACGTCTTCCTCAGCTTCATGCTCTTCATCCTCAGAAGGGGGACGTAACTGTTTTCCTATTGAGGAAACGGATGCGTTAGTTAAAATGGTTAGAACCACCATGGGGCTGACAGATACTTGTGCTAAAAAAAACCGCACAAGACCTTATGTTTGGGGGCCTTGAACAAAAGAGACGTAGGGTGTTCCCGTTAAATGAAAAAATACAGGCGCTAATAAAGAGAGTGGAAAAGACCAGATAAAAAAGTCCTTTTGACCCCTAAGAGGAAGTATCCATTTGATGATCCAGCCTGTTCCTCGTGGGGTAAAGCGCCAAAATTGGATGTCGCTATTGTGAAAGCGTCGAAAAAATTCACTCTACCCTTTGAGGATATGGGGACCCTTTAAAGACCCCATGGATAAAAGAGCTGACGTATTCTTAAAAGGATGCTGGGAAGCAGCTAGCGGGAGTTTAAAACCAGGGATAGCTGCCACATGCACAGCAAGAGCCTTAATGGTATGGCTGGATCACCTGGAGACCCAATTAAAAAATAAAACTCCAAGGGAGTCTATATTAGACTCCGTATCAGTCATGAGGGGAGCTGCAGCATATTTGGCAGACGCCTCCAGAGACTCGGTCAGGCTGACAGCAAGATCAGCTTCATTTTCAAATGCAGGCAGAAGGGCACTATGGCTGAAGTGCTGGCCGGGTGATTTGCAAACAAAAGCAAAACTGTTCCATACCGTGCGAAGGGGAATTTTTGTTTGGACCTACATTGGACGATATCCTTGAAAAAGCTGTAGACAAGAAAAAAGCGTTTCCAGGATTTCCCAACCAATCCTATAGGCGGCCCTTTGGAGGGAGGAAATTTATGCGTAAACGTCCGCCAAAGAATCAGAAAGATGGATGGGAAGATAAAAAATTCAAAGGGAGAGGCTTCATGTTCAACAAGCCAGATAATAAGAAACAGCCCCAATGAAGGTGCGCCCCAGGTAGGAGGGAGACTGACATACTTTCTCCAAGCCTGGGAAAAAATATCAGGGAGCAGCTGGACTTTGAACAATAATAGAAACAGGCCTGAAGCCGAAATTTCATACAAGGCCACACCATCAATTCGTTATAACACCACAAAGACAATCCGAGACCGAACAGCTGAGCATCCAGGAAGAAGTCCACAATCTCCTAACCAAAAATGTCCTTCAGGAAGTTCCACAACAGGAGGAGACAACAGGTTTCTACTCTCCCCTTTTTCTTCGGACGAAGCCGGACGGGACTTTCAGGGTAATAATAAACCTGAATAGGTTGAACAAATACCTAGTGACAGAAAGTTTCAAGATAGAAACAATAAAGTCATGTGTCAGAACCCTTCATCCGTCTTGCTTCATGACTGTCATAGACCTGAAAGACGCATACTACCATGTGCCGATCCATCCAGACTTTCAAAAATATCTCAGGGTGGCAGTAATGATGCACGGAGAGCTGAAACATTATCAATACATGGCCTTGCCATAGCCCCGAGGGTATTCACAAAACTAATGGCAGAAGTAATGGCCCACATAAGGGAGCAAAATGTGTTGATTGTCCCTTATCTGAACGACCTAGTGATGGGCAGATCTTCTCTCCATTGCATTCAGCAGCTAGACAAAGTGATGACAGCCCTGTCAAGTCTAGGTTGGTTATTGAACCTAGAAAAATCCAGAATTTTCCCAACTCAAATTCAACAATACTTGGGGATAATAATAGATTCTGTAAAACAGGAATGTCGCCTTCCAGATGTAAGTGTCCAACATGATAAAACTAGTGGACAATTTAAGACCTTCCCCAGTCGTTACTTTGAGAAAGGCAATGTCCATACTAGGGTCAATGACAGCCTGCATTCCGGTGGTTCAATGGGCCCAAGGGCATTCCAGAGATCTCCAGTGGGAAGTTTTAGAAGCAGAAAGCCGCTCAAAGGGAGATTTAGAGAAGCGATTAAAAATATCTTCACTAACAATAGCTTCTTTAGTTTAATGGACAGACCCGGCCAATCTCTCAAAGGGGGTACCATGGGTATGGCCAGTCTCAATAACCCTAACCACGGATGCAAGTCCATGGGGTTGGGGGGCTCACCTAAAAGGTCAAGTGGCTCAAGGTCCATGGTCAGGGGAAGAAAAATCCCTCACTTCGAATATGAAAGAGCTGTTAGCGGTGAAGTATGCCCTCAACCACTTTCTAACCTCCCTCCATTCCCATCACGTGAGAATTCTGACGGACAACAGGGTAGTAGTGGCGTATTTAAATCATCAGGGGGGAACAAGGTCACATCCTCTGATGAAAGTGACGAAATCTATTGTCACAAGTAGAAACCAACCTGCTCTCCCTGACAGCCCTTCACATCAAAGGGACAGAAAATCGGATGGCAGATTTTCTAAGCAGAACACAACTAAAACAGGGGGAATGGGAGTTAAACCAGGAGATATTCAGTCTCATAGTAGATAATTGGGGAACCCCAGATATAGATCTGTTTGCGAACAGTCAAAACCGAAAAACTCAGGCATTCTGCTCAATAGATCCACGGGGGAACCCAGTGACCCTAGACTCCTTTCAAATTCCCTGGAATTTCCAACTGGCTTACGCCTTTCCTCCATTAGCTCTAGTTCCACTAGTTCTGAAGATGATCAGGGAGGACAGGGCAAGAGTGATAATGATATCCCCGTTCTGGCCAAAAAGAACATGGTTCCCGTGGCTACGCCTAATGTCCATATCAGTTCCTTGGGTCCTCCCAGATATCCCAAATCTCCTGTACCAGGGACCGATAAATCATCCACAAATAAAAAGTTTGCACATGACAGCATGGAATTTGAGAGGGAACTTTTAACTGGGAGGGGGTTCTCTCAAAATCTAGTTTCAACACTATTGGCCAGTAGAAAGCCGGTAACTACAAGGGCGTATAGCAAAGTCTGGAAAAAAATTCCTCTCTAGTTCAGGTGTCAGCTTAACAGAAGAGGTCCCAATTCGGGAGATTCTGGAATTCCTCCAAAAAGGGCTAGAAAAAGGCTTGGCAACAAGTACCCTAAAAGTTCAAATCGCAGCATTAGGGGCCCTTTACAACCACGACCTGGCAGGGAACCACTGGGTAAAAAGGTTAATTATGGCTTCATCCAGATCTAGGCCTGTCATACACCACACTTCCCCTCCCTGGGATCTTAATCTGGTACTTGCTGCACTAACTAAGGCGCCTTTTGAACCCTTATCGCAAGCACCCCTAAAAATAATTTCCCTGAAAACTTGTCTACTGGTGGCACTGACCTCAGCCCGCAGGATCAGTGACTTACAGGCTTTATCAGCATTCCCACCTTTAACCCGGATATTAGAAGACAGAGTAGTCCTCCGAACCGATCCAGCCTACCTCCCTAAAGTGGCGTCAAAATTTCATAGAAACCAAGAAATATCCTTACCATCCTTTTGCCCAAATCCTAAAAATGAAAAAGAAAGGACACTGCACACTCTAGATGTGAAAAGGTGTTTGACCCATTATATATCAGCCACGAGGGAGTATAGGAAAGGGAGGGCTCTGTTTGTCTGTTTTCAGGGGCCAAGCAAGGGGCAGAAAGCATCAAAAGCCACGTTGGCAAGATGGGTAAGGGATGCCATCACCCTGTCATACACCTCATCTGAGGAAGCGGTTCCAGACACAATTAAGGCTCATTCGACCAGATCGGTAGCAACCTCTTGGGCAGAGCAAGCTGGAGCATCCATTGACCAGATATGTAGAGCAGCCACTTGGTCCTCACCTTCTACATTTTTTAAGCACTACCAACTTGACCTATCTTCCTCTTCAGACTTAACCTTCGGTAGAAGAGTTCTGGAGGCGGTGATCCCACCCTAATATACATTCTATGAAATTCTCTCCGTGGTGCCGTCATGGGGGTAAGAGAATATTGTAGTTACCCACCGATAACGGTATTTCTCTGATCCCATGACGGCACACGTATATTCCCTCCCTTTTCATGTGTGGGTGTACACACTACTTTTGTTTAGTCACGAGGTGTCGAAAAAAAAAAATATAATAAGAAATTGAATGCATATATATGTATATGATATTTTCTGTGCATGTAAATAACCAATTAAGTTACAGCTGAAGTCCTGTTAAGGTTCTGTAAACCAACTGAGGTGGAGGAGAGGTCCCGCCTTTTTAACCTGTGGGTTTCCTGTTCCTGAGGGCGGATACGTCTCTCTCCGTGGTGCCGTCATGGGATCAGAGAAATACCGTTATCGGTGAGTAACTACGATATTTTCGAACAGTGCCAATACTTTTGTCCACCCCCTTTTTTGTGTTTGGTGTAGAATTATATCCAATTTGGCTTTAGGACAATTCTTTTTGTGCTTTTTCATTTAAGACAAATTAAATAAAGATCATAACAAAGAATTTGTGTTTGCAATCATTTTCAGGAAGAAACTGAGTATTATCTGACGGAATTGCAGGGGTGTCAATACTTTTGGCCACAACTGTATGTCCCTGTGGTCCTCTTGATAAGGGGTGTAAACGGTGGCACTAATCAGAATGGAAAGATCAACGGGACTTAAATTGGCAGTCTGGGATCATAAGATGGACTACTAAGCATTTAAGATGATAAACTACAGCTCAGTTACATAGGTTTAAAAAATAACTTGATCCATCAAGTTCAACCTTTCTTCACCAACTGTTCATTATGTCACTGAATACCCTCAGTCTTATGTGTATCGAGAAAATTGTCCAGCTCTTTTATTTTTTTTAACCCTTTAGTGATGGAGCCAAATTTTTTAAATCTGACCACTGTGAATTTATGTGGTAATAATAACTCTGGAACGCTTCAACAAATCCCAGTGATTTTGAGAATATTTTTTCGTGACACATTATACTTTATGATAATAGTAAATTTAGGTCGATATTTTTTGTGTTTATTTATAAAAAATGTCAGAAATTTGAGAAAAATGTTAAAAAATTATTAATTTTCAAACTTTGATTATCCCTTTAAGCCAGATAGTCACACCACAGCAAAACATTAATAAATAACATTTCCCACATGCCTGCTTTACATCAGCACCATTTGTAAAATGTTATTTTATTTTGTTAGCATTTTAGGAGGTTTAAAAATGTAGCAGTAATTTTTCATTTTTTCACGGAAATTTACAAAATTTATTTTTTTATTAACCTATCCATGTTTGAAGTCCCATATATTGGGAAACCCCCAAAAGTGATACCATTTTAAAAACAGCACCACCCGACATATTGAAAACTGCAGTTAGGTAGTTTATTAACCCTTCAGGTGATTTTCAGGAATTAATGAATGAAATGAAAATGTGTATTTTTACCACCTAAATGCCACTAACTTCTGAACAGGTTACAACAGCCGTCAGACTCTAAGGTCGCTGTTTGGTCGTGAACTGCCATGGCAAACATCAGGACCACACAATCATGATCTGAGGGCACCAATTGGGATAAGTAGGAAGCCCCCACACTCTGTTAACCATTTTTATGATGTAGTCACTATTGACAGCAGCATCTAAGGGGTTAAACAGATTTGGAAGGTGCAAACACTGATCGTGGCAGATACAGCAAGTTGTCAGCTATAGTGTACAGCCGACAGCTGCTGGATTGTCACCTGTATGGGGAGGCTATTCTCTTATATATCAGGTCAGTTAAAAGACGTATTGGCGGTCATTAAGGGGTTAAAGCTGTTCTAGTGTTTGCCGTTACTACCTCTTGTGGTCGGCATTCCACATTCTGACTGATCTAATTGTTCCTATCTGGCTACCAGAAATGACTTTCTTCCACTTGTAATGAGTGCTCCCTGGTCCTTTAGTACGGTTTTTGGAAAGAATAACGTGCCAGTCCTTTGTATTGACCACACGTATATTTATACATCTAAATGAGATCTCCTCTGCGGCGTCTCTTCTAAGTTAAACAAGCATAACTTTTCCAACCTCTCCTAATATGAGAGGCCTTCCATCCCTTAAAATAATCTAGTGGCCGCCTTTAAACTGACTCTAATTTCTGCATGTCCTTTTTAAAATGTGGATCCCAAAACTGGACCCCATATTCTAGGTGTGGCCTCACAAGTGACTTGTAATGAGGTAAATATATGTTGGGATCACCGGATTTTCTTTTTATACACTCTAAAATCTTGTTTTGCTTTTGCGGCTGCTGCTTGACATTGAGTACTACTGCTCAGCTTACTTGTAACCAGAATACACAAGTTGATAATGTGTGAAAAACTGTAAAGCGCTGCGGAATATGTTAGCGCTATATAAAAAGTTAAAAAAAGTAACTTCTCCTGTTCTGTAAGCCCAAGTATACTCCCATTTAATGTATATACAGCTATAGGATTACTCGGTCCTAGGTGCATTACTCTACATTTATCTACATTAAACCTCATTTTCCAAGTGTTTGCCCATTCAGTCATTTTATCCATATTATGTTACATTGTACGGTCAAGGTCAGATTTTAGTATTCTACATGGTCTTTGCTGACGACACCAAACTGATAGTTCACCCACCTAGTTTGAGGTGCAAGATAGACATGGCTATGCTAAGCTAGATAGAACCACCAAGTCTAGTTAATGCTCCTAGCTGTAGTGTCCAAATGGCGCTCTGGATGCTAAGTGATTAAACTCTCAATTCCCCAATTTATTCCCCCACCCACCGATATGGAGCGGTAAGATGACATTGATTGTACCAAGTTGAATGGCACTATTCCGGTCTGCATTCTTACAGATGTGCGCGTTTTACTCGTCAGTAGGGGGACTGATAAACCAACAATTGCCCCGTTCTACCCTCCGGGTATGGCATGCTAAGGTAAATTTGATTTGTTTCAAATCAGGCATCACTATACCAGTCTGCCTTCCAAAAGGAAGTGCAAGCTGGACTAGCCGTATTGGGTGCTGATAAACCACCAATTACTCAAATCTGCCCTCCTGGTATGGAATGGCAAGATACTTGATCGTGCTAAGTTGGGTGGCACTATACCTGTCTGCCCTCCTAAGCAAGGGCTCTGGGGTCTTTATAAAATGGACTGTCTCCTAAAATATATAATAAATTGGGTGTAGAATTTGGAAAGATATGAAATGTCCTATAACTGTCAAATCCCTGTCTTTAGATGAATCTGCTGCACTTTATGTACATGCTCAGTAGTGAGGCAGTGCTGTGGAATCAGGTATGTGCATGCCTAGTAGTGCAGTGCTGTGGCGTCAGGGTATGTACATGTCTAGTAGTGAGGCAGTGCTGTGGAGTCGGGGTATGTACATGCTCAGTGGTGAGGCAGTGCTGTGGAGTCGGGGTATGTACATGCTCAGTGGTGAGCCAGTGCTGTGGAGTCGGGGTATGTACATGCCCAGTAGTGAGGCAGTGCTGTGGGGTCGGGGTATGTATACGCTTAGTAGTGAGGCAGTTCTGTGGAGTCGGGGTATGTACATGCTCAGTGGTGAGCCAGTGCTGTGGGGTTGGGGTATGTACATGCTCAGTAGTGAGGCAGTGCTATGGGGTCGGGGTATGTACATGCTCAGTAGTGAGGTAGTGCTATAGGGTTGGGGTATGTACATGCTCAGTAGTGAGGTAGTGCTGTGGGGTCGGGGTATGTACATGCTCAGTAGGGAGGCAATGTTGAGGGGTCGGAGGTTTGGCTTACTGACTCCACAGACCTGCTCCTAAGGGAGAGGTGTGCTGGACTCGCCGGTATGGGACTGACGAACCAACAATATCCCAGTCCATTCCTCTAATAAATGGAGTTGCACGACAGACATGGTTATACGTGATCTGGTAAAAATATTTCAAGACCAGTGTATCCTCCCAGTTAAAGTTGGAAAATGAACTGATTGGAAATAAAGACGGTGTAGCCATTATACCCAATAAGTATTTTGGGGATTGAAGAAATAAAATGGTAGATTCAACTAAATGGTGTTTGTTAAATGTCCAGTCTGTGCGCTCTTGGAATAAGACTGCAACTGTGCAATAAACCAATAAAGGGTGGAATCAATGGATGAGTTCAACTCACTGTGAAACTCATGTGGCGAAGTAGAAGCATCTTTGCTAGTTAAGACGAATGCCTTCGCACTGAGATAAGACCATTCTGATTACTCAAACACAGGATGATATGTCCTTAACCCCTTCCTGACCTGTGACACCACGTAGGCGTCATGAAAGTCCGTGCCAATCCGACCTGTGATGCCTATGTGGCGTCATGGCGGGATAGCGCTCCTGCAGGTCGGGTGAACGGGTTAACTAAAATGTCACCTGACTTGTAGGTACAGGGGGACTTGTACTTGAGCCCAGGGGGGTGGCTTTGGCCCCCCCCCCCCCCCCCCATCCCCCGTGGCTGCAATTGCTTCTGGTGACCTTTTTGTCATCCCCCCAGATCTGATTGGAGCTAACTTCCATGTGACGCTATCTCCCAATCAGATGTGGAGGGGCGGAGTAAACAATGGCTGCCTCGCTCTTCGGCTTCTTCCCTTCCCTGGAAGTGAAGAGCGACGTTCCTGCTTGCCGCCTGACCGCGATCACCGCGTGACCGTGATCACCACTGCCGCCGCCGTTAGGTGCTCCCCCGCTATCCGATTCTGACCTCTGCAACCCTGCCCCGGTGATCACCCCCTGCCCCCCCCCCCCCCCCCCGCTGCTGGGCCGTAGTGAGTTGGGCCATAGTGAGTGTTAGGTTTGTCTTTAGGGTTGGAGTTAGACTTGGGGGGGGGGGGGGGGGGGTTCCACTGTTTAGGCACAGTGAAACACCTTGGAGTTCAAAGTTCTCACCACCCATCTAGATAAGTTCCTTGGGGGGTGTAATTTCCAAAATGGGGTCACTTGTGGGGGAGCTCCAATGTTTAGGCACACAGGGGTCTCCACACGTGACATGGTGTCCGCTAACGATTGGAGCTAATTTTCCATTCAAAAAGTCAAATGGCGCTCCTTCCCTTCTGAGCCCTGCCGTGCGCCCAAACAGTGGTTTACCCCCACATGTGAGGCATCGGTGTACTCAGGAGAAATTGCCCAACACATTTTAGGATCCATTTTATCCTATTGCCTATGGGAAAATGAAAAAATTGAGGCTAAAAGAACATTTTTGTTGGAAAAATTAAATGTCCATTTTTTCCTTACACGTTGCTTTAGTTCCCGTGAAGCACCTGAAGGGTTAATAATCTTCTTGAATGTAGTTTTGAGTAGCTTAAGGGGTGCAGTTTTTGTAGTGTTTTTGGTGTTTTCTGTCATGTAGGCCCCTCAAAGGACTTCAAATGTGATGTGGTCACTAAAAAAAAATGGTTTTGTAAATTTTGTTGGAAAAATGAGATATTGCTGATAAACTTTGAACCCTTATAACTTCCTCACAAAAATAAAATTTCTTCCAAAATTGTGCTGATGTAAAGTAGACATGTGGGAAATGTTACTTATTAACTATTTTGTCACATAATTCTCTGGTTTAACAGAATAAAAATGTTAAAATTGCGAAATTTTCGCCAAAAATTAACCTAAATTTACCACTAATAAGAAGCCCAATATGTCACGAAAAAACATTCTGAGTCGCTAGGATCCATTGAAGCATTACAGAGTTATAACCACATAAAGGGACAGTGGTAGGAATTGCAAAAAAAAATGGCCAGGTCATTAAGGTTAAACTAGGCTGGGTCATGAAGGGTTTAACCCCTTTCTGCCAGCTGACGGAATAGTATGTCAGCTGGCAGATCCCCTTCTTTGAGGTGGGCTCCGGCGGTGACCCCACCTCAAAGCCGCGACATGTCAGCTGTTTTGTACAGCTGACATGTGCGCGCAATGAGTGCGAGTGGAATCGCGATCCGCCCGCACCCATTAACTAGTTAAATGCCGCCGTCAAGCGCTGACAGCGGCATTTAACTAGCGCTCCCGGCCGCACGGCTGGAAGTGCTCGCACCGCTGACCCCCGTCACATGACGTCGCATTGCCATAACAACCAGAGGTCTCCTTGAGACCTCTATGGTTGTTGATGGCCGATTGCTTTGAGCGCCACCCTGTGGTCGGCGTTCAAAGTACACCTGGATTTCTGCTACATAAAGGTGATCTGTACTTCACCTCTATGTAGCAGAGCCGATCGAGTTGTGCATGCTTCTAGCCTCCTATGGAGGCTATTGAAGCATGCCAAAATTTTAAAAAAAGTGTTTAAAAATATAAAAAATATATAAAAGTTCAAATCACCCCCTTTCGCCCCAATCAAAATAAAACCATTAAGAAATCAAACCTACACATATTTGGTATTGCCACGTTCAGAATCGCCCGATCTATCAATAAAAACAAAGGATTAACCTGATCGCTAAAAATGGCGTAGCAAGAAAAAAAATCAAAACGCCAAAATTACGTTTTTTTGGTCACCGCGACATTGCATTAAAATGCAATAACGGGCGATCAAAAGAACGTATCTACACCAAAATGGTATCATTAAAAACGCCAGCTTGGCACGCAAAAAATAAGCCCTCACCTGACCCCAGATCACGAAAATTGGAGACGCTACAGGTATCGGAAAATCGCGCTTTTTTCTTTTTTAGCAAACTTTGGAATTTTTTTTCACCACTTAGATAAAAAATAACCTAGACATGTTAGGTGTCTATGAACTCGTAAGGACCTGGAGAATCATAACGGCAGGTTAGTTTTAGCATTTAGTGAACCTAGCAAAAAAGCCAAACAAAAAACAAGTGAGAGTGCACTTTTTTTGCAATTTCATCACACTTGGAATTTTTTTCCCGTTTTCTGTTACACGGCATGGTAAAACCAATGGTATCGTTCAAAAGTACATCTCGTCCCGCAAAAAATAAGTCCTCACATGGCCATATTGACGGAAAAATAAAAGTTATGGCTCTGGGAAGGAGGGGAGCGAAAAACGAAAAAACGGAAAAAGCTCCAGGGGTGAAGGGGTTAAGGTACGTGTTTAACGGGACGGGATGCTAATACCTGAGCTTAAGACAATCTGCGATTTGACCGATACCATATGAGGTCTGTATCTCTTTCTAACTTAGTTGCTTCCTCAGGGTAAAAAGGGAAAGAAAAAGTGATCATTTTGCATTTGAACTATTTTCAACTAAGGCTACTTTCACACTAGCGTCGGGAACAACCCGTCGCTGTGCGTCGGGCCGAGGTTCCCGACGCTAGCGTGGTCTCCGCCGCACAACGGGGGCAGCGGATGCATTTTTCCCACGCATCCGCTGCCCCATTGTGAGGTGCGGGGAAGTGCGGGGAGATGGGGGCGGGGTCGGAAAAAGCGGACCGTCGGGAGCAAAAAACGTTACATGTAACGTTTTTTTTCTCCCGACGGTCCGCTACCACACGCCCAAGCGTCGCAAAACGGACGCGACGTTTGGCAATGCGTCGCTAATGTTAGTCTATGACGAAAAAACGTATCCAGCAAGAACTTTTGCTGGATGCGTATTTTCGGCAAAACGACGCATTTGCGACGTATTGCAGTTAACGCTAGTGTGAAAGTAGCCTAAGTCTTCACGGTTGTATTTTTTGCATCCTTTTAAGTTGCAGAATTAATACCATTCTAAATAATAGGATACATTTTATCATCCCTGTATGAATAGTAGCTCCTGCTCTCCTTTATATGGAATAGCTCAGATCTGGGTTTGCCCTAGTTGTTTCAGCTCTTAGTACTTGGCTAGGGGTTGGTATCCAGAAATTCCCTATGCTGCAAATCTCAAACTGCAAGTAATTGTTTGGCCTATATACATTTCAACTTAAGGGATATACCAAAGTACTAAATATTTCTTCTGGTTTCTGGAACCCCTTTGGCATTCTGGGATGCGCAATATAGCATAGAGTTGGGTAGCTTTTGAACAATTATTTGATAATTGACGCTAGAAGGGTTTCTTACAGGCCAGATCTTGGCCTTAAGGAAAATGTCAACAATTTTTGGGTATAAACCCTATTCAAAGCCTTGTTAAGGTTACTAGGTTCTTTGAATCGCTTAACTTCTGCTTACAGTAACATGCTCAGCCTTCGTACCAGTTCCTGTATACTTCAGGTGTCGGTTAAGTGATATGGTAAGTACAGAATAACTAATCAAATCTGAGAGGCTAGGTTCACATTAGCGTTTCTGTGCGCAGCGTATCATCTGCATGCGCAAAAGCATGCTTACGCCTCCGCATCATCTTATGCACGACACACAAAAAAAACCGCTGCGTGTGCATGCGTTTAAATGCATTTTGGCATGCATTTTTGTGGGTTTTTATGCGCATGGTGGAGTTGGTGGCATAATTTCCCAGACATACGCAGTCTAAAGTACGTATGCGTACCGAACGCATGCATACGCAGCTCCTTGCGTACCAATGCGTTTCCATAGACAGTAATGTGTTGGGTTTTTTTTATGCAATCATGCGCATGATTGCGCAATATGTGACGCCTCAAAAAATGCAACATCTTGCTCTCGCCGGAAACCGCGAAACGACGCATGCGTACTCATCCCTGCGTACACCATGTTAAATATATGCACGCATGACACATGTGGATCATACACTGCGCACAGAAACGCTAATGTGAACCCGGCCTAAGATAGCCAACCATAAATAACATTGAAGTCTGTAAACATAGACCCTATCTGAAAAAGGAAATAGTTGAAAACAGTAAAATAATTACTTTTTTTACTCTTATTGGTGCTTTTTTTTTTTTTTTTTTTAACTCCAAATCGATTACCTATCTTGATGGAGTATCTAAAACGTTCACAATCTTCCGTCGTGAATCACCCTTTGTTGAACTATAAAATATTCTGGGGATCTTTCTTCAGGTGTAAGAACGTCTGCAAACTGTAAAGCGCTTATCATCGCTGTCCCCAATGGGGCCCACAATCTAAATTCCCTATGAATGTATAAATAACAACAATGATGATGATAAATTGGGTGACTCTTACTTGACTCCTTGGAAACCACATTGGAGGAGGTGGGAGTTGCGTTTTTACTTTGTGCTCGGGGCTTCCTGTCCAGTAATGGGGGTGGATTCTACTCTATCATGGGTGCTGTCATGGGTTTCAGGAAAATCAAATTACCGCAACAATCGGAGATTGTTTGTTGATGCAGCTGTATGATTTGCGGCTGCTAGACAGCTTGAATACATGTGGGGTTGCCTGTTTGTTAGGGAATCCCCACATGTATTCAGGCTGTCTAGCAGCCGCAAATCATGCAGCTGCGGGGACTCAAACATAATCTCTGAGCACTCACAAATACTCAGAGACCACCTGAGCGTGCTCGGAGAAATTCGAGTAACCAGCACACTCGCTCATCACTAAAATAAATGTGTATAGCAAAACGTGTAGTTGCAATGATTTTCTGAGAGAAATACTTAATTTTCTATAACCATTTCAAGGGTACCAACAACAATGTAAGAATGTTAAGTGCGATTAATGGCTTCTCTTGCATCTATGGCCCCTGATGTTTAGTTTCAAAGTCTTGTACCCTATAAGGAACCTCCTTGGCCGGTAGAAAGTGTCTCTGGGTAGCAGGCTCATGTGCCTGCATTGGTATACTGTGGGCAGGTGTACTCAGTGTCTATTCTCTAGCAGCATGATGGAAATGAAAACCAGATTCATAGAGCTGGTTGTGCTTTGTTACAGATAAGTTTGGATCCTCCAATCAAACAGGGACAGACGCGGTATCATTTCTTAATCTTGTTATTCTCAAAAGATGAGGACATCACTTTGACGCTCAACATGAGCGAGTAAGTTTTAGTTACATTGTATAGTTCTGTAATGTAAAATGTGTATTATCAAGTACAACATATACTGTTTACACATGCAGAACCTTCCAGTTCTTTAAAGCGAACCTGTCAGCAGGATTTTGCTAATTAAACTACAGACACTGTCAAGTTGGCAGTGTTAGGCCATGTTCACACAGTGCGTTTTTTACCGCGGAACCGCGGCGGTTTTGCCGCTGCGGTTCCGCAGCTGTTTTCCATGCAGGGTACAGTACACTGTACCCTATGGAAAACAGGACACACTGTGCACATGGTCCGGAAATTTAAAAAAAAAAGCCGTGCTGAATAGCTCCCGGAAAAAAGAAGGAGCATGTCAATTCTTCTTCCTGAACCGCAGCGGTTCTGCACCCATAGACCTCCATTGTGAGGTCAAAATCGCAGTAAAACACGCAGATCAAAAATATATCTGCGTGTTTTACTGCGGTTTGATGTGCAGAACCGCTGCTGCAGGAAGTGCGGGGGAGCGGGCGGAAGTGCGGGGCCGGAAGTGCGTGGGCGGAGAGACATGGAGGCATAGCGTCGCATGGGGATCGTGTCGGCCGTTTGATTGATTTGGTGTGTGTGTGTGTGTGTGTGTGTGTGTGTGTGTGTCCCCGTCCCCATGCGACGATAGTGCCTCCATTGTGCTAAGTCGCCGTATGGGACTACTACTCCCATCCGGTATTAGGATGGGAGAGTTGTCCCTGTGTCCGGCGACTTAGCACAATAGTAAAGTTTACACCAAACACCTACACACAATACACAAACATGACACACAGTACAGTACATACAACACATAACACAGAGTATATACTCACCAACAGCACACTGGTAGGCGAAGCCCTCGATCCTCCAGGAAAAAATCCAAAAATAATAAACCAAATCCATACTCCCTGTCCGCAGAATCCATAAAACGAGTGTCCCACGCCGATCGGCTGCTCTCCGGCGATACACTGCCAGGAGCGAAGCTCCTAGCAGTGTATCGCGTACTGTTCCGGAGTTCAATGGCTCCGGCGTCTCGGTTAACAGCAGTACAGCTGCGTTGAACTTTCCCACGCAGCACTGCCGTTAAGCGAGAGTGCCGGGGTCAATGACCGCCGGTAAACTCGCTCGCGCATGCGCAGTGACACACCGACAGGAACTATGGCTCCTGTCAGTGTGTTGCTGCAGCCGTGGAGAGCAGACATATCTCTGGATGTGTCTGTTCTCCATGAAAAATCTTCGTGGGATACGTGGATACTTAAATACGTGACACGTGTCACTTAAATACGTGATACGTGTCACTTAAATACGTGGCACGTGGCACTTAAATACGTGGCACGTGGCACTTAAATACGTGATACGTGGCACTGAAATACGTGGCACGTGGCACTTAAATACGTGATACGTGGCACTGAAATACGTGGCACGTGGCACTTAAATACGTGCCACGTGGCACTTAAATACGTGATACGTGGCACTGAAATACGTGGCACGTGGCACTTAAATACGTGATACGTGGCACTGAAATACGTGGCACGTGGCACTTAAATACGTGGCACGTGGCACTTAAATACGTGGCACTTAAATACGTGGCACTTAAATACGTGGCACTGAAATACGTGGCACGTGGCACTTAAATACGTGGCACGTGGCACTTAAATACGTGGCACGTGGCACTTAAATACGTGGCACTTAAATACGTGGCACTGAAATACGTGGCACGTGGCACTGAAATACGTGGCACGTGGCACTGAAATACGTGGCACGTGGCACTTAAATACGTGGCACGTGGCACTTAAATACGTGATACGTGGCACTGAAATACGTGGCACGTGGCACTTAAATACGTGGCACGTGGCACTTAAATACGTGGCACTTAAATACGTGGCACTGAAATACGTGGCACGTGGCACTGAAATACGTGGCATGTGGCACTTAAATACGTGGCACGTGGCACTTAAATACGTGGCACTTAAATACGTGGCACGTGGCACTGAAATACGTGGCACGTGGCACTTAAATACGTGGCACGTGGCACTTAAATACGTGGCACTTAAATACGTGGCACGTGGCACTGAAATACGTGGCACGTGGCACTGAAATACGTGGCACGTGGCACTGAAATACGTGGCACGTGGCACTTAAATACGTGGCACTGAAATACGTGGCACGTGGCACTGAAATACGTGGCACTTAGGCTATGTTCACATTTGCGTTGTGCGCCGCAGCGTCGGCGCCGCAACACACAACGCAAAGTAAAACGCAGCAAAACGCATGCACAACGCTGCGTTTTGCGCCGCATGCGTCCTTTTTTTGATTGATTTAGGACGCAGCAAAAATGCAACTTGCTGCGTCCTCTGCGCCCGGATGCGTGCGCTGCAGTGACGCATGCGGCGCAAAACGCGGAGCGCTGTCATTCAAAACACGTCCACTCATTTTGGTGTTTAGTCCCAAAATGGAGGATGGAAGAAGAAAAGGGTTGGACAAGGAAATGACATCATTTTTTTTTTTTTTTTTCCCCCCACTGCAGTAAACTTTATTTCTGTCAAACACAGACAATCTGCAGACAAAACTGCATCAAAAAACGCACTAAAAAACGCACTAAAAAACGCACCAAAAAACGCACCAAAACGCACCAAAAAACGCACCTGCGTTTTCTGCAGAGACCTGCAGTTTCAGTCAGGAAAAAAAAAGGATGGAAATCCTGAACGTGTGAACATAGCCTTAAACTGACTACAGTGATACCTGGGGTGAAGAAATCCATCTTGTGCAATCTGTCTTAGAAGTCTACAGTTAATGAGATGCCCCTGCTCCGAGGCAGGACAGTGGGTAGGGTCTTATCTTCCTGCTCTAAGCCAGGGTTACCAAGGTAAGACCTGTCTACAGGCCGCTACGAAGCACAAACATGTTCCTCATCATAGAGACTAACTGTCTGTGCTTTCCTTGGTATCTCTAGCTTAGAGCAGGAAGATAAGTTTCGACCCACAATCGCATCTCAGAACACGGGCATATCATTAATTGAAAACTTCTAACACTGATTACACAAGAACCACAAGACTGATTTCTGGACCTGAGGTAACATTTTAATCAGTAGAACGGCAGCAAGATGAAAATGTCTGTAGTTTACTTAGCAGAATCCTGCTGACAGGTTTGCTTTAAAGGGAACCTGTCAGCAGGATTATGCACAGTAACCTACACAGTGTCATGTTGACGCCTTTATACTAATTAAAATGATTGCCTTGGTTGACGAAATCTGTCTTGTGGTTGTTTAACTCAAAATTGAAAATAAAGATTAATGATATGCTCGTACTCTGGGGTAGCCTGTGGGGGTCTTCGTGTGGTGCTCTGATTAGGTATTCATAATGCAGACTGCTGAGAGGTCACTGATCCCTCACTGACCTGCCCCCTAATTTACATAATGAATATATGTACATACTGAAAAAAGAAATAACCTTCTGCAGGCAGGTACCAGCCTTGGCACCTGCGCTTCAGCATAATCGCATGTTTACTGTGTTAATGATAAATATGCTTGAGGTTATCCTGATAGTATAAAAAAATAAAATCCATTTGAAAATGACGTCCGTGTATTAACAGCTATCGGTGTATATAGAGGTGATATAATAGCTGCGGTTGGCTCAAAATTGCCAATGCAAGTCTACAACATCACTATCATGCTATGTACAGTCCGTAGGCTTTCCTTGATTAACAATGCAAATTTAGTTATAGAGACCTGAAAAACCCTGATGACATGGCCCAAACACTGATGACACGAATACCATTTTTTTGTGTTTAAAAAAAAAAAAAAAAACACATCTAAATGAGACCTAAGGCCATGTGCACACGCTGTGGATTCCATTGCGGAATTTTCCGCAGCGGATTTGATAAATCCGCAGTGCAAAACCGCTGAGGTTTTTCCTGCGGATTTATCGCGGTTTCTATTGCGGTTTCCTCTGCGGGTTTTCACCTGCAGATTTCTATTAGAGCAGGTGTAAACCCGCAGCGGAATCCACACAAAGAATTGACATGCTGCGGAATATAAACTGCTGCGTTTCCGCCCATTTTTTTCCGCGGCATGTGGACTGCGGATTTCGTTTCCCATAGGTTTACATTGTACTGTAAACTTATGGGAAACTGCTGCGGACCCGCAGCTGCGGAAACGCTGCGATTCCGCAGCAAAATCCGCAGCGTGTGCACATACCCTAAGGGTTAGAGTGGAGGAGGATTTATCAGATGTAGGTACATTTGCTCTGAATTTGCCATTGTAGCTGCACATGTTCTGGTGGGATGGCATTTTCCTCTGTTTCCTCTGTCTTTTTGGTGAGAGCTCTTGCACTGATTTTTTTTTTTTTTTTTTTTTTTAATTTCCTCCTTAGAGAAGAAGTTGAAAAGCGATTTGAAGGAAAGTTGAAGAAGAATATGTCAGGGTGTTTGTACGAGATGGTTAGTCGTGTGATGAAGGCTCTTGTAAACCGCAAAATTACAGTACCAGGAAACTTCCAAGGGTGAGACTAGGAAATATATGTGCTGCTGTAATCGTAAGTTAGAGAAGACAGTAACCTCACATGTTTACGGATTTGGGGACTGGATTTGGTATATCCATTTTAGATGTGGCAGTTTGACAGTGTTTCACCGCAGGTTTTGATTTTAGTAATATCTGCAACACTAACGCTAATATTACCATACAACTCAGTCCATAATAATAATAATCTTTATTTTTATATAGCGCTAACATATTCCGCAGCGCTTTACAGTTTTGCACACATTATCATCGCTGTCCCCATTGGGGCTCACAATTTAAATTCCCTGTCAGTATGTCTTTGGAATGTGGGAGGAAACCGGAGAACCCGGAGGAAACCCACGCAAACACAGGGAGGACATGCAAACTCCTTGCAGATGTTGTCCAAGGTGGGATTAGAACCCAGGACTCCAGCGCTGCAAGGCTGCAGTGCTATCCACTGAGCCACCGTACTGCCCATGGCTAGTTTCCCCTCAAAAAGTTCTTCCTATTTCCATAAATGAGTTATTGTGCTTGTAAATGGAAGCAATTCTGCATTTTGCTGCATATTAAACTTTTCAGCTGTTTTTAAGATATTAACACTTTTCTATTGTTCACGGGTCTTTGCTGTGGAGACCGACCACCACTAGAGAGCAGAACATGCCCAGTGGATAGAAGCGCTTTTCTGTTGAGCTAGTAAGCACTGTTTTGAAGCTGGCCAGGATCGCTGGAGCGAGTTGTCGCCTCCTAATCCTGGCCAGGTTCATTGCAGCAGTATTTACAAGCTAAACAGAAGCGTGTGTGTGTATGTGTGTATGTATGTGTGTGTATATATATATATTTTTTTTATTTTTTTTTTCCATTGTGCCGTGTGTATAAAAGAAAAAAACAAAACGGTCAGTGTGATGATTAGACAAGTGAGCAGTGAGGCATGGATTGAAATCTTAATCATTCTTTGATCTTATCTTAGAGGTTGTCTACTACTTTAGCATTGATAACCAAGGTCTGTTAAGTCTAAGGGTACCGTCACACAGTGGCACTTTGGTCGCTACGACGGCACGATCCGTGACGCTCCAGCGATATACTTACGATCTCGCAGTGTCTGACACGCTACTGCGATCAGGGACCCCGCTGAGAATCGTACGTCGTAGCAGATCGTTTGAAACTTTCTTTCGTCGTCAAGTGTCCCGCTGTGGCGGCATGATCGCATCATGTAACAAAGGTGTGCACGATATTGTATTCTTCTACATCGCAAATACGTCATGAAATTATCTCTCCAGCGCTGTGCATTGCGAAGTGTGACCGCAGTCTATGACGCTGGAGCGATAATGGAGCGACGCTGGAGCGTCACGGATCGTGCCGTCGTAGCGACCAAAGTGCCACTGTGAGACGGTACCCTTAGTCCATCACCCACGCTGATCAGCTGTTATGGGTGGCGGTTGCGGCCGCCGGCTGGAAGTACTCACTTGCGGAGCTGGCAGTCTTCTCATGGTGACCGAGCAGCGGCCACTACCCGATGACTGAGAGTCTCTGCAAGTGAGTAGTTCCTGCCGGCGGCCACTGATAACGATAACAGCTGATCAGCGGGGGGTGCCCGGGTGTCTCACTCCGACCGATCAGACACAGATGACTTATCTTAATCATACTAAAGTTGTGGACAACCCCTTTAAATTACCGTGGGTTGGGTATAATACCTCTAGTGACTAGCTGTTGGCTCAGGGGGAACCGCGTCAAGGTGTTTCATTTTCTCGCAGGGCAAGTGCATTTCTATTTAACTGTCCACCATGTAAGCACCTCTTGCTCTTTTTCCAGGCACTCTGGAGCACAGTGCATCACATGCTCGTACAAAGCCAGCTCAGGACTGCTGTATCCCCTGGAGCGGGGTTTTATATACGTGCACAAGCCACCTGTCCACATTCGTTTTGATGAAGTGAATTGTGTGAACTTTGCCCGTGGCACCACAACAACTCGATCGTTTGATTTTGAAATAGAGACGAAACAAGCATCACAGTACACTTTCAGCAACATCGAAAGGTTGGTTGTATTGCAAATGTGCGGGAATTGTACCTGGATATAACTGTTGTATGAGCTACAGAAGCATTAGACCCCTATGCATGGCATTGTTACTGGGCAGGTAGTGGTTCCATTGTAGCTATAGTAGATCCACCCCTATTCATTCGAACAAGGGCTGGGGATGGGGGAACTACAATGCTACAAAATTAGGATTATTTAGTCTAGAAAAAAAAACGTCTGAGGGGCAATCTAATAACCATGTATAAGTATATAAGGGGACAATACAAATATTTCTCCGAGGATCTGTTTATACCAAGGAAGGTGATGGTCACAAGGGGACATTCTCTGCGTCTGGAGGACAGAAGGTTTTTCCATCAACATAGAAGAGGATTCTTTGGATTCTTCTGTGATTACAATCCCTGCAGAAGATGTGTAATTTTATATTTTTGTGTACTTTTTGTTGGTATAAATGTGAACTGTTCAAACTGATAATTTTTTATTTTTTTTTATCCAGGGAGGAATATGGGAAACTCTTTGATTTTGTCAATGCAAAGAAACTAAACATCAAAAACAGAGGCTTGAAAGAGGTATGCCCGCTCTACTGCAGCTTTGCCTCGTCTCATTATGTTTTAATTTCATTTTTTATGGTAATCCCCTCTTTTGCCTTTTCATATGATAGAAGTCACAGGTCAGCACCCTCTGCCCCAGGCCCAGGTTATACGTTTGCAGTGTGCATTTGCAATGTGCGTATTTATAAGGACTTGCAAGCATGGAACGTGACGCTGAAGTAACAAGATGGAGGCATCACTGTCTGAAATGCCCATATTATGGCAAACAAGCATATTGCCTGATCATGGTCCCCAAGACATATATTCTTCCATATCTACCAGGGTTACGACATGGTTATAGTTTCTTCAGCTGCTTCTTCCACTTGGAAACAGTTTTCAAAGTGTCTGCTATTGGCAGTCTAGTGTCATGTCCAAAACCTAAGTCTAGGTGCCCTGCTTTTGCTTCAAACACTGATATGAATGCATGGTTGCATGTTTTTTTCCTGCAGTGTTTGTCACCTATTGAAATAGAGCCAGAATGTAACTTGGTACTAGTCATGTCCAGTGACGGGCAACATCCTCCAGTGTGAGCAGGACGAGATTAGGATAGGTAATCAGCCCCTGGATGTAACCGAGCAATAATAGCAAGCAGAGATCTTCACATACGAGTACTTGATACGCGGAGTATGTTGGAAATTAGAAATCCATGTGTCTATCATACATGTTACCTATTATTCCGGGACACAATCCTGGACTGTCCTTCCTGAATTTCATTGCTCCTTCCTGCAAAGGGACTTGGGACATCCATTAATTGAAATATTGCTCCATGATTTATAATGGGTTAAGTGGTAACACTGAATGCTTTAGGACATCAGTGTGTGATTATACATTACTGACTGTCGTAGACATGTATATAAAATGTGTATGTATTTTGTTTAGCTTTTCATATGTGTATGTATGAGTGTGGTGGGTTTGTGCATCTGTTTCAGAAATAAAAACATCCATCTCTTTCCTGACAAAACTGGAACTGCTTACTAGTCTACAATGGCTATAGTTGTGAGTCCACTGTATTCATGGGGGTAGCATCGCACTGCCCACCCACCCCACCAGAGATTGCCGGCTGTGTCATATCGGCACCGACACACAGCATTTCATCAGTCTATAGTGTAATAACCTATCCGCTTTACATAAGCAAGAGGGTACCACTGATGACAGCAGGACTGGTAGCCTGCCTACTGTTGCAGCATAGGAGAAAGGGCTGCTGCAGTTACTAGCGGTAGAAAGGTGAAGCTCTGCTGTGACTACTAGGGAGTCACTGATGAGAAATTCGGCATGCACGGCTAAGATTACTGGGGATGCAGTATTTCAGTTGCAACTTTGCAAAGTGACACCCAGGCATACCTTATTTCACAGAATGAATATGTATGTATACACTAGATAGTGGCCCGATTCTAACGCATCGGGTATTCTAGAATATGTATGTATGTACGTTGCGCTTAGCACAGCCACGTAGTATATAGCTCAGCCCATGCAGTATATAACACAGCCCACATAGTATATAGCAGTGTGGGCACCATATTCCTGTGAAGAAAAAAAATGTAAATAAAAAAGTTATACACTCACCCTCCGGCGTCCAGCAAAGCATCGGTGAACGGCAGAAGGTGAGAATAGCACAGTTTTTCTTATATTTTTTTTAAAATTTTTAACATATCTTTTTACTATTGATGCTGCATAGGCAGCGTCTATAGTAAAAAGTTGGTCCGGGATGGGGCGACACACTGGCTCTTAATGGAGGAGAGTAGGGAGGGGTCAATTCGCGGCCTCACTAAGCCTGTCGCTGATTGGTCACGACCTGCCGGCTGCGACTAATCAGCGACGCGGGATTTCCGTTACAGACAGACGGAAGTACCCCTTAGACGATTATATAGATAGATAATCTTTTTATTTTCCTTAGACTCTGCCCAGTCTTATTGACCTAAAATATATAAATATATATATATATATATATATATATATATATATATATATATATATATATATATATATATATATATATATATATATACACATATATATATATATATATATATATATATATATATATATATATATATATATATATACACACACACATATATATATATACACACACACACACACACTAGATGGTGGTCCGACTCTTAACGCATCAGGTATTCTGGAATATGTATGTAGTTTATTTATGAAGATTTTAGAATAATACATTGAATACACAGGATTCGGCCGGCCGCGACCAATTAGCGAAGCGTGGTTCAAATCCCGCGCCAATTTGCAGCCTGACTGCGCCTGTCACTGATTGTTCGCGGCCGGCCATGTAGTATATAACAGCCCACGGAGTGTATAGCACAGCCCACGGAGTGTATAGCACAGCCCGCATCATATCCCTGTTAAAAAAAAAAAAAAAAAAAAAAAATTAAAATAAAATAGTTATATACTCACCTTCCGTTGGCCCCGGCTCCAGGCGAAGTGGTTACCGACGCTCCTCGCGTGCTCCAGTCCCAAGAGTGCATTGCGGTCTCGCGTGATGATGATGTAGCGGTTTCGCGAGACCGCTACGTCATCATCTCGCGAGACCGCAATGCGAGGAGCGGGGAAGGCCTGTTCCTGATCCGGGGGCCGACGGACGGTGAGTATATAACGATTTTTTATTTTTTTTATTATTTTTAACATTAGATCTTTTAACTATTGATGCCGCATAGGCAGCATCAATAGTAAAAAGTTGGTCACACAGGGTTAATAGCAGCGGTAACGGAGTGCATTACACCGCGGCATAACGCGGTCTGTTACCGCTGCCATTAACCCTGTGTGAGTGCTGACTGGAGGGGATTATGGAGCGGGCACTGACTGCGGGGAGGAAGGAGCGGCCATTTTGCCGCCAGACTGTGCGCCGCTGATTGGTCGTGGCTGTTTTGCTGCGACCAAATCAGCGACTTGGATTTCCATGATAGACAGAGACCGCGACCAATGAATATCCGTGACAAAGACAGAAGGACAGACAGAAAGCCGGAAGTGACCTTTAGACAATTGTGTGTGTGTATATCTATATCTATCCTGGTGTATAAGCAGAGTTTTTCAACACCTGTTTTTTTTTTGTACTGAAAACGTCCCCCCTTGGCTTATACACGAGTCATTATCCCAGAAGACGGGAGGGGGAGCAGCTGGTCACAGGAGGCAGAAGCGGTCTGCTGTGGCTAAATCATGTGCCCGCTGCTAAAGAGAAATGAATTTTCACTGCACTCTCCACTCCCATAGGCGTTGAGAGATGTGAGTATTCATTACCTTAATGAGCAGGGACACATGATCGGCCGCAGGAGCTGCTGGCGCTGGAACAAGATGCTGCGAGGGCACACGGGGAAGTTAAGTAGGATGTATGTTTGTTTTTTTTTGGTTTTTTTATGCTTTTCTCATGGGGGGGCCATACATAGGGATGAGGAACCATGCAAATAAGGATGGGGATGAGGAGCCATGCATACAAGGATGGGGATAAGGATCCATGCAGACAAGGATGGGGTTAAGGAGCCATGCATACAAGGATGGGAATAAGGAGCCATGCATACAAGGATGGGGATAAGGAGCCATGCATACAAGGATAGGGATAAGGAGCCATGCATACAAGGATAGGGATAAGGAGCCATTCATACAAGGATAGGGATAAGGAGCCATGCATACAAGGATAGGGGATAAGGAGCCATGCATACAAGGATAGGGATAAGGAGCCATGCAGACAAGGATGGGGATAAGGAGCCATGCAGACAAGGATGGAGATGAGGAACCATGCAGACAAGGACAGGGATGGGGAGCCATGCATACCAGGAAGGGGATGAGGGGACAATGCATACCCGGCTTATACTCGATGCAATAAATTTTCCCAGTTTTTCGTGGCAAAATTAGGTGCCTTGACTTATACTCAGGTCTTCTTATACACAAGTATATATGGTATTGAGTGTTTTGTAAAGAGTTTCTTTATAGTACTAGGGTGTCATAAAGTAATGTTAGCTGTAGGTGTTTACGTAGTTAAGATGGCACATGTGAATATATATCCGACTCCTTAACTGAAGTGCTTAGAGCATTAATCCTAGAAATAACTCATTAAATTATGCAAGAAACATAAAGGTTCTTACTGGTTGCTAATCTGCAGCATTTTCTATATGATCCTGAACATCAGCCTTGTAGTAATCCTGTAGAAAACAGAGTTCTGAATTTCATGCGGAAAGTAGTGATGAGCGAGCGTGCTCAGATAAGGAGTTATCCGAGCATGCTCATGTGCTAACCAAGTGTCTTCAGAGTGCTCGAATAATATGTTCCCCGCTCCTGCATATCTCGCAGCAGTTCGACACCCGCCACACATGCAGGGATTGGCTGTTTGTTAGGCAGTACGTTCATGTGTTGCAGCTGTCGAACAGCCGTGAGATGCGCAGGGACATTTTATTCGAGCACGCTGAAGTCACTCAGTTAACACACGAGCAAGCTCAGATAACGCCTTATTCAAGCACGTCCGCTCATTACTAGTGGAGAGCTGTCCCGGGGATACATCAGACAGCACTCGCAATAAACATTGACCCAATAAAGCAAATGGGCCAAATCAGTGCTTCGGGCAGAGAAAATCACAGCATGCACAACTTTGTCCACTTCTCAAATGAGTCTCGCCTTGACCCTATGCAATGGGTTTCTTAACCCTTTCCCGACCTGTGACGCCATGTAGGCGTCATGAAAGTCGGTGCCAATCCGACCTGTGACACCTATGTGGCGTCATGGAGGGATCGCATCCCTGCAGATCGGGTGAAAGGGTTAACTCCAATTTCACCCGATCTGCAGGGACAGGGGGAGTGGTACTTTAGCCCATGGGGGGTGGCTTTGCCCCCACGTGGCTACGATCGCTCTGATTGGCTGTTGCACTTTCAACAGCCAATCAGAGCAATTTGTAATATTTCACCTATGTGAAGTGATGAAATATTACAATCCAGCCATGGCCGATGCTGCAATATCATCGGCCATGGCTGGAAACCCTGATCTGCCCCCACCGCCACCGATCTCCCCTCTCCGTCCTGTGCTCCGCTCCCCCGTCCTCCTGTCCGCTCCCCCCGTGCTCCGATTCCACATACTACCCCCCCATACTTACCGAGCCTCCTAGTGTCCGTCCGTCTGTTCCATGGGCACCGCCATCTTCCAAAATGGCAGGCGCATGCGCAGTGCGCCCGCCGAATCGGCCGGCAGATTAGTTCCATGTACATTTTGATCCCTGTGATAGGTTTTATCACAGTGATCAAAATAAAAAAAATAGTAAATGAACTTCCCCCTTTATCACCCCCATAGGTAGGGACAAAAATAAAATGAAGAAAATATGTTTACTTTTATTTTTTCACTAGGGTTAGGGTTAGAACTAGGGTTAGAACTAGCAGCATGTGCACATACCCTTAGAATTAGGCTATGTGCACACAGTGCGGATTTGGTTGCGGATCCGCAGCGGATTCGTAGCAGTTTTCCATCAGGTTTACAGTACCATGTAAACCTATGGAAAACCAAATCCGCTGTGCCCGTGGTGCGGAAAATACTGCGCGTAAACGCTGCGTTGTATTTTCCGCAGTATGTCAATTCTTTGTGCGGATTCCGCAGCATTTTACACCTGTTCCTCAATAGGAATCCGCAGGTGAAATCCGCACGAAAAACACTGGAAATCCGCTGTAAATCTGCAGGTGAAACGCAGTGCCTTTTTACCTGCGGATTTTTCAAAAATGCTGCGGAAAAATCTCACGAATCCGCAACGTGGGCACATAGCCTTAGGGTTGGAATTAGAGTTAGGGTTGGAAATAGGGTTAAGATTAGGCTTGTGGTTAGGGTTAGGGGTGTGTTGGGGTTAGGGTTGTGGTTAGGGGTGTGTTGGGGTTAGGGGTGTGTTGGGGTTAGGGTTGTGGTTAGGGGTGTGTTGGGGTTAGGGTTGTGGTTAGGGGTGTGTTGGGGTTAGGGTTGTGGTTAGGGGTGTGTTGGGGTTAGGGTTAGGGGTGTGTTGGGGGTTAGGGTTGTGGATAGGGGTGTGTTGGGGTTAGGGTTGTGATTAGGGTTATGGCTAGAGTTGGGATTAGGGTTAGGGGTGTGTTTGGGTTAGTGTTGGAGTTAGAATTGAGGGGTTTCCACTGTTTAGGCACATTAGGGGTCTCCAAACGCAACATGGCGCCACCATTGATTCCAGCCAATCTTGCGTTCAAAAAGTCAAATGGTGCTCCCTCCCTTCCGAGCCCCGACGTGCACCCAAACAGTGGTTTACCCCCACATATGGGGTACCAGCATACTCAGGACAAACTGGGCAACAGCTATTGGGGTCCAATTTCTCTTGTTACCCTTGTGAAAATAAAAAATTGCTTGCTAAAACATCATTTTTGAGGAAAGTAAAATAATTTTTTATTTTCACGGCTCTGCGTTCTAAACTTCTGTGAAGCACTTGGGGGTTCAAAGTGCTCACCACATATCTAGATAAGTTCCTTGGGGGGGTCTAGTTTCCAAAATGGGGTCACTTGTGGGGGGTTTCTACTGTTTAGGCACATCAGGGGCTCTGCAAACGTAACATGATGCCCGCAGACCATTACATCAAAGTCTGCATTCCAAAATGTCACTACTTCCCTTCCGAGCCCCGACATGTACCCAAACAGTGGTCCCCCCCCCACATATGGGGTATCAGTGTACTCAGGACAAACTGAACAACTTTTGGGGTCCAATTTCTCCAGTTACCCTTGTGAAAAAAAAAAAATAGCGGACTAAAAAATAATTTTTGAGGAAAGAAAAATGATTTTTTATTTTCAAAGCTCTGCGTTATAAACTTCTGTGAAGCACTTGGGGGTTTAAAGTGGTCACCGCACATCTAGATTAGTTCCATGGGAGGTCTAGTTTCCAAAATGGGGTCACATGTGGGGGAGCTCCAATGTTTAGGCACACAGGGGCTACATGGTGTCCGCTAACGATTGGAGCTAATTTTTCATTCAAAAAGTCAAATGGCGCTGCTTCCCTTCTGAGCCCTGCCTTGTGCCCAAACAGTGGTTTACCCCCACATGTGAGGTATCAGTGTACTCAGGAGAAATTGCCCAATAAATTTTAGGATCCATTTTATCCTGTTGCTCATGTGGAAATGAACAAATTGAGGCTAAAAGAATTTTTTTGCGAAAAAAAAAAAGTACTTTTTCATTTTTACGGATCAATTTGTGAAGCACCTGGGGGTTCAAAGTACTCACTATGCATCTAGATAAGTTCCTAGGGGGTGATTAAATACATAACAGACCGCGGCATAGAAAAACCTAATGATATTTCTAATATATATAGTAAACCAATAAAACCCTATGCCAAAGATGCAATATAAGAAAAAGGACCATTACATCAGGATTAGTCGCTGTAACATTGAAACAAAAAGGCTGTGGGTCAAAAGACCCAAAGAAAACGACCCAAAGAAATCCAAATGATAATAGAGTAAAAATATATAAACTTTATTATGCACAAATGTTATAATAGAACCATCAAAATAAAGAAACAGGTGAGGCAAAGTACCGCAGGGTGTGCACAGACACCACTAGAGAAACATACACAGGACGCACGGAGCCGGGATCCCAACACACACCCATAAGTGTACATGGTGGACGAGAAAAAGGTCCATATTAATATGCTCCAGGCTGGATTACGCATACAGGCATAAATATAGTCAAGAAAGGAGACCAAAATACCAATATTAAAATGAAAGTATGCACATTACCTAATGGAGACAGGCTGGTGGAGTGGATCCAGGGTCCGTGCGCCCTCCCCGACGCACGTTTCGGTAGTAAAACCTTCCTCAGGGGGATATCAGGAAAGCTAAAGTGTGCCGATTTATATCAGCCTAAAACAGGAAGTGCAGCGCCGCAACCGGAAGTGGTGGTTGCTAAGGAAACCTATAAGCGTGTCTCACTATCAAACCGGACATTTAACAGGGCGGCATTACTGTGTGAAGCGCCGCACATCACCACACGCCCAGTCGGCACAGGGCCCTGTGACTCCCGACGGTGAGTGTGTAGCGGCGCAAACTCAGCACAGCCGTACCTAGAGAAGAGGGAAACGCGCATGCGCATAAGAAATGCCGAGACCAGAGACACCATTTTAAAATAGGGAAAACCCCAGACACATATTAAAGTAATAGGGATATCACCGGTTAGCATGGTAAGTATAATACAGAATACAGATATAAGCATGGAGAATCTATGGCAACTAAATATCAGATTAAATAACACAAGTCAAGCCATATAGAATAAATCAATACATAAATCGAGACAAGAGCACAAGGAGACATCGCCACATCCGGATACCGATATAAAATATTAATTTAAAGACATCTTGTTATCACATAAAGGTCAAGATGTGCGATTCCAAGTGTCCTCCACTCCAGATAGAAAATATTAATGTCCATGCACATTCTGTAAAAAATGGTCATCAGCTCCCACAAGATGTAATTTGTCCAAGGAATCAACCTGTCCATAGGTCCACATCAACGTCCACGACATCAATAGGAAAGGATCAGCACAACTAAAGCTAAAATGTAAGTAAACATAACACATAAATAACAAAAAATAACAACAATAATTAAAACAACAAAACTAGATTAAAAAGTGTCCCGCACAAAAATACAGCAGGAGGAAATCACAGAAAAGACGAGAAATTAAAGTGCTCATTAAGACCCCGTGGATGGACTGTGTCAAGTGTCCAGATCCATCGGGATTCCAATTGAGGCGCTGAGAGATATTGCCCCCCCGGATACCCAAGTCGATGGAATCAATCCCCTTAACCCGTAGACCCTTGCTATTACAATTATGATAGATCTTGAAGTGTTTTGGTATTGTTTTCAGGAGGGATGTATCCTCCTGTTCACTGGCTGCCTCGATGCCACGCACGTGCTCCCTGACCCGCACCTTCAGTTGGCGTGTGGTCAGGCCAACATAAATCAGGGAGCACGGGCATGTGGCGTAGTAGATAACATTCCTCGACTCGCAATTTATAGATTTTGCAATTTGAAATCTATTATGTCCAGACGAGTCGAAAAATGAATCACTACTCTCAATGTTTATACAGGCGACAGTGTCCACAAGGTCTACAACCCCTCCTGATGGGGACGTTATCCAGAAATGTTCGAGGGGACATGCTCTCATAGTGACTCCGCACTAACCGGTCCCGTAGGTTTCTAGCACGACGGAAGGTTATAGCAGGCTTTTTAGGAATGATTTTTGCAATGGTGTTATCGGTCATCAAGATAGGCCAAGCTTTTGTAAGGGCAGCACGCACCGACTCGGATTGGGTGCTAAAATTAGTGACAAACCTCATCACATTGCTTTCATTACTGTCCGAGCGAGTGTGATACAATAGGGAGTCTCTATTTGACCACTTAGCTCTATGATAGGCCCTCTTGATAGACCTGCGGCTATAGCCTCTTTCCAAAAACCGTTGACTCAATTTCTCTGCCTCCACCTCAAACAATGCTTGTGTGGAACAGATACGCCGTAATCTCAAAAACTGACCTACCGGTACAGCGCGGACCATATGGCCAGGGTGCGAGGAGGAGGCATGGAGCAGCATGTTGGTGGATGTGGGCTTGCGATATATATTAGTGCCAATTTTACCATCGGGCTCTCTACAGAGGGACACATCAAGAAATTCAATTTTCTCCCGATGTTGATTGGCGGTAAGGCGGATATTCAAATCATTGTTATTAATTCCCTCAAAAAACAAATCCAGAGACGAAGGGGAACCCTGCCAGATGAGAAAGACGTCGTCGATGTACCGCGCCCATAACAAGACGCAGTCCACCGACGACGGCCGCTCATCTGCCAGGAAGAGGTCCCTCTCCCACAGCCCCAGGAACAAATTAGCATATGAGGGGGCAAAGGCCGCCCCCATAGCTGTGCCCTGGAGCTGGAGGTAGAGGGACCCCTTAAAAGTAAAAAAGTTGTGAGTCAGGGTAAACTCTAACAACTCTAAAACAAGAGCTCTGAACCTAGAGGAGTAGTCGGATGTGTCCAAAAAGAATTTAACGGCCCTCAAGCCGTCATGGTGCCGAATGCTAGTATATAAAGATTCGACATCAGCTGTAGCTAAAAGAGTGTCAGGTTCAAGGAAAAGTCCATCAACCATGCGAAGCAGCTGTGTCGTATCTTTGAGGAAGGAAGGAAGACCCACCACCAATGGCTGTAAAATGGAATCAATCCATTTGTTGATATTCTCCAGGAAATTCCCCCGTCCCGACACAATTGGACGCCCAGGGGGGACACTGATGTTTTTTGCACTTTAGGGAGGAGATAAAACGTAGAAATGGTGGGCTCTTTAACCACCAATGCTGCAGCCAGCTCTTTAGTAATTACCTCACCATCAACTGCAGCTGATAAAATGGTGGAAAGCTGTGCACAATAGGCGGACAAGGGGTTAAACGTAAGCTTCTTATAGCAAACAGAATTTTTTAGTTGGTGAAAGGCCTCACGTTCGTACATAATAGTGGGCCAAATCACAATGTTACCCCCCTTGTCCGCCGGTTTGAGCACGACTCCAGACAGCTGCTGCAGATACCGCAAACGTTCTCTCCTCCCCAGTTAAATTGTCCCCCCGGATGTGCTGGGGAATTTTCTTAAAGTCATTAGTGACTACCTGCACGAATAGATCAATCGCGTTACAACTGGAAAGAGGGGGGAATTTCCTGGAGCGAGATCTAATAGATGGGGGTATCCTACCTCCCTCAGTGGACTTGTGCTCATCCGACAACTCCTCCAGGATCCTCAGGGCTGTTTGCTCTTCGTCTGTAGGAAAAAGAGAATGTAAATCATTATCAAAAAAATGTCTTTTAAAAAGTAGAGACCGAGCAAATAAATGTAGATCTTTGATAATAGAAAATGTATCAAGACCGGCTGCAGGTGAAAAAGATAGGCCTCTATTAAGTAAAGACAGATCAGACGGGGTTAATTTATATTCACTCAGGTTAATTACCTTATTGCCATTTGGTTCTTTATCTGGAGAACGCCCGCCCTGGCGTCTATAAGGATGGAAATTATGTTTACGTGGCCTCTTGTAGCCCATACCAGACCGAGTCACCATAGAGGTTGCAGAGGTATCCGAGGTATCACCAGCCGAAGAGACCGACGAAAATGAATTAAAGCGATTCCTTACGTAGGGTTGTGGTAACTTTTTAACCCAACGGTACACAGATTTAAGTTGATAATCCTTGATATCCCGATTAAATTTGGTGGTTTGATTTTCATGGATTTTTTTCAATATTTGGTCAAGGATTTTCTCCAGATTCGATTCAAAACTCTGAATTTGATCATCGGTACCCAAAGAGCGCAGATCCACCTGTGCTGCATCAATGGATTTATCCAAATCCTCTATTGTTTTAGTGTTTAATTTCATAAGTAATTGCATCAGAATTTTAGAACAGCTGCTACATGCCTCCTCCCAATCACCTATAAAGGCCGCATCATCAACTGGGTATGCAGGGGAGACTCTAACCCTCAGGCCTCTCGGGATCATGGAGCGTGACACATATTTTTCAAGGAACGCCCTGTTCCACCACAATTTAGTGCGCTTGATGAGCAAAGTCTGAATGGTGCCACATTTCTCGTCCCATATGCGATCACCCACCTGCTGCACCCCGGCAGCACCCTCCCCAAAAACCTGTTCCATTTGTCCAAGCCAAATGCGTTCTCTGGCTCTGTAGTCCATTTTGTTATGTATAATACCTGTGCAAAACACAGCAAAAGTATAATAGATGATTAAATACATAACAGACCGCGGCATAGAAAAACCTAATGATATTTCTAATATATATAGTAAACCAATAAAACCCTATGCCAAAGATGCAATATAAGAAAAAGAAGGACCATTACATCAGGATTAGTCGCTGTAACATTGAAACAAAAAGGCTGTGGGTCAAAAGACCCAAAGAAAACGACCCAAAGAAATCCAAATGATAATAGAGTAAAAATATATAAACTTTATTATGCACAAATGTTATAATAGAACCATCAAAATAAAGAAACAGGTGAGGCAAAGTACCGCAGGGTGTGCACAGACACCACTAGAGAAACATACACAGGACGCACTGTTAAATGTCCGGTTTGATAGTGAGACACGCTTATAGGTTTCCTTAGCAACCACCACTTCCGGTTGCGGCGCTGCACTTCCTGTTTTAGGCTGATATAAATCGGCACACTTTAGCTTTCCTGATATCCCCCTGAGGAAGGTTTTACTACCGAAACGTGCGTCGGGGAGGGCGCACGGACCCTGGATCCACTCCACCAGCCTGTCTCCATTAGGTAATGTGCATACTTTCATTTTAATATTGGTATTTTGGTCTCCTTTCTTGACTATATTTATGCCTGTATGCGTAATCCAGCCTGGAGCATATTAATATGGACCTTTTTCTCGTCCACCATGTACACTTATGGGTGTGTGTTGGGATCCCGGCTCCGTGCGTCCTGTGTATGTTTCTCTAGTGGTGTCTGTGCACACCCTGCGGTACTTTGCCTCACCTGTTTCTTTATTTTGATGGTTCTATTATAACATTTGTGCATAATAAAGTTTATATATTTTTACTCTATTATCATTTGGATTTCTTTGGGTCGTTTTCTTTGGGTCTTTTGACCCACAGTCTTTAAGTTCCTAGGGGGGTCTAGTTTCCAAAATGGGGTCACATGTGGGGGAGCTCCAATGTTTAGGCACACAGGGGCTCTCCAAACGCGACATGGTGTTCGCTAAAGATTGGAGCCAATTTTTCATTGAAAAAGTCAAATGGCGCTCCTTCCCTTCCAAGCCCCGCCGTGCGCCCAAACAGTGCCCCCCCCCCCCCCCCCCCACCCCACCCACATATGGGGTATCGGCGTACTCAGGACAAATTGTACAATAACTTTTGGGGTCCAGCTTCTCTTTTTACCCTTGGGAAAATAAAAAAATTGTTGCTAAAAGATCATTTTTGTGACTAAAAAGTTAAATGTTCATTTCTTCCTTCCACGTTGCTTCTGCTGCTGTGAAGCACCTGAAGGGTTAATAAACTTCTTGAATGTGGTTTTGAGCACCTTGAGGGGTGCAGGTTTTTAGAGCATTTTCAGCCATATAGACCCCTCAAACTGACTTCATTTTTTTTTTAGGGACCACCTCACATTTGGTTTTGTAAATTTCGTTGTAAAAATAAGAAATTGCTGGTCAAATTTTAACCTTTATAACTTCCTAGCAAAAAAAAATTTTGTTTCCAAAATTGTGCTGATGTAAAGTAGACATGTGGGTAATGTTATTTATTAACGGTTTTGTGTCACATAACTCTCTCGTTTAACAGAATAAAAATTTGAAAATTGCGAAATTTTCAAAATTTTTGCCAAATTTCCATTTTCTTCACAAATAACAGCAAAAATTATCGACCTAAATTTACCACTAACGTGAAGCCCAATATGTCACGAAAAAACAGTCTCAGAACCGCTAGGATCCGTTGAAGCGTTCCTGAGTTATTACCTCATAAAGGGACACTGGTCAGAATTGCAAAAAACGGCCAGGTCATTAAGGTCAAAATAGGCTGGGTCATGAAGGGGTTAAAAATGGATAAGGCACAGGCATAAAATGGATTCTCATATCTTTGGCTGGTGACTAGCCACAGCCCCATCCCCTTAGCCTTTAAAGCCTAGTAGTTTCCAGTTCTTCTTTTTTTTTTTTTTTTCTGCAGGGGGGGCTGCAGTCAGTTGACTCACAGCCACACACCACATAGTGAGTAGGACAGAGGACATGGCTGTGCTCATCAGAGACAGACGATTGCTTTATACAGTTGAAACTAGAAGCTTACACTATATAAAAAGACATATGCATGTTTTTCTTAGTATCTGACATGAAATCAGAATAAAACTTTCCTGATATACGTATATACTCGAGTATAAGCCGAGGCACCTACTTTTGCAACGGATAACTGGGTAAGCTTATTGACTCGAGTATAAGCCTGGTATGCATTGTCCCCACATCCTTTTCCTGCTATGCGTGGCTCCACCCGTCGCTGTCCTGGTGTGAATGCCTCCCCATCCCTGTCTGCATGCCTTGGTGTGAATGCCTCCCCATCCCTGTCTGCATGCCTTGGTGTGAATGCCTCCCCATCCCTGTCTGCATGCCTTGGTGTGAATGCCTCCCCATCCCTGTCTGCATGCCTTGGTGTGAATGCCTCCCCATCCCTGTCTGCATGCCTTGGTGTGAATGCCTCCCCATCCCTGTCTGCATGCCTTGGTGTGAATGCCTCCCCATCCCTGTCTGCATGCCTTGGTGTGAATGCCTCCCCATCCCTGTCTGCATGCCTTGGTGTGAAAGCCTCCCCATCCCTGTCTGCATGCCTTGGTGTGAATGCCTCCTTATCCCCTATCCCTGTGGCATGTTTCCTATTGAAAAAAAAAAAATCATACCTACCTGGGTGCTGGCACTGCATCTCGTTCTGGCTGCCGGCACCTGCCTGCAGCTCTTCCTGTGCTCAGCGGTCACATTGCCCCCCTCATTAAGGTGATGAAAATGCGCTCCACACCTATGAGAGTAAAGACGCGTCCATATTCATCACCTTAATGAGCGGTACCACTTGACTGCTGAGCACAGGAAGAGTTGCAGGCAGGCGTCCAGAACGAGATGCAGTGCCAGCACCGAGGGCACGCAGGTAGGCGAGTATGGTGTGCGCCCGCCTCCTGGCAGCAGCTGCTCCCCCCCTCCCCCGGCTTTCTGTACCGTGACTCGTGTATAAGCAGAGAGGGGCGTCTTCAGCACAAAAACATGTGCTGAAAAACTCGGCTTATACACAAGTATATACTATAGGTCAATTAGAATTACCATAATTATTAATATTTGCCAAATGCCAGAATGAGTGAAAATGTTTTAAGGCATTTTTATTACTTTCTTCAAAGTCAGAAGATTACATACACTAAAATTACTATGCCTTTAAACAATTCTGGACTGCCTATACGATGTCATGTGTTTGGAAGCTGCTGATAGGTTTTTGGTTTTTTTTGCAATCTGAGTTAAGTAGAGACACACCTCTAGATGTATTTTAATGCACACCTGAAACACACCGCTTCTTTGTGTAGCATCATGGGAAAGTCTCAAGAAATCCGCCATGCTATCGGGAAGAGAATTGTGGACATGCACTAGTCTGGCTCATCCTTGGGTACAATGTCAAGATGCGTGAAGGAGCCTCATACATCTGTACTAACAATTATACACAAGTACAAACAAGATGGGAATGTCCAGCCCTAATACTGCTCAATAAGGAGATGGGTTCTGTGTCCTAGAGATGAACGTGCTTTAGTCCGATATGTGCATATCAACCCAAGGACAAAAGCAAAAGACCTAGTGATGAAGATGGCGGAAGCTGGTAAGAGTGTGTCAATATCCACAGTGAAATGAGTACTGTATCAGCATGGCCTGAAAGGCCACTCTGCCAGGAAGAAGCCCCTTACTCCAAAAGAAACATATAAAAAACTGATTGTTTGCAAATGCACATAGGAACAAATACCTTAATATTTGGAGACCTGTCCTGTGGTCTGATGAAACTAAAACTTGAACTTTTTGGGCATAATGAGCTCCTTCATTATGTTTGGCGGGAAAAGGGAGAATCTTGGAAGCTTAAGAACACCATCCCAACTGTAAAACACGGAGGTGGCAGCATCATGTTGTGGGGTTGTTTTGCTGCAGGAAGGACTGGTGCACTTCACAAAATAGATGGCATCATGAAAAAAGAAGATTATGTGGCAATACTGAAGCAACATCTCAAGACATCAGCCAGGAACTTAAAGCTTAGACTGAAATGGGTCTTCCAAATGGACAATGACCCGAAGCATACTGCCAAAATGGTAACAAAGTGGCTTAAGGATAACAAAGTCAATGTTTTGGAGTGGCCATCACCAAGCCCTGATCTCAATCCTATTGAAAATTTATGGGCAAAGCTGAAAAGGCAGATGCGAGCAAGGCGACTGACAAACCTGGATCAGTCACACCAGTTTTGTAAGAGAAATGGGCCCAATTTCCAACCAAATATTGTGAGAAGCTTGTGGAAGGATATCCCAAACATTTCACCCAAGTCATTCAGTTTAAGGGTAGTGGTACCAAATAGTTGCAGTAAGTAATAAAAATGTTTATAACATTCTCTATCTCTCTCATTATTCTGGCATTTGACAAATATTAATGTTTATTGTAATCCTAATTTACCTAAAATGTGAAAGTTTTATTCTGATTTCATGTCATGCATGTTCTTCTCAATATCTGTGTCTCTTTATGTAGTGTATGTAAACTTCTGGTTTTAACTGTACGTCTCAATTTTAACACAGCCAGAATAAGTTTAAAGGGACACAAAGAAGGGACACGAAAAAAAAAAACCTCAATAATTGCTTTTTGTGCATTTTTGTTTAGTATTTTTTTAAAACTGTTGACTAATAAAGGAAACAGCATCATGATTCCAGTGATTTCACTTACTGGACTGCTTGGTGCAGTTTCAATAGAATCTGTTTATTCTGCTGTAGATGTAGCAGTGTTCAGAATGCTGAGCTGTGTATAACCCCACCCACACCGGTAATTGGCAGCTTCCTGTGTATACTGTGCATTGTCAGCAAGCTGCCAATCAGTGGTGGGGGCAGGGTTACACAGATTAACTGGACTGGCTTGCACATGAGACCTCGTCTTCTAGTGATAATCTCCTGGTCATAAAACACTATTGAAACTACAGCACACATCCTAGTAAGTGATACTTCACTGGAATCAGGGTCTCTGCCCCTACATTATTCTTCTCTCAGATTAAATGGCAAAAACCTGCTGACAGTCCCACTAATACATGTCTTTATTATAGGCAATTTACTAATCTGTACCTAAAAAGTTCTGCACCGTTTTCTCCTTGTGAAGCAAATCACCGTGCTACTAAAATATTTTTGTCCTGACTGCACGATGTTCCCTTCCAGAAAATGGCCATAGATCCAGGGGCATGTGAAAAGACGCATCCAATTTCATAATTGAAATAGTTTTCACAGGAGCAGCTTTTCTGTTCCTAGAAACGGCGCCTCTCGTCACTGTGTTGTCTGGTAATTCAGCTGATCCTGATTCATGTGGGCAAACTACAATACCCGACACGGACTATGGAAAAGTGCTGCACTGTTTCTCAAAACAAAGCAATACCTTTCTTTTTCCTATTTTCTTTCTTCTGTTCAACCACAATAATAGTTTCCCTGTTCATCCCCCAACCATTAGTTATTGAACTGGCAGGAAATCAGCGGACAAGTTTATCTTCTGTCTGTATCATTCATTTCTAGGTTTTTGAGCCTCTGTCGAAACCTAATGTTGTGGTGAAAGCGCCCACGGCAGTGGCATGATGTGTATGTTTGTGCATGTGTTGTTGGCACAACTGAAGGACGTTGGGGTCAGGGATTTGCTTGTCTTGCTCATACATGTCGTTTACTAGGACAATGCTCTCCTGTAATTTGTGAGGATTGTGTGTGTTCTCTTTAACGTTGTGCTGTCTTCTTTCCTCGTGCCTCTTTTAGGGTGTTAAGCAGCCGTATGATGATTATGCTGACTCCGATGATGATCAACACCATGATGCTTACTTGGAAAGGATGAAAGAAGAAGGGAAGATTCGGGAGAACGCAGACAGTGATGACTCGGGAGATGAGACTGGTGAGATAATGAAACTGTCGCCCAGTGTACCTGAGTCCTTTTTCTATACTTTTTGTGGCTGCACTGTGCAGAAATTGGTTTACGGTCTATGTAGGAACTGAAATGTAGACCCCTATACTCATGTGAAAGCTGACATCCGAGCACTGTCAGCTGTCTCCCACATACATGTGAACCTTTGGCCTGGTCAAGCGTTTTTGTTTTCAGGGGTGAAATTGGAGAAAGCCGTGCCAGGCTATTCTAACACCTGCCTGTCTCCTGCAGACCAAAAGGGTACAGCATTAAGTATGGACTACCCAACACTTGTCTCTCTCGATGGTACCTGTCGTGGTAGAGTCTGGAGGCCACCATATTCATTATACTGTTGGCTGTTCCTGCCAATATTGGTGGGTTCGGATGACTTAAAGGTGTATGAGGGCCTTACCCCTTTCCGACCTTAGACATGCTCAGTAAGTCTTGGTCGGCAGGTACTTACTGACCTTAAACGTACAGAGGCTGTGTGCGTGATCCTGGCGGGTGCCCGTACTGCTCCTGTCACTTTAACCCCTAAATACTGCGATCAGAGCATTTAGCAGGCATGCAGCTGGAGAGAGCCCCCTCTGCACTCCAGTCGGCGCCCTCGCGATGTCTTTGCTGGGACCTGATCATTGCTATGGTGACTATGATGACCTCTGGGTCACCAGGCTACGGCCAACCCCTCAGAACATGTGCAGTGCAGCACTGCCAGTTGCAGGAGCATTGCAATGGATTATAACGGAGATCAGGCTGGTGAAATTCCCATAGTGGGACAAAGTAAAAAAAAAAAAAAAAAAAATACGGAAAAATCTGGAAATATATAAAAAATATATTGTACTGATAATGATTCACATATGAAAAAGGATTGCCGCGCTAGGAATGGGTTGCAGCGTATTCGCTGCAGTAGATCTATCAAATTCTAGACCTTTGAGGATAATTTGCCCAAACTAGTGCCCCACTTGATGGCAATTGACAGTGTTATACTGCATAGATGAATGGACACTCGGAGTCGTTCCTAGTCTAGGCACTTACTTGTTGACCCGCTAAGAAGCGTGCCGTGCCGTGCCGTGAGGAGTGGTGAAATTCGGGTGATCTTGTGCAGCTGACTGTCAGATGCTGGGGAGCGTCCTCCCACTGTGCACAACCCCCGTTGTGGCGCTGAGAGGTACAGCGGTTTGCCTCGGCCGATGGCGCCGCTGAGAGTGTGCGTGGTGAGCGGGGGCGTGGCTGAAGTGGTGACATCACCTGTCCGTGTCATATGCAGGGGACAATCCCGACGCGTTTCGAGGGAATCGTCCCTCTTTGTCAAGGTATGGCTTCCTGCAATACCGTTATCCTTTTATGTCTATGCACGCCTCCCTATTCGCTCAACCTGGCTATCATTGATACATTGCACCAGAATCCCCTGAGCAAGCTCTAAGCAATCCTACCTCAATTCTGCATTCTCTCTATCTCCCAAATGAAGAATCGCTGTGTGGGGAGAATTTAAATGGAAATTTTATGCATAAGCTATTTTGTATGTATTAAGAACCTGGTGGTTGTTTTTTTTTTTTTACTGTCACTTAAAATGTCATCTTTATTAGAAAAATGTATAAACAATATGCATATTAAAAATATATAAATATAAAAAATCTACCTAAAAAGGACACTTCATAAACAGTTTCCTCAGTTCTGTCAATGGAAATATAGGGCACTTCCACTTTTCTGGTAGCGCAAAGGCTGTGGAAAAGCACTCTGGCGCTTTGCCCTTCAAAAGAAATACAGGGAATTCTGTGCTCTCAAATCCGAGTGCCGCTCTCCCTTCTGAGCCCCAGTGTACCTAAACCACATTTAGCGCCCACATGTTTGGCATGTCTGTAGTGGTGAGAGCCCTCCTAATTTATGGGTGCATGAGCTGGGCACTACCACGTACTGGCCACTACAACGACTATTTGCAATTTACTCAGTAACATCCACTGCTTCTTGTTTCTGGAAACACCAATGGAGTCAAAATCGTCACTACACCTGTAGATAAATTCCCAAATGGGTATAATTTCCAAAATGGGGTCACTTGAGGGGAAATTCTGCTCTTCTAGCACTTTTGGGATTCTGGATACGGAGTCCGCAAACTGCACTCTAGCCCTCCTGAGTCTCGCCATGTGGCTAAGCAGTACTATACAGCCACATATGGGGTATTTCTACATTCAGCAGAAATTGTGGGACATTTTGGTGCCATTTCTCCTTGTGAAAAGGCTACTTTCACACTAGCGTTAACTGCATTCCGTCACAATGCGTCGTTTTGCCGAAAAAACGCATCCTGCAAAAGTGTTTGCAGGATGCGTTTTTTCGCCATTGATTAACATTAAGCGACGCATTGTGACGGATTGCCACACGTCGCACCCGTCGTGCGACGGATGCGTCGTGCAGTGGCGGACCGTCGGGAGCAAAAAACGCTACATGTAACGTTTTTTGCTCACGACGGTCTGCTTTTTCCGACTGCGCATGCGCGGCCGGAACTCCGCCCCCACCTCCCCGCACTTCCCCGCACCTCACAATGGGGCAGCGGATGCGCTGGAAAAATGCATCCGCTGCCCCCGTTGTGCGGCGGAGACAACGCTAGCGTCGGGAACGTCGGCCCGACGCTAGTGTGAAAGAAGCCTTATGGGGAATTCTGCTGTTCTTGCACCTGAAGGGGTCTCCTAGTGGGTGATGGCATCCGCAACCATAGCAGTAAAATCTGCACTATAATATGGTGTAATTTCCCTTCTGAGCTTTGCACTGTGCCTGAAAAACATTTTCCATTTTCATGTAGGGTATTGGTGTACTCTGGAGAATTTTTTTTACAACAAATTGAGAGGTCCATTTTTTGCTATTAGCCCTTAGAAAAATTAAAAACTAGCAAAAATGTTATTATTCTTTATTCAACGCCCAATAGTATAAAAATCTGTGAGGCACATGTGACGTGAGTATGATCACTTCACCCCTAGATGAATTCATGTAGTTGGTAAAATGATTTCATATATATGAGGGGAGGGGGGTTCTGGTCTTCTGACACCTCAGATTCTCTGCCAATGTGACATGGTATCCTCAAACCATTTCGGTAAAATCTGAACTCCAATTCTTCTGAACTTTGCCCTGTGTGTCAAAAGTGGTTTTTGACCACATATGAGGTATCGTTGTACTCAGGAGAAATTTGGGGGTCAATTTTCTCCTGCTATCCTTATGAAAATTTAAAAATGAAGGCTAAAACAGTTTTGTGGGGGAAAAAAAATGATTTCATTTTCACAGATCAACGTGGTAAAATTCTGTGAAGCACCTGGGGGGGGGGGGGGTTTCAAGGCGCTCACCACACATCTAGATAAATTCCTTGAGGGGTCAGTTTTCCAAAATGGGGGTCACTGTTTAAGCACTCCAGGAGCTCTCCAAACACGACATGACACCTGCACACAGTTCCACCAAAGTCTGCGCTCCAAATAGTCACTCCTTCCTTTCTGCGCCCAAACAGTGGTGTTCCCCCACATATGGGGTATCCACATGCTCAGAAGAAATTGCACAACAATTTTTGGGGTCCATTTTTTTGTTACCCCTGTGAATATATATAAAAAATTGGGTCTAAAGTAAAATTTTTGTGAAAAAAAGTGAAATGTTAATTTTTTTCCTTCCACGTTCCAAAAATTCATATTGAAGAAATTATCTCCGAATCAATGGGATAAGTTCAAGCGAGTGATTGCCTCATAAAGTGAGACTGGTCAGAATTGTAAAATTTGTCCTTGTCAGGAATCCCTTCATTCCACACAAGATGCACACGCACCACGATGAATTTGGCACATATTTCAGGGAACTAGAGTCAGAAATCTTATGCAGCCATGTGTTGGGAAAAGACTGCTAAAATTTACACCACTTTGTAATAAATATCTCCTTTTTTTTTATTGACTAAATAGGTATATGTCAGTAATCCTCTGGCTGCTTTGTTTCTGAGTACTTGATCTGCATTGCATTGCTTTTTACTTGTAAAAGCAGCAAGAACTTCTCTGTAGCCAGTTGTAGAGTAAATCGTAGCAGACTTGGAATATTGTAAATGTCCTTGAAATTATAAATAACCACCGCACTACACATTGTGTTCAGTCCGACCAAAGATTTCCATGCCCCTGAAGAAGCTTTTAATGGTAGGGCGAAACCCTGGCTGCACACTTTTATTTTTATGACCTAACAAACTGTTTTTAAGTACTTTTTGTGAGTATAATAAAGTTTTTATTGTTGATTCAGCATTGTGGATCTATGCTATATTCCGTTTTTATTGGCAAAGATACCTTGTCACTTGGATTTATTCACTATATTTCATCTGAACTGTGACATTTCTGAGGACGCAGCTGCTCTGTTAATCTACTAGACTGACTCTTCAGAAGCTAAGAACCCTGTTCACATGATCTCTCATTTGTATGAGGTGGTGACTAGGGTTGAGCGACTTTCATTTTTTTAAGGCCGAGTCGGGTTTTGTGAAACCCGACTTTGTCCAGAGTCGAGTCGAGTGCAGTCGGCCGATTATCGCTAAAAGTCGGGGATCGACCGAAACACGAAACCCAATGCAAGTCAATGGGGAAGCATAGTCGGCAGTGAGTGGAGGCCAGGAAAACACCTACAGTGCCCATTTTAATGCCAAAAACATCCACTCTTGTTTCTGAAGCTTGTCAATCTTAATTAACTTTATAATAATAGTTGGGCATTGGAACTTGGGGGTCATTTTGCAAAAGTTGTGGAGGGTAGGGCTGGTTCAAGCTTTTAGTGGGCCCAGGAAACGTGGACTACGTCACGGCGGTGGAGCAGTGAGAGGTAAGTATGTCAAGTTTGCAAGTGCTGTGATCCTAAGCAAGCAGGGAGGCCCCCTCGTTGGCACTGGCACAGGGCCCCTCAAAGTACAGCGGTGTGTTTGCACGGCGGGGGCGCCTCCCACCAGCAGCGACACTTTTGCGTACTCTGAGGGGCCCTGTGCCAGTGACGTCGCCAACGAGTATGCCCCCCCCCCACCTGATGAAGGAACCTGCACTTTCATCTGCACCTTCCTCTTTGTCCCTGTGTAAGGTGGTATAACATGCGGGAAGGGGAACCTTACTTTCAGCAGGGTCAGATTCTGGCTGTGTAGAGTGCAAGGGGAATGTAGTGGTCTAGGTCAATGTACCAGCAGACTCATCTAGCAGTGGCTGGGGAATGGGCAGGATGAGGAGGAAACAGATATAGGGCCAAAGAATAAAGTAGGCTAAATGCAGTTCAAAATTGGTAACAAGACTAAACAGGCGGCATTGCTTTGTTGACTGGAGTAGCAAACCCAGGAGCAGCAGACACTGTTTTAAGGGCCCAAACACACTAATAGGCCAAATGCAGTTTAATATTTGCTACTGTAGGCCAAAAGCCAGAAGGTAGAAGCTCAGCTTTATTCAGTTGAGGACAACACCAGGCAGGGGCAGACACCGTTAGTAGGCCGGAACCACCAATCTTTTAAAAAACAGCACTTAATGAGAGCCAGAAGGTAGAAGCTCAGCTTTATTCAGTTGAGGACAACACCAGGCAGGGGCAGACACCGTTAGTAGGCCGGAACCACCAATCTTTTAAAAAACAGCACTTAATGAGAGCCAGAAGGTGGAAGCTCAGATTTATTCATTTGAGGACAACTTGAATTAGGGACTGCAGACAGACTTACCAGGCTGTCCCCTGTGTGGACCATGCATCCAATACATTAACCCATTGCGCCACAAAGGACACGTAACCTTCCGTGGCCATGCCTACCGCTCCATGTGTCTGTTGTCAGGTGTACCTTTGGACTCACAGATTGACAGAATGAAAGGACAATGTGGTCTTTAATATGCTGGTGGAGGGGTGGGATGGCTTTTCTCGCAAAAGAATTGTCAACTGGGTAGCTCATAGCGTGGTACAGCGTAGTCCATCATGGCTTTATTAATATTAAATAAAATAAAAAAATAGGCTCTATGCACTGTAAAATAGGTTCCAGGGGTACACGGGCAGCAGTGGTCTGGTCATTGGAGGCCTAGTGGAAGGAGGGACTGCAGACAGGCTTCCAAGGCCTAACATAATAAAATGGGCTGGCTGTAGGCACTTTATAATTGGTTCCAGGGGTACACGGGCAGCAGTGGTCTGGTCATTGGAGGCCTAGTGGAAGGAGGGACCGCAGACAGGCTTCGAAGGCCTAACATAATAAAATGGGCTGGCTGTAGGCACTTTATAATTGGTTCCAGGGGTACACAGGCAGCAGTGGTCTGGTCAACGGAGGCCGATTGTAATGAGTGTCTGCCAGTTAGTAGTCCAAAACAACAAATAAATGTGAATGTCTCGCATTAAAACAAAAACACTAAAGGGTGCAATCATTAGGTTCAGGGGTGGGATCCTCTGCGTTGTTTCAGACCTACTAATTTAGCGCAAAGTATTTACTGTGGTAAATAGAGGACACTGCCCCTGACTATGTTAAGTACCATCATACATGTCAACACAATGGTATTGTCAGTGGCAGGTATGGAAGGATGTCAGCGCATAGACTAAACATTGGTGGAAGTGTGAGAGATAACTGTGGAAGTGGTAGAGCAATGTTTGACCTGGGGGTGGGTGAACTCTCTTGTGGCCGGCGGTACAGGCCCAGGGCCCCTCATGTTACAACAGTGTGTCTGACGTTGGGTGCGCACCACCACCGCCAGAGACACTTTATTGTACTATGAGGGACCCAGTAGCAATGCCGTCGACCAAAAGCGAGCACACCCACCTCTTCAGACAAACAGCAGTCTCACGGGTGCTTGCGCCAAGTCGCGATACCACGGCCCCGTGTGGGGAGTTTGGCCATTTAAAGAGGTGTAAATATGTCGTATGCTGGACAATAAGCTGCAGCAAATTAGACATTAGAAAAGTAATTCACAGTAGTCCACAGGCAAGAGCTTTTCATAGGAAAGCTAGGTGTCGGCCGGGCAAGGTGGGGCAAAAGATTTCGAAATCCAGTTGTGGTTCATTTTAATGAATGTTAGATCATCAACATTTTGGGTAGCCAGACGAGTCCTTTTTTCGGTTAATATTGAACCTGCAGCACTGAATACTCTTTCTGATAGGACACTAGCTGCCGGGCAAGCAAGCTCCTGCAATGCATATTCTGCCAATTCTGGCCAGGTGTCTAATTTTGATGCCCAGTAATCAAATGGGAATGACGGTTGAGGGAGAACATCGATAAGGGATGAAAAATAGTTAGTAACCATACTGGACGAATGTCTCCTGTCACTTTCAATTGATGCAGCAGTACCTGTCCTGTCTGCGGTCATAGCAAAATCAGTCCACAACCTGGTCAGAAAACCCCTCTGTCAAACGCCACTTCTGATGTGTGCACCCCTAACACTCCTAGTATGCTGGCCCCTGGAGCTCGTGTGAGAACGATCACGTGCGCTGTGTGCTGGGAATGCCTGAAGCAAACGGTCAAGAAGAGTTGATTGTTTGGTTGCTAATATTAGTTCCAAGTTCTCATGTGGCATAATATTTTGCAATTTGCCTTTATAGCGCGGATCAAGGAGGCAGGCCAACCAGTAATCGTCATCGTTCATCATTTTCGTAATGCGTGTGTCCCTTTTTAGGATACGTAAGGCATAATCCGCCATGTGGGCCAAAGTTCCAGTTGACAAATCTCCGGTTGTGATTGGTTGAGGGGCAGTTTCAGGCAAATCTACGTCCCTTGTGTCCCTCAAAAAACCAGAACCCGGCCTTGCCACGCAACCAATTTCCAGTGCCCCCGGGAAAGCTTCCTCATTAAAAATAAACTCATCCCCATCATCCTCCTCGTCCTCCACCTCCTCTTCGCCCGCTACCTCGTCCTGTACACTGCCCTGACCAGACAATGGCTGACTGTCATCAAGGCTTTCCTCTTCCTCTGGTGCAGACGCCTGAACCTTTATGTGCGTCAAACTTTGCATCAGCAGACACATTAGGGGGATGCTCATGCTTATTATGGCGTTGTCTGCACTAACCAGCCGTGTGCATTCCTCAAAACACTGAAGGACTTGACACATGTCTTGTATCTTCGACCACTGCACACCAGACAACTCCATGTCTGCCATCCTACTGCCTGCCCGTGTATGTGTATCCTCCCACAAAAACATAACAGCCCGCCTCTGTTGGCACAGTCTCTGAAGCATGTGCAGTGTTGAGTTCCACCTTGTTGCAACGTCTATGATTAGGCGATGCTGGGGAAAGTTCAAAGACCGCTGATAGGTCTGCATACGGCTGGAGTGTACAGGCGAACGTCGGATATGTGAGCAAAGTCCACGCACTTTGAGGAGCAGGTCGGAGAACCCAGGATAAGTTTTCAATAAGCACTGCACCACCAGGTTTAAGGTGTGAGCCAGGCAAGGAATGTGTTTCAGTTGGGAAAGGGAGATGGCAGCCATGAAATTCCTTCCGTTATCACTCACTACCTTGCCTGCCTCAAGATCTACTGTGCCCAGCCACGACTGCGTTTCTTGTTGCAAGAACTCGGACAGAACTTCCGCGGTGTCTGTTGTCGCCCAAACATTTCATAGCCAATACAGCCTGCTGACGCTTGCCAGTAGCTGGCCCATAATGGGACAACTGGTGTGCAACAGTGTCATCTGCCGATGGAGTGGTTGGCCGACTGCGGTCTGTGGAAGAGCTGTCGCTTCTGCAGGAGGAGGAGGAGGAGGGGGTGCGAACGCCTACATCCAACTGTTTCCTAGACCGTGGGCTAGGCACAACTGTCCCGAAATTGATGTCCCCTGTGTACCCTGCATCCACCACATTCACCCAGTGTGCCGTAATGGACACATAACGTCCCTGGCCATGCCTACTGGTCCATGCATCTGTAGTCAGGTGCACCTTTGTACTCACAGATTGCCTGAGTGCATGGACGATGCGCTGTTTAACATGCTGGTGCAGGGCTGGGATGGCTTTTGTGGAAAAAATTGTCGACTGGGTAGCTCGTATCGTGGTTCAGCGTACTCCTTCAGGGCTTTGAAAGCTTCGCTTTCAACTAACCGGTAGGGCATCATCTCTAACGAGATTAGTCTAGCTATGTGGGCGTTAAAACCCTGTGTACGCGGATGCGAGGATAAGTACTTCCTTTTTCTAACCAGAGTCTCATGTAGGGTGAGCTGGACTGGAGATCGTGGAACTTTCGGGTGTGCCGGTGGACATGGCAGACTGAGAGGCGGTTGGAGACGGTATTGTTTCCGCCGGTGCCCTAGATGCAATATTTCCTCCTACAAAACTGGTGATTCCCTGACCCTGACTGCTTTTGGCTGGCAAAGAAACCTGCACAGATACTGCCGGTGGTGCGGAAAATGGTGGCCTTACAGTGACGGAAGGGATGTTGCGTTGCTGACTAGCTTCATTGGCCGAGGGTGCTACAACCTTAAGGGACGTTTGGTAGTTAGTCCAGGCTTGAAAATGCATGGTGGTTAAGTGTCTATGCATGCAACTAGTATTGAGACTTTTCAGATTCTGACCTCTGCTTAAGCTAGTTGAACATTTTTGACAGATGACTTTGCGCTGATCAATTGGATGTTGTTTAAAAAAATGCCAGACTGCACTCTTCCTAGCATCGGATCCCTTTTCAGGGATTGCAGACTGAGCTTTAACCGGATGGCCACGCTGTCCTCCAACAGGTTTTGGCTTTGACACGCGTTTTGGCCCAGATACGGGACCGGCAGATGGAACCTGTTGCGATGTTGATGCCTGCTGCGGCCCCTCCTCCACCTCCGCTTCTGAACTACTGCCGCCTGCACCCTGTTCCCCCAATGGCTGCCAATCGGGGTCAACAACTGGGTCATCTATTACCTCCTCTTCGAGCTCGTGTGCAACTTCGTCTGTGTCACCGTGTCGGTCGGTGGTATAGCGTTCGTGGCGGGGCAACATAGTCTCATCAGGGTCTGATTGTGGATCAGTACCCTGAGAGGGCAATGTTGTGGTCTGAGTCAAAGGAGCAGCATAGTACTCTGGCTGTGGCTGTGCATCAGTGCACTCCATGTCAGAATCTACTTGTAATGGGCATGGCCTGTTTTGTGTAAAGAGCTCCATGGAGTAACCCGTTGTGTCGCCTACTGCATCCTTCTCTCTTGTTGTTGTTTTTGCTGAAGAGGACAAGGAAGCGACTTGTCCCTGACCGTGAACATCCACAAGCGACGCGCTGTTTTTACATTTACCAGTTTCAGAAGAGGAGGCAAAAGAGCTAGAGGCTGAGTCTGCAAGGTAAGCCAAAACTTGCTGTTGCTGCTCCGGCTTTAAAAGCGGTTTTCCTACTCCCAGAAAAGAGAGCGTTCGAGGCCTTGTGTAGCCAGACAACGAACCTGGCTCCACAGCTCCAGACTTAGGTGGAACATTTTTATCCCCACGACCACCTGATGCTCCACTACCACTACCATCATTACCAGCTGACAATGAACGCCCACGGCCACGACCTCTTGCACAAGACTTCCTCATTGTTTTAAAAAATTAACCAAAGTAACTTTATTTGTTGCTGTCAAACAACTTACACGGTGAGCTATAACTTCAGTATGATTTCAATATCCCTTTACAGGTTGGTGAGACCACAAGGAAAATCAGGCCCAATGTTACACACTCTGTTTTCTGTGGCACCAAATCACAGAGATGCCACACACGCAGGACTGTCACTCAAGCACAAATGTCAATATTAATCTCCCACCTATTTTTTTTTTTTTTTCAGGGACAATTTAGAAACCAAATAATAAAAAAAAGGCTTTCTATGGCCCACTGAGTGAGAGATGGCACACACAGGAGTCAGGAGTGGCACACAAGCCCTGAGGCCAATATTTTTCTCCCACTGATTGATGTAGTGATTTTTTTTCAGGTAGATTTTAGAACCCAAATCAAGCAAAAAAATTAATAGGCTTTCTATGGCCCACTGAGTGAGAGATGGCACACACAGGAGTCAGGAGTGGCACACAAGCCCTGAGGCCAATATTTTTCTCCCACTGATTGATGTAGTGATTTTTTTTCAGGTAGATTTTAGAACCCAAATCAAGCAAAAAAATTAATAGGCTTTCTATGGCCCACTGAGTGAGAGATGGCACACACAGGGATGGCACTCTAGCAGAAATGCCAATCTTAATCTCCCACACACAAAAAAACAGGGACTGTCCTACAATTACTATCTCCCTGCAGTAATCTCAGCCAGGTATGGCAGGCAGCAATAAGGAGTGGACTGATGCACAAATTAAATAAAAAGTGTGGACAAACAAAAAAGATAGCTGTGCAGAAAGGAAGGAACAAGAGGATTTGTGCTTTGAAAAAAGCAGTTGGTTTGCACAGTGGCATACACACAGCAATGCAGCTATCAGGGAGCCTTTTAGGGCAGCCCAATGAGCTACAGCGCTGAGGAAAAAAAAAAAAAATGTAGCTTCCACTGTCCCTGCACACCGAAGGTGGTGTTGGACAGTGGAAATCGCTACAGCACAAGCGGTTTGGTGGTTAATGGACCCTGCCTAACGCTATCCCTGCTTCTGACGAAGCGGCAGCAACCTCTCCCTAAGCTCAGATCAGCAGCAGTGAGATGGCGGTCGGCGGGAACGCCCCTTTATAGCCCCTGTGACGCCGCAGACAGCAAGCCAATCACTGCAATGCCCTTCTCTAAGATGGTGGGGACCAGGACCTATGTCATCACGCTGCCCACACTCTGCGTTCACCTTCATTGGCTGAGAAATGGCGCTTTTCGCGTCATTGAAACGCGACTTTGGCGCGAAAGTCGCGACCCCGCACAGGGGTCCGATCGGGTTTCATGAAACCCGACTTTGCCAAAAGTCGGCGACTTTGAAAATGAACGACCCGTTTCGCTCAACCCTAGTGGTGACCCTTCATTTCATCTCTGCCCTATGCTGTAGTGCAGTGGTTATTTGCTATTGCACTTGTCTATGTTCTGGGATTCAAGAACCGATCGCTGAAACTGCAGCAGTTCCATTGGGAGTTCTGGCAGGATTGATGCAATAGCACCGTTTTCTTGTTTCCATTGTGATTGTCCTTGTTACCTTCGTCTACACTATTCCTATGTATTGCTTAGGATCAGTGGTATAAAGTCGGCCACTGCTGTATGTAGGATATGCTTTTTAGGCCTCTACTTTAAATTTGCTGCATTTGCTTTCTTGCAGATGAGTCGTTTAATCCTGGAGAAGAAGAAGATGAAGTTGCAGAAGAGTAAGTACCATACATCAATTCTGGCCTTTGCATGGTAAGTTCATAATCAACTTTACTTTCATACTTGTATCCTCTGTTGCAGATTTGATAGTAATCCCTCTGCTAGTTCATCCAGTGCTGGAAGTGATGACGATGAGGGAGAAAAAGAAAAGAAGAAAAAAGCCAAGAAGCCAAAAATCGTTAAAGAAAAGAAGCCAAGGAAAAAAGCAGAGGTAACACTTGGCGAAGGATAAAGCTGTGTTCTGATTCTCATGTCCTAGATTGTAGTAAGGTAATAGGCAGTTGTGTCTTGTTTTAGGATAGGCCATCAGTGCCCCATCAGCGTGGGTCTGACCGCTGTGACCTCCACAGAATCCTAAAAAAAAGTGGCAGCAACACTAGGAAAGCAGCGTGCCATTTCATTTCTAGTTGCCTTTAAAGGTCAACCATGTGGCCAAATAGAAATTATTAAAGTGTGCCTGTCGCCCCAGAAAATGCTATGTACCTGCAGTAATTGGATTAATCTGTAGGTAAATAGTGTTAAAATGCTTCCCGGTTGCTTTACTGAAAGTGCGCTTACTGGGAGAAAATTAGCTTATTTTCCCATGAGCCATCGGCTTATTGTCAGCGGGTGTGCACAGTCATGACTCAGAGTACTATGAATTGCGGCTATATGTAGGGATGAGCGGATTAGTGGAAGTTCACGTTCAACCGAAATAAAGTCCAAAGTTCAGCTTGGGTACCAGATCTGAACCTGAACCCCATAGAAATCAATGGGTACTTCCTTGTCTTGTCTCTCTGGGCCTTGTCTCTCTGGGCCTTGTCTCTCTGGGCCTTGTCTCTCTGGGCCTTGTCTCTCTGGGCCTTGTCTCTCTGGGCCTTGTCTCTCTGGGCCTTGTCTCTCTGGGCCTTGTCTCTCTGGGCCTTGTCTCTCTGGGCCTTGTCTCTCTGGGCCTTGTCTCTCTGGGCCTTGTCTCTCTGGGCCTTGTCTCTCTGGGCCTCGTCTCTCTGGGCCTCGTCTCTCTGGGCCTCGTCTCTCTGGGCCTCGTCTCTCTGGGCCTCGTCTCTCTGGGCCTCGTCTCTCTGGGCCTCCTTCCCAAACTGGGAGAAATTCAGAGTTTAGCACCGGACACCGTGTTTGGTATGAACCCCGGACTTTACAGTTCTGATTTGCTCATCTTTATCTGTAAGCACACCATGGCATTTTTATTGACTGCTGGCTCTGCACTAATGCACTGTTTCGCAAGCTGTCAAAGTGTCGGGGTTTGCTTACAACTGCTACTTACTGTATACTTAGCGATAACTGTAATGGCTCCCTGCACTACACCTACCCCATGACTGAAAGCCGGCATCTCCCGGGAGGAATAAAGTTTATTTTCTCCCCGTAGCTACACTTTCAATAAAGCAACCGGGCAGCATTGGAACGCTATTTACCTTCAGATTAAACATGCACTGAGGGGGGACAGGTTTTAACTGCAGTCTCCAGAGAACAGCTCTTTTCTATTGTTGTATGACTATCCTAGCGACATGCCTCCAATGTTCTTTTACGTGGGAAAAAAACTGCCGTACTGTAAATGTAGTGCCTATTTATCCAAATACCTACATCTACACGTCAGTGCTTTATTAACAAGCCATATACTCTGTTCTCCTGCAACATCTTGATTTTTTTTTTTAAAGAAAGTGTAGAAAATTGTCCCCATAAGCGCTGGAGAGAATGGAGATTTTTTTTTTTTGTTTGATATATGGGTTAGTTGAGTTATCAATTTTTGTGTTTGTCACTTACAGGGTAAAAAAGTCAAAGATCCTGCAGCACCCAAACGCCCAATGTCTGCGTACATGTTGTGGCTGAATGCTAGTCGTGAGAAGATAAAGAGTGAGAATCCTGGAATCAGTATCACTGACCTGTCCAAAAAAGCAGGAGAGATATGGAAAGGCATGGGCAAGGATAAAAAAGAGGTATGGAAGCCTTGATGTAGGTAGAAAGCCAGATTTTACTGGATTCTAACCGGAACCCCTAATAGTGCTGTAGGTGGACAGTTTGCTGTTAAATGCTGTATGTTTTTCCAGGAATGGGATCGTAAAGCGGAGGAAGCCAAGCGTGACTACGAGAAAGCCATGAAAGAATATAATGAGAAGGCTCCGTCTGATGCACCCAAAAAGTGAGAATGCATGGCAGTCATGGGTCACCTATGACAAGTCACCTTGGTGTTGTCTTCAAGTTTCCTACTCACTGTTTGTTTCATTAAAGGGACAAGAAGACAAAAACTGAGAAAAAGGCCGCAGTAAAGGCTGAGAAGAGGAAATCAACGAAAGCCGCTTCTCCAGCAAGAACTCCAGTTAAGACCAATACAGTTAAAAGCAAGGAATTTGTGTCCAGTGATGAAAGCTCTTCTGATGAAAGCACACATAAAAAGGTACACTCACAACCTCGCTCTGTTCAACCACTAATGGATTGTGTGGTTTTTTTAACACCTTGTTCAATTTTTTTTTTCTTTTTTCAGGCATCAGAAGATGAAGAGATGGCAAGTACTCCACCAAGTTCAAATGAGTCAGGTTCTGACTAACCAGCTCCTATAATTAAAGAAGCCCTCCCATGAAGGATTTTCTTTACTGAGTCTGTGCATATGTGCATGTAGTGGAGTGCATGTGTTGTGTTCTCGCCAATTGCTGTCTTCCCCCCAGGATCCACCACTTCTCTGCTCCTCTTCTGAGTATATTAATACTCACACTACTTAAACATATGCCCAGATTTAGTGAAAAAAAAACTTTATAGGAGGGCTCCTTTAATCTCTCTGTATAGCTAATGTTAGATTGTGTCTGTATCAGTGTTTGGTTAAATGAGAAATGTGCACTTTTTCAGGGCATAGTTGATGCTTCTGATAAATGCATGTTCCCGGAGTAGACATCGCCGCAGCTCTAAATATCAGATTTGTGATGTTTTTTTGTTTTGTTTTTTTTCCCTCTGTTTTGTAATAAAATATTTTCTTGAGCTTCCTTCCTGCTTCTTGGATGTGTCATTTTGTCTGTTTTTAGAAGAAATGTAATTGTGCTGCCTTCACGTACCACCTTGCCTTCTAGCACTTACAAGATGCCTCGCGGACACTAATGTATATAATCTAGTTAAAGAGCCTTAAGCAGAGTCTCTAGTGTGCAAGGATCAATCTCGAGGCGTAAGCATGAAAATAAAAATAATTCTCCTTCCCTCGTCCACTTCCCCAGCCATAGAGGCTGGAGACGCTCAGCATATGTACATGTACACAGATGAGATCTCCAAGCTTCTGACCTCCTGTGAAGGGGTCATTGCTTGCTTTCTGGAATGTGTTGCATTTGTGTTGCATTTTTTTTCATGAAATTGTTAGTAATTCGGCTGCCATTTGAGAACACTTGCAGTAAACAAATTTGAAAGTTTTGTTACTAGAAGATGGGATGAGAAAATGCTGATGTGTTAATCATTATAAGTGGATTAGACCATAGGAAAGTATTGATGTGTTAATGATAGCACTGGGGTTTCCCTCTGGGCAGGAAACATTTTGTGCTAATTGAGGAATGAGAAGTAATGTGCGAGTCCGGAGACAAAGTGAGAAAAGTGAAGGAGGATGTAAAGATGGATGCAGACTATGGCCTCATATGCACAGCATACAGACTGAAACCACAAAGATGAAGAAAAAGGCTTAATAGTCTGAATGTTTATGCACTGCACTCTATTGCTTCAAAATAGTATATTAAAGCAAAAAAGTGTGAACTTTTCTGCTTTTTTTTTACATACAAAATTTGAACACTGAGAGAAACAAGATGGGTGCGTGGGTATAATGTTTTGTTGTTAATTGTATAAAATAAGTGATATCTGTATATTTGAAAATTGGTCTGTCCGCTAAAGAGTTAAATATTGCCCCTTGTTTTATTTTATGGTATAGGTTTAATCCAGCAGTTAGAGAAAGTATGTATTTCACTAGTTCTGTCTGTTCTAAATTAATTTACCCAGTGCCTAATGCACCTCTGTATGTCCTGGTGGTCAAGAGAAAAGACCATGCGATTGGAAAGAAATTGGTACAATGAGTGAACGGCTTAGTCCATTAAGTCCTAGTAAGTAATAGTTTAATTGCTTAGATCGGTGATGGGCAATTAATTTTCCCAAGGAGCCACATGAGACCATAACTGTTGTGGAGGTCTGAACCATAAGACCAAACTTAATTTTGCTCATTGTTATTGTTATTTTCATTGCGCATAATAACGTACGTTGACTCGTTGCTACTGGTAATACATGTAACAATAGGGTTTATTGTAACGTGTATTCTTACCTGTAGCAGTGAATCAACACCATATAACTTCCTGCTTTTATAACTTTCATGATTAGCAATAAATCATATTGTGCATGTTATTCATAATTGCCTTGTATGCAATATGACAACCCAAGGTACAATGTGACATTTGTATTTGGATTTTGCATACACAGTGCTCAATAAAGCTAGAGTATTCATTTGGGAATACGTTTTTCTTTTTTTAACTTGAAGCCATAACTTTTGAAATGTAGTAAATGGTTAAAAAAAAAAAAAAAAAAAAAACCTAACTGATAAGCCAAAATGTAGAAAAGGAAATTAAGTATAGTGAGCTTGTTAACCAGTTCAGGACCACGCCATTTTACCCTGTTCCTGCTGAGGGCCATTTTTGTTTTGGTGGGATTTTTTTTTTTTTTTTTTTTTGCTATGCGAGTTTTTAAGAGAACCTGTCAAGCAATTCATGCTACCCAAGCCATGGGCAGCATGTAAGATCTTGGATGCTCAATTGCTGCCAGGTATCTATAATATAACGGTAGGAGCGCCACTGTCCGAAGCCTTTATAGACTGCGCAAACGCGACGCTCCTAGCATGAGATTATAGACAGTGTCCGTATTCAAGAAAAAATGGCGCAGACTGCGCTGGCGCCGAAATCTGTGTTGCAATCCCGCCCATATCACTTAGTTTCCACCCCCACAGTGTCCCCACGCCCCCTGATTCCGGCCCATAAATGTCCCCCTGCTCCCAGAATCAGGGGGGTGTGGGGACACGGTGGACACGATCCTGCCTTCATGACGTTGCAGCAGGTCATGCCACAGCAATTACTTACGCCCCCTGATTCCGGCGCATGAATGTCCCCCTGCTCCCAAAAACGGCGCCTGCGCAGTCCGCGCTTTCCGGCGCCATTTTCTTGAATGCATACCATAGTGTGTCTTCAAGAAAATGGCGCCGGAAAGCGCGGACTGCGCATGCGCCGATTCCGGGAGCAGGGGGACATTTATGGGCTGGAATCAGGGGCCTTGGGGACACGATGGACACGATCCCGCCCTCATGATGTTACTTACATACATCTGAAGAGACATTGCAGCGCGGACTGCGCAGGCGCCGATTACTGCGTCACAATCCCGCCCTATCATGATGTCGTGGCATTTCCGCCCACATTAATGATTTTGTTACAGATATCAGGAGCAAATGTAAGAATATCTACACTATACAATACGTCAGTAAAGCTACAAAGTAACTTTCTAAAGAATATATAACACGTCTGTGGAGCAAGGCAGCCACTTTCGACTCAATACTGCCACAGTGTCTGTTGCCATCACTGATTAAAACGGGGGCGCAGGATGGGAGCAGCACATGACAGGATGGGGGCGCAGGATGGGAGCAGCACATGACAGGATGGGGACGTAGGATGGCAGCAGCACATGGCAGGATGGGGACGTAGGATGGCAACCAGCACATGGCAGGATGGGGACACAGGATGGGAGCAGCACATGATAGAATGGGAATGTAGGCTGGCAGCAGCACATTACAAAATATGGGAGCAGGATCACAGCACCACATCACAAAACGGGGGCGCAGGATGGGAGCAGCACATGCCAGGATGGGGACCATATACCAATATAAATGCTCGCCACCCGGGCGTAGAATGGGTTCAATAGCTAGTAAAATATACTTGGAAAATCAGGCCAACATCTATAGCCGGGGCGGAGATTAGTCTTTCCTTCTCGTGTACATAGGAAGAGACCTATCAATCACCTGCAACAGTGCTGGGAAGGAGTCAAAGTAGTCTTATCCCTGGATATGGTCCCCGACCAGATCTTCAAAGTATACAGTATTTGCTCTTTATTGCTTTAGAGTAGTATACCTGACTGCAGTCGTTCAGCCAAGCTGTGACTCATGCTTGCCGTGATTTGGGCAGCAATTGAATTTCTATTTGAGGACAGAGACTATCACTCCCATTTTCAATCTGGTACATCAGGGTTGCCTGACAGGTTCACTTTAACAGCTGTAAATACATTTTCTCTTCCAGATATAAGCTGACCCGAGAATAAGGAAAGGCACCTAATTTTGCCATTAAAAACTGGGAAAACATATTGACTCGAGTGTAAGCCCGGGTATGCATTGTCCCCTCATCCCCATCCTGGTATGCATGGCCTCCTCATCCCTATCCTGGTATGCGTGGCCATCTCATCCATATCCTGGTATGCATGATCTCCTCATCCCTATCCTGGTATGCGTGGCTTCCTCATCCATATCCTTGTATGCATGGCTCCTCAACCCTATACTGGTATAAATGGCCTCCTCACCCCCATCCTGGTATGAATGGCCGCCTCATCCCTGTCCTGGTATGCATGGCCTTCTCATCCCTATCCTGGTATGCGTGGCTCCTCATCCCTATCCTGGTATGCATGGCCATCTCATCCATATCCTGGTATGCATGATCTCCTCATCCCTATCCTGGTATGCGTGGCTTCCTCATCCATATCCTGGTATGCATGGCTCCTCAACCCTATACTGGTATGAATGGCCTCCTCATCCCCATCCTGGTATGAATGGCCGCCTCATCCCTATCCTGGTATGCATGGCCTTCTCATCCCTATCCTGGTATGCGTGGCTTCCTCATCCCTATCCTGGTATGCGTGGCTTCCTCATCCCTATCCTGGTATGCGTTGCTTCCTCATCCATATCCTGGTATGCATGGTTCCTCAACCCTATACTGGTATGAATGGCCTCCTCATCCCCATCCTGGTATGAATGGCCTCCTCATCCCTATCCTGGTATGCGTGGCTCCTCATCCCTATCCTGGTATGCGTGGCTCCTCATCCCTATCCTGGTATGTATGGCCTCATTCCTATCCTGGTATGCGTGGCTCCTCATCCCTATCCTGATATGCGTGGCTCATCTCTGGTATGTATGGCTCCCATCAGAAAAGCATACAAAAAAAACATCCTACTTACCGTGCCTGCACTCCCTTGCAGCATCTTGTTCTGGTGCCAGCAGCCTGCTGATCACATGTCCCTTCTACTTTAACCCCTTCACGACCTGAGCTTTTTTTCGTTTTTTCACTCCTCTCCTTCGCAGAGCCATAACATTTATTTTTCGTCAATATGGCCATGTGATGGCTTATTTTTTGCGGAATGAGTTGTACTTTTGAACGACCCCATTGATTTTACCATGTTGTGTACCAGAAAACGGGAAAAAAATTCTAAGTGCGGTGACATTGCAAAAAAGTCTCTTTTGCTAGGTTCAATGAATGCTAAAATTGACCTGCCATTATGATTCTCCAGGTCATTACGAGTTCATAGACACAAAATGTGTCTAGGTTCTTTTTTTTATCTAAGCGGTGAAAAAAATTCCAAACTTTGCTATAAAAAAATTGCGTAATTTTCTGATACCCGTAGCGTCCCCATTTTTCGTGATCTCGGGTTGGGTGAGGGCTTATTTTTTACATGCCAAGCTGACTTTTAATGATACTATTTTGGTACAGATACACTCTTTTGATTGCCCGTTATTGCAGTTTAATGCGTAATAAAAGTCAAAACGTAATTCTGGCGTTTTGACTTTTTATCGCTACACCGTTTAGCAATCAGGTTAATCTTTTTTTTTTTTTTAATTGATCGGCGATTTTGAACTCAGCGATACCAAATGTGTAGGTTTGATTTTTTTTATTATTATTTTGAATGGAGCTGAACTTTTATATTTTATTTTTATTTTTATTTTTTTACTTTTGCCATGATTCAATAGTCTCCATAGGAGACTAGAAGCTGGCACAACTCGATTGGCTCAGCTACATAGAGGCGATGGTTAGATATGCTCTATGTAGCTGAATTGCTGAGTTGCTATGACCATCAACCACTGGGTAGCGCGCATAGCAATCCGGCACTGACAATCAGAGGTCTCAAGGAGACCTGGTTGTCATGCCGACGAACCGATGACCCCATATCGTCACAGGGGACACCGGTGCACGTATTTCAGTCCCGATGGCTGGAAGTGCGATTTAAATGCCGCTGTCAGTTTGACAGCTGCATTTAACTAGTTACAGACAAAACAAATAAAAGTGAATGAAAAAAAAAATATATATATTATATTCTCGTCTAAGGTCTATTTCCGTCTGTTTGTAACGGAAATACCGCATCACTGATTGGTCGCTCCAGCTGCCCGTGACCAATCAGCATCAAAGAAATATAGTGGTGTGCACTCGGCCTAGGACGAGGTGCTGGTGCAATAGACTAGAGGTCTCTACTACAGCAAGATTTCGGATTCACCGCACACTCTGAGGTAGTATAAATTTGTAACGAAAATTTATTGTATAAACAATCTGGGAGCGGAACAGAATATACAGTATTTTGCGATCTTTTAACAACGTTTCGGCTCAACCTGAGCCTTTATCACGTGATCGCTTCTAATGGTATCACCAATACTCTGGAAGGGTAAGGTTTAAATGAAAAAACCTACACTAATGGGATGTAAACATCCACCTGGAGTAGTCAAGGATAATAAATCTGTAAAGTCCTTTGTGGTAAGCGGCGCTCCCGCGCCCTGCTGTGTTCGGAAGATATACGCTTGTTTTTTGGATTTTAGATAGGCTTTTGACTCAGTGTGGCACCCAGGCCTGTTACTGAAACTGCTGGAGAGTGGAATAGGAGGAAAGACCTATGATGTCATCAAAAGCTCCTACACCGAGAACCGCTGCAGCATGAGCGTGAATGGTAGAAGAACGGCTGATTTCCAGCAGAGCCGCGGAGTCAGACAGGGCTGCACCCTAAGCCCAACACTCTTCAACAGTTACATCAATGAGCTGGCCACCACTCTGGAATCTTCCACGGCACCAGGTCTCACACTCCATGACGCCCAGGTGAAATTCTTGCTGTATGCAGATGACCTACTGCTGCTGTCACCGACTGAGAAAGGACTCCCAAGAAAACCTGAATATCCAGGAGAAATTCGGCTCCACATGGTCACTATCAATGCAAAGAAAACCAACATCATGGTGTTCCAGAAGAGAAAGCCAAGACCGAACCATCGCCTTCCATTCATGCTAAACAGCTGCGCTCTTACAGAAATGGACAAATATACCTACCTGGGCCTGGAAATTCACCAGTCAGGGAGCTTCAAACAAGCCATAGAGACCCTGAAGGACAAGGCCTGCAAAACCTGCTATGCCATCCGAAGAACACCTCCAGGTCCATCGGAGCACCACCAACAGTGCCTGTCGGGCTGAGCTGGGCAGATTCTCACTGCAACTAGCAGTCCTGAAGAGGGTGCTATCCTTCCAGGCTCGCCTACAGAGTAGCAACCCAAGCTCCCATCACCATAAAGCCATGCTACATATAGGTGGTCCCCACAAACTAGGACCCCCAAAACAACTCACCCAACCTGACCGAACCGTCAACCAAAACAACCTGACAAAAGCCACAATCAGGAAGAGGGTAGAGGAGGGGCAAGAGAAGTACGTCAGTGTCTGGAGGAACGAGATCAGCAGCTCACAGAAACTGACCGTGTACCAGAGTCTACAGAGAGACTACAGACTGGCTCCTTATCTGGAGAAACTCTCGGATACCAGAGACCGCCAGATCCTGAGCCGGTATAGACTCGGTGCCCACAATCTGGCCCTCAAGGTCAGCCGGCACAGACAGAGCTACAAGCCCAGGGAGGGCAGATTGCCTAGACTGACCTGGAGGATGAGACCCACTTCCTGTTACACCGCCCCAAATACTCAGCAGTGAGGGGCACTCACTTCAGGAGACTCTCCGATCTCTTCCCGGATTTCAACTCCATGAAGGAGGAAGAGAAAACATCCTGCTGGGGGAAGAAGAGAGCGCAGTGGAAATAGCAGCGCAGTATGTGAGCGTGTGCCATAGACTGCGAGAAAGACAACCATGATATGCCATGGACTTCCTTAGCCCCTACCCTGTACCCCATCCATCGTACCCACAGTCCCCACCCATTATCCTCACAGTCCCTATTCCCTACTGTACACATGCTTTGGCAAAACTAATGTTTTTTGGTCCTGCCAATAAAGCTTTATTGAATTGAATATATGTTTGTGTATATACTTGACATTGATCTCTCCTTCAAACCACATATCCAAGCCCTTTCCACTTCCTGCCGCCTTCAACTCAAAAATATTTCACGGATCCGTACATTCCAAAACCAAGAAAATGCAAAAACCCTAGTCCATGCCCTCATCATCTCCCGCCTCGACTACTGTAACCTGCTCTGTGGCCTCCCCTCGAACACTCTTGCACCCCTCCAATCTATTCTAAACTCAGCTGCCCGACTAATCCACCTGTCCCCCCGCTATTCCCCGGCATCTCACCTCTGTCAATCCCTTCACTGGCTCCCCATTACCCAAGGACTCCAGTACAAAAGCCTAACCATGAGATACAAAGCCATCCACAACCTGTCTCCTCCATACATCTGTGACCTCGTCTCCCGGTACTTTCCTGCATGCAACCTCCGATCCTCGCAAGATCTCCTTCTCTACTCCCCTCTTATCTCCTCTTCCCACAAGATTTCTCTCGTGCATCCCCCCTACTCTGGAACTCTCTACCACAACATATCAGACTCTCACCTACCATCGAAACCTTCAAAAGGAACCTGAAGACCCACCTCTTCCGGCAAGCCTACAACCTGCAGTAATCACCGATCGACCAACCCACTGCACGACCAGCTCTATCCTTACCTACTGTATCCTCACCCATCCTTTGTAGATTGTGAGCCCTGGCGGACAGGGTCCTCTCTCCTCCTGTACCAGTTGTGACTTGTATTGTTAAGATTATTGTACCTGTTTTTATTATGTATATCCCTCACATGTAAAGCGCCATGGAATAAATGGCGCTATAATAATAAATAATAATTATATATATGTATGTGTGTGTGTGTATAAAAAAAAATGTACGCAATAGAGTATTACTCCAAGTAAATCAAACTTATGTGAAATCAAACTGTCCACTTAGGAAGCAACACTATTTGACAATTTCACATGCTGTTGTGCAAATGGAATAGACAACAGATGGAAATTATTGGCAATTATCAAGACACACTCAATAAAGGAGTTGTTCTGCAGGTGGGGATCACAGCCCACATCTCAGTACCAATGCTTTCTGGCTGACGTTTTGGTCACTTTTGAATGTTGGTTGTGCTTTCACACTCGTAGCATGAGACGGGCTCTACAACCCATACAAGTGGCTCAGGTTGTGCAGCTCATCCAGGATGGTACATCAATGCGAGCTGTGGCAAGAAGGTTTGCTGTGTCAGCGTAGTGTTCAGAGGCTGGAGGCGCTACCAGTAGACAGTCCAGTACACCAGGAGACGTGGAGGGGGCCGTAGGAGGGCAACAACCCAGAAGCAGGACCTTCTACCTCAACCTTTGTGCAAGGAGGAGCACTGCCAGAGCCCTGCAAAATGACTTCCAGCAGGCCCCAACTGTGCATGTGTGTGCAGAAACTAACTCCATGAGGATGGTCTGAGTGCCCGACGTCCACAGATGGGGGTTGTGCTCACAGCCCAACACCGTGCAGGATGCTTGGCATTTGCCACAGAACACTAGAATTGGAAAATTCGCCACTGGTGCCCTATGCTGTTCACAGATGAAAGCAGGTTCACACTGAGCACATGCGACAGATGCCGTGGAGCTTGATCTGCTGTCTGCAACATCCTTCAGCATGACCGATTTGGCAGTGGGTCAGTACTGGTGTGGGGTGGCATTCCTTAGGAGGACCACACAGCCCTCCATGTGCTTCTCAGAGGTAGCCTGTCTGCCATTAGGTACCGAGATGAGATCCTCAGACTCCTTGTTGAGACCATATGCTGGTGCGGTTGGCCCTGGCTTCCTCCAAATGCAGGACAATGCCAGACCTCATGTGGCTGGAGTGTGTGTCAGCAGTTCCTGCAAGATGAAGGCATTGAAGCTATGGACTGGCCCACTCGTTCCTCAGACCTGAATCTGATTGAACACATCTGGGACATCATGTCTCGCACCATCCACCAATGTCACGTTGCACCACAGACTGTCCAGGAGTTGCTGGATGCTTTAGTCCAGGTCTGGGAGGAGATCCCTCAGGATATCATCTGCTGCCTCATCAGGAGCATGCCCAGGCGTTGTAAGGAGGTCATACAGGCACGTGGAGGCCACACACCTATATGAGCATCATTTCCTTGTCTAGAGGCATTTCCACTGAAGTTGGATCAGCCTGTAACTTCATTTTCCACTTTGACTTTGAGCATCATCCCAACTCCAGACCTCCGTGGGATATTAGTTGTGATTTACGTTGATCATTTTTAGGTTTTATTGTTCTCAACACATTCCACTATGTAATGAATAAAGATTTACAACTGGAATATTTAATTCAGTGATATCTAGGATGTGGGATTTTAGTGTTCCCTTTTATTTTCTGAGCAGTGTGTATGTATTTGTGTGTTTGAGCAGTGTGTATATGTGTATGTGTATATATATATATATATATATATATATATATATATATATATATATATACACATACACACAGCTCTGGCAAAAATGGACCACTGCACTGTTTTATAAAAAATCAGCTTCTCCACATGTCTGACAGTCATTCCATTCCAGTGTCAGTTGAATTCCAACTAGAGGACACCTCATTCTACTTAATGTGCTTCTGATTAGGTGATCGCCTAAACCTAATCTTATTTAACAAAGGAAAGTATAAAAAAAAACCTGCTTTTGTGTTCACAATCCTCTTGCTATAAGACATGCTGGATGGCAAAACAAGTGCTAGTAAAAGTAATAGAAATGAAAAAAAGTAATAGAAATGGAAAAATAACTTTAAGACTTTTCTTTTCAACTCCTTTGGCATGGTTAAAGGGCTCAATTCTGGCTTTACTAGCAGAGTGATGCAGTGAGCGTTATGTTGCCTCCCTCCTTAAAATTTCTAAGACAGCAGTCCGTTACTACAAGGTCAAGCAGCAGACATTGGGGACAACAAAGCTACAGACCGGCAGAGGGCGAAAACGACTCTCCACTGACCGGGATGACAATCATATTTGAATGTCTCTCAGAAACCGCAGGTTGACATCAAGTGACCTACAAAAGGAATGGCAAATGGCAGCTGGGGTGAAGTGCATGGCATGAACAGTTCGTAACAGGCTCCTAGAGGCAGGACTCAAGTCATGCAAAGCTAGAAAAAAGGAGCAAAAAGAATGCAGTCATATAATCCAATAAAAACCAATTTTTATTAATAATCAGTAAAATTACACAAATAGAAGACCAAACAGTATATGGTGAGACCAGTAGATGGAAAATATGCCTAAAGCAACATGAAAGAAACTAGTCACCCGGGAACTAACGTCCCCAGTGGTGGTCCGGAATCAGCCCGTACAGGTAGAGGGGCATATAGTACAGCGCAGGATCAGTGCACAAAAGGTATCAGATAGTCACAGTGTCTGTAACCTAGTATAACCGGGAATATCCAGCAGTACCGTGGCTATAAATAGGGAAGAAGCACTGAAGTAAACATATCACCTGCTATGAAGAGTCCGGTCCAGCCCAGGGGACGTCAGATCACCCCGACGCGCGTTTCGGCACGTGTACCTTCTTCAGGGGGCGCTTAAAAAGCTAGAAAAAAGTAATCAATCAGAAGCAAAGGAGAGCCAGGCTGAAGTTTGCCAAAGTCCATCAGAATTGGATCATAGAGGACTGGAGTACGATAATCTTTCCTGATGAGTCTAATTTTCAGCTTTGCCCAACACCTGGTCATCTAATGGTTAGACGGACATCTGGAGAGGCGTACAAGCCACAGTGTCTTACACCCACTGTGAAATTTGGTGGAGGATCGGTGATGATCTGGGGATGCTTCAGCAAGGCTGGAATTGGGTAGGTTAATATTTGCGAAGGACACATGAATCAAGCCGCATACAAGGTTATCCTGGAAAAACAGTTGATTCCTTCTCAGGCAATGTTCCCCAGCTCTAAGGACTGTATTTTCCAGCAGGACAATTCGCTGTGCCACACAGCAAGGTCAATCAATGTGTGGATGAAGCACCACCACATCAAATACCAGTCATGGCCAGCCCAATCTCCAGACCTGAACCCCATTGAAAACCTCCGGAATGTAATCAAGAGATAGATGGATAGTCACAAGCTATCAAACAAAGAGCTGCTTAAATTTTTATACCAGTAGTGGCATAAGGTCACCCAAAAGCAGTGTGAAAGACTGGTGGAAAGCATGCCAAGACGCATGAAGGCTGTGATGACAAATCATGGTTATTCCACAAAATATTGATTTCTGAACTCTTCCTGAGTTAAAACATTATTTTTATTGTTTCTGAATGATTATGAACTTGTTTTCTTAGCATTATTTGAGGTCTGCAATCACTGCATTTTTTATTTTGAACATTTCTCATTTTCTGAAAATAAATACAAAATTTACTGCTTGGAAGTTCGAAGACGTCAGTAGTTTATAGAATAAAAGAGCAATTTACATTTTACTCAAAAATATACCTAGAAAGAGAAAAATCAGACAAACTGAAAATTTTGCAATGGTCTCTTAATTTTTGCCAGTGCTGTATATATACATATATGTGTCAGCCAGATACAATGTTCAAATATAATGTTTACACACACAAAACAAATGTTAGTGAATATAATGTATGTGTCAGCCAGATACCATCATTAATAAAATGGTACATAAAGAGTTAAAAGACACACACGAGAAATTTGCTTGAAACGAATTAAAAAAAGTAAAAAAAACTGCGTAGGCTCCTGCGTAATTTCCATAACCAGCAAAGGGAAAGCTGAGGGCTGATGTTAATATTCTGGGGGGGAGCCAATAGCCATAAAGGTTCCCAGGCTCTTAATATCGGTCCACATGTTTGCTTAGCCTTTACTGGCTAGTTTACAGGGGATCCCCAGAAAAAAATTGACATGGGGTCCCCCTATAAAATCGAACCAGCAAAGACTAGGCAGACCGCTGCGGGCTGATATTAATAGCCTGGGAAGGGGTCATGTATATTGGTCCCCCCAGGCTAAAAACATAAGCTCTCAGCTGCCCCAGAAATGGCGCAACTTATAGATGATAAATACAACCCCTGGCAAAACTGTTCATTCAGTTGTTTAATTTTGTAGAAAAAAAGCAGATCACAGACATGGCACAAAACTAAAGTAATTTCAAATGGCAGCTTTCTGGCTTTAAGAAACACTAAAAGAAATCAAGAACAAAAAGTGTGGTAGTCAGTAATGGTTACTTTTTTTTAACCACGCATATGGGAAAAATTATGGAATCACTCAATTCTGAGGAAAAAAATTATGGAATCATGAAAAACAAACAAACAAAAACACTCCAAAACATCACTAGTATTTTGTTGCACCACCTCTGGCTTTTACAACAGCTTGCAGTCTCTTGCAGCCATGTCTGTGATCTGCTTTTTTTCTACAAAATTAAACAACTGAATGAACATCCTCCAAGGCCGATAATTCCATAATTTTTGCCAGGGGTTGTATAATCCACCTGTGTGTAATCAAGTCTCCGTATAAATGCACCTGCTCTGTGATAGTCTCAGGGTTCTGTTTGAAGCACAGAGAGCATCATGAAGACCAAGGAACACAACAGGCAGGTCCGTGATACTGTTGTGGAGACGTTTTTAAAGCCGGATTTGGATACAAAATTATTTCCAAAACTAAACATCCCAAGGAGCACTGTGCAAGCGACCATATTGAAATGGAAGGAGTATCATACCACTGCATATCTACCGAGACCCGGCCGTCCCTCTAAAGTTTCATCTCAAACAAGGAGAAGACTGATCAGAGATGCAACCAAGAGGCCCATGATCACTCTGGATGAACTGCAGAGATCTACAGCTGAGGTGGGACAGTCTGTCCATAGGGCAACAATCAGTCGTACACTGCACAAATCTGGCTTTTATGGAAGAGTGGCAAGAAGAAAGTCATTTCTCAAAGATCCATAAAAAGTGTTTAAAGTTTGCAACCGGCCACCTGAGAGACACACCAAACATGTGGCAGAAGGTGCTCTAGTCAAATGAAGCCAAAAATCGAACTTTTTGGCAACAATGCCAAACGATATGTTTGGCGTAAAGGCAACACAGCTCATCACCCTGAACACACCATCCCCACTGTCAAACATGGTGGTGGCAGCATTATGGTTTGGGCCTTTTTTTCTTCAGCAGGGACAGGGAAGATGGTTAAAATTGATGGGAAGATGGATGGAGCAAAATACAGGGCCATTCTTGAAGAAAACCTGTTGGGAGTCTGCAAAAGACCTGAGACTGGGATGGAGATTTGTCTTCCAACAAGACAATGATCCCAAACATAAAGCAAAATGTACAATGGAATGCAAAAACAAAAGAAAAAAAGTAGTTGGCACTCACCAAGCCCGCTGCTGTAAACAAATCTTTATTAGGACATGGACAGGGAGAACATGATGTCCTCATCCACATCCCTGTCCATGTCCTAATAAAGACTTGTTTACAGCAGCGGGCTTGGTGAGTGCTAACTACTTTTTTTTCTTTTGTTTTTGGATGTAATGCACTTTTTTGGTTATGCACCCCTAGTGCCCACGCAATGAGTAGGAGGTAAAGGCACTGGTACAGCACTTTATAGCACGCTGATAGGTGATCGCGTATGACAGCAGTGCGGGTATATATATTTTCTTTTTTTGGACTTTGTGTACAATGGAATGGTTCACAAATAAACGCATCCAGGTGTTAAGAATGGCCAAGTCAAAGTCCAGACCTCAGTCCAATCGAGAATCTGGAAAGAGCTGAAAACTGCTGTTCACAAACTATCTCCATCAAACCTCACTGAGCTCTAGCTGTTTGCCAAGGAAGAATGGGCAAAAATTTCAGTCTTTCGATGTACAAAACTGATAGAAACATACCCCAAGCGACTTGCCTCTGTAATCACAGCAAAAGGTGGTGGAACAAAGTATTAAGTTAAAGGGGCCGAATAATATTGCGCGCCCCCACTTTTCAGGTTTTGAATTTCCACAAAAATTTAAAATAACCAATAAATTTTGTTCAACTTCACAATTGTGTTCCACTTGTTGTTGATTCTTCACCAACAATTTACATTTGGTATCTTTATGTTTGAAGCATGATATGTGGGAAAAGGTTGAAAAGTTCCAGGGGGCCGAATACGTTCGCAAGACACTGTATATGGTAAATAAAGACACGGACAGAATACAGTACTTTGTTTGAAGTAATCACACAGACTTCTTTATTGAATTTTAATTAAACCACACTTACTTAACGCCTAATCCCCTGAATCCCTCGATCTCCTTCAACAAAAATAAAATAATAAACCAGCACAAATATTCCCTGCCCAAAGTAGTCCATTTACCGAGTGTCTCACGACGATCTCACATGTAGAACAGTCACATCGGGAGATGTGACTGCTCTACCTGGCCTCCGGTGATACACTGAGAGTTCACCAGAGTTCGTGCTCTCACGGCACTACACTCATTATTAAATGGACTACAGCAGACAGGGAGTATTTGTGCTGGCTTATTTTATCTTGCAGGAGATGCGGGTGTTAGGGAACTAGGTGTTTGGTGAGTATAAATGTTTGGTTTTTTTACAATGGAACACAGTCGCCGGATGAAGAGACTACTACACTCCCATCATCGGCTCATGCTGTCACTGCTATATGTGACACCAGACACAGCCGGATGGGAGTAGTAGCCCCATCAGATGATGCCTGGCTACACACACAGACACCCGCACACACAGACGCAGGTGCACAGAGACCCACACATATTCTCCGCTCACACACAGACCCACACATTCTCCGCTCACACACTATTCCTTCTTCCTTTGTGCAGCGCTTTTGGCACTCAAATCCGCTGACCTTTTGACACCTGTGGTTTGGCTGCGGATTTGACTGACTCAATGTAAGTCAATGGGTGCAGAAACTCTGATCCGCAAAAAGAATAGACATGCTGCGGAAAATAAAATGCCGAGAATCGGTGTGGAATTTTCCACAGCATGTGCACACCAATTCTGGATTCCCATTGATTAAAATTGCCTGAGCTACCCTTTGTGGATTTGGTGCAAGTCCGTGCGGAAAAAAATGCTGCGGATCCACAACATGTGCACATAGCCTGATACATATTTATATCTCCCTATATCTAAGGGGCATGGGGATAATGTAATTGGAACAATGGAAATATTTGTGGGTTTTGTTTTTACAACTGAGGGGGTCAGTCAAAATTTAAATTGTGTTCCCAGTTCTGTAGAAAATAATTTTAGACATTAGACATGTTTATTCTTTTGCCAAGGCTAGAAACGGCAATACGGACTGCACATTGCTTTTTTTAAAAATATTTATATCACACAGTATGTCCCCTTTGGGGGACATTTCAACATTTTAAATTCAACCACCTGCTTGAACAGCAGAGCTGGACTCTGACGACATCTGCTCCATCACAGCACTGAGCAATCACATGACCACTGGGTCCAGAGGAAGCGCTGATGGCGCTTCCTATCTTGTATACATGGTGCTTACTCAACTCCGTGAATATAGCAGTCAGGAATGCAGAGATGATAAACTGTCTGCTCTCTCTGTAGGGAGTTCAACTGGGTCTGACCTCTTGCTCCCCAATCCTGCAGCTGCACAATCCCATAGAGCTCTTTATAAAGCAATTATATTTTAGAACTTCATTGCAGAGTAAAATGTGGAATTAAAGTCTATGGGCAGTCTGTAAGTAGTTACTTATGTTATCTTGTCATGGGGTCCATTTTGTCATTGCTTGCTTGCATAGCCCCTGAAATTTATGTTATATTTTGGAATCTGCTGTGTACATTAAAACCAAACTAGTTGAGACTTTTGCTTTGAACATCTAACTAGCAACTGCTGTGAGGAGGCAAGTTCCATGCTTGGTCAGGTAAGGCTGTTTATGTTGTCTATTTGGACTTTTCAAAGGCCTTTGATGCGGTGCCATGTAAGAGGTTGATGTGCAAGATGAGAACAATGGAATTAATCGAGAAATGTGTAAATGGATTAACAGGCTCTCTGATGAGTAACACAGGGTGGTTTTTAACCCCTTAAGCCCCGAGGGTAGTTTGCACGTTAATGACCGGGCCAATTTTTACAATTCTGACCACTGTCCCTTTATGAGGTTATAACTCTGGAACGCTTCAAACGGATCTTGGCGATTCTGACATTGTTTTCTCGTGACATATTGTACTTCATGATAGTGGTAAGATTTCTTTGATATAACTTGCGTTTATTTGTGAGAAAAATGGAAATTTGGCGAAAATCTTGAAAATTTCGCAATTTTCAAAATTTGAATTTTTATGCCCTTAAATCACAGAGATATGTCACACAAAATACTTAATAAGTAACATTTCCCATACGTCTACTTTACATCAGCATAATTTTGGAACCAACATTTTTTTTTGTTAGGGAGCTATAAGGGTTAAAATTTGACCCGCAATTTCTCATTTTTACAACACCATTTTTTTAGGCACCACATCTCGTTTGAAGTCATTTTGAGGGGTCTATATGATAGAAAATACCCAAGTGTGACACCATTCTAAAAACTGCACCCCTCAAGGTGCTCAAAACCACATTCAAGAAGTTTATTAACCCTTCAGGTGTTTCACAGGAATTTTTGGAATGTTTAAATAAAAATGAACATTTAACTTTTTTTCACACAAAATTTATTTCAGCTCCAATTTGTTTTTTTACCAAGGATAACAGGAGAAAATGGACCCCAAAAGTTGTTGTACAGTTTGTCCTGAGTACGCTGATACTCCATATGTGGGGGTAAACCACTGTTTGGGCGCATGGCAGAGCTCGGAAGGGAAGGAGCGCCATTTGACTTTTCAATGCAAAATTGACTAGAATTGAGATGGGACGCCATGTTGCGTTTGGAGAGCCCCTGATATGCCTAAACAATGAAACCCCCCACAAGTGACAACATTTTGGAAAGTAGACCCCCTAAGGAACTTATCTAGATGTGTGGTGAGCACATTGACCCACCAAGTACTTCACAGAAGTTTATAATGCAGAGCCGTAAAAATAAAAAATCACATTTTTTCACAAAAATGATCTTTTTGCCCCCAATTTTTTATTTTCTCAAGGGTAAGAAGAAATTGGACCCCAAAAGTTGTTGTGCAATTTGTCCTGAGTATGCTGATACCCCATATGTGGGTGTAAACCACAGTTTGGGCGCATGGCAGAGCTCGGAAGGGAAGGAGCGCCGTTTGACTTTTCAATGCAAAATTTACTGGAATTGAGATGGGACACCATGTTGCGTTTGGAGAGCCCCTGATGTGCCTAAACATTAAAACCCCCCACAAGTGACACCATTTTGGAATGTAGACCCCCTAAGGAACTTATCTAGATGTGTTTTGAGAACTTTGAACCCCCAAGTGTTTCACTACAGTTTATAACGCAGAATCGTAAAAAAAAAAATTCTTTTTTTTTCACAAAAATTATTTTTTAGCCCCCAGTTTTGTATTTTCACAAGGGTAACAGGATAAATTGGACCCCAAAAGTTGTCCAATTTGTCCTGAGTACGCTGATACCCCATATATGGGGGGGAACCACCGTTTGGGCGCATGGCAGAGCTCGGAAGGGAAGGAGCGCCATTTGGAATGCAGACTTAGATGGATTGGTCTGCAGTTGTCACGTTGCATTTGCAGAGCCCCTGATGTACCCAAACAGTTGAAACCCCCATAAGTGACCGCATATTGGAAACTAGACCTCCCAAGGAACTTATCTAGATGTGTTGTGAGAACTTTTAACCCCCAAGTGTTTCACTACAGTTTATAACGCAGAGCCGTGAAAAAAAAATTCCACAAAAATTATTTTTTAGCCCCCAGTTTTGTATTTTCCCAAGGGTAACAGTTGAAATTGGACCCCAAAAGTTGTTGTCCAATTTGTCCTGAGTACGCTGATACCCCACATGTGGGGGGGAACCACTGTTTGGGCGCATGGCAGAGCTCGGACGGGAAGGAGCGCCATTTGGAATGCAGACTTAGATGGATTGGTCTGCAGTTGTCACGTTGCATTTGCACAGCCCCTGATGTACCCAAACAGTAGAAACCCCCATAAGTGACCCCATATTGGAAACTAGACCTCCCAAGGAACTTATCTAGATGTGTTGTGAGAACTTTGAACCCCCAAGTGTTTCACTAAAGTTTACAACGCAGAGCCGTGAAAATAAAAAATCCTTTTTTTCACCACAAAAATGATTTTTAGCCCCCCAAATTTTTATTTTCTCAAGGGTAACAAGAGAACTTGGACCCCAAAAGTTGTTGTCCAATTTGTCCCGAGTACGCTGATACCCCATATGTTGGGGTAAACCCCTGTTTGGGCGCACGGGAGAGCTCGGAAGGGAAGGAGCACTGTTTTACTTTTTCAACGCAGAATTGGCTGGAATTGAGATCGGACGCCATGTCGCGTTTGGAGAGCCCCTGATGTGCCTAAACAGTGGAAACCCCCCAATTCTAACTAAAACCCTAATCCAAACACGCCCCTAATCCCAACAGTAACCCTAACCACACCCCTAACCCTGACACACCCCTAACTCTAATCCCAACCGTAAATGTAATCCAAACCCTAACCCTATCTTTAGCCCCAACCCTAACCATAACTTTAGTCCCAACCCTAACCCTAACTTTAGCCCCAACCCTAACTTTAGCCCCAACCCTAACCCTAACTTTAGCCCCAACCTTAACCTTAGCCCTAACGGGAAAATGGAAATAAATACATTTTTTAATTTTATTATTTTTCCCTAACTAAGGGGGGTTTCATTTACTTTTATAGCGTTTTTCATAGCGGATTTTTATGATTGGCAGCTGTCACACACTAAAAGACACTTTTTATAGCAAAAAAGTTTTTGTGTCTCCACATTTTGAGACCTATAATTCTTCCATATTTTGGTCCACAGAGTCATGTGATGTCTTGTTTTTTGCAGGACGAGTTGACGTTTTTATTGGTAACATTTTCGTGCACGTGACATTTTTTGATCGCTTTTTATTCCGATTTTTGTGAGACAGAATGACCAAAAACCAGCTATTCATGAATTTCTTTTGGGGGAGGCGTTTATACCATTCCACGTTTGGTAAAATTGATAAAGCAGTTTTATTCTTTGGGTCAGTACGATTACAGCGATACCTCATTTATATCATTTTTTTGGCGCTTTTATACGATAAAAACTATTTTATGGAAAAAATAATTATTTTGGCATCGCTTTATTCTGAGGACTATAACTTTTTTATTTTTTCGCTGATGATGCTGTTTGGCAGCTTGTTTTTTGCGGGACAAGATGACGTTTTCAGCGGTACCATGCTTATTTATATCCGTCTTTTTGATCGCGTGTTATTCCACTTTTTGTTCGGCAGTACGATAATGAAGCATTGTTTTTTGCCTCTTTTTTTTTTACGATGTTCACTGAAGGGGTTAACTAGTGGGACAGTTTTATAGGTCGGGTCATTACGGACGCCGCAATGCTAAATGTGTATTTTTATTGATTTTTTTTTTGTTTAGCTAAAGAAATGTATTTATGGAAATAATATATATATATATATATATATATTTTTTTTTTACACATGTGGACATTTTTTTTTTAACTTTTTTACTTTGCCCCAGGGAGGACATCACAGATCGCTGATCTGACAGTTTGCACAGCACTCTGTCAGATCAGCGATCTGACTTACAGTGCTGCAGGCTTACCAGCTCCTGCTCTGAGCAGGCGCTTGGTAAGCCACCTCCCTGCAGTACCCGGATGCAGCCCCGCGGCCATTTTGGATCCAGGGCCTGCAGGGAGAGGAGGTAAGAGATGCTCAGAGCAACGCGATCACATCGCGTTGCTCCGAGGGTCTCAGGGAAGGCCGCAGGGAGCCCCCTCCCTGCGCGAAGCTTTCCTATACTGCCGGAATGCTGCAATCATGTTTGATCGCAGTGTGCCGGGGGTTAATGTGCCGGGGGCGGTCCGTGACCGCTCCTGGCACATAGTGCCGCGATCGGCCGCGCCCCCCCCATGAGCGCGGCCGATCACATATGACGTACTATCCCGTCACTGGGAATTACGTTCCAGGTCACCTTGACGGGATAGTACATCATATGGGATTGAGGGGTTAATAGAACACACTTATTAGGTCACATTCAATAGTAAGGTACCACATTGGTCAGTATTGGACCCTATTCTTTGGAGCATATTAATGACCTTGCAGAAGGTATACAGAGTAGAATTTCAAAATTTGCAGATGATAAAAAGCTCTGCAAAGTAATCAACACCAAGGAGGATAATTTATTTCTATTGAGGAAGCTGGAGCCTTGAGCCAAGAAATAACAATTGATGTTTAATGTGTAATGTAAGTGTAATGTAAGGCCGTACATTTGGGGTTAGGAAGCAAAGTACAATTATGTAATAAATGGTCAAACAGTGTGTAAAACTCAAGGCTTTGGTGTATGGGTGGGCTGTCAACTCATCTTTAGTGACCAATGGCAATCAGCTGCTGCCAAGGCAATTAAAGTCATGGGATGCATTAAAACAGGTATTGTCATCACTCTGTTGTCGGGTATCCTGGGACCAGGGGCTCCTTTCCTGTCAGTACCGCTAGGGGTTCCCTAACTTGCCCTTTTCCCTGGATTACTTCTGATGGTGAAGATTGTGGAGCCATTTACCTTGCCTTAGCTCCTGAACTCGCCCTCAGTCTGTACCCTTCCCCCACCCAGGGAAGAGGGGTGTACTGTAATACTCCAACCAGACTAACAACAAGATATTACGAACAAAGTTAACGAAAAATACCAAACATAGAAATATACTCACAGAGGAATGCATCTGGGAGTAGAGGAGGGGGTTAAACCAAAGTAGGAGAAGAAAGGGAATTACCAAACACTCAAAACCTAGAAACAGTGACAAATCCACCAAACACCTCCAATAATAATCACTAACCACATCTAGCCATGCAGCAAAAGTTCGCTCTGACAATGAGTGCTAGCCATTATATAGGAGATGGGAGTGGCTATCAGTGCACAGCTGAGAGCCTTAATGCAGGAAAGCTTCCAGGAGCTCTCAACTGAGCAGATTATCCCCTGCACTGCTAAAAGAAACTTGCATTGTTTAATATGAAAGTGAGGTGCTTCTAATTAGTGCAGGAGTAGGAGAAATCAGATGCTGCGGTCTTCTGGCTCCTTTCTGTGACAGTAAACCCGTGACAGGTATGGTTTTGCCTCCATACAAGTCACTAGTGTGGCCATGCTTGGAATACTGAGCGCAATTTTGGGTTCCTGTGTATTAGGACTTAGCTGAAATAGAGCAGGTTCAAAAAGCGACCACGGTTATGGGATGGTTGAACTGCAGTACCAAGATGTGATAACTTAGAATTAGTGATGAGCGAGTGTACTCATTGCTCGGGTTTTCCCAAGCACGCTCTGGTGATCTCTGAGTATTTGTTAGTATTCGGAGATTTAGTTTTCATCACGGCAGCTGAATGATTTACAGCTATTAGCCAGGCTGAGTACATGTGGGGGTTGTCTGGTTGCTAGGGAATCACCACATGTAATCAAGCTGGCTAATAGCTGTAAATCATGCAGCTGCAGCGATGAAAACTTTATCTCCGAACACTGTTGTGAATTCTGCTCTTGGGCTCCCTCCGGTGGTTGTTGGTGGTAGTGCAGTTGTCTTGGGGTTGTAACCCGGGCAGGTGTTTCTGCTGATTGCAGCTCTATTAGGTATTTTGGTGTGCAGGATCCATGAGTCTGTGCCAGTTGTCCATTGTACTTGGAGGGATTGCATCTCTCTCTGGCTCCTCATGCCCTGCTGCCAATTCAACTAAGATAAGTGTCTGTTTTTTTTGTCTCTGTGCACACATGCTGTGTGCTTTGCAATTCAGTGCAATTTATTGTGTTTTTGTCCAGCTTAGACTTTGTTTGAATTTTTCAGTCATGCTGGATTCTCAGGAGATGCAGATATACTTTCTATGTCTTTAGTTAGATGTGGAATATTTGTATTATCTGCTGTGGATATTTTTAGGATTTTAATACTGACCGCTTAGAATTCTGTCCTATCCTTTTCTATTTAGCTAGAAGTGCCTCTTTTGCTAAATCCTGTTTTTCTGCCTGCGTGTGTCTTTCCTCTTATACTCACAGTCAATATTTGTGGGGGGCTGCCTATCCTTTGGGGTTCTGCTCTGAGGCAAGATAGAATTCCCATTTCCATCTATAGGGGTATTTAGTCCTCTGGCTGTGTTGAGATGTCTAGGACGTGTTAGGTACATCCCGCGGCTACTTCTAGTTGCGGTGTTAGTTTAGGGTATGCGGTCAGTACAGGTACCACCTACTCCTGAGAAAGTCTCTCATGCGGCTCTAAGGTCACCAGATCATAACAGAACACTAACAAATTCTCGGAGATCACCCGAGCGTGCTCTGGAAAACCCAAGCAACGAGTGCACTCGCTCATCACTACTTAGAATCATAGAATGTTATAGTTGGAAGGGACCTCCAGGCACATCATGTCTAACCTCTGCTCAATGCAGGTTTCACTAAATCATCTTCGACAGATATATGTCCAGCCTCTGTTTGAAGACTCTAGTCTCCACTAGTGATGAGTGATTATACTCGTTACTCGGGTTTCCCCAAGCATGCTCGGGTGGTCTCTGAGTATTTCCGCGTGCTTTGAGATTTAGTTTTTGTCGCCGCAGCTGCATGATTTGCAGCTGCCAGACAGGCTTAATTCATATGGGAATTCCCTAACAATCCGGCAACCCCAACATGTATTCAGGCTGCTTAGCAGTCGCAAATCATGCAGCTGCGGCAACGAAAACTAAATCTCCAGTTTTTCAATGTTTTTTTTTTTTTAAAATGTGGTGCCCAGAACTGGACACATTATTCCAGATGAGGCCTAACCAAGGAGGAGTAGGGGGGATAATTACTTCAGATTATCTGGGCTGTATGCTTCTCTTAATACTTTCCAGAACTGTTAGCCTTTTTTTTGCTGCTGTCTCACACTATTGACTCATGCAGTCTGATCTATTAGTATACCCAAATATTTTTCACACGTGCTGTTGCTTAGTTCTATTCCTCACATTCTGTAGATGTTCTTTAACTTTTTCTTTCCCAGATGTAGAATCCTACATTACTGCCTACTTGCATTTCTCCCATTCTATTAGTTGCTACTAGATATTGGCGAACCCAAACTGTAAAGTTTGGGGTTCATACCATTTACTTAGTGTCCGGTGCTGAACTCCAAACAATGACTTATCCTGAAAAGTCCGTTTTAATGGTTTGGGGAGGAGAGTGCGACTGACTCTTTAGTGAGATCAACTAAACTTTTCTCAACCATGTTCTTGAGTCCAGGTTGCAAAGATGTTCTTGTGGGCTGTCTGATTCACACAAAAAGCATGGGTACTTCATGTATCCTCCTTGCAGCCCAAGGAGTAAAGCGAAAACTTTCATTTCACCACATGTTGAGTATCCTTGAGCCTCTTAGTTAAGTTTCTTGAGAATAAAGTCTAAATTCTCATGGATTTCCTTAAAGTGCACAAAATGCCCTACATGCACTGAAGCTTCCTTGCTGCCATTGTTGTTATGACCCAAATGGCAGAGGGTCTCAGAAATAATAACCAAGTCTGCAAACACTAAAAACCAGCTCATAGGGCAGTGGTAACTGGGCTGACCATATATCTAATCCTAGCACCACAAATAGAAGTAGCCGGGGAACGTGCCTACGTTGGTTCTAGACGTCTCACGCCAGCCGGAGAACTAACTAACCCTAGAAGGGAAAAGAAAGACCTTTCTTGCCTCCAGAGATAAGACCCCAAAAAGTTGGATACAAGCCCCCAACAAATAATAACGGTGAGGTAAGAGGAAAAGACAAACATAAGAATGAACTAGGTATTTAGCAAAGAGAGGCCCACTAGCTAATAGCAGAATATAGTAAGATGACTTATATGGTCAGCAAAAAACCCTATTAAAATATCCACGCTGGATATTCAAGAACCCCCGAACCGTCTAACGGCCGGGGGGAGAACACCAGCACCCCTAGAGCTTCCAGCAAGGTCAGAAATCACATTTAGTACAAGCTGGACAAAAATAGAAGCAAAGCAAATAACCCAAATAACCAAAAAGCAAGACTTAGCTTAATTTTGCAAAAACCAGGACCAGCGGACAGGAGCAAACAGAAGGATCTGATTACAACGATGCCAGGCACTGGACTAAGGATCCAGGAAGTTAATATAGCAACACCCCTGGACTAACGGCCCAGGTGAGTGCCAAAGTGAAGAAAGACAATCCCAGAGTCATATCACTAGTGACCACAAGAGGGAGCCAAAAAGTCTAATTCACAACAGTACCCCCCCCTTAAGGAGGGGTCACCGAACCCTCACCAAGACCACCAGGGCGATCAGGATGAGCAGCGTGAAAGGCACGAACTAAATCGGCCGCATGCACATCAGAGGCAACCACCCAGGAATTATTCTCCTGACCATAGCCCTTCCACTTGACCAGATACTGAAGCCTCCGCCTGAAGAGACGAGAATCCAAGATCTTCTCCACCACGTACTCCAACTCGCCCTCAACCAACACCGGAGCAGGAGGCTCAACAGAAGGAACCACAGGCACAACGTACCGCCGCAACAAAGACCTATGGAACACGTTGTGAATGGCAAACGACACCGGAAGATCCAAGCGAAAGGACACCGGATTAAGGATTTCCAATATCTTGTAAGGACCGATGAAGCGAGGCTTAAATTTAGGAGAGGAGACCTTCATAGGAACAAATCGAGAAGACAGCCATACCAAATCCCCAACACGAAGTCGGGGACCCACACCGCGGCAGCGGTTGGCAAAACGCTGAGCCTTCTCCTGTGACAACTTCAAGTTGTCCACCACATGATTCCAGATCTGCTGCAACCTATCCACCACAGAATCTACCCCAGGACAGTCAGAAGGCTCCACATGTCCCGAGGAAAAACGAGGATGGAAACCAGAGTTGCAGAAAAAAGGCGAAACAAATGTAGCGGAACTAGCCCGATTATTAAGGGCAAACTCAGCCAACGGCAAGAAGGTCACCCAATCATCCTGATCCGCAGAAACAAAACACCTCAAATAAGCCTCCAGAGTCTGATTAGTTCGCTCCGTTTGTCCATTAGTCTGAGGATGAAAGGCAGACGAAAACGACAAATCAATGCCCATCCTAGCACAAAAGGATCGCCAGAACCTGGAAACAAACTGGGATCCTCTGTCAGACACAATATTCTCAGGAATGCCGTGTAAACGAACCACATTCTGAAAGAACACAGGAACCAGATCGGAAGAGGAAGGCAGCTTAGGCAAAGGTACCAAATGGACCATCTTAGAAAAGCGATCACATACCACCCAGATGACAGACATGCCCTGAGAAACCGGAAGATCTGAAATGAAATCCATGGAAATGTGTGTCCAAGGCCTCTTCGGGACAGGCAAGGGCAAGAGCAACCCGCTGGCACGAGAACAGCAAGGTTTAGCCCGAGCACAAGTCCCACAGGACTGCACAAACGACCGCATATCCCGAGACAAGGAAGGCCACCAAAGGGACCTAGCCACCAGATCTCTGGTGCCAAAAATTCCCGGATGCCCTGCCAACACCGAGGAATGAACCTCGGAAATGACTCTGCTGGTCCACTTATCAGGAACAAACAGTCTGTCAGGTGGACAAGAATCAGGTCTCCCAGCCTGAAATCTCTGCAACACACGTCGCAAATCCGGAGAAATGGCTGACAAGATAACTCCCTCTTTAAGAATACCAACTGGTTCTGCGACTCCCGGAGAGTCAGGCACAAAGCTCCTTGAAAGAGCATCAGCCTTCACATTCTTTGAACCTGGTAAATACGAGACCACAAAGTCAAAACGGGAGAAAAACAATGACCAGCGGGCCTGTCTAGGATTCAGGCGTTTAGCAGACTCGAGATACATCAAATTTTTGTGATCAGTCAAGACCACCACACGATGCTTAGCACCCTCGAGCCAATGACGCCACTCCTCAAATGCCCACTTCATGGCCAACAACTCCCGATTGCCAACATCATAATTCCGCTCAGCAGGCGAAAACTTCCTAGAGAAAAAGGCACAAGGTCTCATCACAGAGCAACCAGGGCCTCTCTGCGACAAAACGGCCCCTGCCCCAATCTCAGAAGCATCCACTTCAACCTGAAAGGGAAGTGAGACATCAGGCTGGCACAAAACAGGCGCCGAAGTAAACCGGCGCTTCAACTCCTGGAAAGCCCCCACGGCTGCAGGAGCCCAGTTAGCAACATCAGAACCTTTCTTGGTCATATCCGTCAAAGGTTTAACAATGCTAGAAAAATTAGCAATAAAACGACGGTAGAAGTTAGCAAAACCCAAGAACTTCTGAAGACTCTTAACTGACGTGGGCTGAGTCCAATCATGAATAGCTCGGACCTTGACTGGGTCCATCTCCACTGCAGAAGGGGAAAAAATAAACCCCAAAAAGGGAACCTTCTGTACTCCAAAGAGACACTTTGAGCCCTTAACAAACAACGCATTCTCGCGCAAAACCTGAAACACCATCCTGACCTGCTCCACATGCGAGTCCCAGTCATCAGAAAAAAACAGAATATCATCCAGATAAACGATCATAAATTTATCCAGATACTTCCGGAAAATATCATGCATAAAGGACTGAAACACTGAAGGAGCATTAGAGAGCCCAAAAGGCATCACCAAGTACTCAAAATGACCTTCGGGCGTATTAAATGCGGTTTTCCATTCATCTCCTCGCTTAATGCGCACAAGGTTGTACGCACCACGAAGATCTATCTTGGTGAACCACTTGGCACCTTTAATTCGGGCAAACAAGTCTGACAACAGAGGCAAAGGATACTGAAATTTAACAGTGATTTTATTCAAAAGCCGATAGTCAATACAAGGTCTCAAAGATCCGTCCTTCTTGGCCACAAAAAAGAATCCCGCACCAAGAGGGGAAGAGGATGGACGGATATGCCCCTTCTCCAGAGATTCCTTGATATACGAACGCATTGCGGTATGCTCAGGTACAGACAGATTAAATAATCTACCCTTAGGAAATTTGCTACCTGGAATCAAATCTATGGCACAGTCACAGTCCCTATGAGGGGGCAGAGCACTGGACCTGGACTCGCTGAACACATCCTGATAATCAGACAAATACTCAGGAACTTCCGAAGGAGTAGAGGAAGCAATAGACACCGGCGGGGAATCACCATGAATTCCCTGACAGCCCCAACTTGACACAGACATTGCCTTCCAATCCAAGACTGGATTATGAGTCTGTAACCATGGCAAACCCAAAACGACCAAATCATGCATTTTATGCAGAACAAGAAAACGAATCAACTCCCGATGTTCAGGAGTCATGCACATGGTTACCTGTGTCCAAAACTGCGGTTTATTTTCCGCCAATGGCGTAGCATCAATACCTCTAAGAGGGATAGGATTTACCAACGGCTCAAGAACAAAACCACAGCGCTTAGCGAATGACAGATCCATAAGACTCAGGGCAGCACCTGAATCCACAAACGCCATAACAGGGTAAGAGGACAATGAGCAAATTAAAGTTACAGACAAAATAAATTTAGGTTGCAAATTACCAATGGCGACAGGACTAACAACCCTTGTTAGGCGTTTAGAACATGCTGATATAACATGTGTAGAATCACCACAGTAAAAACACAACCCATTCTGACGTCTATGATTTTTCCGCTCATTTCTGGTCTGAATTCTATCACATTGCATCAAATCAGGTGCTTGTTCAGACAACACCACCAGAGGATTAGCGGTTTTGCGCTCCCGCAAACGCCAGTCAATTTGAATAGCCAGCGCCATGGAATCATTCAGACTTGTAGGAATGGGGAAACCCACCATCACATTCTTAATGGCTTCAGAAATGCCATTTCTGAAATTTGCGGCCAGAGCGCACTCATTCCACTGAGTAAGCACGGACCATTTCCGAAATTTTTGGCAATACACTTCAGCTTCATCCTGGCCCTGAGAAATAGCCAGCAAGGCTTTTTCTGCCTGAACCTCAAGATTGGGTTCCTCGTAAAGCAATCCAAGCGCCAGAAAAAACGCATCAATATTTGCCAATGCCGGATCTCCTGGCGCTAGCGAGAAGGCCCAATCCTGAGGGTCGCCCCGTAAAAAAGAGATAACAATTTTAACTTGCTGAGCTGAGTCTCCAGATGAACGGGGTCTCAGAGATAGAAACAATTTACAATTATTCCTGAAATTCCCAAACTTAAATCGATCTCCAGGAAACAGTTCAGGAATAGGTATTTTAGGTTCAGACAAAGGACTCCTGGTAACAAAATCTTGTATGCCTTGCACACGAGCAGCAAGCTGGTCCACACTTGTAATCAAGGTCTGGACATTCATGTCTGCAGCAAGCACAAGCCACTCCGAGGTAAAGGGGAGGAAGAGAGGAAAAAAAAAAAAAACTCAGAATTTCCTTTCTTATAATCCCACTTCTGCAATGCATTAAACATTCAATGTTGGCCTGGCATACTGTTATGACCCCAATGGCAGAGGGTCTCAGAAATAATAACCAAGTCTGCAAACACTAAAAACCAGCTCATAGGGCAGTGGTAACTGGGCTGACCATATATCTAATCCTAGCACCACAAATAGAAGTAGCCGGGGAACGTGCCTACGTTGGTTCTAGACGTCTCGCGCCAGCCGGAGAACTAACTAACCCTAGAAGGGAAAAGAAAGACCTTTCTTGCCTCCAGAGATAAGACCCCAAAAAGTTGGATACAAGCCCCCAACAAATAATAACGGTGAGGTAAGAGGAAAAGACAAACATAAGAATGAACTAGGTATTTAGCAAAGAGAGGCCCACTAGCTAATAGCAGAATATAGTAAGATGACTTATATGGTCAGCAAAAAACCCTATTAAAATATCCACGCTGGATATTCAAGAACCCCCGAACCGTCTAACGGCTGGGGGGAGAACACCAGCACCCCTAGAGCTTCCAGCAAGGTCAGAAATCACATTTAGTACAAGCTGGACAAAAATAGAAGCAAAGCAAATAACCCAAATAACCAAAAAGCAAGACTTAGCTTAATTTTGCAAAAACCAGGACCAGCGGACAGGAGCAAACAGAAGGATCTGATTACAACGATGCCAGGCACTGGACTAAGGATCCAGGAAGTTAATATAGCAACACCCCTGGACTAACGGCCCAGGTGAGTGCCAAAGTGAAGAAAGACAATCCCAGAGTCATATCACTAGTGACCACAAGAGGGAGCCAAAAAGTCTAATTCACAACACATTGTGCAGTAGCACAACTTTCAGACTTTTTATTGGATGAATCAAGTCTCGAATTTCTCACAATTGTACTCAATGTTAAATTTGACCATGATCATCACTGCAAATCACTAGAGCACAAGCTTGAGAAAAATATGTAAGGGATTCCTTTTCTCTGCTTCTGTTCCATGAAAAAAATTTTTTAACAATTCTAATGACACCAAATTCACCCACCAAAGGTCACCCAAAGCGGTCAAAGTATGATGCAGTAAAATGCCTATGAAGCCAGTGTTTGTGAAAAAGCTGTGAAGAAATTTTTTAGTTTATTTTCTGAATTCAGCGACCGAAAGTATGTAAAAATCACCTTTTCAAACAACTTTACCATTGCAGACCTGTGTAGTTTGTTCAAAGATCTTTCCTGGTATAGAAGTAAGTCTCACTGGCCTATAAGTTACTGGCTCCATCTTTTTTCCTTTTTTGAAGATGGGGACAACAATTAATGTATGTCCAGTATCCTGTTCGGGTATGCCAGTCTAATAAAGCTTGTTGAAAGGCTGCAGCACAGCCAATCAACAAGATTTTAGACAGTGGGCACTTCCAGAGCCATCACAGCCATGACAAGTATTAGCATGACTGTGATTGGCCACTGCAGCACGTGACACGGCCTGTATAAAGGCAGGATCGCGAGTGTCTTTGCCATTATGCTCTCATTAGTGTAGGGATAGGAAGCAGCTGGAGTGATGGACAGAGTCTGACTGCACACTCTGCAAAAAAAAAACGCTGTTTGTACTCTGCAACACATATCTGTGGGAGTACTGTGCTAAAAGTCGCTGTGTGTGTACTGTTTACCCATATTTGTGGGAGTACTGCACCTTTGAGCTGCTGTGTGTACTGTGCAAACCTTGCCTGCACGAATACTGTACCTTTTGTGCCTTTAAGCTGCTGTGTGTACTCTTTGGGAGTACTGTTCCTTTAAGCCACAGTGTGTACTCTGCCCGCCACCCATGCCTGTGGGGGTACAATTCCTTTAAGCCGCTGTCTGTATTCTGTAATATTTAAGCACTTTAAGTTTTCTTGTAGTCTGGCTTAACAAATAATTGGCCTCCGCCATCTCATTGCCATTTATAGGCCAAAGAAATAATTTTTCAGGACTGCTGTGTGTTTTCTAGTAGTGTTGTAAATAAATAATTGGCATCAGGCGTCTCATTGCCATTTATAGGCAAAATACATAATTTTCATAAGCTCGTGTGTTTTCTAGTAGTCTGGTAAGTAAATAATTGGCTTCAGCCATTTCATTGACATATATAGGCCAAATAAATATTTTTTCAGGATCGCTATGTTTTCTAGTAAAATAAAATAACTAAGACCCACTGAGGGAACCATTAGTAAACTGCCATGAGGACCAATAGTCCAGTGTATAGACCTCAGACAGACCATCAGAATAGGACACTCTAAAACATACCAATATGAAAGAAAAAACTGTGGAGCAACACTGTGCAACTTAATGTTTAAAGAGTATATATTTTTTCAATTGAATCATTACAAAATACCACTAGTGAAAAAATATTTTACATAGTACACGCACATAAACACAAGAGACCGTAAAACAAGGAAATCGGGTATAAAATGGCTGCGATGTCCAGGTTACAACAAGCAAAAAATGGTGTGAAGGGATAAGAGGACAATTTTAGGCTTGCTCTGATTGCTGACCAACTAAAGTTTGCTAAATGAGCAGGTGATGTTGCTTCATGTGAGAGCCATAGTTCTTAGTATATCAGAACTGGGAAATCCACAGCTTATTTTCTTGCAGAGCGCCAAAGTATCATTTGGCGGCAATGTGCAAAAGAACTCCCACACACGAGAATCTCACACAAATGACTCGCCAACACTGCCACCAGGACTTTCAGGCACTGTAAAGCCCTCTGCACTAACAGCACGTGCAATATTACCTGCTCCAGAGCTGACTGCAGGAAAAGCTGATTTGGCCCCAGAAGATGTTTTCAATGTGCGTCGCCTGCACTGTGTATAGCTCATGCCACCAACCTCCTTCTCTGATGACCTCTACTCCCCATTACCCCTGTCTGGTTACCAGGTTTTGTCCAACACAGAATCATCATTTTCATTGTTATCCATGATCCATCTGATAGTTGCCTGTGTGTGAAATAGTCAGCACTCCCTAATTTTTCCTTAGTATGGGGCTATTAGCATTTGCCTCATGGGGTTGCTACCTTCCTCTGGATCAACATGTTGGGCTATAGGTTGAATTATGTCTTTTAACCTCAAAATTATAATACAGAACACAATTTAAAAATTTGAGGTCTCCATTTTAATTTTGGCAATTTAACACTATTTTTTTTTTCAAATCCAAGAAGAGAACAGAAGGTATTAAAATGTGTCTATTTTACATCATGAATGATTAGACAATGGGCCCTGGCACCATTACAACATGCATTGTGTATGGCAGTACTCCTGCATTAGAAGATTTTGTTTCTTGTGTTATTTTTGCCTTGAGTTGATATTTCCTTTTCTTTTTGTTAAGTGTATTATCTTCCAAGAATGATCTTGGTTGTATTGAGAGGTCTTTTTCCTTGATGTTATTATATTCCTTCTGACTTCATCTGTAGTAATTGAGTTTTGCAAATTGAAACATTTTAACGGTCCATTGAGAATTTCAGAAGAAACCCTTTTACATTGGCTTAAGAAATGAGGAAACGTCACTTAAACATCAGATAAGAACCATATCAAGAACCATTTACTGCAAGCAAGCATACTAGAATTGTCATTTATGTAGGAGGTCACAGAAGATGTTCTTTTCAGGAGAAAATAATACCGAATATTACGAAAGAAGTTACATTTATAACCCTAGTCTCACAGGCTGGATATGGTCATTATAGCTAAAAGGGTCTTTGCGAGTTAAAGCTTTAATAATTGATGAGGGACTGCTTCGAGAATTAACATTTGCAGTTACTAAAAGTGCTAAAGAAGCCAAGACTCTTAAGACGCTTTCAAGATTAAGACACCTTCAGAATCACTACAATAATTGATCGCAGCAGAAAACATCGAATACAGGAGACGTGTCGGAAATAAGCTTTTTTTTAAGGAAAAACCTCAACTTGAGAGGAATTTTAAAAAACCATGGGTTGTGTCACTGACTTCTTCACCTATGAAACAACCAAGTCTGTGGTGGTTAAAAGTTGGACAATTGGAGTCATCAACAGGGCAGTGCAGCTTCTCATTATAACCTATTTTGTGTGGTGAGTAGATTGGGTCACTCTCTATTTGATAAGTTACTGGGCAATATTATGTATTTGGTGTCTACACAACTGGGGATTTAAAGATTTTTTGATCTATAATGTTTTTTAGATCGATGGTAGAAGAAAAGTAAAGGGCATACTTCACAATATTGCCGAGTATAGTTGAGGACATTAAAGAGGGATTTGTACATGCATGAAAAGTAATACTTCTTAGAGTTATATATGTATGACAGTGACGATAAGTGCAATATTTTAGATGGGAAATATGGAAAACTACAAGAAGTGCCTTGCACTGAATTTTACAGAGCTGTTTACAGTCTAAGTGCTGTCTTATGGTACTTTGGTGTTATTCTCCTAGAAGCAGTAGATAACTCTGCAGTATGGTGCCATATAGAACATCCCATCCTTTTTTTTTTTATAAAGATTAATGCATTAATAGAATAAAAAAAAATAATAATTGATGTGAAATGAGAAAAAAAATTTAAGTGCATTATAGGAGTTGCATATTTTGGCTCAGTACAACTCAAAGGTTGTAACAAACCTCCATATGGGCATCAGTGGTAATGAGTATTTATTTCTAGCACAGCATAGCTAAAACAATATAGAAAAGAGAGTATACTATGTGGTTACAGCCATTGTGAAGTTTACTCCTATAAGGACACTTGTAACCAACGACCATTGGCAGAATTCAGGCTTGAAGTTAATTAATTCAGTTATTTTAAGTAATTACTTGAATATATCTCCTCCTGTATTCCAATCTTAAGCCCATCATTATGTCTTTCAGGTAACGATATTTACCTATTTCCATTTCTGCTATGGTAGTTCTTCATGGTCCAGACCTATAATTACAGCCATGTTCAAAATATAACATTTCCACCACTATTATTTTTTAAAAATAGAATGATGTTAGTCATCATATCATTTTCAACCCCACATGCTACATCATAACATGATTACCAAAATAAAATTCACTTCCCATGTCTTCCATACTTCACATAATTTCCCTTTTGCCGTGTCCGTGATCTCAGTAGACTGTAAAATAACTGACATTTTATGATTCCATTAGGATTGATAACTAATAGAAATAAAAAAAAAAAACATTTTCTCAGTCTCTGTGATTGGCTCAACAAACAGCATTTTAATGTAACAGTAAAAGGTTAGGTAGACAAGCTCTATTAAAGGGAACCTGTCACCTGAATTTGTTGGGCCCTTTTTTCAGTCCAATGGGCGGTGTTTTCGGTGTTTTATTCACCCCTTACTTTCCCGCTGGCCGCAATATCGTCTTGAAGTTGATTCGCTTTCCTTCATAGAACACGCCTTGCGCACGCGCAGTATGCTTTGCCCAACTGCGGGCAAAGCCGAAAAAGATTGCCTTGCGCAGGCGTGTTCTACGAAGGAAAGCAAATCAACTTCAAGACGATATTGCGGCCAGCGTGCGGCCAGCGGGAAAGGAAGGGGTGAATAAAACCCCCGAAAACACCGCCCATCGGACCGAAAAAAGGGCCCGCCAAATTCAGGTGTCAGGTTCCCTTTAAACCCAATGACGTACATCCAAAAAAGAAACTAATTCCAGGTGACTCAGTGACCTGGCAGCTCACTGAGGTTCCTGGGTTACTGCTCATTGGGGAGTACCTATAAGCTGTCAATTCTCAACGTGAAGTGAATAAATTGTGAAAAGGCATAGAATGTTCCACGACAGTCCTAATGGAAGGTCTGAGGATCTCCAACCTATATATACCAAGTAGTGAAAGTCTTCATGAGTCTATGATAGAGCAACTCCTGAAGAAGAACCGCTTAATTGAGCAAGAAGCCTAAAGGAAGCCATTACTTCTGGGATTTCTTAGGTCATACTAGACCCATTACACTTGATGACATGAAAATAATACATGTCGTTACATGAGAGAGATTACAAATGCATGTGTTAAAGCAGATGTTTGAAGGAATTGACCAATGTCACAAGCATGAAACTTATGTAGATACCATCATTTCATTAAGGACAACCAATCACTATGCAAATAGTAAGCCCTATGGATCTTCATTATACAGCAACCCTACTAGTTGCAGACATTTTACAGACATCCTCATCATTGTCCCCATTGGTGCTCACAATTCCCTATGAATATGTCTTTGGGGTGTGGGAGGAAACCAGACTACCTGGAGGAAACCCATGCGAACAAGGGGAGAAACAAACTCCTTACAGATGTTGTCCTTGATTTAACCACTGAGCCTCTGGGCTTACTCTAAAACTTGACAAATCACATTACACTTTTTAAATTGTTACTGCATTAGTATTCTACTTAGTTTGTACTGAACAAAACTACTTCCTATAATTTTTCATCAGTCTGTCATGTTAATTTAGCCCTCAGTAGCAGGTTTTGTACATAAAGTACTTGATTCCAGTGCCAAAATAAATGAATAAAAGATTATAAAATGTATCAGTCTAGATATGATTACAAAGTTATTTCTAAGGTTCTAGAAGATTATTGCATTATTTCCAAATGAAGACAGCTTAATTTTCCCAGGATTGACCAACCTGCTTAAAGGGAATCTGTCACCCCAAAATTCACCTATAAGCTAAGGCCACCAGCATCAGGGGCTTATCTACAGCATTCTGTAATGCTGTAGATAAGCCCCCCGATGTAACCTGAAAGAGAAGAAAAAAAGTTAGATTATACTCACCCAGGGACGGTCCCGTTGCGGTCCTTTCCGAAGAGCGTCACGGTCTGGGTCCAACACCTCCCATCTTCATATGATGACGTCCTCTTCTTTGCTTCTTACCGCGGCTCCTGCGCAGGCGTACTTTATCTGTCCTGTTGAAGACGAAGTGGTGGATGACATAGTGACTAACCCAACCTGGCAGGAGGGCATGCAGTGCGAGGACAGCAGCATACATGGGAAAGGAGGCATATCACCACAACAGGCAGGAAGCAGTGTGGTGGCCACAGACAGAAGGTGTGCATCCGTTCCCCGTAACACCAACATGAGGGAAGTTGCCATTCCAACTGTTAGATCTTCCCAAGTCTGGTTATTTTTTAAAGACTGCCGATAACCCCAACAGGCCATTTGCAGCACCTGCCAAGCCCGCATCAGCAGGGGTAGCAAAACTACCAACCTGACCACCACCAGCATGATCAGGCGCATGGCAGCAAAGCACTCGACTTTGTGGGCCGAACCCCAGGCTCCAGGAACACTGTCTGCAGGTGACACCACTGCTTCTTTCACTGTTTTGCATAGAAGCCAATCCCCAGTCCACCGTGCATGTAAAGATGCCTCTAGCCCTGCACCTGTTGTTGCCCACAGTGAAGCAGCACCATCATAAAGCCCATCCACGTCCTTGTCCCAGCACAGCTTTCAGTTCTCTACACCCCAGTCATTAGAACGCAAGTGGAAATACCCAGCCAACGCCCCACAGGCCACAGTCCTAAATTCTAATATTTCTCTTCTGCTTGTGCTCGAAATGTTGCCTTTTAGACTCGTTGAGATGGAAGCTTTCTGCAACCTGATGGCGGCAGCGTCCCAAGATACTTGGTCCCCAGTCGCACTATTTCTCCCGGTGTGCCATACCAGCATTACACCAGCATGTGTCCCACAACATCACCCGACTCTCAACAAGGTGTTACTGGGAAAGTCCACCTAACCACGGACACGTGGACAAGTGCTTGTGGCCAGGGATGGTACATCTCACTGATGGCACACTGGGTTAACATAGTGGAAGCCGGGACCCAGTCGGACCTTGGGATGGAACACATCTTCCCCATGCCGAAGATTGCGGGCCCTACGTCAATCAGGGTTGCCCCCACAGTGTACAGCTCCTGCACCTCCTCCTCCTCTTCAGCCTCCATCTCTGAAATCAACACATCAGTCAGAAGCTGGAAGCACTGCAGCACTGCCTCAGCCAAGTGGCAACAGGCTGTGCTGAAGCTAATCTGCATAGGTGATAAACCGCACAATGCTGAAGAGTTGTGGACAGTGCTGAAAGAGCAGTCAGATATTTGGATGATACTGCTGAACCTACAGCCAGGCATGGTCGTGTATGACAATGGCCGGAACCTGGTGGCAGCTCTGAGGCAAGGTGAGCTCACACACCTACCTTGCCTGGCCCATGTGCTTAACCTCGTGGTTCAACATTTTTTTAAAAGCTACCCGGAGTTGCCGGATCTGCTAGTGAAAGTATGTGTCTGTCTGCCCATTTTAGAAAGTCAGCTACAGCTTCAGCCACCCTTGCCATGCTTCAGCAGCGCTTGCAGCTTCCAGCTCACCGACTCGTGTGTGATGTCCCCACACGCTGGAACTCTACACTGCATTTGTTGGAAGGGATTTGTGAACAGAAGAGGGCAGTTGTTGACTACCAACAGGGGCGGATTATAATAGGGTAAATTTGGGATGCAGCCCAGGGCCCAGTGGTGTGGGGGGGGGCCCTGGGCTACAGCTCAGATTGACTGCCGCCATTGACCGGGCGCCCGGTGGGCAGAGGGGGCCCGCATCGGGCCCCGTCTCATCTGCTCATCGGGCTCCTTCCAGCACTGCAGCATGCTATTGACCAATCAGAGGCTGGCAGCTGACATCACCCGCAGCGCGCATGTCGCCGGCATCTGATGTCATTGTCAGTCGCCAGCAAGTGCGAGCTGCTGAAGGGAGCTTCGCCGCTGGAGCACGGACAGGTGAGGAGAACTTGTTTTTTGTTTTTTTTTATGCGAACGGCAATCCGGGGGGCCTGGGGCAGAGATGCTGGACACACTGGGGGCTGTTGTGAATTAGACTTTTTGGCTCCCTCTTGTGGTTACTAGTGATATGACTCTGGGATTGTCTTTCCTCAGTTTGGCTCCCACCTGGGTCGTTAGTCCAGGGGAGTTGCTATATAAGCTCCTGGATCCTTAGTCCAGTGCCTGGCATCGTTGTAATCAGATCCTTTCTGTTTGCTCCTGTCTGCTGGTCCGGGTTCGTGCAAAATTAAGCTAAGTCCTGCTTCTTTGTTTTTTGGTTATTTGCTTGCTCTCATTTTTGTCCAGCTTGTACTAAATGTGATTCCTGACCTTGCTGGAAGCTCTAGGGGGCTGGTGTTCTCCCCCCGGGCCGTTAGACGGTTCGGGGGTTCTTGAATATCCAGCGTGGATATTTTGATAGGGTTTTTGCTGACCATGTAAGTCATCTTACTATATTCTGCTATTAGCTAGTGGGCCTCTCTTTGCTAAATACCTAGCTCATTCTTACGTTTGTCTTTTCCTCTTACCTCACCGTTATTATTTGTTGGGGGCTTGTATCCAACTTTTGGGGTCTTTTCTCTGGAGGCAAGAAAGGTCTTTCTTTTCCCTTCTAGGGTTAGTTAGTTCTCCGGCTGGCGCGAGACGTCTAGAACCAACGTAGGCACGTTCCCCGGCTGCTGCTATTTGTGGTGCTAGGATTAGATATATGGTCAGCTCAGTTACCACTGCCCTATGAGCTGGTTTTTTGTGTTTGCAGACTTAGTAATTATTTCTGAGACCCTCTGCCATTGGGATCATAACAGTATGCCAGGCCAACATTGAATGTTTAATGCATTGCTGAAGTGGGATTATAAGAAAGGAAATTCTGAGTTTTTTTTTTTCTTTTTTTTTTTTCCCTCTCTTCCTCCCCTTTACCTCTGAGTGGCTTGTGCTTGCTGCAGACATGAATGTCCAGACCTTGATTACAAGTGTAGACCAGCTTGCTGCTCGTGTGCAGGGCATACAAGATTTTGTTACCAGTAGTCCTATGTCTGAACCTAAAATACCTATTCCTGAACTGTTCTCTGGAGACCGATTTAAGTTTAAGAATTTCAGGAATAATTGTAAATTGTTTCTATCTCTGAGACCCCGTTCATCTGGAGATTCAGCTCAGCAAGTTAAAATTGTTATCTCTTTTTTACGGGGCGACCCTCAGGATTGGGCTTTCTCGCTAGCGCCAGGAGATCCGGCATTGGCAAATATTGATGCGTTTTTTCTGGCGCTCGGATTGCTTTACGAGGAACCCAATCTTGAAGTTCAGGCAGAAAAAGCCTTGCTGGCTATTTCTCAGGGCCAGGATGAAGCTGAAGTGTATTGCCAAAAATTTCGGAAATGGTCCGTGCTTACTCAGTGGAATGAGTGTGCTCTGGCCGCAAATTTCAGAAATGGCCTTTCTGAAGCCATTAAGAATGTGATGGTGGGTTACCCCATTCCTACAAGTCTGAATGATTCCATGGCGCTGGCTATTCAAATTGACCGGCGTTTGCGGGAGCGCAAAACCACTAATCCTCTGGTGGTGTTGTCTGAACAAACACCTGATTTAATGCAATGTGATAGAATTCAGACTAGAAATGAGCGGAAAAATCATAGACGTCAGAATGGGTTGTGTTTTTACTGTGGTGATTCTACACATGTTATATCAGCATGCTCTAAACGCCTAACAAGGGTTGTTAGTCCTGTCGCCTTTGGTAATTTGCAACCTAAATTTATTTTGTCTGTGACTTTAATTTGCTCATTGTCTTCTTACCCTGTTATGGCGTTTGTGGATTCAGGTGCTGCCCTGAGTCTTATGGATCTGTCATTTGCCAAGTGCTGTGGTTTTGTTCTTGAACCGTTGGTAAATCCTATTCCTCTTAGAGGTATTGATGCTACGCCATTGGCGGAAAATAAACCGCAGTTTTGGACGCAGGTAACCATGTGCATGACTCCTGAACATCGGGAGGTGATTCATTTTCTTGTTCTGCATAAAATGCATGATTTGGTCGTTTTGGGTCTGCCATGGTTACAGACCCACAATCCAGTCTTAGATTGGAAGGCTATGTCTGTGTCAAGTTGGGGCTGTCAGGGAATTCATGCTGATTCCCCGCCGGTGTCTGTTGCTTCCTCTACTCCTTCGGAAGTTCCTGAGTATTTGTCTGATTATCAGGATGTATTCAGCGAGTCCAGGTCCAGTGCTCTGCCTCCTCATAGGGACTGTGACTGCGCCATAAATTTGATTCCAGGTAGTAAATTTCCTAAGGGAAGACTATTTAATCTGTCTGTACCTGAGCATGCCGCAATGCGTTCGTATATCAAGGAGTCTCTGGAGAAGGGGCATATCCGTCCATCCTCTTCCCCTCTTGGTGCGGGATTCTTTTTTGTGGCCAAGAAGGATGGATCTTTGAGACCTTGTATTGACTATCGGCTTCTGAATAAAATCACTGTTAAATTTCAGTATCCTTTGCCTCTGTTGTCGGACTTGTTTGCCCGGATTAAAGGTGCCAAGTGGTTCACCAAGATAGATCTTCGTGGTGTGTACAACCTTGTGCGCATTAAGCAAGGAGATGAATCGAAGACAGCATTTAATACGCCCGAAGGTCATTTTGAGTACTTGGTGATGCCTTTTGGGCTCTCTAATGCTCCCTCAGTGTTTCAGTCCTTTATGCATGATATTTTCCGGAAGTATCTGGATAAATTTATGATTGTTTATCTGGATGATATTCTGGTTTTCTCTGAAGATTGGGACTCACATGTGGAGCAGGTCAGGATGGTGTTTCAGGTTTTGCGTGAGAATGCTTTGTTTGTTAAGGGCTCAAAGTGTCTCTTTGGAGTACAGAAGGTTCCCTTTTTGGGGTTTATTTTTTCCCCTTCTGCGGTGGAGATGGACCCAGTCAAGGTCCGAGCTATTCATGATTGGACTCAACCCACGTCAGTTAAGAGTCTTCAGAAGTTCTTGGGTTTTGCTAACTTCTACCGTCGTTTTATCGCTAATTTTTCTAGCGTTGTTAAACCTTTGACGGATATGACCAAGAAAGGTTCTGATGTTGCTAATTGGGCTCCTGCAGCCGTGGAGGCGTTCCAAGAGTTGAAGCGCTGGTTTACTTCGGCGCCTGTTTTGTGCCAGCCTGATGTCTCACTTCCCTTTCAGGTAGAAGTGGATGCTTCTGAGATTGGGGCAGGGGCCGTTTTGTCGCAGAGAGGCCCTGGTTGCTCGGTAATGAGACCATGTGCTTTCTTCTCTAGGAAGTTTTCGCCTGCTGAGCGGAATTATGATGTTGGCAATCGGGAGTTGCTGGCCATGAAGTGGGCATTTGAGGAGTGGCGTCATTGGCTCGAGGGTGCTAAGCATCGTGTGGTGGTCTTGACTGATCACAAAAATTTGATGTATCTCGAGTCTGCTAAACGCCTGAATCCTAGACAGGCCCGCTGGTCATTGTTTTTCTCCCGTTTTGACTTTGTGGTCTCGTATTTACCAGGTTCAAAGAATGTGAAGGCTGATGCTCTTTCAAGGAGCTTTGTGCCTGACTCTCCTGGAGCCGCAGAACCAGTTGGTATTCTTAAAGAGGGAGTTATCTTGTCGGCCATTTCTCCTGATTTGCGACGTGTGTTGCAGAGATTTCAGGCTGGTAGACCTGACTCTTGTCCACCTGACAGACTGTTTGTTCCTGATAAGTGGACCAGCAGAGTCATTTCCGAGGTTCATTCCTCGGTGTTGGCAGGGCATCCGGGAATTTTTGGCACCAGAGATCTGGTGGCTAGGTCCTTTTGGTGGCCTTCCTTGTCACGGGATGTGCGGTCATTTGTGCAGTCCTGTGGGACTTGTGCTCGAGCTAAGCCTTGCTGTTCTCGTGCCAGCGGGTTGCTCTTGCCCTTGCCTGTCCCGAAGAGGCCTTGGACACACATTTCCATGGATTTCATTTCAGATCTTCCGGTGTCTCAGGGCATGTCTGTCATCTGGGTGGTGTGTGATCGCTTTTCTAAAATGGTCCATTTGGTGCCTTTGCCTAAGCTGCCTTCCTCTTCCGATCTGGTTTCTGTGTTCTTTCAGAATGTGATTCGTTTACATGGCATTCCTGAGAATATTGTGTCTGACAGAGGATCCCAGTTTGTTTCCAGGTTCTGGCGATCCTTTTGTGCTAGGATGGGCATTGATTTGTCGTTTTCGTCTGCCTTTCATCCTCAGACTAATGGACAAACGGAGCGAACTAATCAGACTCTGGAGGCTTATTTGAGGTGTTTTGTTTTGGCAGATCAGGATGATTGGGTGACCTTCTTGCCGTTGGCTGAGTTTGCCCTTAATAATCGGGCTAGTTCCGCTACTTTGGTTTCACCATTTTTCTGCAACTCTGGTTTCCATCCTCGTTTTTCCTCGGGACATGTGGAGCCTTCTGACTGTCCTGGGGTAGATTCTGTGGTGGATAGGTTGCAGCAGATCTGGAATCATGTGGTGGACAACTTAAAGTTGTCACAGGAGAAGGCTCAGCGTTTTGCTAACCGCCGCCGCGGTGTGGGTCCCCGACTTCGTGTTGGGGATTTGGTATGGCTGTCTTCTCGATTTGTTCCGATGAAGGTCTCCTCTCCTAAATTTAAGCCTCGCTTCATCGGTCCTTACAAGATATTGGAAATCCTTAATCCTGTGTCCTTTCGCTTGGATCTTCCGGTGTCGTTTGCCATTCACAACGTGTTCCATAGGTCTTTGTTGCGGCGGTACGTTGTACCTGTGGTTCCTTCTGTTGAGCCTCCTGCTCCGGTGTTGGTTGAGGGCGAGTTGGAGTACGTGGTGGAGAAGATCTTGGATTCTCGTCTCTCCAGACGGAGGCTTCAGTATCTGGTCAAGTGGAAGGGCTATGGTCAGGAGGATAATTCCTGGGTGGTTGCCTCTGATGTGCATGCGGCCGATTTAGTTCGTGCCTTTCACGCTGCTCATCCTGATCGCCCTGGTGGTCTTGGTGAGGGTTCGGTGACCCCTCCTTAAGGGGGGGGTACTGTTGTGAATTAGACTTTTTGGCTCCCTCTTGTGGTTACTAGTGATATGACTCTGGGATTGTCTTTCCTCAGTTTGGCTCCCACCTGGGTCGTTAGTCCAGGGGAGTTGCTATATAAGCTCCTGGATCCTTAGTCCAGTGCCTGGCATCGTTCTAATCAGATCCTTTCTGTTTGCTCCTGTCTGCTGTTCCAGGTTCGTGCAAAATTAAGCTAAGTCCTGCTTCTTTGTTTTTTGGTTATTTGCTTGCTTTCATTTTTGTCCAGCTTGTACTAAATGTAATTCCTGACCTTGCTGGAAGCTCTAGGGGGCTGGTGTTCTCCCCCCGGGCCGTTAGACGGTTCGGGGGTTCTTGAATATCCAGCGTGGATATTTTGATAGGGTTTTTGCTGACCATGTAAGTCATCTTACTATATTCTGCTATTAGCTAGTGGGCCTCTCTTTGCTAAATACCTAGCTCATTCTTACGTTTGTCTTTTCCTCTTACCTCACCGTTATTATTTGTTGGGGGCTTGTATCCAACTTTTGGGGTCTTTTCTCTGGAGGCAAGAAAGGTCTTTCTTTTCCCTTCTAGGGTTAGTTAGTTCTCCGGCTGGCGCGAGACGTCTAGAACCAACGTAGGCACGTTCCCCGGCTGCTGCTATTTGTGGTGCTAGGATTAGATATATGGTCAGCTCAGTTACCACTGCCCTATGAGCTGTTTTTTTGTGTTTGCAGACTTAGTAATTATTTCTGAGACCCTCTGGCATTGGGGTCATAACAGGGGGCATTATGCTGGACACACTGGGGGCAATATGCTGGACACACTGGGGGCAATATGCTGGACACACTGGGGGCAGGATGCTGGACAAACTGGGGCAGATTGCTGGACACACTGGGGCAGAGATGCTGGACACATTGGGGGCATTATGGTGGACACTGGGGGCAATATGCTGGACACACTGGTGGCAGAATGCTGGACACACTGGTGGCAGATTGCTGGACACACTGGGGGCAGTATGCTGGACACACTGGGGCAGATTGCTGGATACACTGAGGCAGATTGCTGGACACACTGGGGGCAATATGCTGGACACACGGGCAGAATGCTGGACACACTGGGGGCAATATCCTGGAGACACTGGGGGCAGAATGCTGTACACACTGGGGGCAGGATGCTAGACACACAGGGGGCATTATGCTGGACACACTGGGGCAGAATGCTGGACACACTGGGGGCAATATGCTGGAGACACTGGGCCAGAATGCTGGACACACTGAGGTCAATATGCTGGACAACCTGGGGGCAGGATGCTAGACACACTGGGGCAGAATGCTGGACACACTGAGGGCGATATGCTGGACACACTGGGGGCAATATGCTGGACACACTGGGGGCAATATGCTGGACACACTGGGGGCAAGATGCTGGACAAACTGGGGCAGATTGCTGGACACACTGGGGCAGAGATGCTGGACACATTGGGGGCATTATGCTGGACACTGGGGGCAATATGCTGGACACACTGGGGGCATTTTGCTGGACACACTGAGGGCAATATGCTGGACACACTGGGGGCAATATGCTGGACACACTGGGGGCAAGATGCTGGACAAACTGGGGCAGATTGCTGGACACACTGGGGCAGAGATGCTGGACACATTGGGGGCATTATGCTGGACACACTGAGGGCAATATGCTGGACACACTGGGGGCAATATGCTGGACACACTGGTGGCAGAATGCTGGACACACTGGTGGCAGAATGCTGGAGACACTGGGGGCAGAATGCTGGGCAGAATGCTGGACACACTGGGGGCAGGATGCTAGACACACTGGGGCAGAATGCTGGATACACTGAGGGCAATATGCTGGACACACTGGGGGGCAATATGCTGGACAAACTGGGGCAGATTGCTGGACACACTGGGGCAGAGATGCTGGACACATTGGGGGCATTATGCTGGACACTGGGGGCAATATGCTGGACACACTGGGGGCAAGATGCTGGACAAACTGGGGCAGATTGCTGGACACACTGGGGCAGAGATGCTGAACACATTGGGGGCATTATGCTGGACACTGGGGGCAATATGCTGGACACACTGGGGGCATTTTGCTGGACACACTGAGGGCAATGTGCTGGACACACTGGGGGCAATATGCTGGACACACTGGGGGCAAGATGCTGGACAAACTGGGGGAGATTGCTGGACTCACTGGGGCAGAGATGCTGGACACATTGGGGGCATTATGCTGGACACTGGGGGCAATATGCTGGACACACTGGGGGCAAGATGCTGGACAAACTGGGGCAGATTGCTGGACACACTGGGGCAGAGATGCTGGACACATTGGGGGCATTATGCTGGACACTGGGGGCAATATGCTGGACACACTGGGGGCAAGATGCTGGACAAACTGGGGCAGATTGCTGGACACACTGGGGCAGAGATGCTGGACACATTGGGGGCATTATGCTGGACACTGGGGGCAATATGCTGGACACACTGGTGGCAGAATGCTGGACACACTGGTGGCAGAATGCTGGACACACTGGTGGCAGAATGCTGGAGACACTGGGGGCAGAATGCTGGGCAGAATGCTGTACACACTGGGGGCAGGATGCTAGACACAGGGGGCATTATACTGGACACACTGGGGCAGAATGCTGGACACACTGGGGGCAGGATGCTAGACACACTGGGGCAGAATGCTGGACACACTGAGGGCAATATGCTGGACACACTTGGGGCAATATGCTCGACACACTGGGGGCAAGATGCTGGACAAACTGGGGCAGATTGCTGGACACACTGGGGCAGAGATGCTGGACACATTGGGGGCATTATGCTGGACACTGGGGGCAATATGCTGGACACACTGGGGGCAAGATGCTGGAAAAACTGGGGCAGATTGCTGGACACACTGGGGCAGAGATGTTGGACACATTGGGGGCATTATGCTGGACACTGGGGGCAATATGCTGGACACACTGGGGGCAAGATGCTGGACAAACTGAGGCAGATTGCTGGACACACTGGGGCAGAGATGCTGGACACATTGGGGGCATTATGCTGGACACTGGGGGCAATATGCTGGACACACTGGTGGCAGAATGCTGGAGACACTGGGGGCAGAATGCTGGGCAGAATGCTGGACACACTGGGGGCAGGATGCTAGACACACAGGGGGCATTATGCTGGACACACTGGGGGCAGGATGCTAGACACACTGGGGCAGAATGCTGGACACACTGAGGGCAATATGTTGGACACACTGGGGGCAATATGCTGGACACACTGGGGGCAATATGCTGGACACACTGGGGGCAAGATGCTGGACAAACTGGGGCAAATTGCTGGACACACTGGGGCAGAGATGCTGGACACATTGGGGGCATTATGCTGGACACTGGGGGCAATATGCTGGACACACTGGGGGCATTTTGCTGGACACACTGAGGGCAATATGCTGGACACACTGGGGGCATTATGCTGGACACACTGGGGGCAAGATGCTGGACAAACTGGGGCAGATTGCTGGACACACTGGGGCAGAGATGCTGGACACATTGGGGGCATTATGCTGGACACACTGAGGGCAATATGCTGGACACACTGGGGGCAATATGCTGGACACACTGGGGGCAAGATGCTGGACAAACTGGGGCAGATTGCTGGACACACTGGGGCAGAGATGCTGGACACATTGGGGGCATTATGCTGGACACTGGGGGCAATATGCTGGACACACTGGTGGCAGAATGCTGGACACACTGGTGGCAGAATGCTGGAGACACTGGGGGCAGAATGCTGAGCAGAATGCTGGACACACTGGGGGCAGGATGCTAGACACACAGGGGGCATTATGCTGGACACACTGGGGCAGAATGCTGGACACACTGGGGGCAGGATGCTAGACACACTGGGGCAGAATGCTGGACACACTGAGGGCAATATGCTGGACACACTGGGGGCAATATGCTGGACACACTGGGGGCAATATGCTGGACACACTGGGGGCAAGATGCTGGACAAACTGGGGCAGATTGCTGGACACACTGGGGCAGAGATGCTGGACACATTGGGGGCATTATGCTGGACACTGGGGGCAAGATGCTGGACAAACTGGGGCAGATTGCTGGACACATTGGGGCAGAGATGCTGGACACATTGGGGGCATTATGCTGGACACTGGGGGCAATATGCTGGACACACTGGTGGCAGAATGCTGGACACACTGGTGGCAGAATGCTGGAGACACTGGGGGCAGAATGCTGGGCAGAATGCTGGACACACTGGGGGCAGGATGCTAGACACACAGGGGGCATTATACTGGACACACTGGGGCAGAATGCTGGACACACTGGGGGCAGGATGCTAGACACACTGGGGCAGAATGCTGGACACACTGAGGGCAATATGCTGGACACACTGGGGGCAATATGCTGGACACACTGGGGGCAAGATGCTGGACAAACTGGGGCAGATTGCTGGACACACTGGGGGCAATATGCTGGACACATTGGGGGCATTATGCTGGACACTGGGGGCAATATGCTGGACACACTGGGGGCAAGATGCTGGACAAACTGGGGCAGATTGCTGGACACACTGGGGCAGAGATGCTGGACATATTGGGGGCATTATGCTGGACACTGGGGGCAATATGCTGGACACACTGGGGGCAAGATGCTGGACAAACTGGGGCAGATTGCTGGACACACTGGGGCAGAGATGCTGGACACATTGGGGGCATTATGCTGGACACTGGGGGCAATATGCTGGACACACTGGGGGCAAGATGCTGGACAAACTGAGGCAGATTGCTGGACACACTGGGGCAGAGATGCTGGACACATTGGGGGCATTATGCTGGACACTGGGGGCAATATGCTGGACACACTGGTGGGAGAATGCTGGACACACTGGTGGCAGAATGCTGGAGACACTGGGGGCAGAATGCTGGGCAGAATGCTGGACACACTGGGGGCAGGATGCTAGACACACAGGGGGCATTATGCTGGACACACTGGGGGCAGGATGCTAGACACACTGGGGCAGAATGCTGGACACACTGAGGGCAATATGCTGGACACACTGGGGGCAATATGCTGGACACACTGGGGGCAATATGCTGGACACACTGGGGGCAAGATGCTGGACAAACTGGGGCAGATTGCTGGACACACTGGGGGAGAGATGCTGGACACATTGGGGGCATTATGCTGGACACTGGGGGCAATATGCTGGACACACTGGTGGCAGAATGCTGGACGCAATGGTGGCAATATCCTGGAGATACTGGGGGCATTTTGCTGGACACACTGGGGGCATTTTGCTGGACACACTGAGGGCAATATGCTGGACACACTGGGGGCAATATGCTGGACACACTGGGGGCAAGATGCTGGACAAACTGGGGCAGATTGCTGGACACACTGGGGCAGAGATGCTGGACACATTGGGGGCATTATGCTGGACACTGGGGGCAATATGCTGGACACACTGGTGGCAGAATGCTGGACACACTGGTGGCAGAATGCTGGAGACACTGGGGGCAGAATGCTGGGCAAAATGCTGGACACACTGGGGGCAGGATGCTGGACACACTGGGGCAGATTGCTGGACACACTGAGGCAGATTACTGGACATGCTGGGGGCAATATGCTGGAGACACTGGGGGCAGATTGCTGGACACACTGGGGGCAATATGCTGGACCAGAGGTGTCAAACTGCATTCCTCGAGGGCCGCCAACAGGTCATGTTTTCAGGATTTCCTTAGCATTCCACAAGGTGCTGGAATCATTCTGGGCAGGTGATTAAATTATCACCTGTGCAATACAAGGAAATCCTGAAAACATGACCTGTTGGCGGCCCTCGAGGAATGCAGTTTGACACCTCTGTGCTGGACACACTGGGGGCAGGATGCAGGACACACTGGGGGGCAGGATGCTGGACACACTGGCGTAGAATGCTGGAGACACTGGGGCAGATTGCTGGACACACTGGGGGCAATATGCTGAAGACACTGGGGCAGATTGCTGGAGATACTGGGGGCAGGATGCTGGACACACTGGGGTCAGGATGCTGGACATTGGGGGCAGAGATGCTGGACACTGTGGACAGAGATGCTGGACACTGGGCAGAGATGCTGGACACACTGGGGGCAGGACTGGAGACATGGGCAAAATGTAGATACGGGGCATGATTGGAGACACGGGGCAGAATGCTGGACACACTGAGGGCAATATGCTGGACACACTGGGGGCAATATGCTGGACACACTGGGGGCAATATGCTGGACACACTGGGGGCAAGATGCTGGACAAACTGGGGCAGATTGCTGGACACACTGGGGCAGAGATGCTGGACACATTGGGGGCATTATGCTGGACACTGGGGGCAAGATGCTGGACAAACTGGGGCAGATTGCTGGACACACTGGGGCAGAGATGCTTGACACATTGGGGGCATTATGCTGGACACTGGGGGCAATATGCTGGACACACTGGTGGCAGAATGCTGGACACACTGGTGGCAGAATGCTGGACACACTGGTGGCAGAATGCTGGAGACACTGGGGGCAGAATGCTGGGCAGAATTCTGGACACACTGGGGGCAGGATGCTAGACACACAGGTGGCATTATACTGGACACACTGGGGCAGAATGCTGGACACACTGGGGGCAGGATGCTAGACACACTGGGGCAGAATGCTGGACACACTGAGGGCAATATGCTGGACACACTGGGGGCAATATGCTGGACACACTGGGGGCAAGATGCTGGACAAACTGGGGCAGATTGCTGGACACACTGGGGCAGAGATGCTGGACACATTGGGGGCATTATGCTGGACACTGGGGGCAATATGCTGGACACACTGGGGGCAAGATGCTGGACAAACTGGGGCAGATTTCTGGACACACTGGGGCAGAGATGCTGGACATATTGGGGGCATTATGCTGGACACTGGGGGCAATATGCTGGACACACTGGGGGCAAGATGCTGGACAAACTGGGGCAGATTGCTGGACACACTGGGGCATAGATGCTGGACACATTGGGGGCATTATGCTGGACACTGGGGGCAATATGCTGGACACACTGGTGGCAGAATGCTGGACACACTGGGGGCAGAATGCTGGACACACTGGTGGCAGAATGCTGGAGACACTGGGGGCAGAATGCTGGGCAGAATGCTGGACACACTGGGGGCAGGATGCTAGACACACAGGGGGCATTATGCTGGACACACTGGGGGCAGGATGCTAGACACACTGGGGCAGAATGCTGGACACACTGAGGGCAATATGCTGGACACACTGGGGGCAATATGCTGGACACACTGGGGGCAATATGCTGGACACACTGGGGGCAAGATGCTGGACAAACTGGGGCAGATTGCTGGACACACTGGGGCAGAGATGCTGGACACATTGGGGGCATTATGCTGGACACTGGGGGCAATATGCTGGACACACTGGTGGCAGAATGCTGGACACAATGGTGGCAATATCCTGGAGATACTGGGGGCATTTTGCTGGACACACTGGGGGCATTTTGCTGGACACACTGAGGGCAATATGCTGGACACACTGGGGGCAATATGCTGGACACACTGGGGGCAAGATGCTGGACAAACTGGGGCAGATTGCTGGACACACTGGGGCAGAGATGCTGGACACATTGGGGGCATTATGCTGGACACTGGGGGCAATATGCTGGACACACTGGTGGCAGAATGCTGGACACACTGGTGGCAGAATGCTGGAGACACTGGGGGCAGAATGCTGGGCAGAATGCTGGACACACTGGGGGCAGGATGCTGGACACACTGGGGCAGATTGCTGGACACACTGAGGCAGATTACTGGACATGCTGGGGGCAATATGCTGGAGACACTGGGGGCAGAGTGCTGGACACACTAGGGGCAATATGCTGGACCAGAGGTGTCAAACTGCATTCCTCGAGGGCCGCCAACAGGTCATGTTTTCAGGATTTCATTAGCATTCCACAAGGTGCTGGAATCATTCTGGGCAGGTGATTAAATTATCACCTGTGCAATACAAGGAAATCCTGAAAACATGACCTGTTGGCGGCCCTCGAGGAATGCAGTTTGACACCTCTGTGCTGGACACACTGGGGGCAGGATGCAGGACACACTGGGGGGCAGGATGCTGGACACACTGGCGTAGAATGCTGGAGACACTGGGGCAGATTGCTGGACACACTGGGGGCAATATGCTGAAGACACTGGGGCAGATTGCTGGAGATACTGGGGGCAGGATGCTGGACACACTGGGGTCAGGATGCTGGACATTGGGGGCAGAGATGCTGGACACTGTGGACAGAGATGCTGGACACTGGGCAGAGATGCTGGACACACTGGGGGCAGGACTGGAGACATGGGCAAAATGTAGATACGGGGCATGATTGGAGACACGGGGCAGAATGAAAGACATGGGGCAGGATCGGAGACAGATCGTGCAGGATTATGGGGCAGGATGGATACGATGGAGACTGATGGGGCAGAATGGATACTCATGAGGGCAGGATGGGAGAACATATGGCTGGAGACAGGAATGAGATACACGGGGCCAGGATGGGGGATATTTTATTACCATACGGGCTAATTAAGGGATATTATTACTGCAGTGATGTATTTATTTTATTTTTCGAGGACACTGTTTTAAATGGGGGGGGGGGGGGGCGGTCCTGTTACTGTGTAGAGTGACACTATGTTGCCTCTTTTTCTTTATGTGGTGTAATGTAGAAGTTGGGAAAAATTAAATAATGTGTTCTGCAAGGGGAGCTCGAGATAACTGTGTTATTTCCTGTAGAGATGAGCCCTGGCTGGAAGAAGTGATGGCGGTCTGTGCTGGATGAAAGATGAAGGACTTCACCTAGAGACGTCACTGGTGAATCAGTGTTACCTATACACTGACACTTTACACTGTATACTATATACAGAGCTCCTGTGTATAATGTCACCGGTGATCACTGTATTACCTCTACACAGACACTGCATACTAAGTACAGATCTCCTGTGAATACTGGCACTTATGGTGATAGTATTGTGTTTTGTTTTTTTTTCTAACTGAAGGGTAAATTGACTAGATCAATGGATGTTTGACAGGTTATAGTTTCGGTTATAGTTTCACACAGCAGCTATTTTTCTGGAATAATCTGGTTCAGGTATATCATGACCCCGTCACATGACCGAGGGGCCCACAGTGTCTGAGCAGCCCGGGGACCTGGCTACCTTTAATCCACCCCTGACTACCAACATCAACAAGGCCGTCGATATTCAGTTCAGACTCCACACATAAGACCTCAGGAGTGAACATGGATGTCAGACATATGTACCATCCTCCAAAACTTTGAGGACTGCACCAAAATGTTGAGCGGTGATGATGCCATAATTAGCATCACCATCCCGCTTCTCAGCATTCTGAAAACCTCTCTGCTCACAATCACAATTAAAGAGGATGCATTGCAGGCAGAGCATGAGGACATGGATCAAGGAACCATACAGGGGGATTACACTCAGCCCAGCCTCATGTCTTCCCAACGTGGATTGGTAGACAATGAGGGAGAGGAGGAGGAGGAAGAACAGGAGCTACTTTCATGCCCTATAGACGGTACTACAAGCACAGCTGTCATACCGTCTGTTCAATGGCGATGGCCTGAGGACAGGGAGGATGAGGAGGAGGAGGACAGCATGGTCAGTCATCCTGTTGGTGAGGACACAGAAATCTTGTCTGTTAGCAGTCTGACACTCATGGCTGACTTTATGTTGCGCTGCGTTTCACGTGACCCTTGCATTATAACATTTTTTGGTGACACTCATTACTGGTTGGTGACATTTCTAGACCCACGCTACAAGGAGAACTTTCAATCTCTTCTGCCAGAGGCAGAGAGGTGTACTAAAATGTTGCAGTACCAGCGGGCCCTTGTAGCGGAATTACTTAGCAAATTCCCATGTGAGAACGCTGGCAGCAGACGTCAGAGTTTGTTGTACAAACTAGGAGTCCAAGCGAGATAGACAGAAGTACAATCCAGCTCAGGCAGGGGAACAATGGCAAAGTTCTGGGACAGTTTTCTCAAACCCTCCCATCGTGCCGGCACAGAGGTAAGGGGTGCTGTCACAATAAGTGCAATGTTTGGGAAGATGCTGAGTGAGTACCTTGCAGATCGTACAAACGTCCTCCGGGATTCCTCTGTGCCTTTTAATTATTGAGTGTCCAAGCTGGACACGTGGCATGAACTGTCTCTCTATGCCTTGGAGGTCATGGCCTGTCAGAGCGGGTTTTTAGTGCCGCTGGTGGAATTATAACAGATAAGCGCAATCACCTGTCAACTGAAAATGCTGACAGGCTGACTCTTATAAAAATGAACAAGATTGGGCAAGACTTCTGTACACCACCAAGTGAAAACAGCGAAACATAACCTTTAATACATTCTTTTTTTTGGGGAGGTGTATTCTCATGCACATCTTCACAACCACACATGGGTATACGCTTCCAGATTTGGTCTGTTTGTTGTTATCCTCCTCATCCTCATCATCCACAACCAGTAGAACACCAGGGTGAACGGATTGCATGATGCCAAAGTCACAAATTTTTTTGTGCAAGGGTGTTTTTATGATGCCCGTTACTAACTGGAAACCAAAACAAATGTTACTCCCACAGGGGGAAATGTCATAAAAGAGATGTATGTCTATTATTCCCATTTATTCTTATATATTCTATTTTCCCTATCTCTGGACAGTCCTCTAATGAGGTAGTATATACCTCTACAATAGAAAATTATTTAAAGACTTTTATATTATATTTTTATTTATAACACTGTCTCTGAGCTGTTGCTAGGGACAAACATATCTCATTGGACACATTTTGGCTTCAAATCTATGAACCTGTGTTCGCCCCTCCCTTTTTGTTATTTACTTTTATCGGTGGATTCACATTTTTTATTTATTTCTTTGATTTCATTATGATTTATCTTTATGTCTCCTCATTCTCCACCACTAGATCACCAGGCTTAACTTCTTCTGTGCCGCTGCAGGCAGTCCAAGTTTTGACAAGGGTGTCTATGATACCCATAGTATATTTTTTTTAAAATGTATCCCCCTTCGGGAAATGTTTGTCAGCCCATGCACTGCATGTATGGGCATTACAAGTCTAGGAGACACACTCCTTTACATTGGGCTTAGTTTTTAATGAGGCCTTCAGCAATGTCTCCTCATTCTCCACCACTAGATCACCACGCTGAACGTGTTCTGTGCTGCTATAGGCAGGCTATTTTTTGGCAAGGGTGTTTATGATGCCCATAGTATATTTTTAAAAAATGTATCCCCCTTGGGGAAATGTTTGTCAGCCCATGCACTGCGTGTATGGGCATTTGTTGTGAATTCTGTTCTCGAGCTCCCTCCTGTGGTTATGAATGGTACTTCGGTGAGTTCTGTTCATGGACTCCCTCTGGTGGCTGTGAGTGGAGCTGCTGGTTCTGAGATTCATTCTCCAGCTGATCTCGTTGAGGCCTTGGCTGGCTGCTCTATTTAACTCCACTCAGATCGTTACTTGATGCCAGCTGTCAATGTCCTAGTACTGGTTCAGTTCTCTTGGATCTTTCAGATGACCTGTCTATTTCAGCAAAAGCTAAGTCCTTGCTAGCTTATTTGTTACCACTGTGTTTTTGTCCAGCTTTCTATTATGAGTTTATCTTGTTAGCTGGAAGCTCTGGGATGCAGAGTGGCACCACCGCGCCGTGAGTCGGTGCGGTGGTTTCTTTTGCACACTCTGCGTGGTTTTTGTTAGTTTTTTATGCTGACCGCAAAGATACCTTTTCTATCCTCAGTCTGTTTAGTTAAGTCTGGCCTCCTATGCTGAAACCTGTTTCATTCCTGTGTTTGTGACTTCCATCTTAACTCACAGTCAATATATGTGGGGGCTGCCTATTTCTTTGGGGAATTTCTCTGAGGCAAGCTAGGCTGTATTTTCTATCTTTAGGGGTAGTTAGCTCTTAGGCTGTGAAGAGGCGTCTAGGCAGAGTCAGGAACGCTCCACGGCTATTTCTAGTTGTTGGTGTTAGGATTAGAGGCTGCGGACAGCAGAGCTCCCACTTCCCAGAGCTCGTCCTGTATTACTAGTTTGCTCATCTGGTCATTTCTTGTGCTCCTAACCACCAGTACGATCATAACAGTACAGCTGGCCCATAAAGTGTTAATGCATCTCAATAGAGGGATAAGAGAAGTTCTGAGACCATTTTTTTTTTTTTCCTCTGCAGTGTGTTTTGTTTCTCTTTTCCCCTAAATCTCTGGGTGGTTCAGGATACAGGTGTAGATATGGACATTCAAGGTCTGTCCTCTTGTGTGGATCAACTCACTGCAAGGGTACAAAGCATTCAAGATTATGTAGTTCAGAACCCGATGTTAGAACCCAGAGTTCCAATTCCTGATTTGTTTTCTGGGGATAGATCTAAGTTCCTGAATTTCAAAAATAATTGTAGACTGTTTTTTGCTTTGAAACCCCGCTCCTCTGGTGACCCCATTCAGCAAGTAAAAATCGTTATTTCTTTGCTACGTGGCGACCCTCAAGACTGGCCATTTTCCCTTGCGCCAGGAGATCCTGCATTGCGTAATGTAGATGCGTTTTTTCTGGCGCTTGGATTGCTTTATGATGAACCAGATTCAGTGGATCAGACAGAGAAAATTTTGCTGGCTTTGTGTCAGGGTCAGGATGAAGCGGAGGTATATTGTCAGAAGTTCAGAAAGTGGTCTGTGCTTACTCAGTGGAATGAGTGTGCCCTGGCGGCAATTTTCAGAAAGGGTCTGTCTGAAGCCCTTAAGGATGTTATGGTGGGATTCCCCACGCCTGCTGGTCTGAATGAGTCTATGTCCTTGGCCATTCAGATCGATCGACGCTTACGTGAGCGTAAAAATGTGCACCATTTGGCAGTATTTTCTGAGCAGAAGCCTGAGCCTATGCAATGTGATAGGACCTTGACCAGAGCTGAACGGCAAGAATACAGACGTCAGAATGGGCTGTGTTTTTACTGTGGTGACTCCACTCATGCTATCTCTGATTGTCCTAAGCGCACTAAACGGTTCGCTAGGTCTGCCACCATTGGTACGGTACAGCCAAAATTTATTTTGTGACTTTGTCCGTTACTCTGATTTGCTCTTTGTCGTCCTATTCTGTTATGTCATTTGTGGATTCTGGCGCTGCCCTGAATTTGATGGACTTGGAGTTTGCCAGGCGCTGTGGTTTTTTCTTGGAGCCCTTGCAGTGTCCTATTCCATTGAGAGGAATTGATGCTACACCTTTGGCCAAGAATAAGCCTCAGTACTGGACTCAATTGACCATGTGCATGGCTCTTGCACATCAGGAGGATATTCGCTTTTTGGTGTTGCATAATCTGCATGATGTGGTCGTTTTGGGCTTGCCATGGCTACAGCTCCATAATCCAGTATTGGATTGGAAATCAATGTCTGTATCCAGTTGGGGTTGTCAAGGGGTACATGGGGATGTCCCATTGTTGTCTATTTCGTCTTCCCATCCTTCTGAAGTCCCTGAGTTCTTGTCAGATTACCGGGATGTATTTGATGAGCCCAAATCCAGTGCCCTACCTCCTCATAGGGATTGTGATTGTGCTATTAATTTGATTCCTGGTAGTAAGTTTCCGAAGGGCCGACTGTTCAATTTATCTGTGCCAGAACACGCCGCAATGCGGAGTTATATAAAGGAGTCCTTGGAGAAAGGGCATATTCGCCCGTCGTCGTCACCGTTGGGAGCAGGGTTCTTTTTTGTGGCCAAGAAAAATGGTTCTCTGAGACCTTGTATAGATTACCGCCTTCTCAATAAAATCACCGTCAAATTTCAGTACCCTTTGCCGCTACTGTCTCATTTGTTTGCTCGGATTAAAGGGGCTAGCTGGTTCACCAAGATAGATCTTCGAGGGGCGTATAATCTTGTGCGTATTAAACGGGGCGACGAATGGAAAACAGCATTTAATACGCCCGAGGGCCATTTTGAGTACTTGGTGATGCCATTCGGGCTTTCTAATGCTCCATCTGTGTTTCAGTCCTTTATGCATGACATCTTCCGAAAGTACCTGGATAGATTCATGATTGTATATTTGGATGATATTTTGGTCTTTTCGGACGATTGGGAGTCTCATGTGAAGCAGGTCAGAATGGTGTTCCAGGTCCTTCGTGCTAATTCCTTGTTTGTGAAGGGATCTAAATGTCTCTTTGGAGTCCAGAAGGTTTCATTTTTGGGCTTCATTTTTTCCCCTTCTACTATCGAGATGGACCCTGTTAAAGTTCAGGCCATTTATGATTGGACTCAGCCTACTTCTGTGAAGAGCCTTCAGAAATTTCTGGGGTTTGCCAATTTTTACCGTCGCTTCATCGCTAATTTTTCTAGTGTTGTTAAACCATTGACTAATTTGACCAAGAAAGGTGCTGATGTGGTCAATTGGTCCTCTGCGGCCGTTGAGGCTTTTCAGGAGCTGAAGCGTCGTTTTTCTTCTGCCCCTGTGTTGTGTCAGCCAGATGTTTCGCTCCCGTTTCAGGTCGAGGTGGATGCTTCTGAGATTGGAGCAGGGGCTGTTTTGTCTCAAAGAGGTTCTGATGGCTCTGTGATGAAACCATGTGCTTTCTTTTCTAGAAAGTTTTCGCCTGCTGAGCGCAATTATGATGTGGGCAATCGAGAGTTGTTGACTATGAAGTGGGCGTTTGAGGAGTGGCGACATTGGCTTGAAGGAGCCAAGCATCGCGTGGTGGTCTTGACTGATCACAAGAATCTGACTTATCTCGAGTCTGCCAAGCGGTTGAATCCTAGACAGGCTCGATGGTCGCTGTTTTTCTCCCGCTTCAATTTTGTGGTTTCGTACCTTCCGGGTTCTAAGAATGTGAAGGCTGATGCCCTTTCAAGGAGTTTTGTGCCTGATTCTCCGGGAGTTCCTGAGCCGGCTGGTATTCTCAAAGAAGGGGTAATTTTGTCTGCCATCTCCCCTGATTTGCGGCGGGTGCTGCAGGAGTTTCAGGCTGATAGACCTGACCGTTGTCCAGCGGAGAAGCTGTTTGTCCCTGATAGATGGACTAGTAGAGTTATCTCTGAGGTTCATTGTTCGGTGTTGGCTGGTCATCCTGGAATCTTTGGTACCAGAGATTTGGTGGCTAGATCCTTTTGGTGGCCTTCCTTGTCACGAGATGTGCGTTCTTTTGTGCAGTCCTGTGGGACTTGTGCTCGGGCTAAGCCCTGCTGTTCTCGTGCCAGTGGGTTGCTTTTGCCCTTGCCGGTCCCGAAAAGGCCCTGGACGCATATTTCATGGATTTTATTTCTGATCTCCCTGTCTCTCAGAGGATGTCAGTTATCTGGGTGGTTTGTGATCGCTTCTCTAAGATGGTCCATTTGGTACCTTTGCCTAAGTTGCCTTCCTCCTCTGATTTGGTTCCATTGTTTTTCCAGCATGTGGTTCGTTTACATGGCATTCCGGAGAACATCGTGTCGGACAGAGGTTCCCAGTTTGTTTCAAGATTTTGGCGGTCCTTTTGTGCTAAGATGGGCATTGATTTGTCTTTTTCTTCAGCTTTCCATCCTCAGACAAATGGCCAAACCGAACGAACCAATCAGACTTTGGAAACATATCTGAGATGCTTTGTTTCTGCTGATCAGGATGATTGGGTGTCCTTCTTGCCTTTGGCTGAGTTCGCCCTTAATAATCGGGCCAGCTCGGCCACTTTGGTTTCGCCTTTTTTCTGTAATTCTGGTTTCCACCCTCGTTTTTCTTCAGGGCAGATTGAGCCTTCGGACTGTCCTGGTGTGGATTCTGTGGTGGACAGGTTGCAGCAAATTTGGACTCACGTAGTGGACAATTTGACTTTGTCCCAGGAGAACGCTCAACGTTTCGCTAACCGCCGTTGTTGTGTTGGTCCCAGACTTCGTGTTGGGGATTTGGTTTGGTTGTCATCTCGTTTTGTTCCTATGAAGGTTTCGTCTCCTAAGTTTAAGCCTCGTTTCATTGGTCCTTATAAGATTTCTGAAATTCTTAATCCTGTCTCATTTCGTTTGGACCTTCCAGCTTCTTTCGCCATTCATAATGTGTTCCATAGGTCGTTATTGCGGAGATATGTGGCTCCTATGGTTCCCTCCGTTGATCCTCCTGCCCCGGTGTTGGTTGAGGGGGAGTTGGAGTATGTGGTGGAGAAGATTTTGGATTCTCGTATTTCGAGACGGAAACTTCAGTACCTGGTCAAGTGGAAAGGTTATGGTCAGGAGGATAATTCCTGGGTGGTTGCCTCTGATGTTCATGCTGCCGATCTTGTTCGTGCCTTTCATTTGGCTCGTCCGGATCGGCCTGGGGGCTCTGGTGAGGGTTCGGTGACCCCTCCTCAAGGGGGGGGTACTGTTGTGAATTCTGTTCTCGAGCTCCCTCCTGTGGTTATGAATGGTACTTCAGTGAGTTCTGTTCATGGACTCCCTCTGGTGGCTGTGAGTGGAGCTGCTGGTTCTGAGATTCATTCTCCAGCTGATCTCGTTGAGGCCTTGGCTGGCTGCTCTATTTAACTCCACTCAGATCGTTACTTGATGCCAGCTGTCAATGTCCTAGTACTGGTTCAGTTCTCTTGGATCTTTCAGATGACCTGTCTATTTCAGCAAAAGCTAAGTCCTTGCTAGCTTATTTGTTACCACTGTGTTTTTGTCCAGCTTTCTATTATGAGTTTATCTTGTTAGCTGGAAGCTCTGGGATGCAGAGTGGCACCACCGCGCCGTGAGTCGGTGCGGTGGTTTCTTTTGCACACTCTGCGTGGTTTTTGTTAGTTTTTTATGCTGACCGCAAAGATACCTTTTCTATCCTCAGTCTGTTTAGTTAAGTCTGGCCTCCTATGCTGAAACCTGTTTCATTCCTGTGTTTGTGACTTCCATCTTAACTCACAGTCAATATATGTGGGGGCTGCCTATTTCTTTGGGGAATTTCTCTGAGGCAAGCTAGGCTGTATTTTCTATCTTTAGGGGTAGTTAGCTCTTAGGCTGTGAAGAGGCGTCTAGGCAGAGTCAGGAACGCTCCACGGCTATTTCTAGTTGTTGTTGATAGGATTAGAGGCTGCGGTCAGCAGAGCTCCCACTTCCCAGAGCTTGTCCTGTATTACTAGTTTGCTCATCTGGTCATTTCTTGTGCTCTTAACCACCAGTTCGATCATAACAGGCATTACAAGTCTAGGAGACACACTCCTTTACATTGGGCCTAGCTTTAATGAGGCCTTCAGCAATGTCTCCTCATTCTCCACAACTAGATCACCAGGCTTAACATGTTCTGTGCTGCTATATGCAGTTCATTTTTTGGCAAGGGTGTCTATGATGCCCATAGTATATTTTTTAAAAATGTACCCCCCATGGGGAAATGTTTGTCAGCCCATACACTTAGTGCATGGGCATTACAAGTCTAGGAGACCCGCTCCTTTAAATTGGGCCTAGTTTTTAATGATGCCTTCCTCCACCTCTCATCATTTTCCACCACTAGATCACCAGGGTTCACATGTTCTGTGCTGCTACAGACAAGTCAAATTTTTTACAAGGGTGTCTATGATGCCCACAGTATATTTTTAAAAATTTACCCCCCATGGAGAAATGTTTGTTAGCCCATACACTTAGGGTACCGTTACACTAAACGATTTACAAACGATCACGACCAGCGATACGACCTGGCCGTGATCGTTGGTAAGTCGTTGTGTGGTCGCTGGAGAGCTGTCACACAGACAGCGCTCCAGCGACCAACGATGCCGAAGTTCCCGGGTAACCAGGGTAAACATCGGGTTACTAAGCGCAGGGCCGCGCTTAGTAACCCGATGTTTACCCTGGTTACCATTGTAAATGTAAAAAAAAAACCCACTACATACTCACATTCCGGTGTCTGTCACGTCCCCCGCCGCCAGCTTCCCGCACTGACTGTGTCAGTGCCGGCCGTAAAGCACAGCACAGCGGTGACGTCACCGCTGTGCTCTGCTTTTACTTTACGGCCGGCGCTCAGAGTCAGTGCGGGAAGCTGACGGCGAGGGACGTGACAGACATCGGAATGTGAGTATGTATTTTTTTTTTTTACATTTACATACATCGGGATACTAAGCGCGGCCCTGCGCTTAGTAACCCGATGTTTACCCTGGTTACAAGCGAACACATCGCTGGATCCAGCGATGACAGCGGGTGATCCAGCGACGAAAGAAAGTTTCAAAGTATCTGCTACGACGTACGATTCTCAGCGGGGTCCCTGATCGCAGTAGCGTGTCAGACACAGCGAGATCGTAAGTATATCGCTGGAACGTCACGGATCGTAGCGACCAAAGTGCCACTGTGAGACGGTACCCTTAGTGTATGGGCATTGCAAGTTTAGGAGACCCGCTCCTTTAAATTGGGCCTAGTTTTTAATGAGGCCTTCCTCCACCTCTCATCATTTTCCATCACTAGATCACCAGGGTTCACATGTTCCATGCTGCTACAGAAAGTAATTTTTTTGGCAAGGGTGTCTATGATGCCCATAGTATATTTTAAAAATGTTTAACCCCCATGGGGAAATGTTTGTCAGCCCATGCACTTAGTGTATGGGCATTACGAGTCTAGGAGACCCGCTCCTTTGTAATGGGACTTTTTTTATGAGGCCCTCCTCCATGTTTCTTCCAAGGGGGGATTGGGGTGCCCGCAAATTTGGGTCAAGGCAGCCCTTGCATTCAATGCATAAGGAAATAGTATGGCAGGATCAACTGAAGAATGTGAAGTGTGTTTTCCTGTGGCCATCCAGTACCTGGGTTCAAAGGCTTATTGGGCAGGCCTTGCATTCAATGAAACATTTTTTCAGGAGTCCCTCCTGTACCTCTCATGAAAGGGGTATTGGGGTGCGTTGTAACTCTTTGCAGCCCAGCCATTCACTGCATAGGCAATAACAACATAGGAGACCCACTGTTTAATAATGGCCCTTTAAGAATATTATTGCCTCCTTATGCCCCTCTAAAAATAGGCTTTGTGACTTTGAGTCCCTCCTTCAGAAATGAAACAAGATGTGTCTGCTTATGTGTCACACACCACATGGCCAGCTAGGGTTGTTAAATGTTACAATGACATTTCCGAGTGAATGCATTTGTAGTGGTTGAAATCAATGTTAAAGTTGAAAAACGCATCAAAAACGCTGCGTGTGAACATAGCCCAAGTGGTGGAGGAACATTTTGGAATGGGGTAAGTAATTTTGCCTTAAATACAAGTCATAAGCCTGTACCTTAACATATTTCCCAACAAAATCCATTTTGGTTTCGTTTTTGTATGTTTCTTGGTGCACCTGTAAAAATGGCGTGAAACTCTGACAGCATTGCTTACAGCTGTGACCTAGGAGTCAGAAATGCTTCCAGGGGCGATCCCCATGATGTTCTTGTGTCATTTGAGCAGTGTTTCCATCATTTTCTGATGTTTCTAAACCTTAAAAGGACCCCCGGGGAGGGATTGCAGTAAAAATACTCGGGTTTCCCATAGACTTACATTGGGCTCGTTTCTCGGGTCGAGTACCCAAGTATTCCAATTTGCTCGACCCGAGCAACGCGCACCCGAGCATTTTAGTGCTCGCTCATCACTAATAATAATGAGAATATATAATTTTTTTTCTTTTTTCTTTTTACTACTTGGTACAAGCTAGCTTTCACTGTTATCATTTTTGGTACATATGACTTCTTGATCACTTTTTTACCTTCTCTGTGTGGGATAAAGTTATAGTTTTATAGTACGTGTTGATATGATTACAGCAATACCCAATTTATAAAGTTTTTTTTTCTTTTACTACATTTACACAAGAAAATCACTTGAACCAGTCAGCAAGATTGCAGTAACCTCCAACAGTGTCATTTTGGTGCCGTTATACTGATTGAAATGATACCTTGATTGATGAAATCCGTCTTGTGGTTCCTTAATCTTTTTAATGAGATTCTCATGCTCCAGGAGGTGAGGGGTCTTCATGTGGTGCTCTGCTTACATATTCATCTGTATGGCTTATTGCAGGTCAATGATCCCTCAGTGGCCTGCCCTTTATTTTACATACTGCATAGAATAACTTCACATTCAGGTGGCACCTGTGCTGTAGCATGATGCGATGGATAATATGCCGTTTTCATTTTATTTAAACATGTAGTTTTGTTTGAAACAAAAATTATTTTAATCAAAATTGCGCCGGCGGCCACTCCTGCGTAGATAGATGATGCTTTGGGTCATTATCTTGTTGGAAGGTGAACCTGCGTCCCAGTCTCAAATCATTGACAGACTGAAATAGGTTTTGATCTAGAATATCCCTGTATTTCGCACCATCCATCTTCATCTCGACTCGGACCATTTACCCTGTCACTGCGGCTGAAAAACATCCCAACAGCATGATGTTGCCACCACCATGTTTCACTGTGGAGATGGTATTCTTGGTGTGATGAGCTCTGGTGGTTTGGCGCCACACAGAGCGTTTACATTAGTGGCCAAAAAGATCAATTTTGGTCTCATTTGACCACAGCACCTTCCTCCATACATTTGCAGAGTCTCCCACATGTCTTTTGGCAAACTCAAAACAAGCATTGCAATTTTTGTAAGTGAAGGTTTATTTTTTTTTCTGCCCACTCTTCCATAAAGGCCACTTCTATGGAGTGCATGGCCTATTGTGGTCGTATGGACAGATACTCCAGTCTCTGCTTGGGAACTCTACAGTTACCTATGGTCTCTGTGCTACCTCTCTGATTAATGCCCTCCATTCCCAGGCTGAGAGTTTTGGTGGGCAGCTCTCTTGGTAGGTTTATTGTGATATCACTTTCTTTCCATTTCATGATAATGGATTTGATGGAGCTCCAGTGGATCATCAGAGATTAGGATAAAACCTAACCCTGACTTGCACCTCTCAACAGCTTTGTCCCTGACTTGTTTGGAGATCTCCCTGGTCATCATAGTATTGTTTGGTTAGTGGTACCTTGCTTAATTGTGTTGCAGTCTCTGTGGTCTTTCAGAAAAGGTGTGTATATACTGACAGACCATGTGACACTTAAGGTACCGTCACACTCAGCAACTTTGCAACGAGAACGACAACGATCCGTGACGTTGCAGCGTCCTGGATAGTGATCTCGTTGTGTTTGACACGCAGCAGCGATCTGGATCCCGCTGTGATATTGCTGGTCGGAGCTACAAGTCTAGAACTTTATTTTGTCGTCAGGTCGGCGTGTATCATCATGTTTGACATCAAAAGCAACGATGTCAGCAATGTTTTACATGGAGCTAACAACCAGCGAGAACGATAAGTGAGTCGCCGTTACGTCACTGGATCGCTCCTACATCGTTCTGGAGCTGCTGTGTTTGACGTCTCTACAGCGACCTAAACAGCGACGCTCCAGCGATCGGCTCGTTGTCTATATCGCTGCAGCGTCGCTGAGTGTGACGGTACCTTTAGATTGCACACAGGTGGGCATCCTTTCACTAAGCATGTGACTTATGAATGTATTTGCTTGCAACAAAAAATTTTAGGGGCTTCATAGGAAAAGGTGTAAATACATATGCACATGCCAATTTTTAGTTATTTGATCCCATAAATGTAATTCATGTCTACATTTTTCTCAGTTCACTTCACCAACTTAGACTATTTAGTGCTGATGCATCACACACAAATCGGATTCCGAAAATTTGTGATGCAACAATATAGGTAAAAAGCCAAATGGGTGAATACTTTCTCAAGCAACTGTATAACCTTGCCATTATATAAGGCCTTGTTACACAACACCCATGAGGGAAGAATTATTTTTTTGCTGAGTAGAAGATCACTTTTGTTGATGAAGATCTCGGGAAGCTCTCCAATTCACTAGATCTTGATCAGTTATGGTTGACACATACTATATGTTTCCCAATATGTTTAGTTTGACTATTTAATCTATTGTCCTATGGGAGACAACTAAAGGCAAGATACTACAGATCTGCTTACTACTGAAGTGTAGTATAATCCAAATATCTGAAAACAACGGTGAAACGTGTGAAGATACAAATAGCCTAATACTAGGGAAAACATTTTATCCCAACTAGTAATAAATGTGTATCCCATCTTCAGAAACCATGTTAGAATGCATTTACACAACCATATTTTAGGGACTATGTTATGACCACAATTCTTTAGCTTGACTGTGGGTCTTCTGACCTGAATCAACAGCCTCTTGCATAACTATAAAGCTGCTAGTTTGAGGGAAGGAGGCTCATTGTTGGTCTGAAAAAGATGGCCATAAAGTGAACCATAAGGTCCTGTGAATGCATCCTAATGTGGTTTCTGGATACGGGATTTAATTCATTGCCAAGGGTTCCATCACTTGAACAACAGGGCCTCCTTTACAGTCACCTCCTATAACTAACTTGCTAAACCAGATACATAACTCATGCTTAATTACATAACAGATAATAAAAGTGTAGGTCAGACCATGGCTTGAAATAAAGTGAGAAGATGAGCAGATTACACCTGATTACACCTGGAAGATGAAAGGCAATAACAACAGGAACTGCCGATAAATCATTTCCGAGACCTTGCAATGATGTCTTGTCCATCAGCATTCATTTCTCCTTGCAGTAACCATACGAAAAACTAGGACACTCTAATCCTAGATAGACATCATGTAGTTATACTTTACTTGATCTGGTCTTTAATAAGGTATGGTATTTCAGCTATACTTTATTTGATCTGGTCTTTAACAAGATATGGTTCTTCAGTAACATGCTAGATAGGATGGGTTAGGGTAGTAGATTTTTTCCTTCTTATTAAAAGATGCACACACGACGCATACAATTTGATGAATTTTGGTTCTTTTAAAAGCCAGGAAATTAAACCTAATACTGAGAAAGTGCAAATGTGCATGATTTTGTGCCATTTTCTGGCTTTAAGCTTAATAAATTTGTTGTACAGTAGTTAAGAAAAGCTGAATAAGTGAAACAATAGCATTAGTGCTTATTGTAGTAGAGAAGAAAAAGTATTGTCATCCCTGTAATTAAGATTCACAAATAATAATATAGGTTTTAATGGGGTTTTTTGAATATAGGAAGGTTCTCATATGATTCAAGTTATTACATCCTGCTGATCATGGACGTAAAGACCAAGGTCGCTGAGGTTGTGACCGCAACCAGGCAGGTGTGAGTGAGGACCCGCCAATGTCACCACAAACTTCACCTGGATGTACATACTTGGATGCACATTTGGTTAAAGTGTATAGCGGCGAAAGCAGTCAGGTCCATGTGCGGCAATACACACTACCGGCCAATCATAAGCCAATAGCTGACGTCTGCATGCAGTTGACTGGGGTGCATGGCAGTGACGTCATGCGCTCCTGTTGCTTGCACACTGATGTCTGCTGCCAGCTTCAAAAGAGGATGCCGCACGGTGGGGAAACAGAGGAAAGGTGAGTAGACGTTTACTTTTTTCTATGCATTAAAGATCTGTGCCAAAACGAGGGACATATACCAGGATGGGGGATATATATACGAGAATGAGGGCTATATGTATCAGGACGGAGCCCATGATGGGGATTATATATACAGTATACCAGCGAGGGGTCCAAGATAATGCACATACTAAAATGGGTAATTTATATATAAGGATGGGGATAAGGGACATATACCAGGGTGTAGATACAGTGGGCAAAATAACTATTTGATACAGTGCCGATTTTGCAAGGTTCCTGACCTACAAAGAATGGAGAGTTCTGTAATTTTTATCGTAGATAAACTTCAACTGTGAGAGACAAAATCTTACAAAAAAAAACAGAAAATCACATTGTATGATTTTTCATAATTAATTTGCATTTTGTTGCATGAAATAAGTATTTGAAACAATTTGTTTGCAATTACAGAGGTCAGTCTTTTCCTGTTGTTCTTGACCAAATTTGCACACACTGCAGCAGGGGTTTTGGCCCACTCCTCCATACTGATCTTCTCCAGATCTTTCAGGTTTCAGAGTTGTTGCTTGGCAACATTGAGATTTTGCTCCCTCCAAAGATTTTCTATCGGGTCCAGGTCTGGAGACTGGCTAGGCCACTCCAGGACCTTGAAATTCTTCTTATGGAGCCATTCCTTAGTTGCCCTTGCTGTGTGTTTCGGGTCAATGTCATGCTGGAAGACCCAGCCACAACCCATCTTCAATGTTCTTACTGGGGGAAGGAGGTTGTTAGCCAAAATCTTGCAATGCATAAACCTATCCATCCTCCCATCAATACGGCACAGTCGTCCAGCCCCCTTTGCAGAAAAGCACCCCCAAGGTATGAAGTTTCCCTCACCATGCTTCACGGTTAAGACGGTGTTCTTGGGGTTGTACTTATCCTTAGTACATGTACAGTTGATACCAAAAAGTTATATTTTTCTCTCATCTGACCACATGCCTCTCATGCCTCCCCTGGATCATCCAGATTTTCATTGTTGAACTTCAAATGGGCCTGGACATGTGCTAGCATGAGCTGGGGGACCTTGCGTGCCCTGCAGGATTTTAATGCATGACGGCGTAGTGTGTTACTAACCTTAGTGTTTGAGACTGTGGTCCCAGCTTTCTTCAGGTCATTGACCAGATCCTCCTGTGTAGTTCTGGGTGTATTCCTGACCTTTTTCTGAATCATTCTTACCCCAGGAGGCGAGATCTTGCATGAAGCCCCAGACCGAGAAAGATTGAAAGTCATCTTGTGTTTCTTCCATTTTTTTATAATTGTGCCAACAGTTTTTGCCTTCTCACCAAGCTGCTTGCCTATTGTCCTGTAGCCCATCCCAGCCTTGTGCAGGTCTACAATTTTGTCCCTGTTGTCCATAGACAGCTCTTCAGTTTTGGACATAGTGGAGTGTGATTGTGTGGACACATATCTTTTATACAGCTAATGAGTTCAAACAGGTGCAATTACTACAGGTAATGAGTGATGAGTAGGAGGGCTTTGTATAGAAAAACTAACAGGTCTGTGAGAGCCAGAATTCATACTGTTGGTAGTTTATCAAATACTTATTTCATGCACTAAAATTAAATTTAATTATATAAAAATCACACAATGTGATTTTTTGTTTTTAGATTCTGTCTCTCACAGCTGAAGTATACCTACGGTAAAAATTACAGACCTCTCCATTCTTTGCAGGTGGGAAAACTTGCAAAATCGGCAGTGTATTAAATGTTTATTTTCACCACTGTATATTTGGGATTATTGTCCTGTTGGAAGGTCTAAGAAATTTTCCGCTTCATCACAGAAATCATGATGTTTCCTCTTAGGATTTCCTGATAATTGAATCCATCTTGCTTTCCACACCCTACAGCTTTTAGTGCTAGAGGAAGCAAGAAGCCACAGAGGATCACTGAACTATCACCATGCTTCACTATAAGCAAGGGTTTAGTTTTAACATATGCTTCAATATTTCTCCTCCACACATACCACTGAACCATAGACCCCAAAAGTTCTTGTTTTGTTTCACGGCTCCACAGAACAGAATCCTATAACTGTTGTGACTTATTTACAGTATATATAGCTTTGAGCATTTTGGAGCAGACTTTTCTTGTGCTTTTGCTTCAGTTCAGGTATACATCTTTGGCGTTCGGTTATGGAGACCTTCAGCGTTTGTTATACCCTTTACTAGGTAAACTGAATCCTCAGTGCCTTCTGCCACCAAATCGTCTGCAGTCACTTTAGGGTCTTTGACCAACTGCCTACTCAGGTATCTTGAAGCAGCAAGTGAGAACGCCCTCTTTCGGCGTCTCCAGGTAGTGTAGCCAGTGTTCTTTTAACTTTGAACTTGTGAACTGTTCTTCCAAATGTATCTCTAGGAACACCCAATGCCTTTGCTTTCTCTTTGATATCCTTCTCTTAACTTTTTGGATCACTCTCTTCACATAACCGTGTACAGTAACAAACATACAAACAAATTAATTTGTTTGGTACAAGGTATTTGGTGTGTTTTAAAGAATCCCTAGATTAGCAGGATTGCTCAAGACATCACCTGATTTTTAGATGTTGGTTCTTATGAGGGATTCTCTTCAGGGGCTTGAAGAATTCTGATACTGCAGTAGTCACTAAAAGTGGCATTTAGTGTAGAATTTGGAGAAACCTCTTGTTATATTAGCTGTATTGAACTATTTAATGCATTCTTTTTTGATCGGTTTATTGTAAACATGAGAATTTTTGCTAAAAAACCTAATTTGGTAATAATTTTATTTGCATATACACATCTTTGATCTGTTTTGCTTTATTGCTTTACCTCTGGTTACAGTTGGGTTTTTCTTCATGAGAAAGCTTATCAAGTTCGAGACTCCTCCATTGAATCATCAGTAATGACAAAAGTAAAGGGTATTGGACGCTACAGTAAGCGAGTCATGGATGTAGCAGACTATGTCATCCCCCCACAGGTAAATCTGTTTTCCATTTGTTTTAATGTATTTGAGTTACACGAGAGCTGAAGGTTCCAATTCTAGTATAGGTTAAAAAATAAAAGGAAGTGATTTCTATGCAAGGTGACTCACTAATTCTTGCAGACATACATTTTCAGTAATCATGTCAGGTGTGACCCAGACTAATACAGATGGAAGACTATGCCATGTTACATTTATTATATTTTGTTTATTTTGCCATCTTATGTTTCATATGTTCTTTTCTAGGAAAAGATTGAAAGCTTAGCTTCCCAGCTTATTTTTATGTTCTGCAATGATACATTATCTATATGAAAAATCCGTCTATATCACCTACTGCTACAAGAAGCAGTGAAATAGAAAAAGCACAAAACTCTTCTTACCCAATAAAATCATTTTTTATTAAATAATTTACAATGTAAACACCATTAATAATCAATCATAAACCATATATCTCAGATGTGAGGGACTGATTGACTACTAATCTCTACGACTACGCCCCCTGAAGAAGTGTGGAAGAAACGCGACCTATATATCTTTATTTGCAGACTCACAAACAGGAGTGATAGCCTCCGGATCGCAGCCGGGTTTCCATATATACAGTCCGTGTTCCGAACCCGTTACCGTGGACAATAACACCACTGTGTCTTTTTGGTGCGTCAGCCGCCTGGAAGTCCCTGGCTCTGTGTTAGCTTCACACAGTCCTGGGTTGCACAGAGACATCTGCTCTGCAGCTTACAAACTCAAAACTGACACACCCAAGCAGCGTCGGACTGGAGCACCTTGGGCCCACCAGAGAAAATTATTCTTAGGGCCCACTATGTAGCTACATAGAAATAAATACAAGACCACCAATTGTGTGGTAAAACACGCTAATATCAGGGTATAATATAAGGTAGTACATGTCTTAATTATGTAGCAGGGGTAGTGGTAGGCCCCATCATAGAATATAATGTAGCCCCCCACATAGAACATAATGTAGCCCCCCTCATAGAATATAAAGTAGCCTCCCTCATAGAATATAATGTAGCCTCCCTCATAGAATATAATGCAGCCCCCTCATAAAATAATGTAGCCCCCTCAAAGAATATAATGCAGGCCCCTCTCATAGGATATAATGCAGCCCCCTCTCATAGAATTAGAATATAATGCAGCCCACCTCATAGAGTATAATGCAGCACCCCACAAAATATAATGCAACCCCCTCATAAGGTATAATGCAGTCCCCACCATAAATATAATGTACCACCCTCATAGGGTATAATGCAGCCCCCTCATATAGTATTATGCAGCCCCCCCATAGAGTATACTGTAGTCCCCTCATAGGGCATAATGCTGCTCCCCATATAGTATGATGTAGCCCCCCCAGAATATAATATAGTCCCCTGAGAGAATAATGCAGCCCCACCACAGAATATAATGTAGCCCCCATAGAGTATAATGTAGCCCCCTCATATAGTATGATGTAGCCCCCAGAATATAATGTAGTCCCCTGAGAGAATAATGTGGTCCCCCAGAATATAATGTAGCCCCCTCATAAAGTATAATTCAGCCCCCTCATAGGGTATAATGCAGCCTCTCTCCACCTCCATCATTGTTCTCCCCCCACCACCCCTATCATTGCCCTTTCCACCACCTCCATCATTGCCTTCTCCCCCACAACCCCCATCATGGCCTCCCCCCACCACCACCATTGCCTTTTCCACCACAACCATCATTGTCCTTTACACCACAACCATCATTGCTTTCTCCCCCACCACCCCATGATTGCCCATTGCAACACCCCCCATCATTGCCCATTTCAACACCTCCATCATTGCCTCCCCCCACCACCATCATTGTTCTTTCCACCACAACCATCATTGCCTTCTTCCCAACCACCCCATCATTGCCTCCTTCCCACACCACCATTGTCCTTCTCCACCACCCCATCATTGCCAGTCTCCAATACACACATCTCCAATGCACACACACACACACACAGCACACCGCACTACTCTATCACACTCACACACACACACCACTGCACCACTCTCTCAAACTCACACACAAAGCACCGCATCACACCACATACACACATGCACGCAGACAGACACACAGCACCACTCACCTCTTGCAGCACATCCCGGCAGCCTCTTCCTCGCCGACAGCTTTCTGTTTGAAAAAGCCGCGCGCTGAATGATGAAGTCATCCAGCTGCACTGCCTCATATAGGAAGTGCTGGGCAGGAAGCAGGACGCCGGGATGTGCTGCGAGAGGTGAGTGGTGCTGTGTATCTGTCTGCGTGTGTGTATGTGCTGCGGTGCTTTGTGTGTCTGTGAGAGAGTGGTTCGGCGGTGGTATTGGGGCTTTACATGCGGGCAGTGTTAGCTGCAGCCTGTGGCTAACGCTGCCTGCTATTAAAGTGAAATGGTATTCACTCCTCTCCATGCCCATGGGGTTGTAGAGAAGTGTGAATATTCATTTCTCTTTAGCAGCGGGGATAGGCGTGGTTTCCTGTCCTCCACTGCTGCTCCACTGGCACAGGGTGGGCCCCCTTGACTCAGGGGCCCCATAGCCACTGACCGAGAGGGCCCCTGACCAGTGAGGGCCTTAGGCAGCTGCTGGTCAGTATGCCAGCAGGTGTGAGTGCCTGGGTCCACCGGCACTACGGTGGGCCAGTACAACCCTACACCCAAGGCAAAACTGACAGATTTAAAGGGAATAGTGGCCATAAAACCACTTCCAAAACCCGGAGTGGAGAGAGGGATTCACCCCACTACCAAACCTGCAAATCCCTCCAAAAATAAAAGCCCTTAATGGGTTTCCTAAAAATCTGACTGAGTCACTACTTGGACCCAGTCCACCCTTTCCTTTATTTTGCCTTGTGACTCACAGGCATCCTGCTGTGAACACAAGGCACTCCAGTGGGTTTAATTGGACTCCGTCCGCATCCTGGGGACATATATTGACTCTCGCATATGATCCCCTTCACTGCCTCACACCATGTAAGGCCAGTCTCACACGTCCAGATAATTCCGGTACCGGAAAAATCGGTACCGGAGTTATCCGTGTCCGTGTGCTCACGTGGCACATCAGTGTGGCACACGTGTGGCAGCCGTGTGCCGCCCGTGTGCCGACTGGGTACCACACGGACCATGCAGGAGATAGTGCTAGAGATAAGTGCTGTCCCCTGCATCTGGTGCTGAAGCCGGAATTCATTCCTTCTTCCCAGCAGCGTTCGCTGGAGAGAAGGAATGAAAAATCATTGTTTTTTTATTTTTTTTGTGTTTAAAATAAAGATGCTTGTCACCACCCCCCTCCTACTCCCTGTGCGCCCACCCACTGGAAATAAAATACTCACCCGGCTCCCTCGATGCTTCCTCTCAGCGCCGCAGCTTCTTCCTGTATGAGCGGTCACGTGGTACCGCTCATTACAGTGATGAATATGCGGCTCCACCCCTATGGGAGGTGGAGCCGCATATTCATCACTGTAATAAGCGGCACCACGTGACCGCTCATACAGGAAGAAGCTGCGGTGCTGAGAGGAAGCATTGAGGGAGCCGGGTAAGTATTTTATTTCCAGCGGGCGGGCGCACAGGGGGTGGGAGGGGGGTGGTAACAAGGATCTTTATTTTAAACACAAAAAAATAAAAAAACAATGATTTTTCATTCCTTCTCTCCAGCGAACACTGCTGGAGAGAAGAAATGAATGGCGGCTTCAGCACCACGCTGGGGGGACAGCGCTTAATGTAGCGCTGTCTCCTGCATGGCACACAACTGCACACGGACAGCATCCGTGTGCGGTACGTGTTTTACACGGACCCATTGACTTTAATGGGTCCGTGTGATCCGTGCGCTCCCACGAACACTGACATATCTCCGTGTTTTTCAAACGGACACACGGTCCGTGAAAACATGCTGACATGTGCAGAGACACATTGATTTTAATGTGTCTACGTGTGTCAGTGTCTCCGGTACGTGAGAAAACTGACACCGCACGTACCGGAGCCACTGACGTGTGAAACCGGCCTAAACCAATAAGCCTACAGTAATTGGGCATAAAACAAACATGGGGTAGCAAAAACCTGGTGACAGTTTCCCTTTAAAGAGTTTTTTGATTCAATAAATTGATAGCATAGTGTAAGGACGTCATCAGTATACTATCAGATTGTGGTGCCATCAATGCTGCATTCAGTTCACTGTTTATTGAGCTTATGGAGCTGTCTACAGATTCCCTGTAAAGTGGCCAGGAGCACAGCTGTGCTGGTAAAAATTAGACGAGGACGCTACACCACATCGCCACATCTCTTTCATTCTCAGCATTGTGAAGGTTTCCAGGAGTGGTACTCCTCCTGATCATAAAGTGATAGCAAATCCCAGCATAATGCCATAAGCCTTATTCAAGTTTATGTGCAGCTATTATTTTGCTTTTCTTTTGTAACATTTTTAGGCCACGTTCACACGTTCAGTATTTGGTCAGTATTTCACATCAGTATTTGTAAGCCAAAACCACGAGTGGGTGAAAAATGCAAAAGTGGTGGTGTATTATGTGTCTATCATACTTTTCCTCTGATTGCTCCACTCCTGGTTTTGGCTTACAAATACTGATGTGAAATATTGTCCAAACATGTGAACATGGCCTAAGTATCATTGGGCAAAGATGGACCCAGGGCTTTGGTGAGAAGAAACTGAGGCAAATTCTAAGGGTTTGTTCCCACGGACAGTAATTGGCAGTGCTTTGGAAGCAGCACATGTCCGCTGCGTCCAAAGCGCTACGGGCTTTTGAACGCAGGTGATTCCGCATGTGTTCACTGAACCGTGCGGAATCACTGTGTCCAATACATTGTAAGAGTGATATTTATCTTGCGGAGACTCGCGTCTACGCAAGATAAATTGATATGCTGCGGTCTGGAAAGACGCGCCACATGTCCATCTCCACAGGTAATCCGCAGGTGTCTGTGCACGCATAGTGGGCATGGGATTTCTTGAAATCCCATCTGCTATGCTGTAAAATCTGGACTCTGTGGGTTGGATGCTGAGGAGGTGCGCAGCGTCCAACCCACAGCGTTTACTGACCGTGGGAACATAACCTAGGTCATTAAAACTGGTGACTGTTTGTAACAACAAAAGGCAAAATGTAGCCAATTAGTCTTTTCACCAATAATGGTCAAAGCTAGTGATGAGCGAGTGTACTCGCTGCTCGGGTTTTCCCTAGCACGCTCAGTTGATCTCCGAGTATTTGTAACTGCTCGGAGATTTAGTTTTCCTTGCCTCAGCTGCATGATTTACAGCTGATAGACAGCTTGAATACATGTGGGGATTCCCTAGCAACCCCCACATGTACTCAGGCTGGCTAGCAGCCGTAAATCATGCAGCTGTATCAACAAAAACTAATCTTCGAACAGTTACAAATACTCGGAGACCACCCAAGCGTGCTCGGGAAAACCCGAGCAACGAGTACACTCACTCATCACTAGTCGAAGCCAATTCAGAATTGATGAAAAACATTGCAGCTTGTAGCATGTGATGGGTCAACAATGACCAAACCGCTGACCCAATATAATGAAACCTTCCATAGATATCATTTTTTAAATTATGCATTGCTTAGGTCTTAAACAATGAACTTTTGCTTTTCAACTCATAGGGGTCCTCGGTGTTTGTAATCCTCACAAAACTTATAACAACTCCAGAACAAGTACAAGATCACTGTCCAGAGGTGAGTGAAACAAGGATTATGCCAAATAAAACCTCCTAAAAAGTAAGGTAACCTTAACCTCCCTAGGATCCAGTCAGGAATAGCTTTAGTTTGAACAGTATCCCATCTTATATGTAATATGGTGTACCCAGGGCTGCCATCAGAGCATTACTGCCATTACTGCCCAGTGAGCAGAAGCAAAGAGTTGGGCCTGGACTGGGTGAGATATGCTGCACAGCCTGTGCTGAGGCAGCACAGCCGAGCAGCTATATAAATAGCCTGGCAGACTGCGTGGCACTATGGGGCCCTGCTAATTATTCTACTTTGCTTTATTAAGCCCCGGAGCCACAGTCACTCACAGCCGCAACTACTCACATTGTATCACCGCAGCAGAGGGTGAAATCAATGTCAGACGCTGCCGGCCCACCCTTAGTTCCTAAGTTGGAGATGTGCCCTGAGCCCTTGCAGCACAGTAGATGCAGGAGTTGTGGGCCCAAAAGTGATGAGGTGCATGCACCTGCCTGCCTACTCTCCTGACCGTACTCCCATTCCCCCATTCTACCTCCCATTCGCCCACCTGCTGGCCCACCCACCCACTACACTTCTTGTGCCCCCTCTCTGCTCGTGCAGTGTAAAGTTGGAGGCAGTCTTTGTCTGCTGCCTGCAAACTACTAAGTACTACTAAGTTAAATCCTACTGACTTCTGCCTGCCTGCAATAAGGCACAGTTGCCTGTCTTAAAGGGGATATTCTAGCAACCCAATACTTATCCCCTATACACAACATATGGCATAAGTATTAGTACTAGGGGCCTCGTTACTCTAATTATCCCCTGAAATGAACAGAGCAACTGGTCAGACATGCGTGCAGTCGCTTGATTCATTTGTCTGGGAGTTCCGGATAAAAACAAGAGCTGATGAATATGTGTCATGCTGTGACTGTCCATGATTAGGGAAAGGGGCCCTGATCCTTCCCCAGGACTGTGGCTCTAAGTATCCCTGCTCCCAAAGGTACCTCCAAAGGGGAGGAGGTTTGGGCCACCAGCCTTACTGTCCTCCTGTTATATCCTAAGCTGTCACCTCCCCCCCAGGAGGCCTGGGACAGAAATGCTAGTATATCAACATGTAAGACAGACAGGGATAACAGAAAGCAACAAACATACAAACACTCACCAAAGGTAGAGAGAGGTATATAAGGAGCGATGGGAATAATCAACCAAATGGGAATAGGACAATTAGGAAAACATACACCCAAAAACAGCACGCAGCAATCTCCAGTAGCAACAATGATCTCCAATTCAACACAGTGTCTGCAAGAAGATAGGAAGCAAAGCTTTCACTGTCAAGAATAAGAAAGTTTGGCCAGATTTTATAGAAAGAGGAAATTACCAGGTCTGGAACAACTGTGAGATGGAACTGCAAATTTCTAATCAGCATGGAAAAGGTCGTTAACCTCTTCAGCACCAAAGGAAACAAAATCCATTTAACATGAAACACGAACACACAGACTAAATGGAAGATCTGTGACTCACAATACGTAGTGCTTTTCTAACCCCAGATCTCCCAGAAGGACGTTACCCGCTCGTGACACTACGTATATAATATGGTGCTAGATGGGAACTGGTAATGTGTGTGATTGGTGAGGCAGAGGTGGAGTTTTTCCAAGAGTGGGTGGTTGACTATGGAAGGTTCGAGGGGTGGAGGCAGAGACAAGGTGGAACCTGTGCAGAGTCTCAAGGGGGCCTGAAAATTTTACCAGTATGAGGCCCTGAAATTTCTGGTGGCAGCCCTGGGTATACCAGTGTAGAAAAATACAGTACCCAAAAACTATGCCATAATGTATCCAAATGACTCAATCAGTAAATTTTGGATGGAAGTTGCTTCAAATGCAGCTGCCTATTGATGGCTGTCAGTGCATATGTGGGATTAGAAGTGTAAGATGGAGCGACTTAACCCCTTCATGACCCAGCCTATTTTGGCCTTAATGACCTTGCCGTTTTTTGCAATTCTGACCAGTGTCCCTTTATGAGGTAATAACTCAGGAACGCTTCAACGGATCCTTGCGGTTCTGAGATTGTTTTTTCGTGACATATTGGGCTTCATGTTAGTGGTAAATTTAGGTCGATAATTTCTGAGTTTATTTGTGAAAAAAACGGAAATTTGGCAAAAAATTTGAAAATTTTGCAATTTTCACATTTTGAATTTTTATTCTGTTAAACCAGAGAGTTATGTGACACAAAATAGTTAATAAATAACATTTCCCACATGTCTACTTTACATCAGCACAATTTTGGAAACAAATTTTTTTTTTGCTAGGAAGTTATAAGGGTTAAAATTTGACCAGTGATTTCTCATTTTTACAACAAAATTTACAAAACCATTTTTTTTAGGGACCACCTCACATTTGAAGTCAGTTTGAGGGTTCTATATGGCTGAAAATACCCAAAAGTGACACCATTCTAAAAACTGCACCCCTCAAGGTGCTCAAAACCACATTCAAGAAGTTTATTAACCCTTCAGGTGTTTCACAGCAGCAGAAGCAACATGGAGGGGAAAAATTAACATTTAACTTTTTAGTCACAAAAATGATCTTTTCGCAACAATTTTTTTATTTTCCCAAGGATAAAAGGAGAAACTGGACCACGAATGTTGTTGTCCAATTTGTCCTGAGTACGCTGATACCTCATATGTGGGGGTAAACCACTGTTTGGGCGCACGGCAGGGCTCGGAAGGGAAGGAGCGCCATTTGACTTTTTGAATGAAAAATTGGCTCCAATCTTTAGCGGACACCATGTCGCGTTTGGAGAGCCCCCGTGTGCCTAAACATTGGAGCTCCCCCACAAGTGACCCCATTTTGGAAACTAGACCCCCCAAGGAACTTATCTAGAAGCATAGTGAGCACTTTAAACCCCCAGGTGCTTCACAAATTAATCCGTAAAAATGAAAAAGTACTTTTTTTTCACACAAAATTTCTTTTAGCCTTAATTTTTTCATTTTCACATGGGCAACAGGATAAAATGGATCCTAAAATTGGTTGGGCAATTTCTCCTGAGTACGCCAATACCTCATATGTGGGGGTAAACTACTGTTTGGGCACATGGTAAGGCTCGGAAGGGAAGGAGCGCCATTTGACTTTTTGAATGAAAAATTATCTCCATAGTTAGCGGACACCATGTCAGGTTTGGAGAGGCCCTGTGTGCCTAAACATTGGAGCTCCCCCAGAAGTGACCCCATTTTGGAAACTAGACCCCCCAAGGAACTTATCTAGATGCATAGTGAGCACTTTAAACCCTCAGGTGCTTCACAAATTGAGCCGTAAAAATGAAAAAGTACTTTTTTTTCACACAAAATTTCGTTTAGCCTCAATTTTTTCATTTTCACATGGGCAACAGGATAAAATGGATCCTAAAATTTGTTGGGCAATTTCTCCTGAGTACGCCGATACCTCATATGTGGGGGTAAACCACTGTTTGGGTGCACGGCAAGGCTCGGAAAGGAAGGCGTGCCATTTGACTTTTTGAATGGAAAATTAGCTCCAATCGTTAGTGGACACCATGTCGCGTTTGGAGAGCCCCTGTGTGCCTAAACATTGGAGCTCCCCTACAATTGACCCCATTTTGGAAACTAGACCCCCCAAGAAACTAATCTAGACGCATAGTGAGCACTTAAAACCCCCAGGTTCTTCACAGAAGTTTATAACGCAGAGCCATGAAAATAAAAAAAGTATTTTTCTTTCCTCAAAAATGATTTTTAGCCCGGAGTTTTTTATTTTCCCAAGGATAATAGGAGAAATTGGACCCCAAATGTTGTTGTCCAGTTTGTCCTGAGTACGATGATACCCCATATGTGGGGGTAAACCACTGTTTGGGCGCACGGCAGGGCTCGGAAGGGAAGGCACGCCATTTGGCTTTTTGAATGGAAAATTAGCTTCAATCATTAGCGGACACCATGTCGCGTTTGGAGAGCCCCTGTGTGCCTAAACATTGGAGCTCCCGCACAAGTGACCCCATTTTGGAAACTAGACCTCCCAAGGAACTAATCTAGATGTGTGGTGAGCACTTTGAACCCCCAAGTGCTTCACAGAAGTTTATAACGCAGAGCCATGAAAATAAAAAATTATTTTTCTTTCCTCAAAAATGATTTTTTAACCCACAATTTTTTATTTTCCCAAGGGTAACAGGAGAAATTGGACCCCAAAAGTTGTTGTGCAGTTTCTCCTGAGTACGCTGATACCCCATATGTGGGGGTAAACCACTGTTTGGGCACATGCCGGGGCTCGGAAGGGAAGTAGTGACGATTTGGAATGCAGACTTTGATGGAATGGTCTGCGGGAATCATGTTACGTTTGCAGAGCCCCTGATGTGCCTAAACAGTAGAAACCCTACACAAGTGACCCCATTTTGGAAACTAGACCCCCCAAGGAACTTATCTAGATGTGTGGTGAGCACGTTCAACCCCCAAGTGCTTCACAGAAGTTTACAACGCAGAGCCGTGAAAATAAAAAATCATTTTTCTGTCCTCAAAAAAGATGTTTTAGCAAGCAATTGTTTATTTTCACAAGGGTAACAGGAGAAATTGGACCCCAATATTTGTTGCCCAGTTTGCTGTGAGTACGCTGATACCTCATATGTGGGGGTAAACCACTGTTTGGGCGCACGTCAGGGCTCGGAAGGGAAGTAGTGACATTTGAAATGCAGACTTTGATGGAATGGTCTGCGGGCATCACGTTGCATTTGCAGAGCCCCTGATGTGCCTAAACAGTAGAAACCCCCCCTAAGTGACCCCATATTGGAAACTAGACCCCCCAAAGAACTTATCTAGATGTGTGGTGAGCACGTTCAACCCCCAAGTGCTTCACAGAAGTTTACAACGCAGAGCCGTGAAAATTAAAAATCATTTTTCTGTCCTCAAAAAAGATGTTTTAGCAAGCAATTTTTTTTTCACAAGGGTAGCAGGAGAAATTGGACCACAATATTTGTTGCCCAGTTTGTTGTGAGTATGCTGGTACCCCATATGTGGGGGTAAACCACTGTTTGGGCGCACGTCAGGGCTTGGAAGGGAAGTAGTGACATTTGAAATGCAGACTTTGATGGAATGGTCTGCAGGCATCACGTTGCATTTGCAGAGCCCCTGATGTGCCTAAACAGTAGAAACACCCCATAAGTGACCCCATTTTGGAAACTAGACCCCAAAAGGATCTTATCTAGATGTGTGGTGAGCACTTTCAACCCCCAAGTGCTTCACATAAGTTTATAACGTAGAGCCATGAAAATAAAAAATAATTGTTCTTTCCTCAAAAATTATGTTCTAGCAAGTAATTTTCTATTTTTGCAAGGGTAACAGGAGAAATTGGACCCCAATAGTTGTTGCCCAGTTTGTCCTGAGTACGCTGGTATCCCATATGTGGGGGTAAACCACTGTTTGGGCGCACGTCGGGGCTTGGAAGGGAGGGCGCACCATTTGACTTTTTGAACGCAAGATTGGCTGGAATCAATGGTGGCGCCATGTTGCGTTTGGAGACCCCTGATGTGCCTAAACAGTGGAAACCCCTCAATTCTAACTTCAACACTAACCCCAACACACCCCTAACCCTAATCCCAACTGTAGCCATAACCCTAATCACAACCCTAACCCCAACACACCCCTAACCACAACCCTAACCCCAACACACCCGTAACCCTAAATCCAACCCTAACCCTAATCCTAACCCTAATCCCAACCCTACCCACAACTGTAACCCCAACACAACCCTAACCCTATCCTTAACCCTAACCACAAGCCTAATCTTAACCCTATTTCCAACCCTAGCCCTAATTCCAACCCTAAGGGTACCGTCTCACATAACGATTTACCAACGATCACGACCAGCGATACGACCTGGCCGTGATCGTTGGAAAGTCGTTGTGTGGTCGCTGGGGAGCTGTCACACAGACCGCTCTCCAGGGACCAACGATGCCAAGGTCCCGGGTAACCAGGGTAAACATCGGGTTACTAAGCGGTGATGTCACTGCTGTGCTGTGCTCTCACTTTCCGGCCGGCAGACAGTCAGAGCGGGAAGCAGACGGCAAGGGACCTGAAGGACACCGAAATGTGAGTATGTACGGTTTTTTTTTTTTTACTTTTACGCTGGTAACCACGGTAAACATCGGGTTACTAAGCGCGGCCCTGCGCTTAGTAACCCGATGTTTACCCTGGTTACAAGCGAACGCATCGCTGGATCGCTGTCACAACGATCCAGCGATGACAGCAGGAGATCCAGCGACGAAAGAAAGTTCCAAACGATCTGCTACGACGTACGATTCTCAGCAGGGTCCCTGATCGCTGCTGCGTGTCAGACACAGCGATATCGTATGGATATCGCTGGAACGTCACGGATCGTACCGTCGTAGCGATCAAAGTGCCACTGTGAGACGGTACCCTAACTCTAATTCCAACCCTAACCCTAAGGCTATGTGCCCACGTTGCGGATTCGTGTGAGATTTTTCCGCACAATTTTTTAAAAATCTGCAGGTAAAAGGCACTGCGTTTTACCTGCAGATTTACAGCAGATTTCCAGTGTTTTTTTGTGCAGATTTCACCTGCGGATTCCTATTGAGGAACAGGTGTAAAACGCTGCGGAATCCGCACAAAAAATTGACATGCTGCAGAAAATACAACGCAGCGTTTCTGCACGGAATTTTCCGCACCATGGGCACAGTGGATTTGGTTTTCCATAGGTGTACATGGTACTGTAAACCTGATGGAAAACTGCAACGAATTCGCAGCGGCCAATCCGCTGCGGATCCGCAGCCAAATCCGCTGCGGATCCGCGGCCAATCCGCTGCGGATCCGCGGTCAATCCGCTGCGGATCCGCAGCCAAATCCGCACATGCCATAACCCTAACCCTACCCCTACCCGTAACCCTAACCCTACCCCTAACCCTACCCCTAGTTCTAACCCTAACCCTAGTTCTAACCCTGACCCTAGTGGAAAACGAAAAAAAAAAAATATATTTTCTTTATTTTATTATTGTCCCTACCTATGGGGGTGATAAAGGGGGGGGGTATTTATTATTTTTTTTATTTTGATCGCTGTGATAGAACCTACCACAGCGATCAAAATGTACTTGTAAGGAATCTGCCGGCTGGCAGATTCGGCGGGCGCACTGAGCATGCGCCCGCCATTTTCCAAGATGGCGGCGCCCAGCGAGGAGATGTACGGACACCGGGAGGATCGGTAAGTATGAAGGGGTGGTGGGGGGGTGGATTGGAGCACAGGGGGGTGATCGGACCACAGGGGGGGTTTATTCAAACAAGGAGGGAGCGGGCAGGAGGACGGGGGAGCCGGCAGGCGGACGGAGGGGACCGGACCCCATAACGGAGCACTGGGGGGGCGATCGGTGGGTGTGGGGGGGGGACATATTAGGTTTTCCAGCCAAGGCCGATGTTATTGCAGCATCGGCCATGGCTGGATTGTAATATTTCACCAGTTTTTTAGGTGAAATATTACAAATCGCTCTGATTGGCAGTTTCACTTTCAACAGCCAATCAGAGCGATCGTAGCCACGGGGGGGTGAAGCCACCCCCCCTGGGCTGAAGCACCACTCCCCCTGTCTCTGCAGATCGGGTAAAATGGGAGTTAACCCCTTCACCCGATCTGCAGGGACGCGATCCCTCCATGACGCATACGCTGCGTCATAGGTCGGGAAGGCACAGACTTTCATGACGCAGCGTATGCGTCACAGGTCGGGAAGGGGTTAATCTATTAAGACTTGTGGTGTAATGACAGGTGATTATACCCTCTGTGAATGTACTGGATGTTCCTGGCTCCAAAGCAAAATCTGCAACTCATAACACTGAAGTCCTTGTTATTTGACAGACATGAGGACCCAGGTTCTGCACTTCTGCACCCCCTACTGCTTCACCCCCTGCCGAAACGTAATTTGCTAATTTTTGTATTTTCAGACTGATGACAAGTATAGATGCAGTAATGATAGCAACTGTACAAGAAACAAGGCTACATCTAACGGTAGGAACATTGTATTTTGAGAAGTGTGTTTTTGCTACTATTTAAAATGTTCAAATATGCCTTTATTTATAGAACATCTCACATCTAACTACCTGGAACAAGGCCATGTTTGCCCTTATCCCCACGATTCCCTTCACTATTGTTTGTAGTACACTTGGATAAGGAGACACATATTTTTACCGCCTAATGCAGGGATTGTCCAATGCAAAAACCTTTTTTCAAGCCATGGATGGATACTCACCTTTTGCAACCCCATAGATCCTAGCACAGACCACTCCAGAGGTCTGCACCAGATTCGGAAGCGATGTCTGTGCCATACAGATATCAACAGTACCAATTAAGACTGTTCTTGGCTGCATCGTTCAGGTGACTAGAAGAGAGCGACATGTTATGTTTCTCTGATAACATGCTCCTCTAGTCATCTATCAACTGCAGTCAATCATAACCTTCACCAGTTCTGCTGACATCTGGATGATGCACATATTGCTTACGGAGCCAACGCAGACCTCTGCAGCACCCAGCACTATGATGCAGATGGATGAAAGGAAGGAGGTGAGTCTGCCTTTTGATATTTGGCAGACGCGGTACTGTATAAGGTGCGCGTCTCTGACTGGGGAGCGCCTAGATAGAGCAGCACAGAAAGGTTGTCAGTGCCAGATCCCCCCTGGCATCACTCCCCTTTAGTGATGCACTAATTGGAAGACCCCCGGCCGGCCAGTGGGCACTGGAGGGGAGGGGTCCTACGGCCACTCCTACAGGGGTTAAATCCAGGTGTCCGGCCGGGAACTTTCTCTTTTCCTCCCGGCGGACACCTGGAAGCATTGTGGAAGCATTGTCCCTGTAGTAGTGATGTCGGACCCCCTGGTTGAGGCCTTGCAGAGGAGTGCGGCACAGAAAGGTGAGAACTGGCTTCAGGCCATTGTCGCCAACATCAGGGCTCAGCTTTCTGTGCCCTCTCCCGACCCCCAGCTCACACCCCCCTCATCGGGTCTGGTCGGGTCTGCCTCGTCCACCCTCATGCCCCCGGGGCCCCTTAGGGTCACCTCACCTTCGGCCTGCTCGCCCGCTGGGGGGCGTCCTGGGCGGCCTCCCCATGGTCCGGAGCATGGATCCGTGATGCCCCTATCATCCACGCAGCGGTCCAGGGGTCTCCCAGCCGCCGAGGTTGGGCAGGCCTCTCGGAAGCGGCGGGGAAGGGCCGGGCGCCGCACGCGCCGCAAAAACGTAGTGGCCCCCCTTGCCGGCGGGGCACCGGGCTGCGCTGAGCGGCGCGCAGCGTCGCCTCCTCTCCCTGCTGCCCCGGTGGCTGGCGGCGAGCAGGCGGGCGGCGTGGAGCGGCGCGAGGCATCTCCCCCTTACCTGGCTGCTCCGGAGGCATCGCCCCCTTCCCTGGCTGCTCCGGCGGTTCCCCCAGCTGCGCGGGGGGGCAGGCGGTCTGCCCGCTTGCCCCGCGCTCCGGAGCGGCTCCAGGTTGGAGAGGGGGCGGCCTCGCCGCCTCTCCGCTGCCGGCGTCTTCCGGCTCCCTCGTCGGGCTCGGTCCGGCGATCAGAGTTAGCCCCGCCCACCAACTACGGGACTGATGGGAGGGGGGAAGGCACTGGTTACGACACCCAGGTCTCCACAGTCTTGAAATAATCAGTGCTTAAAAATGTTTTCTGCAGTTAACAACCCCTTTAAAATAACGTTATCTAGACTTTATTTGTCCATTAGGCCCATAGCAGCTGCATGGTTTGGCTCTATACCCTTACCACTGACCTACTGGCAGCAATGATTATGGACTCTGAATTATGGTGCCAGGTGTTGACACTGAGGAAAGAAGTTTGTTTCCCTCTTTAAATCACTGCTTGCTAAAAGTGGAGTCCTACTCAACACCTTTAATTACATGGGAGATTTTTGCCATTATTTTTATATTACTTTTTTTTCTGTTTCTGATTTAGTGTTTGTGTTATGGTGTCAAATCCTAGGAACTAGAGACCTCATTTCTTTTTACACAAAATAGAAATATAAATTTAGATTGTGATATCATCAGGTTTCCCTAGCTCAATGACCTTCTCTTCCTAGGCTCGTGGGAGTATTTTTTTGACATACTGTAAGTATTCTTCCCTTCCTAAAAAGGACTAAGCAAGATACATATCTGAAATGCCAAATGCTCGAATGGACACAACATTGGTGTGGCATGTACAGATGTCAAATTTGACTACTAAAGGTGGTGTGCAAAAAAATACAGTCACAGTTCAATGTCTGGATTTTTAAAACATTTTTTGCTATTTTTTTAATACAATTATTCTCCCCTTTGCAAAAAGGAGTGAATGAGAAATTTAAGCAGTTACATGTCCAAAAAGCCAGCAACCGCATCAGGCTGCAATATTGGTGTGGCATGTACAGATGTGAATACAGTCAGCGCTTAAATCAGATGATGGTTGTTAGTCATGGCTTTTTTTTTTGGTACTCTGGCAGCTGCTGTAGCGTATGTGTTTTTGCCTAGAATAAAACAAGTGTTTTCATTTCCATATGGTGCGGATTGCAAGATTAATGCATTAATCGCTTACGATTCGCGCCATCCTATATATTGCTTTGAATGTGATGCTAACAATGTTGGGTGTATTTGTTATACAACTAGAAAATTAAAGAAACGAATTGAAGAATACCTGTCCAATATAAACAACAAGATAGGAACATATTCATGTGCGGCTAAGCATTTTGTCAGCACTCACATCGGTGATACCTCTTATTTTAGCTTTTTGAAATTGAAAGATTGTCACACCCAAAAAGAGGAATGTTATGTGTGTCCATGTTGGTGATTGGTTTGCATTTGTTTAAATAGATTTCCCATAGCCCCTTTTTCTATCCTATGATTAAAAGCATTTGTCGCCCCATAAACACATCAGGTCTTAGCTGCTGTGAGGGTCAACCTGTTTTTATGGAATTTCGACTAAAGATTGTTTTTATCTTACTGGGTGGTCATGCCGGCTTTCCCCCTTATACTTGTATAGCAAAAAGGTATCTTCCAGCAGGGCAATAGTTAATACCGGACTAGTGTGCTAAGGTTCCTCCAGTAACCAAGTCCAGGGCCCCACATTTCTGCTACATGCAAATGTGACATTATACTCAATCACAAATTTATATAAATATGAACTGGATAGATTGTTAAATGAATGAGATGTTGCCTTTGTCTGTGCATAGTGATTCAAGTATATTGTGCCAAGCAATACTCATTTAATAGGGTGGCTCACCCACTCTTGCCCAGGGACCCACCAGAAGATTCCCCTGTTCTCCTGTGGGCCAGTCCAAGAGTTCCAGGTATAACGGAGAAGTAAAAGCAGCATGCTATCTATCAGCACAGCAATGGTTAATAGCAGCGATGTATGCAAGCTGGCACTTGTAGTGAGGTAATGGTTAACAGCAGGATAATAGCGTAGTATAAGTAAACTGGAGTCTCTTTTGGTGAGTTGAGATACCTGGATTGCAAAAGCCAGGTATGAACAGCATAGAGAATAGTTGACAGAAGTTGGTAGCTTTCTTGCTGAAAATGAGATGTGAACAACACCTAGTGAACCAGACTATGCTTAGCTTGGAAATAACTCTGGTTCTAGCACGGAAGTCAAGAATAGCAGAGCTAATTAGTAACAAACCCGTGATAAAGTTGAAGCAAATGTGCACAATGCTACTTAATACCCAAGCAATTGGACTTTGTCTGGTCTGGCCTTAAAAGGCCTGAGGAATAATGTCTTAGGAGTAACCTGGTGTGGGCTTCTCTCTAGACTTGGCATTGAGTTTGAAAGAGCGCTTCATTGTTAATACGTGGAGCAGCAATTATGGACAGGTCATGGTTATGCATAGTACATGTCTTTCACGACCCACTGAATCAATGTTTGGAGCTGCAGCAATGCACCATGGCATCCATGATAGGGGTTAAAACTGTGCTTAAACACTCATTCTGATTCTCCCCCCTAAGTTGTGATTATCTTCTTCTTACACCTCTTCTGCAACCAATGCACATAACACCCAACCTTAACAAAAACAGGGCAAAGTTTAATATGTACCCCCTGCTCTGTATCTTTTTGTTCTTGTAAGAAAAATGAACCAACAGGGCCCTTGATTGTGTTGTTCAGCTTTGTTGTACCAGCGCTCGGCTACAACAAGTAGCCGAAGCAGCAATTACAGTATATATGACACCCCCGATAAGATGCAGGTTATCTGCTGAGTATTTGAATTCCAGCCAATAAAGCCAAGTTTTATAGAATTTATCATGATTGTTGTTGATCTTTGAGGTTTGCTCGTTTATTTTAGAGAACCAAAGTGACTGTTGGGGTGGTGTCACTTTTCCATAGCAGAGGGATACATGGTCTAACAGACGTAATCAAATTCCTCAGAATCAAGTTTTTAAAGGCATGTCACTGCACTGAAGGAGAGCGGCAGCCGGGTCAAGGTCAGAAATGAGATCCGTGAATCTACGAATCACTAGTTGTACTTTTTCCCAGAAAGGCGACAGGAGGATCAAAAAATATGAAAAAGGCTGCCTTCCTCCTCCCTACACCTCCAACACATAGGATTGGCCTCTGGAAATATAGAGTGTAGGCGAGTTGGAACTCTGTACCATCCAGAGAGTAATTTGTACCCTCCCTCTTGAAGTCGTGAGCTGATGGATGTTTTATGTGTTAAGGTAAAGATACGCCTCCATTGATCCCTTGTTAATGTGCAATTCAGATCTTTCTCCCAATGGGTTTGAAAAAGGGTTTTAGGCTGGTCTGAGGGTTTCATCAGGAGGGAATATGAAAATGACAAAGTGTGTCTTAAGGAACCGGTCTTTGAACATTCCATCTCGAAAATTGTTTTCTCATTTTTATAAAAGGCTCTAGGTGGCAGAGAATGGAAAAATGAGTAAGTTGCCCAATTCTCCAGTGTCCTAAGGGCAGAGCTGAAGGTGATCTTTTGATGGCCAAATGTTCCCTTGTCCGAAATGTGACACTCTAAAATTGCCCTTTTTAAAACAGGAGCGAAAAATCTCGTCCTCTATTCCCAGGGGAAAAAGTGGATCACCCAAGATAGGATACATGGAAGAATATAATGGCAAAATCAACTACTAGGGATTGTTGTAGCATGCCAGAGTGGCCCCAATTAGAGGATAAGTTTTGAGTGTAGAGACCATAGATACATTGAGCCAAGGAAAGTTATTAATGGAGTGTTTGTCAAACTCTGTTCAATTCACCCATGCTTTCCCAGACCCATTCCTGGACCAATCCAGAACTTTAGAGAGATGAGAGGCAATATATGTTCTGAAATCTGGTACCCCTAAACGCCCTGAGGATTTTTGACCATATAATGTGGCCCTTCCTATGCATGGGGGTTTCCCCATCCAGATTAATTTAGTCTGGACCGTGGCTAGTCTTCTAAAGAAGGACGAGGGAATGCTGATTGGGAGCGCCTGAATGACAAATAAGATACGAGGAAGCATATTCACTTTGAAAATTGCACTTCTTCCAAACCATGTAAACGCACTCCTCGTCCATCTCAAGCAGTCCCCTTGAACTGATATAAGTAGTCTAGGAAAATTAAGAGGGAACATCAATTTAATATCTTTTGGCATGAGTATCCCTAGATATTTTATGGCTGTTTTGGCCCATTTAATAGTAAAGACTGTCTTCAGGGGTGTTAGGACAAATTGTGGAATGTTGATTTTCAAGGTTTCAGATTTAGAAAAGTTAATTTTGAAGTCTGATAGGCTATTGTATATCCTGAATTCTGTGATTAACCCCTTTCCGACGTTGTGCGTAATAGTACGCCCTTGTCGGAATTCCTCTCTTTGATGTGGGGTCCTGTGCTGAGCCCAAATCTTTCCTGGCACATTTCAGCTGTTTTGATGAGCTGCCATGTGCCTCTAACAGCTGCGGGTGAAATCCCTGACAGTGTCATTTAACTCACGCTTACCGGAAATCCCACCCATTGGAGATCCCGTCACGTTATCACGAGTCACCGATGGGTTGGCATGACAACAAGAGGTCTCCAGGCGGTGGTCGGCGCTCATAGCAAGTCAGCATTTCTGCTACGCACAGGCGATCTGATCATTGCCTGTGTGTAGCAGAAGCGATCAGGTTATCACTGCTTCTAGTCTCCCATGGAGACTATTGATTCATGCAAAAAGTAAAAAAAAATGTTTTTAAAAATATTAAAATTGTTTTTTTAAAATATAAAAGTTCAAATCACCCCCTTTCTCCCCATTCAAAGTAAAACAATAAAAAAATCAAATCTACACATATTTGGTATCGCCGCGTTCAGAATCACCCGATCTATCAATATCAAAAAGAATTAACCCCATCGCTAAACGACGTTACAAGAAAAACTTAAAAACATCAAAATAAATTTTTTTGATCGCCACTACATTGCAATAAACTGCAATAACAGGTGATCAAAAGATCGTATCTACACCAAAATGGTATCAATAGAAATGTCAGCTCGGCGTGCAAAAATTAAACCCTCACCCAACCCCAGATCACAAAAAATGGAGACGCTACAAGTCTCGGAAATGGCTCCTTTTTTTTCTTTTTTACCAAAGTTTGGATTTTTTTTCACCACTTAAATAAGAAAGAACCTATACATGTTTGGTGTCTATGAACTTGTAATGACCTGGAGAATCATAATTTCACCGAACTTGGATTTTTTTCCCGTTTTCCAGTACATGATATGTTATAACCAATGGTGTTGTTCAAAAGTACAACCTGTCCTGCAAAAACCAAGCCCCCACATGGCCATTTTGACCTAAAAATAAAAAAGTTATGGCTCTTGGAAGAAGGGGACAAAAAATGAAAATGCAAAAATGAAAATATCGCCATCATGAAGGGGTTAAATTGGGCAGGGAAGTTGTACGGAGAGCCACAATTTCAGGGTCCTGCTATGTCATTGATAGATTGAAAACTCTTGAGAAAGGGTTCCGATGTGAGTATGAAGATCAGCGGTGATAGCGGGGACCCCTGTCTTGTACTGTTTCGTATATTGAAATCCTTGAGAGAACCCCATTTAGTTTTACACTAGCAGTTGATTTTGAGTACAATGCCAAAATCCAATGTAGCATATTGGACTTCAGACCCAGTCGGGAGAGTGTGTCACTCATAAAAGTCCAATTCACCCTGTCAAATGGCTTTTCTGCATCGGAAGACAGTAGCATTAGTGGCTGCGATTTGACTCTAGTTTTATAGATAAGGTTCAAAGCCTTGGTTGTATTGTCCCTAGTTTCCCTACCCCTCATGAAGCTTGCCTGATCTGGGTGGATAATGTTTAAGAGCAGGGGAGTTAGTCTGGATGTGATCATTTTCGCAAATAGCTTAATGTCCTCGTTGATAAGGGAATAGGTCTTCCTTGTGTATGACCGATATGTGTGCTCGTAATGAGTCTCCCGGAAGTGACAAACCCTTAGATAAAGTGTTGAAACTGGAAATAAGATGGGGGTTATAGTGACTCCAGGAACATTTTGTAATATGGCAAAGAAAACCCTCTGGGCCAGGGGCCTTCCCTGTTTTAGTCTTGTTTACCGCAGATTGTAATTCCCATATAGTACAAGGTAGTTCAAGCGAATCTATTTCAGGAGACCAGACTTCTCAATGTATGCTCTAGTACATGATTTGAAGTCAGCACTGTGTGTAGTTGGATTAGATGAGTCTATTAAATATAAAAAAGAATAAGCATTTTTAAATGTTTCTGCGATATCAGAGAGAAGGTGTTTACGCTTTTGTGTTTGATCCATTATTGAAGGAATATATATGTTGGCTCTTTGAAATCTGTGGGCTCTAGCCAGAGACTTACCGCTTTTGTTGCCATGTTCACAATAATGACGCCGACATTTAATGAGATCTGCTTTTGATTTGTGTAGAAGTAATGAGCGTAGGGATTCACATTTAACTATCCAGGACCTTCTTGTGTCTTCAGACTGAGAGTGTTTGTGTGATCTCTAAAAGTTTTCAATCTCAGTGTCCAGGGAATTTTGCAAGTAAATCCTGACTATTGGGTCACCGAGGAGAGATAGGTTCAGAGGCCAGTAACATTTTTTGGTCTTAAAAGCAGAAAGAGCTATAGAGATACTAACAAGTGTGTGATCTGAGAAAATAATATTATCTATATTTGCTCTAAGTTGCAAAGAGATGTCTTGGTGTCTTAGCAGGAAATAGTCAATTCTTGTATATATGTTGTGGGAGTTAGAGTAGAAGAAAAAATGCTTGTCCGCTGGGTCGAGAAGTCGCCAGGAATTAGTCAATTGGTGTTCCTGAACGGTTCTCAATACATGTCTGTGTGGGGTGAGAAAGAGATGATATACCCCTAGTAGAGAGATTAAAGGCTATATTAAAGTCTCCCCCTACTATCAGCATTCCCTCCGCAATGCCAGTCGCCACCTGGTCTAAGTATGCAGAAAGTGCCCTGTCCTGTCCTGAGTTGAGTAGATACAGTGAAGCAAATGTTACCTTGTTGGGACCTATGAGACCTTTGACCGTTAAGAGGTGGTCCTCTTAGTCGGCACAAGAATCCTTCAACACCCACTGTACTGAACGAAATATTAGTATGCATGAAACTCTGGATTTGGAGTCAGGAGAGGGGCTATGGTACACCGTTGGAAATCTATAATTAGAGAGCTTATAGGTTTTATTTTGGCAGTAGTGCATTTCCTGTAGGAAAGCAATGTCTAATTTCCCTTTATATATAAGATTTAGAAGAATAGATCTCCTCTCTGGGCTATGTAGTCCCTTAACATTCAAGGAGCCCACCGTGAGACCTGAACAATGTTCATGTGTCATTCTGTAATAGGATGGAATAGGTATAAGAGCGGGAGAAGACAGGAGGGGACAATGGGTTTGGAAGGGGAGTTAGACAAGACGTGTACAAAAAAAAGGAAAAAAGAAGAAGAGCTTAACAAATAGCAAAAAGAAAGAACCAAGCTAATGCTGATTGTCCAAGAGAAATTCCTGGACAGCCTCCAATGACTAGGAGGTTAAGGGGATATGGAAAATAACCCCCAGGGGGAACAAAAGAGTGCCGTAAGGGCAGCAGACACCAATAGTTGAATGTATCAGTACAAAAAATATTGCTCAAAACTGAATCTCCCTTTCCTAGGGTATGGAACCCTGATAGAGGTCAGAAATAACTTTTTACATTAGGGAGATCATTGACAGTATATTATTAATAAACTAAAAATGGACTTAGTAGTCCTGTTAAGAGAGGATACTTAGGAGAAGAAAAGAGAGAAGGGAGCACAGAAAGGTGTAGTAATATTAATAACATTAAAGTCCATGCTTGAAACCCTTGTATGTCTCTCGTCCGTCTCCCTCCACATCACTCACCCGACTCCATAGCTGCTCTTGTCTACCCGATAAAGTCCATTTCTGGAAAAAGTACTCATCCAAGCAATAGGCAACCAAAGTTCCAGTAGAACAACATTAACTGGTATCGAGGAAAAGACAAGAGCAAATAGGGGGTGAGCCAATTGGGAATTGTAATTGGCTCTTGTCCCAGGAATTTAAAGAGTGCAGGAACATCTATGTGTCGTTCGAGGGCAAAGGTAGCATTCTCTTTTTTAACAATTAGATGGGAGGGGTGACCCCATCTATAAGATACACCAGTCTCACGGATTTTTACCAGTAGAGGTTGTATGATACGCCTCATGTACAGAGTACAACCAAAAACATCTGGAAAAAGTTTGATCTCTGCTCCATCCATGGATATGGGGTCTGCAATCCATGTGTTTCGTAGGATGTCCCTATATGTAAAATAATGGAGTCTACATAAAATGTCTCTCGAGTTATTAATGTCAATGGTGCCCATTCTTGTGACTCTGTGCACTCTGTGGAAGACGAAGGTTGCATCCAGGGGTCTTCGTGAGATTTTGTTAAATAGGATGGTAACCAAAGATTTCAGGTCCTCTTGGTTTCCATTTTCTGGCAATCCCTTAATGCGAATATTGTTTCTTCTGCCCTATTTTCTTGGTCATCGAGAAGAAGGGTCGTGTTTTGTACCTGGGCATAGAGGGTTTCATGTTTATTTTCCAGAGCTTGAATTCTGTCTGAAAGATCTCTAGAAGAACCTTCCGTAACTGTTGTCCTAGAAGTCAGACGATTGATTTCCCCTCGTAATGAGTCAATGGTCTGCTGGTGTGAGGTCTCTATCCTCTGTGCTAGAGAGTCAATGTCATGTTTCCTTGACAAGGCCTGAATTAATACCCGCAGTCCACATAGGTCTGAATGCATTGTGGGAGAAGATAATTTGTTTCCTTGATTAGCTGCATAGGAGGACTGACTAGTTTGAATGGTCTATGTTGTTTCTGCTTCCTCCGAAATGCAGAACTGACCAGACTCTTCTGGAGATAAGGAGATGGAAAGTGGCTCCTTCAGGAAGTCAACAGAGGCCTTGCAAGTAGTGTCTCTGGGACGTATGGTAGATTGATGAGTTAGGAATTGGAGCCATTTTAGTCACGGGAGGATTAACCCATGAGAAAAATCGTCCGACTGTGTTACTCTGCACTTCTTCAGCACATGTAGACAGAGTAGAAGATCGTATGTCATGTTCTCTGCATTTTCCGGGCATCCCCAGCTAAACCAATAGACATAGCTTAGGAGAGTTAGTCCTTATTTGGTGTCTGGAGCCCTAGGGCAAGGTGGCTTTTGTGCTCAATCCATCATCTCTAGGTCACACCATTCCGCAAATGTTCCGGGTTAGATGTAATTAGGCTGGGTCGGATGTTATACTGTATTATTGATATTGATAACAGACCTTTGTGAATGTCACCTGAGTTTCCATTTTGTCTGATGATCCAAGGATTGTGGTATGGAGGTAGTGGTCCACCCAAAAAGTAAGTCTGTAGTCTGCTATCCTCGACAGTGGAAACTAGATGGTGCTTGTATACTTAATATAGTGTTTTACAGTATATCATGGCTCATATCTTCATCAGAGGATGGAGAAAACAATATTTTTGCATATTTGCAGAGATGAAAGGTTGTAGAGTGATCCACCTTTCACTGCAATTCAAATGAGGCTATGCAGGGCCCGAAATCCTGTGTAGAAAGCTGCCTCTTATATGTCTCTGTATCAGATGTCATTGTCTTCTGCTTTCAAAATATCAGAGCGCCTGCAAGATGGACGTGATTGGCGGGAAAAAGTATATGGAAACGGAGTCCGGACTCCCGGCCTCTATAGCTCTCCAGCTCTCCCAGTAGACTCCAACGAGGGGTCACAGACCCAGGGCGCATGGGGTCCTACAGGAGAAGGGAACTGGAGCCGCTTCCTCATGGAGAGGAGAGGCACCACTTGTGGGTAAGCAGAGTGCATCTGCAGACAGGCACACGGTCCCCCCACGTGGTGCCGCATGCGAGTCTGTGCTGCTAGCCCGAGGATATCAGGGCAGATGGACTCACCCCGCAACAGCATCCAAACCTCCGGGGTATAGTTTCCCCATGTGGTACTCACCACTTGATGGTCAGGAGAACACCTCCAAGTGCACGGTGACCCGAAATCAAGGCCGCGGTTTCGGGCCTGCAGGAAGGCCTATGTGCCATATGTTTTATCTGCTTCACCAACCTGGGGCAAGTTAGCAAACAGAGACGCACAATCGTGACAATCATGTTCAGTTGTGTCTGGATTATGTCCTTTCTCCAGCAGGTACCATGTGCCATGGCCCTATCAACTTCTGGCTGAGCAGCTTGAACAATGAAATAATGGCAAAACCTATCTTGTCCAACCTCCAGTGTACTGTCAGAGAGGGTATTCAGCACAGAAGATGGCATTGTCCCACCCAAGTGGACAAGATTGTCTTCCGCAAGTGCGGAAAACCACGCACTTGTCAAAGTAAATCAGGCATGGAACATTGCTGACTTTCATTCCCCTACAAGTGATTACATCACTCGTAGAATCTGCCTGTCTGTTGATTGTATGTTATACTGTTCTGCTGCCTCCAGTCCCAATGATTTCACACAGCCGGCATCTGTTGTCCATCTGTAAGATGCTCATGCTTTCAGGAGTCGGACTACCAGTATTAACCCTACACAGCAGGACAACTCCTTGCCTGTCCAATCTATGCTGTGCTCCTCCTCGTCCATTGTATTCTTTACTGCTGCTGCCGGGGCAGCAAATGCTGGCCCTTTACAGCTAAATATTTTCTTGCATGTCCCGTTATATTCTGTACTGTGTACTTGGTGCCACTGCCACATCCACTGCCACTGCTGTTAGACAGTCACACATCTCCTGTTTGTCCATTGTGTTATATACTGTAGCTATATTATACTATCCTATACAGGGCCAATAATCCTAATATTACATGGCTTTTTAAAAAGACATTGCTTCTGCACTTACTGAACAGCAAACCTGTTGCTACTCCCAAAAAAGCGATATTTACTGAACAGCAAACATGTTGCTACTCCCAAAAAAGCAATATTTTTCCCCTTCTGACATGACAGCACCAACTGAGAGAGGGTATCCGCTCATCAAGGACAGGAAACCTACTGAATAAAAGGGTGGTACCTCTCCTCCACATCAGTTTTGGTTTCCTGTCCTTGAGGGAACCTAGGAAGTTTGTGGTACTTGGACTTACCCAGATCTGGAGGGTGTCCAGGACGGGATACCTTCCAGAGGGATGAGGTACCACTGGCCAGGAGGTCCGTGCAACGCTGTGCAGGCTGAGACCTCTTGCTACAAAGTCTGTTGCCGACACCAGGTCCCGGGTCTGCGCATGCAGGGGCGGCAGGAAAACCGGGTGCACTCTTGTGACAAGTGCGCCAGAAAGCAGGGTCGCGCGGGACACAGGGCGGATATCAGGCCGATGATGTAGCATGCTGGAAACTACAGCAGCCATCTGGGCCTGCTCGTGCGCGGAGCTGGCTGAGGCTCCCTGCCCACAGCGTGCAAGCTTCGAGTAACCGGAAATCAGTGGGCTGAATGGAGGTGTGCCTGGGCCATTCCGGTATATTGGTGGATGGCCAATGGATTATAGAAGCTTTTTCTGTGGCAGTCCTGAGCAATGGATATGCCGCAGCAGCCACTGCAGCTACCACAGCAGCAGCAGCCACCACAGCAGCCACTACAGCATCGCCAGCAGCGCCATTGCCAGGGACGTAGCAGTGGCAGTCGGATAAGCAGCAACACCAGCCTGAAGAGTAAGGCATGTCATGAGTCTTCCTCCACGGGAATATGTTCTTCTGAACTGATCCAGCCTCAACTGCGGTACCCTAGATTGATCAAGTGAATGGTGAGTGATCTACGTGAAAGTTCACCATATTAAATGGGTCCCCTTTTCTCTGTGTGTGTTTTTTACTAGGAAAGGCCCCTGAAACGTAGCGCTAAGCAGAACAACAAAGAATGTGCTCTGTGTGTAAGGGGGACGACGAGACAGCAGGTACCTACGTGCCGGGTCCGGGGCTAGAGAAGCTGCATCCACTGTTCCTGGGGGGAAGCAAAAGTAAGGTGGACCTTCCTCTGCTGCCTGAGGGAAGCGCTTGTGAGGGGCACCTTCCTGCTGACCGAGGGGAGTGGAGAAAGAGGAAAACTTCTGCGTGGTGAGTAGTGTGCCCAGCAGCAATTAAGAGATAGGGACCGTTGCAGATCCAGGGATGCGCAGCAGCAGCCAGGAAGAGAAGTGATCTGTCCCGGGAGCATCAGCATCACACAGGCCTGCCTCCGTACAGCAGCCCTGCAGACAGCAGTGGGGACCAGAGAGCGAGAGGGACATGCAGTGTGTGGCCAGTGGCTAATCAGGAGAAAGGCGCCGCATGCTAAGTGTCCGTGAGTACTGCACATGCATACAAGACTGACTCTTGCTGATTTTGATAGCGAATATTTGCCGAGAAACTTGTGACCTGACTTCACCTGGAATATAGTTGCAGAGCCACGTTGGACTCGTACAGTATTGTGGCTTGTACCCTTGTTAGCCACTGCAACATATGGACTAGGGGCAGTGGAAGGTACCGGAGATCGACTACTGTTGCCAGAAGACGGGACATTGATGCCCACAGGACTTTTCTGGAAAAAACACCATGCGAGCCGTTACCTGCGCCACTGAACTCTCAAGAGGAGTTACAGTTGGCAGAATTCCTGACACAAGTGCTTCACAAGAACTGTCGTTATCTGAACCGTCGTTCTCCTACTTACAATATCCTTTGCATCTAAACTGTTGAATCACCTGTTTAACCCTTTACCTCCCAACATCCTTTTCCCATTATACTGTTTAGCCTTTGACCTCCCTTCGTGAAGTATTCCCCAGTTATTAAACTTGTTAAGCCTTGCTCTGCCTCCTGTCCATCACTGCATCCCGCAACCTGCTTACATGTGCAGTGAGAGTTTACCCAGCACTTATGTTATAAGACTATGACCTGATTGTGTGGCACCCCAGGAGTCCGGTTGCCACAGTGGCATTGCCTCCCTCACAGGGGGTGATGTCATGCCTGGAAGCAAGGAGGGATGCCCTTACCAGGTAATACCAGCATCCAACACCTTCCTGACTCCAGACCAGAAGGGGGAGCTCTAGCACCCATTTTCAGGGAAGCTTCCCTATATGTTCTGGCCTGGAGGCGGGGTTAGTCAGTTTAGTCAGGAGCTTGAGAGTGAGAGGAGAAAGTCAAGGAGAACCTGGGGACTGGAGCTGTAGCCAGGCTCACCCCAGAACAGAGTGCTGACAGAGGACGCCAGAGTTCTTGGCTGTGTGGGTGCTGTACGCCCCGACAGCCGAATCTGGAGGGCAGGGAGCTGCAAGCTCCGTGGCCACATTGATCGCCTGGAGGCACCGCAGCAGACCAAGAGCTGGGGCTGCCAGTGAAAAGGCAGAGCCCGTAATAGGCTCACGAAACCTGCCATACAGGTTAGAAGCAACACGCAGCAGAGGAACTTGAGCAGAGCTTAAAGAAGCAAGGACCTAGGGCATGGCACAGAAGAAAGGCCTCCATACCCACCTGGCTGGTTCATCTATCATCATCTATCATCATCTATTATCCATGCCCCGGACTGCACCTGCACCAACAAGTAAAGGTAAAGGAAACTGCAATTCTTGTGTCCTCCAGTCATTTCCTGCACCCTTAGTCCTGCATCTCAATGTCTACGATCCCTTACCAACTATACCAGTAGCCCTGGGGCCGCACTCCACCTGTGGGAAGCAGAACCATCCCAGCTGCATCACCATTGGCCCCAGCAGTCTCCTTAAGCAGCATCGGCCATCCATTGCCGAACACCACAGGTGGCGTCATGAACGAATTCCCTATAGACTCTGTTTCCCCTTCATTTCATTACTTTTATTAGATACCCAAGGCCACGGACCGTGTCACTGCTGCCGTGACCACCCCCTTAAGAACTGTCGGACCCGGCCCAAGTACCCCACGGCACTAGCGGGCGCTCCAATTGCATACAGCGATCCATCTCAGAAGAAACCCCCGAGTTTTCTATGAACCTTAAGTCCATAATTAAATCTGAAATCCAGGATTCATTAAAATACCCAATGAAGCAGAAAGGGGAAGAAAGATCAGGACAGCATTGATTTGAGTCCAAGGGTTTGGTAACATTAAAGAATAGGGAAGATTCGGATCTATCTTGCTCCTCCTCCTCTTCCTCTTCTGATAGTGATATGGGGGGCAGGCCTTGTTTTTTAGCAGAGGACACGGACAGGCTATTCAGAGCAATCAGGTTAAATATGGGCATAGCTGATTCTAAGACCCCTAGAACAGTCCTGGATATCATGTTTGGGGACTTGTAAGAAAAGGCGCTCTTTCCTGGTCAATGAGAAAGTCAAAATACTCATTGGTAAGGAATGGAAGAAACCTAAGAGAAAGGGTCCGCTACCATCTTTGTCAAAAAGAAGATATCCATTTGATGAGGAGGAAACAGGCGTATGGGAGAAAACTCCTAACATTGATGTGGCAGTAGCAAAATCAGCATAGAAGTCTATATTGCCCTTTGAGTACATGGGGGCGCTTAAGGACCCCCTGAACAAGAAAGCGGAGGTTTACTTGAAACAGACATGGGAGTCATCAGCAGGGTCGTTAAAACCAGCAATAGCGGCAACCTGCACAGCCAGATCCATGATGGTGTGGCAACAGCAGCTTGAGGACCAAATCAAGAACAACACCCCTAGGGATAAGATCTTAGCAATCCTTCCACTGATGCAGGGAGCTGCTGCCTTCCTGGTTGATGCCTCAGCAGATTCGGTCAGGCTGGCTGCTAGGTCGACAAGTCTATCTAACGCGGCCTGCAGAGCTTTGTGGCTCAAAAGCTGGCCAGGAGATGCCCAATCCAAGGCCAGACTATGCTCAGTCCCATGTGAAAGGAAATATTTTTTCGGCCAGGCACTGGATGATATCTTAGATAAAGCAGTAGATAAGAAGAAAGGGTTCCCCAATGTGTCCCTTCCACAGTACAAAAGTTCCTTTCGTAAGAGGAAGTATAACAGGAACAAACCCCTTAGAGAACAAGGAAGGTGAAAGGAGAGAAAATCAAGGAACGGAGGCTTCATGTTTTAGGGCCCCTCTTCAGAAAGTCGGAAGCCCTCTAAATGATGGGCTTTCCCAGGTGGGAGGAAGGCTGTCCCACTTCCAACCTGCCTGGGAGAAAATCTCTTCCAGTACCTCGATCCTGAATATTATAAGATCAGGGCTAAAACTGGAGTTCAGGTCTACCCTCAGGCACAACCTCAAGATCTCATCCCCCAGGCCTCTGAAAGAACAGCTGAGCTGACCCTAGAGCCAGAAGTGTAAGGCTTACTGCAGAAACAGGCTATGGCGAAGGTACCTGTCCAGCAGCAGGGGAAGGGTTTTTATTCTCCCGTGTTCGTGATAAGGAAACCTGACCGGTCCTTCAGCACTATTGTCAACTTAAGCACATGACTTTGCTCCGTTAGGGCAATAGGGACCCACTGAGAGATTCACCGTGACGTGGCAGTGAGCTTTCATACAGTCTGATCAGAATGTTAAACTAAGAACCTCATGATCAGTTATATATATTTTTGCCTAGTGGCATTAGATCAATGTATGATTTTTGGAGGTGCCGTCCATTCTCTTTTTCAGCACATCTACATAAGGAAATGTTAGCAATAAGTTTTAGTACAAAAAATAGTAATAATATTACATAATTTTTTTTCTATCATAGTAGTTATCTGCTCTAAATTGTAAGAGTACTAAATATGGTTCTGCACCATGGGAATGAGCAGATCATATAAAAGTAAAAATGCAAGTGAACCAGAAGTTAAGAAAAACACGCTAATTAAAAAAAATTGCAATTTTATTGAAAAAAATTAATAATAAATATACCAATTAACCAATAGATGGCACCACATAGAAGCAATTGGGGAATAAACTTACCACATAGTCATCCTGAGTGAGACTAACACTAATAATGTCCAATGTAGCAGTTCACCACATCTAATAGAAAAATACAAACATCACCAGAATGAAAGTAGCAAATAGCAATTTAGCCATGCTGGAATGCGGTGACAGATCCCCAACGTGCATTTTGGTGCTGTGCTCTCTTCTTTCCTCGCCATGGTGCCTCTATGCAGGGAAAAAAAAAGTTAAGGACCATATAATTTAAGTTGGGAACAATTGTTTAAACTTATAGCTGTAAATCTGCTATTACAATAATCGCTACTTGTGTAATAATCTTCATACTCAGGAGCTCATCGGGTTGCTATGCCCTTGCATAGAGAGTGAGGAAGTTGTGCTTATGTATTACAGGTTTTCTCACTGGCCGTTGTGTTCTTTCATATTGTCAGATTCAAGGTTGGTGCCCAACAGAGAATGACACAGTTCATATGTAAGTATTAAACTTTTGACAAAGTGATGCAAATTTGATTAACTCTTACCATACACAGCTATTCTTTCTATTGCATTATATGGCTCGTCTTTCCCAGGTTGTTTTTGTAGTGATTTATGATATCTAGGGATTAGTGATGAGCGAGCACTAAAATGCTCGGGTGCTCGTTGCTCAGGTCGAGCAGATTGGAATACTCGGGTACTCGACCCGAGAAACAAGCCCTATGTAAGTCTATGGTAGACCCGAGTAGTCTTACCGCGATCCCCCAGGGGTCCTTTTAAGGTCTAAAAACATCTGAAAATGATGTAAACACTGCTCACATGACACAGGAACATCATGGGGATCGCCCCTGGAAGCATTCCTGACTCCTAGTTCACAGCTTTAATCAATTTTTTCTGAGATTCATGCCATTTTTCCTGGTGCCACAAAAACACATGAAAACGAAACCAAAACGGGTTTTGCTGGGAAATACGTCAAAGTACATCCGTTGCAGGTTAATGACTTGCCTGTAAGGCCAAATATTTAACCCCAGACTGAAAATTTCCTCCCCCACTTAGGCTTAGTTCAGACGCAGCGTTTTTGAAGCGTTTTTCAACTTTAACATTGCTTTCAACCACTACAAATGCATTCACTGGGAAATGTCATTGTAACATTTAACACCCCTAGCTGACCATGTGGAGTGTGACACATAAGCAGACCCATCTTGTTTCATTTACGAAGGAGGGACTCAAAGTTACAGAGCCTATTTTTACTGGTGCATCAGGCTGCATTAATCTTATAGCCTACGCTGTAAGTGGATGGGCTGCCAAGAATTACGACGCACCACAATACCTCAGGGGGGACTCCTGAAAAAATGTTGCATTGAATTCAAGGCCTGCCCTGCTACCAATTCATATGCACCCCAATAAGCCTTTGAACCCACATACTGGATGGGCCCAGGAAAATCCACTTCACAATATGCATTTTGTACTCCCGTACTCCTTTGTTTTACACATTGGCAGCAAGGCCAGCCCTGCTGCATAATCAATCATATGCACCCCATTACGCCTTTGAACCCGCATACTGGATAGGCCCAGGAAAATCCACTTCACAATATGCATTTTGTACTCCCGTACTCCTTTGTTTTACACATTGGCAGCAAGGCCAGCCCTGCTGCATAATCAATCATATGCACCCCATTACGCTTTTGAACCCACATACTGGATAGGCCCAGGAAAATCCACTTCACAATATGCATTTTGTACTCCTGTACTCCTTTGTTTTACACATTGGCAGCAAGGCCAGCCCTGCTGCATAGTCAGTCATATGCACCCCATTACGACTTTGAACCCACATACTGGATGGACCCATGAAAATCCACTCATATTTTTTAATGGTATGATGGTTCCCTCTTTGCACAATTATTTACAGGAGAATTTGGCAATTTTATTTGCCATGTTTTTAACACTAAGGTTCAGATACGGCTTTAAAAAAGGCTAATACTTGCAATACAAAGCAATTTTATTGAAAACTACAAAATTCAAGGAATAGTATGATTGAATAGTGTGACTGCGTACACTTTTGTATATGTTAACATACAAAGGTTAATAAGTACATATAAAGATTAAATAAATATAGTGATTACGTATATATGAAGATTAACTACATACAGTATACTTAGATCATCACCAAGAGGCTTTTAAATGGAATATCAGAGAAGCAACACCAAAACAGAGAACCCCTGGGAGATTACCTACACTGCATGGGCGTCCCCAATTATGCAGGTATCAGCACACTGTACATGTACAGGTACTCCAGTTTTGGCATCTGTCTTATTCATGTTTCTCTGGTCTTATACAGTGATTTACACTAAGTAGTAGCTCTAGTTTCACCCAGACCTTCAAGTGGCCACTTTTCAAGGTTGAATGAAACTGAGATATCATGGAGTCATCAGACAAGGGGCCATAAACCCCTAGAAAATAAAAGCCGCAAGGATTTAGATCAAACCACCACAGGCATAGTTTCAGTAAACCTTAATGTTTTACAATTACAAACAGCAAACATATAGAGGCTTAGAACTGTTTGTGAAGTAAATAAACAAACATTTATCAAGATTGTGTCACTATGAGCATTGTTATGGACCTGGTGGTTAGGTGCACCAGGAATGACCTGATAGTTAAACACGGAATCGGGACGGGCTCTGGGGAAATGGGAACTCTGCTGACCGCAAACCCTACTCCTATCAACACAACTAGAAATAGCCATGGAGCGTGCCTGACTCTGCCTAGATGCCTCTTCACAGCCTAAGTGCTAACTACCCCTAAAGAAAGGAAACAAAGCCTCACTTGCCTCAGAGAAATTTCCCCAAAGGTAAAAGCAGCCCCCCACAAGTATTGACTGTGAGTTAAGAGGAAATCACAAACACAGGATGAAATAGGCTTTAGCAAAGGGAGGCCAGTCTAACTAAACAGATTGAGGATAGAAAAGGGATCTTTGCGGTCAACACAAAAAACTACAAAACCACGCAGAGTGTGCAAAAAATACCCCCGCACCGACTCACGGTGCGGTGGTGCCACTCTGAACCCCCAGAGCTTCCAGCTAGCCAGGCAGTTTCATGATAGCAAGCTGGACTAGAACTTAGCAAGAAAAACCATATGTAACAAATGAACAAGCAGGAACTTAGCTTCGCTGGAGTAGACAGGTCCTCAGAAAGATCCAGGAGAGATCTGAACCAGTACTAGAACATTGACAGCTGGCATGGAGTAACGATCTGAGTGGAGTTAAATAGAGAATCCAGCCTAGCCCTAAACGAGGGCAGGTGGGGAAGGAATCTCAGAACCAGCAGCTCCACTCACAGCCACCAGAGGGAGTCCACGGACAGAACTCACCGAAGTACCATTCATGACCACAAGAGGGAGTTCGAGAACGGAATTCACAACAGAGCATTGTCTGTCACATCTGTAAATGTTTTACAAGAAATGCAGCTATGTGATTGTCTGAATGCATTCGGTATACAGTATTTTAAACTTGTTTACAAATCGCCATTTGTATATTCGCCATTTGTACATTTGAGGCAGCCAAAGTTATGGCTCTCAAGGAGAGAAACTAATATAGTGGACAAAGCTATATTTTTAATGAACTACTGAGCCAAACTAACAGCATTGCTTTAACAAATTTATATGAAGTGTATTGTGTCCAATGTGAGCAACCAGGCAACACAAAAAGAAGCTTTTTAAGTGAGCTCTTTAAGGTACACAAATGTTATGAAGTTTTGCCAACAAGGATGTGGTTTCACCAATGTGGGGTACCTTTTTTAAAAATATACTATTACCATTACAGCCCCCCTTGCCAAAACTTCACCGGCCTATAACAGTACAGAGCACGTTCACTCTGGTGATCTAGTTGTAGGTAAAGGACACACAAAGTAGGCCCAATGTAATATAATGCCCAATTCCCCAATGTGGGGTCCTGTTTTTACTAAATAAAATAGTGCCATCGCTGCCCCTGTGCCCAAAATTCACTGTACAGAGCACGTTCACCCTGGTGATCTAGTGGCAGTTAAAGAGGAGACATTGCATGAGACAGAGTTAAGAAGTAGGCCTAATGTAGTGGTGTGTGTCTCTGAGACTTGCAATGCAGTGCATGAGCTGCCAAACTATTCCCCAAAGGGGGGTACCTTTTTAAAAAATAGACTAGTGCCCCTTGCCCAAACTTTACCAGCCTATAACAGTTCTGAGCACGTTCACCCTGGTCATCTAGGGTGATAGAGTTAAGAAGTAGGCACAATGTAATGTAATGCCCAATTCCCCAATGTGGGGTCGTTTCTTTACTAAATAAAATAGTGCCATCAGAGCTCCCTTGCCCAAAATGCACCATACAGAGCATGTTCACCCTGGTGATCTAGTAGCAGGTAAAGGACACATTGCAGGAGACAGAGTTAAGAAGTAGGCCCAATGTAATGTAATGCCCAATTCCCCAATGTGGGGTCCTGTTTTTACTAAATAAAATAGTGCCTTCACAGCCCCCGTGCCCAAAATTCACCGGCCTATAACAGTACAGAGCACGTTCACCCTGGTCATCTTTTGGTTTTGGATGATGAATATGAGGATAAGGAGGAGGATAACAACAAACAGACTAAATCTAGAGGCGTATACCCATGTGTGGTTATGAAGAGGTGCATGAGAATGCACCTCCCCAAAACAGAGAATGTATTTGAGGTTATGTTTCGCTGTTTTCACTTGGTGGTGTACAGAAGTCTTTTCCAATTCAGCCCTTGTTCATTTTTATAAGAGTCGGCCTGTGAGCATTTTCAGTTGACAGGCAGATGCGCTTATCTGTTATAATTCCACCAGCGGCACTAAAAACCCACTCTGACAGGACGCAATAATTAAAAGGCACAGAGGAATCATGGAGGACTTTTGTACGATCTGCAAGGTACTCCCTCACCATCTTCACAAACATTGCACTTCTTGTGACAGCACCCCTTGATTCTGTGCTGTCATGATGGGAGGGTCTGAGAAAACTGTCCCAGAACTTTGCCATTGTTCCCCTGCCTGAGCTGGATTGCACTTCTGTCTCTCTCGCTTGGACTCTTTGGTTGTACAACAAACTCTGACGTCTGCTGAAAGCGTTCTCACATGGGAATTTTCTAAGTAATTCAAGGGCCCTCTGGTACTGCAACATATTAGTACACCTCTCTGCCTCTGGTAGAAGAGATTGAAAGTTCTCCTTGTAGCGTGGGTCTAGAAGTGTCACCAACCAGTAATGAGTATCACCCCAAATTTTTATAATGCGAGGGTCACGTGAAATGCAGCGCAACATAAAGTCAGCCATGCGTGCCAAACTGCTAAAAGGCATGACTTCTGTGTCCTTACCAACAGGACGACTGATGCTGTTCTCCTCCTCATCCTCATCCTCCTCTTCCCTGTCCTCAGGCCATCCCCGCTGAACAGACAACATGACAGCTGTGTTTGTAGTACCATCTATAGCGCATGAATGTAGCTGCTGTTCTTCCTCCTTTTCCTCATTGACTACCAATCCATGATGAGAAGACATGAGGCCAGGCTGAGTGTAATCCCCCTGTATGGTTCCTTGCTCCATGTCCTCGTGCTCTGCCTGCAATGTATCCTCTTTAATTGTGATTGTGAGCAGAGAGGTTTTCAGAGTGCTGAGAAGCGGGATGATGATGCTAATTATGGCGTCATCGCCGGTCACCATCTTGGTGCAGTCCTCAAAGTTTCGGAGGATGGTACATATGTCAGACATCCATGTTCACTCCTGAGGTCTTATGTGTGGAGTCTGAACTGAATATCGACGGCCTTGTTTATGTTGGTAGTCAACAACTGCCATCTTCTGCTCTCAAATCCTTTCCAACATAAGTAGCGTAGAGTTCCAGCGCGTGGGGACATCACACACCAGCCGGTGAGATGGAAGCTGGAAACGCTGCTGAAGCACAGCAAAGGCAGTTGAAGCTGTAGCTGACCTTCTAAAATGAGCAGACAGATGGCGTACTTTCACTAGTAGATCCGGCAGCTCTGGGTAGCTTTTCACAAAACGTTGAACCACGAGGTTAAGCACATGGGCCAAGCAAGGTACGTGTGTGAGCTCACCTTGCTTCAGAGCTGCCACCAGGTTATTGCCATTGTCACACACAACCATGCCTGGCTGTAGGTTTAGCGGTATCATCCAAACATCTGACTGCTCTTTCAGCCCTGTCCACAACTCTTCTGCATTGTGCGGTTTGTCACCTATGCAGATTAGCTTCAGCACAGCCTGTTGCCGCTTGGTTGAGGCAGTGCTGCAGTGCTTCCAGCTTCTGACTGATGTGTTGATTTCAGAGATAGAGGATGAAGAGGAGGAGGCGGTTCAGGAGCTGTAGACTGTGGGGTAACCCTGATTGACGTAGGGCCAGCAATCCTCGGCGTGGGGAGGATGTGTTCCATCCCAAGGTCCGACTGGGTCCCGGCTTCCACTATGTTAACCCAGTGAGATGTACCGTCCCTGCCCACAAGCACTTGTTCGTGGTTAGATGGACTTTCCCTGTAACAGTATTGTTGAGGGCACTGGTAATGTTGTGGGACACATGCTGGTGTAATGCCGGTATGGCACACTGGGAGAAATAGTGGCGGCTGGGGACCAAGTACCTTGGGATGGCCGCCGCCATCAGGTTGCGGAAAGCTTCCATCTCAATGAGCCTAAAAGGCAGCATTTGCAGCTCAAGCAGAAGAGAAATATTAGAATTTAGGACTGTGGCCTGTGGGGCGTTGGCGGGGTATTTCTGCTTGCGTTCCAAAGACTAGGTTATAGACAACTGAAGGCTGTGCTGGGACAAGGACGTGGATGGGCTTGATGATGGTTCTGCTTGACTGTGGGCCACAACAGGTGCAGGGCTATAGGCATCTTCACATGCACGGTGTACTGGGGATTGGCTTCTCCGCAAAACAGTCAAAGAAGCAGTGGTGTGACCTGCAGGCAGTGGTCTTGGAGCCTGGGGTTCAGCCCACAAAGTCGGGTGTTTTGCTGCCATGTGCCTGATCATGCTGGTGGTGGTCAGGCTGGTTGTTTTGCTACCCCTGCTGATGCGCGCATGGCAGGTGCTGCAAATGGCCTGTTTGGGGTTATCAGCAGAGTCTTTAAAAAATAACCAGACTCGGGAAGATCTAACAGTTGGAATGGCAACTTCCCTCATGTTGGTGTTACGGGGAATGGATGCACATCTTTTGTCTGTGGCCACCACACTGCTTCTTCCTGCCTGTTGTGGTGATATGCCTCCTTCCCCATGTGTGCTGCTGCCCTCGCTCTGCATGTCCTCCTGCCAGGTTGGGTCAGTCACTATGTCATCCACCACCTCGTCTTCCACATCCGCACCCTGCTCCTCCTGACTTTCTGACAATTGTGTCTGATCATCGTCCTCCTCTTCTAACACTTTCCCACCATTGCCTTTGCATGACAGGGGCTGGTCAAAGCTTTGGGCATCTGTACATGCGATCTCATCTGTCCCCACTTCAAGTTGACCGGCCGAGAGTTCAGAATCTTGAAATGGAAAACTGAACAGCTCTTCAGAGTGTCCAAGTGTGGAATCAGTTGTCTCAGGGCACTCAGCATGGTGGGAGGAAGGAGGATCAGGGTGAGGAATATCCGGGCCACACTCACGGCTACTTCGACTTGACTGTGTGGAAGACATGGTGGTGGCGGCTAAGTGACTGGAAGCATTATCGGCTATCCAACCAACAACCATTTCACACTGCTCTGGCTTCAATAGTGGTGTGCTGCGGTCACCTAGAAACTGGGACAGGAAGGTCGAGCGAGAAGATGTGGGTCTTTGTTGTTGCCCACTTTCACCTTGGCCACGGCCTCGTCCTCTGCATACACCATCATCATCACGTCCAATTACCTGTCCCTTGCCCCTTGCCTTGGCCATTTTAAATGGACTACTGCACTATTTCAAATGCTCAACACAAATATATTTATTAGTAGCGAAATAATATCTGATCAGTATGCCTGCAAATCTACGATTTTTAAAACCCAAACACCAGGCAGGCCTCAGCCTGATATAACAGACTGTATTCCATTTTGGGGGGCTTTTTTGTGAAGTAAATTTAAGCAAAATAGTGCTGTATAGAATTAGAGTATCAGACAGCAAAAAAAGGGGTCCACCGGCCTACAATGACCAAACTTGGAGCACGCAGATATATGAGGGCTGTCACGGAAATACCACACTGGCAAATATGTGGCCTTTTTATAATTTTATGCCAAATAGTGCTGTATATAATTACAGTAACAGACAGCAAAAAAAGGGGTACACCGGCCTACAATGACCAAACTTGGAGCAAGCAGAGATGTGAGTTCTCTCATGGAAATACCACACTGGGAAATATATGGCCTTTTTATATTTTTTTAAGCTAAATCGTGCTGTATAGAATTAGAGTATCAGACAGCAAAAAAAGGGGTTACCCCGGACTACAATGCCCAAACTTGGAGCACGCAGATATATGAGGGCTGTCACAGAAATACCACACTGGCAAATATGTGGCCTGTTTTTTTTTTAAATGCCAAATAGTGCTGTATATAATTAGAGTAACAGACAGCAAAAACAGTGGCAAAACACCCTAAAATGCAAAAACTTGGAGCACGCAGATATATTAGGCCTTTTTTGGTGAGTTTAAAATACAAAAAAAAGTGGCACAAGGCTAGCACACACAACTATGCTACGTATGCCTGACAAACTATGATTTTTCAACAGGCCTCAGTCTGACAGAACAGACTGTATATTTTTGTTTTTTGGGGGTTAATTTTAAAAACAAGAATGCAACTAGGTGTATAGTAAAGAAGCAGCAGCAGCAGCAGGCAGTTATGGAGCTTTGGGAAGGATGCAGTGGGAGCAATGGACGCATATACAGTGCCTGCAGGCTTTGCACTGATGTTGATATGCTGTGCCCTGCCTACCTAGCGCTGCAATATCAGGACCCACAAATTAGCCCTAAAAAGGACTTTTGGTTTCTGAGGAATTGTGGATTTAAGAGTTGCAGACCTACACTAACTCTAAAAACCACGGTTCTGACCCTATCTTGGCACCATCTCTCCCTACTCTCGCTGAATCCGGAACAGAATGCGGTGTCAGGTCTCTTATACTCGGGATGACGCTGTGCGGCCAAGCCAATCACTGCACGACCACAACAAAGATGGCTGCGGCGTTTCATGGCCTGGCAGACAATCCCTGCACCGTGATTTGGTCTCTAAAGTCCACCAAAAAGGCTGGGTGGAAACACCAGTTACCACCGAATAATCCCGGAAATGCTCAGTGCTCATCGAGCATAGTGATACTCGGGCGAGCAACGAGCAGTGTCGAGCACGTTCGCTCATCACTACTAGGGATCTATGTAGAAATCTTGTATAAACAGACCCTGTCAGTGCCCTTAAGACTAAAGCATGTTTTGAGCAAACGTTTTCAGAGTTTAGGGAGCAGGGGAGGAGAAGAAGTGGCTCTTAAGTAGAGAAAGAAGCAGATTTCTTGGATAAGATATATTACAAAACATATTGCAAGCTTCTTGTAACAAGAGCTGATATAGCTGAGCTTCAGTACCCGAGAATCAATTATCTGCTTCACTGATAGATCAGGTTACTGCTTGCTTCCCAATTAATTCAATAAGAGGGAAAAGTGAGAAGAGACACTGCTACTGCTAAGTACAAGTATTCTTTCATCTCATCCTAATGCTGTATTGTAGTTAGATTTCTCATTATAGTGATGTTCATCCTGATGCTGCTTTTGAGTGTATGAAAGAGTTTGGGAGATGTCATAGCAGAAATTTAAATGAGAATAAGCAGGTGGATGGCTGGACCATCATTGTAAATACACACCTGTACTTTGTATCTCCCCACCTCATTGTAGATTGTAAGCTCTCACGAGCAGGGTCGTCTTATTTTGCTTTATTGCTGTATTGTTAACATTGTTACCTATGACTGTTGTGTTTGAAACTGTTAAACTGTAAAGCGCTGCGGAATATGTTGGCGCTATATAAATAAAGATTATTATTATTATTATTATTAAGTAGAGTGGTCAAGGCAGGCCCTTAGGCTTGTAAGGTAGTGAAACTGTCTTTTATTGTGGGTTGATGTTATTCTTTTAAATCTTTATACTTTTATTCCACCGCCAATTCTGTGTGGCCCCCTTGTACTATTTTGGGGTTTCCCTTGTCTACCTGGCCCACTGTCTGAATCATCTACTGATGTGTGCCCACTTACCAGTTGTTACCCCTTCTGCTTGTCAACACAGAACACGGAAACAAAGTAGATAGTTGCAGCAGGCGAGCATAGCTAATGAGCATTTAGCAAGTGCAGCGAGTAGATTTTGCCATGCACATATTGCCCGGTTAGTGCCAGGGGCTTTAGCCCTAGCTTTAGTGGGAAGGAAACTTTCCTCTTAAATGCAAGAAGAACATGATGTAGGAGGCAAAAGCTCAGGGAGTGCGTTAGAATTTGGCCCAAGAATGTGAAGCCTCCATAAGAAACGTCCTTTAGGGTAAGGTGGCAGATAGAGGAGAGACAGTATGCAAAAGTCAACTTGTGCAACTCCTGAAGGACCTGTGCTGTGAGTGTGGAGCAGCAGGTCCATGTACATGGCATCCCTTTTCCAATAAAGACTTAACTGGGACTGTGTTGGCATCTTTGTGGTTAGGGACCAAAATCCTGTTGCCCAGAATATCATACCATGTGCATATTATACATTACAAATGTGGTCAATTGGAAATCTGCAAAAGACAGTGACAAAGCTGGCACCAAGACCTACAGAGATGCAAATGAAGTCTCTTACTAAGTATCTGATTAAAACACTGCAGGAGATGTAAAGGCTGGACTATCTGTAATAGAGAGTAACCTCTCAGAGACCCACAGCAGTACAAAAGGAAGGGCTCCTCTATTGTGAAGGCCTCACTCCCAATCATTCTCTAATCTGGTGCACATAAAATACATATCAATACTGTGTACAAATAGCATTGCCAATGAGACCAAGTGTGAAACAAAATATTGTGTGTGTGTGTGCCAAAACTCTGTTGTCAGAGTACCCTGCAGCCTAATGCTAGGGGCGCCCTAGCTATCCCTGTTCCCAGATTACTCCTGATGGTGAAGATGCCAGGGCTACGTTCCTTGCTAAATTCCTGCATCAGCCCTATATTTGTCCCCTTCCCCACCCAGGAGTGTAAGAAGTAATAATGTATGTATATACACAAACCAAACTAACAAGGGTAGACATACAGGGATAAATTAACACTAGGACTACTTAACTGGTGACCCCCCCCCCCCCCCCCCCAGAACTACCGAATGGAGTTATTTTGACTCCTGGCTTGTTTTCATTTATTTTTAGAGTTTCTTGCTCCTGGTATTGTTGTAACTTTAATTTATAAAATGTATATAGAATGTGTAGAATGCAAAATAGCAAGAATATCGTCAGGCTTTAGCGCAGTTCTTCTAGCCATATGAGCAATGAAAAATACTGCAGGCCGTATTCTACGGAAACTATGCAGTCCACTCGAGAGTTCACTGGTTCACTGACGGATGTCCTGTATATGTCCTGTGTATGTCAAGCATATTTGCAAAAAATTCTTAACATACAAGTAAATGAAAACTAAAAGAAATAATAACATTCAGCGACAAAGACTTGCACAATATAGTAGGGAGTCAAAATGACTCGCTTTGGTAATTAAAGGTAAATTTTGAAAAAAAGGTACTCTTTTTTTTTCCAAAATTATTTATTGTTACAAAATCTTTTTTCGCATCCTAAATGAGTAAAAGTCACCGAGTCTCAAGCCAGAATTCGGAAAAATGTAGTCACAGAAGAGAACTAAAAATCACGAGGAGTCAAAATGACTCTCGTGTTAAATACCAACCAGACAAATATGCATTCACAGACAACAGAGAGGAACACCGAGGAGAAAAGGACAGTAAACCAAATAGGTGAGGATGAGAATTTGCACACATCTGAAACACCAAGCAACAGTCACAGATCAACACTCCAAATGTCTCTACCAACAACTAACACCTCCACTTCACACCAGGCAGTATAAGAATAACACTGGCAATCTAGATTGCCAGAGACTAGTGTATATAGGAGAGAGGAGTGGCCAATACTGAACAGCTGAGATCATCCAGACAGGGAGGCTTTAGAGACTCCAAGCTGAACAGTTTAACCTCTACACTGCTAACAAAAACCTGCACTGTTTAATATGAAGGTGACATGCTTCTTCTAATCAGTGCAGGAGTATGTGAAATTAGACGGTGCGGTCTTCTGGCCGCTCTCTGACGTGGTAAACCCATGACAGCAAGTTTCAGGTATCTAATCTATAAGGGCCAGTGGGGTTATGGGTGGTGACGCACCCTATATTTGCATATTTATAAGGCCAGCCCTTAATCGGGTTGAGGGTTTGTACAAGGCACAAAAATAATGATTTTTACAGGTGCTAAGTGCCACGTACCCCTGTATCTAAAGCCATAGCCAGGGGATGTAAATACAAGAATAGGCTTAGTGAACGAACGTAGTTTGGGCAGTATTATTCACTAAATCTAATTTCAGAAGTGTCTGTAGCCATATGTACAGACAGGACAAAATGCTATTATCGGACCCCTCAGGTCACATATATTTTATTTATATTTTCCAATCCCACATAATGTGCTTTTATCTAGCAGTGCCTCACATCCTACAATATATCTCGGATATTGGCTATAGAAAATAACTGTCTCTGCCTGTTAATGGATTACATTACTGATATGTTTGCTTCCTAGAACTAATCAGTGGGGTGCACATCCGGGCAGGTGTCAGATATGATGAATATTTTATGAACCTGGAAAGCTCCTTTAATTTGTGGTATCCAGAAATGTTCAGCACCAAATGTGGAGCATGTTCTCCATTCCGTGCAGAATAGAGCACTGTAAAAAGAACATGGACTAATAGGTCATTGCATTCTGCAGTCCCATAGTGTACGGAGCCAAAATATTGTGCCAGTAGACTTTAAAGGGCTCTGCTTTACCCATATCTTTTTAGTACAAGCTAAGCATTGCTTCCAGCATAGTCCATAATAGAACACAACAGGGAACACTATACAGTATGACCAGGACTCCTTTGTATTAAGCTCCCGCACTGTACACTGGCACAGACCTGTACACTGGCACAGACAGTAACCAGGGAACCATTGTATGAAGCTCCAGCACTGTACACTGGCACAGACAGTAAACAGGGAACCATTGTATGAAGCTCCAGCACTGTACACTGGCACGGAGCGTAACCAGGGCTCCATTGTATGAAGCTCCAGCACTGTACAGTGGCACAGAGAGTAACCAGGGCTCCATTGTATAAAGCTCCAGCACTGTACAGTGGCACAGAGAGTAACCGGGGCTCCATTGTATAAAGCTCCAGCACTGTACAGTGGCACAGAGAGTAACCGGGGCTCCATTGTATAAAGCTCCAGCACTGTACAATGGCACAGAGAGTAACCGGGGCTCCATTGTATAAAGCTCCAGCACTTTATAATAGCACACAGAGTGACCAGGGTTCCATTGTATGAAGCTCCAGCACTGTACAGTGGCACAGAGAGTAACCGGGGCTCCATTGTATAAAGCTCCAGCACTGTACAGTGGCATAGATTGTAACCAGGGCTCCATGGTATGAAGCTCCAGCACTTTATAATAGCACACAGAGTGACCAGGGTTCCATTGTATGAAGCTCCATCACTGTACATTGGCACAGAGAGTAACCGGGGCTCCATTGTATAAAGCTCCAGCACTGTACAATGGCACAGAGAGTAACCGGGGCTCCATTGTATAAAGCTCCAGCACTGTACAGTGGCACAGAGTGTGACCAGGGCTCCATGGTATAAAGCTCCAGCACTTTACAATAGCACACAGAGTGACCAGGGTTCCATTGTATAAAGCTCCAGCACTGTACAGTGGCACAGAGAGTAACCGGGGCTCCATTGTATAAAGCTCCAGCACTGTACAGTGGCATAGAGTGTAACCAGGGCTCCATGGTATGAAGCTCCAGCACTTTATAATAGCACACAGAGTGACCAGGGTTCCATTGTATGAAGCTCCAGCACTGTACAGTGGCACAGAGAGTAACCGGGGCTCCATTGTATAAAGCTCCAGCACTGTACAGTGGCATAGATTGTAACCAGGGCTCCATGGTATGAAGCTCCAGCACTTTATAATAGCACACAGAGTGACCAGGGTTCCATTGTATGAAGCTCCATCACTGTACATTGGCACAGAGTGTGACCTAGTGCGCCATTGTATGAAGGACCAGCACTATACAGTTATAAATGTAAAAAATGTATACATATTATAGCGGTTCAGAGTGCAACTTTAATTTGTTAGCTATATAGAGTGGCTCTCTTAGCTTGCACCTGTTCACACTTGTCTCTTTCTGTTTAGAAATGACAGTCAGATTATTGATATTTATAGTACACACCTTCTGACTGAGCACTCACCCATCAACCTATGGCACATTGAAATAGAGCTTGATCCTACCTGCACATATAATTGTAGGCTTTTAGCCAGGAGGAGACCTCATGTTAAGCTTAGAGTGCCAACAAAGGGGTGGGCTGTGTCAGTGGCACAGACTGACCAAGGTTCCATTATATGAAGCTCCAGCACTATACAATGGTACACAGGGTGAGCAGGGCGCCATTGTATGAAGCTCCAGCACATTGCATCGGCACCCAGCGTGACCATGTCTCCATTGTGTGTACCTCAAGCACTATACGATTGCACACAGAGTGACCAGGGCACATAGTATAAAGATTCAGCGCAGTGGTACACAGAGTGATCAGGACACAATTGTATAAAGCTTCAGCACAGTGGTACACAGAGTGATCAGGGCTCCATTGTATAAAGCTTCATCACAGTGGTACACAGAGTGACCAGGACACCATTGTATAAAGCTTCAGCACAGTGGTACACAGAGTGATCAGGGCACAATTGTATAAAGCTTCAGCACAGTGCTACACAGTGTGACCAGGGCACCATTGCATACATCTTCAGCACAGTGGTACACAGAGTGATCCGGGCACCATTGTATAAAGCTTCAGTACAGTGGTACACAGTGACCAGAATACCATTGTATAAATCTTCAGCACAGTGGTACACAGAGTGACCAGGGCACCATTGTATAAATCTTCAGCACAGTGGTACAGAGAGTGATCAGGGCACCATTGTATAAAGCTTCAGCACAGGGGTACACAGAGTGATCAGGGCACCATTGTATAAAGCTTCAGCACAGGGGTACACAGAGTGATCAGTGTGTGACGCCCCAGGGTTCTGGTCTTCACAGTGGCATTGCTTTCCTCACGGGGAGAGTGATGTCACACTTGGAAATGATGAAGAATATCTTTCACCAGGTAATCACATACACACAACACGTTCATACTCCAGGCCAGAAGGGGGAGCTCTAAATCTAGTTTAGGGTGAACTCCCCTATAAATGCATTCTGGTCTGGAGGGAAAGAGTCAGTTCATGCCAGACAGCAGACTGGCTACCTCCCTGGCTAGCGCAGATTCCGGTAGCCAGAAGACCGAAACCGTGTCGGATTCTAAGGGACGTAGCTGAAACCGGCAGGACAGCTGAACTGCAAGTTACCTGTCCACTTTACACCCAGGAGGCACATTGACACATAGAGCCGGGGTCGTGATAGAGACCCTATAAAAAGGCTTCAGTCACCTGTTATACGGGTTTGTGTCCTAACCTATATGGGGGACAGAAGAATGGTGAGGACCTTATCAGAAGCCATAGGCAGTAAGGGACTACAACACCACCGCGCTTTGAGGAAGGCGTTCATCTCCTGGTAAAGGGAACTTTGAACTTGCTTCCAAGCCGGCCGGACCCTGCCTGTCCTGTGATCTGGTGCCCTGGACTGTTATGGACTGGTAATTTAGGAGCGACATGCGACTAGGTCTGAGCAGGTGGTAACTATACAGACCGCAGTTCCTGATCGTAACACTACACTAGCAGTAGCCGTGGGATGTTCCTGTCACTCCCTGGACACCTCGTCACAGCCGGAGAACTAGCTACCCCTAAAGGTAGAAAGAGGAAAGCTATCTTGCCTCAGAGAAAATCCCCAAAGGATAGGACAGCCCCCCACAAATATTGACTGTGAGAGGAGAAGGAAATGACATACGTAGTATGAAACAAGATTTAGCAAAGGAGGCCACTTCTAGCTAGATAGATAGTACAGGAAAGAACACTGTGCGGTCAGTAATAAAAACTAGAAAAAGTCCACCGCAGAGATATGCAAAAAATCTCCACACCTGACTAAAGGTGTGGAGGGCAAAATCTGCAGCCCAGAGCTTCCAGCTTAGCTGAATAGATCCATACTGATAAGCTGAACAAATGAGCAAAACATAGAATGTGCTGAACAATAAAGTCCACAACAAGTGGACTGCAAAAGGACAAGCAAGGACTTATCTTTGCTGAACTGGACAGAGTGTCAGGGAAATCCAAAAGAGCAGTGACTCCAAGCAGGAACAATTGGCAACTGGCATTGATTGAGGGATAAGGCCAGACTAAAATAGCCAAGCCAGAAAGACGATCAGTGGAAGCAGCTGCTGATGCTAAATCCAAGAAGCAGCTATACCACTCAAAACCACAGGAGGGAGCCCAAGAGCAGAATTCACAAAAGTGCTACTTACAACCACCGGAGGGAGCCCAAGAGCGGAATTCACAACAGTACCCCCCCCTTGAGGAGGGGTCACCGAACCCTCACCAGAGCCCCCAGGCCGATCAGGACGAACCAAGTGAAAAGCACGAACCAAATCGGCAGCATGGACATCGGAGGCAACCACCCAAGAATTATCCTCCTGGCCATAACCCTTCCACTTAACAAGATACTGAAGCCTCCGCCTCGAAAAACGAGAATCCAAAATTTTCTCAACCACATATTCCAACTCCTCCTCAACCAACACCGGGGCAGGAGGATCAACAGAGGGAACAACGGGTACCACATATCTCCGCAACAAAGATCTATGGAAAACATTGTGGATGGCAAAAGAGGCTGGAAGGGCCAAACGAAAAGACACTGGATTGATAATCTCAGAGATCTTATAAGGACCAATAAACCGAGGCTTGAACTTAGGGGAAGGAACCTTCATAGGAACATGACGAGAAGATAACCAGACTAAATCCCCCACACGAAGCCGAGGACCAACACACCGACGGCGGTTAGCAAAACGCTGAGCCTTTTCCTGAGACAACGTCAAATTGTCTACCACATGAGTCCAAATCTGCTGTAACCTGTCCATCACAGAATCTACACCAGGACAATCAGAAGGCTCAACCTGCCCTGAAGAAAAACGAGGATGGAAACCAAAATTACAAAAAAAAGGCAAAACCAAAGTAGCCGAACTGGCCCGATTATTAAGGGCAAACTTGGCCAACGGCAAGAAAGCCACCCAATCATCCTGATCAGCAGACACAAAGCATCTCAAATAGGTTTCCAAGGTTTGATTAGTTCGCTCAGTTTGGCCATTTGTCTGAGGATGGAACGCCGAAGAAAAATACAAATTAATGCCCATCCTAGCACAAAAGGCCCGCCAAAACCTGGAAACAAACTGGGAACCTCTGTCAGACACAATATTTTCCGGAATGCCATGCAAACGAACCACATGCTGAAAAAACAATGGAACCAAATCAGAGGAGGAAGGCAATTTAGGCAAAGGTACCAAATGGACCATTTTAGAGAACCGGTCACAAACCACCCAGATAACAGACATCCTCTGGGACACAGGAAGATCCGAAATAAAATCCATGGAAATATGTGTCCAGGGCCTCTCAGGGACAGGCAAAGGCAAAAGCAACCCACTAGCGCGGGAACAGCAAGGCTTAGCCCGGGCACAAGTCCCACAGGACTGCACAAAAGAACGCACATCCCGCGACAAGGAAGGCCACCAAAAGGACCTAGCCACCAAATCTCTGGTACCAAAAATCCCAGGATGACCGGCCAACACCGAACAATGGACCTCAGAAATTACCTTACTTGTCCATCTATCAGGAACAAACAGCTTCCCCACAGGACAGCGGTCAGGTTTATCAGCCTGAAATTCCTGAAGCACCCGCCGTAAATCAGGGGAGATGGCAGAAAGAATCACCCCTTCCCTAAGAATGCCAACCGGCTCAAGAACTCCAGGAGAATCAGGCAAAAAACTCCTAGAGAGGGCATCCGCTTTAACATTCTTAGATCCCGGAAGATATGAAACCACAAAATCGAAACGGGAGAAAAACAGGGACCATCGAGCCTGTCTAGGGTTCAGCCGCTTGGCCGACTCGAGGTAAATCAAATTCTTATGATCGGTCAAGACCACAACACGGTGCTTGGCTCCCTCAAGCCAATGTCGCCACTCCTCAAATGCCCACTTCATAGCCAACAACTCCCGATTGCCGACATCATAATTTCGTTCCGCAGGTGAAAACTTTCGGGAAAAGAAGGCACATGGTTTCATCAAGGAACCATCAGAATTCCTCTGTGACAAAACGGCCCCTGCCCCAATCTCAGAAGCGTCAACCTCAACCTGAAAAGGAAGAGACACATCCGGCTGACGCAAGACAGGGGCAGAAGTAAATCGGCGTTTAAGCTCCTGAAAGGCCTCAACAGCCTCAGAGGACCAATTTGTCACATCAGCGCCTTTCTTCGTCAAATCGGTCAGGGGCTTAACCACACTATAGAAGTTGGCAATGAAACGGCGATAAAAATTAGCAAAGCCCAAAAATTTCTGAAGGCTCTTCACAGATGTGGGTTGAATCCAGTCATGAATGGCTTGGACCTTAACAGGATCCATTTCTATAGACGAAGGAGAAAAAATAAACCCCAAAAAAGAGACCTTCTGAACTCCAAATAGGCACTTAGACCCCTTCACAAATAGAGCATTATCACGAAGGATCTGGAATACCATCCTGACCTGCTTCACATGAGACTCCCAATCATTGGAAAAAATCAAAATATCATCCAAATACACAATCAACAATTTATCAAGATAATTGTGGAAAATGTCATGCATGAAGGACTGAAATACAGAAGGAGCATTAGAAAGCCCGAAAGGCATCACCAGGTATTCAAAATGGCCTTCGGGCGTATTAAATGCAGTTTTCCATTCGTCAACCTGTTTAATACGAACAAGATTATATGCCCCTCGAAGGTCAATCTTGGTAAACCAACTAGCCCCCTTAATCTGAGCAAACAAATCAGAGAGCAAAGGTAAAGGATATTGGAATTTGACCGTGATCTTATTAAGAAGGCGATAATCAATACAGGGTCTCAAGGAGCCATCCTTCTTGGCAATAAAAAAGAATCCCGCTCCCAATGGTGACGAAGACGGCCGAATATGCCCCTTCTCCAAGGACTCCTTAACATAGCTCCGCATAGCGGTATGTTCTGGCACAGACAGGTTGAAAAGTCGGCCCTTAGGGAACTTAGAGCCTGGAATCAAGTCAATAGCACAATCACAGTCCCTATGTGGAGGAAGGGAACTGGACTTGGGCTCATCGAATACATCCTGGAAATCTGACAAAAATTCAGGAACATCAGAAGAGGGGGAAGAGGAAATTGACATTAAAGGAACGTCACTATGTACCCCTTGACAACCCCAACTAGTCACAGACATCGATTTCCAATCCAACACTGGATTGTGTACTTGTAACCATGGAAAACCCAGTACAACAACATCATGTAAATTATGCAACACCAGAAAACGACAATCTTCCTGATGTGCTGGAGCCATGCACATAGTCAGCTGAGTCCAATACTGAGGTTTATTCTTGGCCAACGGTGTAGCATCAATACCCCTCAAAGGAATAGGGCTCTGCAAAGGCTGCAAAGAAAAACCACAGCGCCTGGCGAATTCTAAGTCCATTAAGTTCAGGGCAGCGCCTGAATCCACAAATGCCATGACAGAGAAAGATGACAATGAGCAAATCAGGGTCACAGACAGGAGAAACTTAGGCTGTACAGTACTAATGGTAACAGATCTAGCGACCCTCTTAATACGCTTAGGGCAATCAGAGATAGTATGAGCTGAATCACCACAGTAAAAACATAGCCCATTCTGATGTCTGTATCCCCTCTGTTCCGCTTTAGTCAGAATCCTATCACATTGCATAGGCTCAGGACTCTGTTCAGAGGATGCTGCCATATGGTGCACCACTTTGCGCTCGCGCAGGCGCCGATCAATCTGAATGGCTAGAGACATAGATTCGCTCAGGCCAACAGGCATGGGGAACCCCACCATAACATCTTTAAGGGCTTCAGAAAGACCCTTTCTGAAAATTGCTGCCAGAGCGTCCTCATTCCATTTAGTGAGCACAGACCATTTTCTAAATTTCTGGCAGTATAATTCTGCCGCTTCCTGACCCTGGCACAGGGCCAACAAGGTTTTTTCCGCATGATCCACAGAGTTAGGTTCATCATACAATAATCCGAGCGATTTAAAAAATGCATCTACATTAAGCAATGCCGGATTCCCTGACTCAAGGGAGAATGCCCAGTCCTGAGGGTCACCACGCAGCAGAGAAATAACTATTTTAACTTGCTGAGTGGGGTCACCAGAGGAACGGGGTTTTAGAGCAAAAAACAATTTGCAGTTATTTTTAAAGTTCCAAAACTTTAGATCTATCCCCGTAAAACAAATCTGGAGTAGGAATTCTAGGCTCTAAGGCTGGAGTCTGAACAACATAATCTTGGATAGTCTGTACTCTTGCAGCAAGCTGATCCACACGAGAAAACAAACCCTGAACATCCATGTCCGCGCCCAAATCCACCCAGAGATTAAGAGGAAGGAAAAAGACAAAACAGACTAAAGAAAAAAAAAATGGCTCAGAACTCTTTTTCTTTTCCTTATTTTGAGATGCATTCAACTCATTTTTGGCCAGTTGCACTGTTATGGACTGGTAATTTAGGAGCGACATGCGACTAGCTCTGAGCAGGTGGTAACTATACAGACCGCAGATCCTGATCTTAACACTACACTAGCAGTAGCCGTGGGATGTTCCTGTCACTCCCTGGACACCTCGTCACAGCCGGAGAACTAGCTACCCCTAAAGGTAGAAAGAGGAAAGCTATCTTGCCTCAGAGAAAATCCCCAAAGGATAGGACAGCCCCCACAAATATTGACTGTGAGAGGAGAAGGAAATTACATACGTAGTATGAAACAAGATTTAGCAAAGGAGGCCACTTCTAGCTAGATAGATAGTACAGGAAAGAACACTGTGCGGTCAGTAATAAAAACTAGAAAAAGTCCACCGCAGAGATATGCAAAAAATCTCCACACCTGACTAAAGGTGTGGAGGGCAAAATCTGCAGCCCAGAGCTTCCAGCTTAGCTGAATAGATCCATACTGATAAGCTGAACAAATGAGCAAAACATAGAATGTGCTGAACAATAAAGTCCACAACAAGTGGACTGCAAAAGGACAAGCAAGGACTTATCTTTGCTGAACTGGACAGAGTGTCAGGGAAATCCAAAAGAGCAGTGACTCCAAGCAGGAACAATTGGCAACTGGCATTGATTGAGGGATAAGGCCAGACTAAAATAGCCGAGCCAGAAAGACGATCAGTGAAAGCAGCTGCTGATGCTAAATCCAAGAAGCAGCTATACCACTCAAAACCACAGGAGGGAGCCCAAGAGCAGAATTCACAAAAGTGCTACTTACAACCACCGGAGGGAGCCCAAGAGCGGAATTCACAACACTGGACTGCGGTTGCCTGAAGCTACAGTAAACCAGGTAAAGACTGCAAACCTGTGTCTTCGTTCTTTACTGCACCGTCCACCATTTCCACCTACACACGGGAGCCCTGGGGACCTACTTCACCTGTGGGAAGTTATACCATCTAGCTGCCATACCATCACCCCAGAGGACCTCTTTTAGCAGCGTCGGTCCCTACTGACCAAACACCACAGGTGACGTCACGAGCAAACTTTATTCACCAAACCCCTTTAAAAGACTTTCCCTTTAACATGCGTGCCAAGAGCAATGGACCGGATCGCCGCCACCGTGACATTCCCCTTGTCAGGACTCTGAACATTTTTTACCTTTTGTGCATTACTGCCCTTTTCCAAGATGGCGTCTTTGATCTCATGTGCACTGTGTCTTCCTGCTATAAAACTCCACCCCAGCCTTCAGTCTGTGCTAGAGTATTCTGCCTTGCATCCAGCTCCTGACCTCTGATTACTCCCTGGCTATATACCTGCTCCTGTGAACCTTTGTGGTGATCCTGCTACTCTGCTCTGAGTGCTGCACACAACCAGTTTCCAGTAATCCTCCTTCATCTGCTGCTCGTGTTTACTTCCATATGCATTTGCTGGACATGTAAGCTGTTTCTGCTCTGCAAAAACCTGAGACTATTAACCAGGCCTCCCTGGTTGAGCTAAGATATGATTTGAACTGCCTTATAAGCTTATCTATCTGTGTTTGGACTAAGACAAGGATTTATTCGTGTCAAGTATCCTCAAGAATAACTGTGCTTCATAGACTTTCTGCTTGATTGCATTTTCCTCTGAAGTTTCCTATAGACCAACACCAAGTGTTGTGGACTTGAGTTTCTCTCTGCACCTGTTTGAATCACCGTGTGATAATATAGACTTTACCACTTATAAAACTGTGTCCTGTAGTTGTCTTGTTCCACGCAAAGAGTCTCCTGAGTTATCCCCTATAATTATTATAGGATACTCTAGCCATAAAAAAAGGAGACTGCTGGAACAATGACTGCAGAAAGCAGATTAGAGCAGGAGTTTTCCATAATTAGATCACTGCAGAAAGATGTGGAAGGTCTGCAAAAAAAGTTTGGAAGCTTTGAACACAATCAACAAGTGTTTGGACAAACTTTGCAGGACTTAAGCAACCGCATGGCAGCCCAGGAAAACAAACTTGCTGGCATAGAGTCCCAGTATGGACAGGCTTTTCAGGACATAAGCACGCAAATAGCTGCACAAGTGACTTTACCCTCTGGGCAACCGCCACCAGCTAGCCCACCTAAGTTGCCCCCATTCAGATTTAATGGTGATCGCGACAAATTTCGTGGCTTTGTGAATCAATGTATGCTATAATTTGATGTGCATGCTGACCGTTTTCCTACTCGTAGATCCAAAGTATTGTGTGTAATAATGCTACTGACCTCACGAGCACTCACCTGGGCGAATCCGATGATTGAGTCTCGTGACCCACGGTTAAATAACTTGGATGATTTCTTGGCCGCTATGGTATTAATGTTTGATGACTAGTGTTGAGCATTCCGATACTGCAAATATCGGGTATCGGCCGATATTCGCTGTATCGGAATTCCGATACCGAGTTCCGATATTTTTGTGATATTTGAAATTGGAATCGGAAGTTCCTATAAGTTCCCAGGCATGTGCGGTGCGTATGGTTCCCAGGGTCTGGAGGAGAGGAGACTCTCCTTCAGGCCCTGGGATCCATATTCATGTAAAAAATAAAGAATAAAAATAAAAAATATGGATATACTCACCCCTCCGACGGACCCGGACCTCAGCCGTGCAACCGGCAGCCTCCGTTACTAAGAATGCAGTGAGTGTAGGACCTGCGATGACGTCGCGGCTTGTGATTGGTCGCGTGAGTGGTCACATGAGCGGTCACGTGACCAATCACAAGCCGCGACGTCATCGAAGGTCCTCCACTCTGCATTCTTAGGAACGGAGGCAGACGCTTGCAGCGGTGACAGCCAGGGGCCGTCCGAGGGTGAGTATATCCATATTTTTTATTTTTATTCTTTATTTTTTACATGAATATGGATCCCAGGGCCTGAAGGAGAGTTTCCTCTCCTTCAGACCCTGGGAACCATCCAGGATCACTTCCGATATTTGTGTCCCATTGACTTGTATTGGTATCGGTATCGGCGATATCCGATATTTTTTGGATATCGGCCGATCCAATCCGATATCGATACTTTCAAATATCGGAAGGTATCGCTCAACACTATTGATGACCCTAATCGCCGTGCAACCGCTGAAGCTGCTTTGTTGTCTTTACGCCAGGCTAAACATTATGTTATTGAGTATGCCACTGAATTCAGGAGATTAGCGGTAGATACCAATTGGGACAGTTATGCACAATTGCCTATTTTTAAAAGGGGTCTGTCTAATATTATAAAAGATGAACTAGCTGGCTCTGAGTCACCACAAGAGCTAGAGACATTTATACAGCATTGTGTGCGCATAGACATTCGCCTTACTGAGCGTAGGCAGGAGAAATTTGCTGCATATAACCGTATTTCTAACTTTTCCCTTCCTTCCAAAGAGCCTGCAAGTAAAACCTCTCGGGAGGTGGAGGAGGTGCCCATGCAAATTGATTCCGTTCAGAGGCGCGAGATCAATGAGCGCCGGGATCATCGCCTTCGTGAAAGTCTATGTTCCTACTGCGGCCAGTCTGACCACTTCTTGATCAATTGTCCTAAGTGTCCTAGACGGCCTAACAAGGTGCTAGCAGCAGTAGGGGAGTATGACAACTGTGATGATAAATCTGACATCTCTGAATGTAGCCTGCCTTTAAACGCTGTATTCCATTCACTTTCTATGACTTCACCCCCCAAGGAGCTGAAGGAGAAGAACTCTCACTGTTCTCTCTCTATTAAGATCCTGTGTTCAGGACAGTGGATTTCCAGTGCAGCTATGATTGACTCAGGTGCAGGTGGCAATTTCATGGATATCGCATTTGCCAAGGAACATGGTATTGAAATTCAGCAAAGAGCCTCTCCAATTACCATGGAAACAGTGGATGGGTCACCTTTAATCTCTGGGCCTGTGGATCAGGAGACCGTACTCCTTGAAATTTTGTTGGAGCCTAATCATCAGGAGCAACTTTATTTCTTGCTAATATCTTCTCCTCATTTTCCTGTGATTTTAGGCATTCCTTGGTTGCGTTCTCAGACGCCAATTATCAACTAGGAGACCAAGGAGATTATCTTTCCAACAAGGAGCAACTCAGTGTTAACAGAAGCTGTCCCTGAGTCCACGGCTACAGAACCACATGTACAGGTATTTTCTTTACCTCCAGCATATAAAGAGTTCTCTGACATCTGTGACAAGAAGAATGCAGATCAGCTTCCTCCACACAGGCATTATGACTGTCCCATTGAGTTGCTTCCTGGGGCAGCTATTCCTTTTGGTAACATATACCCTTTGGTGGCACCTGAGCTTCAAGCCTTAAAGGAGTATATTGATGAAAATCTGGCCAAAGGCTTCATACGTCCTTCTTCCTCACCAGCAGGGGCACCTATCTTTTTTGTAAAGAAGAAGGATGGGACCCTGAGACCCTGTGTTGACTATCGAAAACTTAATAAGATAACCGTATGAAACCGTTACCCTTTGCCTTTGATTCCCGAATTACTGGAAAGAGTCCGCCATGCTAAGGTGTTCTCTAAACTGGATCTTCGTGGGGCTTATAATTTGGTGCGTATTCGTCCAGGGGATGAGTGGAAGACAGCATTTAGATGCCGGTATGGACACTTTGAATCTCTTGTGAGGCCCTTCGGGCTTTGTAACGCCCCTGCAACATTTCAACACCTTGCTAATGACATTTTCAGAGATTTGTTGGACCAGTTTGTAGTGATCTATTTGGACGATATACTAATCTTTTCTGACTCTCTACAGGAACATGAAGAACCTGTCAAAACTGTTTTAAGACGTCTGAAAGAGAACCATCTGTATATTAAGCTGGAGAAATGCGAGTTCCATCGTTCTGAGATACAGTTCTTAGGTTATATCATCTCTCCCCAGGGGCTGAACATGGAATCTGGTAAGATTCAGGCTATCCTTGACTGGCCGGTACCCAAGAATGTTAAGGAGGTCCAACGTTTTATTGGTTTTGCAAATTTCTACAGACGCTTCATTCGAAATTTTTCTGATATTGTCCGTCCCATTACTTCCTTGACAAAGAAAGAAAAGCCCTTTAAGTGGTCATCACAGGCTCAAGAAGCTTTTGATCGGCTTAAGATCTGTTTCACATCAGCACCGCTGTTGATACACCCAGATCCAACACTTTCTTTCATTGTGGAGGTGGACGCTTCTGATAATGCTTTGGGGGCTATTCTCTCCCAAAGAACTGGAGAGAAGGGTCTGCTACATCCTTGTGCTTTCTTTTCCCGTAGACTAACCTCAGCACAGAAGAATTACGACGTGGGAGACAAGGAATTGCTGGCTATTATTGCGGCTTTCAAAGAATGGAGGCATCATCTGCAAGGAGCTGCACAACAGATCATAGTGCTAACTGACCATCGCAATTTAGAGTTCCTTAGATCCGCTAGATGTCTTTCTTCTCGTCTGGCTCTTTGGAAATTATTTTTAAATCAATTTAACTTTGTTATCTCGTACCTTCCAGGTTCTCGTAATGGGAAGGCTGATGCTTTATCCCGAATCCATGCTGCAGATTCCGTACCTGGAGCCCATCCAAGACCATTCTATCTGATGCCAATTTCATTGGAGTTATCCACGATCAGGACTTGTGGAAGGAGTGCAGGGAGGCCTATGACGGTGATGTATTTCTGGCCAATCCACCTGTGGATATTAATCTTGTCTTTAAGGGTGGCATGTGGTTCAGAGATCGACGTATCTACGTCCCTGAGGTCGTCCGTCTGCAGATCCTCAAGTTGGTACATGACTCCAAGTTGGCTGGTCACAGGGGGGTACAGAAGACACATGGCCAACTTGCCTGAAGGATACCAAGGACTATGTTCTCTCTTGCGAGGTATGTGCTCATTTCAAGACTCCTCATGTGGCACCTACGGGTCTTCTACAACCATTACTTGTTCTGTCCCGCCCTTGGGGGTCTATATCAATGGACTTTATTGTGGAGCTGCCTACATCGGGGGGCATGAATACAATCATGGTGGTAGTTGATCGCCTGACTAAAGCTGCTCATTTTGTTCCGTGCACTGGCCTCCCCTCAGCTAAAGATACAGTGAACTTGGTTATACAGAATGTCTTTCGGTTGCATGGGGTTCCAGATGAGATCATCTCTGACCGTGGAGTGCAGTTCACTTCAAGATTCTGGAAGGGGTTTTGCTCTGCACTCAATATTAATGTCTGCCTCTCTTCCGCTTACCATCCACAGACAAATGGTCAGACTGAGCGTACCAACCAGACGCTGGAACAATATCTAAGATGCTATGTTAGCCATCTCCAGGATGATTGGTTGGAGTTGCTGCCATTAGCCAAATTTTCATATAACAATTCTCAGAGCGCCTCCACTAAATTTACACCTTTCTTTGCCAATCATCCGTGTGTCTTACCTAGGTCTCCAATTAATTCTCCAGTTCCGGCAGTGGAGGAAAGGCTGACTGCGATGAGACAAAATCTGGAGGTTCTGAAGGAATCCCTGACCACAGCTCAAGAACGTTATAAGAGATCGGCTGATTCCGTAAATTTGCACCCATGTTCAAGGTAAGAGATTCCGTGTGGTTAGCAACTAAGAATCTGAAGTTAAACGTTCCTTCACAAAAACTTGGACAGAGATTCATTGGCCCTTTCAAGATCAACGGTATTGTGAGCTCTGTGGCCTGCCGGCTGAAGCAGCCTAGGACTATGAAGGTACACCCAGTTTTTCATGTATCTTTACTAAAGCCTGTATCTCCTAATACCTTCCAGGGACGTGTTGTGCCACCTCCGCAGCCTGTGGTGATTGATGGGCAAGAACAATTTGTGGTGGAGGAAATTATTGATTCCAGGATTCGCAGGAATCGGCTCCAATATCTGATAAGATGGCAGGGATATTCCCCTGTGGAAGTCTCTTGGGAACCTGTGGAAAACATCAATGCCCAACATAGGATTTCTCGTTTTCATCAGAGATTCCCAGAGAAACCAGGTCCAGGATCGTCCTGAGGCTGCTTCTAAGGAGGGAGTAATGTCAGGACTCTAAACATTTTTTACCTTTTGGCATTACTGCCCTTTTCCAAGATGGCGTCTTTGGTCTCATGTGCACTGTGTCTTCCTGCTATAAAACTCCACCCCAGCCTTCAGTCTGTGCTAGAGTATTCTGCCTTGCATCCAGCTCCTGACCTCTGATTACTCCCTGGCTATATACCTGCTCCTGTGAACCTGTGTGGTGATCCTGCTACTCTGCTCTGAGTTCCTGCTGCACACAACCAGTTTCCAGTAATCCTCCTTCATCTGCTGCTCGTGTTTACTTCCATCTGCATTTGCTGGACATGTAAGCTGTTTCTGCTCTGCAAAAACCTGAGACTAATAACCAGGCCTCCCTGGTTGAGCTAAGATATGATTTGAACTGCCTTATAAGCTTATCTATCTGTGTTTGGACTAAGACAAGGATTTATTCGTGTCACGTATCCTCAAGAATAACTGTGCTTCATAGACTTTCTGCTTGATTGCATTTTCCTCTGAAGTTTCCTATAGACCAACACCAAGTGTTGTGGACTTGAGTTTCTCTCTGCACCTGTTTGAATCACCGTGTGATAATATAGACTTTACCACTTATAAAACTGTGTCCTGTAGTTGTCTTGTTCCGAGCAAAGAGTCTCCTGAGTTATCCCCTATAATTATTACACCTCTGTGAGCTGACCAGACCCTATGCCGAGTACCCCACGGCCCTGGCAGGCGACTCAAGTGCACCATTGTATAAAGCTTCAGCACAGTTGTAAACAGAGTGACCAGGACACCATTGTATAAAGCTTCAGCATGGTGGTACACAGAGTGACCAAGGCATCATTGTATAACTCTTCAGCACGGTGGTATACAGCGTGACCAGGGCACCATTGTATAAAGTTTCAGCACAGTGGTACACAGAGTGACCAAAGCATCATTGTATAGCGCTTCAGCACGGTGGTACACAGAGTGACCAGGGCACCATTGTATAAAGCTTCAGCACAGTGGCACACAGAGTGACCAGGGCACCATTGTATAAAGCTTCAGCACAGTGGCACACAGAGTGACCAGGGCTCCATTGTATAAAGTTTCAGCACAGTGGTACACAAAGTGACCAAGGCATCATTGTATAACGCTTTAGCACGGTGGTATACAGAGTGACCAGGGTACCATTGTATAAAGCTTCAGCACAGTGGCACACAGAGTGACCAGGGCTCCATTGTATGGAGCTCCAGAACTATACAGTGGCACACAGAATTACCAGAGCTCTGTTGTATGAAGCTTCAGCACTATAGAGTGTCACAAAGAGTGATCAGGGCTCCATTGTATGAAACTTCGGCACTATACAAAGGCACACAGAGTGACCAAGGTGCCATTGTATGGGGACAGAATGGGGTTTAGGCTGGATGGTGTTGGAATACATACCTTTTATTGAGGACTCTACTCCTTTGTAATGTACCTTATGGTGCTGACATAATTCAGTGAAAAAGTGTACAAGTAACACTGGCAAACCAATTTTCATTTCTTAAGGCAAGGAGGGGATGGGGTGTGCAAGCTTCAGGTGTCCAGGCTACTTTGGCCAGCTGTGGAGCCAAAAAGATTGCATGATCCTAAAGCCAGTCTGTCCCTGAATGCGGATGGAGGTTGCATTAAAGTTTCACATTGGTTTCTCTATGTTTTTCATTACTGTCATTTTTTTTCCTTAAGGCCTATCTTGAACGAAGCTGAAAACTTCACTATTTTTGTGAAAAATAGTGTGAGGTTCCCAATTTTTAACTTTGAGAGGTAAGTAACCTTCTAGGGATTGTTTACTCTGTAATTATATAGCTGCAATCAAATTTATTTAACCACCATTACAAATTAGGTTTACTAGCATTATTTCCGAACTTAAGAAAAATATTGATCGCAGTGGTGGGATATGTAATATTACTAGATTGCACGGTATAGCTAATAGAGTTGGTGTGAATGGAATCACAGGACAAATTCAGTGATCTCAGACCGCTGGACTGGAGCCCTTAGAACCGTGTCCTTCCTTCCAGCATCTGTGGCTCTTCTTTTGATTAGCGAACTTGGTGCAACATGATCGTCGTAGTATGACACACATATGACGTGGCGTCAGGCCTTCTAATCAAAAGAAGAGCCACAAATGCTGGAAGGAATAATGTGGTTCTTGGACTCCCATCCAGTGTCCAGAGATTACTGATATGGCTGTTGGACTTGGTCCTGCAACTCGATTTGCACCAACTCTAATGGCTACATTATTCCATAGACTATGTGCATCCACAATTATACAGTAAGATCTCCTGTACTCTAAGTTTTGGATTATGGAATCACATAATGAATGAAGAGTGCAACCAAACTACGAAACCTAGCAACGTTACAATTCCCACTGGCATCCACATCGTTTCCCAGTTGGTTTGTTGGTTCCTTTTTATGATAGTTCTGAACATTGCTGAGCATGTGCGCTCAGGAGTTTTGAACTTCCCGTACAAATGTGTGGCTTCCTCTCCACTGGCTCCAACTCTCCAACAGGGCTCTGTTCTTATGGTAGATGTGGGTGGAACCCTACTCTGTCAGATGTTTATGACATATCCATATACCTGTTAAGCAGTGTTGTGGCTCCTTATTTGTTCAGAATTTGTGATTTTCGAAGTAGCTTTACTTAGTATAGGACAAAAATTTGGACTGCAAGACAGTAATACAATACAGAATTTTTTACACATTTAAATTAAAATTAGAAAAGGGTAGTTAACTAGTTATCATGAAACAGATAATATTGTACTAATCATAAAGAATGCCTTTACTTCTTGCAGTTTATATGTTTTCAACTCCAAAATAGATGTTTAAGTTTTTGACTAGGAATAGCTTGGAGTGCTTGAGATGTAAAAACCCAACTTCTAGTCTAAGACCCAAGATTTTCTATTGCTTACATATTAGTGCACCTTAAGAGTCAGACGCTTTAACACGTTCCCCACTTCTGCTTTTCTCTCCCACTCCTGATTTTGGCTTACAATGGCCTACAGGCACAAAAACAAAAACTTCCTATTCCTCAGAAAACTCCATGGAGACAGTGTCTTTTTACCATTTGGCACTGGGCAGCGTGGTGAAATTAAAGGATGAATGTGGAGTATAATTTTTGGTAACCACACCCCCATATATACATGTGTCCATAAAATCAAATGTGCAGTTGAAGGGAGCACAGGGCCAGTTGCGGTGGGCCGGAAATGAGTTCTCTTTGCCATGAAACCCCTCTTCTAAAGAGGAATCAGAGTTGAGTGTGACCTGCTATGGGGTGCTTTCTTTAATCACTTGTTGTTCGGGAGTCCTTGTTACCTCCCCATCCATGGGACTGGATACAGCTACAGACATGACAGCAGACCTTAGTTCTGGTTCAACAGGTTCAGCTTTACTGTGCAATTCAGATACATGCGGTTGCGGCACACATTGAGACAGAATTCCCGCCAGATGATGTTCCCTTTGTTCAGTGTACTATCAGTTCTTCTGCCCGACCTGCCCCCACCTCAACAGCTCCTGTTAGTACCAGGGACCATCTATCTTGCATAATTGCTTCCTTGAGGCCCACCATCCTTCTCTTTCACTGAATCCAATAGGTAATTGAGCTCAGGCAGTCTGTTAAAAGCTTTCAAATTCTATTAGGAACATTTTTTAAAATTAGTAATCCATTCAGCATAAAAGTCTCAAGCCCCCAATGTGGGAAGAGTTCTATGGGCAGATGCTTTTTGAACAAAGCGGTTCTCAATCCTTGCATTTTCTTTTACTGAGCCTGGCCAACATCTCCCTCACAGGGGAGCCAGATATATGACAATCCATACCTCTTCCGGGCCCAAGGCCCAAGACTGCCCGCTGTCCTCACAAAGCTTAAGATGTGTCCTCATACTGTTTGGAGACTTTCACTCACAGGACCCTTTTGCCTCTGCTGCATCCCCTTTCTTAGAACCTGTAGAATGCTGTCACTATCTAGAATTGGCCCAATATTTATGGACGTAACTGTTTATCACCCATGGTAATTCTGCTTCATGTCACCTGGCTTATCCATGGTTTTTTTCCTCCTCTCCCTTTTTTTTTCTTTCTTCTATACTATGTTGTGCATAAATATGTGATTCTTCAGAATTTGTTTTAGTCTTTGCCTGATGAAGAGACGTATGTAGTCTCGAAAGCTTGCAATTTGTTACCATCTTTTCAGTTAGCCATTAAAAGGTATCAACCACTGAGGACTCTCAATTCTAAATATGTCACTATCTAGCACTTCCTTTGCACTCCACTCACACACTGACTAAAGCTAGAAGTGCTTCCCTTCTTATCTGATCTAACCCCTCCCAACTAGTGAGCTAATCACAAGATTAACATCACAAGGTTAACTTGTGTGATAAAAACTATATCCCTATCCTTTGCAATGGTTCCCCTACTGGACAGACCTCCCCAATCTCTGGGAACGGTCATGAGGCAGAGCCTCCAGCAGAACCAAGACCCAAACCGGCCATAAGGATAAAAGGCAACACTCATTATCAAACATATAACGTAGCACATTATCATATAACACTATTCACATTAACTCCTTCTTACAATGACGTCTTTGTCTACCTCCCTACACAGTGGTCACTCTACACAAGACCATGGTATACTAAAACATACACTTTCTGGCAGTGCTGTGAACAGTACAAGTGTTATATATTGTAATATACACCTCAATTTTTGCAGAAAGGTTTGTTTTTAAAGGAGAAGAGGAATTTGTATAGCATAAATATTATGAAGATTGCAAGCCTAATAGAAGCCAATTAGTAGGCAATAACTACTGATTTTCATGTCTCATCCTGATTCTTTCACTGTGACCAGGCAATGGCTGTTCACCTTCTTAGAATATCGGCATGACGTGTTTATAAACATTTAGTACGTACATAGTCTTCACTAATTAAGTCTTTATTATTTAACTAGAGGAAACCTGCCTGCAAGTCTGAACTGCCGATATCACCCAAAGAAATCTCCATTGTGTCCAATATTCCGACTTGGGGACATAGTCAGTCTTGCTGGACAAGACTTCACCAATCTCGCACAGAAGGTTTGTCTATCTATCTGTCTATCTATCTATCTATCTATCTATCTATCTATCTATCTATCTATCTATCTATCTATTTCTCCCAGAAAATTATGACAATTACAGATGTTTTGTTATACAAATGTTTATTTCTCTTTGTATGGGAACAACATAAAAAACAGAGAAAACAAGGCAAATTAGACAAAATTTCACTCAAAACCCCCAAAATGGGACAGACAAAATTGTAGGCACCCTCAACTTAATATCTGGTTGCAAACCCTTTGGAATAAATAACCGCAAGCAATCACTTCCTATAATCATCAGCAAGCTTCTTACACCTCTGAACTGGAATTTTGAACCACTATTCTTTTGCATACTGCTCCAGGTCTCTCATATTTGAAGGCACCTTTTTCAAACATCAATTTTAATATCTCTCCACAGGTGTTCAATGGGATTTAGTTCCAGACTCATTGCTGGCGACTTCAGAACTCTCCAGCACTTTGTTTCCAATCATTCTTAGGTGTTTTTTGTAGTGTGTTTGGGGTCATTGTCCTGCTGAAAGACCCACGGCCTAGGACGCAAAACCACCTTTCTGACACAGGGCACTACATTGCAACCAAAAAATCCTTTGGTATTCTTCAGATTTCATGATAACTTGCACACAATGAGAGCACACAGTGCCAGAGGCAGCAAGATAAACCCAAAACATCTTTGAACCTCCACCATATTTAACTGTAGATACTCAGTTCTTTTCTTTGTAGGCTTCATTCCGCTTTCGGTAAACAGTATACTGGTGTGTTTTACCTAAAATCTCTATCTTGGTGTCATCTGTCTACAAGATGCTTTCCCAGAAGGATTTTGGCTTGCTCGCAGTAGCATAGCTACTGGGGGGGGCAGAGGGGGTGGTCGCCCAGGGCCCCTCGTTCTGAGAGGGTCCACCCGGAGCTACGCTACAGTTACATTCTGCGGCAGAGCAGGGAGAATCGATCTCCCTGCTCTGCCGCCTGGCCACTATGGAGCCCCTGAGCAGGTGGGGGGGGGGCCTCGGTGCCAGGAGTGGGCCCCCCGCCCATCATCGCAAGGTCAGCTGTACCGGCATTTAGCCAATGCAGCTGACCGCATTGATGGGAGAAAGAGCGCTACGCTCCTTCTCCCATCATCCCCTGTCAGCGTCTGGCATCGCCGACACTGACAGCGGGCACAATGATGTCACTAACCGGCGCCCGCTGTCTGGAGATGAGCGGGCGCTCAGAGCTGGGGAGGACCCAGGAAGAAGAGAGGTGAGTATTTATTTTTTATGGGGGCTGCCTTATACTACAGGGTCTGCCTATAGGGGTGCTGCTTTATACTACAGGGTCTACCTATATGGGTGCTGCCTTATACTACAGGATCTGCCTATAGGGGTGCTGCCTTATACTACAGAGTCTGCCTATAGGAGTGCTGCTATATACTACATGGTCTGCCTATAGAGGTGCTGCCTTATATTACAGGGTCTGCCTATTGGGGTGCTGTTTTATATTACAGGGTCTGCCTATGGGGTGCTGCCTTATATTACAGGGTCTGCCTATAGGGGTGCTGCCTCATACTACAGTCTGCCTATGGGGGTGCTGCCTTATGCTACAGAGTCTGCCTATGGGGGTGCTGCCTTATACTACAGGGTCTGCCTATAGGGGTGCTGCCTTATACTACAGGGTCTGCCCATAGGGGTGCTGCTTTATACTATAGGGTCTTCCAATAGAGGTGCTGCCTTACACTACATGGTCTGCCTATAGGAGTGCTGCTTTACACTACAGGGTCTGCCTATGGGGTGCCTTATGCTACATGGTCTGCCTATAGGGGTGCTGCCTTACACTACAGGGTCTGCCTATAGGGGTGGTGCTTTATACTACAGGGTCTACCTATAGGGGTCCTGCCTTTTACTACAGGGTCTGCCTATGGGGTGTTGCCTTATACTACAGGGTCTGCCTATAGGGGTGCTGCTATATACTACAGGGTCTGCCTATGGGGTCCTGCCTTACACTACAGGGTCTGCCTATGGGGTGTTGCCTTATACTACAGGGTCTGCCTATAGGGGTGCTGCTATATACTACAGGGTCTGCCTATGGGATGCTGCTTTATACTACAGGGTCTGCCTATCGGGGTGCTGCCTTTTTCTTATTAGGCCTGTCTATGGGGGTCTTGCCTTATACTACAGGGTCTGCCTATAGGGGTGTTGCTATATACTACAGGGTCTGCCTATGAGGTGCTACTTTATACTACAGTCTGCCTATCGGGGTACTGCCTTTTACTACAGGGTCTGTCTATGGGGGTGTTGCCTTATACTTCAGGGTCTGCCTATAGGGGTGCTGCTAAATACTACAGGGTCTGCCTATGGGGTGCTGCTTTATACTACAGGGTCTGCCTATCGGGGTGCTGCCTTTTACAACAGGGTAGGTCTATGGGGATGTTGCCTTATACTACAGGGTCTGCTTATAGGGGTGCTGCTATATACTGCAGGGTCTGCCTATGGGGTGCTGCCTTATACTACAGGGTCTGCCTATAGGGGTGCTGCCTTATACTACAGGATCTGCCTATAGGGGTGCTGCTTTATACTACAGGGTCTGCCTATAGAAGTGCTGCTATATACTACAGGGTCTGCCTATAGGGGTGCTGCCTTATATTACAGCGTAAGCCTATGGGATGTTGCCTTATATTACAGTGTCTTCCTATAGGGGTGCTGCCTTATACTACAAAGTCTGCCTATGGGGGTGCTGACTAATGCTACAGGGTCTGCTTATAGGGGTGCTGCTTTATACTACAGGGTCTGCCCATAGGGGTGCTGCTTTATACTACAGGGTCTGCCTATGGGGTGCCTTATACTACAGGATCTGCCTATGGGGGTGCGGCCTTATACTACAGGGTCTGCCTATAGGGGTGCTGCTTTATACTACAGGGTCTGCCTATAGGGGTACTGCCTTTTACTACAGGGTCTGTCTATGGGGGTGTATATAAAATGGAGTAGGATTTTTCATTTTCCCTGTTATCACGCACGCTGTGGGCTCTGACCCCCCCTTCTCTCTTTGCTTCTGCTGCTGTGTGTGTGTGAATCCTAAACTTCTCATTCCCTCCCACCACAAGAATGTTTACAAGAATAAAAACGTATATACACTGGCGCTTATTCACCTGGAAGGATGAGGTAGGAAGCCACGGAAGCTGCAGGTGGTTAAAACAGGTTCTGTGCAAAACTCTGTTAAAAATTAAACCAGTTGATTAATAATACTATTAACCACCGCGCTAAACTGAAACTGGAATATCAATGTACTTACTTTTGATATGGCTATTACTATGTTGTCTGGGGTCCCTTGTGAGTGAAGGGTTACACCTGGTTACAGTGGTTTGCTGAAAGGTAAAGTGTGCAGCAGAGTGATATATTATTTGATTTGGACCTTACAAAAAAAAAAAAGGTGTTGATTACAAACACTTAGGCCGGCCTCACACTCAGCGTATAAAAATACGGTCCGTTTTTTACGGCCGTAATACGCCTCCAGCTTCGAAATACGGTGATCCGTAAGAACTCCGTAGGCAAGGTGTGGTCGCGTATTTTGCGCAGGTAATGTTGCGTATGTAATCCGCATGGCCACCGTAATGCGTTTTTTTCACGCAACCTGACAAAATGGACATTTAACGGTTTTGGAAGCTGAACTTGATTGCAATTACCCTCATCAATCCTATTTAAGGCCCCTACAACAGGTGGCTCCCTCCCATATGGTCATTTTGTGGTTTGACATCTGTTGGAGTGTAGTGTTAACATTTGGACCATGTCTGACCACCTGCAGTTCACCCCAACGCAGCGGGTTTTGTTTAACTGGGTCTTGTCGCGTCGGTTTGGCCACCCATACCCTGTGATTGTGGATCCGCGAAGGAGGAGCAGAAGAATGTGGGTGCATCCTCTGTTGACCCAACGCCTCCCTAAAGGCCATTTTCATCGGCTATATACAGCTCTGCGTGAAAATCCTGATAAGTTCTATCTCTACTGTCGCATGACAATCCAAACATTTGACAGATTGTTGGAGATATTACGCCCAGGAATAACATTTCAGGACACAAGGATGCGCAAAGCCATCTCCGCCGAGGACCGTCTTCTCCTTACATTACGGTATGTATTCTACATCTTCACATACTGTATGTTGCTGTTCTTTTTTATTTTATGGGTTAGTTTCATTTTTTTTAGACCATAATATGTGTACATTATGTCACAAGTAGATGTGATCAAGTTCCGAAAAGATAATAGTTATGCACCCTTTGGAACTTTGTATTTTTCCTGCTTTTTTGGGGTGTTTTTTAAAAAGCAAATATGATTGTGCTCATTCATGTTTTGTGTGCACTCTTGAAACCTACCTAATTTTGTTTGGGGTTTCTCTTTCAGATTCCTGTCCACTGGATTGTCCTTTGTGGGCCTCCACCTGGAGTTTTTGATTGGCCAATCAACAATTTCAGGCATTGTGCGTTTAACCTGTCGGCAAAAATGGGAGAGACTCAAGGACCTTGTGATGACTGAGCCCAAAGAGGCTGATTGGCTCAAAATAGCCCGTGGTTTTCAGGTGAATTGTGACTTCCCAAACTGCATTGGAGCGGTGGATGGGAAACATATCAGGGTACGTAAGCCGCCGAACTCTGGCTCCCAATTCTACAACTATAAGCAGTTTTTCTCTGTAGTTCTGTTAGCTGTAGTTGACAGTAACTACAGGTTTATAATTGTAGACATTGGGGCCTATGGCCGAACTGGAGACTCTAGGGTCTTCAATTCGTCTATAATGGGTCGGCGGCTACGTGAGAACCAGTTACATCTCCCACCCCCACAACAACTCCCAGGCTCCACTGCAGAAGCAATGCCTTTTTTTTTGGTTGGTGATGAGGCGTTCCAACTGACCAGACACGTGATGAGGCCTTATCCCCGGCGCAACCTTGACCACCGTCGGAGGATATTTAGTTTGCGCCTTTCTAGGGCGCGGAGACTGGTGGAGTGCGCCTTTGGTATTCTGGTGGCCAAATGGCGTGTCCTACAGACTGCCATCCAGCTCAGTGAGGCTACAGTCTATTAAGTTATCAAAGCATCAGTAATTTTGCACAACTATACCCGCATACATGATTGCTTCTCAGATGGTAATGATGAACACATGTTGCGTAGTGGAATTAGGCCAACACCACATGGCCCTCCTCCGCGCCGTCCCCTTTCTGGCATCAAAGTTAGGGATGTTTTGACAAATTATTTTGTGTCTCCTCAGGGTTCTACTCCCTGGCAAGATTATGCTGTTTCTCAGTTGTGAGTTCCTTATTTTCTTGATTGCTTTTCCAAATATACTATTTTCAGCCCCTGAAACAGTACTGTGTGTGTTGTGTTTCCTTAATGACCATATGTTTATGTTTCTGGAATATGTGTGTGATGCAATAATGATTTGGGCACAAACATCAATTGGCTTTTTTCATCAAATTTTACTTAAATACCAAGCCTTTTTTGTTTTCCTTGATAACATATTTTTGTCATATGTTATATTTTCTTTTGGTATGGTATTTTTAAACAAGAAAACACAACAAAGTGGAACTGTTGCCCCAAAAAATAACAAACATGGTAGGCAGCTCACAAACATAATGAGTAAGAAGCAAACACAAAAACACATTACAGATCCCTGTAAGTTGGCGGGGGAGATGGTGGCAGCTCCGGGTCCTGGTCAGGGGGCCTTTGTTGGGGCAATGGGACTTCATCCTGTGAGGATGCAGTGGCTTGTGGCCCAGAATACTGGCCTTGTCCATATTGGCCAGTTGGGTGGTGTCCATAAGCAAATTGTCTCTGTGCCTCATGCTGACGGACATATTGGCTTGCATCATATCCAACACCAAAATGGCCATGTTGTCCAAACCCAGTTTGGGACCAGCCTCCATCACTGGGTCTGGAAAAGTGGCCATATTGGGATTGGGGGTTGTAGGCTGCCATTTGGTAGACTGATGGCCTTTGTATATTTGGTGGTGGAAGGGGTTGAGGTGTAGGCATACGTGGAGGAGGTGCCGCAAATCCTGATTGATCCTGCTCCTGTTGAGGGAATTGAAGGCGCAAGAGGTTGGTTTGGGAAAGCTGCCTTCGCTCCAGAAATTCAAACACTTCATAGGGGTTATTTGGAGCTGTGCTTAAATCAATCAGGATTTGCATACACCCTCTCACACGTAGCCTCACCTCACGTGGAAGGGGTCTAAGGTAACGGGCAAGGCTGCGGGCAAAGGCCTCCTCTCCATCATCCGTTGCTGCCCTGGCTAAATAATTGAGGACCCCAGCGTCAACATCATGTCTTGTGGCTTGCAGCTCTCTCCTTCGGCGGGCTCTCCGTAAAGGCCCAGCTGCCTGTGGGGATGACACCAGTGGTTGTGGAGGGCTGCTGCTCTGGGCATGTTCCTCATGCCTTTCTGCATCATGTGCTGATGATGGTGGTGGTGCTGCATCTTCCTCACTTGCTGCTGCCTGCAGTGATGATGATGCTGATGGCTCCTCAAGGATGGATGCTGAAGATTGAAAAGATGGGCCTGCCACCTCTTCATCCACACTTACTGGATCGATCACAGCCTCCGATTCCGACCCGGTCTCCCTCTCTGTGAGGTTAGACTGTGTTCTGGTAATAAAAGCCAAACAAAACAAAAATTATTTGGGCCATTGTTTAATTACACATCTGTGAGCTATATGAACCCAAAAAACATACACACAACCTCAGATCAGCACAACATCTCCTTCTCTACTCCAGTCTTATCTCAGATTCACACAAGAATATACCAGATTTTTCTTGTGGATCACCCCCAAAGTTAACAACACTATCACAACACATCATAATGTCGCATACCATTTCAAGCTCCAAAAAAACCATCAAGACCCACCTCTTCAAACAATCACAGGACATGCATTAACAACCCATCCAACAAACCACTGCATGAACATCTAGAATCTCGCCTACTACATTCTCACCCATCCCTTGTAGTAGGTAGTGATGCTTGGCGGCCAGGGTCCTCTCTCCTCCAGGACCCTTTTTGAATTTAGCCTTGTTTACATTCTTGTTTGCACTATATTTACACATCCTTACATGTAATTCGCAATGTAATAACCCTACCAAAAACAAAGTACGAAGATTGCTTATGACTAAAAATGTGTGGAGAAGTTATTACTTACTGCCTAAGATTCATACTGACATCCAAAAATGATAGACGGTCATAGTAGATATATTTCCACTTCTTGAGTGGGGCTGATGACCCACTTCTTGACCGCTGCTGTCTTTCACGCCGGTATTGGTCCCGGATGCTGCGCCATCGTGTCATGACATCATCCACTGCAATTACATGGTCCCAAATATTGTTCAATATCATTCTTAACATAGCTTATTACAGTTGTCTGTGATATATTCTTCTTAGTTTTAAGATTTTTTGTTCTTGCACCATTATTTCCATGGTGCTGCAGATGTTAAAGGGGTTACATGCAGTGGTCTATATATCGGTCACAGTTGGCAACTTTACAGTCACAGACTGGTACAGAGGGGAGAGAACCCTGTTCTTGCAAACATACATTAGGTAATATTTGGAATGTGAAATAAAAATGCCTTCTGCAAAAATTAGCCTAATGTGACAATTTATGAAAAATAAAGACAAGGGGCAACACCCCTCTGGACGAGGTATGAGTCCAATGAAATATTTAGCATCACAAAATCAAGATTACCTATGTACATAAACACTTGGGCATGTTAATCAGCTTTTGGAATTGGCAAAAATGGCCATAAATGACATAGATATATGAAAATGAGGGGTCAAGTAATCATGTAGGGAAAGCATCTTGTCAAGTAAAATCTTTATAAGACATGAGTGTACTTACATAGACTTGTCTGCTCCGCACGTGGCCGTTGGGCATAATCAGGGAATAGAAGACCACAGATTGCCCTCCAAGCTGCCTCTTTCCTGGCCCGGTTTGAGTAGTTGGGATCCCGCTGGTCCCATATTTCTGGCCTTTCTTGGACCAGGATGAGGAGCATGTCAACATTAATTATCCTGGCCATGATGCATTCCACTCTGTGGAGGCGACCAACAGACTTCCGGGATGTCTGTGTGTCTTTTTCAGCTAATTAGCATGTCTGGGATTCAGGTTTGAGGGCTTGGCTCAATTCCTTGCACCTGGCGATGTCTGGAGATGTCTGGCGTATTTCTTGCAAGTCACACTGCTGGTCCGTGTGTAATCCGTATTTTTCTCGCCCCCATAGACTTTCATTGGCGATATTTTTGCGCAATACGGTGACAAACGCAGCATGCTGCGATTTTGTACGGCCGTAGAAGACCGTATAATACGGATCAGTAAATTACGGCTGATAGGAGCTGGGCCATAGAGAATCATTGGGCTGTGTGTTATGCGTTTTTTACGGATGTATTTTCTGCGCTCATACGTCCGTAAAACTCGCCAGTGTGAGGCCGGCCTTACTCTTTTTATGAGGCTGTATAGGTTGCACCTGTGGACGTCCCTGCTTTCTGTGACGTCACACTAGCTCTGCCCCATCTCGGCACCGCATCCTCAGCGTTGCTTCCGGCCGGGGCACGCGAGGCGCTGGTACCTCCTCACCACTCGCCGGTACGTTCTCATCCAGGAACCGCGGCCTCTGGCACGCACACCGGACTCTAACCCTCCCAGCTCAGCGGGTTACTTTATCGGCACCGTATCCAGTGGACTACCTTGCCTACCTCACCGCGGGTACCTTCATAAGCAAACATGTGGTGAGTGCCAACTAATTCCTATTAATACCACTGCAATTATTGTGGCCAATAACTTCCTACTATTCTAGTGTATTGCTTGCAAATCACTTTATTCTCTACTTTGTTTACTCACCAGCATCAGTTTACCACACTGTGGAAAGACAAATACCAAAACCTCACATAAGAACATCCCAAGTGTAAACTGTACAACCTTATATAAGGAGTAAGTGCACCCAGCTAATACCCTTGATACTTTGTGTATAAAATATAAACAATATACCGAGGTTTTACACACTTTGCCTTCCAGTATCGGTTCACTACACTGTGGAAAGAGAAACTATTAACCCCACATTGAAACACCACAGGTGCAACCTATACAGCCTCATAAAAAGAGTGTTTGTAATCAACACCTTTTTTTTTTTTTTTTGTAAGGTCCAAATCAAATAAGAATGTTTACAACCTCTGTAGCTGCAATAGACAATTCTCCCATCTAGTACCAGCTGAAACTGGTCTAGACTCTCTCAAAAGACATGAGGTTCTTTGTTCTATTATAGTAAGATATTGAGCCACCGATTTGGGCTAAAAAACTACGGAGTACATATTGCGAATTCCCATCTGTAGATCTGTCAATCACTGTAAGCACTAGCAGCTAAACACAACGAGTACAAAGTGCGGATTTCTCCAGAACCGTGTGGACCAACTAGTCCAAGTGCGGTATCATTAGAAAGCAAATTTTAACCCCATCATGACCCAGCCTATTTTGGCCTTAATGACCTTGCCGTTTTTTGCAATTCTGACCAGTGTCCCTTTATGAGGTAATAACTCAGGAACGCTTCAACGGATCCTAGCGATTCTGAGATTGTTTTTTCGGGACATATTGGGCTTCATGTTAGTGGTAAATTTAGGTCGATAATTTCTGAGTTTATTTGTGGAAAAAACGGAAATTTGGTGAAAATTTTGAAAATTTCGCAATTTTCACATTTTGAATTTTTATTCTGTTAAACCAGAGAGTTATGTGACACAAAATAGTTAATAAATAACGTTTCCCACATGTCTACTTTACATCAGCACAATTTTGGAAACAAATTTTTTTTTGCTAGGAAGTTATAAGGGTTAAAATTTGACCAGGGATTTCTCATTTTTACAACAAAATTTACAAAACCATTTTTTTTAGGGACCACCTCACATTTGAAGTCATTTTGAGGGTTCTATATGGCTTAAAATACCCAAAAGTGACACCATTCTAAAAACTGCACCCCTCAAGGTGCTCAAAACCACATTCAAGAAGTTTATTAACCCTTCAGGTGTTTCACAGCAGCAGAAGCAACATGGAAGTAAAAAATGAACATTTAACTTTTTAGTCACAAAAATGATATTTTAGCAACAATTTTTTTATTTTCCCAAGGGTAAAAGGAGAAACTGGACCACGGACGTTGTTGTGCAATTTGTCCTGAGTACGCTGATACCTCATATGTGGGGGTAAACCACTGTTTGGGCGCACGGCAGGGCTCGGAAGGGAAGGAGCGCCATTTGACTTTTTGAATAAAAAATTGGCTCCAATCTTTAGCGGACACCATGTTGCGTTTGGAGAGCCCCCGTGTGCCTAAACATTGGAGCTCCCCCACAAGTGACCCCATTTTGGAAACTAGACCCCCCAATGAACTTATCTAGAAGCATAGTGAGCACTTTAAACCCCCAGGTGCTTCACAAATTGATCCGTAAAAATGAAAAAGTACTTTTTTTTCACACAAAGTTTCTTTTAGCCTCAATTCTTTCATTTTCACATGGGCAACAGGATAAAATGGATCCTAAATTTTGTTGGGCAATTTCTCCTGAGTACACCAATACCTCACATGTGGGGGTAAACCACTGTTTGGGCACATGGTAAGGCTCGGAAGGGAAGGAGCGCCATTTGACTTTTTGAATGAAAAATTATCTCCATCGTTAGCGTACACCATGTCGCGTTTGGAAAGCCCCTGTGTGCCTAAACATTGGAGCTCCTCCACAAGTGACCCCATTTTGGAAACTAGACCCCCCAAGGAACTTATCTAGAGGCATAGTGAGCACTTTAAACCCTCAGGTGCTTCACAAATTGATCCGCAAAAATGAAAAAGTACTTTTTTTTCACACAAAATTTCTTTTAGCCTCAATTCTTTCATTTTCACATGGGCAACAGGATAAAATGGATCCTAAAATTTGTTGGGCAATTTCTCCTGAGTACGCCGATGCCTCATATGTGGGAGTAAACCACTGTTTGGGTGCACGGCAAGGCTCGGAAGGGAAGGAGCACCATTTGACTTTTTGAATGAAAAATTAGCTCCAATCGTTAGCGGACACCATGTCACGTTTGGAGAGCCCCTGTGTGCCTAAACATTAGAGCTCCCCCACAAGTGACTCCATTTTGGAAACTAGACCTCCCAAGGAACTAATCTAGATGTGTGGTGAGCACTTTGAACCCCCAAGTGCTTCACAGAAGTTTATACCGCAGAGCCGTGAAAATAAAAAATAATTTTTCTTTCCTCAAAAATGATTTTTAGCCCAGAATTTTTTATTTTCCCAAGGGTAACAGGAGAAATTGGACCCCAAATGTTGTTGTCCAGTTTGTCCTGAGTACGATGATACCCCATATGTGGGGGTAAACCACTGTTTGTGCGCACGGCAGGGCTCGGAAGGGAAGGCACGCCATTTGGCTTTTTGAATGGAAGATTAGCTCCAATCATTAGCGGACACCATGTCGCGTTTGGAGAGCCCCTGTGTGCCTAAACATTGGAGCTCCCCCACAATTGACCCCATTTTGGAAACTAGACCTCCCAAGGAACTAATCTAGATGTGTGGTGAGCACTTTGAACCCCCAAGAGCTTCACAGAAGTTTATAACGCAGAGCCATGAAAATAAAAAATAATTTTTCTTTTCTCAAAAATGATTTTTTAGCCCACAATTTTTTATTTTCCCAAGGGTAACAGGAGAAATTGGACCCCAAAAGTTGTTGTCCAGTTTCTCCTGAGTACGCTGATACCCCATATGTGGGGATAAACCACTGTTTGGGCACAAGTCGGGGCTCGGAAGGGAGGTAGTGACGTTTTGAAATGCAGGCTTTGATGGAGTGGTCTGCGTGCATCACATTCCATTTGCAGAGCCCCTGATGTGCCTAAACAGTAGAAACCGCCCACAAGTCACCCCATTTTGGAAACTAGACCCCCCAAGAAACTTATCTAGATATGTGGTGAGCACTTTGAACCCCCAAGTGCTTCACAGAAGTTTACAACGCAGAGCCGTGAAAATAAAAAATCATTTTTCTTTCCTTAAAAATGATGTTTTAGCAAACAATTTTTTATTTTCCCAAGGGTAACAGGAGAAATTGGACCCCAATGGTTGTTGCCCAGTTTGTCCTGAGTACACTGATACCCCATATGTGGGGGTAAACCACTGTTTGGGCACAAGTCAGGGCTCGGAAGGGAGGTAGTGACGTTTTGAAATGCAGGCTTTGATGGAGTGTTCTGCATGCGTCACATTCCATTTGCAGAGCCCCTGATGTGCCTAAACAGTAGAAACCCCCCACAAGTGACCCCATTTTGGAAACTAGACCCCCCAAGAAACTTACCTAGATATGTGGTGAGCACTTTGAACCCCCAAGTGCTTCACAGAAGTTTACAACGCAGAGCTGTGAAAATAAAAAATCATTTTTCTTTCCTTAAAAATTATGTTTTAGCAAGCAATTTTTTATTTTCACAAGGGTAACAGGAGAAATTGGACCCCAATCGTTGTTGCCCAGTTTGTCCTGAGTACACTGATACCCCATATGTGGGGGTAAACCACTGTTTGGGCACAAGTCAGGGCTCGGAAGGGAGGTAGTGACGTTTTGAAATGCAGGCTTTGATGGAGTGTTCTGCGTGCGTCACATTCCATTTGCAGAGCCCCTGATGTGCCTAAACAGTAGAAACCCCCACAAGTGACCCCATTTTGGAAACTAGACCCCCCAAGAAACTTATCTAGATATCTGGTGAGCACTTTGAACCCCCAAGTGCTTCACAGAAGTTTACAACGCAGAGCCGTGAAAATAAAAAAATCATTTTTCTTTCCTTAAAAATGATGTTTTAGCAAGCAATTTTTTATTTTCACAAGGGTAACAGGAGAAATTGGACCTCAAAAGTTGTTGCCCAGTTTGTCCTGAGTACACTGATACCCCATATGTGGGGGTAAACCACTGTTTGGGCACAAGTCGGGGCTCGGAAGGGAGGTAGTGACGTTTTGAAATGCAGGCTTTGATGGAGTGGTCTGCGTGCGTCACATTCCATTTCCAGAGCCCCTGATGTGCCTAAACAGTAGAAACCCCCCAAAGTGACCCCATTTTGGAAACTAGACCCCCCAAGGAACTTATCTAGATGTATAGTGAGCACTTTGAACCCCCAAGTGCTTTACAGACGTTTATAACGCAGAGCCATGAAAATAAAAAAATCATTTTTCATTCCTCTAAAATTGTTTTAGCAAGCAATGTTTTATTTTTGCAAGGGTAACAGGAGAAATTGGACCCCAATAATTGTTGCCCAGTTTGTCCTGAGTATGGTGGTACCCCATATGTGGGGGTAAACCACTGTTTGGGCACACGTCGGGGGGCTCGGAAGGGAGGGAGCACCATTTGACTTTTTGAACGCAAGATTGGCTGGAATCAATGGTCGCGCCACGTTGCGTTTGGAGACCCCTGATGTGCCTAAACAGTGGAAACCCCTCAATTCTAACTCCAACACTAACCCCAACACACCCCTAACCCTAATCCCAACTCTAGCCATAACCCTAATCACAACCCAACCCCAACACACCCCTAACCACAACCCTAACCCTAATCCCAACCCTAACCACAACTTTAACCCCAACACACCCCTAACCCTAACCATAACCCTAACCACAAGCCTATTCTTAATCCTATTTCCAACCCTAGCCCTAATTCCAACCCTAACTCTAATTCCAACCCCAACCCTAAGGCTATGTGCCCACGTTGCGGATTCGTGTGAGATTTTTCCGCACCATTTTTGAAAAATCCGCAGGTAAAAGGCACTGCGTTTTACCTGCGGATTTACCGCGGATTTCCAGTGTTTTTTATGCGGATTTCACCTGCGGATTCCTATTGAGGAACAGCTGTAAAACGCTGCGAAATCCGCACAAAGAATTGACATGCTGCGGAAAATACAGCGCAGCATTTCCGTGCGGTATTTTCCGCACCATGGGCACAGCGGATTTGGTTTTCTATAGGCTTACATGGTACTGTAAACCTGATGGAACACTGCTATGAATCCGCAGCGGCCAATCCGCTGCGGATCCGCAGTCAAATCCGCACCGTGTGCACATAGCCTAATTCTAACGCTAACCCTAGTTCTAACCCTAACCCTACCCCTAACCCTACCCCTACCCCTAACCCTAACCCTAGTTCTTACCCTAACCCTAGTTCTAACCCTAACCCTAGTTCTAACCCTAACCCTAGTTCTAACCCTAGTGGGAAAAAAAATATTTTCTTTATTTTATTATTGTCCCTACCTATGGAGGTGATAAAGGGGGGGGGTCATTTACTATTTTTTTATTTTGATCACTGTGATAAGTTTACCACAGTGATCAAAATGTACATAGAACGCATCTGCCGGCCGGCAGATTCGGCGGGCGTACTGCGCATGCGCCCGCCATTTTGGAAGATGGCGGCGCCCAGGGAGAAGACGGACCGACTTCGGGAGGCTCGGTAAGTATGAGGGGGTGGTGGGGGGTGGATCGGAGCACAGGGGGGGGATCGGAGGACAGGGGGAGCGGACAGGAGCATGGGGGAGCGGACAGGGGGACGGAGGGGGGTACCGGACAGAACGGAGGGCTGGGGAGGAGATCGGGGGCGGTGGGGGGGGGGCAGAACATGATTTCCAGCCATGGCAGATGCTATTGCAGCATCGGCCATGGCTGGATTGCAATATTTCACCATTTTCATAGGTGAAATATTGCAAATTGCTCTGATTGGCTGTTGCACTTTCAACAGCCAATCAGAGCGATCGTAGCCACGTGGGGGCAAAGCCACCCCCCCTGGGCTGAAGTACAACTCCCCCTCTCCCTGCAGATCGGGTGAAATAGGAGTTAACCCGATCTGCAGGGACGCGATCATTCCATGACGCCACATAGGCATCATGGGTCGGATTGGCACCGACTTTCATGACGCCTACGTGGCGTCAAAGGTCGGGAAGGGGTTAATATAAGATGAATGATGGGGGTGCTGTGACTCTGCCATGTTCTGAAGCCAAGATATGAGAATTATAAGTATTGCTGGTACAATCTGTAACTTTGAGGAGAGGGGAGGGTGAAGGTAAACCAGCCCCTTTAGTGATGTCACAAGCCTGCAGGTATAAGTGACTGCACTTAACCCAGCCTTCATTCTTGCCTGGGATTTCTCTACTGAAAGACCTTCTGATGCACTGGGATATTTGGGCTCCGCCTGCCAGCATGGTTAGCTGAAATGATCTAAGCAAATGTGAGTTTTATATTTCTTTAATCCATTTTTTTTTTTATAATTGCTGTACATACTTTGTCTCATATTGTAACATCTTTATATACCTTTTATAAACACTGCCTAATCTTTTGGAGTAAACTATAAAATTACTAGTTTCGTCTTCTACATACTCTGTGCGAATTTTCACGTGCCTGAAGTAATTACGCTACTAATTTGGGTTGAGTCGAACCCCTCTCTGTGAGAAATCTGAGCTGGTGGCAGCGAAGTGTGTTCTGGGCTAGCTGGGTGCCGCTGGCAGCGACGGGGTGGGGTTTTATAATCTATTGTCTGGCTGTGGCCTGAGCATTTATAATTCCCTTGCTGCAGCGTGCCTGCTAGCCAGTCCACAGTGAAGCGGCTTGTCTGGCGACTAATTATCCCAGGTGTAGTTCCCTGACTGACCTGAGGGTAAGGGGGCGCCGGAGAGCTGCAAGCTCTGAAGCGGAACTGGAAAGCGGGATATACATAAATCCCTGCAGTTCGTAATATTGTAGCAGCAGTGGGAAAACTAAAATAAGCCCCTGTGGTAAATTGATAGGTCAATAGCCTTGTTTGTGCTTTATCACATTGTAGCAGTGGAGGGATAACTAAGATAAGCCCCCTGCACATGTGATAGCCGTGTGCTGGCCAAAGGTCACCCACGATCTGTGACCCATTGGTGTCGGCACGGTGGGAATCGTGACAGGTGTGCTGCCTGATACTACAGGGTCTGCGTATGGGGTGCTGCCTTATACTGCAGGGTCTGCCTATATGGGTGCTGCTTTATTCTACAGGGTCTGCCTATGGGAGTGTTTCCTTATACTACAGGGTCTGCGTATGGGGTGCTGCCTTATACTGCAGGATCTGCCTATGGGAGTGTTTCCTTATACTACAGGGTCTGCCTATGGGGTGTTGCCTTATACTACGGGGTCTGCCTATGGGATGCTGCCTTATACTACAGTCTGCCTATGGGTGCTGCCTTGTGCTATAGAGTCTGCCTATGGGGGTGCATTATCAATATCTACTACGGTATATTCTAGTAGGCCTATGGGGAGTGCATTATACTATATGGAGGCTTATGGGGAGTATATTATACTATATAGAGGCTTATGGGGAGTACATTATACTATATTTAGGACCATCTGGTGCATTATACTATATGGAGGCTATCTAGGGGGCATCATACAGTGTGGAGATTACAGTGAGGGGGCCATCGTACACTGTGGGGATTACAGTGAAGGGGCCATCATACAGAGTTGGAGCCATCAAACAGTTTGTGGGATACTAAGGGGTCAGTATAATGTGTGGGTGGTACTATACAGCGAGGGGGCATTATACTGTGTATAAGGGAGCATCATACTGTGTATAGGGGAGCTGTACAGGGGGCAGACTCTGGACATTATTAAATGTAAAGTGGGCACTTATTGTTATAGGGGAACTCAGGTTACTGTGACTATCAAAGAGGCACACAGGGCATTATTACTTTCTAGGGTGCAAAATATGGACACTGTTTTCTAGGGCACTTGCACCCGACATTACTATATTATAGAGGGTTGCTTTAGAGTTTAGAAGGCACAGAGACCCACACAGCAGGTGCAGTAATAGGGTCACATATGACAGCGGCTCAGTATTGCTGTATTAGCAGGATGAAGAGTTTGTGCAGGTTGGGAATAGATGGTGATTCCTGGAATATGAGAAGTGAAATGTGTCTTTGTTATATTCTTTGCAGACGAGTCATGGCTGGAAGAAGTTGTGTTGGTCTGGGCCAGATGGAAAAGATGGGAAAAGTGAACGATTCCATCAGAAAGAACACCAGTGGTAAGTCATTATCTGTAACTCAACTGTGATCTCTATATGTTCTGTAGGACTGACCATATGGCGGTAATATCCATGTTGGTCTTTATATAGAGATTATCTTCAGTAACAGCATGGTCATCTGCTGAGGTTCTCCTCCACCATTAGGGTGCGTCACCCAGTTGTAATCAAGGTTACCTGGTTAGGGGCCCACTCAGAAGCTTCGCCCCCCCCTGGACCCAAACCCTAGCTACACCTCTGCTTGCTCGCCTACATTTTGGCAAACTGCAGTCAGGCTTTTTATATCTCCGCATCAGCAATGGGGTCTTCCTGGGTCTCCTGCCATAGCATTTCATTTAATTCAAATTTTGAAGGATAACTCGCGCTGACACTGATGCACCTTGTGCCTGCATCTTGAATTTCTTTTAAACTTGCTTGGGGCTGCTTATCCACCATCAAGACTATCCTGCATTGCAACCTTTCATCAATTTTTCTCTGCTGTCCACGTCCAGGGAGATTAGTTACAGTGCCATGGGTTGTACTCTTCTTGATTATGTTGCTCTCCGTGAACAAAGGAACATCAAGATCTCTGGAGATAGACTTGTAACCTTGAGATTGTTGATATTTTCCAACAATTTTGGTTCTCAAGTCCTCAGACAGTTCTCTTCTCCTCTTTCTGTTCTTCATGCTTAGTGTGGCACATACAGACACACAATGCAAAGATTGAGTCAACTTCTCCCCTTTTTATCTGGTTTCAGGTGTGATTTTCATATTGCCCACACATGTTACTTGCCACAAGTGATGTTGACTGAGCATCACATACTTGAAACAAAGTTGTTTACCCACACTTTTGTGTCCCTTTTTCGGGTTTTGTGTGAAGTTATGTCCGATTTGCCTTTTTTTCTGTTTTTTTTTTTGTGTTGTTCCAATACACAGAAAGTAAATAAACATGTAAAATAAAACTTGTGTAATTGTAATAATTTTGTGGGAGAAATGCTTCGTTTTCTGGAAAAATTTCAAGACTGCGTCCCCTCTAGTCTACCACTGTAAGGAGTCTTCAGGGCTGCATGCACTTCTGTCAGCCTGCGACCGGACGGGAGAAGATGCAGAGAGCATGTCTGTAGCACACGCCTGACTACTGCCTCAGCGATGCAGCTTCAATCTAAATACTGGGCAGTGCTGCACTAAGCGGGAGAAGAGGCAGAGATAAATGTGTCTTTGCTTCTGTTCTCCTGCAATTTTCTGCACTGCCTAGTGTTGTTTATGGAACAATCAGGGATCTCTGGAGGCAGAAGCAGTCAGGCGGGTACTACTAACCTGCGCTATGAATCTTCTCATGCTCTGGGAGCTGGCCATCCAGCCTCACAGTGACAGGCTTATAATCTATGCTGTGTCATGGCAGCTGCTGTTCAGGACCTTACTACACAGCCTGAAAGAGGCACTTGACCACTGATGTAGTCGTGGTGTTGTTAGGACACAGTACAGCAGCTGTGTTGCCGCCCATGAGACATGTTCCCATAGACAACACTACAGCACTGGTCACCACTGGTGAGTTTCTTATTTCACCTCAACACCAATTAAACACTACACAGCAACACAAGCCTCCAATGTTATAAATGTAAAAAAAGAAATAAAAGCACAAACATACAATGATATAAACAAAATGAATAATACCTGCTGTCACTTATCAGGATCCTGCACGGGTTGCTCTGTGGTGCGCGCTGTCATAGAGTGGTGACGTCACTGTGATCTCAAGCCACAGGACCACTACATTATGTCATAAGGTGAATCCGTCAGGTGACGAGTAGTATGTATTATTGTGTGTTTTTCTGATGGCACGCTCCTCAAGTCACCTGATTGCAACTTATTACATGAGGAAATGGTCCTGTGATTAGAGCACAGTGTCGTCATCACTCCTGGTGCCATCATACGCCGCAGAGCTGCCTGTGCAGGATCCTGAAGGGTGACAGCAGGTAGCAATCATTTAATTATTTTTCGGAATTCCAAGACACCATGTAATATTACACTTAGCACAGACAACACTGTTAAAGGAGTGTTCTCAAGCTTAAAAGATATCCCTTATCCAAGGGATAATTTTCTGATTTCTTGCGTCCTACTGCCGTGGCCCCCACCGATCCCAATAATCAAGACTCTGAAGATCCCCGGCTAAATGTCGTGGAGGTTGATCATGTGCAATGAATGGAGTGTTAGTGCACATAATCAACCTCCACTCCATTCAAGCAGGGATCTTTACAGTAGAGTTCTGATTCTTGGAATCAGTGGGGCCACAGTGGTCAGGCCCCCAGCATTCAGAAAGTTATCCTTTGGATACAGGATCATTTTTAAACTTGAATACATCCCTTTTAAGGGATATCATCCATAACGTGGCCATATTTTTGTGGCTTTGTTATGTCCACAATTTCTTATTCAGTTGTGGGTCTTATGACCCAAACTTATAGCATCATGTATGCTTGTAATGCTGTATGCTCAGACCCTCAGTCATGTTAGGAATTGAAGATATAAGTCATCTCAAATAGGCTAGTGATCCCCTAATGGGATGAGAATTGCTGTGTGAATCTAGCTTTAGCCCATAGACCAGTTTCTGCAAAATGCTTTATGGACAGGTCCAATGACTTGTCTTTTCAGTGACCACCTTTGAATAAAATTACAGACCACAACGCAATCTGAGATTGGATGGAGATGTCTGTGAACAGAAATTTTCAAGTCTTGTCTCAGATTCTCACTGGGATTTAGGTCTGGACTGATTCTGGGCCATTTCCATACATGAATATGTTCTGATCTAAACCATCCATTGTAGCTCAAGCAGTATGTTTAGCATCGTTGTCCTGCTGGAAGGTGAAGCTATGCCCCATTCTCAAGTCTTCTGCAGCCTCTAACCAGTTTTCCTCCATTATTGCCCTGTATTTAGCTCCATCCATCTTCCCATCAACTCTGACCAGCTTCCCTGCCACTGCTGAAGAAAAGCATCCCCACAGCATGATGCTTCCACCACCATGCCTGACGGTGGGGATGGTGTTTTCAGGATGATGTGCAGTGCATTTTGTTTTTAGCCATTTTGGTATCATATTCTTAAATTTACATTGTCATCAATATTAGCAATTTTCAGAAATTGGGTAGCAAATGTATGGCTTCCCACAATTCACCTGCAACCTTTTCCCTTTACAATCACACAGATCAGAGTATGCCTAAAAGCCTTGCTGTTGAAGAGCCTGTCTGTGCTGCCTATGTCCATGTGACTGCTGAAAAATGGCCAGTGTGAAAATCACAAGATTATTGATTATTTTTAATATAGATAGTGAAATGGAAATACAAAAATACATAAAAAATACATTTAAAAAAAAAAGAAGATTTAAACAGTAGGTCATATTCTGATAACACATTCTCTTTATATAGCTTCTAAACATGTAACATGACAACCACGCTCTGCAAATGGTACTATAAGATCTCAAGGAGAATCAGTAGCCAAGAATCTGTACATATGCGCATATCTAGAAATATATAGATAAATCTCACAGATGGGTCAGAATCTAATAGTGGCTTGGGTATCTTAGCAATGCATGCTCATATTGTGTTACAGGGAGGAGTGTTGAGTATTAAGATCGGATGGCTCTGTGACCTTGACCAGTCTTGGGATCTCTGCGTTCCTCGCTACAGCTTTACCAGACTCGACAGTGTTTCAGAAAAGAACAATGTTTCTCCAGGATATAACTTCAGGTATTTGCATTTTTCTCCTATGTAAATGTATATTAAGCATATCGAATATTGTGATGATAATGTAACCATGATGTACAAGCTTGGACATACTTCTAGTGTACCAGTGGTATCATAGTTGGAGCTTGGCTGTAAGTTACAGCAATCAGATTATTTAAAAAGTAAACCCCTTTAGGACTGGTTTTTTTTCTTTTTGGCTTGAACCCCACCAAATTATAATCCTAAACATTGAATACCAATATAATGAAACATAATGAAATTGCTGAAAAAGGAAAATATATTATCTGGAGTGGTGTCACATTGTAACATTTTACATTTGTTTCAGATATGCACGATACTACATGCGCTCCGATGGTTCCGAGTTCCGGACCTTGATCAAAGCCTTCGGCATAAGAATTGATGTCCTTGTTTATGGCAATGTAAGCTCACAGCAATAAGCAATGTCTTTTTATATGTAAGGAAAAAAGTGGCTTATGGTTTAGTGTTCAACTATGTTCCTCCAATGTAAAGTAAGCTGCTGTAAGGACACATCTTACAGTGAATACTTCTAAACATACAGTTTTGCTCAAAAGTTTACATACCCCTGCAGAATTATTGCTTCCTTGGCCTTTTTTAAGAGAATATGAATGATAATACCAAATATTTTTCTCCACTCATGGGTAGTGGTTGGGTGAAGCCATTTATTTTCAAACTACTGTGTTTTCTCTTTTTTAATCATAATGACAACCCAAAACATCCAAATGATCCTGATCAAAAGTTCACATACCCCATTTCTTAATACTGTGTATTGCCCCCTCTAACATCAATGACAGCTTGAATTCTTTTGTGATAATTGTGGATGAGGTTCTTTATTTTTTCAGATGGTAAAGCTGCCCACTCTTCTTGGCAACAAGCCTCCCATTCCTGTAAATTCCTGGGCTGTCTAGCATGAACTGCGCGCTTGAGATCTCCCCAGAGTGGCTTAATGATATTGAGTAGGGTTGAGTGACTTTAACTTTTTCAGGATCGAGTCGGGTTTCGCGAAACCCGACTTTGTCAAATGTCGGGTCGGGTGAAATCGGCTGATTATTGCGAAAAGTCGGGGATCCGACCGAAACACGAAACCCAATGCAAGTCAATGGAGAATCAAAGTCGGCAGTGAGTGGAGGACAGGAAAACACCAACAGAGCCCATTTTAATGGCAAAAACATCAATTCTTGTTACTTAAGCTTGTCAATCTTAATTTACCTTATAATAATAGTTAGCCATTGAAAATTTGGGGGTCATTTGGCAACAGTTGTGGGGGGAGTAGGGCTGGCTCAAGTTTTTTGTGGGCCCAGGAAACGCGGACTACGTCACGGTGGTGGAGCAGGGAGAGGTAAGTATTTCAACTTTGCAAGTGCTGTGATCCTGAGCAAGCAGGGGGGGCACACTCGTTCGCATTGCCACTGGCACAGGGCCCCTCAAAGTACGGTGTTGTGATTGACGGCGGGGGCGCCTCCCACCGGCAGAGACACTTTTGCGTACTATGAGGGGCCCTGTGCCAGTGATGTCGCCAACGAGTATGCCCCCCCACCTGTTGAGGGAACCTGCACTTTCATCTGCACCTTCCTCTTTGTCCCCGTGTAAGGTGGTATAGTATGCGGGAAGGGGAACCAGACTTTCTGCAGGGTCAGATACTGGCTATGTAGAGTGCAAGGGGAATGTAGTGGTCTGGGTCAATGTACCGGCAGACTCATCTAGCAGTAGCTGGGCAATGGGCAGGATGAGGAGGAAACACAGATATAGGCCCAAAGAATAAAGTAGGCTAAATGCAGTTCAAAATTGGTAACAGGAGTAAACAGGCAGCACTGCTTTGTTCAGTGGAGGAGAACAGCAAGGAGTGGCAGACACCGTTAGTAGGCCCAACCAAACCAGTAGGCCAAATGCAGTTTTAAAATTCCTATAGGCTGAAAGCCTGAAGATTGAAGCTCAGGAGAAAAACACAGGAGAATACCAAGGAGCGGCAGACACTGTTAGTAGGCCCAACCAATCTAGTAGGCCAAATGCACTTTAATATGTGATATCGGCTACAAATTGAGGCTCTGCTTTGTGCAGTGAAGGACAGCTGTATTGAGTGGCGCAGACAGACACAGGTAGTAGGCCTAAATTTAAAAAGTTGGCTCAATGCAGTTTAAAATTGGTTACAGGGGTACACAGGCGGCAGAGCGTTGTTAAGCGGAGGATGATTGTCAGGACTGGAGTGGCCCAGACAGACTTAGTAGGCCTAAAATAAAAAAGTTGGCTCAATGCAGTTTAAAATGGGTAACGGGTACACAGGCAGCACTGGTTTGGTCAGCGGAGGACAATTGCTAGGAGTGGCGCAGACAGACTTACTAGGCCTAAAATAAAAAAGTAGGCTCAATGCAGTTCAAAATGGGTAACGGGTACACAGGCAGCATTGTTTTGGTCAGCGGAGGACGATTAGTAGGAGTGGCGCAGACAGACTTACTAGGCCTAAAATAAAAAAGTTGTCTCAATGCAGTTTAAAATGGGTAACGGGTACACAGGCAGCACTGGTTTGGTCAGCGGAGGATGATTGCTAGGAGTGGCGCAGACAGACTTACTAGGTCTAAAATAAAAAAGTAGGCTCAATGCAGTTCAAAATGGGTAACGGGTACACAGGCAGCATTGTTTTGGTCAGCGGAGGACGATTAGTAGGAGTGGCGCAGACAGACTTACTAGGCCTAAAATAAAAAAGTTGGCTCAATGCAGTTTAAAATGGGTAACAGGGGTACACAGGCAGCACTGGTTTGGTCAGCGGAGGACAATTGCTAGGAGTGGCGCAGACAGACTTACTAGGCCTAAAATAAAAAAGTTGGCTCAATGCAGTTCTAAACTGGTAACAGGCGTAAACTGGTGGCACTGCTTTGTTCGGTGGAGGACAACTGGAATAAGTGGCTGACACAGTACGTTGGCCTAAATAGTAAAGCGGGCTAAATGTCTGCAAAAAAAATGTTCGTAAATAAACAGGTGGCAAAGCAACGTACAGGGGTGGGTTCCTCTGCTGAGTACCAGATAGTGGTAGTTCGCGCACAGTATTCACATGTCAAAATGGAGGGCATGGTCCCTGTATATATTTACTATCATCTCTCAATATGTATTGGCAGTGCCATTGAAAGATTTAACAGCACCGGCTAAACAGCGGTGGAGCACTGTTTGAGCTGGGGTGGGGGACACTCTCTCGTGGGCGGCGGTACTGGCCCAGGGCCCCTCATATTACGATGGTGTGTCTGACGTTGGGTGTGCACCCCCACCGCCAGAGACACTTAATTGTACGATGAGGGACCCTGTGCCAGTGCCGTCGGCCAAAAGTGGGCACACCCACCTGTCCAGGCAAACGGCACTCGCACGGGTGCTTGCGCCAAGTGGTGACCACGGGCCCAGGGGGGGAGTGAGCCCATTTAGGGAGGTGTTAAAAATGGCCTATGGTGGACATTCAGCAGCAGCAAATGGAGGAATTGGAGCAGTCAGTAAGAGGAGTCCAAAAGCAAGACCTTTTTAAAGGAAAGCTACGTGTCAGCAGGGGAAGGTGGGGCAAAAGAATTTGAAATCCATGATTGATTCATTTTAATGAAGGTTAGATCATCAACATTTTGGGTAGCCAGACGTGTCCTTTCTTCGGTCAGTATTGAACCAGCAGCACTGAAGACTCTTTCTGATAGCACACTGGCAGCAGGGCAAGCGAGCTCCTGTAATGCATATTCTGCCAATTCAGGCCAGGTGTCTAGTTTAGATGCCCAGTAATCAAAGGGGAATGACCTGTGAGGGAGAACATCGATAAGGGAGGAAAAGTAGTTTGTAACCATACTGGACAAATGCTGTCTCCTGTCACTTTGAATCGATGCAGCTGTCCCTGTCGTGTCAGCGGTCATTGAAAAATCACTCCACAAGCTTGTCATAAAACCCCTCTGTCCAACGCCACTTCAGATTTCTGCACCGCTAGCACCTCTGCCATGTTGCCCCCTACGGCTCGTGTGAGAAGCATCACCGCCGCTGTGTGCTGGGAATGCCAGAACCAAACGGTCTACAAGAGTTGCTTGTTTGGTAGCCAATATTTGCTCTCATGTGGCATGATATTTTGCAATTTCCCTTTGTAGCGTGGATCCAGTAGGCAGGCCAACCAGTAATCGTCATCGGTCATCATTTTGACAATGCGGGGGTCCCTTTTTAGGATACGCAAGGCATACTCAGCCATGTGGGCCAATGTTCCAGGTGTCAATTCACTGCTTCTGCTGGGTTGAGGAGCACTTTCTTGCAAATCTACATCACAAGTGTCCCGCAAGAAACCTGTACCAGACCTTGCAACGGCACCAGTTTCTATTGCCCCCTGAGAAGCTCCCTCCTCCCATACATATTCAGCCCCATCATCCTCCTCCTCATCCTCTTCGTCTGCCACCTCGTCCTGGACAGTTCCCTGACCAGACAATGGCTGACTGTCATCAAGGCTTCCCTCCTCCTCGGCTGCAGACGCCTGCTCCTTAATGTGCGTTAAACTTTGCATCAGCAGATGCATAAGTGGGATGCTCATGCGTATGATGGCGTCGTCTGCACTTACCAGCCGTGTGCATTCCTCAAAACACTGAAGGACTTGACAGAGGTCTTGTAGCTTCGACCACTGCACACCAGACAACTCCATGTCTGCCATCCAACTGCCTGCCCGTGTATGCGTATCTTCCCACAAATAAATGACAGCATGCCTCTGTTCACACAGCCTCTGAACCATGTGCAGTGTGGAGTTCCACCTTGCTGCAACATCTATAATTAGGCGTTGCTGTGGAATATTTAGCGATCGCTGATGGTTCAGCATACGGCTGGAGTGTACGGGCGACCGGTGGATGTGCGAACAAAGTTTTCGCACCTTCAGGAGCAGGGCTGGTAACTCTGGATAATTTTTCAGGAAGCACTGCACCACCAGGTTCAAAGTGTGAGCCAAGCTAGGTATGTGTTTAAGTTGTGAAAGGGCTATGGCAGCCATAAAATTCCTTCCGTTATCACTGACTACCTTGCCTGCCTCAAGATGTACACTGCCCAGCCATGACTCACTTTCTTGCTGCAAGAACTCGGCCAGTACTTCCACGGTGTGTCTGTTGTCGCCCAAACAATTCATTTCCAACACAGCCTGCTGACGCTTACCACTAGCTGTTCCATAATGAGACACCTCGTGTGCAACACTGGCAGTTGCGGATGGAGTTGCCAGGCGACTGCGCTCTGTGGACGAGCTGTCGCTTCTGGAGGAGGAGGAGGAGGAGGAGGGGTGTCGAACGCCTACTGCCAACTGTTTTCTAGACCGTGGGCTAGGCAGAACTGTCCCACTATGGCTGTCCCCTGTGGACCCTGCATCCACCACATTAACCCAGTGCGCCGTGATGGACACGTAACGTCCCTGGCCATGCCTACTGGTCCATGCATCTGTGGTGAGGTGCACCTTTCCACTGACAGACTGCCTCAGTACATGGACAATGCGGTCTTTGACATGCTGGTGGAGGGCTGGGATGGCTTTTCTCGCAAAGAAGTGGCGACTGGGTAGGTCATAGCGTGGTACTGCGTAGGCCATCAGGTCTTTGAAAGCTTTGCTTTCGACCAACCGGTAGGGCATCATCTCTAACGAGATTAATCTGGCAATGTGGGCGTTCAAACCCTGTGTATGCGGATGAGAGGATGAGTACTTTCTTTTCCTCACGAGAGTCTCTTCTAGGGTAAGCCGGACAGGAGACCTGCAGATGGTGGAGCTAGCGGTGGTCATGGCGGATTGAGAGACAGTTGGTGATGTTGGCCTTCATACAGTCCTTCCTACCAATAACCTTCTGATTCCCTGCCTGCTTTGGCCTTGCGACGATCCCTCCACATTTGCTGCTGGTGGTGTCCGAACCGGTGGGCTTACAGTGAGGGAAGCAATGTAGTGTTGCTGACTACCTTCATTCTGATCAGGTGCACCAACGGTACAGGACGTTTGGTAATTAGTCCAGGCTTGCAAGTGCATGCTGGTTAAATGTCTATGCATGCACGTTGTATTTAAATTTTGAAGAATCTTCCCTCTGCTAAAGGTCTTTGAGCATTTCTTACAGATCACTTTAGACTGATCATTGGGATCTTGGTCAAAAAAATGCCACATTGCACTCTTCCTACTATGGAATTCCTTTACAGGCATTGCACGCTGTGCAACTTTCAGCGGTTGGCCACGCTGTCCTAAAACTGTTTTTGTCACACGTTTTGGGCCTGATACGGGCCTGGCTGATGACAGCTGTTGTGATGTAGATTGGTGTTGCTGCGGATAACCCTCCTCCACTTGTGAGCTAGTGCCAGCGGCACCCTCTTCCCCCAATGGCTGCCAATCTGGGTCAAGAACTGGGTCATCTATCACCTCCTCCTCCACAATGTCATGTGCACCTTCCTCAGTGTCACCGTGTAAGCCGGTGCTATAGTGTTTGGGACAGGGCACCATAGTCTCATCAGGGTCAGATTCTGGCTCAGGAAACTGCGAGGTCAATGTAGTGATCTGAGTCAATGGAACAGCATCATAATCTAGCTGTGGCTGTGCATCAGTGCACTCCATGTCCGATTCTTCTTGTAATGGGCAGTGTACAATTTCCCTTTCTAACCCTGGCACGGTATGGGTAAAGAGCTCCATGGAGTAACCTGTAGTGTCGCCTGATGCCTCCTTCACTTTTGGTTTGGGAGAAGGACACAAGGAAACGTCTTTTACCAGACCGGAAGCATCCACTGACGACTGGCTGCTCTTAGATTTTGAACTTTGGGAAGAGGAGGCGAAAGAGCTAGAGGCTGAGTCAGCAAGGAAAGACAAAACTTTTTCCTGCTGCTCCGGCTTTAAAAGCTGTTTTTCTACTCCCAGGTAAGGGAACCTTCGAGGCCTTGTGTAGCCAGACGATGACGCAGGCTCAACACCTCCAGCCTTAGGTGCTACTGTGCTTTTGCCACTACCACCAGATGCAGCACCACCACCACCATCAGTGCTAGCTGGCAACCCCCGCCCATGGCCTCTTCCACCGGACTTCCTCATTTTTTGGGGGGAGACACTGAACCACAACTCTGGCCCAGTGGTATAAAACAACACTATGAACGTGGCAGAAAGTGGCTGCCTGATATACGACACACTAGCAGTACGGCAGAATATAAACTGTGTGAGAAATACTATCTCACTTTTGGGGGGAGACACTGAACCACAGCTCTGGCCCAGTGGTATAACACAACACTATGAACATGGCAGAAAGTGGCTGCCTGATATATGACACACTAGCAGTACAGCAGAATATAAACTGTGTGAGAATTACTATCTCACTTTTGGGGGGAGACACTGAACCACAACTCTGGCCCAGTGGTATAACACAACACTATGAACGTGGCAGAAAGTGGCTGCCTGATATATGACACACTAGCAGTACTGCAGAATATAAACTGTGTGAGAATTACTATCTCACTTTTGGGGGGAGACACTGAACCACAACTCTGGCACAGTGGTATAACACAACACTATGAACGTGGCAGAAAGTGGCTGTAATTATTATAAAAAAAAAAAAAATTACTGCAATAACACGCTCCCTAGTCCCTACAATGATCTCAGGACAAGTATGGCAGCAATAAAAAGGACTTCAGAACAAAAAAGTGTGTACAAATAAACAAGACAGGTAACTGTGCAGAAAGGAGCAACAGGATTTTTGCTTTGAAAAAAGCAGTTGGTTTGTACAGCACCGTGCACACAGCTATGCAGCTGCTGCACTAAAATACGACCTCCACTGTCCCTGCACAAAAAGGTGGTGTGGGACAGTGAAAATCGCTCCAGTACAAGCGGTTTGGGGGTTTATATTTCCTCCCTAACTCTGTCCCTGCTTCTGACTAACTGCAGCAAACTCTCCCTATGCTCAGATTGGCAGAAGTAAGATGGCGGTCGGCGTGCACGCCCCTTTATAGCCCCTGTGACGCCGCAGACAGCAAGCCAATCACTGCCATGCCCTTGTCTAAGATGGTGGGGACAGAGACCTATGTCATCACGCTGCCCACACTCTGCGTCCTCCTTCATTGGATGAAAAACGGTGGTAACAGCGTCATACGAAATGCAACTTTGGCGCTCTGATCGTGTACCACATGGCCGATCCCACACTAGGATCGGTTCGGGTTTCATGAAACCCGACTTTGCCTAAAAGTCGGCGATTTCTGAAAATGACCGATCCGTTTCGCTCAACCCTAATATTGAGGTCAGGAGACTGAGATGGCCACTCCAGAACCTTCACTTTGTTCTGCTGTAGCCAATGACAGGTCGACTTGGCCTTGTGTATTGGTCGTTGTCATGTTGGAACATCCAAGTAAGTCCCATGCGCAGCTTCCGGGCTGATGAGTGCAAATTTGCCTCCAGTATTTGCTGATAACATGCTGTATTAATCATTCCCTCAAATTTGACCAAGTTTCCTATACCTTTGTAGCTCACATATTATTATTATTATTATTTATTGTTATAGCGCCATTTATTCCATGGCGCTTTACATGTGAGGAGGGGTATACATAATAAAAACAAGTACAATAATCTTAAACAATACAAGTCATAACTGGTACAGGAGGAGAGAGGACCCTGCCCGCGAAGGCTCACAATCTACAAGGGATGGGTGAGAATACAGTAGATGAGGATAGAGCTGGTCATGCAGCGGTTTGGTCGATCAGTGGTTACTGCAGGTTGTAGGCTTGTCGGAAGAGGTGGGTCTTCAGGTTCTTTTTGAAGATTTCGATGGTAGGCGAGAGTCTGATGTGTTGTGGTAGAGGGTTCCAGAGTAGGGGTGATACGCGAGAGAAATCTTGTATACGATTGTGGGAAGAGGAGATAAGAGGGGAGTAGAGAAGGAGATCTTGTGAGGATCGGAGGTTGTGTGTAGGTAAGTACCGGGAGACGAGGTCACAGATGTATGGAGGAGACAGGTTGTGGATGGCTTTGTACGTCACGGTTAGGGTTTTGTACTGGAGTCTCTGGGCAATGGGGAGCCAGTGAAGGGATTGACAGAGGGGAGAGGCCGGGGAATAGCGGGGGGACAGGTGGATTAGTCGGGCAGCAGAGTTTAGAATAGATTGGAGGGGTGTGAGAGTGTTCGAGGGGAGGCCACAGAGCAGGAGGTTGCAGTAGTCAAGGCGAGAGATGATGAGGGCATGGACTAGGGTTTTTGCAGATTCTTGGTTGAGGAATGAACGGATTCGTGAAATATTTTTGAGTTGAAGTCGGCAGGAAGTGGAAAGGGCTTGGATATGTGGTTTGAAGGAGAGATCAGCGTCAAGGATTACCCCGAGGCAGCGAGCTTGTGGGACTGGGGAGAGTGGGCAGCCATTTACTGTAATGGTTAGGTTCGTTGGGGGGGTCGCATGAGATGGGAGAAAGATGATGAATTCTGTTTTGTCCATGTTAAGTTTCAGAAATCTAGCGGAGAAGAAGGATGAAATAGTGGACAGACATTGAGGGATTCTGGTTACATAGCTACATAGTTATTAAGGTTGAAGGAAGACTTTAAGTCCATCTAGTTCAACCCATAGCCTAACATGCCCTAACATGTTGATCCAGGGGAAGGCAAAAAAAACCCATGTGGTAAGAGTAAGTTCCACCATGGGGAAAAAAAATTCCTTCCCGACCCCACATACGGCAATCAGACTAGTTCCCTGGATCAACGCCTTATCAAGGAATCTAATATATATACCCTGTAACATTATACTTTTCCAGAAAGGTATCCAGTCCCCTCTTAAATTTAAGTAATGAATCACTCATTACAACATCATATGGCAGAGAGTTCCATAGTCTCACTGCTCTTACAGTAAAGAATCCGCGTCTGTTATTATGCTTAAACCTTTTTTCCTCCAGACGTAGAGGATGCCCCCTTGTCCCTGTCACCAGTCTATGATTAAAAAGATCATCAGAAAGGTCTTTGTACTGTCCCCTCATATATTTATACATTAACATAAGATCACCACTTAGCCTTCGTTTTTCCAAACTAAATAGCCCCAAGTGTAATAACCTATCTTGGTATTGCAGACCCCCCTGTCCTCTAATAACCTTGGTCGCTCTTCTCTGCACCCGCTCTAGTTCAGCTATGTCTTTCTTATACACCGGAGACCAGAACTGTGCACAGTATTCTAAGTGTGGTCGAACTAGTGACTTGTATAGAGGTAAAATTATGTTCTCCTCATGAGCAGATGCTCATGCCTCTTTTAATGCATCCCATTATTTTATTTGCCTTTGTAGCAGCTGCCTGACTCTGCCCACTGAATATGAGTTTGTCATCCACCCATACACCCAGGTCTTTTTCATTGACGGTTTTGCCCAGAGTTTTAGAATTAAGCACATAGTTATACATCTTATTACTTCTACCCAAGTGCATGACCTTACATTTATCCCCATTAAAGCTCATTTGCCATTTATCAGCCCAAGCTTCTAGTTTACATAAATCATCCTGTAATATAAAATTGTCCTCCTCTGTATTGATTACCCTGCAGAGTTTAGTGTCATCTGCAAATATTGAAATTCTACTCTGAATGCCCCCTACAAGGTCATTAATAAATATGTTAAAAAGAAGAGGGCCCAATACTGACCCCTGTGATACCCCACTACTAACCGCGACCCAGTCCGAGTGTGCTCCATTAATAACCACCCTTTGTTTCCTATCCCTGAGCCAGCTCTCAACCCACTTGCACATATTTTCCCCTATCCCCATTATTCTCATTTTATGTATCAACCTTTTGTGTGGCACCGTATCAAAAGCTTTTGAAAAGTCCATATACACTACATCTACTGGGTTCCCTTGGTCCAGTCCGGAACTTACCTCTTCATAGAAGCTGATCAAATTAGTCTGACATGAACGGTCCCTAGTAAACCCGTGCTGATACTGGGTCATGAGGTTATTCCTCTTCAGATACTCCAGTATAGCATCCCTTAGAATGCCCTCCAGGATTTTACCCACAGCAGAGGTTAGGCTTACTGGCCTATAATTTCCGAGTTCAGTTTTTGTCCCCTTTTTGAATATTGGCACCACATTTGCTATACGCCAGTCCTGTGGTACAGACCCTGTTATTATGGACTCTTTAAAGATTAAAAATAATGGTCTATCAATGACTGTACTTAATTCCTGCAGTACTCGGGGGTGTATCCCTTCCGGGCCTGGATATTTGTCAATTTTTGTGATTTTTAGACGCCGCCGTACTTCCTGCTGGGTTAAGCAGGTAACATTTAATTGGGAATTTTTATCACTAGTCATATTGGCTGCCATGGTATTTTTTTTTTTGTAAATACTGATGAAAAAAAGTCATTTAGCATATTGGCTTTTTCCTCATCCTCATCCACCATTTCACCCAGACTATTTTTAAGGGGGCCAACACTATCATTTTTTAGTTTCTTACTATTTATGTAGTTAAAGAATATTTTGGGGTTATTTTTGCTCTCTCTAGCCATGAATCTCTCTGTCTGAATCTTTGCTGCCTTGATTTGCTTTTTACAGAATTTATTTAATTTTTTGTATTTATTTAATGCCTCCTCACTAGGGTTGAGCGAAACGGGTCGTTCATTTTCATAAGTCGCCGACTTTTGGCAAAGTCGGCGTCTCATGAAACCCGACCCGATCCCTGTGCGGGGTCGGCCATGCGGTACGCGATCATGGCGCGAAAGTCGCGTTTCGTATGACGCGAGTAGCGCCATTTTTTCAGCCAATGAATGAGCGTGGGCAGAGTGATGACATAGGTCTTAGGGGAGTGAACGCCTATCGTCATATTATCGCTTGTGCGCAGTAGGGATTTGGAATGTGCAATACGAAATTTTCTGTGCTGGGACGGAGGAGGAGGAGGAGGAGGAGGAGTTTTTCGGCCGAAACCCGACTTTTAACGGTGGTCGGCCGATTTCACTCGACTCGACTTTTAAGACAGTCGGGTTTCACAAAACCCGACTCGACCCTAAAAAACTAAAGGTTGCTCAACCCTACTCCTCACTACCTACTTCCTTTAATTCTCTAAATGCTTTCTTTTTGTCACTTATTGCACCCCTTACAGCTTTATTTAGCCATATTGGTTTCCTCCTATTTCTAGTATGTTTATTCCCATACGGTATATACTGTGCACAGGTCCTATCCAGGATGCTAATAAACGTCTCCCATTTTCTTTGTGTACTTTTATGTTTCAGGATATTGTCCCAGTTAATTGCACCAAGATCCTCTCTCATCCGTTGGAAATTTGCCCTCCTGAAGTTTAGTGTCCTTGTCACCCCTCTACTACACATCTTATTAAAGGAGACATGAAAACTTATTATTTTGTGATCACTATTCCCCAAGTGACTCCCAACCCTTATATTTAATATGCGGTCTGGCCTGTTGGTTAATATTAGGTCTAGCAGTGCCCCCCTTCTTGTTGGGTCCTGAACCAGTTGTGAAAGGTAATTGTCTCTCTTAGTTGTCAAAAACCGATTACCTTTACTGGAACTGCAGGTTTCTGTTCCCCAATCTATTTCAGGGTAGTTGAAGTCCCCCATAATAATGACTTCTCCTTGAGTCGCAGCTTCATCTATTTGCTTTACAAGGATATTCTCCATTGCTTCCATTATTTTTGGAGATTTATAACAAACCCCTATCAGTAATTTATTATTTTTCCCCCTCCCCTTATCTCCACCCACAGGGACTCTACATTTTCATTAGATTCACCTATATTATCACGCAGGATGGGTTTTAAGGTCGATTTTACATACAGACACACCCCACCCTCTCGCTTATCTGTACGGTCATTTCTGAAAAGGCTATAGCCCTGCAAGTTAACAGCCCAGTCATGGCTCTCATCCAGCCATGTTTCAGATATCCCCACCATATCATAATTATGTTCCAACAACATTAGTTCTAATTCATCCATTTTGTTGGCGAGGCTTCTGGCATTAGTATACATGCACTTGATGTTCCTCTCTGTACCTCTATTCTTTCTTAAATTACTAACTGTTCTAACCCCACCCCCCATGCCACCGCCACCCCCATTTTCCTTATTTGTGCCCAGGTCTCTATCTGCACTTCCCCTCCTATAAAATGAATACCCTCCCCCCCAATCCCTAGTTTAAACACTCCTCCAACCTTCTAGCCATTTTCTCCCCCAGCACAGCTGCACCTTCCCCATTGAGGTGCAGCCCGTCCCTAGCGTAGAGCCTGTAGCCAACTGAGAAGTCGGCCCAGTTCTGCAGGAACCCAAACCCCTCCTTCCTACACCAATTCTTGAGCCACTTATTAACCTCCCTAATCTCCCGTTGCCTCTCTGGCGTGTCACGTGGTACAGGCAGTATTTAGGAAAATACCACGTTGGAGGTCCTTGCTTTCAGCTTGCAGCCTAATTCCCTGAAATCATCTTTAAGGACCTTCCACCTACCTCTAACTTTGTCATTTGTGCCAATGTGCACAATGACCGCTGGGTCCTCACCAGCCCCTCCCAGTAATCTGTCCACCCGATCAGCGATGTGTCGGACTCGAGCGCCAGGTAGGCAGTACACCGTTCGACGATCCCTGTCTTTGTGACAGATTGCCCTATCTGTTCCCCTAATAATTGAGTCCCCCACTACCAGCACCTGTCTGGCCTGCCCTGCTCTCCTATTTCCCCCCTTACTGGAGCAGTCACTCCTCCGGCTTTCAGAGGACATGCCTGGCTGCAGCAGTGCTACCCCTGTACTGGTACCCCCCTCATCTGCTAACTTAGCAAACTTATTGGGGTGAGCCAGATCAGGACTAGCCTCCCTGGCACTCTTCCCTCTACCCCGCTTTCTGAATGTCACCCAGCTACCTACTTCACTGTCCTGCAGCTCCATCCTACCATCCCCCTCCTCATCTATCCCATTAAGCGTCTGCTCTGTGAGCAGAAGACTCCTCTCCATATTGTCTATGGATCTCAGTGTTGCCAGCTGCACATTTAGATCCAGAATCTGGGATTCCAAATGCACAACGTGCTCACATCTCGCACAGCAGTATGCACCCTCGACCGGCTGATTAAGGACTGCATACATGTGGCAAGATGTGCACTGGATGGCATTAACAATACTGGTGCACATTTCCTAATGGGGATTGCACCACACAGAAACGTTAAATAAAAAATAAATACAAGTATTAATTAAAAACAGACAGCAATTCCTCCCTTGGAAACTCCCTGATTCCAAAGTCACTGAATCACAAGTCACACTTACCGCCGTCCACACTTATGCTCAGGTCACACTCAGCTCGCTCACACTCGCTATGCTGAAGATTTATAGATTTTTTTTTTCCTCTATTTCCCTTCAACAACAAGCCACCTTGCTGTTCAAATGCACTTCCAAAAAGGTTAGTAGGGAGGTGATATCTGGTCCAGAGATGTAGATCTGTGTGTCATCAGCATAGAGGTGATACTGAAAGCCATGAGATTCTATGAGCTGTCCCAGGCCAAAGGTGTAAATGGAGAAGAGCAGGGGCCCAAGGACTGAACCTTGTGGGACTCCGACAGATAGGGGGCGAGGTGAGGAGGTGGTGTGTGAGTGGGAGACGCTGAATGTCCGGTCTGTTAGGTATGATGAGATCCAGGATAGGGCCAAGTCTGTGATGCCAAGTTATGAGAGGGTCTGTAATAATAGGGAATGGTCCACTGTGTCAAAGGCAGCTGACAGGTCGAGGAGGAGGAGGACAGAGTAGTGTCGCTTGCTCTTGGCGGTTAAGAGGTCGTTGGTGACCTTAGTTAGGGCAGTTTCAGTGGAATGGTGTGCCCGGAAGCCAGATTGTAAGCGGTCAAAGAGGGAGCAAGAAGAGAGATGGGAGGACAGTTCAAGGTAAACGTGTTGTTCCAGTAGTTTGGAGGCATAAGGGAGAAGTGATATAGGCCGATAGCTAGATACAGAGGATGGGTCAAGAGAGGGCTTTTTGAGGATAGGTGTGATGGAGGCATGTTTAAAGCTTGAGGGGAAAACACCAGTTGTTAGTGATAGGTTGAAGAGATGGGTTAGGGTTGGGATGAAGACTGTGGTGAGGTTTGGGATGAGGTGGGATGGGAGCGGGTCAAGCGCACAGGTGGTGAGATGCGATCTTGAGAGTAGAGTGGAGAGTTGATCTGTAATGGTGGAGAAGGTGGTTTTGGAGGTGGAGGGCTGGGAAGTCGGGATGAAGGGCTCTTGGGGTTGTTGACCAAAACTGTCTCTGATGCTATCAATCTTCTGCTTGAAAAATGAGGCAAAGTCTTCAGCGGAGATGAGTGGGGAGGGATGAGGTGCTGGGGGACAGAGGAGAGAATTGAAGGTGTTGAATAACTGTTTAGGGTTGTGAGACAGGGAGGATATGAGAGATGAGAAGTATGTTTGTTTAGCTGTGGCGAGTGTGGTCTTGAAAGTAGTGAGGGACTGTTTGAATACGATGAAGTGCTCATTGGAGTGGGATCTTTTCCATCTGCACTCAGCAGCCCTGGAAGCTCGCCTCAGTTCATTGGTCAGGCTGGTGTGCCAGGGCTGTCTGTTGATTTTGCGAGCTTTGGCATGTGTAAGTGGGGCAGCAGATTCCAAAGGTACAGCTATTGTGGTGTTATATAGAGCGGCAGCGTCATCCGCATTGTGTAAAGAACTTAGGTCTGTGAGAAGGAGGAGGGATTCAGAGAATGAATGTAGGTCAAGATGTTTAAGATTTCTGCGAGGGTGTGAAAGTTTGTGGGGTGGGGATTGTAGACATGGAGTGGAGAGAGATGAGAATGTGAGAAGGTTGTGGTCAGAGAGTGGAAGAGGTGAGTTAGAGAGGTTAGATAGGGAGCAGAGGCGGGTGAAGATGAGGTCCAGTGTGTGACCATCTTTGTGAGTGGCTGCAGAAGACCATTGAGTGAGGCCGAAGGAGGAAGTGAGAGATAGAAGTTTAGTGGCAGCTGAGAGGGAAGTGTCAATGGGGATGTTGAAATCGCCCATGATGATAGTGGGGATGTCCGCAGAAAGGAAATGAAGTAGCCAGGTGGTGAAGTGGTCAAAGAAGGTGGTGGCTGGCCCTGGGGGGCAGTAAATGGCAGCCAGTTGGAGGTTGGAGGGGGAGTAGATGTGCACAGAGTGCACCTCAAAGGAAGGGAGGGTAACAGAGGGTGGCAGTGGGATTGGGGTGAAGGAGCAGTTATCTGACAGGAGACATATCCCAAAACATCAGTGATCCACCTCTGTGCTTTACAGTAGGAATGGTTTTCCTTTCATCATAGGCCTTGTTGACCTGTCTGCAAATGTAATGTTTATGGCCAACAAGTTCAATTTTGGTCTCATCACTCCAAATTACCTTGTTTCAAAAGTTTTGTGGCTTGTCTATGTGCTGTTTTGCATATTGTAGATGAGATACTTTGTGGCATTTGCACAATAATGGCTAACTTCTGGCGACTCGACAATGCAGCCCATTTTTCTTCAAGTGCCTCCTTATTGTGAATCTTGAAACAGCCACACCGCTAGTTTTCAGAGAGTCCTGGATTTCAGCTGATGTTATTTGTGGGTTTTTCTTTGCATCCCAAACAATTTTCCTGGCAGTTGTGGACAACATTTTTGTTGGTCTACCTGACTGTGGTTTTGTTTTTACAGAGCCCCTGACTTTTCATTTGTTAATCACAGTTTGAATGCTGCTGACTGGCATTATCAATTCCTTGGATATCTTTTTGTATCCCTTTCCTGTTTTATACAGTTCAGCTACCTTTTCCCGTAGATCCGTTGACAATTCTTTTGCTTTCCCCATGACTCACAATCCAGAAATGTCAGTGGCTGGATGAAAGATGCAAGAGTCTGTCTGGATCCCAGAAACTCACTCAGCTTTTATGCGCACACACTGATTACAAGCAAACAGGTCACAGGTGATGATGTTACCTTTAGTAGCCATTCAAACCCATTTGTGTCAACTTCTGTGCATGTTATCAGGCCAAAATCACCGGGATATGTCAACTTTTGATCAGGGTCATTTGGATTTTTTGGGTTGTCATTATGATTTAAAAAGAGAAAACACAGTAGTTTGACAATAAATGGCTTCACGCAACCACTAACCATGAGTGGAGAAAAAGTTTTGGTGTTATAATTCATATTCTCTGAAAAAAGGACAAGACAGCAAAACTTCTGCTGGGGTATGTAAACTTTTGAGCACAACTGTACATTGTCAACATGGCCAATTAAGTAGTCATTAAAGTCAGTATACCTGCAGGTTTCAAATGCTCAAAGTCATAGTTGTTGTTTGGGCAAATAGTGAAGGCCTACATGCACATGAGGTAAAAGTCATTTTCTGCAAGATCAGCCTGCCACCTAATGTGTTTGGGGGACTGACAACTTTCCGCTGACAAATGATGTCATGTAAGAAGGATCAGGCCTGATCCTTCTTACCAAATCTCCAAACGTGGCCATACGCTTTAAGGGGCACCCGTCATCAGGCCAAAAGTGACCAGTTTTTGCTTTTATTTTATTTTTGTTGCTGCCCTGAGTATCCTTTCTTTTATTTATTTGCTATGCGCTTCCACAGATTTTTATTTAGTGTCCATTTTTATGGTCTTTATTGAGTATTCTCTGGGGGAGTGTCTTTAGGTTACTCTGTATTATTATTCTGTGAGCAATGCCCCATTATAAAGACCATAAAAATTAACACAAATTAAATTGGCTCCTATCTCTGGAACCACATATCGGATTTAAAAAAGACTGAAAAGCAGAATACTCAGGAGAGCAGCAGGAATAAAATAAGAGCAAAAACTCGCCACTTTTTACCTGTTGACAGGTCCTCTTTAAGGCCAAAATGTGCTTGGCCCCGGGAATCAAAAGAGGGATTGGCTGTGATAGGGACAATCATTTTGATTTTGGAACCTAGACTGTGCTGCTTGAGTTTATTTGACACTTGGCTTACTGATAAGTATTCATTCATCGTTTTGTATTCTTGTCTTACCACACATTTAGGCTATTTTCCTCTTTTCTTTTCTCCAGGCTGGGAAATTCAATATTATTCCAACTCTTATCAATATTGTCGCAGCCTTTACGTCTGTTGGTGTGGTGAGTTTTATTTTTATATATAAAAATGGATATATGATTATATGTCATATGCCAAATATATGAAAAAGTAAGGACTCTAAATGTAAAGCTCTTTTGCTATTTGAAGAACATTTGTAATATATATCAGTGTGCACATCCAGTTGGAAGAATGTCTCAAGTGGGGTACCACAGGGTTCTGTCCTGGGCCTTGTATTGTTCAACATCTTCATCAATGATTTAGATGAAGAAATTAAGGGTACACTAATTTAATTTGCTGATGACACAAAGCTAGGAGGGATAGCTAATACTAATAAGAGAGAGGATTCAAAAAGATATAAATAAACTGAAGCAGTGGGTAGCAACTAACAGAATGGTTTTTAACAAGGAAAAATGCAAAGTACTACATCTGGGCAGTAAAAATGAAAAAAGCATTTACAGAATGGGAGGAATGGGGCTACTAATAGATCATAAGCTGAACATGAGTCAACAGTGTGATGTAGCAGCAAAAAAGGCAAATGCAATTCTGGGATGTATTAACAGAAGCATACAGTCTAGATCATGCAAAGTCATTATTGCCCTCTACTCCTCTTTGGTCAGACCTCACCTGGAATTCTGTGTCCAGTTTTGGGCACTACATTTAAAAAAAGACATCAACAACTAGAGCAAGTTCAAAGAAGAGTGACCAGAATGGTGACCAGTCTGCAAACCATGTCCTATGAGGAACGGTTACAGGATTTGGGAATGTTTAGCTTGCAAAAAAGAAGACTGAGAGGAGACTTAATAGCTGTCTACAAATATCTCAAGGGCTGTCACATTGTAGAAGGATCATCTTTATTCTCATTTCCACAAGGAAAGACTAGAAGCAATGGGATGAAACTAAATGGGAGGAGACAGATTAGATATTAGAAAAAACTTTTTGACAGGGTGATCAATGAGTGGAACAGGCTGTCACGAGAGGTGGAGAGTTCTCCTTCAATGGAATTCTTCAAACAGAGACTGGACAGACATTTGTCTGGGATGATTTAGTGAATCCTGCTTTGAGCAGGGGGTTGGACCAGATGACCCAGGAGGTCCCGTCCAACTCTATCATTCTATGATATATATGATATATATATGTATGTGTGTATATATATCCATGTGTATATACAGTATATATACTGTATATATACACACAGTGTATATATATATGCCTCAGTGATGTGAATTTGGAAAAATGCTCCAGCATATTATGTGCTGAGAGGGGTTACTCCGCCACATTAAGGGCTGGGTTTTTGTGAACATTTGAAGAGTGTTTGGAAGGTTGTTCACCATATCTCCACCCCAAGGGTATTATTCTGTCCCTGGGCCTGTGGCTGCAAATATGGCTCTGTGAGATGCTGAATCTCTTCACCCTACTTACAATTGGCAACGGTCGCAGATAGCTTAACTCAGCTGCAGGCACACATGCTATGAAGAATCCAGAAGAGACTTTGATTTCTTTAAGAATCCTAGCTGAATGCATAAACAGCAGCAGGTAAAAAAGACTTTCTTCAGACAAACTGAAAGCACATGTGCTTCTAATGAAGCCAAGATGGAGACTGAGACACAGGGAGAAGAAGCAGGAAGTGACATGACACCCAGCAAAGGGAAACAGGGAGACAGAAGGGACAAACTTCATGGAAAGGGAAGATTTCAGCTATGCAAAACACAGGAACACATAGGAACAATAAACAATATGAGAAACTGCAATACAGCATGTAAAATGTACAGGACAGTCTGTAAAATGTCTCATTCATGGGACATAACACTCCCTGTCTGAAATCTTTAGATTTCATAATTTTTATGATGTCCTCTGGGGATGTCACTGTAGACCTGAAAAACAAAAAGAAAAAAAAACATGCAAGTAATAACAACAACGACAGTTGTAGTCCAATTGGCATGGTCCAATCTTCAGTTGGAGACAGGACAGTCTGTAAAATGTCTCATTCCTGGGACATAACAGGCATGGTCCAGAAGGTAAATGTGGAGCCTTTGGACTCATCCAGTGTTGGGTGTACCTGGAGGTGAGATCTCCAAAACTGTGCCCATATTAAAGACAGCTGAACCCTGCTTTTGTTCCCCTGAGTGGGCGGATCCCCGCCACCACACAGACTGTACTGTATGCTACTTTGTTTTTCCCATTATGACAGAAGGGCCATGTTTGTCTACCTAATTTTGGACTGGTTTATGCTTTCTTAAATGGAAAGTGTTTCAGTAACTACCTCTTTAAGCAGCTAAGTGAGTCGATCTACCGCAATATATATATATACAGTGGCATGTAAAAATGTTGGCCCCCCCCCGGTCAAAACTATTGTTATTATGAACAGATAAGCAAGATGAAGATGAATTGATCTCTGAAAGGCCTAAAGTTAAAGATGATACATTTTCTTTGTATTTTAGGCAATATATATATATATATATATATATATATATATATATATATATATATATATACCGTATTTTCCGGCGTATAAGACGACTGGGCGTATAAGACAACCCCCCAACTGTTCCAGTTAAAATATAAAATCTTCTTAAAAGTCGGGGGTCTTCTTATACGCCGATGACTAATGTGCCTTTTGGGGGGGAGTGGTCCCGATGACAAAGAGGGGGCGTCTCACAGGAAAGTGTGAGTGGAGTATCCCCCATTACCTCATTGTAGCTGCAGCGTGGGGTCTCTGTACTGGGAGCGGCGGCGGCTGCTCCTTTTTGTGCCGCGTGGGTGCTGTGCTGTGGGGCGGCGGCTCCTCTTCGTGCAGCGTCGGGGCTCTGTGCTGTGGGGCGGCATATCTTTGTCTCCCGAGATGTCGGGACGAGATCTGAATCTGAGCATGCGCCTCCCCCAGCGGCCATTTTCCCGGAGGCCACCGCATCGCAGCAATGGAGCTGCCGGGGCCTCCGGGCTTTGAGGAAATGCCGGAGTAGCCCAGACTGACTCTGCACGAAGATACGCCGCCGCCGCCCCACAGCACAGAGCCCCGACGCTGCACGAAGAGGAGCCGCCGCCCCACAGCACAGCACCCATGCGGCACAAAGAGGAGCAGCCACCGCTGCTCCCAGCACAGAGACCCCACGCTGCAGCTACAATGAGGTAATGGGGGATACTCCACTCACACTTTCCTGTGAGACGCCCCCTCTTCGTCATCAGGACCACTCCCCCCCACCCACCACATACACATTGGTGTCTGCACCCGGCGTACAAGACGACACCCGGCGTATAAGACGACCCCCGACTTTTAAGAAGATTTTCAGGGGTTAAAAAGTCGCCTTATACGCCAGAAAATATGGTATATATATATATTTATTTTTTTTTTTTCATATTTTGCATTTTGAAAAGTAAAACAAGGAAAATGGACCAATGCAAAAGTTTGGAGATTTGTGTGCTCAGATAACGTTGACCAAGGCTTCAGACCTTAGTTAGCCCGGTTTCACACGTCAGTGGCTCCGGTACGTGTGGTGACAGTTTCCTCACGTACCGGAGACACTGACCCACGTAGACACATTAAAATAAATGTGTCTCTGCACATGTCAGCGTGTTTTCACGGACCATGTTTCCTTTTGCAAAACACGGAGACATGTCAGTGTTCGTGGGAGCGCACGGATCACACGGACCCATTAAAGTCAATGGGTTCGTGTAAACATGTACCGCACACGGATGCTGTCCGTGTGCCATCCGTGTGCTGTCCATGTGCGTTTTTCCTGTCATAGGGTTAAAATTGTGAAAATTGTTGCAATACACGGAGACGGACACACGTACAGCACACAGACAGCACACAGACCCTAAAAACGTACTCACGGACATCACATGGATCCCACACGGATGGCCTACATGAGCACACGGACACGGATAACTCCGGTACTGTTTTCTCCGGTACCGGAATTATCTGGATGTGTGAGACTGGCCTTAGCCTGTTAGGGTTATAGCTTGTTCACTATCATCGTTAGGAAAGTCCAGGTGATAGAAATTTCTCAGCTTTTTAAAAGTCCAACCTCCTCTAACCTTATGCCAAAAAACAGCAGCCTTGGGTTCTTGTAAGCAGCTGCCTAGCACTCTGAAAATGAAAATAGTGGAAGTCCACAAAGCAGGAGAAGGCTCTAAGGGAGCTGTCACACAGACAGCTCTCCAGCGACCAACGATGCCGAAGTCCCCGGGTAACCAGGGTAAACATCGGGTTACTAAGCGCAGGGCCGCGCTTAGTAACCCGATGTTTACCCTGGTTACCATCGTAAATGTAAAAACAAACAAACCGTACATTCTCACATTCCGTTGTCCGTCAGGTCCCTCGCCGTCTGCTTCCCGCACTGACTGAGTGCCGGCCGTAAAGTGAAAGCAGAGCACAGCGGTGACGTCAAAGTTTACCCTGGTTACAAGCGAACGCATCGCTGGATCGGTGTCACACACACCGATCCAGCGACGACAGCGGGAGATCCAGTGACGAAATAAAGTTACAAACGATCTGCTACGACGTACGATTCTCAGCAGGGTCCCTGATCGCTGCTGCGTGTCAGACACAGCGATATCGTATGGATATCGCTGGAACGTCACGGATCGTACCGTCGTAGCGACAAAAGTGCCACTGTGAGACGGTACCCTTAGGCTATAAGATAATAGCAAAGTGTTTTCCTCAGTTCAAAATGTAATTAAGAAATGACAGTTAACAGGATCAGTGAAAGTCAAGATAATGCCTGGAAGACCAAGCAAAATTTCAGTGATAGCTGCTTTTAGGATTGCTAGAGAGGCAAATCAGAACCTTCGCTTGACTGCAAAAGAGCTTCAGAAAGATTTAGCAGACTCTGGAGTTGTGGTATATTGTTCTGCTGTTAAGAGACATCTGCACAAATATGGCCTTCATGGAAGAATAACCAGAAGAAAACCTCTCCTGCGACTTCACCATAAAATTCAGAGATAAAAGTATGTAAAAGAACATCTAACATCTAACAAGTCTGATGCCTTTTAGGATACAAGTCCTGTGGACTGATGAGGTTAAAATAGAACTATTTGGCCACAATGATCAAATATATGTGTGGAGAAGAAAAGGGCACAGAATTTCAGGAAAAGAAAGTCTCAGTCAGCAGCCATTAATCATGGGGGTGGATCAATCCTACTTTGGGGTTACTTTGCAGCCAATGGCACATGGAACATTTCATTGGTAGATGGAAGAATGGATTCATTGAAATTTCAACAAACTCTTGATGCAAACATAACACCATTAATGATGAGCGAATGTGCTGTTATAACCTGTTATTTGAGCATGCTCGGGCGTTATCCGAGTATCTTGGGCATGCACGAATGATATGTTCAAGTCCTCGCGGCTGCATTATTTTGATGCATAGTTTGGATTTTGATTGATGATTCACGGCTGTTATACAGCCACAACCATAGCCGTATTTGCCACTAGGCACTTGAGGGCACGTGCCTAGGGCGGGGACAATGCAGGGGGCGGCACCTGAGCAAGGTTTGTTTTTTTTTTGTTTTTTTTATAAGTCCTGGGTCACTTCCCGACCGATAGCCCCCCCGCCGCCTGTGCCCGCCACGCCCACCCTGGCCACCCACCCTCCTTGAAGGCGATACTCACCCTGCTCCAGCGATGCCTGGTCTTGGCGTCTGCAGCTCGTCCTGAATGAGCGGTCACGTGGTACTGCTCATTAAGGTCATGAATATGCGCATATTCATGACCTTAATGAGTGATAATCCATAACCGCTCATGCAGGAAGAAGGTGCTGCGCCGGGAGTCGGGACAGAGCCAGAGGGATGTCGGCGCGGTGTGGGACAGGTGAGTATGAGGGATGGGGGGACAGGGGAGGGGGATGAAGGAGGACGGTAAGCCGTGCCATGGAAGATGGGAGCGGGAGCGGGGGGGTGGAGAGATGAGCCATGCATACAGGGGGGGGAATATGAGCCATGCATACGGGGGGGAAATATGAGCCATGCATACAGGGGGGAATATGAGCTATGCATAAAGGGGGAATATGAGCCATGCATATAGGGGGGGAATATGAGCCATGCATACAGGAGGGGGAATATGAGCCATGCATACAGGGGGGAATATGAGCCATTCCAACAGGGGGGTGGTCATTAGATGAGCCATGCATACAGTGTGGGAATATGAGGGGGAATATGAGCCATGCATACAGGAGGGGGGAATATGAGGCATGCATACAGGGGGGAATATGAGCCATGCATACAGGAGGGGGGAATATGAGCCATGCATAGAGGGGGGGTATATGAGCCATGCATACAGGGGGAATATGAGCCATGCATACAGGGGGGGAATATTAGCCATGCATACAGGAGGGGGAATATGAGCCATGCATACAGGGGGGAATATGAGCCATGCATACAGGGGGGAATATGAGCCATGCATACAGGAGGGGGGAATATGAGCCATGCATACAGGAGGGGGGAATATGAGCCATGCATACAGGGGGAATATGAGCCATGCATACAGGGGGGGGGGAATATGAGCCATGCATACAGGGGGGGAATATGGGCCATGCATACAGGGGGGGAATATGAGCCATGCATACAGGGGGGGAATATGAGCCATGCATACAGGAGGGGGAATATTAGCCATGCATACAGGGGGGGGGAATATGAGCCATGCATACGGGGGGGGAATATGAGCTACGCATACAGGAGGGGGAACATGAGCCATGCATACAGGGGGGAATATGAGCCATGCATACAGGGGGGAATATGAGCCATGCATACAGGGGGGGAATATGAGCCATGCATACAGGAGGGGGGGATATCAGCTATGCATACAGGAGGGGGAATATGAGCCATGCATACAGGAGGGGGGATATGAGCCATGCATAGGGGATGGGAGGGAGATAAGCCACGCATACAGGAGGGGGGGTCATTATACAGTATTGAGCATCATGTGGGATCATTATACAGTATGGAGAACTGTGTGTGGCCATTATAATGTATTGAGCATCATGTGTGGCCTTTATACAGTATTTAGCATCATGTGTGGCCGTTATACAGTATGAAGCATCATGTGTGGCGATTATACAGTATTGAGCATGATGTGGGATCATTATACAGTATGGAGAACTGTGTGTGGCCGTTATACAGTATGGAGCACTATGTGTGGCCATTATACAGTATGGAGCACTGTGTGGCCATTATACAGTATGGAGCACTGTGTGGCCATTATACATTATGGAGCATCATGTGTGGCCATTATACACTATGGAGCATCATGTGTGGCCATTATACAGTATTGAGCATCATGTGTGGCCATTATACAGTATGGAGAACTGTGTGTGGCCATTATACAGTATGGAGCATCATGTGTGGTGGCCGTTATACAGTATTGAGCATCATGTGTGGCCATTATACAGTATGGAGCATCATGTGTGGCCATTATACAGTATGGAGCACTGTGTAGCCATATTTTTTTTGTTTACAATTATTGTATATAAAACAGTGTGATCACGTTGGGATGTGGATATGGGTGTGACTAGTTGTGAAATGGGTGTGGTCAGAGGTGTGGCCTAAAATTTGCCGCGGCGCACTACTCGCACCGCGAACTTCTTCTTCAAAAGTTGGGAGGTATGGTACCGCATTTGCCAGATCATGGCAAGTGCCGCAAATCCCATAGGGAATGAATGAGGCCGAACGCAGTGTTGCCGTAAGTGATCAGTTACGCAGCACATGCAGAAAAACTGCCGGATCTGCTGCAAAAGGCGACTTTCACATCAGTGATTCTTGCCAAAATCACTGCCAATAGTGTCATACTCACCAAAGGGGGAGGCAGCACTAAAAGTGCCTAGGGCAGCAGAAACTCTAAATACGGCCCTGGCCATAACACATGCGGGGACTGCTTGTTAGGTAATCCCATCATGTGTTGTGGCTGTCTAACAGCCACAAAACATGCCGCCGTAGGGACTTGAACGTATTATTCGTGCACACCCAAGATACTCAGATGACACCTGAGCATGCTCGGATAACACGTCATCCAAGTACACTCGCTCATCTCTAAACACCATCTGTAAAAAAACTGAAGTTGAAAAGAGTATGGCTTCTACAAATGGATAATGATCCTAAACACACGTCAAAATCCACAGTAAACAACCTCAAAAGGCGCAAGCTAAAGGCTTTCCAATGGCCCTCACAGTCCCCTGATCTGAACATCATTGAAAGTATGTGACTAGACCTCAAAATAGCAGTGCATATAAGCTGACCCAGAAATCTCACAGAACAGGAAGAATTTTCCAAGAATGGATGAAAATCCCTCAAGCAAGAAATGAATGCCTCTTGGCTGGCTAGGAAAAGCGTTTACAAGCTGTGAAACTTTAAAAAGGAACTAGCCAGATAAATAATAATATATTTTTATATTTTTTCCCCTAAATATAAAGGAAATGTGTCATCTTTTAACTTTAGACCTTTTAGAGATCATTTTGTCTTCAACTTGCTTAACTGTTCAAAAATAATAGTCATTTTGAGCAGGGGTACCCAACCTTTTACATGCCACTATACTTATATATATATAAAATTATGATAGCGGTACAGCAATTATATATTTTTGCAGAGTTCATTTAATGAACAAAAAAATCTGAGATGTACATTCTCTTTGGAATCAGTTTGCTCTATATTTTGGCTCCATAGAGCCGCATAGGCCAGGGCCGGCTCTAGGTTTTTGTGGGCCAGGCAAAAGAGTCTCAGTGGGCCCCTTTAACACATACCATGATTCATGATGCCCAGTTAAGAAATATACAGTAGGTACAGTACTTGGCCAAATATTTCACTTATTTCTTACATTACATGAGTGATATCTATTGTAAATTGTACATTAGCTCATAAACCGACGAATCCTCGCAGTGCACAGTGCGTGCGTTGGGGGGATTCAAAAGTCTGCAGTCACACAGACTGACTTCAGACTTTTCATTTTAGACCAGACAGTATAGTCCTCCATACAGTATTATGGGCACCACATAGTCCTCCATACAGTATAATGGCCCCATATAATGCTCCATACAGAATGGGCCCCATATATTGCTCCATATAGTATAATGGGCCCCATATATTGCTCCATATAGTATAATAGTGCCATATAATGCTACATACAGTATAATGGGCCTCATATAATGCTACAAACAGAATAATGGGCCTCATATAATGATCCATACAGTATACTGGGCCCTGTTATGATCCGGTGACCTTGGAGCCGCATGAAAACTTTCTCTGGAGTCGGTGGAACCTGTACTGACCGCAAATCCTGAACTAACACCGCAACTAGAAGTAGCCGTGGGGTGTGCCTAACAAACCCTAGACACCTCGACACAGCCAGAGGACTAAATACCCCTATAGATGGAAATAGGAATGCTATCTTGCCTCAGAGCAGACCCCCAAAGGATAGGCAGCCCCCCATGAATAATGACTGTGAGTAGGAGAAGAATAGACACACGCAGGTAGAAAACAGGATTTAGCAATTGAGGCCACTCTAGCTAAATAGGAAAGGATAGGACAGATTACTAGGCGGTCAGTATTAAAACCCTTCCAAAAATATCCACAACAGATAATACAGAAAGTTCCACAATCTAACTAAAGACATGGAATGTATATCTGCCACTCCAGAGAATCCAGCAAGACTGAGAAAATACTGACACAATCTAAGCTGGACAAGAAAACACAAAGAATAGCACTGAATTGTGAAGCACACAGCATGTGTGCCACAGGAAAAAAAAACCAGACACTTATCTTTGCTGATTTGGCAGAAAGACAGGAGGAACCAGGCAGAGGTCCACACCTCCCAACAACAATTGACAACTGGCAAGGACTAATGAATCCTGCACACCTAAATACCCCAGTCAGAACTGCAATCAGCAGACACACCTGACCAGGACTGCAACCCAGGGACAACTGCATTACCACCTACTACCACCGGAGGGAACCCAAAAGCAGAATTCACAACAGTACCCTCCCCTTGAGGAGGGGTCACCGAACCCTCACCAGCGCCCCCAGGCCGATCAGGACGAGCCAGATGAAAGGCACGGACCAGATCAGCAGCATGGACATCAGAAGCAAAAACCCAAGAATTATCCTCCTGGCCATAACCCTTCCATTTGACAAGGTACTGAAGCCTCCGCCTCGAAAAACGAGAATCCAAAATCTTCTCAACCACATACTCCAACTCCCCATCAACCAAAACAGGGGCTGGAGGATCAACAGAGGGAACAACGGGCACCACATATTTCCGCAATAAAGATCTATGGAAGACATTATGGATAGCAAAAGAGGCCGGAAGCGCCAATCGAAAAGACACCGGATTAATAATCTCAGAAATCCTATCACACTGCATTGGCTCAGGACTTTGCTCTAAGGACGACGCCACAGCGCTCACAGTTTGACGCTCCCGCAAACGCCGATCAATCTGAATGGCCAGAGACATAGAATCACTCAGACCAGAAGGCGTGGGAAACCCCACCATAACATCTTTAATGGATTCAGAAAGACCCTTTCTGAAAATTGCCGCCAAACCATGATCATTCCATTTAGTCAACACAGACCATTTTCTAAATTTCTGACAATACAATTCTGCCGCCTCTTGACCCTGAGACAGAGCCAACAAGGTCTTCTCCGCTTGATCCACAGAATTCGGTTCATCATATAATAATCCTAAAGCCTGAAAAAAGGAATCTACATTAAGCAAGGCCGGATTCCCAGATTCCAGGGAAAATGCCCAATCCTGAGGATCGCCACGCAGCAGGGAGATGACAATTTTAACCTGCTGAATGGAATCACCGGAGGATCGCGGTCTCAGAGCAAAAAACAGTTTACAATTGTTTTTAAAACCCCAAAATTTGGACCTATCACCAAAAAACAAATCAGGAGTAGGAATCTTCGGCTCTAAAGCAGGAGTCTGAACAATATAATCAGAAATATCCTGTACCCTAGCAGCAAGCTGGTCTACACAAGAAGCTAATTCCTGAACATCCATGCTGGCACAAGACTCCTCAGCCACCCATAAATAAAGAGGGAAGAGAAGACAAAACAGACTGCAGAAAAAAAAATGGCTCAACACCTTTCTTCCCTTCTTCTGAGATGCATTTAACTCATTATTGGCCAGTTGTACTGTTATCATCCGGTGACCTTGGAGCCGCATGAAAACTTTCTCTGGTGTCGGTGGAACCTGTACTGACCGCAAATCCTGAACTAACACCGCAACTAGAAGTAGCCGTGGGGTGTGCCTAACAAACCCTAGACACCTCGACACAGCCGGAGGACTAAATACCCCTATAGATGGAAATAGGAATGCTATCTTGCCTCAGAGCAGACCCCCAAAGGATAGGCAGCCCCCCACGAATAATGACTGTGAGTAGGAGAAGAATAGACACACGCAGGTAGAAAACAGGATTTAGCAAAAGAGGCCACTCTAGCTAAACAGGACAGGATAGGACAGATTACTAGGCGGTCAGTATTAAAACCCTTCCAAAAATATCCACAACAGATAATACAAAAAGTTCCACAATCTAACTAAAGACATGGAATGTATATCTGCCACTCCAGAGAATCCAGCAAAACTGAGAAAATACTGACACAATCTAAGCTGGACAAGAAAACACAAAGAATAGCACTGAATTGTGAAGCACACAGCATGTGTGCCACAGGAAAAAAAACCCAGACACTTATCTTTGCTGATTTGGCAGAAAGACAGGAGGAACCAGGCAGAGGTCCACACCTCCCAACAACAATTGACAACTGGCAAGGACTAATGAATCCTGTACACCTAAATACCCCAGTCAGAACTGCAATCAGCAGACACACCTGACCAGGACTGCAACCCAGGGATAACTGCATTACCACCTACTACCACCGGAGGGAACCCAAAAGCAGAATTCACAACAGGGCCCCATAGATTGCTACATACATAAAAAAATAATCAAATACTCACCTCTCCTCGTTTCCCGCTGCTGCAGTCATCTCACAGTCTTTTGACGTCTGGACTGCTCAGCACAGAGGACATGCTGTAGTGTCATCATGGCCTTTTGCCCTGAGACATGACAGAGAGTCAGAAGATGGTGAAGAGGCCGTAGGAGCGGAGACCAGGGAGAGGTGAGTATTTGAAGAGGGGGCCGGTGCCAGCGCAGGCACCTGGCTCCCCGACTTACGGGGCCCCATAGCATGCCGGTGCCCCCCACAGGGAGTGCTCCCCTCAAGACAGCAACTATGAGGCATACAGGTAAGACTAGATTAACAATTCTATTACCTGTATGCCCATAGTAATAGCTGAAAAGTGTCCCAGTAGGTGACAGATTCCCTTTAAATACTATGTAGCATTCTTTCTCCACCCTACAGATCAAAAATGGTATAAAAGCAAAACATAGGAATTTCAAAGTACAGTGTAACATGGTGGTGTAGAGTGATTGTCCTCCATGTGTAACATTTCTGTGATTATTTCCTCTTACAGGGCACTGTGCTATGTGACATCATTTTACTAAATTTTCTCAAAGGAGCAGACCAGTACAAAGCAAAGAAGTTTGAGGAGGTTTGTTATTCAATGGAACAATTATTTTCTCATTCTCTGATGTTCTTCTTGATTTGTCTCAATGGCATTGAAGTAACTGAGTCACTGTATTTCCTCTGTTTGAGGCAATATTTCACCATGTTTGACTACAAGATTTCTATTGCTTTCTATGAATAGAAAATCGCTGGCCTTGCATTTTGGCATCAGTTATGTAGCGGAACTGCATGGTCACGAGGCAACATAATCCTGTGAAAAAATATGATACATATTTCAGCAGTTTACAGACAATTCATCACTGCATTCAAGGTAATCTATAACCAGATTATTGATACTCCATCTGAGAGCAGCATAATTTTGGGGCAGAGATCTTGATTCCAGTGAAGTATCACATACTGGGCTGCTTGTTGTGGTTTTGATTAAGCAGATTAAGCAGTTCTCTGAATGCTGAGCTCTGTATAACTCCACCTACACCAATGATTGGTAGCTGTTTGTGTACTCTGTGCACATGAAGAAATCTGCCACTCAATGGTAAGGGTCTGGGTATGGTTGACTCCAGGCTTACTAGTCCTCCAGTGATTATCTCCCGCTGACAAAGCAATGATTTTATAAAAACTGCACTAAGAAAATCAGTAAGTGACACATCGCCGGAATCAGGGTCTCTGTCTCTACCTTATGCTGCTCTCAGATTAGGTATCAAAAACTGGCTGACAGATTATCTTTAAAAAGTTCTGCTGGATACACACTGCAGCCTCAGCGGCACCACTGACAGCTTAACTGAGCGCCTCTAAAGCTGTGCATTTTAAGAAATTCATTAGCAAACTTCATTGGCTACTGTAATGAGTCTGCTGTAAATAATAGACTCCCCAGGACTCTATAGGTAGTGAGTCATGCAGGTGTTTTAGGGAATGGAGTGTGTTATTTTATTCATATTTTATATAAATCTTTTACTGTCTTTCCTTTAGATCTCTGATACCACCCCTGCATTTGGAAGTAATTTTTTCAAAAGTGACCAGACTTTAGGCGGTCGTGGAGATGAAAAAAGATCTACAGACTCTGGGGCTTTCTCAATCGGTTTATAGACCTCCATCAGATATGGTTCTTCTCAGTGGCTTCCTCTGTTTAGAATTCTATGTAACAGTCTTCCTCTAGTATCCTATATATGTCCTTCTATTTTATGTTTTCACGTTTTGTGATGATCACTTAAAGGGGTTGTCTAACTTATAAAATAATTTTTAAATACAGAGTCTGATTGTTGTGTTCACCTACAGCTAATTATTTTCAGTAAATTCCGTGTAATTCTTCATTACGCCTGTGGAGGCACTGTAGGGAAATTGAATAACTGCTGCCAGGTTCCCCTGTAGATTACAGCTAATTCTTAGGGGGCCCAACAGTGGGATTACTTGTAAGCACATTATATTTAGGACACCCCTGTTGGACAACCCCTTTAATTGTCAAACAATGTATGTTAAAGTGTTGCTCATCTAGCACTTATTTTGTACTTCTGTCCATGTATGTATGAGCTTGAACTAAACAGACTGCATATCCTTTATTATTCTGAAGCAGAGCTTGGGTTTACGTCTTCCGCTGATTTAGGTGTGAAACATACTACCTGAAATTCTACCTCCATTTTCACATGTAAATAGTACTCTTCTTCAGGTATCCAATTCATTTCCTAGACCTGAATGTGCCGTTACGGTAGTTGTCAAAACATAGACATCAGAGGCCTATTGCTAAGATAGACCACCCATGTCTGTCCAGGTGGGATGTTTGTTTCTATTTGAATCCCCTACTGATCACTAGTATGAAAAACTTGGTGACATATCGTGCAGACTTACCACCGATGTCTAATTGGTAGCGATCCTGTTGTGGCGACCCTTTAAGACTATGTGAAAAATTGTCAACAAAGCCCTATATGAACCTTCAAAAAACAGTCAAGCAGAGCATGAAGCAGAACAATGCTTACCTGGCACCAATACCCCTTCATTCTAGCAGTGGGGGATCCAGCAGTTGGACCTCCGCCAATCAGACATATCCTAGTATTATTCCACCTGTTTCTATGCTTGGGCAACCCCTGTAATACCTGCATTATTTTTGCATTTTACGTGGTGTCCTTACCCACAAGGTTGCTTCAGACAAGAAGAGATTGTCTACTGCACGTGCCTTTAACCCTTGTAGGTTGTAAGTTCTCAGGTGCATGTCTACTTTATTTGTATCTGCGGATACATCGGAGCCTCTGTTAATAGGCTTATATTGCCCTGTTCTGTGGTAGAAAGATTAAATAAATGGAGTCTAGAATGAACATGTGCTTCGACTGATGTTCTATGATTTGGAAAAAGCCTGATAATGTTTTTAGCACTTCAAAAGAAAGAAAGGACCATTGATATCACCCAGGAGTTTTAAACAGGGTTATAAAGATGGTATAAAAAATAGGCAGAAAAGTCAGCTCACCGTATGTCGATATAAGTCCAGTGTGCCCGGGACTACGTACTGAACAGATGTGAAAATAATAGTGAGAAAAAAAGAAGTATGATCTTCCAGCTCCTGGATAAATGGTTCCACTTTATTAAGTTATTTAAAAGTTATTTCCCACAATGCGTAACAGAATACAAGCTCACATGCTATTCTAGTAATGAAGAGCTAAGAGACCTGCAGCTGGTGGGTGCTGATTCCCGCTGGTGTAGCACAGCCAAACAAAGGAGTGAAGATGAAGTCGTGCAGCACAATCATCAATTGATAAAACTTCTTTCATCGAAAATCTTTAAAACCAATGAATTCATCCAGACAGCCATGTTAAAATCCTGACGCATTTCTGGCAGTAAATGCCCTTAATCATAGGATACATAAATGGATAGTGGGAAACACTTTAAAGCATTTGAGAACCATTCACATTGAGATGTATTTAGCCTTAACATATACACCACCTGGAGTGACCACTAGAAAAACAAATACCATATTGTGATGAACCTGTAACTTGCCACCGTGCCTGACATCACTATTATGTTGGAGGGATCACACGTACCAACGTGACGTTCCGCACCTCCTGGGGACACAGAAGATCTGCTTGCCACAATTTTACACAGACACCCCCTGTCCTCATGTGACCATGGAGGCATGGGGAGTGAGAGAAGGTGGCCCACACAGTCGCTGACATGGCACCACACACGCTCACAACCCTGACGGGCTGAGAGGTCCCTTTCTCTAGCACCAGTGAAACGGAGAGGTAGGACGCGTGAGTGTGTGTGATGTTGTAAAAACACTTTGTAATCTTATTGATGTATTCAACAGGAAAATATATTTTTATTGTAGAAAATTACCAGTAGGACTGCCACCAGTTACCTGTTAGATATAAGTCCAGTCCGTTAACAGGATTATATCAGGCCAGAAACCAGCCCTGGTAGCATGAGAATTTAAAACCAAGAACATGGATGCATGGATTCGTGGATCAAGATAAAAGAGCAGCCCAAGGTTAAATTATATATTTAATCGCCTTAAGGACAGATTAGACAATACACTATATGCACCAGGGGTCTCAAACTCGGCTGGGTATATAAACATTTAATTTCGGGGGCTGCATTATTTGCATGACAAAATGATATTTTTAGTGATACCATTTTTTTCTCTATACACCTTTTGAACTGGTCCCTATCTTGTAGTAATGTGCCCCATGCTGGTCCCTATCTTGTAGTAATGCCCCATGCTGGTCCTCATCTTGTAGTAATGCCCCATGCTTGTCCATCTCTTGTAGATATGGCCTCATCCTGGTCCCATTCTTGTCGTTATTTCCCCCATCCATGTCCCCATATTGCAGAAATTTGCCCCATCCATGTCCCCATATTGCAGACATGTGCCCCATCCAGGTCCCCCCATATATTACACAAGTCCCCCATCCAGGTCCCCCCCCCCCCCATATATTGCAGACATGTCCCCCATCCAGGTTCCCCCATATATTACAGACAGAGTCTGAACATCAAGCATGACAAAGACATAGTGATTGCACATGACCTTACACATGCCTTTATCCTCTTGGTCAGGCACTCCTTTCTGCCCATGGGATGGTCCATATCCTTCCCCTGGGTGTTTGTAGCTAAAACTCCCAAACATATGAAGCATCATAACTAGTGTTGAGCGATACCGTCCGATACTTGAAAGTATCGGTATCGGAAAGTATCAGCCGATACCGGCAAAGTATCGGATCTAATCCGATACCGATACCCGATACCAATACAAGTCAATGGGACTCAAGTATCGGACGGTATTCCTGATGGTTCCCAGGGTCTGAAGGAGAGGAAACTCTCCTTCAGGCCCTGGGATCCATATTAATGTGTAAAATAAAGAATTAAAGGGAACCTGTCACCACGTTTTTGGAAGATGGGATAAAAATAGCGTTAAATAGGGGCAGAGGTGGGCATTACATTAGTGTGTGTGTTATGCGTTTATTACCCACCTAAGTTGCCGAAATAACTTTGCAAAGTCTCCGTTTTCGCCTGTCAATCAGGCTGGTCAGGTCACATGGGCGTGGTGTCTTCACCCAGATTTGGCGTAGTTTTCCGTTGGTGGCGTAGTGGTGTGCGCATGCCCAAAGTCCGGAATCCTCTTCCAGGGGATTTAAAATAGCGCGGTGTTCGTTATTGCATTGGTGATCGGTGGGCGCGGCCATCTTCCTTTGGCCGCGCGTGCGCAGAAGCGGCGCTCTGCTGGCCGCGGCTTCAGGAAAATGGCCGCGGGATGCCGCGCGTGCGCAGATGGATATCGCGGCGGCCATTTTCCTGAAGCCGCGGCCAGCAGAGCGCCGCTTCTGCGCACGCGCGGCCAAAGGAAGATGGCCGCGCCCACCGATCACCAATGCAATAACGAACACCGCGCTATTTTAAATCCCCTGGAAGAGGATTCCGGACTTTGGGCATGCGCACACCACTACGCCACCAACGGAAAACTACGCCAAATCTGGGGGAAGACAACGCCCATGCGACCTGACCAGCCTGATTGACAGGCGAAAACGGAGACTTTGCAAAGTTATTTCGGCAACTTAGGTGGGTAATAAACGCATAACACACACACTAATGTAACGCCCACCTCTGCCCCTATTTAACGCTATTTTTATCCCATCTTCCAAAAACGTGGTGACAGGTTCCCTTTAAAATAAAAAAATATTGCTATACTCACCTCTCCGACGCAGCCTGCACCTCACCGAGGGAACCGGCAGCGTTGTTTGCTTAAAATGCGCGCTTTTACTTCCTTCCGTGACGTCACGGCTTGTGATTGGTCGCGTGCCGCCCATGTGGCTGCGACGCGACCAATCACAGCAAGCCGTGACGTAATTTTCAGGTCCTCAATGCCTAATTCTAGGCATTCATGATTTTAAAATTACGTTCCGGCTTGTGATTGGTCGCGTCGCGGTCACATGGGCGACGCGACCAATCACAAGCCGTGACATCACGGGAGGCTGGAGACGCGCGCATTTTTAAAATTACGTCACGGCTTGTGATTGGTTGCGTGCCGCCCATGTGACCGCGACGCGACCAATCACAGCAAGCCGTGACGTAATTTCAGGTCCTGAATGCAGAAATAGGCATCAGGACCTGAAATTACGTCACGGCTTGCTGTGATTGGTCGCGTCGCGGTCACATGGGCGGCACGCAACCAATCACAAGCCGTGACGTAATTTTAAAAATGCGCGCATCTCCTGCCTCCCGTGACGTCACGGCTTGTGATTGGTCGCGTCGCCCATGTGACCGCGACGCGACCAATCACAAGCCGGAACGTAATTTTAAAATCATGAATGCCTAGAATTAGGCATTGAGGACCTGAAAATTACGTCACGGCTTGCTGTGATTGGTCGCGTCGCGGCCACATGGGCGGCACGCGACCAATCACAAGCCGTGACATCACGGAAGGAAGTAAAAGCGCGCATTTTAAGCAAACAACGCTGCCGGTTCCCTCGGTGAGGTCCAGGCTGCGTCGGAGAGGTGAGTATAGCAATATTTTTTATTTTAATTCTTTATTTTACACATTAATGTTGTTTCGATACCGATACCTGATACCACAAAAGTATCGAATCTCGGTATCGGAATTCCGATACCCGAAAGTATCGGCCGATACCCGATACTTGCGGTATCGGAATGCTCAACACTAATCATAACTTCCCAATGGAAGGTCATAGGGTGGCAGTCCAGGAGCCATTGGATCTGGCCGGACCACCGTTACGCTTGGAGACCAAGCCATTCTGTGTAACTCCCCACCCTAGGGTGCTAGAACGGATTGAGAAGATGGAAGGCATTCAGACTGTTCCAGAGATCTGGAAAATGTACCCGATGTGAGGCTAGGATGTAAAATAACTCCATATTCTCCTTAAATCTCCTTATGAAATCCTACCTGAGTGGAGGAAGTTTGAATGAAGCAGTCACACGGCATGGGCTCCACAGGTGGTCATCCTGTTTAAGCCTGGATATTAACTGGTGGGATTGGATAACCCGCTGAGCCAGGTAGCCTGGTGCAGCTACAAATGCTGATGGAGGATTGCTAACTGCCATTAAATCCCCCCATATCTTTCACACATAAACACAAAAAGATGACTCCTTAACTAATTAAACCAAATACAATGTCTGCAGAATAGACCGGCCACATGAACTAGTAAATGTAGAATAAACCATTTTTAATTTTCATTCGCTAGTAAATGCATAAATATATCACACTCCTAACCTCATCTTGCCCTGCAATTTAGCCTACCTGGTGTCTGTGGTGCTTCTTAGATTCTAACCTTGTCCTAGTCTCTGACATTGCTCCTGTTTGATAGCTTGATTGTCTCTGTTGCATTTTTCCATTCCTGACTTCAATTTCGATTTTAGTGACTAAGGGGCCCAATTCATCAAAACTTTTACACCAGAAAACTGTTGTAAAATGATTTGAAAAGTCACAAACTTTTTGCTCAACTTGAAATTGCGCTCAAATTTTGAGACTTTTGGCATTTTCATGCTAACTTGTGAGGAGCTGAAGAGGAGTCAGGGAGGAACAGGGTAAGGCTGTATCGGCATGCAGGATGTCAAAATAGTTGAAAGTATGATGTGGGGGGAGGGGGCCTGGTGCCAACGCTGGCAGTGGGCCCCACCAACTCAAGGTCTCAGTAGCGGCCACGTGGTCTGCTGCCAATGGACACTAGCACACGACAAGCTGTAATACTAAAAAATATTTTATTCGTTTTAGAGGAGACATATCTAATTTGGCAAGCAGGTGGCAGCATCTGATTAGTATGCTGTCTTCTGCTCAATTAGAGGACAACTTAGCAGTGAATAGAAGGTGATTGTACCCTTGGAAAGGTAAATATTAAGCATAGAATGCTTACCTTCCAACTTTGAAACATAACCATAACCTGGCCCAGTCCTTGATATGCACCCACAAAGATATATTGCCTGCAGTGAAGCACATAAGTGTGATCACAGTGTATGGTACTACTTTCTAGGCACAACAGTGTCCACTGCACAGAGTATGATGTTCCCAATACAGTAAGACCTCCGAGTATTTGTTACTAGATGGTGGCCCGATTCTAACGCATCGGGTATTCTAGAATATGTATAGTAGTATATAGCACAGCCCACGCAGTATATAACACAGCCCATGTAGAATATAACGCAGCCCACGTAGAATATAACGCAGCCCACGCAGTATATAACACAGCCCACGTAGTATATAACACAGCAGCCCATGTAGTATATAACACAGCCCACGTAGTATATAACTCAGCCCACGTAGTATATAACACAGCCACATAGTATATTGCACAGCCCACGTAGTATCTAACACAGCCCACGTAATATGTAGCAATGTGGGCACCATATCCCTGTTAAAAAAGAATTAAAATAAAAAATAGTTATATACTCACCTTCTGGCGGACCCCGGATCCAGCCCAGGCATTTAGCGATGTTCCTTGCGACGCTCCGGTCCCAAGAATGCATTGCGGCAATAACACGTGATGATGTAGCGGTCTCGCGAGACTGCCACGTCATCTCCGGTCATTGCCGCAATGAATTCTTGGGACCGGAGCGTCGCGAGGAGCAGGAAAGGTGCCGGAAGGTGAGAATATAATGATTTTTTATTTTTTTAATTATTTTTAACATTAGATCTTTTTTCTGTTGATGCTGCATAGGCAGCATCAATAGTAAAAAGTTGGTCACACAGGGTTAATAGCAGCGTAAACGGACTCCGTTACACCGCGTTATGCCGCGGTGTAACGCAGTCCGTTTAACGGAGTGCTAAAACGCTATGGGGGCACTGACTAAGGAGTAGGGGGGGCACTGACTGGAGGGGAGTCTCGCCCACGCAGTCTAAAGTCCCCACAACCTGACCTCCCCATACAATATGATGCCCCTGCTGCCTCTCACACAGACTAAGATGACTCACAGCACCCACACATAGTATGATGCCCCCACAGACCACTTAACACACATAGTATAATGCTCCCACAAACTCCATCCCATACACACATGGTATGATGCAATCACTTAACCTCTTATACAGTATGACAATAAACAGTGTACTCACACACACACACACACACACACACACACACACACACACACACACACACACACAGAGGAGCGGACACTTATAGCTTGGGGCCCTTGTGCAATAAATGTGTCTGGGCCCCCTCCCTGCCTGGTACGTTGCTTATGACGACGGCAATCTGGCTGTGGGAACCCTTCAACCTCATGCTCCAAGAAACAAGGCAGATTGCCCTCATTATCATTGCCCTACAAGCAGGGGCGTACATAGCAATCACAGGGCCCCATAGCAAAAGGTTCCAGCGCAGTCATACTTGCAGCCAAGTGACAACTAGTGTCAGCTGCAGATGTGGCTGATGCTCTAGTTGGCACATGACAGCAAGTGTGCAAAGCGCCTACTCGTGGTTACATGATAACTGCTGGAAGCGGCACAGGCCAACCATGTATTTAATATATTACATTATATGTCTGGTGTCTGCATCATCTGGTATCTGCTCTATTCATTGTCTATGGGAATGATGGAAATGGCCGAGCGCAGCGCTCAGAAGGTATAATGAATAGAGCAGAGGTCGAGCATGCACAACTCTGCTCCATCCTACTGTAGAGTCATGTTCCCTTTTGAGCTAGTACAGCCATGAGTCTTCTAAGGAATGAGGCAACACATTTTTGCACACCTGGATTTGGTGATCCTCTGCCATTCTTCCTTGCAGATCCTCTCCAGTTCCATCAGGTTGGATGGTGAACGTTGGTTGACAGCCATTTCCAGGGATCTCCAGAGATGCTTAATTGGGCTTAGGTCAGGGCTCTGGCTAGGCCAGTCAAAAATGGTCACAGAGTTGTTCTGAAGCCACTCCTTTGTTATTTTAGCTGTGTGCTTAGGGTCATTGTCTTATTGGAAGGTGAACCTTGGAGGTTCAGAGCACTGTGGAAGAGGTTTTCATTCAGGATATCTCTGTATTTGGCCGCATTCTTATTTCCTTCAATGGCAACAAGTCATCCTGTCCCTGCACCAGAAAAACACCCCCATAGCATGATGCTGCCACCACCATGTTTCACTGTTGGGATTGTATTGGGCAGGTGATGAACAGTATCTGGCTGTCTCCACACGTACTGCTTAGAATTATCACCAAAAAGGTCTATCTTCATCTCATCAGACCAGAAAATCTTATTTCTCATAGTCTGGGAGTCCTTCATTTGTTTTTTAGCAAACTCTACGCGGGCTTTCATATGTCTTGCACTGAGAAGATGCTGCCACTGGGCCACCCTGCCATAAAGGCCCGACTGGTGGAGGGCTGCAGTGATGGTTGACTTTGTGGAACTTTCTCCCATCTCCCTACTGCATCTCTGGAGCTCAGCCACAGTGATCTTGGGGTTCTTCTTTTCCTCTCTCACCAAGGCTCTTCTCCCACGATTGCTCAGTTTGGCTGGTCGGCCAGGTCTAGGAAGACTTCTGGTGGTTCCAAACTTCTTCCATTTAAGGATTATGGAGGCCACTGTGCTCTTATGAACCTTGAGTACTGCAGAAATTTTGTTGTTCTGTCTCTGAGGTCCTTGGCCAGTTCCTTTGACCTCATGATTCTCATTTGGTCTTACATGCACTGTGAGCTGTGAGGTCTTATATAGACAGGTGTGTGCTTTTTCCAAATCAAGTCCTATAAGTTTAATTAAACACAGCTGGACTCCAATGAAAGAGTAGAACCATCTCCAGGGGGATCACAAGGAAATGGATACCATGTGACTTAAATATGAGTGTCTGAGCAAAGTGTCTGAATACTTATGACCATGTGATATTTCAGTATTTCTTTTTTATTAAATTTGCAAAAATTTCTACATTTCTGTTTTTTTCAGTCAAGATGGGATGCAGAGTGTACATTAATGTGAAAAAAGGAACTTTTTGAATTTACCAAATGGCTGCAATGAAACAAAGAGTGACAAATTTAAAGGGGTCTGAATACTTTCAGTACCCACTGTATGTGTATATATATATATATATATATATATATATATATATATATATATATATATATATATATATGTACATATATATCTATATATATAACCATCTAAGGTCCATTTGCGTCTGTCTGTTTGTCTGTAACGGAGATCCCACGTCGCTGATTGGTCGCGCCCGGCCTGCCGCGACCAATCAGTGATATAGGGGCGGGATTTAAGCATCGCTTCACTTTTTACTATTGATGCTGCCTATGCAGCATCAATAGTAAAAAGATATGTTAAAAATAATAATAAAAAAAAAATCTCACCTTCCGCATTAATGACCCCAGATGACGTAGCGGTCTTGCGAGACTGCTACATCATCACGGGTTATTGCCGCAAAGCATCACTGGGAACGGACCTGGCGGGAGCATCGCTAAAGGCCTGGGCTGGATCCGGGGGCCGCCGAAAGGTGAGTATATAACTATTTTTTATTTTAATTCTTTTTAGCAGGGATATGGTGCCCACATTGCTATATACTACGTGGGCTGTGTTATATACTGCGTGGGCTCTGCTATATACTATGTGGGCTGTGCTATATACTACATGGGCTGTGTTATATACTACATGGGCTGTGTTATATACTGCGTGGGCTGAGCTATATAGTACGTGACTGTGCAATATACTACGTGGCAGTGGTATATATTACGTGGCTGTGTTATATGCTACGTGGCTGTGCTATATGCTATGTGAGCTGTGTTATATACTACGTGGACTGTGTTATATGCTATGTGGCTGTGCTATATACTACGTGGCTGTGTTACATACTACGTGGCTGTGCTATATACTATGTGGGCTGTTTTATATGCTACTTGGGCTGTTATATACTACGTGGCTGTGCAATATACTACGTGGCTGTGTTATATACTAGCTGGCTGTGTTATATGCTACATGGCTCTGCTATATGCTATGTGGGCTGTGTTATATACTATGTGGGCTGTGTTATATGCTACGTGGCTGTGCTATATGCTACGTGGGCTGTGTTATATACTATGTGGGCTGTGTTATATGCTACTTGGCTGTGCTATATGCTACGTAGGCTGTGTTATATGCTACGTGGCTGTGCTATATGCTATGTGGGCTGTGTTATATGCTATGTGGGCTGTGTTATATGCTACATGGCTGTGCTATATTTCTCTGCTGTATCTGTGCATCATGAATCGTGGGCCCTCAAAAACCTTGAGCTGGCCCTCCCGGGCGCGGCCATTCAGCGATAGGCGAAGGGCCGCGAATTGGTGTGGGATTTGAACCACGCTTCGCTGATTGGTCGCACCCGGCCAAACCTTGTGTATTCATTGCAATATTCTTAAATCTTCATAAGTAAACTACATACATATTCTAGAATACACGATGCGTTAGAATCGGTCCACTATCTAGTATGTAAATATATATATATATATACATATATATGTATATATATATATATATTTTGTTCTTTATTTTATTTTAATTTAAATACATTTACAATTTAATCTTTACTGGGTTTTTTTTACGTTTTACTTAGTCCCTCTATGACACTTTAACTTTTTTACCCTGATCAATGGTATTTCGCATTGCAGTGCATCAGCACTAAAATACATTATACCTGTCAGTGCTGTACTGACAGATGCCTCTTAGACCATGCTCTGAGCATGGTCTAACAGGCTTGCCGTAGATGGCTGACTCAGAGGACATCATAATCACCTTGAGTTGCCATGTCAAAGATTTGGTCCTTGCGATGATGCTGTGGGGTGCCGATCAGAAGAGATAGGGATCCCCCACCCTCTCCTTGCCTTTTAATTGTTTTGATCTATATCAATCGCAGCAGTTAGAGGCTAAATGGCCCAGAGCAGTTCAGGCATTGCTCCTGGCAGTGACAGCCGGGTCTCGGCTTTAACTTAAGCCGAGTTCCCGACAGCAATCGCTCGGGCACAACTCTTGTGCGGAGCACATCATGCAAAATGTTATTACTGTACTGAGATCTCTTATTCGTCTAAAGGCTTGTTTACACTTGGCCGCTTTCATTACTGTTTCCATAATAATTGACTATTGTGAATGCAGGAAAAGCTTAACAATAAAACTATTGTTTATCACTGATCTTTGTTAATTGTGAAGCTGTAACATTGATGGCCAAGTTCAGATGCGCGAAGCGATTTATGCATCGACTTTAAGAAGTCAACTATATTTAAAGGTCTTACTTTTCTATGAATACAAAACAATGTACTCCAACCACTTGTTGCAGTGTCGGAAACATCTCCTTTATACAGTCTTGTGATGTCCGCAGGTTCTGAAGCAATAGAATATCACCAGCACGTAACGACATGACTACCATCCTTGAAACCCACCATGCAAAAAGAAGATTGCATTAGTAGTATAGCTAAGGGAACAATTGCTAATACAGCATTTAATAAAGGCCAGCTTTGACATGTGCCCCAACTAGAAGGCATCAGTCAGACATATATTGGTCTGCTACTTTTCTATAGACAAGAAATCTGGGCCCAGTGATCAACAGTTAGGGAAAGATTTTGGATTTCAGCCCACAGAAAAACAGATTAGGCTCTAACTGAGCAGAATTTGTAAAGACACCTAAGTAGTGGGAAATTTCATGAAGGTATTTGATTTAGTTATGTAAAGATCTTTAGTAATAAGAGACCTCAGAGCTTAGGTCACAAATTACCATAATTGGGAACAGTGTGGGGTTGTTTCTGGCAAGGCATGCAAGAAAACCCTTAAAACGCGGTATCCCCAAAGGGCAGTTTATGAGACTCAGAAGAAACTGTTCAGATGCAGATACCTTTAAACAACAATCCTTCGATATGCGGAGGAGGTTTTTGGATAAGGGTTATCCACGAGCTGTCATTGAGACATCATACGCACATGCCCTTTCCCTAGATAGAAATACTCTGCTACAAAGCAGTACCAGGCCACCTGCTGCTAACAATGAGGTCATCAGGGTTATTGGTACTTTTGATTGCCAAAATGAAAGGGTCATTAAGGTTCTATCTAAATATTGGGACATCTTACTAAATGACCCTGATCTGAGTGATTCTATTGGCTCTAGCCCACGTGTTACATATAGAAAAGGTAAATCGCTAAAAGACAACTTGGTGCATAGCCACTTTAAGAGACGTACAACGTCGGTAGGCACGTGGCTTGACAGAAGAGTTTGCGGTTTTTTCAGGTGTGGCGGTTGTGTTAACTGTAAACTTATGAGACCGGGTAAACACATTACCAGCTCCACGACTGGTAAGAGATTTTACCTACGTGATTTCGCCAACTGTAAAACCAGTGGGGTTGTCTATATTGCCACATGTAGTTGTCCTAAGGACTATGTCGGCAAGACAAAGAGACAGTTTAGGCGACGCGTGGGCGAGCATGCCGGGGACATTAAGCACAAACGGGACACCCCATTGGCTAGGCACATGAATGATGTTCATGGTGGGAGGCTAGATGAGATCTCCTTTTGTGTCATAGATGTTTACACCCCAAACCCTAGAGGGGGTAATTTTGACAAATTCTTATTGCAGAAAGAATGCGCCTGGATTCATCGCATTAACTGCATTGCCCCACTGGGTTTAAACGAAAATATGTCGTATGCCTGTTTTTTATAATATATTAGTTGGGTTTCCTCAACTGTCTAGGCTGTACTTTCAATGGGGTACCGATCACTGGGCATTGTTAATAGAGCTAGCCATGCTTCATGATTTATGTCCCTTGATGTTAGGGACTTGCAGCATTGACTGCGGTCATTTAATTCATTATCATCTTTGGGTTTTCCCAATTCAATCATATCTTTGCTTTTTCATTATATTATTTTTTTTTTTTTTTCCCATTTATATGCATTTCTCCTTTTATATGTGGGCTATTGTTACCATCTTGAGTCTCTTTTCATCTAGCCGCTAAGTCACAAAATCATCTGTGCATATTTAGGTTTTTTATTACATCTATATCTGAGCCCTTCAAAATTATAACTAAGGGAATCATCCTCTGATCATATTGCAAATTGTTCTATTTGTGGCTAAAAATATATAATATGATCACAGCATGCTGGCTATAATGGCATTTTCAGCTATAATCCACTGCTCAGTATATCTGTGTGCGCTGACATGTGTACCAGCGCCCTGGTTGATCGATACACACGCGGTTTGTTGTCTTCCCAGGTTGCTAGGCTACGTCTGCGCTCCTTACTATGACCGGGGGCGGGTATCTGCGTTCTATTGTCCTGCTCAGTGGTCTGCTGGGGGCGTGTGCATCTGGAAGCTGACGCGCAGTCATGTGACTTCCTCCCTCCCGGTACCATGAGGCGGCATCTATACACAGCGCCCTGGCTGAGCGCTATCTGGGGGTGAGCACGTGTGTCCCGGCGTGCGGTTCAGCTGACACGCACGCCGGCTATTGGTTCTGATATTATCATGTGTTGTTTACAGATGAACCACGTTAATGCCTACAGCACCTCATAAGGTGTTGCCAGAGTTTTCCTCGGGTCCCAGTACTTCAGCACTGTGTGTCCTTTATTATAGGGGCTTTATAAATGAAATGTATGCTATAGTACCACAACAAAATGGCGGCTGCTATGTGGCTCTGGTGTTTCTTTATTGGCACTGCCCACTTCATTATTCCTGGATGTATATAAGGGGACAAACTCTGATTCCATGCAGCATCCACATATCATGGCCTCCTGATGATCCAGATTGGTGAAACGCGTAGAGGCGTGTTACTTCACATCAACCATAAGTATCACCTAATATCTTTTGCTGTCAAGCTATGTTTATAGTTAGCTGCCGTTTTAAGATATCATCATGTGCCTGCTGTTTTCTCAGTTTATGTGACTGAAGTATAAACTTCACTTGGAGCGTCATCATATATATCTTCTGTTAAGTTGACATCTAATTATCAGGAGGGTCAGCTTAGGGACAGCCGCCGCCGAGTGGGGGCGCCATATCCGCTGACAAGTAGGGTGCCAACCCCCACAGGCTAGGCAGGCTAAAACCTAGTGGACAGCATTAGTGTTTTTCACTTTTTCATTTTTCACAAGCACTTTTTTAGTTTTTGCACCATTGTCTGTGTCCGTGTTCCAGCACCCTTATTATTTTTGCCTTATCAAACAAAGGTCCTGTTGTCCTAAATACTTTCCTGTCATGCATGATTGGAGGCTTGTCTGAAACACTACAACTAGTGCACAAGCAAGGAGCCATAGGGCAAGCCGTCGAGGAGCGGGGGCGCCACTCTCGTATTATATGTTTCAGGGTGCCAACCTCCGCTGACAGGTAGTAATTATTAGGACAATCTGTAGCTAGGGTGATATAGAGCGCACGGTCAAGTGTTTTTTGTGTACATCTGTTTGTGGTTGTTTCATGTTTTTAGAGGTTCAATTTAATAAAGTCTGGTTTTATCCGGTAATCTGATAACTAAGGGTACTTTTTGTTACAATATTTGAATTTTCATTTACCCACAGCTTGTTATAGCTTTTTTGTTATTTCAAGGCATGCAAGAAAACCATTTTTATATCCATGGTCAAATACCTTTTGTCATGCGACAGGTTTCCTTTCTCATGACATGAGTAGTTTATAGTTCCTTCTTAGTGATTAAGGATATAGTTCAGAATGTTGCTCAGTGCTATTATGTGCATCAGAGAAGTGTCACAGTTCTTTACCACAGCCCTGTTAGCACTGATTGTGACTGCTGTTGTGTTTCCTCATTGATGTCTGAGTGCTAGGCAAATGGTAATTGTCTTTTCAGCAAACTTTGCATGGTATATGCAAATATACAAATACACTTTACAGCATATCTTAACAGTGTAGTATGCTTCTTTCTCCATTTATGAGCCACATCTTCGACACCCACTGCCTCCTAAATGCATCATTCACTTTGAAAAACTGATAAAATCCATCATGCTCAAAGAAAGACGGGGTGCCAGGTTACTGAGGAATCATATTACAGCCATCTACTGAAGGCTATGAAGGGGGAAGGAGCAGCAAAGTGAGACACAGAGATATTGGGCTACAGATTTCTAGTAAGTTAGATGAGGAAAAAATTGTCGCTCTTCCTAAAACAACTGAAGGCTATAGCTATCGGTAGAGAGACCGGTTCTGTGTACTTACCTGCCAAAAAATGTTAAATAGATATTGGAAACCTACCGCGCTAGAAATAAAAGGATACTGCCAAGGAAAGTTTAATGGGGGGCGTAGATGGACGAAAGGTGGCCAAAATGTATGGAAAAATAAATAATATCACATTCACATGTAAAGACAAGAAACCGGAGTAAAAATCCAACGAACACAGCCCTCATAGGGCACTTATTCAGTGTCAGTAATTACTGTGCTACCTGTAGTAGATTTCTAGTGTTTCATCTTTCCCAGTACTGGATTTACAGCTTACACTGCTCAGTAATGCTGAAAACGTTCTCCTGCTGCTCCTTTTGAGGTTCTGTTTCTGACTACACTATCACTTAGCGCTGCTTACAACAAACGATAACATATTCAGGGAACTAAGGATTTTCTTGTAGCAAAGGTTTAAAACCAGAAGACCCAATAGACGCTGGACCCCAATTTAAATTTCATGAAACAGAATGCAGACTCGAGAATGCATATTCTGGTTTGTGGTTGTATCAATCCCCAATTGTATTAGAATCCTCCAGCAGCATATTATGGGAAAGAGCCCTTTATTATATCATCCAACTCCTGGAGTTGGGCCAAGAAGAAGAGGTATATGACTTAGGTAAACAGATGTTTATTGTGCAACCTGAATAGTTACCTTGGTGGCATACTGTGAAAAGGTAGTAGGTAGAACAACAAAGCTTTGTTTAAGAACAAGAACATTGGAGACTTTCAAGTATATCTCTTACAGCAGGAGAATAAAAAGGGTATAGGCATTAGGAAAATACAAAAACAGGACTATTTATAATTTAGAGTTTGGTGTTTAGTCCCAAGACTTTCCAAAAGTATTCAGCCATTAGTAGTGGTGGAGAAGAAGTAGCAGCCATGATATCCACATAGATAAATTCCCAGTTGGTCAAGAAAGAATAGAAAGAATAGCTAAAATGAAAAGGCCGAATAGTAAGGAACTGACAAGAAAAACACTTAACAACACCACTTTACCTATCTAATGATACTAACAAACAGGGGACTGTAGAAACACTAAGCTAGGAGAGACACAGGCAGACATATTGCATCTGATTAAACAACTCATGTTGGAAGATGGAGTATATAATAGTAAAGTCCAGGAAAAGGACCTGAAAGTCAATGTTTCCTCTCCACCAGAATAAAGACTCAAAACCAATAATGCCTTTTAGTGGAAGTATGTGAAGTTCCAGATCGATGATAGCTGGATTGATCGTTCTTAGGCTTATAACTGCTTTCCTCAAAGTTGCCTCTTAGACTCAGCAGACTTCTGGCACTTTTTTGAGTCTCCAACTAAAAGTCCAAAAAAAATCCTCACCTCCAGCACCTTGACCTGATGTCTATTGAAATCTTGGTACTATAAATTCAACGATTTGGCAATAAAAGGCATGGAAGAGTATCACATAATCATGCTATTGATGAGAAGCTGTGCCCGAAATAAAACAAACAACTCTAATAGATTGCTTCATAACTTCCACATAACTTCCAATCCACTGGAAAAGACAGTGGACCTTCCTATTAAAATGACATGAAGATCAGCTGTGCAAGATGGGACAGTCTCAGACAACAGGGTGTTGCAGTTGGGCAGGGGGCAACCCATAGAGCTTGGCTCCGCAACTGGCTTCATACTCAATTTTTCCACGCTGCTAGATAGGAATGGTAATCAGTTGCCATAGTAACTATCAGTAGAAGTTTCAGGGAGGATAACCCTTAAAGGAGTTGTGTGTCTGGCTTTTGGGAAACTCCAGTTGTCCTAATCTGAATCCATCCACTTACTGACTTCATCTCTTTGCTTATGTACACAAACTTGGCAATCACCTGGAGCACCAGCCGAGGTTGTTGCCGTTGTAGACTTGTCTATGCCTTTGGTCCCCAGCTGGATCTTCTAACTATACATTCTCTGAAGGCTCTAAAGGGAAAAGTATACCTAAAGGTACCTTCACATGAAACGACTTTGTAACGATATCGCTAGCGATCCGTGACGTTGCAGCGTCCTGGCTAGCGATATTGTTTAGTTTGACACGCAGCAGCGATCAGGATCCTGCTGTGATGTCGCTGGTCGCTGAATAAAGTTCAGAACTTTATTTGGTCGTCCGATCGCCGTGTATCGTTGTGTTTGACAGCAAAAGCAACGATACCAGCGATATTTTACACTGGTAACCAGGGTAAACATCGAGTTACTAAGCACAGGAAGTAACCCGATGTTTACCCTGGTTACCAGTGTAAAATGTAAAAAAACCAAACACTACATACTTACATTCGCATCCCCCGCCGTCTGCTTCCCACACTGACTGAGCGCCGCAAAGTGAAAGTGAAGCACAGCACAGCGGTGACGTCACCGCTGTGCCCTGCTACTGCCGGCGCTCAGTCAGTCAGTCAGTGCAGGAAGCGGACGCTGGGGGACGCGAATGTAAGTATGTACTGTTTGTTTTTTTTACATTTTACGCTGGTAACCAGGGTAAACATCGGGTTACTAAGCGCGGCCCTGCGCTTAGCAACCCGATGTTTACCCTGGTTACCCGGGGACCTCGGTATCGTTGGTCGCTGGAGAGCGGTCTGTGTGACAGCTCTCCAGCGATCAAACAGCGACGCTGCAGCGATCAGCATCGTTGTCGCTATCGCTGCAGCGTCGTTTCGTGTGAAGGTACCTTAACAGCCAGTGGATCTGATTCCTGCTGAAAGTGGTTTGGGCCGCATGAATCGAGTTACAGGTTCCCTTGTACAAGCTGTTCTTCATTTGCAACAAGATACAGGAACAAAACTGCAATACCCTCATAGGGGCCAAGTCATGAAGACTGGCATTTCTCACACCAAACTTGATAATGGGTCTGCTGGAGAAAATGCTCCTTTTGATGAATTTGCAGCATCTTTTAGCTGCCTTGCACCAGTGTCATTAACTTAAGCACATTTCTGGCAAATTTTTTGTCACTTTTTGTGGTGTAATTTTCATGAATTTGTGGGTCATGAATCAAGACAAATTGCAACTGCTGCCTATAGGCATCTATGGAGAGGGTATGGAAGCAGAGAGAAACATAGTGAAAATGCTGCAGCTTCTAATGACTAGACGTTTAATAGGGGACAATGCTAACAAAAGGGATATAATGATAAAAATAACCAGAAATAGAGTTATCACTCACATGACAGCTTATTCTGAAAAGTTACCTGAAAGTACAGTTACACTATATATGTTAATGATTTAGATAGATATTCACACAAATGTTTTAGGTGACTGTAAATAGAGTGTCTGATTTGGCTTTTTATACTAAACTAGATGGTGGCCCGATTCTAACGCATCAGGTATTCTAGAATATGTATGTATGTATATGCAGCGCCCCAGAGACCTGGTCGTTGCAGTAACATCGCTCCGCCGCTAAGGGGGGGTGATGGTACGTCTGATGGCACTGAAGGAGTTCACCTGACCAGGTATCACAGACACCAATACACTTCACAGTCTGGCCTCCAGGGGGAGCAAAGGGCACTATGTATTAGGCCACTCCTCACAATCTGGTAAAACTGGGGGTTAGATAGGAAGTTAGACAGAAAGCTGACTGGGTTGGAACCAGGCAACATCCTGTGGCAGAGGGTGTTGCAGGGGAAGATTCAGGGGGGTCCCTGTCAGGGGTGGGATCCTGACAGAGGCCTAGTGAACAGAAAGAACGTTACGGGACCGCGCCTGCACTTCATTGCGGCGGTACCCCAAGAAAGGACAAGAAGCGAGGTTTATTGTGAAGAGTGAGAAACGAGATCAATGCAACAAGGAGAAAACACCAGTAGGAGTCGTGCTGTAAGATCAAGGCAACATCCTACTGAGGTGCGTAGCCGCAGGCCAGAAACACCGAGGAAGTACTGGCTCCAAGCCTTACTTCAAACCAACGGCAGGACAGTCAGTTATAGGTGGGCTGTCTCACCTAAATCACCTAAGCAGACATAGGGGGCAACAGTGGGAGAGGGGCGACTCTAGGGTCCCGGAAGAACTCCAGGCCTATCCGTCATACGGGTGCGTCCTAGCCATATCATCTGGGAGTACGGAGAAGAACATCAGAATCAGTTGTGAGGGAACATCAGAAACAGACACAACAGTTGTGAGGACTATCCCGTGGTGCTCAGCAGGGAAGGACTACAACACACAAGCGCTAGAAGGAAGGCACAGATTTCCACCTGCAAAGGGAACTCTGGAGGTGCCATCAGACCGCCCTGTTAACCGTACTCTGGACTGAGGATCCTGAAGCCTTCAGTAAAGAGGTAAAGAGACTGCAACCCTGTGTCCTCGTTATTCATCGCACCCTGCACCACACATCATCACTCTCAACTTTTACTGGACGCCCCTTAGCAGGGTCACGGACCGGGTCTAGCCACCGTGAAAATCCCAGAACAGAGACAGAGAGGCCCGGTACCGGGTACCCCTCGGCCCTGTGACAGTGGGGGCGCTCCAACTTGGCGTCACGAACAGGATCTACTTAATCCTGAAGAGTCAGGTCATGTGTGCCTTGGAACTGTGATTTATTTTGCTTGAACTGTGACTTATTGCAAAGACTGTGGATTGCCACTTGCCGCCAAAAGTTCCCGCCAAAACCGCCGCCATTGCTGCGCCACGGGGAGCGCAGAAGAAGAAGGGCGTGCCATGGGAGGAGATTACCAAAGTGGCGCCAGAAACAGCAACCGCCCCCTCCGATTATTGGTGCAAATTGACGATCTGCCCCGAAGCAGGGAGGAATCACCCCCTTGTGTGCAACCGCGGGAACTCAGACAAGAAGAAGTCCGACCCCCACGAAATGGCGGAGCCAGGTGCATGTGCAGCTATCGACCTCGAGACAGCGAAGGTGACCAGCGAGTGCCTGAGCGACGACGCAGTGATCCCGGATTATCCCCATCGACCGGAGACGGACCCGAATCCACCGCAGCTGAAGGATCCGAACTCCTTGGAGCCACTGGCGGAGGAGCCGAGTCCACCTACCCCGATCATGGAGCCAGCAGATGCGAAGCCGCGGAGGGCGGAGCCTAGTCGGGGGGACGCCTTGGAAGAACCGCGGTCCGAGCTGCTGCCGACTCCAGTGTCCTTGTCAGTGGAGCAGATCGGCACCGGTGGAACCACATCAGATGCAGGTATGGAAAGCGTTCCTGCCCCACCGACCGATCCCGCTCCCGTGACCGCTCCCCGCCCCGACAGTGACCGGTTCCTCTCAGCGGAGCTGGTGGTGCTAACCCCCGACACGATGGAGAAGCTGGTGCCTCCGCTACCAACCAAGATGGGGGAACCCTTAGATGTGGGCTCAGAGGGGGTGATCTTCCAGTGGGACACCCCCTGGATTGGGCTAGATGGAGCCCGGGAGGAGGGCCTCACCCTTGCTGTGCTCACTTGGGAACAGTATAAACAATGTTTAATCCTACACTGGAAAAACCGAGAAGAGACAGAACAAATTGACCCACCAAAAGTGCAACACTCAAAGCCTGCGCACGGCAGGAAAGACGTGGTAAAGCGGGGAACTGTGCTAGCCTTTCACCCAAAGCGGGGTTGGGGCTCCATACAGGAACCGAGACTACCAACTGACATCTTCGTTACCAGTTACAATGTGAAGACTCCCTTCCGCAACCGATATGGTGACCCATTATTGCAAAGGGGGGACCAGGTGACCTACACTCGCCACCGGAGTGCACAAGGATGGTGCGCTCGGAACGTCCAACGTTGTGGGCCTGTAGAGGTGTCACCTGTCGCCCCGAACGTGACCGATCTGGACTTGACAGATCTTGCTACTATCGCCACAGTGCGCCTTGTTGCTGCTACCGAGCTTGCAACCAGGGTTAGCCTTCGAATCCAGACACCGGGTGACCTGACTGCACCTGAGAGACGAACCACTGACACCGCATCAGCCGGGGACCAGGGACTGAAGCCTCCACGGTCAGGAGACATCCACTATCGGCTGATGTCTTGCAACTTACTATGAAGCCCTAAAGCTCGACATACTGTAAATAGTTAACTGTTCGTCTTTTGGTGTTTTTTCTGCTGCTACAACACGACTAGGGTTAACTCTTAAAGGGATCCCTTTGTTTACCCGGGATCCCTATTTTTGCCTTTTTGTTTTGTTTCCTGTTTATCACTGTTGAAAAGAACTGCTGGATCATGAACACTGCATGATTACAAACTTATTGTAAATAGTTTGCACCTTCTTAAAGGTGCCCCCTACTGGTTTTACAAGAACAAGAACTCTTTGCGAAGAAATTGTTCCTGGAGACAGTACAGGAGTTCCTGCTGCAAACGAACTCGCAATTTGAGAATTTGCACTACCTCAAAGAAACTTGAGCCCCTCTTAAAGGGAATGTTCACATGTTGCACTTAAGAATAGTGTTGCTTTAAGATAGTTAAATAGTAATGATGTCCACATAAAAGAGTATGTAGTTATTTAAATGTTTGATAATGTTGTTAGAGATTGAGGACAAGGAAGTGAACCCGTACGGGGTTAGATGGTGAGTCCTCCTAGGAGCCATACAGAGATGGCTCAGTGATCTGAGAGAAGGTTGATAAGTTCTATACTGTGTATAGCAGAAGAAAAGCAGTAGGCCCAGACGAGGAACTAGGCGGTCCTGCAAAAGAGTGAGAGGCAGTAGGCCTGGGCAAATAGACAGGCGGTCCTGTGAATGTAAAGTTGGAAAATGAAGGAAAGTTGATTAGTATTATAGTGTTTCATAAGTAATTCTTTAGTGGGTTCAGCTTATACGCCCTTAAAGAAAAAGTTAGTTTTGTAGTAGGCCTTTAGTGGATTCAGCTCATACGTCCTTAGAGGCAAAGTTAAATTATTGTTCAGAATTTGCACTTAGTAGAATACCCGGTTGGGTAATAGAAGTTATTTATAGACTGTTATTTAAAATATTCCACCATGTTTTGTTTGTAACGTTTAAGTGTCCTCACCTCCCATAAAGGGAAGCTTTGTTCAAGTTTACTTGTTTCTGCATTTCAAAATTGTATGTCTTTTTGCCGACATGTATTGTTGTTTTCTTCCCAGTCCGGGAGTACTGGATTTAACCGGGGGGGGGGGTAAGTGCAGCGCCCCAGAGACCTGGTCGTTGCAGCAACATCGCTCCGCCGCTAAGGGGGGGTGACGGTACGTCTGATAGCACTGAAGGAGTTCACCTGACAAGGTATCACAGACACCAATACACTTCACAGTCTGGCTTCCAGGGGGAGCAAAGGGCACTATGTATTAGGCCACTCCTCACAATCTGGTAAAACTGGGGGTTAGATAGGAAGTTAGACAGAAAGCTGACTGGGTTGGAACCAGGCAACATCCTGTGGCAGAGGGTGTTGCAGGGGAAGATTCAGGGGGGTCCCTGTCAGTGGTGGGATCCTGACAGAGGCCTAGCGAACAGAAAGAACGTTACGGGACCACGCCTGCACTTCATTGCGGTGGTACCCCAAGAAAGGACAAGAAGCGAGGTTTATTGTGAAGAGTAAGAAACGAGATCAACGCAACAAGGAGAAAACACCAGTAGGAGTCGTGCTGTAAGATCGAGGCAACATCCTACTGAGGTGCATAGCCGGTGGCCGGAAACACCGAGGAAGTACTGGCTCCAAGCCTTACTTCAAACCAACGGCAGGACAGTCAGTTATAGGCGGGCTGTCTCACCTAAATCACCTAAGCAGACATAGGGGGCAACAGTGGGAGAGGGGCGACTCTAGGGTCCCGGAAGAACTCCAGGCCTACCCGTCATACGGGTGCGTCCTAAGTCATATCATCTGGGGGACGGAGAAGAACATCAGAATCAGTTGTGAGGGAACATCAGAAACAGACACAACAGTTGTGAGGACTATCCCGTGGTGCTCAGCAGGGAAGGACTACAACACACAAGCGCTAGAAGGAAGGCACAGATTTCCACCTGCAAAGGGAACTCTGGAGGTGCCATCGGACCGCCCGGTCTCAGACAGCCCTGTTAACCGTACTCTGGACTGAGGATCCTGAAGCCTTCAGTAAAGAGGTAAAGAGACTGCAACCCTGTGTCCTCGTTATTCATCGCACCCTGCACCACACATCATCACTCTCAACTTTTACTGGACGCCCCTTAGCAGGGTCACGGACCAGGTCTAGCCACCGTGACAATCCCAGAACTGAGACAGAGAGGCCCGGTACCGGGTACCCCTCGGCCCTGCGACAGTGGGGGGCGCTCCATATATATATATAGCAGACACATAGCATATAGCAGAGGCCACGTAACACAGACAGCCACATAGTATATAGCACAGCCATGTAGTATATAGGAGCCACGTAGTCTATAACACAGCCACATAGTATATAACACAGCCCACGTAGTAAATAACACTGCCCACATACTATATAACACTGCCACATAGAATATTGCCCAGCCACATAGTATATAACACTGCCCACGTAGTATATAACAGTGCCCATGTAGTATATAACAAAGCCCAAGTAGGATATAACACAGCCCACGTAGTAAATAACACTGCGCACGTAGTCTATAACACTGAGCATGTAGTATATAACACTGCCATGTAGTATATAACACTGCCACGTAGTATATAACATAGCCCACGTAGTATATAACACTGTGCACGTAGTATATAACACTGAGCATGTAGTATATAACACTGCCACGTAGTATATAACACTGCCACGTAGTATATAACATAGCCCACGTAGTATATAACATAGCCCACATAGTATATAACACTGCGCACGTAGTATATAACACTGAGCATGTAGTATATAACACTGCCCACGTAGTATATAACACTGCCTGCACAGTATATAACACTGCCACGTAGTATATTGCCCAGCCACGTAGTATATAGCACAGCCCATGTAGTATATAACACTGCCACATAGTATATTGCCCAGCCACATAGTATATAACACTGCCCACGTAGTATATAACACTGCCCACATACTATATAACACTGCCACATAGAATATTGCCCAGCCACATAGTATATAACACTGCCCACGTAGTATATAACAGTGCCCATGTAGTATATAACAAAGCCCAAGTAGGATATAACACAGCCCACGTAGTAAATAACACTGCCCACGTAGTATATAACAGTACCCACGTAGTATATAACACAGCCCATGTAGTATATAACACTGCCACTGCCACGTAGTATATAACACTGCCACGTAGTATATAACACAGTGCACATACTGTAGTATAAAACACTGCCCACGTAGTATATAACACTGCCACATAGTATATTGCCCAGCCACATAGTATATAACACAGCCCACGTAGTATATAACACCGCGCACGTAGTGTATAACACAGCCCACGTAATATATAGCATCCCCGCAGTATATAACACAGCCCACATAGTATATAGAAGCCTCGCAGTTTATAACACAGCCCAAGTACTATATAGCACTGTGGGCACCATATTCCTGTTAAAAAAAAAATGAAAATAAAAAAGTTATATACTCATCCTCCGGCGTCCAGCGAAGCTGTCCCTATGCGCGCGATGTGGCCACCAGCTTCCGTTCCCAGCGATGCATTGCGAAATTACCCAGATGACTTAGCGGTCTCGCGAGACCGCTACGTCATCATTTCGCGAGACCGCAATGCATGGCCCGGAGCATCGTTAGGAGCGGGAAAGGCGCCGGACGGTGAGTATATAATGATTTTTTATTTTTTTATTATTTTTAACAATAGATCTTTTTACTATTGATGCTGCATAGGCAGCATCAATAGTAAAAAGTTGGTCACACAGGGTTAATAGCAGCATTAACAGACTGCGTTACACCGCAGCATAATGCGGTGTAACGCAGCCATTAACCCTGTGTGAGCGCTGACTGAAGGGGGCACTGACAGAGAGTAGGAAGGGGCGAATTCGCGACCGGACTGTGCCCGTCGCTGTGCCTGGCGGCCGCGACCAATCCGCGAACACAGGATTTCCATGACAGACAGACAGATGGAAGTGCCTCTTAGACGATTATATATAAAGACTAGATGGTGGCCCGATTCTAACGCATTGGGTATTCTAGAATATGTATGTAGTTTATGAAGTTTTCAGAATAATGCAATTTATACACAGGATTCAGCCGGTGGGCCGCGACTAATTAGGTTCAAATTCTGCGCCAATTCGCAGGTGGACTTGCGACTGTCGCTGATGGTTCACGGCCGGGCGTGACCAATCAGTGAAGCCAGGGCCGGCTCCAGGTTTTTGAGGGCCCCAGGAGAAAGAGTCTCAGTGGGCCCCCCTCTTTAACACATTCCACGATTCATGATGCACAGATACAGCAGAGAAATATGGCACAGCCAAGTAGCATATATCACAGCCCACATAGTATATAATACAGCCACGTATTATATAGCACAGCAGCATAGTATATTGCCCAGCCACGTAGTATATAGCACAGCCCACGTAGTATATAGCACAGCCCACGTAGTATATAATACAGCCCACGTAGTATATAACACAGCCATGTAGTATATAGCACAGCCACGTAGTATATTGCCCAACCCACGTAGTATATAGCACAGCCCACATAGTAAATAGCACAGACACGTAGTATATTGCCCAGCCACGTAGTATATTGCCCAGCCACTTAGTATATAGCACAGACCCATAGTGTATAGCACAGACGCATAGTGTATAGCACGGACATGTAGTATATTGCCCAGCCACGTAGTATATTGCCCAGCCAGGTAGTATATAGCACAAACACTTAGTATATAGCACAGACATGTAGTATATTGCCAAGCCACATAGTATATTGCCCAGCCACGTAGTAAATTGCCAAGCCACATAGTATATAGCACAGACACGTAGTATATTGCCCAGCCACGTAATATATTGCACAGCCACGTAGTATATTGCACAGCCACATAATATATTGCACAGCCACGTAGTATAAAGCACAGCCATGTAGTATGTAGCACAGACACGTAGTATATAACACTGCTCATGCAGTATATAACCCAGGCCACATAGTTTAGAGCACAGCAATGTAGTATATTGCCCAGCCACGTAATATATACCACAGCCACGTAGTATATAGCACAGCCCACATAGTATATAGCACAGAGACATAGTATATAACAGCCCATGCAGTATCTAACACAGCCCACGTAGTATATAGCAATGTGGGCACCATATCCCTGTTAAAAAATAATTAAAATAAAAAATAGTTATAAACTCACCTTCCGTCGGCCATCGGATCCAGCCGAGGTGTTTACCGATGCTCCTCGCGACGCTCCGGTCCCAAGAGTGCATTGCGGTCTCGTGAGATGATGACGTAGCGGTCACGTGCATCTCGCAAGACCGCAATGCATGGACCGGACCGTTGCGAGGAGCAGGAAAGGCGCCGGAAGGTGAGTATATAATGATTTTTTATTTTTTTTATTATTTTTAACATTAGATCTTTTTACTATTGATGCTGCATAGGCAGCATCAATAGTAAAAAGTTGGTCTCACAGGGTTAATAGCAGCATTAACGAACTGCGTTACACTGTGACATAACGTGGTCCGTTAACGCTGCCATTAACCCTGTGTGAGTGCTGACTGGAGGGGAGTATGGAGCGGGCGCTGACGGCAGTGGAGTAGGGAGCGGCCATTTCGCGGCCACACTGTGCCCGTCGTTGATTGGTCGTGGACGTTTGACCGCGACTAATCAGCGACTTGGGATTTCCGTGACAGACAGAAAGACAGACGGACAGAAAGACGAAAATGACCCTTAGACAATTATATAGTAGATTATCTGTCATGGCTTTTAGGCCATGTGCACACGTTAAGTATTTTTCGCGTTTTTTTCGCGTTTTTTCGCTATAAAAACGTGATAAAAATGCGAAAAAACGCTTACATATGCCTCCCATTATTTTAAGTGTATTCCGCATTTTTTGTGCAAATGTAGCCTTTTTTTCCGCGAAAAAATCGCATCGCGGAAAAAAAAGCAACATGTTCATTAAAATGCGGAATTGCAGGGGATTCCGCACACCTAGGGGTCCATTGATCTGCTTACTTCCCGCACGGGGCTGTGCACACCATGCGGGAAGTAAGCAGATTATGTGCGGTTGGTACCCAGGGTGGAGGAGAGGAGACTCTCCTCCACGCACTGGGCACCATATAAGTGGTCAAAAAATAAGAATTAAAATAAAAAATAGCGATATACTCACCCTCGATGTCTTCCCGCCTCCACTGCATGCTGCCGCTTCGGTTCCTGTAGCTGATGTGCGGCGAAGGACCTTGCCGATGACGTCACTGTCCTGTGATTGGTCGTGAGCGGTCATGTGACCTCTCACGTGACCGTGACGTCACGGAAGGTCCTGTGCGCACAGACCAGCTATAGGAAGACGAACGGACGCCGCTGATGAGATGTCTGGGTGAGTATAAGCATTTTTTTATTTTTTTTATTATTTTTAAACATTCTATCTTTTACTATAGATGCTGCATAAGCTGCATCTATAGTAAAAAGTTGGTCACACTTGTCAAACAGTATGTTTGACAAGTGTGACCAACTTGTCAGTCAGTTTTCCAAGCGATGCTACAGATCGCTTGGAAAACTTTAGCATTCTGCAAGCTAATTACGCTTGCAGAATGCTAAAAAAACGCGAAAAAAACGGAAAAAAAACGCAAAAAAAAAAATACAGATTTCTTGCAGAAAATTTCCGGTTTTCTTCAGGAAATTTCTGCAAGAAATCCGCAACGTGTGCACATACCCTTAAAGTGAAACCAGGAAAGATTTGTGGACTTGTTCACGCTGCTGATTTTTGAAGACGCCAATTTCAGAAAATTAATTAGACATTTGGTTTTATTCAACGCATTTCAAAGTATAATACACTTTTAAAGCTTTGATCTTGACTTTTAGGATTGCTACTTCCAATTGATCGCACTAGACTTCAAGTCCTCTTACTCTCTGAAGAGGCAATTTGCATATGAGACAAAAGTATTGAACAAAATGCTGTATTCTAAATTCATTCACCAATTTCTATTATACTATAGCCAATTTTTTCATTATTATGATAAAGCCTATCAGACACATATCCTGGCACTTGGCACCAATATCCCTGTGTGAGGTATGATATTTAATTCTTTCTTGAATTGTATGTCAGGTGTACAAGTAAAACTCACATATTAATTGTTTTTTGTGATGCCTCAGAGAATTGCTGATTCTTCTGTAAATCCAATAGGTTTTCCCTTTTTCCAGGGAACCTCCCAGACATTCTATGAGAGTGGCACATATGTGTAGTGTGTACACCAGGAAAACCCCTAATATATGGTATATACAGTACATGACTATACACTGTGTTCCAAATTATTATGCAAATAATATTTCCTCATATTTTCTCTAAATTACCTATCTGAATTGCAGTCATTGTTATTTTCCAGTCATCTACTATTCTAGTATAATTGCAATGTTTTGGAACAAACTGCCTATGAAAACAGTATCTTTAAAAAAAAAAAAATAAACACTCAAAATGCATGTTCCAAATCATTATGCACAGCAGAGTTTTCAACCTTTTTTTTATTTTGAGCAAAAAAATGGTCAATTCTGAAGTTATAAGCATTATCAGCTTATTACAAAATGAAATCAAACAGTTTTCAAGTGAAAACTTTATTCTAGGTGATGTTACATTTGCACATAGGACCCCTTGTTCGAAAGAAGCTTCTGAACTCTCTCGTCCATTGAATTTGTCAGTTTTTGGATGGTTTCTGCTTCAATTGTTTTGCATGTGGACAGAATACCCTCCCAGAGCTGTTGCTTAGATGTGAACTGCTTTCCGCCATCATAGACACTCCTTTTGATGATGCTCCAGAGGTTCTCAATGGGGTTGAGGCCAGGGGAAGATGGTGGCAACACCATAAGTTTGTCCTCTTTTATGCCCATAGCAGCCAGAGATGCAGATGTGTTTTTTGCAGCATGAGATGGTGCATTATTATGCATGAAAATGATCTTGCTGCGGAAAGCAAGGTTCTTCCTCTTGAACCATGGCAGGAAGTGTTTTTAGAAACTCCACATAGATTATGGAGTTCATCTTTACCCCTTCAGGGATCATAAAGGGGCAATCTCTCTCCCCATGATTCCAGCCCAAAACATTACTCCACCTCCTCCTTGTTGGCGCCTTAGCCGTGTTTTCATGGGGTGTCCATCAACCAGCCATCCTCCACTCCATCCATCTGGACCATCGAGCGTTGCACGGCACTCATCGGTGAACAAAACAGTTTGGAAGTCAGTCTTCATGTATCGTTTGGCCCACTGGAGCTGTTTACGCTTGTGTGCAGTGGATAGAGGTGGTCGACAGGATGGCTTACGCACCTCTGAAGGACCCTGCATCTTGTTGTTCTGGGGACGTTGGAGGCACCAACAGCTTCAAAAACTTGTCTGCTGCTATGACAAGGCATTTTTGCAGCTGCTCTTTTAACCTTACGCAATTGCCTGTTGGAAAGGGTCCTCAATTTTTCCTTATCAGCACGCACACGTGTGTGCTGGGAATCAGCTACATACTTCTTGATTGTGCAATGATCACGATGAAGTGTCTTGGCAATGTTGATTGTAGTCATGCCTTGACCTAAATACTCCACAATTTGTTGCTTCTCAGCAGCCGACACATCCTTTTTCTTTCCCATTTTGGCCAAAAATGTATGCTGCTTAATAATGTGGAACAGCTTTCTTAAGTAGTCTTGCCTTTATTTGGACACACCTGCCATACTAATTTGCACAGGTATCTGCAATTGCTTTCAGTGATATAAAGAGCCCTGACACACATCACCATCAATGAGTTTAAATGACAAACAAAAAAATTCTAACCTTATCACTCCTAAATTCTTTGTGCATAATAATTTGGAACACAGTGTACAGCTTCTTTGTCAGATTGCGGTAAAAAGAGTGGCCTTTACAGTTTTGTCTGGCATGTACATGTTACTATACTGCTAAATAGGATAGGCATGTAATAACATAATAGAATATAACATTTCATCAAGCGGAATCAGTAAAAGGGTATGAGTGTGTAAGAAGAGGGACCATGCCATGGGTACCTTTCTTGTGTCGGGTCCGGAACTGTCGGAGCTGTCTCCCTTGTTGCCCAGGGGAAAGCATAAGAGACTGGACCAATCATTGCAGGAAAATGCAGGGGGCGTGGCTAAGGTTTTGGTGACGCAGCGCGTTCAGAAACAGGCAGAATTGGCGGGAAGGGACAGCGCGCAGCAGGGAAACGTGAGTGCTCTGACCCTTGAGCATAGGGATAACGCAGGCCCACGCCCAAGCTTCCCCACCACCACTGCTTGAGACTGTGAGATGAGACGTGCCTGTTGGTCACCATAAAGCTAGGTGCAGAACGTTCCGGGCTAGCGATTGCCGTGCGCCTACCGCCAGAGCAAGACCGGGCGCAGGACTGCCATCTGCTTTCTGACTCACCAGTGTAAATCCTCTGGGCCATGACAGAATTGGACAGCGCAGTGGTTCCCACTCCTTCAGCCATGTCAGTATATGGACTAGGAGCTCAGCGGAAGGTACCGGAGACCAACTGCTGCCGCCAGAAGATGGATCATTGTTACCTGCCGGATAGTATTGGACAAGCATCGTGCCAGCTGTGGCTGGTACCATCTCCTGCTTCGGGACAACTACGTCATGATAAATGTTTGCCAGGATAAGTTAACCCCCAAGAACTGCCAACACCTTTTTCCACTGTTCTTTAACCCCTTAACCCCCAAGGGTGGTTTGCACGTTAATGACCGGGCCAATTTTTATAATTCTGACTACTGTCTTTTTATGAGGGTATAACTCTGGAAAGCTTCAACGGATCCTGATGATTCCGAGACTGTTTTGTCATGACATATTGTACTTCATGATATTGGTAAAATTTATTTGATTTTACCTGTTTATTTGTGAAAAAAATGGAAATTTGGCGAAAGTTTAGAAAATTTTGCAATTTTCCAAATTTGAATATTTATGCCCTTAAATCACAGAGATATGTCACACAAAATACTTAATAAGTAACATTTCCCACATGTCTACTTTACATCAGCACAATTTTGGAACCAAAATTTTTTTGTTAGGGAGTTATAAGGGTTAAAAGTTGACCAGCAATTTCTCATTTTTACAACACCATTTGTTTTTTAGGGACTACATCACATCTGAAGTCACTTTGAGGGGTCTATATGATAGAAAATACCCAAGTGTGACACCATTCTAAAAACTGCACCCCTCAAGGTGCTCAAAACCACATTCAAGAAGTTTATTAACCCTTCAGGTATTTCACATGAATTTTTGGAATGTTTTAAAAAAAATTAACATTTAACTTTTTTTCACAAAAAATTTACTTCAGCTCCAATTTGGAGAAACAGGAGAAATTGGACCCCAAAAGTTGTTGTACAATTTCTTCTAAGTATGCTGATACCCCAAATGTAGGGGTAAACCACTGTTTTGGCGCATGGCAGAGCTCAGAAGGGAAGGAGCCCCATTTGACTTTTCAATGCAAAATTGACTGGAATTGAGATGGGACACCATGTCGCGTTTGGAAAGCCACTGATGTGCCTACACATTGAAACACCCCACAAGTGACACCATTTTGGAAAGTAGATGCCCTAAGGAACTTATCTAGATGTGTGGTGAGCACTTTGACCCACAAAGTGCTTCACAGAAGTTTATAATGTAGAGCTGTAAAAATACAAAATCATTTTTTCACAAAAATGATCTTTTCGCCCCCAATTTTTTATTTTCCCAAGGGTAACAGAAGAAATTGGACCCCAAAATTTGTTGTGCAATTTGTCCTGTGTATGCTGATACCCCATATGTGGGGGTAAACCACTGTTTGGGTGCATAGCAGAGCTCGAAGGGAAGGAGCACCGTTTGACTTTAAAATGCAAAATTGACTGGAATTGAGATGGGATGCCATGTCGCGTTTGGAGAGCCCCTGATGTGCCTAAACATTGAAACCCCACACAAGTGACACCATTTTGGAAAGTAGACCCCCTAAGGAACTTATCTAGATGTGTGGCGAGCAAGGGTAACAGAAGAAATTGGACTCCAAAAGTTGTTGTCCAATTTGTCATGAGTACGCTGATACCCCATATGTTGGGGTAAACCCCTGTTTTGGCGCACGGGAGAGCTTGGAAGGGAAGGAGCACTGTTTTTTACTTTTTCAATGCAGAATTGGCTGGAATAGAGATCTGACGCCATGTCGCATTTGGAGAGCTCCTGATGTGCCTTAACAGTGAAAACCCCCAATTCTAACTGAAACCAAAGCCCAAGTACATCCCCAATCTTAATCCCAACTCTAACCATAACCTTAACCACAACCCTAACCCGAACATGCCCCTAACCCTAATCCCAACCACACCCCTAACCCGAACACACCAGTAACCCTAATCTCAACCCTAACCACACCTGTTGTGAATTCTGCTCTTGTGCTCCCTCCGGTGGTTGTAAGTGGTAGCGCTGCTGTCTCTGAATCGCAGCATTTGTCAGGTGTGTTCACTTTTTGCAATTCTGACTGGGCTATTTAGTCTGGCTTCACCCTTTGGTCAGTGCCAGTTGTCCATTGTTCCTGGAGGATTCACATCTCTGCCTGGTCTCTCCTGCTTTGCAGTTCATTTCAACAAAGATAAGTTCTGGCCTTGATTTTTTGCTGTCCACATGCTGTGGCCTTATTGTTCAGTTCTTTTCCATGTTTTTGTCTTGTCCAGCTTGGTCTGTATAAGGATTTGTTTAGCCAAGCTGGTATCTCTGGAGATGCAGATATACCCTCCATATCTTTAGTTAGCTGTGGAGATTTTGTATTTTCTGTGGTGGATATTTTCTAGTGTTTTAATACTGACCGCATAGTACTCTGTCCTATCCTTTCTATTTAGCTAGTAGTGGCCTCCTTTGCTAAATTCTGATTTCAGTCTGTGTATGTTTTTTCCCTCTCCTCTCACAGTCAATATTTGTGGGGGGCTGTCTATCCTTTGGGGATTTTCTCTGAGGCAAGATAGTTTTCCCTTTTCTATCTCTAGGGGTAATTAATTAGTCCTCCGGCTGTGTTGAGATGTCTAGGGAGCGCTAGGTACATTCCACGGCTACTTCTAGTTGCGGTGTTAAGTTCAGGGTCTGCGGTCAGTACAGGTACCACCTTCTCCAGAGTACGTCTCATGCTGCTCTTAGGCCACCAGATCATAACAGTACAACTGGCTAACAATGAGTTAATCGCATCTCAGAAGAAGGGAAGGAAAGTGCTGAGCCATTTTTTTTCTGTAGTCTGTTGTGTTTTTTTTTGTTTTTTTTCTTCCCTCTTTACCTCTGGGTGGCTCAGGAGTTCGGCTCTGGTATGGATGTTCAGGGATTGGCTTCTCGTGTGGATCAACTTGCTTCTAGAGTACAGGGTATTTCCGATTATATCGTTCAGACTCTGGTTTTAGAGCCTAGAATTCCAACTCCTGATTTGTTTTTTGGGGATAGGTCCAAATTTCTGAGCTTTAAAAATAACTGTAAACTGTTTTTTGCTCTGAAACCCCGTTCCTCTGGTGATCCCATCCAGCAGGTTAAAATTGTTACATCTCTGCTGCGTGGTGACCCCCAGGATTGGGCATTTGCCCTGGAACCTGGGAATCCGGCGTTGCTTAATGTAGACACCTTTTTTCAGGCGCTTGGGTTATTGTATGACGAACCTAATTCAGTGGATCATGCTGAGAAGACCTTGTTGGGCCTGTCTCAGGGTCAAGAAGCGGCAGAATCATATTGCCACAAGTTTAGAAAATGGTCTGTACTGACTAAATGGAATGAGGATGCCTTGGCAGCAATCTTCAGAAAGGGTCTTTCTGAATCCGTTAAGGATGTTATGGTGGGGTTCCCCACGCCTGCTGGTCTGAGTGATTCTATGTCTCTGGCCATTCAGATTGAACGGCGCTTGCGCGAGCGCAGAGTTGTGCACACTATGGCATTGTCTTCCGAGCGGAGTCCTGAGCCTATGCAGTGTGATAGGATTGTGTCTAGAGCTGAACGACAAGGATTCAGACGTCAGAATAGGTTGTGTTTTTACTGCGGCGATTCTGCTCATGTTATTTCTGATAGCCCTAAGCGTACCAAGAGAATCGCTAGTTCTGTTACCATCAGTACTGTACAACCTAAATTTCTGTTATCTGTGACCCTGATCTGCTCATTATCGTCATTTTCTGTCATGGCATTTGTGGATTCAGGCGCCGCTCTAAACTTAATGGACTTAGAATTTGCCAGACGTTGTGGTTTCCCCTTTGAGGGGCATTGATGCTACACCGTTGGCTAAAAATAAACCTCAGTTTTGGACACAGCTGACCATGTGCATGGCACCAGCCCATCAGGAAGATTGTCGTTTTCTGGTGTTGCATAATTTGCATGATGCTATTGTGCTGGGTTTCCCATGGTTACAGGTGCATAATCCGGCATTAGATTGGAAATCTATGTCTGTGACTAGTTGGGGTTGTCAGGGGGTTCATGGTGACGTTCCTTTGATGTCAATTGCCTCCTCCCCCTCTTCTGAAATTCCTGATTTTTTGTCAGATTTCCAGGATGTATTCAATGAGCCCAAGTCCAGTTCCCTTCCACCGCATATGGACTGTGATTGTGCTATTGACTTGATTCCAGGCTGTAAGTTCCCTAAGGGCCGACTTTTCAACCTGTCTGTGCCAGAACATACCGCCATACGGAGCTATGTTAAGGAGTCCTTGGAGAAGGGGCATATTCAGCCATCTTCTTCACCATTGGGAGCAGGGGTTTTTTTGTTGCCAAAAAAGATGGCTCCTTGAGACCCTGTATTGATTATCGCCTCTTGAATAAGATCACGGTCAAATTCCAATACCCTTTGCCTTTGCTTTCTGATCTGTTTGCTAGGATTAAGGGGGCTAGTTGGTTTACTAAGATTGACCTTCGAGGGGCATATAATCTTGTTCGTATTAAGCAGGGTGATGAATGGAAAACTGCGTTTAATACGCCCGAAGGCCATTTTGAATACCTTGTGATGCCATTCGGACTCTCTAATGCTCCATCTGTGTTTCAGTCCTTCCTGCATGATATATTTCGGAATTATCTTGATAAATTCATGATTGTATATTTGAATGATATTTTGATTTTTTCAGATGATTATGAGTCTCATGTGAAACAAGTCAGGATGGTATTTCAGATCCTTCGTGATAATGCCTTGTTTGTGAAGGGGTCTAAGTGCCTCTTTGGAGCACAGAAGATTTCTTTTTTGGGCTTCATTTTTTCTCCCTCATCTATAGAAATGGATCCGGTTAAGGTTCAGGCCATTCATGATTGGATCCAGCCCACATCCGTGAAGAGCCTTCAGAAATTTTTGGGCTTTGCTAATTTTTATCGTCGTTTCATTGCCAACTTCTCCAGTGTGGTTAAACCCCTGACCGATTTGACGAAGAAAGGCGCTGATGTGACGAATTGGTTCTCTGCGGCTGTTTCTGCCTTTCAGGAGCTTAAACGCCGATTTACTTCTGCCCCTGTGTTGTGTCAGCCGGATGTTTCTTTTCCTTTTCAGGTTGAGGTTGACGCTTCTGAGATTGGGGCAGGGGCCGTTTTGTCTCAGAGGAATTCTGATGGTTCCTTGATGAAACCGTGTGCCTTCTTTTCTCGAAAGTTTTCGCCTGCGGAACGCAATTATGATGTCGGCAATCGTGAGTTGTTGGCTATGAAGTGGGCATTTGAGGAGTGGCGACATTGGCTTGAGGGGGCCAAGCACCGTATTGTGGTCTTGACCGACCATAAGAATCTGATTTATCTCGAGTCTGCCAAACGGCTGAATCCTAGACAGGCCCGATGGTCCCTGTTTTTCTCCCGTTTTGATTTTGTGGTCTCGTATCTTCCAGGTTCTAAGAAGGTTAAGGCTGATGCCCTCTCTTGGGGCTTTTTGCCTGATTCTCCTGGGGTCCTTGAGCCGGTCGGTATTCTGAAGGAAGGGGTGATTCTTTCTGCCATCTCCCCTGATTTACGACGGGTTCTTCAGGAATTTCAGGCTGATAAACCTGACCGCTGTCCAGTGGGGAAATTGTTTGTTCCTGACAGATGGACTAGTAAAGTGATTTCGGAGGTTCATTGTTCTGTGTTAGCTGGTCATCCTGGGATTTTTGGTACCAGAGATTTGGTGGGTAGGTCCTATTGGTGGCCTTCTTTGTCACGGGATGTGCGTTCTTTTGTGCAGTCCTGTGGGACTTGTGCGCGGGCCAAGCCTTGCTGTTCCCGCGCTAGTGGGTTGCTTTTGCCTTTGCCGGTCCCTGAGAGGCCTTGGACGCATATTTCTATGGATTTTATTTCGGATCTTCCGGTTTCCCAGAGGATGTCAGTTATCTGGGTGGTTTGTGACCGGTTTTCTAAGATGGTTCATTTGGTACGTTTGCCTAAGTTGCCTTCCTCTTCTGATTTGGTTCCGTTGTCAGCATGTTATTCGTTTGCTTGGCATTCTGGAGAATATTGTGTCCGATAGAGGTTCCCAGTTTGTTTCTAGGTTTTGGCGGGCCTTTTGTGCTAGGCTGGGCATTGATTTGTCTTTTTCTTCCGCATTTCATCCTCAGACAAATGGCCAAACCGAGCGAACTAATCAGACTTTGGAAACTTATTTGAGATGCTTTATGTCTGCTGATCAGGACGATTGGGTGGCTTTCTTGCCATTGGCCGAGTTTGCCCTTAATAATCGGGCTAGTTCTGCTACCTTGGTTTCACCCTTCTTTTGTAACTCTGGTTTTCATCCTCGTTTTTCTTCGGGGCAGGTTGAGCCTTCTGATTGTCCTGGGGTGGACTCTGTGGTTGACAGGTTGCAGCAAATTTGGGCTCATGTTGTTGACAATTTGGTGTTGTCTCAGGAGGGGGCTCAGCGTTTTGCTAACCGTCGTCGGTGTGTTGGTTCCCGGCTTCGGGTTGGGGATTTGGTCTGGTTGTCTTCCCGTCATGTCCCTATGAAGGTTTCTTCCCCTAAGTTTAAGCCTCGGTTTATTGGCCCTTATAGGATTTCTGAGATTATCAATCCAGTGTCTTTTCGTTTGGCCCTTCCAGCCTCTTTTTCCATCCGTAATGTTTTTCATAGATCTTTGTTGCGGAAATATGTGGTGCCCGTTGTTCCCTCTGTTGATCCTCCTGCCCCGGTGTTGATTGATGGGGAGTTGGAGTATGTGGTTGAGAAGATTTTGGATTCTCGTTTTTCAAGGCGGAGGCTTCAGTATCTTGTCAAATGGAAGGGTTATGGCCAGGAGGATAATTCTTGGGTTGTTGCCTCCGATGTTCATGCTGATGATTTGGTTCGTGCCTTTCATTTGGCTCGTCCGGATCGGCCTGGGGGCTCTGGTGAGGGTTCGGTGACCCCTCCTCAAGGGGGGGGTACTGTTGTGAATTCTGCTCTTGGGCTCCCTCCGGTGGTTGTAAGTGGTAGCGCTGCTGTCTCTGAATCGCAGCATTTGTCAGGTGTGTTCACTTTTTGCAATTCTGACTGGGCTATTTAGTCTGGCTTCACCCTTTGGTCAGTGCCAGTTGTCCATTGTTCCTGGAGGATTCACATCTCTGCCTGGTCTCTCCTGCTTTGCAGTTCATTTCAACAAAGATAAGTTCTGGCCTTGATTTTTTGCTGTCCACATGCTGTGGCCTTATTGTTCAGTTCTTTTCCATGTTTTTGTCTTGTCCAGCTTGGTGTGTATAAGGATTTGTTTAGCCAAGCTGGTATCTCTGGAGATGCAGATATACCCTCCATATCTTTAGTTAGCTGTGGAGATTTTGTATTTTCTGTGGTGGATATTTTCTAGTGTTTTAATACTGACCACATAGTACTCTGTCCTATCCTTTCTATTTAGCTAGTAGTGGCCTCCTTTGCTAAATTCTGATTTCAGTCTGTGTATGTTTTTTCCCTCTCCTCTCACAGTCAATATTTGTGGGGGGCTGTCTATCCTTTGGGGATTTTCTCTGAGGCAAGATAGTTTTCCCTTTTCTATCACTAGGGGTAATTAGTTAGTCCTCCGGCTGTGTCGAGATGTCTAGGGAGCGCTAGGTACATTCCACGGCTACTTCTAGTTGCGGTGTTAAGTTCAGGGTCTGCAGTCAGTACAGGTACCACCTTCTCCAGAGTACATCTCATGCTGCTCTTAGGCCACCAGATCATAACACACACCCCTAACTCCAACAGACCACTAACCCTAATCCCAACCATAACCCTAACCACACCCCCAACCCAAACATGCCCCTAACCCTAATCCCAACCACACCCCTAACCCCAACACACCCCTAACCCTAATCTCAACCCTAACCACACCCCTAACTCCAACACACCCCTATGTTATGATCCTTAGTGGTTGAGGATCACAAATTACTCCAGCTAAGTAACAAACATAGGACAAGCTCTAGGGAGGTGGCAAACTGGACTGACCGCAAATCTGAACCTATCCAAACACACTAGAAGTAGCTGGTGAACGTGCCTAAAAATCCTAGACGTCTCGAGCCAGCCTGAGGAACTAACTACCCCTAGAGAGAAAGAAAGACCTCTCTTGCCTCCAGAGAAATAATCCCCAAAGATATAAAAGCCCCCAACAAATAATAACGGTGAGGGAAGAGGAAGGCACATACACAGGGGTGAAAGCAGATTCAGAAAATGAGGCCCACTAATACTAGATAGCAGAAAATAGAAAAGGGAATCTATGCGGTCAGTAAAAAACCCTTACAAAATATCCACTCTGAGATTTCAAGAACCCCCACACCAACTAACGGTGTGGGGGGAGAAACTCAGTCCCCTAGAGCAACCAGCAAGCGAGGAAATCACATTTTAGCAAGCTGGACAAGAAACATAATGAATGCTGAGAATCAAAAAATGAACAAACAAAAACTTAGCTTGTCTTGGAGAGACTGGGAGCAAGGTAGTCACAAGGAATCTGAAGAGCACTGAATACATTGATAGCAGGCAAGGAACTGAGTATCCAGGTGAGCTAAATAGGAAACCAACCACGGATAACGAACCAGCTGATGCTGCCAACCTGCAGAAAGACAACACTACACAGTACCGCTTGTGACCACTAGAGGGAGCCCAAAAATAGAGTTCACAACAGTACCCCCCCCTTGAGGAGGGGTCACCGAACCCTCATCAAGACCCCCAGGGCGATCAGGATGAGCCGCGTGGAAGGCACGAACCAAATCGGCCGCATGAACATCAGAGGCGACAACCCAGGAATTATCCTCCTGACCATACCCCTTCCACTTAACCAAATACTGAAGCCTCCGTCTAGAGATACGAGAATCCAAAATCTTCTCCACCACGTACTCCAATTCGCCCTCGACCAGCACCGGAGCAGGAGGCTCAACAGAAGGAACCACAGGTACCACATACCTCCGCAACAAAGACCTATGGAACACATTATGAATGGCAAATGATGCTGGGAGATCCAAACGAAAAGACACCGGCAGGGCCGGACTGGGACTAAAATTCAGCCCTGGCATTTGAAGTTACACAGGCCCACTTGTCACATGGTGACTGTATAATATCTTTGTACACTTGTAGGCAGGGCCGGTTTTAGGCAAAGTGGGGCCCTAGGCAAAGTTTAAAATGGGTCCCCAAATGCTAACATATTGCACATCACACAGAAGCATTTCGGTTGTATTTACTTACATGCGCTGATCTCAGGCCGCTAAATGAGTTTGATCGACAATACTGAAGTTGTTCACCGCTTGTTTCCCGGCCTCTTTCCACCAGCTGAGGAATAATGATGAGACAGAACGATCACTAATAGATCACTAACAGATCACCATACAGTATCATGTTTTCAGCAGCACATCTACAGTTTACACTGGCAATGTGCTGCTGACAACAAGGCTTTTTGTTCCAGCAAAAACAATCCGAATATGCAGCATTTTACTTGTTTAGTAAAATACACCCCATAGTCCTCCATATATTATAATGTGCTCCATAGTCCTCCATATAGTATAATACACTCCCTTTAGTCCTCCATATATTAAAATACATTGCTCAGTCCTCCACATAGTATAATACACTCCTCATAGTCCTCCATATAGCATAATACAATCCTCATAGTCCTCCATATAGCATAATACAATCCTCATAGTGCTCCATATAGCATAATACAATCCTCATAGTGCTCCATATAGTATAATGCACCGCCACAGTCATCCATGTAGTACAATTCACTTCCCATAGTATAATGCACCCCATAGTTCTTCATATAGTATAACGTATTCCCCATAGTCCTCGATACAGTATAATGCAGCCCACATAGAGTATAATGCAGCCACCCCACAGAGTATAATGCAGCCACCCCACAGAGTATAATGCAGCCACCCCACAGAGTATAATGCAGCCACCCCAGAGTATGTAACCCCCATAGAATATAATACAGCCCACCTCCCCATAATATATAATGTAGCCCCCCATAGAATATAATGCAGCCCCCCATAGTATATAACGCAGCCTCCCCCATAGAATATAATATACCCCCACAATAGTATATAACACAGCCACATAGTACATAACATGGCCTCCCCCATAGAATATAATATACTCCCCATAGTATATAGCAAAGCCCGCATATTATATAGCACAAACCGCATAGTATACAGCACAGCCTGCATACTATAGCACAGCTCGCGTAGTAGATAACACAGCCCACACAGCAGTATTCAGCACAGACCACACAGTAGTATTCAGCACAGACCACACAGTAGTATACAGCACAGACCACACAGTAGTATACAGCACAGCCCACGTAGAAGTATACAGCACAGTCCACACAGTAGTATACAGCACAGCCCACAGAGTAATATATACAGCACAGCCCACAAAGTAATATATACAGCACAGCCCACAAAGTAATATATACAGCACAGCCCACAGAGAACTATATACAGCACAGCCCACAGAGAACTATATACAGCACAGCCCACAGAGAACTATATAAAGCACAGCCCACAGAGAACTATATAAAGCACAGCCCAGAGTACTATATACAGCACAGCCCAGAGTACTATATACAGCACAGCCCAGAGAGTACTATATACAGCACAGCCCACAGAGAACTATATACAGCACAGCCCACAGAGAACTATATAAAGCACAGCCCACAGAGAACTATATACAGCACAGCCCACAGAGTACTATATACAGCACAGCCCACAGAGAACTATATACAGCCCACAGTAGTATACAGCACAGAGCACAGCCCACAGAGAACTATATACAGCACAGAGCACAGCCCACAGAGAACTATATACAGCACAGAGCACAGCCCACAGAGAACTATATACAGCCCACAGTAGCATACAGCACAGAGCACAGCCCACAGAGAGCTATATACAGCCCACAGCAGTATACAGCACAGAGCACAGCCCACAGAGTACTATATACAGCCCACAGCAGTATACAGCACAGAGAACAGCCCACAGAGAGCTATATACAGCCCACAGCAGTATACAGCACAGAGCACAGCCCACAGATAACTATATACAGCCCACAGTAGTATACAGCACAGAGCACAGCCCACAGAGAACTATATACAGCACAGAGCACAGCCCACAGAGAACTATATACAGCACAGAGCACAGCCCACAGAGAACTATATACAGCACACAGTAGTATACAGCACAGAGCACAGCCCACAGAGTACTATATATAGCACAGAGCACACAGTAGTATACAGCACAGAGCACAGCCCACAGAGAGCTATATACAGCCCACAGCAGTATACAGCACAGAGCACAGCCCACAGAGTACTATATATAGCACTGAGCACACAGTAGTATACAGCACAGAGCACAGCCCACAGAGAGCTATATACAGCCCACAGCAGTATACAGCACAGAGCACAGCCCACAGAGAACTATATACAGCACACAGCAGTATACAGCACAGAGCACAGCCCACAGAGAACTATATACAGCCCACAGTAGTATACAGCACAGAGCACAGCCCACAGAGAGCTATATACAGCCCACAGCAGTATACAGCACAGAGCACAGCCCACAGAGAACTATATACAGCCCACAGCAGTATACAGCACAGAGCACAGCCCACAGATAACTATATACAGCCCACAGCAGTATACAGCACAGAGCACAGCCCACAGAGAGCTATATACAGCCCACAGCAGTATACAGCACAGAGCACAGCCCACAGAGAACTATATACAGCCCACAGCAGTATACAGCACAGAGCACAGCCCACAGAGAACTATATACAGCCCACAGCAGTATACAGCACAGAGCACAGCCCACAGAGAACTATATACAGCCCACAGCAGTATACAGCACAGAGCACAGCCCACAGAGAACTATATACAGCCCACAGCAGTATACAGCACAGAGCACAGCCCACAGAGAACTATATACAGCCCACAGCAGTATACAGCACAGAGCACAGCCCACAGAGAACTATATACAGCCCACAGTGGTATACAGCACAGCCCACAGAGAACTATATACAGCCCACAGCAGTATACAGCACAGAGCACAGCCCACAGAGAGCTATATACAGCCCACAGCAGTATACAGCACAGAGCACAGCCCACAGAGAACTATATACAGCCCACAGCAGTATACAGCACAGAGCACAGCCCAGAGAACTATATACAGCCCACAGCAGTATACAGCACAGAGCACAGCCCACAGAGAACTATATACAGCCCACAGCAGTATACAGCACAGAGCACAGCCCACAGAGGACTATATACAGCCCACATCTCTTCTCTTCCTCCCCTCACCTCCTCCGAGAATGGCCCCACAGTCCAGAAAAAAAAAAAACTCTCCTCACCTCTCCTCGTGCCCAGCGTTGCTTCCTGGTTCCTGCTCCTGTCTCAGCAGCTGCAGTCTGCCCGGGACACAGCAGGTGCGCGATGATATGACGTCATCGCGCACCCGCAGTGTCAGAGGCAGAGCGGGGAATGATGGGAGAGGAGCGTCTGTAGACGCTCTCTCCTCCATCATTGCATTCAACTGTACCGGCGTCTATACGCCGGTATAGTTGAATGCGGGGGCGGTGGATTGGGCGGCCCACCACTGGCACCGGCCCTTCTGGCATTTGCCAGAAGTGCCCTATGGCCAGTCCGGCCCTGGACACCGGGTTAAGGATTTCCAAGATCTTATAAGGACCGATGAAGCGAGGCTTAAATTTAGGAGAGGAGACCTTCATAGGAACATACCGAGAAGACAGCCACACCAAATCCCCAACACGAAGTCGGGGACCCACACCGCGGCGGCGGTTGGCAAAGCGCTGAGCCTTCTCCTGTGACAACCTCAAATTGTCCACCACATGGTTCCAAATCTGCTGCAACCCATCCACCACAGAATCCACCATAGGACAGTCAGAAGGCTCAACCTGACCCGAGGAAAAACGAGGATGGAAACCAGAATTGCAGAAAAAAGGCGAAACCAAAGTAGCAGAACTAGCCCGATTATTAAGGGCAAACTCGGCCAATGGCAAAAAAGTCACCCAATCATCCTGATCAGCAGAAACAAAACATCTCAAATAAGTTTCCAACGTCTGATTAGTTCGCTCGGTTTGGCCATTAGTCTGAGGATGGAAGGCCGACGAAAAAGACAAATCAATGCCCATCTTAGCACAAAAAGTCCGCCAAAACCTGGACACAAACTGGGATCCTCTATCAGACACAATATTTTCAGGAATGCCGTGCAAGCGAACCATATTCTGAAAAAATAGAGGAACCAAATCGGAGGAAGAAGGCAACTTAGGCAAGGGCACCAAATGGACCATCTTGGAAAAACGATCACACACCACCCAGATGACAGACATTTTCTGAGATACTGGAAGATCCGAAATAAAATCCATGGAAATGTGCGTCCAAGGCCTTTTCGGAACAGGCAAAGCAAAAGCAAACCGCTGGCACGAGAACAGCAAGGCTTAGCCCGAGCACAAATCCCACAAGACTGCACAAAGGAACGCACATCCTGCGACAAGGAAGGCCACCAGAAGGACCTAGCCACCAAATCTCTGGTACCAAAAATCCCAGGATGACCCGCCAACACCGAAGAATGGACCTCGGAAATAACTCTGCTGGTCCATCTATCCGGGACAAACAGTCTCTCCGGTGGACAACGGTCAGGTCTATCCGCCTGAAATTTCTGCAGCACTCGTCGCAAATCTGGGGAAATGGCAGACAAAATCACTCCCTCTCTGAGAATACCAGCCGGCTCAGAAACTCCCGGAGAGTCAGGCACAAAACTCCTAGAAAGTGCATCAGCTTTCACGTTCTTCGAACCAGGCAGGTATGAGACCACGAAGTTGAAACGGGAGAAAAACAACGACCAACGAGCATGTCTAGGATTCAGGCGCTTGGCAGATTCAAGATAAATCAGATTTTTGTGATCAGTCAAGACCACCACACGATGTTTAGCTCCTTCGAGCCAATGTCGCCACTCCTCAAATGCCCACTTCATAGCCAACAACTCCCGATTACCAACATCATAATTCCGCTCGGCAGGCGAAAACTTTCTTGAAAAGAAAGCACATGGCTTCATCACAGAGCCATCAGAGCTTCTCTGCGACAAAACAGCCCCTGCTCCAATCTCAGAAGCATCAACCTCGACCTGGAAGGGGAGAGAGACATCTGGCTGACATAAGACTGGAGCTGAAGAAAACCGGTGCTTCAGCTCCCGAAAGGCCTCCACGGCCGCAGGAGACCAATTAGTCACATCAGAACCCTTCTTGGTCAAATCCGTCAAAGGTTTAACCACGCTAGAAAAATTAGCGATGAAACGCTAAAAATTAGCAAAACCCAAGAACTTCTGAAGACTCTTAACAGACGTGGGCTGAGTCCAGTCATGAATAGCCTGGACCTTGGCTGGGTCCATCTCCACAGTAGAAGGAGAAAAAATAAAACCCAAAAAGGATACCTTCTGTACTCCGAAGAGACATTTTGAGCCCTTCACAAATAAAGCATTAGCACGCAGGACCTGAAACACCATCCTGACCTGCTTCACATGGGACTCCCAATCATCAGAAAAGATCAAAATGTCATCCAGATAAACAATCATAAATTTATCCAGATATTCTCGGAAGATGTCATGCATGAAGGACTGAAACACAGAAGGGGCATTAGAGAGTCCAGAAAAAGCAACAGTCTATGTGGTGACTGTAAGTCACATAGACAAGACCACTATATTTCAGATATATAACAAAGCAAAAAGTGGAGAAATAATTGTGGAAGAAATAAAACGTAACTTTTATTAACTGGAACCACAAAACAACCAAAACCAAACACCCAAGTGGATAAAAATGGGACAGGGGTCTTTAGCAATTGGTATGATAACCACAAAGACCAGTTATCCCATAACAGGATTAATTGATAAATCTGTATAAATACTTTAAGACAAATCAAGATAACACTAAGATATATCCTGTAAAAGAGCTGCAAGAGAATAAGTAAATAACTTGCGGCATCATGATATACCTAGTTGCATGTAAAAACAATACATTGCCAGTAGCAGGCACATACAACATAACCAGTGCCACTGGTGGCTAAATGCATATAGTAAAAGGAACAATCTCACCCGTTCCTAGGTGCAGGCTAGGGAGCACCGGACCGACTCTAGTCCAGGAATAGTCCGGAGGAAGGGACGACAATCCCTATATCAATCCCTATGGGGCTATCAGTACACTAACCCCAGAGCTCCCGCCCTTACAAGGGCAGTCCACAGCTACCCCTGCATAAAATGCCCTGCACTCTCCCTATAAATGATACGTCCCGACGCGTTTCCTTCAAGCTGTTTCTTCAGGGGACTTGCTTGTGCATGGAGAAAAGTGCCTGTACACTAGAAAGGAGGGACACGCAGTCCTGCCACCCTCTATGCTAACTTGCAGAGAGTGGCAAAGACCTAGGGCTGGTACTTAAATACCAAAAAAGGGGGTGGAACAATCATGATCACTTCCCCCCACTTAAACAATAAGCAGCTGTGAGAAACCATAGCAACATCAGGGACAAACCTCCTGTTATATTCCATGCTGCCAAACTTTTCATCAAATGGTCCGTACACGTGGTTCGTATCTGCACCACGCCAGTGCCGTCATACGTCGACCGCCGAGAGTGCACTGGGAAATGCTGTCCCACATATTTCCGGTAGTATACGGCGTTCCCAAAGCCCGGGGCCGCCGCACTAAAAGGAAAATGGCGCCGACAGCATTTCCTGTAAGGTGCACTAGCACCGGAAGTAGATGTTGCTAAGAGACCGCAGACGCTAGGCTGTTTACCTGCAGCGCTGCTGATCAGCAACAAAGAGGAGCGATAACACTTAAGCGGTTGGATACACATAATAATAGAGGACATGTGGACGGAGGGTATCGGGCACTTACTGCCCTACATGCCTCCAACAGACCGGACAATGTCCCCTAATAGCGAACCCACCATAACGGTGAAAACAATGACAACGCTCCTACTTCCTATCCAGAGCGCTCACACCTGAACGTGAGCGTTACTAAGCGGCCAATGATGCTGTAGTTATTTGTATATGGCGCTGTTGGCAGACATGAATTGAGATGTGCCCATTAAGGAGCAATAAGAACCAAAAAGCTAACATAGGCATAAAAACCCCGTTTTTGCAATGGTTATAACAACTTTTTATAATGCCGCATAGAATTAAGTGGTGTAAAATATAAAAAAAGATTGTTAATCATGACAATAATCCATGACAAAATTGGGTGGACAACAAGGACTTAGGCATAAAAAGATAGTTTCTTACTGACTATGAAATACCGAGAGACAGGCTGAAAACAAAAACAATGGGGGGAACTTCAAATGAAGCAGCTGTAATTAATTTGGTCATTCAGGCCATGTGGACTCACTGTATTCAAGTAGAAGATCCACTTGGCCTCCCTTTGTAATAGAAATTGGTCCCAGTTACCTCCCCGTATTGGTTTAGTAACCTTATCAATGGCCATAAACTTCAGAGATTTGACCTGGCCATTATGCATGGCATTTACATGCCGGGAGATGGGGGTGTCTCTCCCATGTTCCACATCACCGACATGTTCCAAAACTCTTTTCTTAAACTCCCTAATGGTCTTCCCTACATATTCAATGCCACATACACAAGATACCTTATAGATCACACCCTTTGTGCTACAGTTCATAAACTGGTTGATCTTATAACTTTTGCCCGTGACATTACTCACAAAATTGGTGCCAGTCCCGATAAATTGGCAGGCGACACAATGGCCACATTTATGACAGCCCGTAACATTACTTCTAAGCCAGGTCTCATTAGTGGGGCTGACAAAGTGACTGTGAACCAGTCTATCATTTAGTGAGCGGGCTTTTCTGTAGGTAATGGCCGGGGTGTCACTCAGGTAGTTAGAGATCTCAGAGTCCATTTGTAAGATGGGCCAATGCTTTTTGATAATCTCTCTAACATATGTGGCACCATTATCAAAAGTGGTAATAAACCGTACCACGTCATTCTCTTGTGTTTTCTTAGTGGGGTTCAAAAGTGTGGTTCTATCTCTACTCTTGGCCTCATAATATGCTTTTTTCAGAGTTGTGGATGGATAGCCCCTATCCTGGAAATTATTCCTCAGTTCCCTTGCGTGGGCCTCAAAAGTAGCATCGTCTGAGCAGTTTCTACGGACTCTAAGGTACTGTCCCTTAGGGATCCCCCTCTTTAGATGTTCCGGGTGATGGCTGTTCCAATGTAGTAAAGCATTTGTAGCTGTAGGCTTTTTGTAGTTACTAGTGGCCAGATTCCCATCCTCCCCCTTAGTGATACAGATATCCAAAAAAGGTAAGGATGAAGATTCAATAACGGATGTAAAAAAAAGACCAATATTGTTGTGGTTGAGTCTATCCACAAAACTACCAAAGTCCTTAATGGAACCGGTCCAAACTAGAAACACATCATCTATGTACCGTGTCCAGATTTCCGGGACACGGTACATAGAGAAATCAGAATCATCACTCCAAACTACGGTCTCCTCCCACCAGCCGAGGAAGAGGTTGGCATAGGCCGGGGCGCAGGGGCTGTATCGGGGGTTGGCAGTTTGTGTCAAAATGCTGGCATCTACTTGGATCGCGTACTGAGCCCCTTTGTGTTGGCTTTGCAATCCTTTGTAAAGGATACTCCCGATTTGCTTCGTCGCCTGGAGGGCATAACTATTGAACCGGATGCGTATTTGGCAAGCATAGACGTGGAGGCCCTTTACTCCTCCATTCCTCATGACAAAGGCTTGGAGGCAGTGAATTTCTTTCTACAAACGAGAGGATGCCAATTTCGCGAACACAATCAGTTCATCTTGAAACTCCTGAGGTTTTGTCTAACACACAACGTCTTTACCTTTAACCGCAGGATCCACCACCAGCTGAGGGGGACGGCCATGGGCAGCCCCTGCGCCCCGGCCTATGCCAACCTCTTCCTCGGCTGGTGGGAGGAGACCGTAGTTTGGAGTGATGATTCTGATTTCTCTATGTACCGTGTCCCGGAAATCTGGACACGGTACATAGATGATGTGTTTCTAGTTTGGACCGGTTCCATTAAGGACTTTGGTAGTTTTGTGGATAGACTCAACCACAACAATATTGGTCTCTTTTTTTTACATCCGTTATTGAATCTTCATCCTTACCTTTTTTGGATATCTGTATCACTAAGGGGGAGGATGGGAATCTGGCCACTAGTAACTACAAAAAGCCTACAGCTACAAATGCTTTACTACATTGGAACAGCCATCACCCGGAACATCTAAAGAGGGGGATCCCTAAGGGACAGTACCTTAGAGTCCGTAGAAACTGCTCAGACGATGCTACTTTTGAGGCCCACGCAAGGGAACTGAGGAATAATTTCCAGGATAGGGGCTATCCATCCACAACTCTGAAAAAAGCATATTATGAGGCCAAGAGTAGAGATAGAACCACACTTTTGAACCCCACTAAGAAAACACAAGAGAATGACGTGGTACGGTTTATTACCACTTTTGATAATGGTGCCACATATGTTAGAGAGATTATCAAAAAGCATTGGCCCATCTTACAAATGGACTCTGAGATCTCTAACTACCTGAGTGACACCCCGGCCATTACCTACAGAAAAGCCCGCTCACTAAATGATAGACTGGTTCACAGTCACTTTGTCAGCCCCACTAATGAGACCTGGCTTAGAAGTAATGTTACGGGCTGTCATAAATGTGGCCATTGTGTCGCCTGCCAATTTATCGGGACTGGCACCAATTTTGTGAGTAATGTCACGGGCAAAAGTTATAAGATCAACCAGTTTATGAACTGTAGCACAAAGGGTGTGATCTATAAGGTATCTTGTGTATGTGGCATTGAATATGTAGGGAAGACCATTAGGGAGTTTAAGAAAAGAGTTTTGGAACATGTCGGTGATGTGGAACATGGGAGAGACACCCCCATCTCCCGGCATGTAAATGCCATGCATAATGGCCAGGTCAAATCTCTGAAGTTTATGGCCATTGATAAGGTTACTAAACCAATACGGGGAGGTAACTGGGACCAATTTCTATTACAAAGGGAGGCCAAGTGGATCTTCTACTTGAATACAGTGAGTCCACATGGCCTGAATGACCAAATTAATTACAGCTGCTTCATTTGAAGTTCCCCCCATTGTTTTTGTTTTCAGCCTGTCTCTCGGTATTTCATAGTCAGTAAGAAACTATCTTTTTATGCCTAAGTCCTTGTTGTCCACCCAATTTTGTCATGGATTATTGTCATGATTAACAATCTTTTTTTATATTTTACACCACTTAATTCTATGCGGCATTATAAAAAGTTGTTATAACCATTGCAAAAACGGGGTTTTTATGCCTATGTTAGCTTTTTGGTTCTTATTGCTCCTTAATGGGCACATCTCAATTCATGTCTGCCAACAGCGCCATATACAAATAACTACAGCATCATTGGCCGCTTAGTAACGCTCACGTTCAGGTGTGAGCGCTCTGGATAGGAAGTAGGAGCGTTGTCATTGTTTTCACCGTTATGGTGGGTTCGCTATTAGGGGACATTGTCCGGTCTGTTGGAGGCATGTAGGGCAGTAAGTGCCCGATACCCTCCATCCACATGTCCTCTATTATTATGTGTATCCAACCGCTTAAGTGTTATCGCTCCTCTTTGTTGCTGATCAGCAGCGCTGCAGGTAAACAGCCTAGCGTCTGCGGTCTCTTAGCAACATCTACTTCCGGTGCTAGTGCACCTTACAGGAAATGCTGTCGGCGCCATTTTCCTTTTAGTGCGGCGGCCCCGGGCTTTGGGAACGCCGTATACTACCGGAAATATGTGGGACAGCATTTCCCAGTGCACTCTCGGCGGTCGACGTATGACGGCACTGGCGTGGTGCAGATACGAACCACGTGTACGGACCATTTGATGAAAAGTTTGGCAGCATGGAATATAACAGGAGGTTTGTCCCTGATGTTGCTATGGTTTCTCACAGCTGCTTATTGTTTAAGTGGGGGGAAGTGATCATGATTGTTCCACCCCCTTTTTTGGTATTTAAGTACCAGCCCTAGGTCTTTGCCACTCTCTGCAAGTTAGCATAGAGGGTGGCAGGACTGCGTGTCCCTCCTTTCTAGTGTACAGGCACTTTTCTCCATGCACAAGCAAGTCCCCTGAAGAAACAGCTTGAAGGAAACGCGTCGGGACGTATCATTTATAGGGAGAGTGCAGGGCATTTTATGCAGGGGTAGCTGTGGACTGCCCTTGTAAGGGCGGGAGCTCTGGGGTTAGTGTACTGATAGCCCCATAGGGATTGATATAGGGATTGTCGTCCCTTCCTCCGGACTATTCCTGGACTAGAGTCGGTCCGGTGCTCCCTAGCCTGCACCTAGGAACGGGTGAGATTGTTCCTTTTACTATATGCATTTAGCCACCAGTGGCACTGGTTATGTTGTATGTGCCTGCTACTGGCAATGTATTGTTTTTACATGCAACTAGGTATATCATGATGCCGCAAGTTATTTACTTATTCTCTTGCAGCTCTTTTACAGGATATATCTTAGTGTTATCTTGATTTGTCTTAAAGTATTTATACAGATTTATCAATTAATCCTGTTATGGGATAACTGGTCTTTGTGGTTATCATACCAATTGCTAAAGACCCCTGTCCCATTTTTATCCACTTGGGTGTTTGGTTTTGGTTGTTTTGTGGTTCCAGTTAATAAAAGTTACGTTTTATTTCTTCCACAATTATTTCTCCACTTTTTGCTTTGTTATGCATTAGAGAGTCCAAAAGGCATCACCAAGTACTCAAAATGGCCTTCGGGCGTATTAAATGCTGTTTTCCATTCATCTCCCTGCTTAATGCGCACAAGGTTATACGCACCACGGAGATCTATCTTGGTGAATCAACTGGCACCCTTAATCCGAGCAAACAAATCAGACAATAGTGGCAAAGGATACTGAAATTTGACTGTGATTTTATTCAGAAGACGATAATCTATACAAGGTCTCAAAGAACCGTCCTTCTTGGCCACAAAAAAAAATCCTGCACCAAGAGGGGAAGAGGATGGGCGAATATGTCCCTTCTCCAAAGACTCCTTTATATAACTCCGCATCGCGGCATGCTCTGGTATAGACAAATTAAAAAGTCGTCCCTTAGGAAATTTACTACCAGGAATTAGATTTATAGCACAGTCACAATCCCTATGAGGGGGCAGGGCACTGGACCTGGGCTCATCAAATACATCCTGGTAGTCAGACAAAAACTCAGGGACCTCAGAAGGAGTGGAAGAAGCAATAGACACCAACGGAGTATCGCCATGAATTCCCTGACAACCCCAACTTGACACAGACATAGCTTTCCAATCTAAAACTGGATTATGAGCCTGCAGCCATGGCAGACCCAAAACGACAACATCATGCAAATTATGCAGAACAAAAAAGCGAATCACCTCCTGATGTACGGGAGTCATGCACATGGTCATTTGCGTCCAATACTGAGGCTTATTCTCAGCCAATGGCGTAGCATCAATTCCCCTCAGAGGAATAGGAAATTCCAAAGGCTCCAGGACAAAACCACAGCGCCTGGCAAACGACAAATCCATCAGATTCAGGGCAGCACCCGAATCCACAAAAGCCATAACCTGGTAGGACGACAAAGAACAAATCAAAGTAACAGACAAAATAAATTTAGGCTGTATAGTACCAATGGTGACAGGTTTAGCAAATTTTTTTAAGCGTTTAGAGCATGCTGAGATAACATGAGTAGAATCACCACAGTAAAAGCACAACCCATTTTGACATCTATGACTTTGTCGCTCAATTCTGGTCAGAGTTCGGTCACATTTCATAGACTCAGGTCTCTGTTCAGAAAACACCGCCAAAGGATGAGCAGATTTGCGCTCCCACAAACGCCGATCAACCTGAATGGCTAAAGCCATAGAATCACTCAGACTTGTAGGGGTGGGAAACCCCACCAAAACATTCTTAACGGCCTCAGAAAGACCTTCTCTGAAATTTGCAGCCAGGGCACACTCATTCCATTGAGTAAGCACCGACCATTTCCGAAATTTTTGACAATACACCTCTGCTTCATCCTGACCTTGAGAGATAGCCAGCAACGCTTTTTCTGCCTGATTCTCAAGATTAGGCTCCTCATAAAGTAGTCCAAGAGCCAGAAAAAATGCATCTACATTAAGCAATGCAGGATCTCCTGGCGCCAGAGAGAAGGCCCAATCTTGAGGGTCGCCACGCAACAAGGAGATAAACAATTTTAACTTGCTGAGCAGAATCACCAGAGGAACGAGGTCTCAGAGATAGAAATAACTTACAATTATTTTTAAAATTTTGAAACCTAGATCTATCTCCAGAAAACAACTCAGGAATGGGTATCTTTGGTTCTGACATAGGGCTATGAATAACAAAATCCTGAATACTTTGCACCCGTGCCGTAAGATGATCCACACTAGAAGTCAGAGTCTGAATATTCATGTCTGCAGCTGAGCTCAAAACCACCCAGAGTTCAAGGGGATGAAAGAAGCTAAACAGACTGCAGCAAAGGAGGAAAAAAAAAAAATGTACTCAGGTCTTCTTTTTATCCCACTTCTGCGATGCATTAAACACTTTTTGGCCTGCTATACTGTTATGATCCTTAGTGGTTGAGGATCACAAATTACTCCAGCTAAGTAACAAACCTAGGACAAGCTCTAGGGAGGTGGCAAACTGGACTGACCACAAATCTGAACCTATCCAAACACACTAGAAGTAGCCGGTGAACGTGCCTAAAAATCCTAGACGTCTCGAGCCAGCCTGAGGAACTAACTACCCCTAGAGAGAAAGAAAGACCTCTCTTGCCTCCAGAGAAATAATCCCCAAAGATATAGAAGCCCCCAACAAATAATAACGGTGAGGGAAGAGGAAGGCACATACACAGGGGTGAAAGCAGATTCAGCAAATGAGGCCCACTAATACTAGATAGCAGAAAATAGAAAAGGGAATCTATGCGGTCAGTAAAAAACCCTTACAAAATATCCATTCTGAGATTTCAAGAACCCCCACACCAACTAACGGTGTGGGGGGAGAAACTCAGTCCCCTAGAGCAACCAGCAAGCGAGGAAATCACATTTTAGCAAGCTGGACAAGAAACATAATGAATGCTGAGAATCAAAAAATGAACAAACAAAAACTTAGCTTGTCTTGGAGAGACTGGGAGCAAGGTAGTCACAAGGAATCTGAAGAGCACTGAATACATTGATAGCAGGCAAGGAACTGAGTATCCAGGTGAGCTAAATAGGAAACCAACCAAGGATAACGAACCAGCTGATGCTGCCAACCTGCAGAAAGACAACACTACACAGTACCGCTTGTGACCACTAGAGGGAGCCCAAAAATAGAGTTCACAACACCCGTAACCATAATCCCAATCATAACCCTAACCACACCCCTAACCCTGACACACCATTAACCCTAATCCCAACCCTAATCCCAACTGTAAATGTAATCCTAACCCTAACTTTAGCCCCAACCCTAACCCTAACTTTAGCCCCAACCCTAACCCTAACTTGAGCCCCAACCATAACTGTAGCCCCAACCCTAACAGTAGCCCAAACCCTAACTTTAGCCCCAACCCTAACCCTAACTTTAGCCCCAACCCTAACTTTAGCCCCAACCCTAACCCTAACTTTAGCCCCAACCCTAACTGTAGCACCAATCCTAACTATAGCCCTAACCCTAACTTTAGCCCCAACCCTAACCCTAACTTTAGCCCCAACCCTAACCTTAACTTTAGCCCCAACCCTAATCCTAACTTTAGCCCCAACCCTAACCCTAACCCTAATGGGAAAATAGAAATAAATACTTTTTTTAATTTTATTATTTTTCCCAAACTAAGGGGGTGATGGAGGGTTTGATTTACTTTTATAACGGGTTTTTTAGCGGATTTTTATGATTGACAGCTGTCACACACTAAAAGATGCTTTTTATTGCAAAAAATAGTTTTTGCATCTCCACATTTTCAGAGCTATAATTTTTCCATATTTTGGTCCATAGAGTCATGTGAGGTCTTGTTTTTTGCGGGATGAGTTGACATTTTTATTGGTACCATTTTCGGGCATGTGACATTTTTTGATCGCTTTTTATTCCGATTTTTGTGAGGCAGAATGACCAAAAACCAGCTATTCATGAATTTCTTTTTTTTTTTTTTGGGGGGGGGGGGCATTTATACCGTTCCACGTTTGATAAAATTGATAAAGCAGTTTTATTCTTCCGGTCAGTACGATTACAGCGAAACCTCATTTATATAATTTTTTTATGTTTTGGTGCTTTTATACGATAAAAACTATTTAATATAAAAAATAATTATTTTTGCATCGCTTTATTCTGAGGACTATAACTTTTTTATTTTTTCGCTGATGATGCTGTATGTGGCTCATTTTTTGCGGGACAAGATGAAGTTTTCAACGGTACCATGGTTCTTTATATCCTTCTTTTTGATCGTGTGTTATTCCACTTGTTGTTCGGCGGTATTATAATAAATATTGTAGTTTTTTGCCTCGTTTTTTTACGGTGTTCACTGAAGGGGTTAACTATTGGGACAGTTTTATAGGTCGGGTCGTTATGGACGCGGCGATACTAAATATGTGTACTTTTATTGTTTTTTATTTAGATAAAGAAATGTATTTACTGGAACAATATTTTTTTTTTCATTATTTAGGATTTTTTTTTTTTTTTTTTACACATGTAAATATTTTTTTTTTTACTTTATTACTTTGTCCCAGTGTGGGACATCACAGTATAGTGTCAGATCGCTGATCTGACATTTTGCAAAGCAACTGCCACCTCCCTGCAGGACCCGGAAGGAGCCCCGCGGCCATTTTGGATCCGGGGCCTGCAGGTAGGAGGACGTAGGAGACCCTCTGAACAACGCGATCACATCGCGTTGTTCCGAGAGTCTCAGGGAAGCACGCAGGGAGGGGGCTTCCCTATGCCGCCGGAACGCTGTCATGTTTGATCGCAGTGTTCTGGGGGTTAATGTGCCGGAAGCGGTCCGTGACCGCACCTGGCACATAGTGCCGGATGTCAGCTGTAATAATCAGCTGACACCCGGCGGCGATTGGCCGCGCTCCCCCCGTGTGCGTGGCCGATCGCCTATGACGTACTATCCCGTCCCTGAGAATTAAGTCCCAGGTCACCTCGACGGGATAATACGTCATATGGGATTAAGGGGTTAACCCCTGCACATTATACTTATTTTTGAACTGTCTACCTATCCTCTGTTAACCTTTTACCTCCCTGTGTGGAGTACTACAGTGTTAATTAAAATTGTTAACCCTTGCTCTGTCACTGCATCCCACAACCTACTCACAAGTATATAAATTGGACGTGTGCGTCCCAATTTTTGATCGAATTATACCCAGACAGCACATTGACCCTTGTTATTATATACAGTAGTGCTGTTCAGATTAAATATTTTTCTCAGATAAGACTCACCTTTTCAAGTCTATGTGCATAAAAAAATCAGATCCTACACAGAACATCCAATTTTTACAGATACAGCTCTGGCAAAAATTAAGAGACCACTTCAAAATGTTCAGTTTGTCTGATTTTTCTCTTTATAGGTATATTTGAGTAAAATGTAAATTTTTCTTTTATTCTATAAACTACTGACAACATATCTCTGAATTTCCAAGCAATAAACTTTGTATTTTTTTCTGAAACGGAGAAATGATCAAAATGTAAAAAAACCCAGTGCTTTCAGACCTCAAATCATGCAAAGAAAACAAGTTCCTAATCATTTAGAAACAACAATACCAATGTTTTAACTCAGGAAGAATTCAGAAATCAATATTTCGTGGAATAACGATGATTTTTAATCACAACTTTCATGCGTCTTGGCATGATTTCCACAAGTCTTTCACACTGCTCCAAGCGTAAAAATTTAAGCAGTTCTTTGTTTGATGGCTTGCGACTATCCATCATCCTCTTGATTACATTCCAAAGGTTTTCAATGTGGTTCAGGTCTGGAGATTGGGCTGCCCATGACAGGGTTTTGATGTGGTGGTCTCTTAATTTTTGCCATAGCTGTACATTTCCATTATTAATGTAATAATGTAACCACTCTCTAGACTCCGGAGGGAGCAGACGTGCCTATCTGCTCTCTGCAAGTCACAGGACATAACAGGGTGCCGTGCTACTGGCAGCCCATTCAGCAGCAGCTACTCTTTTGTTTCTTTTGTCTCTGTATGTTGTCTGTTCTTTGGGACTTTCTTTTGGACTTTCTACTGGCTTTGGTACCTTTATGAACTTCTAATATGTAATCGTGGATTGATGGATGGTTCATACTCTGTGGATCGCACTGTTCCTGTATGACGGACCATTGTGAGAAGGCGGAAACCATTCACCCATACAACCAAGTGCCTCTGGACACGCAGCGCTGGATCAGGATCTGCCACTACTACGTACATCCCTCCTACAGGTACATGCAACTCCTAAATGGATACCAGTGATGTGATGCACCCATGGACATGAATCTAATGCAACCACTACAAGCCACAGTTCCACATTACACACAGCTTCTACCTTGTTGGTTACTGATGCAGCCATCAGTGTACAGAGGAGAACACTGGAAACAGTCAGATATGGCACGGACGGAAGCAAAGGACAGGGACACTCATCTGCTGGTTGCCCTTAAAGGTACCTTCACACGAAACGACATCGCTAGCGATCCGTGACGTTGCAGCGTCCTCGCTAGCGATATCGTTTCGTTTGACACGCAACAGCGATCAGGATCCTGCTGTGATATCGCTGGTCGCTGAATAAAGTCCAGAACTTTATTTGGTCGTCCGATCGCTGTGTATCGTTGTGTTTGAAAGCAAAAGCAACGATACCAGCGATGTTTTACACTGGTAACCAGGGTAAACATCGGGTTACCAAGCGCAGGGCCGCGCTTAGTAACCCGATGTTTACCCTGGTTACCAGCGTAAAAGTAAAAAGAACAAACAGTACATGCTCACCTGCGCGTCCCCCAGCCTCTGCTTCCTGACACTTACTGAGCGCCGGCCCTAAACTGAAAGTGAAAGCACAGCGGTGACGTCACCGCTGTGCTGTTAGGGCCGGCGCTCAGTCAGTGTCAGGAAGCAGACGCTGGGGGACACGCAGGTGAGCATGTACTGTTTGTTTTTTTTACTTTTACGCTGGTAACCAGGGTAAACATCGGGTTACTAAGCGCGGCCCTGCGCTTAGCAACCCAATGTTTACCCTGGTTACCCGGGGGCCTCGGCATCGTTGGTCGCTGGAGAGCGGTCTGTGTGACAGCTCCCCAGCGATCAAACAGCGACGCTGCAGCGATCGGCATCGTTGTCGCTATCGCTGCAGCGTCGCTTCGTGTGAAGGTACCTTTAGTCTGTCACTGAACGTGTTGTGTATTCAAGGGGTCGATTTCTGGAGCTGAGCAAGATGAAGGCTACTCCAGCTGTGGCCATACAACTTGTTCTCCGTTAAGTGTGGAGACTAGGGTTGAGCGAAACGGGTCGATCATTTTCAAAAGTCGCCGACTTTTGGCTAAGTCGGCGTCTCATGAAACCCGATCCGACCCCTGTGCTTGTCGGCCATGCGGTACGCGACTTTCGCGCCAAAGTCGCGTTTCAATGACGCGAAAAGCGCCATTTCTCAGCCAATGAAGGTGAACGCAGAGTGTGGGCAGCGTGATGACATAGATCCTGGTCCCCACCATCTTAGAGAAGGGCATTGCAGTGATTGGCTTGCTGTCTGCGGCGTCACAGGGGCTATAAAGGGGCGTTCCCGCCGACCGCCATCTTACTGCTGCTGATCTGAGCTTAGGGAGAGGTTGCTGCCGCTTCGTCAGAAGCAGGGAGAGCGTTAGGCAGGGTCCACTAACCACCAAACCGCTTGTGCTGTAGCGATTTCCACTGTCCAACACCACCTTCGGTGTGCAGGAACAGTGGAAGCTATTTTTTTTTTTTTTCCTCAGCGCTGTAGCTCATTGGGCTGCCCTAGAAGGCTCCGTGATAGCTGTATTGCTGTGTGTACGCCACTGTGGAAACCAACTGCTTTTTTCAAAGCACATATCCTCTTGTTCCTTTCTGCACAGCTATCTTTTTTGTTTGTCCACACTTTTTATTTAATTTGTGCATCAGTCCACTCCTATTGCTGCCTGCCATACCTGGCTTAGATTACTGCAGGGAGATAGTAATTGTAGGACAGTCCCTGTTTTTTTTTTTTTTTTGTGGGAGATTAAGATTGGCATTTCTGCTACAGTGCCATCCCTGTGTGTGCCATCTCTCACTGAGTGGGCCATAGAAAGCCTATTTATTTTTTCCGTGATTTGTGTTCTAAATTCTACCTCAACACAAAAACACTACATCAATCAGTGGTAGAAAAATATTGGCCTCAGTCAGGGCTTGTGTGCCACTGCTGTGTGTGCTATCTCTTATTCAGTGGGCTATAGAAAGCCTATTTATTTATTTATTTTTTTTCTTATTATTTGGTTTCTAAAGTCTCCCTGAAAAAAAAAAAAATAAATAAAAAAACAGTGGGAGAGTAATATTGCCCTTTCAGCTTGTGTGCCAGTCTTGACTCCTGGGTGTGCCACCTCTCTCTCTAATTGTGGGCCATAGAAAGCCTTTTTTTTTTTTTTTTTTTTAAATATTATTGGGTTTCTAAAGTCTCCCTTAAAAAACAAAAAATACATAAAAAACAGTGGGAGAGTAATATTGCCCTTTCAGCTTGTGTGCCAGTCTTGACTCCTGGGTGTGCCACCTCTCTCTCTCATTCAGTGGGCCATAGAAAGCCTTTTTTTTTTTTTTTTTTTTTTAATATTATTGGGTTTCTAAAGTCTCCCTTAAAAAACAAAAAATACATAAAAAAACAGTGGGAGAGTAATATTGCCCTTTCAGCTTGTGTGCCAGTCTTGACTCCTGGGTGTGCCACCTCTCTCTCTCATTCAGTGGGCCATAGAAAGGCTATTTATTTTTTTGGTTTTTTTAATATTATTTGGTTTCTAAAGTCTCCCTGAAAAAAAAAAAAACATAAAAAAACAGTGGGAGAGTAATATTGCCCTTTCAGCTTGTGTGCCAGTCTTGACTCCTGGGTGTGCCACCTCTCTCTCTCATTCAGTGGGCCATAGAAAGGCTATTTATTTTTTTGGTTTTTTTAATATTATTTGGTTTCTAAAGTCTCCCTGAAAAAAAACAAAACATAAAAAAACAGTGGGAGAGTAATATTGCCCTTTCAGCTTGTGTGCCAGTCTTGACTCCTGGGTGTGCCACCTCTCTCTCTCATTCAGTGGGCCATAGAAAGCCTTTTTTTTTTTTTTTTTTAAATATTATTGGGTTTCTAAAGTCTCCCTTAAAAAACAAAAAATACATAAAAAAACAGTGGGAGAGTAATATTGCCCTTTCAGCTTGTGTGCCAGTCTTGACTCCTGGGTGTGCCACCTCTCTCTCTCATTCAGTGGGCCATAGAAAGGCTATTTATTTTTTTGGTTTTTTTAATATTATTTGGTTTCTAAAGTCTCCCTGAAAATAAAAAAAAAAAAACTTAAAAAAACAGTGGGAGAGTAATATTGCGCTTTCAGCTTGTGCGCCAGTCTTGACTCCTGGGTGTGCCACCTCTCTCTCTCATTCAGTGGGCCATAGAAAGCCTTTTTTTTTTTTTTTTTTTAAATATTATTGGGTTTCTAAAGTCTCCCTTAAAAAACAAAAAATACATAAAAAAACAGTGGGAGAGTAATATTGCCCTTTCAGCTTGTGTGCCAGTCTTGACTCCTGGGTGTGCCACCTCTCTCTCTCATTCAGTGGGCCATAGAAAGGCTATTTATTTTTTTGGTTTTTTTAATATTATTTGGTTTCTAAAGTCTCCCTGAAAAAAAAAAAAACATAAAAAAACAGTGGGAGAGTAATATTGCCCTTTCAGCTTGTGTGCCAGTCTTGACTCCTGGGTGTGCCACCTCTCTCTCTCATTCAGTGGGCCATAGAAAGGCTATTTATTTTTTTGGTTTTTTTAATATTATTTGGTTTCTAAAGTCTCCCTGAAAAAAAAAAAAACATAAAAAAACAGTGGGAGAGTAATATTGCCCTTTCAGCTTGTGTGCCAGTCTTGACTCCTGGGTGTGCCACCTCTCTCTCTCATTCAGTGGGCCATAGAAAGGCTATTTATTTTTTTGGTTTTTTTAATATTATTGGGTTTCTAAAGTCTCCCTTAAAAAACAAAAAATACATAAAAAAACAGTGGGAGAGTAATATTGCCCTTTCAGCTTGTGTGCCAGTCTTGACTCCTGGGTGTGCCACCTCTCTCTCTCATTCAGTGGGCCATAGAAAGGCTATTTATTTTTTTGGTTTTTTTAATATTATTTGGTTTCTAAAGTCTCCCTGAAAATAAAAAATAAAAAACTTAAAAAAACAGTGGGAGAGTAATATTGCCCTTTCAGCTTGTGCGCCAGTCTTGACTCCTGGGTGTGCCACCTCTCTCTCTCTAATTGTGGGGCATAGAAAGCCTTTTTTTTTTGGTTTTTTTTAAATATTATTTGGTTTCTAAAGTCTCCCTTAAAAAACAAAAAATACATAAAAAAACAGTGGGAGAGTAATATTGCCCTTTCAGCTTGTGCGCCAGTCTTGACTCCTGGGTGTGCCACCTCTCTCTCTCTAATTGTGGGGCATAGAAAGCCTTTTTTTGTTTGTTTTTTTTAAAATATTATTTGGTTTCTAAAGTCTCCCTTAAAAAACAAAAAATACATAAAAAAACAGTGGGAGAGTAATATTGCCCTTTCAGCTTGTGTGCCAGTCTTGACTCCTGGGTGTGCCACCTCTCTCTCTCATTCAGTGGGCCATAGAAAGGCTATTTATTTTTTTGGTTTTTTTAATATTATTTGGTTTCTAAAGTCTCCCTGAAAATAATAAAAAAAAAACTTAAAAAAACAGTGGGAGAGTAATATTGCCCTTTCAGCTTGTGCGCCAGTCTTGACTCCTGGGTGTGCCACCTCTCTCTCTCTAATTGTGGGCCATAGAAAGCCTTTTTTTTGTTGTTTTTTGTTTTGTTTTTTTTTTTATATTATTTGGTTTCTAAAGTCTCCCTGAGAAAAAAAAATAAATAAATTAGGTGGGAGATTAATATTGACATTAGTGCTTGAGTGACAGTCCTGCGTGTGTGTCATCTCTGTGATTTTGTGCCACAGAAAACAGAGTGTGTAACAGTGTGCCTGATTTTCCTTGTGGTCTCACCAACCTGTTAAGGGATATTGAAATCATACTGAAGTTATAGCTCACCGTGTAAGTTGTTTGACAGCAACAAATAAAGTTACTTTGGTTAAGATTTTAAAACAATGAGGAAGTCTGGTGCAAGAGGTCGTCGTGGGCGTTCATTGTCAGCTGGTAATGATGGTAGTGGTAGTGGAGCATCAGGTGGTCGTGGGGATAAAAATATTCCACCTAAGTCTGGAGCTGTGGAGCCAGTTTCGTCGTCAGGCTACACAAGGCCTCGAACGCTCTCTTTTCTGGGAGTAGGAAAACCGCTTTTAAAGGCGGAGCAGCAACAGCAAGTTTTGGCTTACATTGCAGACTCAGCCTCTAGCTCTTTTGCCTCCTCTTCCGAAACTGGTAAATGTAAAAGCAGCGCGTCGCTTGTGGATGTTCACGGTCAGGGACAAGTCGCTTCCTTGTCCTCCTCAGCAAAAACTACAACAAGAGAGAAGGATGCAGCAGGCGACACAACGGGTCACTCCATGGAGCTCTTTACACATACCGTCCCTGGCTTAGAAAGTGAAACATTTAACAGGCCATGCCCATTACAAGTATATTCTGACATGGAGTGCACTGATGCACAGCCACAGCCAGAGTACTATGCTGCTCCTTTGACTCAGACCACCACATTGCCCTCTCAGGGTACAGATCCACAATCAGACCCTGATGAGACTATGTTGCCCCGCCACGAACGCTATACCACCGACCGACACAGTGACACAGACGAAGTTGCACACGAGCTCGAAGAGGAGGTAATAGATGACCCAGTTATTGACCCCGATTGGCAGCCATTGGGGGAACAGGGTGCAGGCGGCAGTAGTTCAGAAGCGGAGGTGGAGGAGGGGCCGCAGCAGGCATCAACATCGCAACAGGTTCCATCTGCCGGGCCCGTATCTGGCCCAAAACGCGTGTCAAAGCCAAAACCTGTTGGAGGACAGCGTGGCCATCCGGTTAAAGCTCAGTCTGCAATCCCTGAAAAGGGATCCGAGTCTAGGAAGAGTGCAGTCTGGCATTTTTTTAAACAACATCCAACTGATCAGCGCAAAGTCATCTGTCAAAAATGTTCAACTAGCTTAAGCAGAGGTCAGAATCTGAAAAGTCTAAATACTAGTTGCATGCATAGACACTTAACCACCATGCATTTTCAAGCCTGGACTAACTACCAAACGTCCCTTAAGGTTGTAGCACCCTCGGCCAATGAAGCTAGTCAGCAACGCAACATCCCTTCCGTCACTGTAAGGCCACCATTTTCCGCACCACCGGCAGTATCTGTGCAGGTTTCTTTGCCAGCCAAAAGCAGTCAGGGTCAGGGAACCACCAGTTTTGTAGGAGGAAATATTGCATCTAGGGCACCGGCGGAAACAATACCGTCTCCAACCGTCTCTCAGTCTGCCATGTACACCGGCACACCCGAAAGTTCCACGATCTCCAGCTCTCCAGTCCAGCTCACCCTACATGAGACTCTGGTTAGAAAAAGGAAGTACTTATCCTCGCATCCGCGTACACAGGGTTTTAACGCCCACATAGCTAGACTAATCTCGTTAGAGATGATGCCCTACCGGTTAGTTGAAAGCGAAGCTTTCAAAGCCCTGATGGAGTACGCTGAACCACGATACGAGCTACCCAGTCGACACTTTTTTTCCAGAAAAGCCATCCCAGCCCTGCACCAGCATGTTAAACAGCGCATCGTCCATGCACTCAGGCAATCTGTGAGTACAAAGGTGCACCTGACTACAGATGCATGGACCAGTAGGCATGGCCAGGGACGTTATGTGTCCATCACGGCACACTGGGTGAATGTGGTGGATGCAGGGTCCACAGGCGACATCAATTTAGGGACAGTTGTGCCTAGCCCACGGTCTAGGAAACAGTTGGCTGTAGGCGTTCGCACCCCCTCCTCCTCCTCCTCCTCGTCCTCCTGCAGAAGCTACAGCTCTTCCACAGAACGCAGTCTGCCAACCACTCCATCGGCAGATGACACTGTTGCACACCAGTTGTCCCATTATGGGCCAGCTACTGCCAAGCGTCAGCAGGCTGTATTGGCTATGAAGTGTTTGGGCGACAACAGACACACCGCGGAAGTTCTGTCCGAGTTCTTGCAACAAGAAACGCAGTCGTGGCTGGGCACAGTAGATCTTGAGGCAGGCAAGGTAGTGAGTGATAACGGAAGGAATTTCATGGCTGCCATCTCCCTTTCCCAACTGAAACACATTCCTTGCCTGGCTCACACCTTAAACCTGGTGGTGCAGTGCTTATTGAAAACTTATCCTGGGTTCTCCGACCTGCTCCTCAAAGTGCGTGCACTTTGCTCACATATCCGACGTTCGCCTGTACACGCCAGCCGTATGCAGACCTATCAGCGGTCTTTGAACCTTCCCCAGCATCGCCTCATCATAGACGTTGCAACAAGGTGGAACTCAACACTGCACATGCTTCAGAGACTGTGCGAACAGAGGCGTGCTGTTATTTATTTGTGGGAGGATACACGGGCAGGCAGTAGGATGGCAGACATGGAGTTGTCAGGTGTGCAGTGGTCTAAGATACAAGACATGTGTCAAGTCCTTCAGTGTTTTGAGGAATGCACACGGCTGGTTAGTGCAGACAACGCCGTAATAAGCATGAGCATCCCCCTAATGCGTCTGCTGATGCAAAGTTTGACGCACATAAAGGAGCAGGCGTCTGCACCAGAGGAAGAGGAAAGCCTTGATGACAGTCAGCCATTGTCTGGTCAGGGCAGTGTACAGGACGAGGTAGCGGGCGAAGAGGAGGTGGAGGACGAGGAGGATGATGGGGATGAGTATATTTTTAATGCCGAACCTTTCCCGGGGGCACAGGAAATTGGTTGCGTGTCACGGCCGGGTTCTGGTTTTTTGAGGGACACAAGTGACGTAGATTTGCCTGCAACTGCCCCTCAACCAATCACAACCGGAGATTTGACAACTGGAACTTTGGCCCACATGGCGGATTATGCCTTACGTATCCTAAAAAGGGACACACGCATTACGAAAATGATGAACGATGACGATTACTGGTTGGCCTGCCTCCTTGATCCACGCTATAAAGGCAAATTGCAAAATATTATGCCACATGAGAACTTGGAACTAATATTAGCAACCAAACAATCAACTCTTGTTGACCGTTTGCTTCAGGCATTCCCAGCACACAGCGCACATGATCGTTCTCACACGAGCTCCAGGGGGCAGCAGACTAGGAGTGTTAGGGGTGCACACATCAGAAGTGGCGTTGGACAGAGGGGTTTTCTGACCAGGTTGTGGAGTGATTTTGCTATGACCGCAGACAGGACAGGTACTGCTGCATCAATTGAAAGTGACAGGAGACAACATTTGTCCAGTATGGTTACTAACTATTTTTCATCCCTTATCGATGTTCTCCCTCAACCGTCATTCCCATTTGATTACTGGGCCTCCAAATTAGACACCTGGCCAGAATTGGCAGAATATGCATTGCAGGAGCTTGCTTGCCCGGCAGCAAGTGTCCTATCAGAAAGAGTATTCAGTGCTGCAGGTTCAATATTAACCGAAAAAAGGACTCGTCTGGCTACCCAAAATGTTGACGATCTAACATTCATTAAAATGAACCACAACTGGATTTCGAAATCTTTTGCCCCACCTTGCCCGGCCGACACCTAGCTTTCCTATGAAAAGCTCTTGCCTGTGAATTACTTTTCTAATGTCTAATTTGCTGCAGCTGATTGTACAGCATACGACATGTTTACACCTCCCTAAATGGCAAAACTCCCCACACGGGGCCGTGGTATCGCGACTTGGCGCAAGCACCCGTGAGACTGCTGTTTGTCTGAAGAGGTGGGTGTGCTCGCTTTTGGTTGACGGCATTGCTACTGGGTCCCTCATAGTACAATGTAGTGTCTCTGGCGGTGGCGGTGCGCACCCAACGTCAGACACATCGTTGTAACATGAGGGGCCCTGGGGCGGTCCCGCCGGCCTCAAGAGAGTTCCCCCCTACCCCAGCTCAAAATGTGCTCTACCACGTGCAAAATTATGTCGCACAGCTCCACCAATCTTTAGTCTATTCGCTGACATCATTCAATGTCTGGCACTGACAATACAAATTTGTAGACATCTATGATGCAACTTAAAGTAGTCTGTGTCTGTGTCCTATATTGGCACCATTAAATAGTTACTGCCAAATTACTATGTCAGAAACTCAGTAGATGAGCCCACCCCTGTACCTAAGTATGCCACCTTTTTTTTTGTTTTGGTTGTTTTGCGAGACATTAACATCTATTTATATTTTGGGAGTACTGGGACAGACACTCCTTGCACTACTCCTCCACTCACCACCAAGCTGCCTGTGTATCCATGTAACCGCTGTAAAGCTGCCATGAGCCTATTGTTTGTTATTTTAGGCCTTTGATAGCCTGTCTGCGGTCCCTACTTTAAATACTCCTCCACTCATCACCAGCTGCCTGCCCGTGTATCCATGTAACCGCTGTAAAACTGCCATGAGCCTATTGTTTGTTATTTTAGGCCTTTGATAGCCTGTCTGCGGTCCCTACTTTAAATACTCCTCCACTCATCACCAGCTGCCTGCCCGTGTATCCATGTAACCGCTGTAAAACTGCCATGAGCCTATTGTTTGTTATTTTAGGCCTTTGATAGCCTGTCTGCGGTCCCTACTTTAAATACTCCTCCACTCACCACCAAGCTGCCTGTGTATCCATGTAACCGCTGTAAAACTGCCATGAGCCTATTGTTTGTTATTTTAGGCCTTTGATAGCCTGTCTGCGGTCCCTACTTTAAATACTCCTCCACTCATCACCAGCTGCCTGCCCGTGTATCCATGTAACCGCTGTAAAACTGCCATGAGCCTATTGTTTGTTATTTTAGGCCTTTGATAGCCTGTCTGCGGTCCCTACTTTAAATACTCCTCCACTCACCACCAAGCTGCCTGTGTATCCATGTAACCGCTGTAAAACTGCCATGAGCCTATTGTTTGTTATTTTAGGCCTTTGATAGCCTGTCTGCGGTCCCTACTTTAAATACTCCTCCACTCACCACCAAGCTGCCTGTGTATCCATATAACCGCTGTAAAACTGCCATGAGCCTATTGTTTGTTATTTTAGGCCTTTGATAGCCTGTCTGCGGTCCCTACTTTAAATACTCCTCCACTCACCACCAAGCTGCCTGTGTATCCATGTAACCGCTGTAAAACTGCCATGAGCCTATTGTTTGTTATTTTAGGCCTTTGATAGCCTGTCTGCGGTCCCTACTTTAAATACTCCTCCACTCACCACCAAGCTGCCTGTGTATCCATGTAACCGCTGTAAAACTGCCATGAGCCTATTGTTTGTTATTTTAGGCCTTTGATAGCCTGTCTGCGGTCCCTACTTTAAATACTCCTCCACTCATCACCAAGCTGCCTGTGTATCCATGTAACCGCTGTAAAACTGCCATGAGCCTATTGTTTGTTATTTTAGGCCTTTGATAGCCTGTCTGCGGTCCCTACTTTAAATACTCCTCCACTCATCACCAGCTGCCTGCCCGTGTATCCATGTAACCGCTGTAAAACTGCCATGAGCCTATTGTTTGTTATTTTAGGCCTTTGATAGCCTGTCTGCGGTCCCTACTTTAAATACTCCTCCACTCATCACCAGCTGCCTGCCTGTGTATCCATGTAACCGCTGTAAAACTGCCATGAGCCTATTGTTTGTTATTTTAGGCCTTTGATAGCCTGTCTGCGGTCCCTACTTTAAATACTCCTCCACTCATCACCAGCTGCCTGCCCGTGTATCCATGTAACCGCTGTAAAACTGCCATGAGCCTATTGTTTGTTATTTTAGGCCTTTGATAGCCTGTCTGCGGTCCCTCCTTCCACTAGGCCTCCACTGACCAGACCACTGCTGCCCGTGTACCCCTGGAACCAATTTTAAAGTGCCTACAGCCAGCCCATTTTATTGTGTTAGGCCTTCGAAGCCTGTCTGCGGTCCCTCCTTCCACTAGGCCTCCACTGACCAGACCACTGCTGCCCGTGTACCCCTGGAACCAATTTTAAAGTGCCTACAGCCAGCCCATTTTATTGTGTTAGGCCTTCGAAGCCTGTCTGCGGTCCCTCCTTCCACTAGGCCTCCACTGACCAGACCACTGCTGCCCGTGTACCCCTGGAACCAATTTTAAAGTGCCTACAGCCAGCCCATTTTATTGTGTTAGGCCTTCGAAGCCTGTCTGCGGTCCCTCCTTCCACTAGGCCTCCACTGACCAGACCACTGCTGCCCGTGTACCCCTGGAACCAATTTTAAAGTGCCTACAGCCAGCCCATTTTATTGTGTTAGGCCTTTGAAGCCTGTCTGCGGTCCCTCCTTCCAATAGGCCTACACTGACAAAGGTACACCTGACAACAGACACATGGACCTGTAGGCATGGCCACGGAAGGTTACGTGTCCTTTGTGGCTCAATGGGTTAATGTATTGGATGCATGGTCCACACAGGGGACAGCCTGCTAAGTCTGTATGCAGTCCCTAATTCAAGTTGTCCTCAACTGAATAAAGCTGAGCTTCTACCTTCTGGCTCTCATTAAGTGTTTTTTAAAAAACAAAATGGTGGTTCCGGCCTACTAACGGTGTCTGCCCCTGCCTGGTGTTGCCCTCAACTGAATAAAGCTGAGCTTCAACCTTCTGGCTCTCATTAAGTGTTTTTTAAAAAACAAAATGGTGGTTAGGGCCTACTAACGGCTTCTGCCCCTCCCTGGTGTTGCCCTCAACTGAATAAAGCTGAGCTTCTACCTTCCGGCTCTGATTAACTGCTGTTTTTAAACAAAATGGTGGTTCCGGCCTACTAACGGTGTCTGCCCCTGCCTGGTGTTGCCCTCAACTGAATAAAGCTGAGCTTCAACCTTCTGGCTCTCATTAAGTGTTTTTTAAAAAACAAAATGGTGGTTCCGGCCTACTAACGGTGTCTGCCCCTGCCTGGTGTTGCCCTCAAATGAATAAAGCTGAGCTTCAACCTTCTGGCTCTCATTAAGTGTTTTTTAAAAAACAAAATGGTGGTTAGGGCCTACTAACGGCTTCTGTCCCTCCCTGGTGTTGCCCTCAACTGAATAAAGCTGAGCTTCTACCTTCCGGCTCTGATTAACTGCTGTTTTTAAACACATTGCTGGTTCCGGCCTACTAACGGTGTCTGCCCCTGCCTGGTGTTGCCCTCAACTGAATAAAGCTGAGCTTCAACCTTCTGGCTCTCATTAAGTGTTTTTTAAAAAACAAAATGGTGGTTAGGGCCTACTAACGGCTTCTGCCCCTCCCTGGTGTTGCCCTCAACTGAATAAAGCTGAGCTTCTACCTTCCGGCTCTGATTAACTGCTGTTTTTAAACACATTGCTGGTTCCGGCCTACTAACGGTGTCTGCCCCTGCCTGGTGTTGCCCTCAACTGAATAAAGCTGAGCTTCAACCTTCTGGCTTTCATTAAGTGTTTTTTAAAAAACAAAATGGTGGTTCCGGCCTACTAACGGTGTCTGCCCCTGCCTGGTGTTGCCCTCAACTGAATAAAGCTGAGCTTCAACCTTCTGGCTCTCATTAAGTGTTTTTTAAAAAACAAAATGGTGGTTAGGGCCTACTAACGGCTTCTGTCCCTCCCTGGTGTTGCCCTCAACTGAATAAAGCTGAGCTTCTACCTTCCGGCTCTGATTAACTGCTGTTTTTAAACACATTGCTGGTTCCGGCCTACTAACGGTGTCTGCCCCTGCCTGGTGTTGCCCTCAACTGAATAAAGCTGAGCTTCAACCTTCTGGCTCTCATTAAGTGTTTTTTAAAAAACAAAATGGTGGTTAGGGCCTACTAACGGCTTCTGTCCCTCCCTGGTGTTGCCCTCAACTGAATAAAGCTGAGCTTCTACCTTCCGGCTCTGATTAACTGCTGTTTTTAAACACATTGCTGGTTCCGGCCTACTAACGGTGTCTGCCCCTGCCTGGTGTTGCCCTCAACTGAATAAAGCTGAGCTTCAACCTTCTGGCTCTCATTAAGTGTTTTTTAAAAAACAAAATGGTGGTTAGGGCCTACTAACGGCTTCTGCCCCTCCCTGGTGTTGCCCTCAACTGAATAAAGCTGAGCTTCTACCTTCCGGCTCTGATTAACTGCTGTTTTTAAACACATTGCTGGTTCCGGCCTACTAACGGTGTCTGCCCCTGCCTGGTGTTGCCCTCAACTGAATAAAGCTGAGCTTCAACCTTCTGGCTCTCATTAAGTGTTTTTTAAAAAACAAAATGGTGGTTAGGGCCTACTAACGGCTTCTGCCCCTCCCTGGTGTTGCCCTCAACTGAATAAAGCTGGGCTTCTACCTTCCGGCTCTGATTAACTGCTGTTTTTAAACAAAATGGTGGTTCCGGCCTACTAACGGTGTCTGCCCCTGCCTGGTGTTGCCCTCAACTGAATAAAGCTGAGCTTCAACCTTCTGGCTCTCATTAAGTGTTTTTTAAAAAACAAAATGGTGGTTCCGGCCTACTAACGGTGTCTGCCCCTGCCTGGTGTTGCCCTCAACTGAATAAAGCTGAGCTTCTACCTTCCGGCTCTGATTAACTGCTGTTTTTAAACACATTGCTGGTTCCGGCCTACTAACGGTGTCTGCCCCTGCCTGGTGTTGCCCTCAACTGAATAAAGCTGAGCTTCAACCTTCTGGCTCTCATTAAGTGTTTTTTAAAAAACAAAATGGTGGTTAGGGCCTACTAACGGCTTCTGCCCCTCCCTGGTGTTGCCCTCAACTGAATAAAGCTGAGCTTCTACCTTCCGGCTCTGATTAACTGCTGTTTTTAAACAAAATGGTGGTTCCAGCCTACTAACGGTGTCTGCCCCTGCCTGGTGTTGCCCTCAACTGAATAAAGCTGAGCTTCAACCTTCTGGCTCTCATTAAGTGTTTTTTAAAAAACAAAATGGTGGTTCCGGCCTACTAACGGTGTCTGCCCCTGCCTGGTGTTGCCCTCAACTGAATAAAGCTGAGCTTCAACCTTCTGGCTCTCATTAAGTGTTTTTTAAAAAACAAAATGGTGGTTAGGGCCTACTAACGGCTTCTGTCCCTCCCTGGTGTTGCCCTCAACTGAATAAAGCTGAGCTTCTACCTTCCGGCTCTGATTAACTGCTGTTTTTAAACACATTGCTGGTTCCGGCCTACTAACGGTGTCTGCCCCTGCCTGGTGTTGCCCTCAACTGAATAAAGCTGAGCTTCAACCTTCTGGCTCTCATTAAGTGTTTTTTAAAAAACAAAATGGTGGTTAGGGCCTACTAACGGCTTCTGTCCCTCCCTGGTGTTGCCCTCAACTGAATAAAGCTGAGCTTCTACCTTCCGGCTCTGATTAACTGCTGTTTTTAAACACATTGCTGGTTCCGGCCTACTAACGGTGTCTGCCCCTGCCTGGTGTTGCCCTCAACTGAATAAAGCTGAGCTTCAACCTTCTGGCTCTCATTAAGTGTTTTTTAAAAAACAAAATGGTGGTTAGGGCCTACTAACGGCTTCTGCCCCTCCCTGGTGTTGCCCTCAACTGAATAAAGCTGAGCTTCTACCTTCCGGCTCTGATTAACTGCTGTTTTTAAACACATTGCTGGTTCCGGCCTACTAACGGTGTCTGCCCCTGCCTGGTGTTGCCCTCAACTGAATAAAGCTGAGCTTCAACCTTCTGGCTCTCATTAAGTGTTTTTTAAAAAACAAAATGGTGGTTCCGGCCTACTAACGGTGTCTGCCCCTGCCTGGTGTTGCCCTCAACTGAATAAAGCTGAGCTTCAACCTTCTGGCTCTCATTAAGTGTTTTTTAAAAAACAAAATGGTGGTTAGGGCCTACTAACGGCTTCTGTCCCTCCCTGGTGTTGCCCTCAACTGAATAAAGCTGAGCTTCTACCTTCCGGCTCTGATTAACTGCTGTTTTTAAACACATTGCTGGTTCCGGCCTACTAACGGTGTCTGCCCCTGCCTGGTGTTGCCCTCAACTGAATAAAGCTGAGCTTCAACCTTCTGGCTCTCATTAAGTGTTTTTTAAAAAACAAAATGGTGGTTAGGGCCTACTAACGGCTTCTGTCCCTCCCTGGTGTTGCCCTCAACTGAATAAAGCTGAGCTTCTACCTTCCGGCTCTGATTAACTGCTGTTTTTAAACACATTGCTGGTTCCGGCCTACTAACGGTGTCTGCCCCTGCCTGGTGTTGCCCTCAACTGAATAAAGCTGAGCTTCAACCTTCTGGCTCTCATTAAGTGTTTTTTAAAAAACAAAATGGTGGTTAGGGCCTACTAACGGCTTCTGCCCCTCCCTGGTGTTGCCCTCAACTGAATAAAGCTGAGCTTCTACCTTCCGGCTCTGATTAACTGCTGTTTTTAAACACATTGCTGGTTCCGGCCTACTAACGGTGTCTGCCCCTGCCTGGTGTTGCCCTCAACTGAATAAAGCTGAGCTTCAACCTTCTGGCTCTCATTAAGTGTTTTTTAAAAAACAAAATGGTGGTTCCGGCCTACTAACGGTGTCTGCCCCTGCCTGGTGTTGCCCTCAACTGAATAAAGCTGAGCTTCTACCTTCCGGCTCTGATTAACTGCTGTTTTTAAACACATTGCTGGTTCCGGCCTACTAACGGTGTCTGCCCCTGCCTGGTGTTGCCCTCAACTGAATAAAGCTGAGCTTCAACCTTCTGGCTCTCATTAAGTGTTTTTTAAAAAACAAAATGGTGGTTAGGGCCTACTAACGGCTTCTGTCCCTCCCTGGTGTTGCCCTCAACTGAATAAAGCTGAGCTTCTACCTTCCGGCTCTGATTAACTGCTGTTTTTAAACACATTGCTGGTTCCGGCCTACTAACGGTGTCTGCCCCTGCCTGGTGTTGCCCTCAACTGAATAAAGCTGAGCTTCAACCTTCTGGCTCTCATTAAGTGTTTTTTAAAAAACAAAATGGTGGTTCCGGCCTACTAACGGTGTCTGCCCCTGCCTGGTGTTGCCCTCAACTGAATAAAGCTGAGCTTCAACCTTCTGGCTCTCATTAAGTGTTTTTTAAAAAACAAAATGGTGGTTAGGGCCTACTAACGGCTTCTGCCCCTCCCTGGTGTTGCCCTCAACTGAATAAAGCTGAGCTTCTACCTTCCGGCTCTGATTAACTGCTGTTTTTAAACAAAATGGTGGTTCCGGCCTACTAACGGTGTCTGCCCCTGCCTGGTGTTGCCCTCAACTGAATAAAGCTGAGCTTCAACCTTCTGGCTCTCATTAAGTGTTTTTTAAAAAACAAAATGGTGGTTAGGGCCTACTAACGGTGTCTGCCCCTCCCTGGTGTTGTCCTCAACTGAACAAAGCTGAGCTTCCACATTCTGGCTTTCGGCCTATACTATCAGATATTAAACTGCATTTGGCCTACTAGTGTGGTTAGGCCCTTGAAACAGTGTCTGCTGCTCTTGGGTTTGCTACTCCACTGAACAAAGCAATGCCGCCTGTTTAGTCCTGTTACCAATTTTGATCTGCATTTAGCCTACTTTATTCTTTGGCCCTATATCTGTTTCCTCATCATCCTGCCCATTGCCCAGCCACTGCTAGATGAGTCTGCTGGTACATTGACCTAGACCACTACATTCCCCTTGTACTCTACACAGCCAGAATCTGACCCTGCTGAAAGTAAGGTTCCCCTTCCCGCATATTATACCACCTTACACAGGGACAAAGAGGAAGGTGCAGATGAAAGTGCAGGTTCCTTCATCAGGTGGGGGGGCATACTCGTTGGCGACGTCACTGGCACAGGGCCACTCAGAGTATGCAAAAGTGTCGCTGCTGGTGGGAGGCGCCCCCGCCATGCAAACACACCGCCGTACTTTGAGGGGCCCTGTGCCAGTGCCAATGCGAACGAGTGGGCCCCCCCTGCTTGCTCAGGATCACAGCACTTGCAACGTTGAAATACTTACCTCTCCCTGCTCCACCGCCATGACGTAGTCCATGTTTCCTGGGCCCACTAAAACCTTGAACCAGCCCTACCCCCACAACTTTTGCCAAATGACCCCCAATTTCCAGTGCCCAACTATTATTATAAAGTTAATTAAGATTGACAAGCTTCAGAAAACAAGAATGGATGTTTTTGGCAGTAAAATGTGCACTGTAGGTGTTTTCCTGGCCTCCACTCACTGCCGGCTATGCTTCCCCATTGACTTGCATTGGGTTTCGTGTTTCGGTCGATCCCCGACTTTTAGCGATAATCGGCCGACTTCACTCGACTCGACTCTGGACTAAATCGGGTTTCACAAAACCAGACTCGATCTTAAAAAAATGAAAGTCGCTCAACCCTAGTGGAGACCTTTCAGAGGCTGTAGAGCATGAAAAAAGGTGACGTCCAGGAGAAGAAAGTTTAAACCAGCAGTCCCATCCATTATCATGGGTAATGTACGCTGGGAAATAAGACGGATGAACTGCTAGCTCTGTGTAAAACCCAGACGGAGTTCAAGGAATGCAGTCTCATGTGCTTTACAGAAACCTCGTTACTTGGGGAGGTCCCAGATTCAAGTGTCTTGATTCCAGGGTTTCACATGGTTCGGGCTGATAGAGACAAAACTAAGTGTGGTAAGAAGAAAGGGGTGGGGGTGATATTGTACATTAATAACAGATGGTGCAATCAGTGGCACGTAACTGTGAAGGAAAGTCATTGCTGTCAAAACATTGAACTCTTAGCAGTTGGCCTCAGGCCCTACTATCTACCTAGAGAATTCTCCATTTGCATTACAGTAGTCATGTATATACCTTCATCTACAAACCAAGAGGCAGCTGGGGAAGTATTGTCAGGGGTGTTAGATCGCTTCCAGACAAAGCACCCAAACTCGTTAAGTGTAATCTCTAAAACTTAACAGAGCCATGATCTCAAGGACTCTTGCAAAGTTCTATCAATATGTAAAATGTACAAAAAAGGTTGCACTCTATCGTGCTAAAGCATGTCTAATATGGAATACTTGAAATTTGAATAGCAAAATGGCTTTTGAACATTAGAAAATTATTTAAGAGACGCTTAGCACAGAATTTGATTTAATCAAATAGTGTGTGCCCATCAACCAACGTCAAGGTGGTATCATAAACTGATGGGTCCCTGACCTCCCTGTCCAAATGTGAACACTTACCAAAGGCCAATGTCTGTATGCCTGGGTGAATGTGAAAACCTCTGTTCAGCACAGCCTACATATGAGTTGGCCGGGACCAAGCGTAATGAGATGCAATTAAAAACCACATGGTGATGGGAGGAGTGCTCAGTCAATAAGCTAGCATTGAAATGACAGAAAAAAGACTCGCACATCCTAACTAGTGTGAATAGGTGCATACCAGGAGCAGCTACCTCCATGCATAAATATACAAAAAAGGTTGCACTCTATCGTGCTAAAGCATGTCTAATATGGAATACTTGAAATTTGAATAGCAAAATGGCTTTTGAACATTAGAAAATTATTTAAGAGACGCTTAGCACAGAATTTGATATAATCAAATAGTGTGTGCCCATCAACCGACGTCAAGGTGGTCTCATAAACTGATGGGTCCCTGACCTCCCTGTCCAAATGTGAACACTTACCAAAGGCCAATGTCTGTATGCCTGGGTGAATGTGAAAACCTCTGTTCAGCACAGCCTACATATGTGTTGGCCGGGACCAAGTGTAATGAGATGCAATTAAAAACCACATGGTGATGGGAGGAGTGCTCAGTCAATAAGCTAGCATTGAAATGACAGAAAAAAGACTCGCACATCCTAACTAGTGTGAATAGGTGCATACCAGGAGCAGCTACCTCCATGCATAAATATACAAAAAAGGTTGCACTCTATCGTGCTAAAGCATGTCTAATATGGAATACTTGAAATTTGAATAGCAAAATGGCTTTTGAACATTAGAAAATTATTTAAGAGATGCTTAGCACAGAATTTGATATAATCAAATAGTGTGTGCCCATCAACCGACGTCAAGGTGGTCTCATAAACTGATGGGTCCCTGACCTCCCTGTCCAAATGTGAACACTTACCAAAGGCCAATGTCTGTATGCCTGGGTGAATGTGAAAACCTCTGTTCAGCACAGACTACATATGAGTTGGCCGGGACCAAGTGTAATGAGATGCAATTAAAAACCACATGGTGATGGGAGGAGTGCTCAGTCAATAAGCTAGCATTGAAATGACAGAAAAAAGACTCGCACATCCTAACTAGTGTGAATAGGTGCATACCAGGAGCAGCTACCTCCATGCATAAATATACAAAAAAGGTTGCACTCTATTGTGCTAAAGCATGTCTAATATGGAATACTTGAAATTTGAATAGCAAAATGGCTTTTGAACATTAGAAAATTATTTAAGAGACGCTTAGCGCAGAATTTGATATAATCAAATAGTGTGTGCCCATCAACCGACGTCAAGGTGGTCTCATAAACTGATGGGTCCCTGACCTCCCTGTCCAAATGTGAACACTTACCAAAGGCCAATGTCTGTATGCCTGGGTGAATGTGAAAACCTCTGTTCAGCACAGCCTACATATGAGTTGGCCGGGACCAAGTGTAATGAGATGCAATTAAAAACCACATGGTGATGGGAGGAGTGCTCAGTCAATAAGCTAGCATTGAAATGACAGAAAAAAGACTCGCACATCCTAACTAGTGTGAATAGGTGCATACCAGGAGCAGCTACCTCCATGCATAAATATACAAAAAAGGTTGCACTCTATCGTGCTAAAGCATGTCTAATATGGAATACTTGAAATTTGAATAGCAAAATGGCTTTTGAACATTAGAAAATTATTTAAGAGACGCTTAGCACAGAATTTGATATAATCAAATAGTGTGTGCCCATCAACTGACGTCAAGGTGGTCTCATAAACTGTGTAAAATGTGCCACAAGGAACAACAGTATATTGGATCTCCTCTATGCGAATGTTAAAGATGCCTATTCATCGTCTGCACTGCCCCCTGGGGAAATCAGACCACAACATCATACTATTGTCTCCATCTTACCAACCTGTTGTTAGCAAACAACCAGCGACAATAAAACTAATCAGGAAGTGGACTCCAGCAGCAGAGGAGGCTCTGCAAGACTGCTTTGACCTCACAGACTGGGAGGTGATATGCGACAGGGGAGAGCATGATGATGTAAATGATATTTTCGGGCGAGTAACTGATTATATAAATTTTTGTACTGACACTGTTGTACCATCTAAAAATATTCGATGCTACGCAAATAACAAGCATTGGATTACAAAAGAATTGAAACACTTACTAAGCAAGAAAAAAATGGCATTTAAAATGAAGGATACAAAGAAACTGAAATTGATACAAAGGGATTTAAAGGGGAAAATTAAGAATGCCTGTGAGCTGTTCCAAATTAAAGTAGAAAATAAATTGTCACACAACAATTCCATGGAGGTGTGATCGGACATGAAACAGCTAACTGGGTTTAAGGCAAAGCCAAAGAGTGGGGAAGTGGATCTGCCCTTGGCTAATGAAATGAATGAGTTTTTCAACAGATTCACCAACACAAGCACAGCGTCATCAGGAATGGGAGATGGAGCTGGGAAACGATCGGCAGCATTGACATTGGGGAATAAACTGCCTGCTTTCACTGTCTCCCAAAGCGACGTGAGAAAACAGTTTAGTAGACTAGTTATTGGCAAGGCAGCTGAGCCTGATGGCCTAAGCCCACGTGTCCTCAGAGCGTGTGCAAAACCAGCTGTGTACTGTCTACCAGCACCTGTTTAACTGAAGCCTTTTATCACAGGGTGTTCCAGAACTGTGGAAGACCACCTGCCTGGTGCCAGTTCCTAAGACCACTTTTCCAACTTCCCTACAAGACTATCGTCCAGTGGCCTTAACATCACATGCTATGAAGTCCTTGGAGAGAATAATACTTGCCTACTTGTGTCCAAGGGTGAGGGCTTTTTCTGACCCCCTACAGTTTGTGTACCAGCAGAGATTGGGGGTAGATGATGCGGTAGTGTCTCTGCTACATACAGTACATTCATTCTTGGACAATGATGGAACTGCAGTGGGCGCCATGTTCTTTCACTGCTCAAGTGCTTTAATTACCTTACAGCCACTCTTACTACGTAGTAAGCTGACTGATATGGCAGTGGATGAGTGGATGGTGAACTGAATAAATGACTACCTGACGGACAGGCCGCAGTTTGTGAGGATGGGGGAAGTTGTATCTGGCAGTGTACGGAGCAGTGTTGGAGCCCCTCAGGGTACAGTGTTGTCACCCTTCCTCTTCACATTGTATACAGCTGACTTTCAGTATAAATCAAATTTTTGTCACCTCCAAAAATTCTCAGATGACTCAGTGATTTTAGGAGGCATTGTGGCAGGCCGAGGGGTGGAGGAATATAGAAGGGTGGTTTCTGACTTTGTGGATTGGTGCCGGACTAACTGTCTAGAACTAAATGTAAAGAAAACCAAGGAGTTGGTGGTGAGTTATAGAAGGAAAAAGGAGGATTACTTACTGATCAATATTGCTGGCCAGGAGGTTGAGATTGTTGAGAGCTACAAATAATTGGGGGTTCACCTTGACAGTTAACTCGATTAGAGGTGTCATACAGAAAAGGTTTACAAGAAGGGAATGAGTAGACTGTACTTTCTTCGGAAGCTCAGGTCATTCAATGTATGCAGTAAAATGCTGGAAATGTTCTACCAGTACGTTGTGGCAAGCACCATTTTTTTGCTATCATATGCTGGGGCAGTAGTGTGCAAGTATCTGACGCTAATAAGCTCAACAAACTTATCAAGAAGGCAAGCGCGGCTGTTGGCCTCCATCTGGACTCTTTTGGGGAGATATTGGAGGATAGAATTCAGAAGAAGTGTAGGGCTATAATGATCAATAATACACACCCACTATGTGAGCTGTTCTTGAAGCAGAATAGCACATTCAGCAGCCGTCTAATCCTACTAAGGTGTAAGAAGGAGAAATTCAGGAAATCGTTTGTACCTACTGCTATGGGGATGTATAATAATTTCCTAAGGGTGGTAGACAACAATGACTGATTGCTGGTGTACTAATGTCAATTAACAGTGACTTATATACTTGAACTACCCACATTTATTTGTTATGTAATGTTGGTATACTTGTGCAAGATTTGTGTCCTAATATTTTATGTACTCCCAGGGCCGTATTTAGAGTTTCTGCTGCCCTAGGCACTTTTAGTGCTGCCTCCCCCATTGGTGAGTATGATACTATCGGCAGTGACTTTGGCAAAAATCGCTGATGTGAAAGGAGCCTTTTGCAGCAGATCCGGCAGTTTTTCCGCATCTGCCGCGTAATGGATCACTTACGGCAACACTGCGCTCGGCCTCATTCATTCCCTATGGGACTTGCAGACATGTGCGGCACTTGCGATTTTGCCGCGATCCGGCAAATGCGTTACTTGCAGCAATGGAAAAAAACACTGCTAGCAGTGTTTTTTTGTATCACCGCAAGTGCAAAACCGCAAGTGCCGCACATGTCCGCAAGTAGCCATCACTACCTGTCCCTGCACCTTGCTAGCTCATCCCTAACCATCCCTCTGACCTAAAACTACACTATAAAGCTTTAGAAAATCAATTTATTAACTGACATATTCCATTGACATATAATGAGGGCTCCAGGCTACTGCGTAGACTGGGACGGGCAGTCTCCGGGTCTCCATTCTCTCTGTGCACACCCTCAGTCCCTGCCTCACTGCCTGTGCTGCACTGTGCACAGACCTCCCTCCACCGGACCCGGTATTCGCCGCTCGCAGTAGCATACCAGCAGAGGTGTATCTAGGGTTTCTGGCACCAGGGGCAAGAATTCACTTGACCCCGGACTTTTATAAAAAAAAAAAAAAAAACCTAGCTCAAGTGCGCCCCCCTGCATCCTGCCACCCTAGGCACGTGCCCTCAAGTGCCTAGTGGCAAATTCGGCCCTGTGTACTGCTGTTTGTATTGCCTCTGTAATACCATAATTTCCCCCGGGATCAATAAAGTGTATTGTATCGTATCGTATCGTAAACTGAATTTGATCATGCACATTTTTGAATGTAGATGTATGAAAATGAATTGCATATAGGCATCACATATATGTCACACGGATGACACGTGGACATAAAAAGAAGGGCACATGGCTGGCACTCAAATGCTCATCTATTCTTGGCCAAAAATGGTAAAGGGAACACTTAAACAACAGAATATAACTCCAAGTAAATCAAACTTCTGTGAAATCAAACTGTCCAATTAGAAAGCAACACTGTTTGACAATCAATTTCACATGCTGTTGTGCGAATGGAATAGACAACAGATGGAAATTATTGGCAATTATCAAGACACACTCAATCAAGGCGTGGTTCTGCAGGTGGGGACCACAGACCACATCTCAGTACCAATGCTTTCTGGCTGATGTTTTGGTCACTTCTGAATGTTAGTTGTGCTTTCACACTCGTGGTAGCATGAGACGGACTCTACAACCCACTCAAGTGGCTCAGGTAGTGCAGCTCATCCAGGATGGCACATCAATGCGAACTGAGGCAAGTGTAATGAATGGAAACAGAAGCACAGGTGGTGAAGTTCACATTCGTTTTTATTATAGTTTAACGTGGAATCTCGGGACCATGGTCTGGGGGGGCTCCGAAGGGGGCGTGACTACGTGAGCCCCAGACAACCGCGGTAAGACCCCTCGAACAGGGCCAGAATGGGATGCCTCTGGGACACGGGTGCTACCTCCAGTTAGATCCCGGACTCATGGTAGCTGACCCAGCAGGACAGACGGACAAGCAGGGTTAGCAGGTGACATAGAGCTAACCGGTAGGTACCGGGTGAACGGGTAGAAGCTGGTTCTGGCGGTACTGACATTGTCCAGAGGTACGGGTAACTGAATGGTGGGATGAGATGGAACTGGAGTAGGCAGATCGGAGGTCATCCAGGAAAGCCAGGAAAGTCAGGTAACGGGTAGCAGACAGTCTGTGGAGACAAGCAGTGTAAGCGGAGCACTGGCAGAGAATTTCAGAAACAGAAGCACATGCTAGCAGGAACCGAAAGTTAGCAACAGAGGATACTTGTTGCTCCGGCACCATCCTTATGGTGCAGGGGCTAGAAATAGTGATCATTAACACGCCATTGGTCAGAATCACTTTTTAGAAAATGCACACTGTCTCTTTAAGAGACCGGGAGCGAGCGTGCGCGTGACATAAGCACACAGCCCGAGAACCTGCTGGCTACGTGCCAGGAAGCAGAGGAGGAAGGGGAAGCAGAGGCTGTGTCAGGACAGCCTGGAGCCGACACAGAGCGGGAGTCCCGACGGGGACCCCGCGAAGGTACAGGGACCAGACCGGGTGTAACAGTATCCCCCTCTTTACGCCCCCTCTTTTTCAAGCCTGCATAGAATCTTTTCAGAAGGAGAGGGGCCTGGATATTCAATTTAGGGTCCCATGACCTCTCCTCACGACCAAAGCCTCTCCAATCCACCAAGTAAAAAATCTTACCCCTTACTCTTTTAGTGGTCAAGATGTTCTTTACCTCAAAAACATCCTCCTCACTGACGGGCTCAGGAGTGGAACATGGGTCTTTAAAGAAGCAGCTCAAAACTACTGGTTTGAGGAAGGAAACATGGAAAGAGTTAGGCAAACGCAAAGAAGCAGGCAAGTTCAATTTGTACGAGATTTCGCTGATCTGTTTCAAGACTTCAAATGGACCGATGAAGCGGGGACTCAGTTTGTATGAGGGAACCTTCAGACGGATATACCAGGAGGAGCGCCACACCTTATCTCCAGGCCGAAAGATGGGTGCATCCAGACGTCTTTTGTTCACATGCCTCTTCTTACGTTGTGAGGCTTTCTGCAAGGCGAACTTGGTGTCATTCTTTTGACACTACTTTTGAGAATTCCCCAGTAAAGAAGTCAGCTGCAGGGACGCCTGAAGGCCCAGAGATGGGAAGAGGGATCCCGGGTTGGAGTCCAAACACAATCTGAAAAGGAGATTTTCCAGAGGATTCACTTACTTGATTATTGTACAATAATTCTGCCCAAGGCAGCAATTTGATCCAGTCATCATGATGCACATAGACGAAGATACGCAGGAATCCAGTCAGGATTTGATTGGTCCTCTCTACTTGCCCATTGGATTGAGGGTGGTATGCAGAAGAGAAGTCCAGTTCCACTTGCACAGATTTATAAACCGCTCTCCAGAACTTGGAGGTGAACTGGACTCCCCTGTCAGACACAATGTGGAGAGGAAATCCATGAAGACGCAAGATGTGCTGTATGAAATGGTCAGCGAGCTCAAGAGCAGAGGGAAGACCAAGTAAGGGAACTAAATGAGCAATCTTGGAGAAACAATCCACTACTACCCAGATGATGGAACAGCTGGAAGAGACGTGAAGATCAGTAATGAAGTCCATCGCTATGTGCTGCCAGAGAACTGAAGGAACAGAGAGAGATAATAGCTGCCCGGAGGGCAGATGCTTAGCAGTCTTGTTGCGGGCACACGAAGGACAGGTAGCGACATATTCCTGGACATCTTTGCCCATGGTGGGCTACCAGTAGTAATGGGAGATGAGTTGCAGAGTCTTTTTCTGACCGGCATGGCCAGCCAACTTGGAAGAATGATCCCACCGGAGGACACGGCTCTGATCCGAAGTGAAGTAGATACAAGAGTCTTTCCCGAGGGAAGTTGAGCAAGATTAACTGCGGCTACGGGCACAAACCTGGATGGTTAAATGATGTGCTGTGGTTCTTCCTCAAAATCGGGGGCAGGAACGCTCTAGAGAATGCATCGGCTTTAACGTTCCTATCAGCCGGACGGAAATGAAGAGCAAAATTAAATCGGGCAAAAAACAAAGCCCAACGGGCCTGATGAGGATTCAGTCTTTGTGTGGATTGGAGATAAGCGAGGTTCTTATGATCAGTGAAGATGACAACCTGATGGACCGCTCCCTCAAGGAGATGTCGCCACTCTTGCAGGGCTAACTTGATTGCCAACAATTCTTGATCTCTGATGGAATAGTTCCTTTCTGAGGTAGAAAAGACCTTCAAGAAGAAACCACAGGTGGGCGATTTCTGGGTGAGAACCGCACCAGCACCTATGGAAGAAGCGTCTACCTCTAGAAAGGGTCAAAGTCTGGATAACCCCTGGTAATAAACTGTACCAGTCCAAGTAGTAAGTGTGTCCTCCTTTGAGCAGCTGCTCGAGCTGTATGAGCCCAAAATGATATAGAAGCCGACCAGGCAATGTGGTGGATGCGCTTTCCTTGGTTAAATGCACTAGTAGAGCTGTATGAGCCCAGGTTGTGTAGATGCCAACCAGCAATTATGGTGAGTGTGCTCTCTTTGGTGAGGCGTAATCCTAGAGCTATATGAGCCCAGATAATGTGGATGCCAACCGGTAAAAATAGTAGGTGCGCCTTCTTGGTTGTAGCGCAACACTGGAGCTGTGTGAGCCCAGATTCCGGGTTATGCAGACGCCAATGTGAACAGGTTTGAAGAGGTGCTGGCACATCCGTGCCTTAGCAATGGGACGCCTGGCGTCCCATTGCTAAGGCACGGATGTGCCAGCACCTCTTCAAACCTGTTCACATTGGCGTCTGCATAACCCGGAATCTGGGCTCACACAGCTCCAGTGTTGCGCTACAACCAAGAAGGCGCACCTACTATTTTTACCGGTTGGCATCCACATTATCTGGGCTCATATAGCTCTAGGATTACGCCTCACCAAAGAGAGCACACTCACCATAATTGCTGGTTGGCATCTACACAACCTGGGCTCATACAGCTCTACTAGTGCATTTAACCAAGGAAAGCGCATCCACCACATTGCCTGGTCGGCTTCTATATCATTTTGGGCTCATACAGCTCGAGCAGCTGCTCAAAGGAGGACACACTTACTACTTGGACTGGTACAGTTTATTACCAGGGGTTATCCAGACTTTGACCCAGACTAATCCAGGACGTTCGAGCATTACTCAGCGACACATCACTACGCGACACAGTGATCAAGGCCACAGAGTGGCCGAAACGTCTATACTTGTCGCCTCTTCATTCATAATAAAATACACATGATTTTGAAGCATAAATCTTGTTGTAAAGTGTGCAGTGATTAGAGACTTATATATGTTGTTGGGATCACTTCCCGTTCACTAGCACCTTATTTCCCGTGATCGTGTGCTAGCCATCTCTATACTTGTACCTCTAGAAAGAATTGTTTATCTGAATCCGGTCGATGAAGAACAGGTGCAGAGGAGAAGGCCTGTTTTAGAGAAACAAAAGCCTCCTCTGCCTCAGGAGTCCAATCCTTGGCGCTAGCGCCTTTCCGGGTCAAGGCCGAGATGGGTGCCACTTGGGTGGAAAAGTGTGGAATAAATAAACAGTAATAGTTGGCGAACCCCAGGAAGCGTTGTATGGCTTTAAGACCAGATGGGCGAGGCCACTTAAGGATGGCAGATACCTTCTCTGGATCCATCTTTAATCCTGTGGACGAGACAATATAACCAAGGAAAGACAGAGAGTATTGTTCAAAGAGGCATTTTTCAAATTTAGCATAAAAACTGTTCCCCCTGAGTCTTTGTAAGACTAGACATACTTGTCTCCGGTGGGAGGCTAAATCTGCAGAGAAGATCAGGATGTCGTCCAGGTAAACAACAACACGCGAATAGAGCAGAGCTCTGAAAATATCATTTACGAATTCCTGAAAAACTGCAGGTGCATTACTTAGGCTGGATGGCAAAAACAGATATTCGTAGTGTCCATCCCAGAGGTTAAAAGTGATTTTCCACTTGTCTCCTTTATGAATACGTATTAGGTTGTAGGCCCCTCTGAGGTCCAGTTTGGTGAAGAATTTAGAACCCCTAAGACGATCAAATATCTCTGAGATAAGAAGCAAGGGATACCTGTTCTTTACCGTAATCTGGTTCAGCCCCCTGTAGTCGATACAGGGGGTAATGTTCCGGGGAGCAGATCAATCGGGCAATCAGACGACATGTGCAGAGGTAATTTCTCTGCCTCCTTTTTCCCGAAGACGTCAGCGAAAGCCCAGTAAGAGGAGGGTAGGCCCGGCAGGGCAGTGGGCTGGGCTGGAGGAAGAACAGGTCGAACAGGGATGAAACACCTATCCAAGCAGGAGTCTCCCCAGCGCAGAACCTCTCCTATCTTCCAATTTAAGACTGGTTCATGCATCCGGTGCCAGGATAGACCTAAAAGCAAGGGGTGAGATGAACCAGGCAACACATAAAAGCAAATTTTTTTCTGAATGCGTTAAATCTACCCGGAGTTCCACGGGCACAGACTGGAACCGAATGGACTCAGACAGGGATTTGCCATCCACGGATGTCACATGCAATGGTTCTGGAAGACGCTTGATTGGTATGTGATAACGATCCACGACCGCCTGCTGAATGAGATTCCCGGTGGTTCCAGAATCCAGGTGACAGAGTTCCAAAAAGTTTACCTTGCCAAATACCATGGAGACTGTTATTTGCAGTGATGGAGAGAGTTGATCCTTACCTAGGGCTGCCTCTCCTACAGACCCTAGGCACTGGAGTTTCCCGACTTCCTTGGACAGGAGCGGATAAAATGCTCGGAACTGCCACAGTAGAAACAGCTCCCCTCCTGGCGATGCACCTCTTGGCGGCGGTTACCCAAGCTTACTCGATGTACTTCCATAGCCATAGGTGAGGGGAACGAAGTCGGGGAGGTTGCTGGTTTAGGAGTACTAGCAACTGGGTGGTAGAACCCCTTTTTACGTTTGATCTCCTTGGATCGTTCTTGAAACCGTAGGTATATCCAGACTTCCAGGGAAATCAAGTCATCCAGAGTTGTAGGCATGTCCTGTCCCGCCAGCTCATCCTTAATTGAAATCCTGAAAGACCCTCCCAGAAGTTGGCCATTGTTCCAGGATAGTTCAGACGAAAGGGTACAGAACTGCACTGCATGCTGGGCCACAGTAAGAGCCTCCTGACGTAGGTGAAGAAGAGCCGAAGCTGTCGACGTAGCACGACCAGGCTTGTCAAAGGTCCTGCGGAATGCCTGTAGAAAAGACTGAAGATTAGTAATCAGAGGATCCATTCTCTCCCACAGTGGATTCAGCCAGGCAAGGACCTCTCCGTCAAGGTGAGACACAATGAAGCCCACCTTAGCTCGATCAGAAGAAAACATATGCCCCAGGAGTTCAAAGTGCAGCGTGCACTGGTTAATGAACCCCCCAACACTGAACGGGATTGCCACGGAAGCGGGTGGGAGCCGCTAGGCGAGGACCTTTACTTGCTGTGCAGTTAGATACCTGGATGCCGGTGGCAGAGACAGGTCCAGTCGAAGAGACCAGGGTATCCATACGAGTAGACAAGTTTTGCAAAAAAGTCGTGATCTTGTCCTGTTGACCTCTCAGACAGGTAACTTCTTGACATAGCTCCACGGCCGGAAGTGCCTGGGATCCAGCGGGTTCCATGGCAGGAGTAATCTGTACAAATGAAAATGGAGGCACAGATGGTGAAGTTCACATTCATTTTTATTATAGTTTAACGTGGAACCTTGGGACCACGGTCTGGGGGCTCCGAAGGGGGAGTGACTACATGAGCCCCAGACACATGTGATAAGACCCCTCGAACAGGGTCAGATTGGGATGCCTGGGGGACATGGGTGCTACCTCCAGTTAGACCCTGGACTCTTGGTACCTGACCCAGCGGGACAGGTGGACAAGCAGGGTTAGCAGGTGACTTAGAGCTATCCAGTGGGTACCGGGTGTACTGGTAGAAGCTGGTTCCGGCAGTACTGATGTTGTCCAGAGGTACGGGTAACTGAATGGCGGGATGAGATGGAACTGGAGTAGGCAGATCGGAGGTCATCCAGGAAAGCCAGGTAACGGGTAGTAGATAGTTTGTGGAGACAAACAGTGTAAGTGGAGCACTGGCAGAGAGCTTCAGAAACAGAAGCACATGCTAGCAGGAACCGAAAGTTAGCAACAGAGGATACTTGTTGCTCTGGCACCCTCCCTATGGTGGAGGGGCTAGAAATAGTGATCATTAACACTCCATTGGTCAGAAGCACTTTTTGGAAAATGCGCGCTGTCTCTTTTAGAGATTGGGAGCGAGCGCGCGTGACTTAAGCGCACAGCCCGAGAACCTGCTGGCTGCGTGCCAGGAAGCAGAGGAGGAAGGAAGAGCAGAGGCTGTGTCAGGACAGTGACAGAGTGGGAGTCCCGACGGGCACCCGGCAAAGGTACAGGGACCAGACCGGGTGTAACAGCAAGAAGGTTTGCTGTGTCTCAGCATAGTGTCCAGAGGCTGGAGGCGCTAGCGGGAGACAGGCCAGTACACCAGGAGATGTGGAGGGGCCATAGGAGGGCAACAGCCCAGCAGCAGGACCGCTACCTCAGCCTTTGTGCAAGGAGGAAAAAGAGGTGTTCTGTCCATTTTAACAAGGACAGTATGGTTCCAATTATCCATTAAAAAGTTTCACTACTATTAATGTTTTGGTTTTTGCTGTGTTATAGCACCACCCAGTGGTGGTTAAATTTATAATCTGTGTTTTCAATAATAATTAGAGTGTTGCATTGTGGTATTGCACCAAGGTATCATGGGATGGGGAAACTCCATTTTCTCTCTGTGTATTTCCCTGGACACACATGTTAATCTGCTGTGTTGGAACTACCTCACTTGCTTGCCATCCTGGTTAAGTTTATCTGGTAAGATCTTTACCTCTGTTCTTGCAATATAGTGTTCTACAGAATGTGATTTATTCCATAGCAACTAGTACTTAGGAAATCTATTATCAGTCACTTGCTGTATGTAGTTATATGTAGAAGTTGCATCATCCTGTATATTTTTTCCTGCTAGTTGTAAAGTATCAGTTGTGCTGTTATTTGGCTCAATACTTATCCATATCATTTATATTCTTATAGTTTTACCGCACTCATGTTTACCAATAAAGTAGTTAGACTACAGAGAACAGTCTGCTTATTTGGGAGACAGAAGTGGTTTATGCCGTATGTCGGATCACACACCGTATTGACGTGTATGAAGACAGAACAAGAGGAGCACTGCCAGAGCCCATCAAGATGACCACCAGCAGGCCACAAATGTGCATATGTCTGCACAAACGGTTAGAAACCGACTCCGTGAGGATGGTATGATTGCCCGACGTCCACAGATGGGGGTTGTGCTCACAGCCCAACACCGTGCAGTACGCTTGGCATTTGCCACAGAACACCAGGATTGGCAAATTCACCACTGGCACCCTGTGCTCTTCAAAGATGCTAGCAGGTTCACACTGAGCACATGTGACAGACATGACAGAGTTTGGAGACGCTGTGGAAAGCGATCTGCTGCCTGCAACATCCTTCAGCATGACCGGTTAGGCAGTGGGTCAGTAATGGTGTGGGGTGGCATTTCTTAGGAGGGCTGCACAGCCCTCCATGTGCTCGCCAGAGGTAGAATGACTGCCATTCGGTACCGAGATGAGATCCTCAGACCCCTTGTGAGACCATATGCTGGTGCGGTTGGCCCTGGGTTCCTCCTAATGCAGGACAATGCCAGACCTCATGTTACTGGAGTGTGTCAGCAGTTCCTGCAAGATGAAGGCATTGAAGCTATGGACTGGCCCGCCTGTTCCCCAGACCTGAATCCGATTGAACACATCTGGGACATCATGTCTCGCACCATCCACCAACGTCACTTTGCACCAGAGAATGGCCAGGAGTTGGCGGATGCTTTAGTCCAGGCCTCTCCCCTCTGTACCAGTCTGCCACTGTAAACTTGTTTACAGTAAACGATATCTATAACTCTGTATGTAACCCCTTTCTCATGTACAGCACCATGGAATTAATGGTGCTATATAAATGAATAATAATAATAATAATAATTGATAATTTTTAGGTTTTATTGTTCTCAACACATTCCACTATGGAATGAATAAAGATTTACAACTGGAATATTTAATTCAGTGATATCTAGGATGTGGGATTTTAGTGTTCCCTTAATTTTTTTGAGAGGTGTATACTGTTTTTTAGGCACTGAAGAATATGTCCAAATATGGATTCCACATTATTTGTCACAGACATCCTTTAAAATGTTGTTCTAATGTTCCATCTTGAGTAGCACTCCCTGACCTCCATGCCCCTATTTTTTTTTTTTTTTTGTTGGGGGGGGGGGCAATGCATTCCTGATGACCGACAATTTGGACTAGCCTCATGGTTGTATAAACAGGCCATGGAAGAAACACGCAGATATGAACAAGGCAGAAGTAACCAAATAAACTGTTTATTTTCCTGACGTGACAATAGGAAGGAGTGGTTCAACAGATAGGATGAGACGTATAAAACATTATAAATACAGCATGCACTAAACAATTATGATTACAGCACACTAGCATTCTTATAATACATTCGCTATATTATCTGGCTATTCTCCATTCACGGGAGTGTGCACAAGCTTATAAAGTTCTATCACAATGTTTCTTTCTCTTTCTTTAGACCCTAGCAAGGGTCTTCAGTTCTTCCTCCTAGGCGGCAAGTCCTTCTGACAAAGTCAAGAAATTTTCTCTGGGCCTTTCTCACACTGGCTGGTCCCTGTCTTGTCTGCTGCACTACCCCAGACTGCACCTTGGAAGTAATGACCCAGCTGACTCGCACCTCTGCTTCACCGCCACGGACATCCACTTCTGAGTCAGAGTCCCCACTGGGTTTTCTGTGGTTCACCTTCAAAGGTTGTCTATTGGGCCTGGATGAATGAGGGCTGGGTTCCAGGTTTTGACCGTCACAGATTGGTTCTCGGATCTTGTCTGGCATTGATTTGGACCTCAGGCCTTCACTGACCTGGTCTGGTTCATAGACTTAGACCAGCGTCGTGTGGACCCTGCTCACGGACACACTGTGTCTAGTTCAGGCTTCCTGGCTTGTTTCAGGATCGCGGCCTCAGCATCCCCCTGCACGTACATCCTGCACGTCTCACCAGTTGGTGCCAAATCTCTTTCTGCCTTGCTTCTCCTGCCTATTATATTGGAGAACTGCATCATCAAGGCTACATTACCCGGTGATCCATTTAAACCTTTCCTCCCTGAAACTCTTCTTCTTCCGGTTGGTTCCACAGGGTTCTGCTTTGACAGCAGGTGGCAGGATGTTTGTACAAATGCTTCATAGCGCAGGGGAATCTCATCCTTTGCGGCACCCCCACTTACAGTTGCACCAATGGTCCATGCTCCCAGGCTACTAGCAAAGACAACTTTGCCTCATGGTAGAAGCGCAGGGGGACTAAGAGTGGTCATATCCAGCAGACAAACTAGCTGATTGCCGTGTGAGTAGGATGAAAAACAGAGCCAACTAGAGGTGTGCACTCTCTACCTAGATAACATGCTACTCTGATGCTGCATGGTGCTCAGTCAGCTAGGCAATGAGCTGTACACTATAAAATCATAATCCCTCATGGCTCAACATGAATGAGAAAAGTGACATGAGCAGACCCTTACATGGCACATTTTACTTCAACTTCTGTGCTGATCATTGACATTATCTTAAATCTGTATTCAATAAAAGGCAAAGACCTATACACTATAGAAAAATAGAAAATGTCCTTGAAACTTGGCAGCCTCCTCTGTGCAGTCTTGCCTGACTTGTGGTATCAAACAATAGAACTAATGTTCTTCACGCCATGGATTTCACAAGCTTTTGCCTCCGAACACATAATATGGTCGATTTTAGGTCTAATGGTCACATGAATTCTATAAAACTGATTTGATTTTTGTTTATTATGACCAATTTTTGGGAGGATCATAAAAATCAAAACCTGTATGTTTCAGTGAAAAACCAGACACTTATATAGAGGGTTTTGCACTACATTTCCAGACAGCTGTTCTATAAAACCATCCACGCTACACAACAAAAGTGTTGTAAAAGGGGAGCTCCAGACTCCCAACCAGGTGTCATGATGTGCCTGTCTGAAGAAAGGAGCTGGGACCCTACCTATCCCTGTCCCAGGGGGCGGGGGTACTCTTGAAGGTCTCCGACCTCACTATACTCCTGAATGCAGGGTCACCATCAGGGCATTGCTGTCCTTACTGCTGTATGGAGCGCTTTGAGCAGCAGTACACAGAGGGTACTCACTGCTCACCGGGCCCCATCGTGTATTAAAGTGGTGTGCACTGAGGCGCACACGTCGGTGAAGGGGCCTGGGAGCATTCTAGGAGCTGTGCACAGCCGTCTTACCTTGACGGCTGCACAGCTCGCTCTCCCTCCATCTTCTGTGTACTTCCTGTCAGGTGACGATGCACATGTGATGACATCATCATGTACACGCCAACATGTACTGGACCCTGGAAGCAGAGCTACGCTGCTTGGGAACGTCTGTGAGGTAAGTATAAAAAACGTTTTTGTATTCTTTATAAAATGAATTAAATGGGTAAGGGGAGGAGGGGTAACTGCAAATGATGACATGGGGGTAAAGTGGACTGCAAATGATGAAGTGGGGGTAAGGGGTACTGCACATGCTGAAGTGGGGGGTTAAAGGGGACTGCACATGATGAAGTGGGGGGACAGGGGATTGCAAATAATGAAGTGGGGGTAAAGGGGACTGCACATGATGAAGTGGGGGGACAGGGGATTGCAAATAATGAAGTGGGGGTAAAGGGGACTGCACATGATGAAGTGGGGGTAAAAGGGGACTGTATATGAAGTGGGGCAGAAGGGGAACTGCAAATAATGAAGTGGGGGGTTAAAGGGGGCTGCACATGATGAAGTGGGGGGTTAAAGGGGACTGCACATGATGAAGAGGGAAGGGGGCTGCAAGTAATTAAGTGGGGGGGTTAAGGGGACTGCATATGATGAAGTGGGGGGAAGGGGGATTGCACATAAAGTGGGGGGTAAAAGGGACTGCATATGATGAAGTGGGGATAAGGGGGACTGCACATGAAGTGGGGTTAAGGGGGACAGCACATGAAGTGGGGATAAGGGGGACTGCACATGAAGTGGGGGTAAGGGGGACTGCACATGAAGTGGGGGTAAGGGGGACTGCACATGAAGTGGGGGGTAAGGGGGACTGCACATGATGAAGTAGGAGGTGAGGGAGACTGCAAATGATAAAGTGGTGAGGTTTAAGGGGACTGCACATGATGAAGGGGGAGGTAAGGGGGACTGCATATGATGAAGTGCGGGAAGGGGACTGCACATGATTAAGTAGGGGGAAGGGGACTGCAGTTGATGAAGTAAGGGGGAGGGGGACTGCACATGATGGAGTGGGGGGAGGGGACGGGAGACTGCAAATGATGAATTGAGAGTGAGGAACAGGGACAACAATTGAATTGAATGTAGGGGTGGAGAGAGCAAATAATGATGAGTTTTGAGGGTGGGGAGTAAATGATGTACTGAATGTGGGGGAGGGTTGTTGAAAATGAATAGAGGGTGGGAGAGAGAGAAGACATGACAATGAATTAGGGCTGAAGGGGCATGTAAATATAATGAACCAGGGGAGTGGAAGGTACATAGTGGGGGGCGTTGAGTATGCAGTGACTGGTAATGAATTGGGGAAAGAGTACAGGTGCTAATTAATTTATATATTTATTAGGTGAGGAAAGTGGCTATGTATAGTAAGTAGGTGCACAGTGGCGGATTATAATTTAAATTTGAATGGTTGCATAATAACCAGTTATATATTAGTGGTAGTTGCACGTCTGTATTCAGCTGTGCAGTTTAGAAGCAAGGGAAAATGTGGGGAATTGTTATGATGACCTGATGGTTAGGAGCACTAGGAATGACCTGATGAGCAAACTAGTAATACAGGACAAGCTCTGGGAAGTGGGAGCTCTGCTGACCGCAACCCCTAATCCTATCACAACAACTAGAAATAGCCGTGGAGCGTACCTGACTCTGCCTTGATGCCTCTTCACAGCCTAAGAGCTATCTACCCCTAAAGATAGAAAATAAAGCCTAGCTTGCCTCAGAGAAATTCCCCAAAGAAAAAGACAGCCCCCCACACATATTAACTGTGAGTTAAGATGGAAGTCACAAACACAGGAATGAAATAGGTTTCAGCAAAGGAGGCCAGACTTAACTAAACAGACTGAAGATAGAAAAGGTATCTTTGCGGTCAGCATAAAAAACTACCAAAAAACCACGCAGAGTGTGCAAAAGAGACCCCCGCACCGACTCACGGCGCGGAGGTGCCACTCTGCATCCCAGAGCTTCCAGCTAGCAAGGCAAAATCATGATAGCAAGCTGGACAAGAAAACAGTGGTAAACAAATAAGCTAGCAGGGACTTAGCTTTTGCTGGAGTAGACAGGTCATCTGAAAGATCCAAGAGAGAACTGAACCAGTACTAGGACATTGACAGCTGGCATCAAGTAACGATCTGAGTGGAGTTAAATAGAGCAGCCAGCCAAGGACTAAACGAGGTCAGCTGAGGAAGGAACCTCAGAACCAGCAGCTCCACTCACAGCCACCAGAGGGAGTCCATGGACAGAACTCGCCGAAGTACCATTCATCACCACAGGAGGGAGTTCGAGAACAGAATTCACAACAGTACCCCCCCCTTGAGGAGGGGTCACCGAACCCTCACCAGAGCCCCCAGGCCGATCAGGATGAGCCAAATGAAAGGCACGAACAAGATCGGCAGCATGAACATCAGAGGCAACCACCCAGGAATTATCCTCCTGACCATAACCTTTCCACTTGACTAGGTACTGAAGTTTCCATCTCGAAATACGAGAATCTAAATTCTTCTCCACCACATACTCCAACTCCCCCTCAACCAACACCGGGGCAGGAGGGTCAATGGAGGGAACCATAGGAGCCACATATCTCCGCAATAACGACCTATGGAACACATTATGGATGGCGAAAGAAGCTGGAAGGTCCAAACGAAATGACACAGGATTAAGAATTTCAGAAATCTTATAAGGACCAATGAAACGAGGCTTAAACTTAGGAGACGAAACCTTCATAGGAACATAACGAGACGACAACCAAACCAAATCCCCAACACGAAGTCGGGGACCAACACAGCGACGGCGGTTAGTGAAACGTTGAGCCTTCTCCTGGGACAATGTCAAATTGTCCACCACGTGAGTCCAAATTTGTTGCAACCTGTCCACCACAGAATCCACACCAGGACAGTCCGAAGGCTCAACCTGCCCTGAAGAAAAACGAGGGTGGAAACCAGAATTACAGAAAAAAGGCGAAACCAAAGTGGCCGAGCTGGCCCGATTATTAAGGGCGAACTCAGCCAAAGGCAAGAAGGACACCCAATCATCCAGATCAGCAGAAACAAAGCATCTCAGATATGTTTCCAAAGTCTGATTGGTTCGTTCGGTTTGGCCATTTGTCTGAGGATGGAAAGCTGAAGAAAAAGACAAATCAATGCCCATCTTAGCACAAAAGGACCGCCAAAACCTTGAAACAAACTGGGAACCTCTGTTCGACACGATGTTCTCCGGAATGCCATGTAAACGAACCACGTGCTGGAAAAATAATGGAACCAAATCAGAGGAGGAAGGCAATTTAGGCAAAGGTACCAAATGGACCATCTTAGAGAAGTGATCACAAACCACTCAGATAACCGACATCCTTTGAGAGACAGGGAGATCTGAATAAAATCCATGGAAATATGCGTCCAGGGCCTTTTCGGGACCGGCAAGGGCAAAAGCAACCCACTGGCACGAGAACAGCAGGGCTTAGCCCGAGCACAAGTCCCACAGGACTGCACAAAAGAACGCACATCCCGTGACAAGGAAGGCCACCAAAAGGATCTAGCCACCAAATCTCTGGTACCAAAGATTCCAGGATGACCAGCCAACACCGAACAATGAACCTCAGAGATAACTCTACTAGTCCATCTATCAGGGACAAACAGTTTCTCTGCTGGGCATCGGTCAGGTCTATCAGCCTGAAACTCCTGCAGCACCCGCCGCAAATCAGGAGAGATGGCAGACAAAATTACCCCCTCTTTGAGAATACCAGCAGGCTCAGGAACTCCGGGAGAATCAGGCACAAAACTCCTCGAAAGGGCATCAGCCTTCACATTCTTAGAACCCGGAAGGTACGAAACCACAAAATCGAAGCGGGAGAAAAACAGCGACCATCGAGCCTGTCTAGGATTCAACCGCTTGGCAGACTCGAGATAAGTCAGATTCTTGTGATCAGTCAAGACCACCACGCGATGCTTGGCTCCTTCAAGCCAATGTCGCCACTCCTCGAACGCCCACTTCATAGCCAACAACTCTTGATTGCCCACATCATAATTGCGCTCAGCAGGCGAAAACTTTCTAGAAAAGAAAGCACATGGTTTCATCACCGAGCCATCAGAACTTCTTTGAGATAGAACAGCCCCTGCTCCATTCTCAGAAGCATCCACCTCGACCTGAAACGGGAGCAAAACATCTGGCTGACACAACACAGGGGCAGAAGAAAAACGACGCTTCAACTCCTGAAAAGCCTCAACGGCCGCAGAGGACCAATTGACCACATCCGCACCTTTCTTGGTTAAATCAGTCAATGGTTTAACAACACTAGAAAAATTAGCGATGAAGCGACAGTAAAAATTAGCAAAGCCCAGGAATTTCTGAAGGCTCTTCACAGAAGTAGGCTGAGTCCAATCATAAATAGCCTGAACTTTAACAGGGTCCATCTCGATAGTAGAAGGGGAAAAAATGAAGCCCAAAAATGAAACCTTCTGAACTCCAAAGAGACATTTAGACCCCTTCACAAACAAGGAATTAGCACGAAGGACCTGGAACACCATTCTGACCTGCTTCACATGAGACTCCCAATCGTCCGAAAAGACCAAAATATCATCCAAATATACAATCATGAATCTATCCAGGTACTTTCGAAAGATGTCATGCATAAAGGACTGAAACACAGATGGAGCATTAGAAAGCCCGAATGGCATCACCAGGTACTCAAAATGGCCCTCGGGCATATTAAATGCTGTTTTCCATTCGTCGCCTTGTTTAATACGCACAAGATTATACGCCCCTCGAAGATCTATCTTGGTGAACCAGCTAGCCCCCTTAATCCGAGCAAACAAATCAGACAGTAGCGGCAAAGGGTACTGAAATTTGACGGTGATTTTATTGAGAAGGCGGTAATCTATACAAGGTCTCAGAGAACCATCCTTCTTGGCCACAAAAAAGAACCCTGCTCCCAACAGTGACGACGACGGGCGAATATGCCCTTTCTCCAAGGACTCCTTTATATAACTCCGCATAGCGGCGTGTTCTGGCACAGATAAATTGAACAGTCGGCCCTTCGGAAACTTACTACCAGGAATCAAATTAATAGCACAATCGCAATCCCTATGAGGAGGTAGGGCACTGGATTTGGGCTCATCAAATACATCCCGGTAATCTAACTCAGGGATTTCAGAAGGATGAGGAGACGAAATTGACAACAATGGGACATCTCCATGTACCCCTTGACAACCCCAACTGGATACAGACATTGATTTCCAATCCAATACTGGATTATGGACCTGTAGCCATGGCAAACCCAAAACGACCACATCATGCAGATTATGCAACACCAAAAAGCGAATATCCTCCTGATGTGCAGGAGCCATGCGCATGGTCAATTGAGTCCAGTACTGAGGCTTATTCTTGGCCAAAGGCGTAGCATCAATTCCTCTCAATGGAATAGGATACTGTATGGGCTCCAAGAAAAAACCACAGCGCCTGGCAAACTCCAAGTCCATCAAATTCAGAGCAGCGCCTGAATCCACAAATGCCATAACAGAATAGGACGACAAAGAGCAAATCAGAGTAACGGACAAAAGAAATTTTGGCTGTACAGTACCAATGGTGGCAGACCTAGCGAACCGCTTGGTGCGCTTAGGACAATCAGAGATAGCATGAGTGGAGTCACCACAGTAAAAACACAGCCCATTCTGACGTCTGTATTCTTGCCGTTCAGCTCTGGTCAAGGTCCTATCACATTGCATAGGCTCAGGCCTCTGCTCAGAAGATACCGCCAAATGGTGCACAGTTTTGCACTCACGTAAGCGTCGATCGATCTGAATGGCCAAGGACATAGACTCATTCAGACCGGCAGGCGTGGGGAATCCCACCATAACATCCTTGTGAAAATTGCCGCTAGGGCACACTCATTCCACTGAGTAAGCACAGACCACTTTCTAAACTTCTGACAATATACCTCCGCTTCATCCTGACCCTGACACAAAGCCAGCAAGATTTTCTCTGCCTGATCCACTAAATCTGGTTCATCATAAAGCAATCCAAGCGCCAGAAAAAACACATCTACATTACGCAATGCAGGATCTCCTGACGCAAGGGAAAATGCCCAGTCTTGAGGGTCGCCACGTAGCAAAGAAATAATGATTTTTACTTGCTGAATGGGGTCGCCAGAGGAGCGGGGTTTCAAAGCAAAAAACAGTCTACAATTATTTTTGAAATTCAGGAACTTAGATCTATTCCCAGAAAACAAATCAGGAATTGGAATTCTGGGTTCTAACATCGGGTTCTGAACTACATAATCTTGAATGCTTTGTACCCTTGCAGTGAGTTGATCCACAAAAGGACAGACCTTGAATGTCCATATCTACACCTGTGTCCTGAACCACCCAGAGATTTAGGGGAAAAAGAAAAACAAAACACGCTGCAGAGGAAAAAAAAAAATGGTCTCAGAACATCTCTTATCCCTCTATTGGGATGCATTAACACTTTACTGGCCAGCTGTACTGTTATGATGACCTGGTGGTTAGGAGCACTAGGAATGACCTGATGAGCAAACTAGTAATACAGGACAAGCTCTGGGAAGTGGGAGCTCTGCTGACCGCAACCCCTAATCCTATCACAACAACTAGAAATAGCCGTTGAGTGTACCTGACTCTGCCTAGACGCCTCTTCACAGCCTAAGAGCTAACTACCCCTAAAGATAGAAAATAAAGCCTACCTTGCCTCAGAGAAATTCCCCAAAGAAAAAGACAGCCCCCCACACATATTGACTGTGAGTTAAGATGGAAGTCACAAACACAGGAATGAAATAGGTTTAAGCAAAGGAGGCCAGACTTAACTAAACAGACTGAAGATAGAAAAGGTATCTTTGCGGTCAGCATAAAAAACTACCAAAAAACCACGCAGAGTGTGCAAAAGAGACCCCCGCACCGACTCACGGCGCGGAGGTGCCACTCTGCATCCCAGAGCTTCCAGCTAGCAAGGCAAAATCATGATAGCAAGCTGGACAAGAAAACAGTGGTAAACAAATAAGCTAGCAGGGACTTAGCTTTTGCTGGAGTAGACAGGTCATCTGAAAGATCCAAGAGAGAACTGAACCAGTACTAGGACATTGACAGCTGGCATCAAGTAACGATCTGAGTGGAGTTAAATAGAGCAGCCAGCCAAGGACTAAACGAGGTCAGCTAAGGAAGGAACCTCAGAACCAGCAGCTCCACTCACAGCCACCAGAGGGAGTCCATGGACAGAACTCGCCGAAGTACCATTCTGTTGTGAATTTGCTTTTTGCTCCCTCTAGTGGTTACTAGTTTTTTGACTCTGGTTTTTCTGTCATTCCTTTTATCCGCACCTGGGTCGTTAGTTAGGGGTGTTGCTATATAAGCTCCCTGGACCTTCAGTTCAATGCCTGGCAACGTAGTTATCAGAGCTAGTCTGCTGTGCTCTTGTCTACTGATCCTGGTTCCAGTTATATCAGCTAAGTCTGCCTTTTGCTTTTTGCTATTTGTTTTGGTTTTGTATTTTTGTCCAGCTTGTTCCAAATCTATATCCTGACCTTTGCTGGAAGCTCTAGGGGGCTGGTGTTCTCCCCCCGGACCGTTAGACGGTTCGGGGGTTCTTGAATTTCCAGTGTGGATTTTGATAGGGTTTTTGTTGACCATATAAGTTACCTTTCTTTATTCTGCTATCAGTAAGCGGGCCTCTCTGTGCTAAACCTGGTTCATTTCTGTGTTTGTCATTTCCTCTTACCTCACCGTCATTATTTGTGGGGGGCTTCTATCCAGCTTTGGGGTCCCCTTCTCTGGAGGCAAGAAAGGTCTTTGTTTTCCTCTACTAGGGGTAGCTAGATTCTCCGGCTGGCGCGTGTCATCTAGAATCAACGTAGGAATGATCCCCGGCTACTTCTAGTGTTGGCGTTAGGAGTAGATATATGGTCAACCCAGTTACCACTGCCCTATGAGCTGGATTTTTGTATTCTGCAGACTTCCACGTTCCTCTGAGACCCTCGCCATTGGGGTCATAACAGTTTGCCAGGCCAGTATTAAATGTTTAATGCATTGCAGAAGAGGGATTATAAGAAAGAAGATTCTGAGTTTTTTTTTTCTCCTTCCCCTTTACCTCAGAGTGGCTATGCTTGCTGCAGACATGAATGTCCAGACCTTGATTACAAGTGTGGACCAGCTGGCTACTCGTGTGCAGGGCATACAAGACTATGTTATCAGAAATCCTAGGTCAGAACCTAAAATACCGATTCCTGAACTGTTTTCCGGAGACAGGTTTAAGTTTAGGAATTTCGTGAATAATTGTAAATTGTTTTTGTCCCTGAGACCCTGTTCATCAGGAGATTCTGCTCAGCAAGTAAAAATTGTTATTTCGTTCTTACGGGGCGACCCTCAGGATTGGGCTTTTTCGCTGGCGCCAGGAGATCCGGCATTGGCTGATCTTGATGCGTTTTTTCTGGCGCTCGGTTTACTTTATGAGGAACCCAATCTTGAGATTCAGGCAGAAAAGGCCTTGCTGTCTATGTCTCAGGGGCAGGACGAGGCTGAAGTGTATTGCCAAAAATTTCGGAAATGGTCCGTGCTGACACATTGGAACGAGTGTGCACTGGCCGCTAATTTTAGAAATGGCCTTTCTGAAGCCATTAAGAATGTTATGGTGGGTTTTCCCATTCCCACAGGTCTGAATGATACTATGGCACTGGCTATTCAAATTGACCGGCGGTTGCGGGAGCGCAAAACCGCAAATTCCCTCATGGTGTTGTCTGAACAGACACCTAATTCGGTGCAATGTGATAGAAAAACCGCAAATTCCCTCATGGTGTTGTCTGAACAGACACCTGATTTAATGCAATGTGATAGAATCCTGACTAGAAATGAGCGGAAAATTCATAGACGCCGGAATGGCTTGTGCTACTACTGTGGTGATTCTACACATGTTATCTCAGCATGCTCTAAACGTATAGCTAAGGTTGTTAGTCCTGTCACCGTTGGTAATTTGCAACCTAAATTTATTCTGTCTGTAACTTTGATTTGCTCACTGTCATCTTATCCTGTCATGGCGTTTGTAGATTCAGGTGCTGCCCTGAGTCTCATGGATCTCTCATTTGCTAAGCGCTGTGGATTTACTCTTGAACCATTAGAAAATCCTATTCCTCTTAGGGGTATTGATGCTACACCATTGGCAGCAAATAAACCGCAGTATTGGACTCAGGTTACCATGTGCATGACTCCTGAACACCGCGAGGTGATACGTTTCCTGGTTTTACATAAAATGCATGATTTGGTCGTTTTAGGGCTGCCATGGTTACAGACCCATAATCCAGTCCTGGACTGGAAGGCTATGTCAGTCTCAAGTTGGGGCTGTCGTGGTATTCATGAGGATTCCCTGCCTGTGTCTATTGCTTCTTCTACGCCTTCGGAAGTTCCGGAGTATTTGTCTGATTATCAGGATGTCTTCAGTGAGTCTGAGTCCAGTGCACTGCCTCCTCATAGGGACTGTGACTGTGCTATAGATTTGATCCCAGGCAGTAAATTTCCTAAGGGAAGACTGTTTAATCTGTCGGTACCTGAACATACCGCTATGCGTTCATATATCAAGGAGTCTCTGGAAAAAGGACATATTCATCCGTCTTCTTCCCCTCTTGGTGCGGGATTCTTTTTTGTGGCAAAAAAGGACGGATCTTTGAGACCTTGTATTGATTATCGGCTTTTAAATAAGATCACTGTCAAATTTCAGTATCCTTTACCGCTGTTGTCTGACTTGTTTGCCCGGATTAAGGGTGCCAAGTGGTTCACCAAGATAGACCTTCGTGGTGCGCACAACCTTGTGCGCATTAAGCAAGGTGATGAATGGAAAACCGCATTCAATACGCCCGAATGTCATTTTGAGTACTTGGTGATGCCTTTTGGGCTCTCCAATGCGCCTTCAGTTTTTCAGTCCTTTATGCATGACATTTTCCGGAAGTATCTGGATAAATTTTTGATTGTTTATCTGGATGATATTTTGGTTTTTTCTGATAATTGGGATTCGCATGTGGAGCAGGTCAGGTTGGTCTTTAAAATTTTGCGTGAAAATTCTTTGTTTGTCAAGGGCTCAAAGTGTCTCTTTGGTGTACAGAAGGTTCCCTTTTTGGGGTTCATTTTTTCCCCTTCTGCTGTGGAGATGGACCCAGTCAAGGTCCGAGCTATTCTTGATTGGACTCAGCCCTCGTCAGTTAAGAGTCTTCAGAAGTTCTTGGGCTTCGCTAACTTCTACCGTCGTTTTATCGCTAATTTTTCTAGCATTGTGAAACCTTTGACGGATATGACCAAGAAGGGCTCCGATGTAGCTAACTGGGCTCCTGCTGCCGTGGAGGCTTTCCAGGAGTTGAAACGCCGGTTTACTTCGGCGCCTGTTTTGTGCCAGCCTGACGTCTCACTTCCCTTTCAGGTTGAGGTGGATGCTTCGGAGATTGGGGCAGGGGCCGTTTTGTCGCAGAGAGGCCCTGGTTGCTCTGTTATGAAGCCTTGTGCCTTTTTCTCTAGGAAATTTTCGCCTGCCGAGCGAAATTATGATGTGGGCAATCGGGAGTTGTTGGCCATGAAATGGGCATTTGAGGAGTGGCGTCATTGGCTCGAGGGTGCTAAGCATCGTGTGGTGGTCTTGACTGATCACAAAAATCTGATGTATCTCGAGTCTGCTAAACGCCTTAATCCGAGACAGGCCCGCTGGTCATTGTTTTTCTCCCGCTTTGATTTTGTTGTCTCGTATTTACCAGGTTCAAAGAATGTGAAGGCCGATGCTCTTTCTAGGAGCTTTGTGCCTGATGCTCCTGGAGTCGCTGATCCTGTTGGTATTCTTAAAGATGGAGTTATCTTGTCAGCTATTTCTCCGGATCTGCGACGTGTGTTGCAGAGATTTCAGGCTGATAGGCCTGAGTCTTGTCCACCTGACAGACTGTTTGTCCCGGATAAGTGGACCAGCAGAGTCATTTCCGAGGTTCATTCCTCGGTGTTGGCAGGTCACCCGGGAATTTTTGGCACCAGAGATCTGGTGGCCAGGTCCTTTTGGTGGCCTTCCTTGTCAAGGGATGTGCGGTCATTTGTGCAGTCCTGTGGGACTTGTGCTCGAGCTAAGCCTTGCTGTTCTCGTGCCAGCGGTTTGCTCTTGCCCTTGCCTGTCCCGAAGAGACCTTGGACACATATCTCCATGGATTTCATTTCTGATCTTCCGCTATCTCAGGGCATGTCCGTTATCTGGGTGATATGTGATCGCTTCTCCAAGATGGTCCATTTGGTTCCTTTGCCTAAGCTGCCTTCCTCTTCCGATCTGATTCCTGTGTTTTTCCAGAACGTGGTTCGTTTGCACGGCATCCCTGAGAATATTGTGTCAGACAGAGGATCCCAGTTCGTTTCCAGGTTCTGGCGATCCTTTTGTAGTAGGATGGGCATTGATTTGTCGTTTTCGTCTGCTTTCCATCCTCAGACTAATGGACAGACGGAGCGAACCAATCAGACTTTGGAGGCTTATTTGAGGTGTTTTGTCTCTGCTGATCAGGACGATTGGGTGACATTCTTGCCGTTGGCTGAGTTTGCCCTTAATAATCGGGCTAGTTCCGCCACCTTGGTTTCGCCTTTTTTCTGCAACTCTGGTTTCCATCCTCGCTTTTCTTCGGGTCATGTGGAGCCTTCTGACTGTCCTGGGGTGGATTCTGTGGTGGATAGGTTGCAGCAGATCTGGAATCATGTGGTGGACAACTTGAAGTTGTCACAGGAGAAGGCTCAGCGCTTTGCCAACCGCCGCCGCGGTGTGGGTCCCCGACTACGCGTTGGGGATTTGGTGTGGCTTTCTTCCCGCTTTGTTCCTATGAAGGTCTCCTCTCCCAAATTTAAACCTCGTTTTATTGGGCCTTACAAGATATTGGAAATCCTTAATCCTGTATCTTTTCGTCTGGATCTTCCTGTGTCGTTTGCTATTCACAATGTATTTCATAGGTCCTTGTTGCGGCGGTACATTGTGCCTGTAGTTCCTTCTGCTGAGCCTCCTGCTCCGGTGTTGGTTGAGGGCGAGTTGGAGTACGTGGTGGAGAAGATCTTGGATTCTCGCCTCTCCAGGCGGAGGCTTCAGTACCTGGTCAAGTGGAAGGGCTATGGTCAGGAGGATAATTCCTGGGTGGTCGCCTCTGATGTTCATGCGGCCGATTTAGTTCGTGCCTTTCATGCCGCTCATCCTGATCGCCCTGGTGGTCGTGGTGAGGGTTCGGTGACCCCTCACTAAGGGGGGGGGTACTGTTGTGAATTTGCTTTTTGCTCCCTCTAGTGGTTACTAGTTTTTTGACTCTGGTTTTTCTGTCATTCCTTTTATCCGCACCTGGGTCGTTAGTTAGGGGTGTTGCTATATAAGCTCCCTGGACCTTCAGTTCAATGCCTGGCAACGTAGTTATCAGAGCTAGTCTGCTGTGCTCTTGTCTACTGATCCTGGTTCCAGTTATATCAGCTAAGTCTGCCTTTTGCTTTTTGCTATTTGTTTTGGTTTTGTATTTTTGTCCAGCTTGTTCCAAATCTATATCCTGACCTTTGCTGGAAGCTCTAGGGGGCTGGTGTTCTCCCCCCGGACCGTTAGACGGTTCGGGGGTTCTTGAATTTCCAGTGTGGATTTTGATAGGGTTTTTGTTGACCATATAAGTTACCTTTCTTTATTCTGCTATCAGTAAGCGGGCCTCTCTGTGCTAAACCTGGTTCATTTCTGTGTTTGTCATTTCCTCTTACCTCACCGTCATTATTTGTGGGGGGCTTCTATCCAGCTTTGGGGTCCCCTTCTCTGGAGGCAAGAAAGGTCTTTGTTTTCCTCTACTAGGGGTAGCTAGATTCTCCGGCTGGCGCGTGTCATCTAGAATCAACGTAGGAATGATCCCCGGCTACTTCTAGTGTTGGCGTTAGGAGTAGATATATGGTCAACCCAGTTACCACTGCCCTATGAGCTGGATTTTTGTATTCTGCAGACTTCCACGTTCCTCTGAGACCCTCGCCATTGGGGTCATAACACCATTCATCACCACAGGAGGGAGTTCGAGAACAGAATTCACAACAGGGAATGTGCTCTGGAAGTGGTGCTCTAGGTAACTGTGCTATTTTATGCAGAGATGAGTCCTGGCTGGAAGAAGTGATGGTGGTCTGTGCTGCATGAAAAAGAAAAGCAAAGGTGAAGGACTTCAGCTAGAGACGTCACTGGTGAGCCAGTGTGTTACCTGTACACTGACACTACACACTGTATACTATGTACAGAGCTCCTGTGTACAAAGTCACCAGTGATCACTATATTATTTGTACACTGAAACTGTATACAGAAGTCCTGTGTATAATGTCACTGGTGATCCCTGTTATACCTGTACACTGACACTATATACAGAGCTCCAGTGTATAATGTCACTGGTGATCACTGTATTACCTGTACACTGACACTGTATACATAGCTCCTGTGTATAATGACACTGATGATCTCTGTATTACCTTACACTGACACTATATACAGAGCTCCTATATATAATGTTACTGGTGATCACCATATTATCTTTACACGGACACTATATACAGAGCTCCTGTGTATAATGTCACCGGTGATTGCAGTATTTCCTGTATGTTGACACTATATAAAGAGCTCCTGTGTATAATGTCACTGGTGATCATTGTATTACCTGTACACTAACACTATATACAGAGCTCCTGTATAAAATGTCACCGTCGATCACCGTATTACCTGTACACTGACACTGTATACACAGCTTCTGTGTATAATGTCACTGATGATCTCTGTATTACCTTACACTGACACTATAAACAGAGCTCCTGTGTATAATGTTAATGGTGATCACTGTATTACCTGTACACTGACACTATATACAGAGCTCCTGTGTATAATGTCAATGGTGATCATTATATTACCTGTACACTGACACAATATATAGAGCTTATGTGCGTAATGTCACTGTTGACCCCTGTATTACCTGTAAACTATACACTTTATACAGAGCTCCTGTGTATAATGTCACCGGTGATCACTGTATTACCTGTACACTGACACTGTATACTATGTACAGAGCTTCTGCGTATAATGACACTGGTGATTAGGGTTGAGCGAAACGGGTCGGCAATTTTCAGAAGTCGCCGACTTTTGGCAAAGTCGGGTTTCATGAAGCCCGACCCGACCCCTGTGTGGGGTCGGCCATGAAGTCGGCGATCTTCTGAATCTGGAATCAGAATTCCGATACCGATTCCCGATATGTTTAAGATATCGGGAATTGGTATCGGAATTCAGATTTAAGTGTAAAATAAAGAATTAAAATAAAAAATATCGCTATACTTACCCTCTGACGGGCCCTGGTACTAACCGGGAACCTTCCTTCCTTAGAATCAGCCTTCCAGGACCCTGCGGTGACGTCACTGTGACGTCGCAGCTTGTGATTGGTCGCGCGGCCGCCCATGTGACCCCTCGCACAACCAATCACAAGCCGCGACGTCACCGTGACGTCACCGAAGGTCCTGGAAGGGCTGATTCTTAGGAAGGAAGGCTGCCGGAATGAAGCCGAGGGTGAGTATATTTCTATTAGTTATATACTCACCCTCGGACAGGTCCTGCTTCTTTCCGGCAGCCTTCCTTCCTAAGAATCAGCCCTTCCAGGACCTTCGGTGACGTCACGGTGACGTCGCGGCTTGTGATTGGTCGCGCGAGCGGTCACATGGGTGGCCGCGTGACCAATCACAAGCCGCGACGTCACCGTGACGTCACCGCAGGGTCCTGGAAGGCTGATTCTAAGGAAGGAAGGTTCCCGGTTAGTACCAGGGCCCGTCAGAGCGTAAGTATAGCGATATTTTTTATTTTAATTCTTTATTTTACACTTAAATTTGGATCCCAGGGCCTGAAGGAGAGTTTCCGCTCCTTCAGACCCTGGGAACCATTGGAAACCCAATGCACTGCATTGGGTTTCGAGTTTCGGCCGACCCCGACCCCGACTTTTTTATAGGATCGGCCGATTTCACTCGACCCGACTTTTGAAAAAGTCGGGTTTCGTGAAACCCGACCCGATCCTATAAAAGTAAAGGTCGCTCAACCCTATTGATGATCACAGTATTACCTGTACACTGACAGTAAATGAAGACTTCCTATGTATAATGTCATTTATTATTGTGTTTTTTGAAAATAATGATCAGTATTGTAGTGTTCAGTCACTATGTGGATGTAATATGTGATCCGGTCATCGTGTGGTGGTATTCGTTCCTTGTTTTTGGTATTATTTGGTCACTATGTGGTGGCAATATGTGGTCTGGTCACGGTGTGACTGTATTTGTTTGTTTGTATGTGGTATTAATGTGACTTATTCCCTTAAAGAAAAATACATCAAAATATATTTTTATTTAATAGGTTAGAGTAGGGCCCGGCCAAAAGAGTCTACCGTGTCGTAGTGGCAGCTTAAAAATTATTTTGGCCAGAACAAAAGCTGCTGGTTATGAATGTGATCTGGTGTTTGATGGGATCTGTAAATATCTGATTGATAAGGATGTTGTGGAGAAGTTGAGTTTTTCCAAGAGTAAGCAGTGGGACGGTGGAAGGTTTGAACAGTGGAGGTGGAGCTGGGGTGGAGATTGGGTGGAGTCTCAAGGAGACCCAAAAGGTTTGCCAATATGGGGCCCCGAAATTCCTAGTGGCAGCCCTGCCTGAATGCACACTGAACTATTCCCTCTCTCACCCAGGGAGGTATGGGACAGATGTGAAATGGATAGCACAAACCAGACAGACAGGGGAATGGAGGGAAATTGCAATCACACAAAAATGCTCATCAAAAAACAACAAAGTGGAGAACAAGGGAACAATAGTAGAGACTAACCAAATGGGAGGGGTTAAGGAAATACACACAACCAAAACCACACAGATAACTCCTAGAGTTAAAACCAACTAACTTCCACAAATAAGAAACTGTCATAAATAAGTTCCCTTGTTCTCTTATTGTTCCCTTGTTCTTGAAGTGGGGTAACACAAGGCTCTGTTCTAGCTCCAGTATTGTTCAACATTTTAATAAATTATTTAGATTATGGAGTTGAAGGTAAACTGATCAAATTTGCAGACAATGCAAAGCTAGGAGGGATATCTAACACTACGGAAGACAGACAAACAATATTCAAAGGATCTAGATAAGCTTGAACAATGGATAGTGACTAATAGAATGGTATTTAACCAAGAGAAATGCAAGCTTCTACATCTGGTCAAGAAAAATGAAAATTACACATACAGAATGGGAAAAATAGAACTAAGCAACAGCACTTGTGAAAAAGACTTGGACATACTAATAGATCACAGACTGCACATGAGTCAACAGTGTGATGCAGCAGCAAAAAGTCAAACACAGTTCTAAGGATGTAGTAAGAGAAGCATAGAGTCTAGATCACATGAAGTAATTATCTCCTTCTACTGCTCCTTGGTCAGGCATCATCTTGAATACTGTGTCCAGTTCTTAGTACCACATTTAAAAAAACATAGAAAAACTGGAGCAAGTTCAGAGAAGAGCTACCAGGATAGTACATGGACTTCAAAGTACAGGTGCATCTCACAAAATTAGAATATCATCAAAAAGTTAATTTATTACAGTTCTTCAATACAAAAAGCGAAAAGGGGCTTCTTTTGCATCAATGTGGCGTGGCATGAAGGCGATCAGTCTGTGGCACTGCTGAGATGTTATGGAAGCCCAAGTTGCTTTGATAGCAGCATTCAGTTTGTCTGCATTGTTGGTTCTAGTATTTCTCATCTTCCTCTTGACAATACCCAATAGATTATCTATAGGATTAAGGTCAGACGAGTTTGCCGACCAATCAAGCACATTGATACTGTTATTTTTAAACAGGTAATGCAAAAGAGCCCCAAGTATTGAGTGCATTAACTGAACATACATTTCAGTAGGCCAACATTTCGAATGTTAAAATAATTTTTTCAAGCAGGTGTTATAAAGTATTCTAATTTACTGAAATAATGACTTTTGGCTTTTCATTGGCTGTAATAAACCAACATTAACAGAAATAAACACTTCAAATACATCACTCTATTTGTAATGATTCTATCTAATATATGAGTTTCATTTTTTGTATTGAAGAACTGAAATAAATGAACTTTTTAATGATATTCTAATTTTGTGAGATGCACCTGTATGTCCTACGAGGAACGGTTAAAGGATCTGGGAATGTTTAGCTTGCAAAAAAGAAGGCTAAGAGGAGACTTAACAGCTGTCTACAAATATCTGAAGGATATCACAGTGTAGAGGGATCATTTTTATTCTCATTTGCACATGGAAACACGAGTAACAATAGACAGAAATTGAAAGGGAGTAAACACAGACTAAATATTAGAAAAAACTTTTTGATAGTGAGGGTGATTGTGACGACACAGCATTTCTTCTTAATTATGTCAGATGTAAACTGTGTAGGCCCAGAATCATAAATTGTTGTCTGAAGTATTGACTCTTCTTGTAGGACGAATATTTACCTCTAATATTACCTCCTAGAGTTTATTATTAGTGTGTTATCTTTGCAAAACAGTAATGCATGAACACTGAACAATGCTATATGTTGATATGTTGATTGCATGCATTGTTCATTGCAGATAGTTTGTTGGCAGTCCTAAACAGAGGAGGAAAAACTATGCAAATACTGTATATTACATCACTATGTAACACAATTTTTGTTCCAGACTTACAAGTGCAATATTTCAACTGCTTATGTTTAAAGACTAAGGAAAAATGACTACATTCAGCACAAACTTTGATTTTATGATCACAGGCCAGAAAAATGTCATATTAATTGTGACAAAAAAAGGAAATTATATTTTCGTTCATGCGGTCTGATAAAAAGCAACACTTGTATGGTAAATAGACAAAGACAGTCAAAAATCACTCAAAAAGGTTCAGAAATAAGTAATTTTTCTAGATTTGTGGGTGTACTGCAAATTGCTTTCTCGAAGAAGCCCCCAAATGTCGTCCCCATCATGTTTTCGTTATACTGTCCTTGGTAGCGACGTTCAAAGTCCAATATATCTTGATGAAAGTGCTCGCCTTGCTCCTCTGAGTAATCTCCCATGTTCTCCTTGAACTTGTCAAGATGATCGTCAAGGATATGGACTTGAGAGACATTCTGCATCTTATTATGGCGTAATTCTTTATGAGAGTCTGAACCAACTGCACATAGTTTTCAGCCTTGTGATTATCCAGGAAGCCATGAACCACTGCAACGAAATTGTTCCAAGTCGCTTTCTCCATCCTGTTCAGCAGCTTGGCGAACTCGTCATATTTTATGATCTTCTTGATCTGCAGTCCGACGAGGATACCAGCCTTGACCTTTGCCTGGGGCAGCTTTGGAAAGAGATCTTGGAGGTACTTGAAAGCTGCTGACTGCTTGTCAAGAGCCATGACAAATTGCTTGATGAGGCCTTACTTGATGAGCAGTGTTGGCATCAGCACATTCAGAGGTTCTATCAGCGGCTCCCACTTGACGTTGCTCTTCCCCACAGAGAACTCGGTCCGCTGTGGCCAGTAGTGTTGAGCGATACCTTCCGATAACGGAAAGTATCGGTATCGGATTGGATCGGCCGATATTCAAAAAATATCGGATATCGCCAATACCGATACCCGATACCAATGCAAGTCAATGGGACCAAAATTTCGGAATGAAAATAAACCCTTTCTTTCCTTGTAGGTTCATTCTACATGAAGGAAAACAACTAAGAATAATGTAGGATGTATTGGGGGAGGTGGCGGAGACATTAAAGGCATAGAGGTTTAGCCCAATCAAACAGAATAGAAGGAATTTTAATTTTTTTTTTTTAAGACGTTCGGAGTTACAAAGATATTGACAATGTTAAAAATTTTTTTATTTTGTCAGATATTGATGTTTCACTACTTCCATGCCCTTCACCTTCTTTTTTACTTCTCCGACACTTTCTTCATCATCCTCATCAGCAGCATCTTTGACATCAACTTCTTCTTCACATTATTCATCTTCTTCTTCATCTTCTACCTATTATTTTTTTTGTTACATTCTTCATATTCTTGTTATTAAACTGTTATTCTTCTTCATATTCTACTTCTTCATCATATTCTTATTTGTGACAGGCATTCCTGTCGTTGTTATGTATAGCAGTTTGAAGATTACACCTTCCGTTCTGCCTGTCACAAAAGAGTTACAACTAGTGTTGAGCATTCCGATACTGCAAATATCGGGTATCGGCCGATATTCGCTGTATCGGAATTCCGATACCGAGTTCCGATATTTTTGTGATATCGGAAATCGGAATCGGAAGTTCCCAGTGTATGGTTCCCAGGGTTTGGAGGAGAGGAGACTCTCCTTCAGGCCCTGGGATCCATATTTATGTAAAAAATAAAGAATAAAAATAAAAAATATGGATATACTCACCCCTCCGACGGACCCTGGACCTAGCGGAGCAACCGGCAGCCTCCGTTCCTAAGAATGCAGTGAGTGTACAGGACCTGCGATGACGTCGCGGTCCTGTGATTGGTCGCGTGACCGCTCATGTGACCGCTCACGTGACCGCGACGTCGACGAGTTTCCTCTCCTTCAGACCCTGGGAACCATCCAGGATACCTTCCGATATTTGTGTCCCATTGACTTGTATTGGTATCGGGTATCGGTATCGGCGATATCCGATATTTTTTGGATATTGGCCGATCCAATCCGATACCGATACTTTCAAATATCGGAAGGTATCGCTCAACACTAGTTACAACCATATTTGTCCGCGTTCAGTTAGGCCTGCAGCAGCAGGCTTTTTCCAGGGGCACCACGAGGAGGAACGGACTCACCCCCATACACTGCTTAGTCTTCTTCTGCTTATAATTTAGATAATATCTTTTGCTCTGATGTTTAGTCTTATGCTTAATGTTCTTCTGCTCTTTGTTCTGCAGCCTCTTGTTCTTCTGCTTCTCGGTCTTCCGGGTCATCGTCTTTAGGGTCTTGAACTTGTAAATGTAGCAGAAGGTTCAAGTAGGCTGAGAAAATGCCAAGAACAAGCTGATGGAACTGGAACTCGGATGGCTACCCAAAGGTCCAAGAGCCAATGGAACTACCGAGGACCAGCTGACGTTACTGGAACCGGTTACTAAGCAGGAGGTACCCGTGCCAGAAAGCACTACCAAGGACCACCTGATGTTGGTGGAACTCGGATACCCAGAAAGAGGCACCTAAGCCAAAGGCTCTGCCCGGAACTAGCTGACGGTACTGGAACCAGGATGGGGAGCAGAAGGTACAAGAGCAAAAGACACTGCTGAGAACCAGCTGACGGTACTGGAACCCGGATGGGTAGCCGAAGGTCCAAGAGCCAATGGAACTACCGAGGACCAGCTGACGTTACTGGAACCCGGTTACTAAGCAGGAGGTACCCGTGCCAGAAAGCACTACCAAGGACCACCTGACGTTGGTGGAACTCGGATACCCAGAAGGAGGCACCTAAGCCAAAGGCTCTGCCCAGAACCAGCTGATGGTACTGAAACCAGGATGGGGAGCAGAAGGTACAAGAGCAAAAGACACTGCTGAGAACCAGCTGACGGTACTGGAACCCGGATGGGTAGCCGAAGGTCCAAGAGCCAATGGAACTACCAAGGACCAGCTGACATTACTGGAACCCGGTTACTAAGCAGGAGGTACCCGTGCCTGAAAGCACTACCAAGGACCACCTGACGTTGGTGGAACTCGGATACCCAGAAGGAGGCACCTAAGCCAAAGGCTCTACCCGGAACCAGCTGACGGTACTGGAACCAGGATGGGGACCTATTCAAGATTGTCTTCCTAGGGCCCCAACTAGCGGTGTTGGAGCAAAGGGTTAGCAGGGGGAGCAGAGTGTAGGCCGAAGCCTGCACTGGAGGCAGCTTAGTGCCTGTTGTGTCTGCGTGGCGTTTGCAGGACACGTTGCTGGCTACACAGCAGGGGAACAGCAGGCGTTGCTGAACCCCACTGAAACATTGGCGGGTGTTTTTCTCTGTGCAGCCAGCACTTCCAGGCACCAACTGGCGGTGTTAGAGCCCAGGGAATCAAGGAGGAGCAGAGGAGCAGAGTGTAGGCCGAAGCCTGCACTGGAGGCAGCTTTGTGTCTGCGTGGCGTTTGCAGGACACGTTGTTGCCAGCTACACAGCAGGGGTACAGCTGGCGTTACTGAACCCCACTGACACATTGGCGAGTGTTTTTATCTGTGCAGCCAGCACTTCCGAGCACCAACTGGCGTGTTAGAGTCCAGGGAATCAAGGAGGAGCAGAGGAGCAGAGTGTAGGCCGAAGCCTGCACTGGAGGCAGCTTTGTGTCTGCGTGGCGTTTGCAGGACACGTTGCCAGCTACACAGCAGGGGAACAGCTGGTGTTACTGAACCCCACTGACCCAGTGGCGAGTGTTTTTCTCTGTGCAGCCAGCACTTCCGAGCACCAACTGGCGGTGTTAGAGCCCAGGGAATCAAGGAGGAGCAGAGGAGCAGAGTGTAGGCCGAAGCCTGCACTGGAGGCAGCTTTGTGTCTGCGTGGCGTTTGCAGGACACGTTGCCAGCTACACAGCAGGGGAACAGCTGGTGTTACTGAACCCCACTGACACATTGGCGGTTGTTTTTCTCTGTGCAGCCAGCACTTCCGGACACCAACTGGCGGTGTTAGAGCCCAGGGAATCAAGGAGGAGCAGAGGAGCAGAGTGTAGGCCGAAGCCTGTACTGGAGGCAGTTTAATATCTGTTGTGTCTGCGTGGTGTTTGCAGGAGACGTTGCCGGCTACACAGCAGGGGAACAGCTGTCGTTGCTGAACCCCACTGACACATTGACGGGTGTTTTTCTCTGTGCTGCTAGCACTTCCGAGCACCAACTGGCAGTGTTAGAGCCCAGGGTCAGCAGGAGGAGCAGAGTGTAGGCCGAAGCCTGCAGTGGAGCAAGTTAAAAGGGAACCTTTAACCCCCCCAGGCGTTGGTTGCTGAAAGAGCCATCTTGCTGCAAAAGGAAAAGGTGGCTCTTTTAATTATGCTCCTTGCAAACGCTGAACTAGACACTTATGAAATGAGTCCCCTCACAATGTTAAACCGTCCCGTAGGTGGGACTTTCCTTTGTAATGTGACGCAGCACAGCCATCATTCCTACCCCCTTGGCGCCGTGCGCTGCCTCCTCAGCGTTGTTTGATTCTGTCACGGAGCCTGCGCTGTTATGTTATCCCTTGGCCATGCGCACTTAGCGCTGCCTGTCTTCTGACATCATTTAGGTGTCAGGCTGGCTGCGCCTGTGCGGCCGCGCTGCCCGAGATACCACCTCGCAGTGTCGTGTAATGTAATCCCACTGTGGGCCTGGGATCCATGGGCATTCGCAGTGCATATATTTGCCTCTCACTCCCCTCCTTCCGGCCTCTTCAGACTGTGCGGCGTCACGGCCGTGGCATTCTATTAGGGATCAGCTGACGGCGCACAATCTGAAGAAGGCGGAGGGAGATGAGTGAGAGGCTGAGGTGAAGATATGCACTGCGCATGCCCATGGATCCCAGGCCCGCAGTGTGATTAAATCAGAAGACACTGCGTGGCAGGATCTCGGGCAGCGTGGCCGCACAGGCGCAGCCAGCCTGCCAGCAAATGATGTCAGAAGACGGGCAGCGCTAAGTGTGCATGGCCAAGGGATAACATAACAGCGCAGCCTCCATGACAGAATCAAACAACGCTGAGGAGGCGGCGCACGGCGCCAAGGGGGTAGGAATGACGGCTGTGCTGCGTCACATTACAAAGGAAAGTCCCACCTATGGGACGGTATAACGGTGTGAGGGGACACATTTCACAAGTGTTAGGTTCAGCGTGTGCAAGGAGCACAACGAAAAGAGGCACATTTTCCTTGTGCAGCATTACTGCTGCACACGGTGGCTCTTTCAGTAACAAACACCTGGGGGGGGACAGGTTCCCTTAAATTTCAGTAGTTGTGTCAGCGTGGCGGTCGCAGGACACATTGCCGCAACACAGCGGGGGAGCAGCTGGCGTTACTGAACCCCAATAACAGAGGAGCGACTGTTGACTGTGCAGACAGCACTTCCGGGCAGCAACTGGCGGTGTTGGAGCCCAGGGACAGCAGGAGGAGCAGGCTGGAGGTATTGCCGCAACACAGCAGGGGAGCAGCTGGCGTTACTGAACCCCAATAACAGAGGAGCGACTGTTGACTGTGCAGACAGCACTTCCGGGCAGCAACTGGCGGTGTTGAAGCCCAGGGACAGCAGGAGGAGCAGGCTGGAGGTATTGCCGCAACACAGCAGGGCAGCAGCTGGCGTTACTGAACCCCAATAACAGATGAGCGACTGTTGACTGTGCAGACAGCACTTCTGGGCAGCAACTGGCGGTGTTGAAGCCCATGGACAGCAGGAGGAGCAGGCTGGAGGTATTGCCGCAACACAGCAGGGGAGCAGCTGGCGTTACTGAACCCCAATAACAGAGGAGCGACTATTGACTGTGCAGACAGCACTTCCGGGCAGCAACTGGCGGTGTTGAAGCCCAGGGAAAGCAGGAGGAGCAGGTTGGAGGTATTGCCGCAACACAGCAGGGGAGCAGCTGGCGTTACTGAACCCCAATAACAGAGGAGCGACTGTTGACTGTGCAGACAGCACTTCCGGGCAGCAACTGGCAGTGTTGAAGCCCAGGGACAGCAGGAGGAGCAGGCTGGAGGTATTGCCGCAACACAGCAGGGCAGCAGCTGGCGTTACTGAACCCCAATAACAGATGAGCGACTGTTGACTGTGCAGACAGCACTTCTGGGCAGCAACTGGCGGTGTTGAAGCCCAGGGAAAGCAGGAGGAGCAGGTTGGAGGTATTGCCGCAACACAGCAAGGAGCAGCTGGCGTTACTGAACCCCAATAACAGAGGAGTGACTGTTGACTGTGCAGACAGCACTTCCAGGCAGCAACTGGCGGTGTTGGAGCCCAGGGACAGCAGGAGGAGCAGGCTGGAGGTATTGCCGCAACACAGCAGGGGAGCAGCTGGCGTTACTGAACCCCAATAACAGAGGAGCGACTGTTGACTGTGCAGACAGCACTTCCGGGCAGCAACTGGCAGTGTTGAAGCCCAGGGACAGCAGGAGGAGCAGGCTGGAGGTATTGCCGCAACACAGCAGGGGAGCAGCTGGCGTTACTGAACCCCAATAGCAGAGGAGCGACTGTTGACTGTGCAGACAGCACTTCCGGGCAGCAAATGGCGGTGTTGAAGCCCAGGGACAGCAGGAAGAGCAGGCTGGAGGTATTGCCGCAACACAGCAGGGGAGCAGCTGGCATTACTGAACCCCAATAACAGAGGAGCGACTATTGACTGTGCAGACAGCACTTCCGGGCAGCAACTGGCAGTGTTGAAGCCCAGAGACAGCAGGAGGAGCAGGCTGGAGGTATTGCCGCAACACAGCAGGGGAGCAGCTGGCATTACTGAACCCCAATAACAGAGGAGCGACTGATGACTGTGCAGACAGCACTTCCGGGCAGCAACTGGTGGTGTTGAAGCCCAGGGACAGCAGGAGGAGCAGAGGAACAGAGTGTAGGCCGAAGCCTGATTGGAGCAAGTTGAAAGGGAACCTTTAAACCCCCCCAAGGCATTTGTAGCTGAAAGAGCCATCTTGTGCAGCACTAAGGATGCAAAAGGAAAATGTGGCTCTTTTAATTATGCTCCTTGCAAACGCAGAACTAAACACTTATAAAATGTGTCCCCTGATACCGTGAGACCATCCCGGAGGTGGGACTTTCCTTCATAATGGGACGCAGCACGGCCGTCATTCCTACCCCCTTGGTGCCGTGCGCCGCCTCCTCAGCGTTGTTTAATTCTGTCCCGTTGCCTGCGCTGTTATGTTATCCCTTGGCCATGCGCACTTAGCGCTGCCCGTCTTCTGACATCATTTAGGTGTCAGGCTGGCTGCGCCTGTGCGGCCGTGCTGCCCGAGATACCACCTCGCAGTGTTGTGTAATGTAATCCCACTGCGGGCCTGGGATCCATGGGCATGCGCAGTGCATATCTTTGCCTCTCACTCCCCTCGTTCCGGCCTTTTCAGACTGTGCGGCGTCACGGCCGTGGCATGCTATTAGGGATCAGCTGACGGCGCACAGTCTGCAGAAGGCGGAGGGAGATGAGTGAGAGGCTAAGGTGAAGATATGCACTGCGCATGCCCATGGATCCCAGGCCCGCAGTGTGATTAAATTAGAAGACACTGCGAAGCGGGATCTCGGGCAGCGCAGCCGCACAGGCGCAGCCAGCCTGCCACCAAATGATGTCAGAAGATGGGCAGCACTAAGTGTGCATGGTCAAGGGATAACCTAACAGCGCAGGCTCCGTGACAGAATCAAACAACGCTGAGGAGGCGGCGCACGGCACCAAGGGGGTAGGAATGACGGCTGTGCTGCATCCCATTACGAAGGAAAGTCCCACCTCCGGGACGGTCTCACGGTATCAGGGGACACATTTTATAAGTGATAAGTTCCACGTGTGCAAGGAGCTAAACTAAAAGAGCTACCTTTTCCTTGTGCTGCATTACTGGTGCACAAGGTGGCTCTTTCAGTAACAAACGCCTGGGGGGGGGGGTTAAAGGTTCCCCTAAATTTTAGTTGTTGTGCCAGCGTGGCGGTCACAGGACACATTGCCGGCTACACAGCTGGGGATCAGCTGACGTTACTGAAACCCAATAACACTGGGTCATGTGTTTTGACTGTGCAGCCTGCACTTCTGAGCCTCAACTGGCGGTGTTGGAGCCCAGGGATTACAGTTCAGGTGGTAGAAACATGAACGCAACCGGAGACCTGGATACTGTAGCCAACCAATTATTTAATCTGGAAGAGGAGTGGCAAATTCCTGCGAGATCCAGGCCTTGTTCATTTTCAGAAAAGTAAGCCGGTCAACGTTATCGGAGGATAGTCGCATGCGACGGTCTGTTAGTACACCACCTGCGGCACTAAAGACGCATTCCGATAATACACTAGCAGCAGGGCAAGCCAGCACCTCCAATGCATACTGGCTTAGCTCTGGCCATGTATCCAGCTTAGAGACCCAAAATTTGAAGGGGGAAAAGCCATCTAGGAGTACAGTAAGAAGGCAAGACATGTAGTCTGTCACCATCTGACGGAAACGTTGCCTCCTGCTGACTGGAGCCGTCTGTGATGGTGTAGACATGTGTGGCGGGCACACAAAACTGTGCCATAGTTGGGCCATACTGGTCTTGCCTTGTGCTGAGGCACTGCTTCTGCTCCCTCTGTGTGCAGAGCTTCCTCCACTGACTCGGCGCACTGATCTGCTTTGTAAAGCACTAGCAGCACTGCTCTCACTTGGACTGGAGAAGATGATGGAATTCACCAGTGTGTCTTGGTACTCCCGCATTTTATGCTCCCGGTTCAACGGTGTTATGAGGCTTTTTAAGTTGTCCCGGTAGCAAGGATCTAGGAGGGTGTACACCCAATAATCAGCCGTGTTGAGAATGTGGGCGATGCGGCGGTCGTTTCTCAGGCACTGCAGCATGTAATCAGCCATGTGCTGCAGACTGCCAACTGGCCAAGAAACGCTGTCCCCTGCTTGAGGCGTGATCTCTGCCCGCTCAGCATCACCCCACCCTCGCTCTACACACTGACTACTGGAGAATTGTGTAACTCCCCCCTCTGGACCGATGTCTTCCTCCTCCATTGACTCCTCCTCACAAAGTGTTCCCTGCCTAGGCCTTTGTGAGGAACCACGTAGTGCTGACTGTCCAGAAGCTAATGGAATTGGTGACTCCTCATCCTCCACCTCTTCCACAACATCATCCCTTAGCGCTTGCAGTGTTTGTTGAAGCAGGCAGATAAGGGGGACAGTCATGCTGACTAGCGCATCATCTGCACTCGCCATCCACATGGAATCATCGAAGGAACGCAAAACCTGGCAGACGTCCTTCATAGTGGCCCACTCAGTGGTTGTGAAGTCTGAACGGCGCGGAGTGCGACTTCTTTGCGCCTGATGCAGCTGGTCCTCCATTACTGCTGGCTGCTGCTCACACAACCGCTCCAACATATGTAACGTGGAATTCCACCTGGTGGGTGGGTCACATATGATGCGATGTTCAGGAAGGCGGAATCGGCGCTGCAGAGCTGCAATGCGCGATCTTGCCATGCTGGAACGCCGCAAGTGAGCACACTCTAGGCGGATCTTGTGCAGTAGTGCATCAAGATCCGGATAGTCCCTCAAAAAACTCTGCACGACCAAGTTGAGCACATGTGCCAGACATGGGATGTGAGTGAGGTTGTCTAGGGCCAGAGCTGCCACCAGATTTCGGCCATTGTCACACACTACCATGCCTGGCTGGAGATTCCCTGGCACAAACCACACATCGCTCTCCTGCTTGATGGCATTCCAGAGCTCCTGCGCTGTGTGGCTTTGATTCACCAAAGAAATTAATTTCAAGACGGCCTGTTGACGTTTGGCCACGGCTGTGCTCATGTCGGTCGTAACAGGTAAACGTTCACGGGTCCATGTGGGGGTGGACTGTGACGGCTCCTGCAGCGATGATTCTGAGGAACTTGTGTATGAGGAGGAGTCAATGCATACAGACTGGATTCCTGCAATCCTTGGAGTGGGCAGGATACGTCCTGCACCACTCGCACGATCTGTACCCGGCTCAACAACATTAACCCAATGGGTAGTGAGGGAAAGGTATCGCCCCTGTCCATGGTGACTGGTCCACGTATCGGTAGTGAGGTGGACCTTGCTACTGACGGCGTTCAGTAGCGCGTGTTTTATGTGTCCCTCCACATGCTTGTGCGGGGCAGGGACGGCTTGCCTGCTGAAATAAACGCGGCTGGGCACATTGTACTGTGGGACTGCCAATGCCATCAAGTTACGGAAGCTGTCAGTCTCCACCAGCCTGAATGACAGCATTTCAAGGGACAGTAGTTTTGCAATGCCAGCATTCAGAGCCTGTGCTCGGGGGTGGTTTGCCAAGAATGGCCGCCTTTTCTCCCATGCCTGTGCTACCGATGGCTGTAGACTGGCCTGGGAGTGTGAGGATGACTGGGAACGTGGTGCTGCGGGTGGAATTACTGTGGGTGTCTGGACAACAGTGCCAGAGGTTCTTCTATGGCGATCCTGTGAGGAAGCCGAACCAGCTGTGTGTGAGCTGGAGGAAGAGGCAACAACACGAGCTGAAGAGGTGGTAGGTGCCGCTGTTGGTTGGCCTAGGTCTTCAGTGTGTTTTTGTAACTCCACCGCGTGCTTGGTCCGCACATGTTTCCACATGTTTGAGGTATTGAGGTTGCTGACATTTCTCCCTCTTTTGACTTTCTGATGACACACCTTGCATTTGACAAAGCAAATGTCAGCTGCAACTGTGTCAAAAAAGGACCAGGCACTGCAAGTCTTGGGAACGCCCTTTTTGGCTTTTGGAAGAGGCATGCTCCTAACGGGTGCCGAAGTGGAGACTACAGGCTCCGCAGTCTTCCCCCTCCCTTTCCCTCTTTGGCCCGTTCGGGGAATCTCTTCCTCAGAGCTGCTCCCACCAGCTTCTTGTACCTCACGCCACGATGGGTCAAGGACCTCATCATCTGCACTACCCTCTGCCACCAACTGCTCCTCCTGGTTAGTCTCGGCAGCACAGTACGCACCAGAAAGTGGCACCTGAGTCTCATCATCAGATGCGTACTGTGGTGTGGTGACCAGAGGCACTGGTCCACCCACCTCTTCAGAGTCAGAGAGACAAAGCTGTTGGGCATCACTGCACACTGCCTCTTCTTCCATTTCTCCAATGCTGCTTGGCTGGCCCCCTGTTTCCAAGCCAAGAGATTCAGAGAACAGAAGTAGAGATGGCTCCTGTCCTGCGCTCTCTGACTGCCTGGGCAATTTGGCAGGTGGTGAAGAGACAGATGGGTGCTCTTCAGTGCTCTGTGCCTGAGAGGATGTGGCACTAATTGAAGTCGATGCGTTAGCTGCCATCCATCCGACAACGGCTTCAATTTGGTCTTCACACAGCAGCGGTGTACGGCGATCTCCTTACAAATCTGCGCATGAAGGACTGTTCCCTGCTGAAACTGGGTGAGGATGAGTCACCGGTGCCCGCAGCAGGCACAGAATCCCCACGTCATCTCCCTGCTCCGTGCCCACGCCCACGTTCCTTACTCCCTGCCTTCTTCATCTTGGTTGACTGATAAAGATAAGCAGAAAAGTACTAAGGGCTTAGTGTGCTTATTCCTGAACAGCTCCTAACAGGTATAAGAAACACTAATTTTCTAAAGTGTGGACTAGACTTTAATATGAGCTAATGTGGCCTACACAACTGTAAAGTGGTGTGTTTGGTGAACTTTATAAATTTTTTTTTTTTTGCAGAACTGACTACAGAGTGAGCTGCACTCACACGGAGACCGTGCAGACAGCCGTAAACGGCGCTGCAAGGCCAAAAAAAGCTCCTCTATGTAATCCTATGTAGTGTTTTTCCACAATTTAGCTGGATACGGGTGGAAAGCCACTAATAGGAAATATCTGAATAAATGTGCAGCAGGCTGCACTAATAGCAGAAAAGGACAATGGATAGAACGGTATGAGGCAGTGACGCACCCTGAGCTGAATACAACCGACTGTGGCTGCACACTGCAGAGCGATGTGCACTCACACGGAGACCGTGCAGACAGCCGTAAACGGCGCTGCAAGGCCAAAAAAAGCTCCTCTATGTAATCCTATGTAGTGTTTTTCCACAATTTAGCTGGATACGGGTGGAAAGCCACTAATAGGAAATATTTGAATAAATGTGCAGCAGGCTGCACTAATAGCAAAAAAGGACTGGATAGAACGGTATGAGGCAGTGACGCACCCTGAGCTGAATACAACCGGCTGTGGCTGCACACAGACTGCAGAGCGATGTGCACTCACACGGAGACCGTGCAGACAGGCGTAAACGGCGCTGCAAGGCCAAAAGAACCTCCTCTATGTTATCCTATGTAGTGTTTTTCAATAATGTAGCTGGATACGGGTGGAAAGCCACTAATAGGAAATATTTGAAAAAACAGTGCAGCAGGCTGCACTAATAGCAACAAAGGACAATGGATAGAACAGTATGAGGCAGTGAAGCACCCTGAGCTGAATACAACCGGCTGTGGCTGCACACAGACTACAGAGTGAGCTGCACTCACACACACAGAGACCTTGCAGACAGCTGTGAACAGCGCTGCAAGGCAAAAGCAAGGTTCTCACACAGCGGTTGCTAAATTAGCCTGGGTAAAGCACAATGAAGCAAATCGCTATCTCTAAACTGGCCCTCAGTCAGAACACAGCATCCTGTCCCTAACTGAATTCACAGCAGAGTGAGCCCTAAATGGCGGCAGCGACTTTCATAGTGCATCATGACATCATTTCAGCAGCCAATCACAGCCATGCCAGTAGTTACATGCCCACCATGCAGAACAGGATGTGCCCACACTTCTAATCAGTCCTCATTGGCTGAATTCGTGCAGTTTGAATTCTGGGAACTTCCGATTCCGGTATCCGATATGCGGTAAATATCGGAACTCGGTATCGGAATTCCAATACCGCAAATATCGGCCGATACCCGATACTTGCGGTATCGGAATGCTCAACACTAGTGGCCAGTCCTTTCTGTGATAGTGCCCTTAGTGTCACGGCTGTCCCAGAGGCAAAGGAAGCAAGGAAATGTGAAACCGCCTTGAAGGCCCATCAGGAATGACACCAATTTGAAGTCTCCGATGACCTCCCATCCATAGTCGTCATACTGCAAGGCACTCATCAACATCTTGACACTGGTGTAGTCCTCTTTGAGATACACAGAGTGATCCATAGGGAGAGATGGGTAGTTGTTTCCGTTTTGAAGCAGCAAGGCTTTGAGGCTCCGGGATGAACAGTCTATGAATAGGCGCCATTCACTCTGGTTCCAGGTGATACCTATAGCCTCAAAAAGACCGGCCACATTGTTGCAGAAACACAATCCATCTTCCTGACTGAAGAAGTTTTAAAATGTTTGGTGACGCTTTCTCTGATTTGTGACTTGCACACTTTCATCCAAGTTCCACTGTTGAGCCTGGATGTCAGAAGCTTAGCATTGGACTTGGTAAGACGAAGGTCTCTTATCAGTTCATTGAAGGATGGCCTTCTCTCCTCAACCGCATCTGTGAAAACATAATCTTGATCTCCAATATCTTCCTCGCTGTCTGACTTGCAGCTTTTTCCTGAAGATGGCTGATCCCTCTTCGGGGGAGTTGGAACAGACATCTCGGGGCAGTGTGGTACTGGGGCAATGGAAGAAGGAAAGTCTGTATAAACGATCCGAGGTGCATTCTTGCCTCTGTGACGTTAGGCAGGATGCACCATGCAGAAGTAGCAGTTGCTGAGTGGTCGGTCGGTTACTGCCAAATTCGCGGGATAGCAAACTTCATGGCTCTCTTTTCTCCCCTGTACCAACCTGTAACATAGCACATTTAATTAATTATAGAAATTTAAAAGCAGAACATTTTACACATTACTTAATACAGTACATATTTTACTATAGTGCATTGATATATGTGAAAATTATGTCAATTGCAACTCCTTAAACTGTACTGGATCTAAATAATTTAAATTCTACAAAATAAAGCACTGCCATCTAAACGAGCAGCAATTGTTCACATTACCTTCAAAAGTTTTCTTACAATATTCGCATGTGAAATGAGGTGCCCAGGACTTGTCTTGATCCCCGACAGGCATGCCGAAATATGCCTTGTAGGCCTCGCACATCATACGACATGCTTTCACGGAATACTTTCTCGCTCTTGTCTTTATAAATTGTCCACACACATAGCAAAATGAATCTGCTGGGCGCAAACAACCTCTTGATGCCATCTAAAACAAATAATTCCTCTTTAACTACGATTCGCTATTCTCTTTCTCAGCAATAACTTAAACCGAAATGTTGGTTCGAGTCACCTGTCCTTTTATTCTTGTATGACTACTATTGAACAGTCCGAGAACGTTCTAGAAAGTTCTGAAAGTTTTTAGAAACTTCTAGATAATTCTGAAAAATTTTAGAAACTTCTGCACAATTCTAGCAGTTGAACAATATTCTAGAAGGCTACTCAGTATTGAACACGAATCGAGATTTTTCCTGAAAACAGACACATTTCAAAATTTCATTGACCTGATCACAGAAGCAAAGTTTTTGTGGAACAACAACTATTTTCTATTTGTTTTAGGCATATCGAGTTAGGAAAACACACTTTGTACCCAGAAACAAAAAATAAATAAAAATTTGTTACATAGTGACAAGGCAGGTTGGCCTCATTCACATCTCTCTCTGACCTCTGGATGCTGGTTGAAGGCCAGTTGTGAACTATATAAAGAGACTTTTTCTTCTGATCCGTGTGACTCTACAGGATATGATCTTAGGATACTATGGCCCTGGCTGGAAGAACACAGGACCATCACTGAAACCCCAGAGACGTCTTAAAGAATCCAGGTTGGGACAATCAGGTCACCTGGCACATACCTCACTGCTCTCAGTTAGCTTCCTAAGCTTGACATTACTTCCTCTCTGTGGGGGCCCGCCAAAAGCATAGAGCCACTGGTGGGGGTATTCAGCACTGGAAGCAGCTCTAATCCCGGTGAGTCAGCGGAAGGGTGAGACTCTGTAATTTGCACTTAGGTATTTGTTGGGACTGTTCTGTGGGCTATTGTATGTTTTTGGATCAATAAATTATTGCCACACTGTTTTACCCTCACCCTGTGTTGTCTGAGTAGTGTTCTGCCCATGAGGAGAGAGCGCGGGCATTCAGTGGTATAAGCACTGGTCCATGCAGTCTTTCTAAAGACAGCCAGGCGAGCAGACGAGAGCACTCACTAACCCCCGTGTCTCCACAGTGATCAATGAATGGAACAGGCTGCAACAAGAGGTGATGACTTCTCCTTCAATGGCAGTCTTCAAACAGAGGCTGGACGGACATCTGTCTGAGATGTTTTATGGTATGTGCACAGGCTGCGGATTTTGCTGCGGATCCGCAGCGGATTGGCCGCTGCAGATTCGCAGCAGTTTTCCATGCGTTTACAGTACCATGTAAACCTATGGAAAACAAAATTCGCAGTGCGCATGCTGCAGAAAAAAACGAGCGGAAACGCTGCATTGTTTATTTTGCAGCATGTCAATTCTTTGTGCGGATTCCACAGCGGTTTACACCTGCTCCATAATAGGAATCCGCAGGTGTAAAACCGCAGGTGAAATCCGCATAAAATCCGCAAAAAGAAAACACGGTAAGGCTGTGTGCACATGATGCGGATTTAGTGCAAGATCCGCAGCATTTTTTTCCACGCAGAAATGCTGCAGTTCCGCACTGTGATTTACAGTACAATGTAAATCGATGTAAAAAAAAAAAAGCTGTGCTCATGGTGCAGAAAAATCAGTGCGGAATTGCTGCGGATTTCAAAGAAGTGCATGTCACTTCTTTTGTGCGGATCTGCAGCGTTTATGCACCCCTCCACAATAGAAATCCGCATTGGGAAAAACTGCAGAAAATCCGCACAAAATCCGCATCAATTCCTCACAAAAACCACTCTAAATCCGCATAAAAACCGCGGCAAATCCGCAGCTGCGGATTCTGACAGGAAATGCAGATTTTGTGCAGAAAATTCTGCACCTCTTTTCTTACACATGCACATAGCCTAAATCCGCTGTAATTCCGCAGGAATTCTTCAGCATGAAGAATGCCCCTGCCACTTTCCAGTGGATGGTCAACCACCTGCTTCAGGGACTGGAGAAGTACACGGTGGCGTACCTGGATGACATTGCAGGGAGGAACATCTGCAGCATCTCCAGGAGGTGGTCAGGCGAATTCACCAAGCAGGCCTGACCATCTTGCCGGGAAAGTGCATGATGGGCATGCGCGAGGTCCACTACCTGGGGCACTGGGTAGGCGGGGGCTCCATGAGGTCAGAGTATGGCAATGCTGACTGGTTGTGCCGCTGGGGCGAACCTGCCGAGGTGCGCGCGGAGGAGTACCGATAGGTCCTGCCTCCGTAGCGCAGTCCAAAAGGGGGAGTTGTCACGATAATGTAAATATGCCATGTTCTGAGTATAGTTCTAGAAGATTATATGGCTTTACAGACACGCTGTGGGCTCTCTGACCCCCCTCTCTTCCCCCCAGCTGCCTATGGGTGAATACACTTCTCTGCCTGCCAGCTCTCTGTAATCCTATATTCCTCCTCCCCCTTGGGAATGTTAATTAGCAGAGCTCAGCTCTTTTGTTTGCAGCCATGCACTTTCTAGTTTCTGTGAGAGTTATTCATGATGAATAATTCCACCCCAGGTAGTGACAGAGATATAAAAGTTACATATTCTGAATGTCCATCATTAAATGAATGACCCTCTGAAATCTCTAGGATCCACTAGGATCCAAACCCAACGGAATTCAAGGAATGGATTTCTCCGTAAGCAGGTCATGTATCCACTTCGTGTTTATACTTAAATGAACCCCCATGTCATGCTGAGCATAATGATAATTTTGTCTTTCTTATATGAGGTTCACCCTAAGCGAAATGGGTCATAGCAGGATTTCATATCTTTCAGAAAGGGGAGTATTCAGCCACCCAGTGAAGTCAACACAGGGGGAGTGCCTTGGTTTTGGGCACAAGTATAAGATAATGGGAGCTCATTTTTGCACTAGTCTTTGTCCAGGGAGCTAGCTGAGAGGCTCTCTGTGATGCACTTTGATGTATCGCCCCTCCCCGCACCGCATGGTCTGCTATGAACAGTCCGAGAACGTTCTAGAAAGTTCTGAAAGTTTTTAGAAACTTCTAGATAATTCTAAAAAATTTTAGAAACTTCTGCACAATTCTAGCAGTTGAACAATATGCTAGAAGGCTACTCAGTATTGAACACGAATCAAGAATTTTCCTGAAAACAGACACATTTCAAAATTTCATTGTCCTGATCACAGAAGCAAAGTTTTTGTGGAACAACAACTATTTTCTATTTGTTTTAGGCATATCGAGTTAGGAAAACACACTTTGTACCCAGAAACAAAAAATAAATAAAAATTTGTTACATAGTGACAAGGCAGGTTGGCCTCATTCACAACTCTCTCTGACCTCTGGATGCTGGTTGAAGGCCAGTTGTGAACTATATAAAGAGACTTTTTCTTCTGATCCATGTGACTCTACAGGATATGATCTTAGGATACTATGGCCCTGGCTGGAAGAACACAGGACTGCTTCATTGACCATCACTGAAACCCCAGAGACGTCTTAAAGAATCCAGGTTGGGATAATCAGGTCACCTGGCACGTACCTCACTGCTCTCAGTTAGCTTCCTAAGCTTGACATTACTTCCGCTCTGTGGGGGCCCGCCAAAAGCGTAGAGCCACTGGTGGGGGTATTCGGCACTGGAAGCAGCTCTAATCCCGGTGAGTCAGCGGAAGGGTGAGACTCTGTAATTTGCACTTAGGTATTTGTTGGGACTGTTCTGTGGGCTATTGTGTGTTTTTGGATCAATAAATTATTGCCACACTGTTTTACCCTCACCCTGTGTTGTCTGAGTAGTGTTCTGCCCATGAGGAGAGAGCGCGGGCATTCAGTGGTATAAGCACTGGTCCATGCAGTCTTTCTAAAGACAGCCAGGCGAGCAGACGAGAGCACTCACTAACCCCCGTGTCTACACAGTGATCAATGAATGGAACAGGCTGCAACAAGAGGTGATGACTTCTCCTTCAATGGCAGTCTTCAAACAGGCTGGACGGACATCTGTCTGAGATGTTTTAGGGTATGTGCACACGCTGCGGATTTTGCTGCGGATCCGCAGCGGATTGGCCGCTGCAGATTCGCAGCAGTTTTCCATGCGTTTACAGTGCCATGTAAACCTATGTAAAACAAAATTCGCAGTGCGCATGCTGCAGAAAAAAACGAGCGGAGACGCTGCATTGTTTATTTTGCAGCATGTCAATTCTTTGTGCGGATTCCACAGCGGTTTACACCTGCTCCATAATAGGAATCCGCAGGTGTAAAACCGCAGGTGAAATCCGCATAAAATCTGCAAAATATACACGGTAAGGCTGTGTGCACATGATGCGGATTTAGTGCAGATCCGCAGCATTTTTTTCCGCACAGAAATGCTGCAGTTCCGCACTGTGATTTACAGTACAATGTAAATCGATGTAAAAAAAAAAAAAACTGTACTCATGGTGCAGAAAAATCAGTGCGGAATTGCTGCGGATTTCAAAGAAGTGCATGTCACTTCTTTTGTGTGGATCTGCAGCGTTTCTGCACCCCTCCATAATAGAAATCCGCATTGGGAAAAAACTGCAGAAAATCAGCACAAAATCCGCATCAATTCCGCACAAAAACCGCACTAAATGCACATAAAAACCGCGGCAAATCCGCAGCTGCGGATTCTGACAGGAGATGCGGATTTTGTGCAGAAAATTCTGCACCTCTTTTCTTACGCATGCACATAGCCTAAATCCACTGTAATTCCACAGGAATTCTTCAGCATGAAGAATGCCCTTGCCACTTTCCAGTGGATCGTCAACCACCTGCTTCAGGGACTGGAGAAGTACACGGTGGCATACCTGGATGACATTGCAGGGAGGAACATCTGCAGCATCTCCAGGAGGTGCTCAGGTGAATTCACCAAGCAGGCCTGACCATCTTGCCGGGAAAGTGCATAATGGGCATGAGCGAGGTCCACTACCTGGGGCACTGGGTAGGCGGGGGCTCCATGAGGTCAGAGTATGGCAATGCTGACGGGTTGTGCTGCCGGGGCGAACCTGCTGAGGTGCGCATGGAGGAGTACCGATAGGTCCTGCCTCCGTAGCACAGTCCAAAAGGGGGAGTTGTCACGATAATGTAAATATGCCATGTTCTGAGTATAGTTCTAAAAGATTCCATGGCTTTACAGACACGCTGTGGGCTCTCTGACCCCCCTCTCTTCCCCCCAGCTGCCTGTGGGTGAATACACTTCTCCTCTTCCTGCCAGCTCTCTGTAATCCTATACTCCTCCCCCCCTTCGGGAATGTTAATTAGCAGAGCTCAGCTCTTTTGTTTGCAGCCATGCACTTTCTAGTTTCTGTGAGAGTTATTCATGATGAATAATTCCACCCCAGGTAGTGACAGAGATATAAAAGTTACATATTTCGAATGTCCATCATTAGATGTACGACCCTCTGAAATCTCTAGGATCCAAACCCAATGGAATTCAAGGAATGGATTTCTCCGTAAGCAGGTCATGTATCCACTTCGTGTTTATACTTAAATGAACCCCCATGTCATGCTGAGCATAATGATAATTTTGTCTTTCTTCTATGAGGTTCACCCTAAGTGAAATGGGTCATAGCAGGATTTCATATCTTTCAGAAAGGGGAGTATTCAGCCACCCAGTGAAGTCAACACAGGGGGAGTGCCTTGGTTTTGGTCACAAGTATAAGATAGTGGGAGCTCATTTTTGCACTAGTCTTTGTCCAGGGAGCTAGCTGAGAGGCTCTCTGTGATGCACTTTGATGTGTCGCCCCTCCCCGCACCGCATGGTCTGCTATGAAATGACTTAAGCAACTGTAAGTGTTTTTCTTCCTTAAATCCCTTTTTATTTTGTAATTGTCTGTACATACATAATTGTCTCATTTTATAATATCTTTTATATACTTTTGTAAATACTGCCTAATCTTTTTTGGAGTGAAAGTTATAATATTTGCTAGCATTGTTTTCCTTGCTCTAAAACTTACCCTAAAGCCTCTGACCTAAGCCATTGCTACTAATTGGGTTGGCTCCTGACCCGTTATTAAATAAGAAATGAGCTGGTGGCCGCGGAAGTGTCCTGAGCTTTTGGGGGAAACTGTCAGTGACGGACGGCATTGATAATTATTTTTCCCACCTGAGCAAAAGTAGTTATATTGCCCTCGCTGCAGTGTGCCCATTAGCCAGTACATAGCAAGGCAGCCTTTCTGATGACTAATTATCCTAGGTGCAGTTCCCTGTCTGACCTGAGGGTAAGGGGGCGGCAAAGAGCTGCTAGTTCCAAACCAGAACTGGGAAGTGAGATATAAATAAATGCCCTTCCGAAAAATTGAGGGCGACCAAACAACCCCGGTTCATGACAGGATGGATGCCTTGGAATCTGCCTACCATTGGAAAACGTGATATATTGTATGCTTTTTTACTGTGGTTCTCTGTATAGGAGAGCATTGTCTCCTGCTTGACTGACTGCTTCTTTGCTTGAAGTCAAATAGTCTAGAGGCTATGAGTCAAGAAGGATAAGGCAGCACTGGGTGGGAAATAAAGCTGTGGAGAGCAGAGGCTTGGGAAGAGCTTCCACATGCCTGAAGCACTTCAGTCTCATTTGTTTATCCATTTCTCAGTAATGAAGGAACGGCCATGTGAAGGTATTGCTGGACTTGCACCTTCTGTGTTCTAATTGCTGGGTTTTTATTGTAAAAACAAGTTTAATCTTCATGTGGCACAACATTCCTCCTAATGGTTTTGCATAGCTCTTCTTCCTTCACTGATGATAACTGAAAATGCTAGCTTCAGACAAGATAGTGTTGTCAATCACCAGTAAGGGAGATGTGATGTGCAAAACCACATTGGTACACATAGATTTAGACTTGTGCACTTGGCACCAGGCTTCAGGGTAGGATGGATGATTGGTCAGTCACAGGTCACTTCACTTTCCAGACAGCGCAAGAATAAATTAAAAACTAATAAACGTAAACCAATAAAACACAGCCAATATAAAAGTGTTTGTAGTGCCTGAAATATTTATGAGAGGGTGCAAAACTAGAATACTTTATCTGAGGTTCCTCCTGAGAGCCAGTGGAAAAATAATTGCAGGGTAACAGCAGAGGACAAGGACATGTTCAACATGTTTAACAGCCCTCCAATGGATGTTGCAAATGTGAGGAATGATATAATGGCATGTAATACAACCACATAAGAATAATGTACATAATTAGCACTAACAGTGTAATATAGTGACTAAAGCTTGACCATGGGTTAAGTCAAAGTCAAGCACTGTAAGAAGTTTGGAGTACGCTGGATGTGATGGCTAATAGAAATAAAATGAATTTCTCCACAAATGTGGATAAAATTACATAGAAACCTTACTGTTTAGGGGCCTTCATCGTCCTTAGGACAAATTCAGATATCTATAAAACATTCTCCCTGTAAGGATTGAGATAAGCGTACTCTCCACGGGTCTCCTGACTCGAACATGAGAGCTTCATAGGCATACAGAGTATGAGGTTGTTGAGTTCAGGTTGGGAAACCTGTGGCCAGTCGGTCCATCAGAGTTCATATGTAAGATGCTAGCAGGAATACGGGATGTCATCATGGACAGGAGGCAGATCAAGAGTTAACAGGTTTATTTAACAATAAATGCACTCCTCGCAGTGAAAAAAGGGTTGCAGGATGATGGTAAGAAATAGGGCAGAATTGGGAGAGTGGCAGGGTAGGACAGGGACGAACCATAGTTCAGAATTAAGGGGGTGAAGACCGTAGTCTTCTGGTGTGCAGTGCTTCAGGGTTCCAATGGTGGCACTGACAACAGCGGCACGTGACATCTCAGCGAAGTCTGTAGCAGGTGGTAATCCAAAGGTGGCACCGACAACAGTGGGGCATGACATCTCAACACAGTCTCTGGTAGCGGGTAGATTTCCTGTACTTAAAGGTGTCTAGCATGGTACTGAGTCCAGTGTGGGGAACTGCCGGAACATAGCTCTGCGGCGTGTGCAGGTATATAGACCAGAAGCTCTAAAACTATAACCCCTGGTGAAGTCAGGTCACGCGTGTCTGGACCGCTATTAACGAACACAGTTAGAGGTAGCTGAAGGTCATGCTCCCAGTCTCCTTTCAAGCAGCACATGCACGGTATTCACTTTCCTGGAGTGTCTGGCACCTGACTTTATGGCGTTCACTAGGCACACACTGTACGTCTCCTTTCCTCTTGTCCCTTCTGAAGGCGGTGGGCAATGTTGTATGTTGTTCACTGGTCTGTGTGGCGTAGTTGCTCCCTGGACAGAGCACTCTTCTCTTTGGCTGCTGTTACACACAGCTCAGGTCTGCTCCTTGTGCATGGCTCTGCTCTGCATGGCTCTGCTCTGTACTACTGCTGGGCACACTGCTTCCCTCAGCACAGCAGTCTCTGCCCTTCTGATCGACTGCAGCCCGGCCTGTCGCAGCGCCGGTACTCTGTGTTGGGCTGGGGTGTTGAGCACACTGCTCACCTGACTGCACGCTGCTCTGACCCGGCGCCAGACTGCCTTCCTTCACGCGCTTTCTATCTCTCCTCTTCCGCCAGCCCTCCGACAGCAGGAAGACCCTCCTCTCCAGAGCTTCTCCCACTCAAATGTGGAAGGTCTACCTCTCTAAAGCTTCCCCCCGGACACAGAAGATGCAGCCCTTTCAGTTCTGGACCCGGCATGCAGGTAGCCGCGGTCTGGTCTATCTCCTTACACATACATAGACCATGTTGCATGTGTAATAGGGTGGTGCTGTTATGGACAGTAAGGAACACGCTGTCACTTTAAGAGGCTGCACCCCCTTGTCTGGCGTGATGGAATGTTCTGCTTCTCCCTTGCAATAGTCGGTGTGATTAACTAGTCTGGCAGACTGCAGGTGTGGAGCTGTAGCAGCGTGTGTGAGCTGAGGCTGCTGCAAAGAGGACTTTTTGTGCTGATAGCTGAAAGAGAGAAGAACTGTGTGCTGACATAGCTACAAGAGAGCCACGAAGATACAGAGAAAGGGATTTACAGTTTCCCGGAGCATCCCTATGATCCAGAAGCAAGGAGAAGACCACGTTCCACAGAGCTGACAGAAAGCCGTGCGCACCACCATATTAGACTGCTGGGGGCCCCCTGGGACTGGAGCTGATTCTCCAACATCACATTGAGTTTGTTCCTGTTTGGTGCACCTGTTAGGGCCTAGTGTAGGCTTCAATAGTCAGTACACTGGAGCCGTGTGGCCTGCTTAGTAATGTAACGGGGATACAAGGAGGGCGAGAGCTAATAACCCGGGCCCCTTCAATTTCCCTCAGACTAGGGTAACCCTGTCTGACCCTCTACCTGAAGTTTACACTGAAGGTGTGCATGGGTGGGCCTCCACCCTCACCCTGATTCCTGATTCAGCCCTAGACTGAACACCACCGCCCACCACCCAGTGAATGCAATAGACCAATACCCACAATTATAACAAACAAGGATAAAGGAAAATATACACCACGCCGCAGTCAATCAGGAATACACTATAAAGGTGCAGGGCAAAATAAATACAAATATAGGAAGGAGTAAATAAGACAAAGGAAAATACACCACCAGCAACGATTCTCCAACAACCAGCTCTCCACTCCGGACCGAGATAACTACGGATAAGACAGAAGCTATAATCGGCGACGCCCAAAGATCAGGAGAACCATTTAAAGGAAATGGGCATGGCTCACAGAAAAATCCCCAAGACTAATTACCAGATTATCATAAAATTTAACCTTTATTTTCTATATTAAAAACATATATGTGCACTTGCCAAAACCATCACCAAAAGATGCAAGCGTACTACAGGAAAGGCTGGAACAGTGCCAAGCCCTACGCTCTCTAAGTGCCCCCTACCTGCCTGCGGAGGTTGGCACCCTATTGTCCTACGCCGTGGCGCCCCCGCTCCTCGTAGGCTTTCCCTACTACCCCTGTCACACCCTAACAGGATAGGGGAAGAAAAACCACATACACAATGTATGAATGTAAACAACTTGGAGGGACATACATATGTCAGTAAAGATATCTAGCTAGAACTAAAATTCTCAACTAGCTTGGTGATCTGTGTCCCTTTACTCCGTAATACCTCTAGCTAGAGAACAAAAAGATAATGGCAGATAGGGATGCTTTATCAGAGATTAGCATTAAACACATATGTGATTTTGGTCCGTTTGCTCCTATACAATAGGGTCTCAAAATGCCATTATGCTAGTGGGGAGATGTATCTGCTGTGATGTCGAACATATCCCATACCAACTTTGATGTCACACTGCAGTGTTACAATATACAATAAATGCCTAAAGCAACCATATGTTAATTCATTAGTCTATGACATAATTATTTTCTAATGCAGACCAACATACTAAACCACATTGTGTCTTATACAAAAAAATCCCTTAGACTCTTATACAAAAAATCATATCCCTTTAGACTCAACGCGTTTCTCCCCTTCTAATTCAAAGAGGTTCATCAAATGGGCATGGCCCAGCTTCCAATCCGAGGATCAGATAAATTAACCCCGGAGCAGCCAGACGAAAACTAGCCGACGCCAATGAGCAAACAGTGGTCAAACGCGGAATTACCGATGTCTGTCAGACGACCTGGTCTGAACAGTGTCCGACATGACAGTAACCCGCCTTCTACGAGGGACCCCAGGGCCCTCACGGCTTATAGGACCCGGCTTGTCCTGATGGCGAAGATGAAAACACCTGACCAGCCGATCCGCATGAATGTCCGAGGCTGGTACCCAGGACCTCTCCTCAGGCCTATAACCACGCCAGTGTACCAAATATTGTAAAGTGCGGAGCACCACACGAGAGTCAACCACCCTGGAGACTTCAAATTCTAGGTTACCATCCACCAAGACTGGAGGTGGCATAGGCGCCGCGTCCACAGAACCCACCACCTTCTTAAGAAGAGACCTGTGGAACATGTTGTGTATTTTATACACCGTAGGGAGCTCCAGTCGGTACGCTACTGGGTTAATGACGGCGGTGACCCTAAATGGACCAATAAACCGTGGACTCAATTTAAGGGATGGTATCTTGAGTCTTATGTTTTTTGTGGATAACCACACCCAGTCATCCACACTCAGGTCCGGACCTGGCACACGCCTACTGTCAGCCACACGTTTGTACCTAGCACCCACACTCAGCAAGCGCTGTTTAACTCTCCTCCAGACTGATGACAGTTGTGCTCCTAACTGGTCTTCCTCCGGAACGCCGGAAGAGCCTCTCTGACTCAACGTACAAAACTGAGGATGTAGCCCGTAAACACAAAAAAACGGAAACTCCCCAGACGACTCCTGGCGGTGATTATTGATGGCAAACTCAGCCAAAGGAAGAAAGGTAGACCACTCCTCCTGGTTATCAGAGACAAAGCAGCGCAAGTACTGCTCCAAATTTTGGTTCATACGCTCGGTCTGACCATTTGACTGGGGATGAAACGCAGACGAATGAGACAACTTGATCCCCAGCCGTGAGCAAAATGCTTTCCAAAATTTTGCTACAAACTGAGTACCCCTATCTGACACGATGTCAGACGGAACTCCATGAAGCCTGACCACCTCCTGCACAAACACCTGAGCAAGAGTCTTAGCGTTAGGTAAAGAAGGCAAAGACACAAAGTGCGACATTTTTGAAAACCGATCCACAATCACCAAAATGACCGTGTTCCCAGCTGAGGGAGGCAAATCCGTGATGAAATCCATGGAGATTTCCGTCCATGGCTTGCTAGGTACCTCCAGAGGAAGTAGTGTGCCAACAGGACGGGAGCGGGGCGTCTTCGCCCTAGCACACGTGGTGCAAGCTGACACATATGAGACCACGTCCTGTCGGATTTTGAGCCACTAAAACCGACGTGACACCAACTCCAAAGTACCTCTAACCCCTGGGTGGCCAGCCAGGACAGTATCATGATGCTCCGCCAACACCTTTAGGCGGAGATGAAGTGGTACAAAAGATTTGTTGATGGGAAGCTCAGATGGTACCTCCTCCTGAGCCTCGGCAATCTCAGCCTCAACCTCGGTAGTGAGGGCTGAAACCACAACACCCTTTTGGAGAATGGGTACTGGGTCTTCCCGAGGTTCTCCCCCCGGAAAACACCTGGACAGAGCATCCGCCTTAGTGTTTTTAGACCCTGGTCTGTAAGTGACAACAAAGTTGAACCGCGTGAAAAACAATGCCCAGCGAGCCTGCCTGGGAGACAGACGCTTGGCAGACTCCAAATACAGCAGATTCTTATGGTCGGTAATAACAGTGACCTGATGTACTGACCCCTCCAAGAAGTGTCGCCATTCCTCAAAGGCCAACTTAATAGCCAACAACTCCCTGTTGCCGATATCGTAGTTACGTTCAGCGGACGACAGTTTTTAGAGAAATAGGCGCACGGACGCAAACCACTCAAGGATGAGCCTTGAGATAGTACCGCCCCCACACCAACCTCAGAAGCATCGACTTCCACGACAAAGGGTTTAGATACGTCTGGCTGCACAAGAATGGGGGCTGAAACAAAACTGTTCTTGAGAAATTCAAATGCGTGAACAGCCGCCTCAGGCCAAACAAAGAAATTGGTACCCTTTTTAGTCATGTCAGTTAGCGGTTTAGCAATGATAGAAAAATCCTTGATAAATTTCCTATAGTAGTTAGAAAACCCAAGGAACCGCTGAAGTGCTTTCAGGTTATCAGGACGTTCCCAATGCAGCACCGCTTGCACCTTAGCGGCATCCATTTTAAAACCCAGAAGCAGACACAATATAACCCAAGAATGGCAACTCTTGAGCAAAAAATACACATTTCTCAAGTTTAGCATACAGCTTATTCTCTCTGAGAAGCTGTAACACCTGCCTGACATGATCTAAATGAGCATCACGGTCGCAAGAATATATGAGGATGTCATCTAGGTAAACGATAACGAATTTCCCCAAAACATGCGAGAACACATCATTGATGAAATGTTGGAACACTGCAGGTGCGTTAGTTAACCCAAAAGGCATCACCAAATTTTCAAAATGACCCTCAAGGGTATTAAAAGCCGTCTTCCACTCATCACCTTGACGGACTCTTATGAGGTTGTACGCCCCCTGAGGTCAAGCTTGGTAAACCACTTAGCACCTGCCACCTGGTTGAACAAGTCAGGTATCAGTGGCATAGGGTATGGATCACGAACCGTAATCTGGTTCAACTCCCTGAAATCCAAACACGGGCGTAATCCGCCATCTTTCTTCTTCACGAAGAAGAACCCTGCTGCCACCGGCGAGGATGACGGCCTGATGTGCCCTTTGCTCAAACTTTCAGAAATGTAATCTTGAGCGCTTGTCTCTCCGGACCGGAGATGTTGAACATCCTTGCTTTAGGCAACTTGGCCCCTGGTTTAAACCTGATAGAACAGTCATAGGAGCGGTGTGGCGGCAACTCTGAACAACCCTTCTCAGAGAACACATCCGCATAATCCTGAAGTGACTCAGGAACGCTTGAAGTCACAGCGGACACACATGTGGCCAGGCAATTCTCCTGACAGAAATCACTCCACTGGATTATGTCCTGAGTTTTCCAGTCAATCACCGGGTTGTGTGTAGACAACCATGGAAAACCCAGAACCAATTGTGCCGGAAGACTCTTGAGCACCTTACATGTGACCTGCTCGAAATGAAGAACCCCAATGTGGAGTTTAACCTCAGCCACGAACTCAGTAATCTCCCCCTGTGGAAGAGGAGCAGAATTGATGGTGACCACACGGATAGGATGAGGCAGTTTTTCAATCTTAAAACCAGCAGTGCGCGCAAACTCCTCATCAATGAGATTTGTGGCGGAACCACTATCCACAAAAATAGTGATTGATTGGTATCTCTCTGCCAGCGACAACAACTTTGGCAGGGAGCATGCACTGAGAAATCATCATGGAGGATATACATAAGCTCAGATTGGACTCCTCCACCCCCTCTGAGCTCAGAAGTTTTCCGCCGTTGCGTTTTTCTTTAACAGCAGAGGACAGATATTAATAAAATGACCAGTTTTACCGCAGAAAAAACAGGCTCCCTGCTTCCTGAGTACAGGGGTACGATTCTTAACATGTGACACCCCTGCGATTTGCATAGATTCTGTGGGCTCACCTGCAGCAACCACACGTGAACCTAAACCTTCACCAACAGGCGGCGTCTCATGATTCCCCTGACGCAAACGGCGATCAATGCGGACAACAAGACTCATAGCGGAATCTAGTGAAGCAGGAGTCTCGTACATCAGGAGGGCTTTTTTAACCCTATTAGAAACTCCATGAATAAAGTGACTCCGCAATGCTGGCTCATTCCACTGAGTGTCAACCGCCCAGCGGCGAAATTCAGAACAGTAATCCTCTGCAACACGCTCCCCCTGGCAAAGAGTGCGTAACTTAGATTCTGCTAGAGCCATTCTGTCTGGATCGTCGTAAATGTGTCCTAGCGCAGAAAAGAAACCCTCCACTGAGTTAAATGCAGCAGAATCAGATGGCAACGAAAATGCCCATGCTTGGGGATCCCCACTTAATAATGACAACACCAGGCCCACACGTTGAGCCTCATTACCAGAGGAGATCGGGCGCATACGGAAATACAGTTTGCAAGCTTCACGAAAAGAAACAAATTTACTGCGTTCCCCAACAAATTTTTCAGGCAAAGGAAACTTGGGCTCATTAACTCCTCCTGTCGCTCCAGCCTGTATATTAGATACTGCTAGTCCCTGTTGCTGCACTGCTCCCCTCAACTCAGTGACCTGTAGGGACAGCGCCTCCAACTGGCGGGTTATGGAAGTCATGGGATCCATGACAAAACACAGAAGAAAAAAAAAAAAGAACCCTTTTTCTCTTTTTTTTTTGTTAGGCCGATTATAATGTAATGGGGATACAAGGAGGGCGAGAGCTAATTATCCGGGCCCCTGCAATTTCCCTCAGACTAGGGTAACCCTGTCTGACCCTCTACCTGAAGTTTACACTGAAGGTGTGCATGTTCAGGCCTCCACCCTCACCTTGATTCCTGATTCAGCCCTAGACTGAACACCACCGCCCACCACCCAGTGAATGCAATAGACCAATACCCACAATTATAACAAACAAGGATAAAGGAAAATATACACCACACCGCAGTCAATCAGGAATACACTATAAAGGTGCAGGGCAAAATAAATACAAATATAGGAAGGAGTAAATAAGACAAAGGAAAATACACCACCAGCAACGATTCTCCAACAACCAGCTCTCCACTCCGGACCGAGATAACTACGGATAAGACAGAAGCTATAATCGGCGACGCCCAAAGATCAGGAGAACCATTTAAAGGAAATGGGCATGGCCCAGCTTCCAATCCGAGGATCAGATAAATTAACCCCGAAGCAGCCAGACGAAAACTAGCCGACGCCAATGAGCAAACAGTGGTCAAACGCGGAATTACCGCTGTCTGTCAGACGACCTGGTCTGAACAGTGTCCGACATGACAAGTAAAGGCCAGGGAGGTTATACGTAGAGTAGCATCATCACTTGTTTATTGTTTACATTTGCTGGTTAGACATATTTTGATGCTGTAATAGTTGGAGTACCGTGCTATTTTACGGGAAAGATAACATTTATAACTCTTGTAAATTGTCTTTTACCACTGTATACCCCTGTTTGCATCTTCCTCATTCTCTTCATCCCTAGCCTTCCAATAAATCTACCATTTGTTGTTTGCATGTCATCTTGTGTACAGTAGTCTTCCTGCACCGTGGTGGTCCCCCCGGCCATCGCTTCAAGTGGCGCTGCGAGCAGGGTACTGTCACTAAGATGGAGGCAGCAGACAGCAATGGTGTGAATGCTAATGTTAATGGAGATGCAATGGGTATTGGTGGAACCCCTGCAAGGACACTCCCTATGGGCACCATATTTAGTGTGCTACCAAAGTTTGACGGCAAGAATATGCCACTGTCCGACTGGGTGTCTCGGCTGCAAAGCACCCTGAAGATTTATAACATCAGCCCAGACCTCGAAGTGGACATTGCGTTAACTGCCCTAGAGGGAGAAGCCCGTAGAAACGTCTGCCTACAACCAGAACTCACCCGCAGTACCCTGAAGGAGCTAGTGAAGTTCCTGGAAGAGATCTACGGCGAGACTGCTAGCACCGGACACCTTCGCGTCAAATTTTTCTCTAGGCTGCAGCGGGAAGAAGAAGGAATTTCTCAGTATGCAACAGCACTGCAAGAAGTGTTAGCAGAGGTGCAGAGAAAGGAAGCGGATGGTTTTGGCGGCATGGGCTCTAAAGACCGGATACTCTGGGAGCAATTCATTCTGGGACTGCACAGCACATCCTTGAGGCGAGTACTGTCAGAATGGGTCCGGGCAGATCCAGCTCTTACGTTTCGTCAAATCCTGGCGGAAACAGTGGCCCGAAGTAAAGAAGAGAGCTATGCGTCTGGGGTGATGCGTGTCTAGGACGCCAATACTAGAGGGGACCCAAACCATCAGGAGGTGCTGGTCCAGGTGGTGCAGGACTTGCAGCAGTCCCTTGTCAACGTGCAAGAGAAACTGACCCAGATGGAGTGAAGAGTGGGGGAACTACAACAGTCTGACCCACCGTACTCATGCAACCATTCTTCAGCCCGACCGATAAGGGATCAGTGGGAGCAAGCCCCCTCCCGTCAGGCATCGGAGGCATGAGAACAGGCTCGAGGTACCCCCCAGCAAGGAGGAAGCATCCAATGCTGGGAATGTGGAGGACGGGGGCACCTTGCCAGAGACTGTCGGAACTATACTCAAGGTCAGCGGAAGCCGCCGTTAAACTACCAACCCCCGCAGTAGTGCAGCACTCTGCGGGGGAGGCGAGAAGAGAGGCCGCTCCATATCATAACGAACACTTGATTGCTGGGAGCCCCATCCTACGTGCTGCATTCGAAGGAGTTCTAGTCGATTGCCTGATAGATACCAGGTCACAAGTGACAACGATGCTGGAAACTTATTTCAGGCAGCATTTCCAGGACCTGGCCAAGCCAGAAAAAGAGACATTGATCCGGTTGTTTGCTGCCAACCAACAACCGATCCCGGTCACAGGGGTCATGTGGATGAATATTCGAATCTGTGGGCAAGAAGTTGGGAGAAAAGGGATCCTGCTAGTCCCTGAGCCTATCAAGGAAGATGTGACTGTAGTACTGGGAATGAATATCCTACGTAAACTCGATCAGATTATGTTTACCAAACGGGGACCTGGATATTGGAAGAAGGCTACTACACATAAGCCCACTCAAGAAGCCCTTCAACGACTGATATGCGTCTGTGGGACGCAGAAGAGTGTGCCATCTTATCAGACGGTAGGGGTCATCAGGGCCCCTGGCAAAGAACCTGTAATCCTACCTCCCGAGCAAGAAACAATAGTATACCTTCCAGTGGGGACTCACCGCAATCTTGACGGGTTGGAAGTGGTTGTTCAGCCTGTGGTAGGCGGAGGATTGGACCAAGAAGTCATGATAGCTCGTACGATAGCTGTGGTCCAGCGAGGACATGTCCCCATAAGAGCTTTGAATGTGGGCCCCGGGGAGGTCACCTTGCCACGAGGGACAGATCTGGCCCTGGTGTACCTACATAAGGGTGAAGTGGTGAGTCAGAAGGAGATGTCTTTATCACCAAAAGAAGGTGCGGGGTGGACCCTAGCAGTTGCTGCAGGGGACGAAGAGATGCTATCCCCGGAGTGGAGTGGACGGGTCATCCTTGATCAAATGGAAGTGGATGTGAAGGCTCTGGGCCCTGAGTGTGTGAAAGTAATAGAAACTACGCTGTAGGAAAATCAGGCCGCATTCGCCCGTCACGCCGAATATTTTGGCTGTACTGAAGCCATCACGCATGAGATACCGACTGGGGAAGCTCGTCCAATTTGAGAATGATACCGGCAGATCCCGCCCAAGATGTATCAAGAGTAGTGTTGAGCATTCCGATACTGCAAGTATCGGGTATCGGCCGATACTTGCTGTATCGGAATTCCGATACCGAGATCCGATATTTTTGTGATATCGGGTATCGGTATCGAAACAACATTAATGTAAAAATGTGTAAAAGAGAGAATTAAAATAAAAAATATTGCTATACTCACCTCTCCGACGCAGCTTGCACCTTACCGAGGGAAGCGGCAGCGTTCTTTGTTTAAAATTCGCGCTTTTCTTTCCTTTACGTGAGTCCCGGCTTGTGATTGGTTGCGTGCCGCCCATGTGACCGGGACGCAACCAATCACAGCAAGCCGTGACGTAATTTCAGGTCCTTCAGGATTTTAAAATTACGTTCCGGCGTTGTGATTGGTTGCGTCGCAGTCACATGGGAGACGCAACCAATCACAGCAAGCCGTGACGTAATTTCAGGTCCTTAAGGATTTTAAAATTACGTCCCGGCTTTGTGATTGGTCCGCGTCCCGGCAACATGGCCGCCATTAACCAATCACAAGCCGTGACGTCACGGGAGGCTGGACACGCGCGCTTTTTAAAATGGGCGCGTGTCCAGCCTCCCGTGACGTCCCGGCTTGTGATTGGTTGCGCCGCGGTCAACCAATCACAAGCCGGGAGGCTGGACACGCGCCCATTTTAAAATTTTAAAATGCGCGCGTGTCCAGCCTCCCGGCTTGTGATTGGTTGACCGCGGCGCAACCAATCACAAGCCGGGACGTCACTGGAGGCTGGACACGCGCGCTTTTTAAAATGGGCGCGTGTCCAGCCTCCCGTGACGTCCCGGCTTGTGATTGGTTAATGGCGGCCATGTTGCCGGGACGCGGACCAATCACAGCAAGCCGTGACGTAATTTCGTCACGGCTTGCTGTGATTGGTCCGCGTCCCGGCAACATGGCCGCCCTGACCAATCACAAGCCGGGACTTCACGTAACCAACTAAAAGCGCGAATTTTAAACAAACAACGCTGCCGGTTCCCTCGCTGAGGTCCAGGCTGCGTCGGACAGGTGAGTATAGCGATATTTTTTATTTTAATTCTTTCTTTTACACATTTATATGGATCCCAGGGCCTGAAGGAGAGTTTCCTCTCCTTCAGACCCTGGGAACCATCAGGAATACCGTCCGATACTTGAGTCCCATTGACTTGTATTGGTATCGGGTATCGGTATCGGATTGGATCCGATACTTTGCCGGTATCGGCCGATACTTTCCGATACCGATACTTTCAAGTATCGGACGGTATCGCTCAACACTAATCAAGAGGTGAAAACATTACTGAGGCAGATGCTGGATTCAGGAGTGGTGCAGAGTAGTCAGAGCCCTTGGGCAGCCCCGATGGTGCTCGTCAAGAAAAAGGATGGGACCATCCGGTTCTGTGTAGATTATAGGAAACTCAATGCCTGCACTGTTCGAGACTCATATCCGTTGCCCCGCATCGAGGAATCCTTGACAGCGTTGGGGAAAGCCAAGTACTTCTCCACCCTGGACCTAGCAAGCGGATACTGGCAAGTAACCGTGGTAGAGAAAGACAAAGAGAAAACGGCCTTCATCCTCCCTATGGGGCTGTTTGAGTTTAACCGGATGCCCTTCGGGCTCTCCAATGCTCCAGGCACATTTCAACGGCTGATGGAAAAGTGTTTGGGAGACATATCAGGGTAGCCTCAAAATTTATCTGGATGACATCATTGTGTTTTCAGCCTCATTCGAAGAAAACCTTGCCCGGCTTGGACAGGTACTTGGAAGACTGCGGGCTCATAACCTGAAGGTGAAGCCAAAGAAGTGCCACCTCTTCAAGAGAGAGATCGAGTACCTGGGCCACATAGTGTCACAAGATGGAGTTCTACCCTCGCCAGAAAAAGTGGCTGCTATCCAGAAGTGGCCAGTCCCTCTAACAGTGAGAGAACTCCAGGCCTTCCTGGGACTCGCTGGGTACTACCGCCGTTTTTTTAAAGACTTCGCAAAGGTGGCGGGTCCTCTTAATGAGTTGTTGAGGGGGACCGCTGTAGTGCCGAAGACCCAGCGCATCCCCTGGGCACAGGGACAAGACAAGGCCTTCCAGGCTATAAAGAATGCCCTTACCTCAGCCCCGATTTTGGCCTACGCAGACTTCGATCAACCATTCCTGTTGTACACAGATGGTAGCCTTCATGGACTTGGTGCAGTACTTTCTCAGATACAGGATGGACATGAGAGTCATCGGGTATGCTAGCAGGTCCCTGCGAGACAGCAAAAGAAACCCTCACAATTACAGCTCCTTCCGGTTAGAGCTCCTGGCCCTGGTGTGGGCCATGACAGAAAAGTTTGCAGGCTTCCTGACAGGTACCAAGGTTCAAGTTCGAACAGACAATAATCCCCTGACCCACCTTGAGAATGCTAAATTGGGGGCCTTGGAACAACGGTGGGTGGCTCGCCTAGCCAAGTTCGACTTTACCATCCGTTATCGCTCTGCTACCGAAAACGCAAATGCTGATGGGCTCTCAAGAGTGACTGTGGAGACTCCAGTGGGAGATCTTGATGAGCAACTTGAAGAGGAAGAAACCCCAGACTTTCGTAAGTTTAAGCGGCCCAGTCAAGAAGGGAGGCCTGCGCATTACCCCGGTCCCTGGGGAGAACCAATGAGGAATGGGGACACGTTCAGGATGAAGACGAAGGGCTGAGACAGATGAAATGGTGGGTAACTCAAAAGCGGAAGCCTGGCAAACAAGACAGAGATGATCTGGACTCTGAAATGAGGAGTGTGTTACGCCAGTGGGATAGACTGGAAGTGCAAAACCGTCAATGAAAAAGACCTGGGTGAATGGGTGGATGACAAACTCATATTCAGTGGTCAGTGTCAGGCAGCTGCTATAAAGGCCAATAAAATAATGGGATGCATTAAAAGAGGCATTGATGCTCATGAGGAGAACATAATTTTACCTCTATACAAGTCACTAGTGCGACTTAGAATACTGTGCACAGTTCTGGTCTCCGGTGTATAAGAAAGACATAGCTGAACTGGAGCGGGTGCAGAGAAGAGCGACCAAGGTTATTAGAGGACTGGGGGGTCTGCGATACCATGATAGGTTATTACACTTGGGGCTATTTAGTTTGGAAAAACGAAGGCTAAGGGGTGATCTTATGTTAATGTATAAATATATGAGGGGACAGTACAAAGACCTTTCTGATGATCTTTTTAGTCATAGACCGGTGACAGGGACAAGGGGGCATCCTCTACGTCTGGAGGAAAAAAGGTTTAAGCATAATAACAGACGCGGATTCTTTACTGTAAGAGCAGTGAGACTATGGAACTCTCTGCCTTATGATGTTGTAATGAGTGATTCATTACTTAAATTTAAGAGGTGACTGGATACCTTTCTGGAAAAGTATAATGTTACAGGGTATATACACTCACCGGCCACTTTATTAGGTACACCATGCTAGTAACGGGTTGGACCCCCTTTTGCCTTCAGAACTGCCTCAATTCTTCGTGGCATAGATTCAACAAGGTGCTGGAAGCATTCCTCAGAGATTTTGGTCCATATTGACATGATGGCATCACACAGTTGCCGCAGATTTGTCGGCTGCACATCCCAAAGATGCTCCATACAAGGCAGGATGGATCCATGCTTTCATGTTGTTTACGCCAAATTCTGACCCTACCATCCGAATGTCGCAGCAGAAATCGAGACTCATCAGACCAAGCAACGTTTTTCCAATCTTCTACTGTCCAATTTCGATGAGCTTGTACAAATTGTAGCCTCAGTTTCCTGTTCTTAGCTGAAAGGAGTGGTACCCGGTGTGGTCTTCTGCTGCTGTAGCCCATCTGCCTCAAAGTTCGACGCACTGTGCATTCAGAGATGCTCTTAGGCCTACCTTGGTTGTAACGGGTGGCGATTTGAGTCACTGTTGCCTTTCTATCAGCTCGAACCAGTCTGCCCATTCTCCTCTGACCTCTGGCATCAACAAAGCATTTCCGCCCACAGAACTGCCGCTCACTGGATTTTTTTTCTTTTTCGGACCATTCTCTGTAAACCCTAGAGATGGTTGTGCGTGAAAATCCCAGTAGATCAGCAGTTTCTGAAATACTCAGACCAGCCCTTCTGGCACCAACAACCATGCCACGTTCAAAGGCACTCAAATCACCTTTCTTCCCCATACTGATGCTCGGTTTGAACTGCAGGAGATTGTCTTGACCATGTCTACATGCCTAAATGCACTGAGTTGCCGCCATGTGATTGGCTGATTAGAAATTAAGTGTTAACAAGAAGTTGGACAGGTGTACCTAATAAAGTGGCCAGTGAGTGTATATTAGATTCCTTGATAAGGCGTTGATCCAGGGAACTAGTCTGATTGCCGTATGTGGGGTCGGGAAGGAATTTTTTTCCCCATGGTGGAGCTTACTCTTACCACATGGGTTTTTTTTTGCCTTCCCCTGGATCAACATGTTAGGGCATGTTAGGCTATGGGTTGAACTAGATGGACTTAAAGTCTTCCTTCAACCTTAATAACTATGTAACTATGTAACTATATCGTAAGAGGCAACAGCCAAAAGATATGGAAGTAAGGTGGCAAGTGGTCATCCCAGGAACAATGGCTCAAGAAGTAGCTAAAGAAGCCCACGAATTTGGAGCACACTTTGGCCCCACAAAGACCTACCAATGGTTACAGCGGTATGTGTATTGCCCCTGGTTGGAGTTTGTGGTGGAAGATGTTTGCCGGCAATGTCGAGTATGTGACCTCATTAAGAGTACCGAACAGAGGGCACCCATTTAAACCATACAAACTAAGGAACCGCTAGAAGTCTTGATGATCGACTATCTCCTCGTGGGACACTTGGCCCGGGGGCTGCAATACTGTTTGGTGATGACCGATCATTTCTCTAAGTTCGCAGTAGTCACTCCGACTGGAGATCAGACTGCGGAATCGGCGGCGCGAGCCATCTGTCAAGACTTCATCTGGGTGTATGGGTGACCAAAGCGCATCCACTCCGACCAAGGCGCATGTTTCCAAGGCAAGGTGATGGAAGAATTGTATCGTATGTATGGCATCGAGCAGTCCTGGACCACCCCCTTACCACCCTCAAGGCAACGGAGCTTGTGAATGCTTCAACCGAACTTTACTTCAAATGCTGAGAACGTTGGAGGAGGATAAGAAGGCGTGTTGGCCAGACTATCTGCCGGAATTGGTCTGGACCTACAACAATCAGTTCCACTCCACCACAGGTTATACCCCCTATCTACTGTTGTTTGGAAGAGCTGGACGAGAGATTATTGAGCTGAATTTGGAACAGCCAGAGGAGCTGATGGAGCGAACTGTCACCTCATGGGTGAAAGAGCATCGGCAACGATTGCAAACGATATGGTGGTTGGCGGGTACGCAGCTGCAAGAAAAAGAACATACGGGCCGAAAACCGACTCAAGAATTACCGCTCCAACCTGGAGACCGAGTATTAGTCAGAGAGAAATGCCCCAAGGGAAAACTAAGCGAGAGATGGGAAGTACAGCTGTACAAAGTTATTGAGCAAGTGTATGCTAACGACCCTGTCTACAAGGTACAGACTGAGACTGGGGCATCCGACCCTAGAGTACTTCACAGAAATATGCTACGGCCTTGCCGGTCTGAGGTCTGTTCTACGCCATTGTTGCCTGAAGGCGCTACTCCACTTCCTGAATCTGTCATGCCTGATGGTGAAATCGATGATGAGTGGTTGACCGTCCCTGACACAGGAGGGGGTCCTCAGCCGCACAGAGATGGTAATCCGATGGATGTACCAGTACCGCCATGCGAGGACGAGACCAGACAAAAGCTCACAATGTCTCCGGCAACAAGTGTTCCTCTGGAAGATAGTCAAGCCTTGCCTGACAGCCAAGAGCTTCGGAGATCCCAGATGTCTAATGCAGGGGTTCCACCAGTCCGATATGTAGAACAGTGTGCTCTGTCTGTTTTTGCAACTTTATTGCCTCCTCTATAGGTGCTGTTTCCACATTGAACATTCTTCCATTACACTTTGACCCTGATGCTGTGATGGCTGAGGACGACCATCATTAAGAAGGGAGGCATGTAAGAGGGTGGTGCTGTTATGGACAGTAAGGAACACGCTGTCACTTTAAGAGGCTGAACCCCCTTGTCTGGCGTGATGGAATGTTCTGCTTCTCCCCTGCAAGTCGGTGTGATGTACTAGTCTGTTAGAGTGCAGGTGTGGAGCTGTAGCAGCGTGTGTGAGCTGAGGCTGCTGCAAAGAGGTCTTTTTGTGCTGATAGCTGAAAGAGAGAAGAACTGTGTGCTGACATAGCTGCAAGAGAGCCACGAAGATACAGAGAAAGGGATTTACAGTTTCCCGGAGCATCCCTATGATCCAGAAGCAAGGAGAAGACCACGTTCCACAGAGCTGACAGAAAGCCGTGCACACCACCATGTTAGACTGCTGGGGGCCCCCTGGGACTGGAGCTGATTCTCCAACATCACCGTGAGTTTGTTCCTGTTTGGTGCACCTGTTAGGGCCCAGTGTAGGCTTCAATAGTCAGTACACGGGAGCCGTGTGGCCTGCTTAGTAAAAGCTAAGGAGGTTATACGTAGAGTAGCATCATCACTTGTTTATTGTTTACATTTGCTGGTTAGACATATTTTGATTCTGTAATAGTTGGAGTACCGTGCTATTTTACGGGAAAGATAACGTTTATAACTCTTGTAAATTGTCTTTTACCATTGTATACCCCTGTTTGCATCTTCCTCATTCACTTCATCCCTTGCCTTCCAATAAATCTACCCTTTGTTGTTTTCACCTTATCTTGTGTACAGTAGTCTTCCTGCACCGTGGTGGTCCCCCGGCCATCACTTCATATGGACATCTGAATTCATTCTGAAGGCCACATATCAGACGAAAGATTTTGTGAGAGTGGCCTACCTTCTAATGTGTATGGGGTTCTCCAGAATCTCTCCCGACAGATGATGTAGGAGAAGTGAAGTATTGGACATTTTGAATTTAAATAACCAATTCTTTAATTACCATAGGAGATTATCCACCATAAGAAGTGAAAGGCAGCATCTTACTATCCTCTTCCCATACAGAACACACACTCACTTGCCCAAGAACAGCAATTGTCCATTAGCTATGTCATGTGTGTGTGCCCACTGAGGGACACTGCGGTAATCCCGCTGTCCCCTAACTGCTGGGCCCCTGCATGGCTACCCCCGGTCTCCCACGGGGTGACGTCGCCCGGGATTGGGTGGCCGCGCCGCTTGTGGGCGTGGCCTCATTCAGAAGGGGGATGGTCACGCTCTGACGCGGCTTCCGGTCCCCATTCTGAACTCGGACCTGGTTGGGGCTGCCAGCATTATGGACCCGCTCCAGGAGGCAGTGAGGGAGAAAATGAACAGGGAAGGCAGCGCTTGGCTAATGGCTTTGTTAGCTGGGAGCGGCTCCTTCCCTGCGGTGGGCAAGGCAATGCCGTCGGGCGGTCGGCGATCTCGCAGAGCCACCCGGCCGCCGGCTCGCCTGAGCCCGCCAATACATTTGAAGAGGAGCGTGCGCGGTTCAAGCGCGTGCGCTTCCTCACATTTGGGCGCCAAACAGCGAGTCTCGGACACAGGGGATGGGCAGACACAGGAGGGGGGTATAGCTACACCGACCAGCGGCATACACCCAAAGGGGACAACCGCTAGTGGGGGAAGTTTCAGGCAATGGTCATCGGTTCCTTTACCTGGGCCAGGTCCGTTACCAGCTGCCCCTATGGGGGGGTGCATGGGTCATCTTCATCCTCTCAGGAGGCTGGGGGATCAGAGATGTTAGCAGGAGAGTCACAAGAGATTATCTCCCCGAACCCACAACTAATAGGAGAGGCCAGCAATAATACAGGGAGAGAGTGGGAGGTATTATCAGCAGGCCAGCAGCAGATACGCTCGTCCACGGGACCTGGGCCACAAACTGTTGCTTGCCAATTGGGCGTTAGAGGGGAATCCCCTTTCCCCCTATGCCCAGTGATTTTCACAACACCTCCTTCACAAATACCTGGAGGGCAAATAGTTACATCGCAAATGGCAGCAGGGAAACATCAGAACGCCCCAGCAATTCTATCGCTGGTGGCCACCGGTGTTGGTCCTTCCGCACAGGGTGCTGGTACCCCGGCTCTGATTAGCAGACAGAGTGCGGGTAACCACACCGCGTGCAGTCTCTCCTCATCATCACCGTCGTCAGGAGGTTATCGTCGATGCCGGAATAGGCGGAGGGAGCGTTACAGTAGTAAGAGGCATTCCCATAGGTCCAGATCCAGCCATCGCAGCCGGCAGTCTAGGGCATCAAGATGGCGTTCTCCATCTTCGTCGGATAGCTCATCCGGCAGGTCCCGTCGACATGACTCATCACGCCGCAGGTCTGCGTCTCGAGTGGATCGGCGAGGTGCTACCAACCATGGAAACCAAGAGCAGAGCCGTCCGGAGCCCAATACCCAATCCGGTGAGTACCCCTTTATTGGGGCTTGGAGCGGCGACAGGGTTAATAGTTTGAGTTTACCGGACACGGTGACCCCGTTCAGTGCGGGTGGCGGCAAGATTTTCGTAAACCCCAGGTTGTTACAACCTGTTGCACCATCCAAACCACCTCCTCTCCCCCACCCGGACATCTATAAAAGGTGGAATTTTCTGTGGGGTTCCACCGTTAGGATCACATTTAAACGTTAGTGTAAAGGAACAAATTTGGGCTAACGAGTTCATTGACATTTGCTCACTCGTGTCCACTGAGCAGCACTCGGTGGACAAGGAGAGACGGGTTGGTGAAAAAGTTTATGACAGGAAGCCCAAAGTAGCAAAAACCATCAACAATTGGCTGCAGGCTTTCGCAGTTTTAGGTTGCGTGATGGGCGAGAAACACCCGGATCGATGTTCCGAGCTATTCATTTATTTAGACAGCATTTACAGCTCGTACAAGGCCAATGGCGGGTCGGCATGGTGGAAATATGATGAAGATTTCCGCCGTCGACTAGCTGTCAACCCACATTTAGGGTGGGGGATGAAGGCCACTGATTCCTGGTTGCGCCTGATGATGGCCCAGAAAAACATGCAGCCCCTTCCCGGTCTGCCCGCCTGCGCTGTCAATAACGCAGGGTCGGCGGTCATACGGAGACCAGGCACATGCTGGCTGTTCAACGAGGGCCACTGCAAATTTTACGGATTATGCAAATACAAACACAAATGTTCCGTCTGCGGCGGAACCCATTCGGCAGCTAAATGCACACGAACCTTACAAAAATCAAATAGCAGTAAGACATCCACAGGGGGTGAGTCACATGACACCAGTGAGCGCAAAAAACATGGGGCCGTGGTTGGACAGGTACCCCAATAAATCGGCTGCGGCCCAGCTCAGTTTTGGTTTTTCCTTCGGTTTTTTCATCCCTTTCGTTTTTTCGCACAAACCTCAGTCAGCCCCCAATTTAAAATCTGCAAGGGACTTCCCCGTTATCCTGTATGATAAATTGAACAAGGAAATTCAAGCAGGGCGCTTTCGGGGCCCTTTCAGTCTCCGCCCCTTTTATAATTTACGGGTTTCCCCATTGGGCATAATTCCCAAAAAAGATCAGGGTAAATACCGACTAATTCACCATTTGTCCTACCCAAAAGGTAGATCTGTGAACGACGGCATTCCGAGTGACGACACCGCGGTAACGTATATACCCTTTGATAGGGCTGTCGAGATGGTCAGAAAAGCTGGACCAGGGGCCCTTATGGCCAAATCAGATATAGAATCCACCTTTTGCTTGCTTCCGGTTCACCCGACTGCTATCATCTATTAGGTGCCATGTTCGAAGGTCGGTATTGTTACGACACATGCCTCCCAATGGGATGCTCAATTTCCTGCCATTATTTCGAAATGTTTAGCACATTTCTGGAATGGGTCGATCGGAAGGTCACGCGTTTGTCTTCTATCACGCACTACCTCGACGACTTTTTGATAGTGGGACCGGCAAATTCGGAATTGTGTTCCCAGGCCCTGGCACAATTTAAAGATTTCATGACTCATTTCGGTGTACCTCTGTCCCCGGAAAAAACGATCGGTCCTATCCCCATAATCACTTTCCTCGGGAATTCCCCATGGAATTTAGGTTGCCCCAGGACAAGATTGCGAAGCTGTTAGAATTAATCGAATGTTGCTTATCGGTTGGTAAGGTTTCTCTAGTCCAAATGCAATCTCTTCTCGGCTCCTTAAATTTTGCTTGTAAGATAATGCCGATGGGCAGAATCTTTTCCCGCAGGTTAATACTCGCTACGAGAGGCGTGAGGCAACCTCACCATAGGATCAGGATCACTGCCCAACTACGAAGTGACCTGATTATATGGAAGCGATTCCTTAATACTTACAACGGGAGAACATGTTTTCAAGAAGAGGACTGCGATAGTGGTAGCATGGACCTAATGTTTGAAACTGCGGGTCCGGACAGTTTCAGCGTTTGTTTCAGGAATCAAAAGTGCGTCGGCACATGGCCTGAATCGTGGACTGGCAGAGCATGGGCCCGGGATCCGACCTTAACCGAGTTGTTTCCCCTGGCAGTTGCTATGGAACTTTGGGGTCAGTGTTTCCGCAACAAGCGCATCCGATTGCAGCTCAAAACTGACAGTTCCACACATGCTATAAATTACCTGTCATCTTCCTAACCACCCGTTATAAAGCTTATCAGTTTCATTGTCTTGAGATGTCTGGAGTTCAATGTGTGGATGAAAGCGAGCGTTGGAGACAGTGATAATGTCTGATTAACGGATGTCAAAAACTGGTCTGATTCACAGGAACGGTGTGGACGGCACCCGAGGGAACAAACGCGAGTCCTGGGATGCCCTCCTTCGATTTGGGATGTCCTGGAGAATTAATTCCCCTGATACGGTCATCCATAGCTCCATCCACCTGGAGAGCATACGGTAAGGCGTGGGATGAGTGGTGTATCCTAGCAGCGGATAAACCGGTAGGTACTTCGGAGTCTGTGAGGGTACAGGTCACCTTGTTGTTCCTAGCTCGGTTGCATGCTGCCGGGGTGTCAGGGGCGGTGGCCCGTAACCGCATATCGGGCGTGGCTTTTCATTTCAAACTGCGCGGTTGGTCTGATTCAACTAAGCATTTTTTGATCGGTCAATTACTGAAAGGTTGGCGTCGGGTAAACACACGGAGCGACCGTAGAAGGCCCATTTCCTTCCCGCTCCTAGTCCTTAGTCAGGGCCTCGGGAACTCTTTGTGATTACGGTTACGAAGCCGCGTTGATATCAGTGGCTTTTGGTCTGGCGTTTTTTTGGGGCCATGCGGGTCAGCGAGATTCTTCCCTCGTCCCACCACAAGGCAGGTGGCCTGCAGCGCGACGACATAGTGATTTGCGACAACGGTCTGAGGGTCAGAGTGCGTAGATCAAAAACCGACCAGGAAGGTAGGGGTACTTGGTTCCCGCTGTTTGCCATAAAAGGAACGATTTGTCCATTGGCTTTAATTAACAACTATATGCAGGTTAGGAGCACTGGGGCTCAATTTTTCATCCATGAGAACGGCTCTCCTTTATTTTCGGGTCAGTTTCTTGTGGTCCTAAGGTGCACGTTGTCATTTTTAGGTCTTCCCGCCTCAGATTTCGGTACTCATTCCTTTAGGATTGGTGCGGCAACGGAAGCTTCCAGGGCGGGTCTGTTTGAATCGGATATTCAAAGAGTTGGTAGATGGAGGTCCCGTTGTTTCACTAGGTATATCAGGCCTGAATTAGTCCTGTAAGAACATACCATTAGGGGTATACCTTTCTACAAGTTTTCCTGTTTCTCTTCCCTGGCTCATACTCTGTTTTTTCTTTAATAACAATTTTAATTTGTTTCAGATGGTATGCGGTCCAGCATATGGCTGGTGGGTCATTCGTACATATATTGGGCAGCTCAGCGTGCCGAATTGTGCCCAGGAGGACGATTGCTTGGCTTCACGGGAATGGACGTCATCTGGCGTGGCACGAGGGGTCTTACCTGGTCACAAGTCCTTCCGGAGGTTGTTCGTATCGCGAGAGTTGCGTCTTACCCAACAGTGGTGGTCATACATGCCGGAGGAAACGACCTGGCTTCATTTCCCCTCGCTGAACTGTTGACCCTTATGAGAGCTGATTTGGATAAATTTCCGGGTTTCTTTCCAGTAATGCGGTTGGTTTGGTCGGAGCTGATTCCTAGGCTGGTTTGGCGAGGCGCCAGGGAGCTGAACGCCATGGAAAGATCTAGACGTACTTTAAACCAGCGAATATCTCGTTTTATCAAATTTAAGAATGGTGTTGTGGTTAGACACCACCGGTTAGAGGGGGATAATTCGGGTTTTCTCCTCCCAGATGGGGTGCATCTCAATGATGCTGGTTTGGATATTTTTCTGGATGGTCTTCGCGAAGGGGTGGTTCAGGTGCTCCATTCTTTGGGTGGGTGGTAGCTTGGGTCCCAGGCTACTCCGTGGCAGAATGGGTGGAGATTCTGGTGGTGAAGATACCTGCATCGGGAGACCGGAAGGCAGACAATCTCCCTGCACTCGATTTGTTGGCAAATGTTGCCTGTGTTAAGCTGCGACCATAATTTTAAGCCAAAGAAAAGATGAAAGTTGTTTTTCAATAAATCTTTCCTAAATAAACAAGTTATATTTGAATAAGCAGGTGTGGCGTCACTTTGTGGGAGAGGAGTTTTTCTGGGTCGCGGCAGTCTGAGGGACACTGCGGCAATCCCGCTGTCCCCTGACTGCCGGGCCCCTGCATGGCTACCCCCAGTCTCCCACGGGGTGACGTCGCCTGGGATTGGGTGGCCGCGCCGCTTGTGGGTGTGGCCTCATTCAGAAGGGGGACGGTCACGCTCTGATGCGGCTTCTGGTCCCTATTCTGAACCCGGACCTGGTTCCCGCCCTCCCTCCCCTATTTTAGATGTTTTTTTCAGTTGCAGCTGCGGAATGGGTGGAGATTCTGGTGGACCAGCAGTGTGACTTGCGAGAAATACGCAGTGGTGTTAGTGAAAAGCCGGTAATTCAATTGCCGGCTTTTCAATTCTCCTTCCCAAACCCGACATGATATGAGACATGGTTTACATACAGTAAACCATCTCATATCCCCCTTTTTTTGCATATTCCACACTACTAATGTTAGTAGTGTGTATGTGCAAAATTTGGTTGCTGTAGCTGCTAAAATAAAGGGTTAAATGGCGGAAAAAATTGGCGTGGGCTCCCGCGCAATTTTCTCCACCAGAATGGTAAAGCCAGTGACTGAGGGCAGATATTAATAGCCTAGAGAGGGTCCATGGTTATTGGCCCCCCCTGGCTACAAACATCTGCCCCCAGCCACCCCAGAAAAGGCACATCTGGAAGATGCGCCTATTCTGGCACTTGGCCACTCTCTTCCCATTCCCGTGTAGCGGTGGGATATGGGGTAATGAAGGGTTAATCCATCTTGCTATTGTAAGGTGACATTAAGCCAGATTAATAATGGAGAGGCGTCAATTGTATGAAATCCAATTGTATGAAAGGGTTAAAAAACACACACACACATTATTAAAAATTCAATCCAATTGTATGAAAGGGTTAAAAAACACACACACACATTATTAAAAATTATTTTAATAAATAAACACACCGGTTGTTTTAGTATTTTATTGCTCTCTCAATCCACCTGAAGACCCTCGCTTGGCAAAATAATAAACCCACAATATACATACCATCCGAGGCTCTGTCAGGTCCCACGATGTAAATCCTTCTGAAGGGGTTAAATCAATTTACAGGCAGGAGCTGCGCTAAAGCACTCGCTCGTGCCTGTAATCCCCGGGTGCTGAAAGGAAAGCTGGGTGATCTGTACTTACATTGAGTCGTGGTGAGGCGCCATCTGCTGGATGAACTCATATGAACTCGAGTGTGGGAACTTTTCCAAGGCTGCAGTTCATGAGAACATCCACCAGAGGGCGCCTCACCGCGACTCAATGTAAGTACAGATCACCCAGCTTTCCTTTCAGCACCCGGGGATTACAGGCACGAGCGAGTGCTTTAGCGCAGCTCCTGCCTGTAAATTGATTTAACCCCTTCAGAAGGATTTACATCGTGGGACCTCACAGAGCCTCGGATGGTATGTATATTGTGGGTTTATTATTTTGCCAAGCGAGGGTCTTCAGGTGGATTGAGAGAGCAATAAAATACTAAAACAACCGGTGTGTTTATTTCATTAAAATAATTTTTAATAATGTGTGTATGTGTTTTTTAACCCTTTCATACAATTGGATTAATAATGGATAGGTGTCATAATTGACGCCTCTCCATTATTAGTCTGGCTTAATGTCACCTTACAATAGCAAGGTGGCATTAACCCTTCATTACCCCATATCCCACCGCTACACGGGAGTGGGAAGAGAGTGGCCAAGTGCCAGAATAGGCGCATCTTCCAGATGTGCCTTTTCTGGGGTGACTGGGGCAGATGTTTTTAGCCACGGGGGGGCCAATAACCATGGACCCTCTCCTGGCTATTAATATCTGCCCTCAGTCACTGGCTTTACCACTCTGGCGGAGAAAATTGCGCGGGAGCCCACGCCAATTTTTTCCGCCATTTAACCCTTTATTTTAGCAGCTACAGTGCCCAAATTTTGCACATACACACTACTAACATTAGTAGTGTGGAATATGCAAAAAAAAAGGGGGATATGAGATGGTTTACTGTATGTAAACCATGTCTCATATCATGTCGGGTTTGGGAAAGAGAAATGAGAAGCTGGCAATTGAATTACTGGCTTATCACATATATCGCGCTGAATTAAATATAAATTCAGAATATATATATATATGTGTCTCAATGACATATATATATATATATATATACATATATATATATATATATATATATATACTGTATATATTTTTTAACGAACATTTGAGCACATAAATCCATTAGATGTCGGTTTTGCAAGCCTGCGAGAAAATATCGCAGTATGGATGCCATACGGATTACATACGGAGGATGCCATGCGCAAAATACGCTGACACACCCTGCCTACGGATCACTATTTTGGGAACATTTCTCCGTATTACGGCCGTATTATGGCCGTAAAAAACGGACCGTATTGTCTTACGCTGAGTGTGACTCCAGCCTTAACCATCTCTCTATGGTTCTCAGGAGGACTCACTAACTAACCCCTACGGGTTTACTTTATTGAAATTCGGCTTTCAACTCTTTCCTGTCCTCAATCTCTAGTAACATTATTAAACATTCTCTATAACTATCTAGCTAACTACATATTACTTCTATGTAAAACATTTTTACCATTTACTTTCTTTAAGGCAACATTATGCTTTAAGTGCAACAAGTGAACGTTCCCTTTAAGAGGGAACTGTTGTGAATTCCGCTCTTGGGCTCCCTCCGGTGGTTGTAAGTAGCACTTTTGTGAGTTCTGCTCTTGGGCTCCCTCTGGTGGTTTTGAGTGGTATGGCTGCTTCTTGGATTTAGCATCAGCAGCTGCTTCCACTGATCATCTTTCTGGCTCGGCTATTTTAGTCTGGCCTTATCCCTCAATCAATGCCAGTTGTCAATTGTTCCTGCTTGGAGTCACGGCTCTTTTGGATTTCCCTGACACTCTGACCTGTTCAGCAAAGATAAGTCCTTGCTTGTCCTTTTGCAGTCCTCTTGTTGTGGACTTATTGTTCAGCACATTCTATGTTTTGCTCATTTGTCCAGCTTATCAGTATGGATCTATTCAGCTAAGCTGGAAGCTCTGGGCAGCAGATTTTGCCCTCCACACCTTTAGTCAGGTGTGAAGATTTTTGCATTTCTCTGCGGTGGACTTTTTCTAGTTTTTATTACTGACCGCACAGTGTTCTTTCCTGTACTGTCTATCTAGTTAGAAGTGGCCTCCTTTGTTAAATCCTGTTTCATTCTACGTGTGTCATTTCCTTCTCCACTCACAGTCATTATTTGTGGGGGGATATCTGTCCTTTGGGGATTTTCTCTGAGGCAAGATAGCTTTCCTGTTTCTACCTTTAGGGGTAGCTAGTTCTCTGGCTGTGACGAGGTGTCCAGGGAGTGACAGGAACATCCCACGGCTACTGCTAGTATTGTGTTAAGATCAGGAACTGCGGTCAGTATAGTTACCACCTGCTCAGAGCTAGTCGCATGTCGCTCCTAAATTACCAGTCCATAACAGTACAACTAGCCAAAAATGAGTTGAATGCATCTCAAAAGAAGGAAAAGAAAAAGAGTTCTGAGCCATTTTTTTTTCTTTAGTCTGTTTTGTCTTTTTTCTTCCTCTTAATCTTTGGGTGGTTCAGGATTTGGGCGCGGGCATGGATGTTCAGGGTTTTGTTTTCTCGTATGGATCAGCTTGCTGCAAGAGTACAGAGTATCCAAGATTATGTTGTTCAGATTCCGGCTTTAGAGCCTAGAATTCCTACTACAGATTTGTTTTTGAACTTTAAAAATAACTGTAAATTGTTTTTTGCTCTGAAACCCCGTTCCTCTGGTGATCCCATTCAGCAAGTTAAAATAGTTATTTCTTTGCTGCGTGGTGACCCTCAGGACTGGGCATTCTCCCTTGAGTCAGGGGATCCGGCATTGCTTAATGTAGATGCATTTTTTCAATTGCTCGGATTATTGTATGACGAACCTAACTCTGTGGATCATGCGGAAAAAACCTTGTTGGCCCTGTGTCAGGGTCAGGAAGCGGCAGAATTATACTGCCAGAAATTTAGAAAATGGTCTGTGCTCACTAAATGGAATGAGGACGCTCTGGCAGCAATTTTCAGAAAGGGTCTTTCTGAAGCCCTTAAAGATGTTATGGTGGGGTTCCCCACGCCTGTTGGTTTGAGCGAATCTATGTCTCTAGCCATTCAGATTGATCGGCGCCTGCGCGAGCGCAAAGTGGTGCACCATATGGCAGCGTCCTCTGAACAGAGTCCTGAGCCTATGCAATGTGACAGGATTTTGACTAGAGCAGAACAGAGGGGATACAGACGTCAGAATGGGCTGTGTTTTTACTGTGGTGATTCTGCTCATGCTATTTCTGATTGCCCTAAGCGTATTAAGAGGGTAGCTAGATCTGTTACCATTAGTACTGTACAGCCTAAATTTCTCCTGTCTGTGACCCTGATTTGCTCATTGTCATCCTTTTCTGTCATGGCATTTGTGGATTCAGGCGCTGCCCTGAACTTAATGGACTTAGAATTCGCCAGGCACTGTGGTTTTTCTTTGCAGCCTTTGCAGAGCCCTATTCCTTTGAGGGGTATTGATGCTACACCGTTGGCCAAGAATAAACCTCAGTATTGGACTCAGCTGACTATGTGCATGGCTCCAGCACATCAGGAAGATTGCCGTTTTCTGGTGTTGCATAATTTACATGATTTTGTTGTACTGGGTTTTCCATGGTTACAAGTACACAATCCAGTGCTGGATTGGAAATCTATGTCTGTGACTAGTTGGGGGTGTCAAGGGGTACATAGTGACGTTCCTTTGATGTCAATTTCCTCTTCCCCCTCTTCTGAGGTTCCTGAATTTTTGTCAGATTTCCAGGATGTATTCGATGAGCCCAAGTCCAGTTCCCTTCCTCCACATAGGGACTGTGATTGTGCTATTGACTTGATTCCTGGCTGTAAGTTCCCTAAGGGCCGACTTTTCAATCTATCCGTGCCAGAGCATGCCGCCATGCGGAGCTATGTTAAGGAGTCTTTGGAGAAGGGGCATATTCAGCCGTCTTCGTCACCATTGGGAGCGGGATTCTTTTTTGTTGCCAAGAAGGATGGCTCCTTGAGACCCTGTATTGATTATCGACTTTTTAATAAGATCACGGTCAAATTCCAATACCCTTTACCTTTGCTTTCAGATTTGTTTGCTCTGATTAAGGGGGCTAGTTGGTTTACTAAGATTGACCTTCGAGGGGCATATAATCTTGTTCGTATTAAACAGGGTGACGAATGGAAAACTGCATTTAATACGCCCGAAGGCCATTTTGAATACCTTGTGATGCCTTTCGGGCTTTCTAATGCTCCTTCTGTATTTCAGTCCTTCATGCATGATATTTTCCGCAATTATCTTGATAAATTCTTGATTGTGTATTTGGATGATATTTTTATTTTTTCCGATGATTGGGAGTCTCATGTGAAGCAGGTCAGGATGGTATTCCAGATCCTTCGTGATAATGCCCTATTTGTGAAGGGGTCTAAGTGCCTATTTAGAGTTCAGAAGGTCTCTTTTTTGGGGTTTATTTTTTCTCCTTCGTCTATAGAAATGAATCCTGTTAAGGTCCAAGCCATTCATGACTGGATTCAGCCCACATCTGTGAAGAGCCTTCAGAAATTTTGGGGCTTTGCTAATTTTTATCGCAGTTTCATTGCCTACTTCTCCAGTGTGGTTAAACCCCTGACCGATTTGACGAAGAAAGGCGCTGATGTGACGAATTGGTCCTCTGCGGCTGTTGAGGCCTTTCAGGAGCTTAAACGCCAATTTACTTCTGCCCCTGTGTTGCGTCAGCCGGATGTTTCTCTTCCTTTTCAGGTTGAGGTTGACGCTTCTGAGATTGGGGCAGGGGCCGTTTTGTCACAGAGGAATTCTGATGGTTCCTTGATGAAACCATGTGCCTTCTTTTCCCAAAAGTTTTCGCCTGCGGAATGCAATTATGATGTCGGCAATCGGGAGTTGTTGGCTATGAAGTGGGCATTTGAGGAGTGGCGACATTGGTTTGAGGGAGCCAGGCACCGCGTTGTGGTCTTGACCGATCAAAAGAATCTGATTTACCTCGAGTCGGCCAAGCGGCTGAACCCTAGACAGGCTCGATGGTCCCTGTTTTTCTCCCGTTTTGATTTTGTGGTCTCATATCTTCCGGGATCTAAGAATGTTAAAGCGGATGCCCTCTCTAGGAGTTTTTTGCCTGATTCTCCTGGAGTTCTTGAGCCGGTTAGCATTCTTAGGAAAGGGGTCGTTCTTTCTGCCATCTCCCCTGATTTACGGCGGGTGCTTCAGGAATTTCAGGCTGATAAACCTGACCGCTGTCCTATGGGGAAGCTGTTTGTTCCTGATAGATGGACAAGTAAGGTAATTTCTGAGGTCCATTGTTCGGTGTTGGCTGGTCATCCTGGGATTTTTGGTACCAGAGATTTGGTTGCTAGGTCCTTTTGGTGGCCTTCTGTTATGACCCCAATGGCAGAGGGTCTCAGAAATAATTACTAAGTCTGCAAACACAAAAAACCAGCTCATAGGGCAGTGGTAACTGAGCTGACCATATATCTAATCCTAGCACCACAAATAGCAGCAGCCGGGGAACGTGCCTACGTTGGTTCTAGACGTCTCGCGCCAGCCGGAGAACTAACTAACCCTAGAAGGGAAAAGAAAGACCTTTCTTGCCTCCAGAGAAAAGACCCCAAAAGTTGGATACAAGCCCCCAACAAATAATAACGGTGAGGTAAGAGGAAAAGACAAACGTAAAAATGAGCTAGGTATTTAGCAAAGAGAGGCCCACTAGCTAATAGCAGAATATAGTAAGATGACTTATATGGTCAGCAAAAACCCTATCAAAATATCCACGCTGGATATTCAAGAACCCCCGAACCGTCTAACGGCCCGGGGGGAGAACACCAGCCCCCTAGAGCTTCCAGCAAAGTCAGGAATCACATTTAGTACAAGCTGGACCAAAAATAAGAGCAAAGCAAATAACCAAAAAACAAAGAAGCAGGACTTAGCTTAATTATGCACGAACCAGGACCATCAGACAGGAGCAAACAGAAAGGATCTGATTACAACGATGCCAGGCACCGGACTAAGGATCCAGGACGTTTATATAGCAACACCCCTGGACTAACGACCCAGGTGGTTGCCAAACTGAGGAAAGACAATCCCAGAGTCATATCACTAGTAACCACAAGAGGGAGCCAAAAAGTCTAATTCACAACAGTACCCCCCCCATAAGGAGGGGTCATTGAACCCTCACCAAGACCACCAGGGCGATCAGGATGAGCAGCGTGAAAGGCACGAACCAAATCGGCCGCATGCACATCAGAAGCAACCACCCAGGAATTATCCTCCTGACCATAGCCCTTCCACTTGACCAGATACTGAAGCCTCCGTCTGGAGAGACGAGAATCCAAGATCTTCTCCACCATGTACTCCAACTCGCCCTCAACCAACACCGGAGCAGGAGGCTCAACAGAAGGAACCACAGGTACAACGTACCGCCGCAACAAAGACCTATGGAACACGTTGTGAATGGCAAACGACACAGGAAGATCCAAGCGAAAGGACACAGGATTAAGGATTTCCAATATCTTGTAAGGACCGATGAAGCGAGGCTTAAATTTAGGAGAGGAGACCTTCATAGGAACAAATCGAGAAGACAGCCATACCAAATCCCCAACACGAAGTCGGGGACCCACACCGCGGCGGCGATTGGCAAAACGCTGAGCCTTCTCCTGTGACAACTTTAAGTTGTCCACCACATGATTCCAGATCTGCTGCAACCTATCCACCACAGAATCTACCCCAGGACAGTCAGAAGGCTCCACATGTCCCGAGGAAAAACGAGGATGGAAACCAGAGTTGCAGAAAAATGGCAAAACCAAAGTAGCGGAACTAGCCCGATTATTAAGGGCAAACTCAGCCAACGGCAAGAAGGTCACCCAATCATCCTGATCTGCCGAAACAAAACACCTCAAATAAGCCTCCAGAGTCTGATTAGTTCGCTCCGTTTGTCCATTAGTCTGAGGATGAAAGGCAGACGAAAACGACAAATCAATGCCCATCCTAGCACAAAAGGATCGCCAGAACCTGGAAACAAACTGGGATCCTCTGTCAGACACAATATTCTCAGGAATGCCGTGTAAACGAACCACATTCTGAAAGAACACAGGAACCAGATCGGAAGAGGAAGGCAGCTTAGGCAAAGGCACCAAATGGACCATTTTAGAAAAGCGATCACATACCACCCAGATGACAGACATGCCCTGAGACACCGGGAGATCTGAAATGAAATCCATGGAAATGTGTGTCCAAGGCCTCTTCGGGACAGGCAAGGGCAAGAGCAACCCGCTGGCACGAGAACAGCAAGGCTCAGCTCGAGCACAAGTCCCACAGGACTGCACAAATGACCGCACATCCCGTGACAAGGAAGGCCACCAAAAGGACCTAGCCACCAGATCTCTGGTGCCAAAAATTCCCGGATGCCCTGCCAACACCGAGGAATGAACCTCGGAAATGACTCTGCTGGTCCACTTATCAGGAACAAACAGTCTGTCAGGTGGACAAGAGTCAGGTCTACCAGCCTGAAATCTCTGCAACACACGTCGCAAATCAGGAGAAATGGCCGACAAGATAACTCCCTCTTTAAGAATACCAACTGGTTCAGCGACTCCAGGAGAGTCAGGCACAAAGCTCCTTGAAAGAGCATCAGCCTTCACATTCTTTGAACCTGGTAAATACGAGACCACAAAGTCAAAACGGGAGAAAAACAATGACCAGCGGGCCTGTCTAGGATTCAGGCGTTTAGCAGACTCGAGATACATCAAATTTTTGTGATCAGTCAAGACCACCACACGATGCTTAGCACCCTCGAGCCAATGACGCCACTCCTCAAATGCCCACTTCATGGCCAGCAACTCCCGATTGCCAACATCATAATTCCGCTCAGCAGGCGAAAACTTCCTAGAGAAGAAAGCGCATGGTCTCATTACCGAGCAACCAGGGCCTCTCTGCGACAAAACGGCCCCTGCCCCAATCTCAGAAGCATCCACTTCGACCTGAAAGGGAAGTGAGACATCAGGCTGGCACAAAACAGGCGCCGAAGTAAACCGGCGCTTCAACTCTTGGAACGCGTCCACGGCTGCAGGAGCCCAGTTAGCAACATCAGAACCTTTCTTGGTCATATCCGTCAAAGGTTTAACAACGCTAGAAAAATTAGCGATAAAACGACGGTAGAAGTTAGCAAAACCCAAGAACTTCTGAAGACTCTTAACTGACGTGGGTTGAGTCCAATCATGAATAGCTCGGACCTTGACTGGGTCCATCTCCACAGCAGAAGGGGAAAAAATAAACCCCAAAAAGGGAACCTTCTGTACTCCAAAGAGACACTTTGAGCCCTTAACAAACAAAGCATTCTCACGCAAAACCTGAAACACCATCCTGACCTGCTCCACATGTGAGTCCCAATCTTCAGAGAAAACCAGAATATCATCCAGATAAACAATCATAAATTTATCCAGATACTTCCGGAAAATATCATGCATAAAGGACTGAAACACTGAGGGAGCATTAGAGAGCCCAAAAGGCATCACCAAGTACTCAAAATGACCTTTGGGCGTATTAAATGCTGTCTTCCATTCATCTCCTTGCTTAATGCGCACAAGGTTGTACGCACCACGAAGATCTATCTTGGTGAACCACTTGGCACCTTTAATCCGGGCAAACAAGTCCGACAACAGAGGCAAAGGATACTGAAATTTAACAGTGATTTTATTCAGAAGCCGATAGTCAATACAAGGTCTCAAAGATCCGTCCTTCTTGGCCACAAAAAAGAATCCCGCACCAAGAGGGGAAGAGGATGGACGGATATGCCCCTTCTCCAGAGACTCCTTGATATACGAACGCATTGCGGCATGCTCAGGTACAGACAGATTAAATAGTCTTCCCTTAGGAAATTTACTACCTGGAATCAAATCTATGGCGCAGTCACAGTCCCTATGAGGAGGCAGAGCACTGGACCTGGACTCGCTGAATACATCCTGATAATCAGACAAATACTCAGGAACTTCCGAAGGAGTAGAGGAAGCAATAGACACTGGCGGGGAATCAGCATGAATTCCCTGACAGCCCCAACTTGACACAGACATTGCCTTCCAATCCAAGACTGGATTGTGGGTCTGTAACCATGGCAGACCCAAAACGACCAAATCATGCATTTTATGCAGAACAAGAAAACGAATCACCTCCCGATGTTCAGGAGTCATGCACATGGTTACCTGCGTCCAAAACTGCGGTTTATTTTCCGCCAATGGCGTAGCATCAATACCTCTAAGAGGAATAGGATTTACCAACGGTTCAAGAACAAAACCACAGCGCTTGGCAAATGACAGATCCATAAGACTCAGGGCAGCACCTGAATCCACAAACGCCATAACAGGGTAAGAAGACAATGAGCAAATTAAAGTCACAGACAAAATAAATTTAGGTTGCAAATTACCAATGGCGACAGGACTAACAACCCTTGTTAGGCGTTTAGAGCATGCTGATATAACATGTGTAGAATCACCACAGTAAAAACACAACCCATTCTGAAGTCTATGATTTTTCCGCTCATTTCTAGTCTGAATTCTATCACATTGCATTAAATCAGGTGTTTGTTCAGACAACACCACCAGAGGATTAGCGGTTTTGCGCTCCCGCAAACGCCGATCAATTTGAATAGCCAGCGCCATGGAATCATTCAGACTTGTAGGAATGGGGAAACCCACCATCACATTCTTAATGGCTTCAGAAAGGCCATTTCTGAAATTTGCGGCCAGAGCACACTCATTCCATTGAGTAAGCACGGACCATTTCCGAAATTTTTGGCAATACACTTCAGCTTCATCCCGGCCCTGAGAAATAGCCAGCAAGGCTTTTTCTGCCTGAACTTCAAGATTGGGTTCCTCGTAAAGCAATCCGAGCGCCAGAAAAAACGCATCAATATTTGCCAATGCCGGATCTCCTGGCGCTAGCGAGAAAGCCCAATCCTGAGAGTCGCCCCGTAAAAAAGGGATAACAATTTTAACTTGCTGAGCTGAATCTCCAGATGAACGGGGTCTCAGAGATAGAAACAATTTACAATTATTCCTGAAATTCCTAAACTTAAATCGGTCTCCAGAAAACAGTTCAGGAATAGGTATTTTAGGTTCAGACATTGGACTACTGGTAACAAAATCTTGTATGCCCTGCACACGAGCAGCAAGCTGGTCTACACTTGTAATCAAGGTCTGGACATTCATGTCTGCAGCAAGCACAAGCCACTCAGAGGTAAAGGGGAGGAAGAGAGGAAAAAAAAAAAAAAAAACCTCAGAATTTCCTTTCTTATTATCCCACTTCTGCAATGCATTAAACATTCAATGTTGTCCTGGCATACTGTTATGACCCCAATGGCAGAGGGTCTCAGAAATAATTACTAAGTCTGCAAACACAAAAAACCAGCTCATAGGGCAGTGGTAACTGAGCTGACCATATATCTAATCCTAGCACCACAAATAGCAGCAGCCGGGGAACGTGCCTACGTTGGTTCTAGACGTCTCGCACCAGCCGGAGAACTAACTAACCCTAGAAGGGAAAAGAAAGACCTTTCTTGCCTCCAGAGAAAAGACCCCAAAAGTTGGATACAAGCCCCCAACAAATAATAACGGTGAGGTAAGAGGAAAAGACAAAGGTAAGAATGAGCTAGGTATTTAGCAAAGAGAGGCCCACTAGCTAATAGCAGAATATAGTAAGATGACTTATATGGTCAGCAAAAACCCTATCAAAATATCCACGCTGGATATTCAAGAACCCCCGAACCGTCTAACGGCCCGGGGGGAGAACACCAGCCCCCTAGAGCTTCCAGCAAAGTCAGGAATCACATTTAGTACAAGCTGGATCAAAAATAAGAGCAAGGCAAATAACCAAAAAACAAAGAAGCAGGACTTAGCTTAATTATGCACGAACCAGGACCATCAGACAGGAGCAAACAGAAAGGATCTGATTACAACGATGCCAGGCACCGGACTAAGGATCCAGGACGTTTATATAGCAACACCCCTGGACTAACGACCCAGGTGGTTGCCAAACTGAGGAAAGACAATCCCAGAGTCATATCACTAGTAACCACAAGAGGGAGCCAAAAAGTCTAATTCACAACAGCCTTCCTTGTCGCGGGATGTGCGTTCTTTTGTGCAGTCCTGTGGGACTTGTGCCCGGGCTAAGCCTTGCTGTTCCCGCGCTAGTGGGTTGCTTTTGCCTTTGCCTGTCCCTGAGAGGCCCTGGACGCATATTTCCATGGATTTTATTTTGGATCTTCCTGTGTCCCAGAGGATGTCTGTTATCTGGGTGGTTTGTGACCGGTTCTCTAAAATGGTCCATTTGGTACCTTTGCCTAAATTGCCTTCCTCCTCTGATTTGGTTCCATTGTTTTTTCAGCATGTGGTTCGTTGGCATGGCATTCTGGAAAATATTGTGTCTGACAGAGGTTCCCAGTTTGTTTCCAGATTTTGGCGGGCCTTTTGTGCTAAGATGGGCATTAATTTGTCTTTTTCTTCGGCGTTCCATCCTCAGACAAATGGCCAAACTGAGCAAACTAATCAAACCTTGGAAATCTATTTGAGATGCTTTGTGTCTGCTGATCAGGATGATTGGGTGGCTTTCTTGCCGTTGGCTGAGTTTGCCCTTAATAATCGGGCCAGTTCGGCTACTTTTGTTTCGCCTTTTTTTTGTAATTTTGGTTTCCATCCTCGTTTTTCTTCAGGGCAGGTTGAGCCTTCTGATTGTCCTGGTGTAGATTCTGTGATGGACAGGTTACAGCAGATTTGGACTCATGTGGTAGACAATTTGACGTTGTCTCAGGAAAAGGCTCAGCGTTTTGCTAACCGCCGTCGGTGTGTTGGTCCTCGGCTTCGTGTGGGGGATTTAGTCTGGTTATCTTCTTGTCATGTTCCTATGAAGGTTCCTTCCCCTAAGTTCAAGCCTCGGTTTATTGGTCCTTATAAGATCTCTGAGATTATCAATCCAGTGTCTTTTCGTTTGGCCCTTCCAGCCTCTTTTGCCATCCACAATGTTTTCCATAGATCTTTGTTGCGGAGATATGTGGTACACATTGTTCTTTCTGTTGATCCTCCTGCCCCGGTGTTGGTTGAGGGGGAGTTGGAATATGTGGTTGAGAAAATATTGGATTCTCGTTTTTCGAGGCGGAGGCTTCAGTATCTTGTCAAGTGGAAGGGTTATGGCCAGGAGGATAATTCTTGGGTGGTTGCCTCCGATGTTCATGCCGCCGATTTGGTTCGTGCTTTTCACTTGGCTCGTCCTGATCGGCCTGGGGGCTCTGGTGAGGGTTCGGTGACCCCTCCTCAAGGGGGGGGTACTGTTGTGAATTCCGACCTTGGGCTCCCTCCGGTGGTTGTAAGTAGTACTTTTGTGAGTTCTGCTCTTGGGCTCCCTCTGGTGGTTTTGAGTGGTATGGCTGCTTCTTGGATTTAGCATCAGCAGCTGCTTCCACTGATCATCTTTCTGGCTCGGCTATTTTAGTCTGGCCTTATCCCTCAATCAATGCCAGTTGTCAATTGTTCCTGCTTGGAGTCATGGCTCTTTTGGATTTCCCTGACACTCTGACCTGTTCAGCAAAGATAAGTCCTTGCTTGTCCTTTTGCAGTCCTCTTGTTGTGGACTTACTGTTCAGCACATTCTATGTTTTGCTCATTTGTCCAGCTTATCAGTATGGATCTATTCAGCTAAGCTGGAGCTCTGGGCAGCAGATTTTGCCCTCCACACCTTTAGTCAGGTGTGGAGATTTTTGCATTTCTCTGCGGTGGACTTTTTCTAGTTTATATTACTGACCGCACAGTGTTCTTTCCTGTACTGTCTATCTAGCTAGAAGTGGCCTCCTTTGCTAAATCCTGTTTCATTCTACGTGTCATTTCCTTCTCCACTCAGTCATTATTTGTGGGGGGCTATCTGTCCTTTGGGGATTTTCTCTGAGGCAAGATAGCTTTCCTGTTTCTACCTTTAGGGGTAGCTAGTTCTCCGGCTGTGACGAGGTGTCCAGGGAGTGACAGGAACATCCCACGGCTACTGCTAGTGTTGTGTTAAGATCAGGAACTGCGGTCAGTATAGTTACCACCTGCTCAGAGCTAGTCGCATGTCGCTCCTAAATTACCAGTCCATAAAAGGGAACCAAGTCTCTTTGAGGTAATGCAGACTCTCTCTATCTGCAAGTCCTTTTAAAACAAGAGCTTCTGTGCTGTATTCAAGAACAGTCTCTTCAAAAAGCTCTCCTTTTTGTAAAACCAGTAAAGGGCACCTTTAAGAAGGTGCGAACTATTTACAATACAGTTTGTGAACCATTCACCATCCATGATTCGGCAGTCTTTGTAAACAATGATGAACAAAAGCAAAAATAAAAGCAAAAGCAAAAACAAAAGCAATAGGGATCCCGGGTAAACAAAGGGATCCCTTTAAGAAATAACCCTAGTCCGGTTGTTGCAGCAAAACAGGACAAACAGACGAACAGTTCCAGAAAACTATTTACATACTCATGGTTCCGAGGTTTATCCTTACAGGAGGTTACACTGCATCAGCTGGTGGTGAACACTCCCTGACCGGTAAGGCTGCGGTCCTCTGTTCTCAGCGGATGCGGGATCGGTATCATTGGTTGGTCTCCCAGGCACAGTCAGGTCACCCGGTGTCTGGATTCGAATGTCAGCTGTAGTTGCAAGTTCAGTAGCGGCGATAATACACACCGTGGCAACAGTAGTAGCGTTGGTCAAATCAGGGTTAGCTGTGGTCAGGACAGTAGGTGGCGCTACCGCCAGCTCACATCGTTGGATATCCCGAGCGCACCACCCTTGCGCACTCCAATAGCGGCTGTAGGTCACCTGGTCCAATTTACATAGCTGATTGTCACATCTGTTGCGGAACGGGGTCTTCACATTGTAGCTGATAAAGAAGACTTCCGTCGGCAGTCCCGATTCCTGTATAGAGCCCCAACCCCGCTTCGGGTGAAAGGCTAGTACAGTCCCCTGTCGTACCGAGTTCCGCTTATTGTGTTCAGTCTTTGGTCTTTGTACTTTTGGTAGGTCATTTGGTTCTGTCTCTTTTTGGTTTTGCCATTGTAGAATTAAGCAATGCTTATATTGTTCCCAGGTGAGCGCAGCAATGCTGAGGCCCTCCGCCTGGCCCCGTCCGGCCCAATCCGTGGAGTGTCCCATTGGAAGATCACCCCCTCTGGGCTCACATCTAGCGGTTTCCCCATAGTTGTTGGTAACGGAGGCACCAGCTTCTCCATAGTGCCTGGGGTTAGCACTACTAGCTCAGCAGTGAGGTCTCGGTTATTGTCGGGCTGGGGAGTGGTCACGGGAGCAGGATCGGTTGGGGGAGCAGGGATGCTTTCCATACCTGCGTCTGATGTGGTTCCACCGGTTCCGATCTGTTCCGTTGACGAGGACACTGGAATCGGCTGCAGCCCGGACCGCGGTTCCTCCAGGGCGACCCTCTCGCTCAGCTCTGACTTCCGTGGCTTCACAGCGGCTGGCTCCGTGTTCGGGATAGGCTGGCTCGGCTCTGCCGCCTGTAGCTCCGAGAGGTCCGGATCCTCCAGCTGTGGTGGGTTCGGGTCCGTCTCCGGTTGGCGAGGACAGGCCGGGATCACTTCACCGTCGCTCTGGGACTCGCTGGTCGCCATCCTTGCTCCGGGATCTTCGGCGGCACATGCACGTTGCCCCTCCATTTTCTGAGGGCGAAGCGTCTTCTTCCCCTCGTTCCTGCCGTTGCAAATCAGGGGGCGGTTCTCCTCTGCTTCTGGGCAGGTCGACATCTCGCAACAGTAGTCGGAGGGGGCGGCCGCTGCTTCTGGCGCCATTTTGATAGTCTCCTCCCATGGCACGCCTTTCTTCTTTTTCTGCGCTCCCCGTGGCGCTGCAATGGCGGCGGTTTTGGTGGGAACTTTTGGCGGCAAGTGCAATCCACAGTCTTTGCAATAAATCACAGTTCAAGCACAATTCAAACACAGTTCCAAGGTACACATGACCTGATCTTCAGGCTTAAGTAGATCCTGTTCGTGACGCCAAGTTGGAGCGTCCCCAGAGGCAGGGCCGCGGGGTACTCAGTACCGGGCCTCTCTGTCTCGGTCCTGGGATTGTCACGGTGGCTAGACCCGGTCCGTGACCCTGCTAAGGGGCGTCCAATGAAAGGTGTGATGTTGGTGCGTGGTGCAGGTCGCGATGAATAACGAGGACACAGGGTTGCAGTCTCTTTACCTCTTTACTGAAGGCTTCGGGATCCACAATCCAGAGTACTGCTAACAGGGCTGGCTGAGACCGGCCGGTCCGAAGGCACATCCAGAGTTTCCTTTGCAGGTGGAAATCAGTGCCTACCTTCTAGCGCCTGTGTGTTGTAGTACCTCCCTGCTGAGCACCACGGGATAGTCCTCACAACTGTTGTGTCTGTTTCTGATGTTCTTTCTCACAACTCATATCTGTTCTGATGTTCTTTCTCCGTCCCCCAGATGATATGGCTAGGACGCACCCGTATGACGGGTAGGCCTGGAGTTCTTCCGGGACCCTAGCGTCGCCCCTCTCCCACAATTGCCTCCTATGTCTACTTTGGTGTTTTAGGTGAGACAGCCTGTTATGAATTAGACTTTTTGGCTCCCTCTTGTGGTTACTAGTGATATGACTCTGGGATTGTCTTCCCTCAGTTTGGCACCCACCTGGGTCGTTAGTCCAGGAGTGTTGCTATATAACTTCCTGGATCCTTAGTCCAGTGCCTGGCATCGTTGTTATCAGATCCTTTCTGTTTGCTCCTGTCTGATGGTCCTGGTTCGTGCATAATTAAGCTAAGTCCTGCTTCTTTGTTTTTTGGTTATTTGCTTTGCTCTTATTTTTGGTCCAGCTTGTACTAAATGTGATTCCTGACTTTGCTGGAAGCTCTAGGGGGCTGGTGTTCTCCCCCCGGGCCGTTAGACGGTTCGGGGGTTCTTGAATATCCAGCGTGGATATTTTGATAGGGTTTTTGCTGACCATATAAGTCATCTTACTATATTCTGCTATTAGCTAGTGGGCCTCTCTTTGCTAAATACCTAGCTCATTCTTACGTTTGTCTTTTCCTCTTACCTCACCATTATTATTTGTTGGGGGCTTGTATCCAACTTTTGGGGTCTTTTCTCTGGAGGCAAGAAAGGTCTTTCTTTTCCCTTCTAGGGTTAGTTAGTTCTCCGGCTGGCGCGAGACGTCTAGAACCAACGTAGGCACGTTCCCCGGCTGCTGCTATTTGTGGTGCTAGGATTAGATATATGGTCAGCTCAGTTACCACTGCCCTATGAGCTGTTTTTTTGTGTTTGCAGACTTAGTAATTATTTCTGAGACCCTCTGCCATTGGGGTCATAACAGTATGCCAGGACAACATTGAATGTTTAATGCATTGCAGAAGTGGGATATTAAGAAAGGAAATTCTGAGTTTTTTTTTTTTTTCCCTCTCTTCCTCCCCTTTACCTCTGAGTGGCTTGTGCTTGCTGCAGACATGAATGTCCAGACCTTGATTACAAGTGTAGACCAGCTTGCTGCTCGTGTGCAGGGCATACAAGATTTTGTTACCAGTAGTCCAATGTCTGAACCTAAAATACCTATTCCTGAACTGTTTTCTGGAGACCGATTTAAGTTTAGGAATTTCAGGAATAATTGTAAATTGTTTCTATCTCTGAGACCCCGTTCATCTGGAGATTCAGCTCAGCAAGTTAAAATTGTTATCTCTTTTTTACGGGGCGACCCTCAGGATTGGGCTTTCTCGCTAGCGCCAGGAGATCCGGCATTGGCAAATATTGATGCGTTTTTTCTGGCGCTCGGATTGCTTTACGAGGAACCCAATCTTGAAGTTCAGGCAGAAAAAGCCTTGCTGGCTATTTCTCAGGGCCAGGATGAAGCTGAAGTGTATTGCCAAAAATTTCGGAAATGGTCCGTGCTTACTCAGTGGAATGAGTGTGCTCTGGCCGCAAATTTCAGAAATGGCCTTTCTGAAGCCATTAAGAATGTGATGGTGGGTTTCCCCATTCCTACAAGTCTGAATGATTCCATGGCGCTGGCTATTCAAATTGACCGGCGTTTGCGGGAGCGCAAAACCGCTAATCCTCTGGTGGTGTTGTCTGAACAAACACCTGATTTAATGCAATGTGATAGAATTCAGACTAGAAATGAGTGGAAAAATCATAGACGTCAGAATGGGTTGTGTTTTTACTGTGGTGATTCTACACATGTTATATCAGCATGCTCTAAACGCCTAACAAGGGTTGTTAGTCCTGTCGCCATTGGTAATTTGAAACCTAAATTTATTTTGTCTGTGACTTTAATTTGCTCATTGTCTTCTTACCCTGTTATGGCGTTTGTTGATTCAGGTGCTGCCCTGAGTCTTATGGATCTGTCATTTGCCAAGCGCTGTGGTTTTGTTCTTGAACCGTTGGTAAATCCTATTCCTCTTAGAGGTATTGATGCTACGCCATTGGCGGAAAATAAACCGCAGTTTTGGACGCAGGTAACCATGTGCATGACTCCTGAACATCGGGAGGTGATTCGTTTTCTTGTTCTGCATAAAATGCATGATTTGGTCGTTTTGGGTCTGCCATGGTTACAGACCCACAATCCAGTCTTGGATTGGAAGGCAATGTCTGTGTCAAGTTGGGGCTGTCAGGGAATTCATGCTGATTCCCCGCCAGTGTCTATTGCTTCCTCTACTCCTTCGGAAGTTCCTGAGTATTTGTCTGATTATCAGGATGTATTCAGCGAGTCCAGGTCCAGTGCTCTGCCTCCTCATAGGGACTGTGACTGCGCCATAGATTTGATTCCAGGTAGTAAATTTCCTAAGGGAAGACTATTTAATCTGTCTGTACCTGAGCATGCCGCAATGCGTTCGTATATCAAGGAGTCTCTGGAGAAGGGGCATATCCGTCCATCCTCTTCCCCTCTTGGTGCGGGATTCTTTTTTGTGGCCAAGAAGGACGGATCTTTGAGACCTTGTATTGACTATCGGCTTCTGAATAAAATCACTGTTAAATTTCAGTATCCTTTGCCTCTGTTGTCGGACTTGTTTGCCCGGATTAAAGGTGCCAAGTGGTTCACCAAGATAGATCTTCGTGGTGCGTACAACCTTGTGCGCATTAAGCAAGGAGATGAATGGAAGACAGCATTTAATACGCCCAAAGGTCATTTTGAGTACTTGGTGATGCCTTTTGGGCTCTCTAATGCTCCCTCAGTGTTTCAGTCCTTTATGCATGATATTTTCCGGAAGTATCTGGATAAATTTATGATTGTTTATCTGGATGATATTCTGGTTTTCTCTGAAGATTGGGACTCACATGTGGAGCAGGTCAGGATGGTGTTTCAGGTTTTGCGTGAGAATGCTTTGTTTGTTAAGGGCTCAAAGTGTCTCTTTGGAGTACAGAAGGTTCCCTTTTTGGGGTTTATTTTTTCCCCTTCTGCTGTGGAGATGGACCCAGTCAAGGTCCGAGCTATTCATGATTGGACTCAGCCCACGTCAGTTAAGAGTCTTCAGAAGTTCTTGGGTTTTGCTAACTTCTACCGTCGTTTTATCGCTAATTTTTCTAGCGTTGTTAAACCTTTGACGGATATGACCAAGAAAGGTTCTGATGTTGCTAACTGGGCTCCTGCAGCCGTGGAGGCGTTCCAAGAGTTGAAGCGCCGGTTTACTTCGGCGCCTGTTTTGTGTCAGCCTGATGTCTCACTTCCCTTTCAGGTCGAAGTGGATGCTTCTGAGATTGGGGCAGGGGCAGTTTTGTCGCAGAGAGGCCCTGGTTGCTCAGTAATGAGACCATGTGCTTTCTTCTCTAGGAAGTTTTCGCCTGCTGAGCGGAATTATGATGTTGGCAATCGGGAGTTGCTGGCCATGAAGTGGGCATTTGAGGAGTGGCGTCATTGGCTCGAGGGTGCTAAGCATCGTGTGGTGGTCTTGACTGATCACAAAAATTTGATGTATCTCGAGTCTGCTAAACGCCTGAATCCTAGACAGGCCCCCTGGTCATTGTTTTTCTCCCGTTTTGACTTTGTGGTCTCGTATTTACCAGGTTCAAAGAATGTGAAGGCTGATGCTCTGGACCAGTGGACCAGCAGAGTCATTTCTGAGGTTCATTCCTCGGTGTTGGCAGGGCATCCGGGAATTTTTGGCACCAGAGATCTGGTGGCTAGGTCCTTTTGGTGGCCTTCCTTGTCACGGGATGTGCGGTCATTTGTGCAGTCCTGTGGGACTTGTGCTCGAGCTAAGCCTTGCTGTTCTCGTGCCAGCGGGTTGCTCTTGCCCTTGCCTGTCCCGAAGAGGCCTTGGACACACATTTCCATGGATTTCATTTCAGATCTCCCGGTGTCTCAGGGCATGTCTGTCATCTGGGTGGTATGTGATCGCTTTTCTAAAATGGTCCATTTGGTGCCTTTGCCTAAGCTGCCTTCCTCTTCCGATCTGGTTCCTGTGTTCTTTCAGAATGTGGTTCGTTTACACGGCATTCCTGAGAATATTGTGTCTGACAGAGGATCCCAGTTTGTTTCCAGGTTCTGGCGATCCTTTTGTGCTAGGATGGGCATTGATTTGTCGTTTTCGTCTGCCTTTCATCCTCAGACTAATGGACAAACGGAGCGAACTAATCAGACTCTGGAGGCTTATTTGAGGTGTTTTGTTTCGGCAGATCAGGATGATTGGGTGACCTTCTTGCCGTTGGCTGAGTTTGCCCTTAATAATCGGGCTAGTTCCGCTACTTTGGTTTTGCCATTTTTCTGCAACTCTGGTTTCCATCCTCGTTTTTCCTCGGGACATGTGGAGCCTTCTGACTGTCCTGGGGTAGATTCTGTGGTGGATAGGTTGCAGCAGATCTGGAATCATGTGGTGGACAACTTAAAGTTGTCACAGGAGAAGGCTCAGCGTTTTGCCAACCGCCGCCGCGGTGTGGGTCCCCGACTTCGTGTTGGGGATTTGGTATGGCTGTCTTCTCGATTTGTTCCTATGAAGGTCTCCTCTCCTAAATTTAAGCCTCGCTTCATCGGTCCTTACAAGATATTGGAAATCCTTAATCCTGTGTCCTTTCGCTTGGATCTTCCGGTGTCGTTTGCCATTCACAACGTGTTCCATAGGTCTTTGTTGCGGCGGTACGTTGTACCTGTGGTTCCTTCTGTTGAGCCTCCTGCTCCGGTGTTGGTTGAGGGCGAGTTGGAGTACGTGGTGGAGAAGATCTTGGATTCTCGTCTCTCCAGACGGAGGCTTCAGTATCTGGTCAAGTGGAAGGGCTATGGTCAGGAGGATAATTCCTGGGTGGTTGCTTCTGATGTGCATGCGGCTGATTTAGTTCGTGCCTTTCACGCTGCTCATCCTGATCGCCCTGGTGGTCTTGGTGAGGGTTCGGTGACCCCTCCTTAAGGGGGGGGTACTGTTGTGAATTAGACTTTTTGGCTCCCTCTTGTGGTTACTAGTGATATGACTCTGGGATTGTCTTCCCTCAGTTTGGCACCCACCTGGGTCATTAGTCCAGGGGTGTTGCTATATAACTTCCTGGATCCTTAGTCCAGTGCCTGGCATCGTTGTTATCAGATCCTTTCTGTTTGCTCCTGTCTGATGGTCCTGGTTCGTGCATAATTAAGCTAAGTCCTGCTTCTTTGTTTTTTGGTTATTTGCTTTGCTCTTATTTTTGGTCCAGCTTGTACTAAATGTGATTCCTGACTTTGCTGGAAGCTCTAGGGGGCTAGTGTTCTCCCCCCGAGCCGTTAGACGGTTCGGGGGTTCTTGAATATCCAGCGTGGATATTTTGATAGGGTTTTTGCTGACCATATAAGTCATCTTACTATATTCTGCTATTAGCTAGTGGGCCTCTCTTTGCTAAATACCTAGCTCATTCTTACGTTTGTCTTTTCCTCTTACCTCACCGTTATTATTTGTTGGGGGCTTGTATCCAACTTTTGGGGTCTTTTCTCTGGAGGCAAGAAAGGTCTTTCTTTTCCCTTCTAGGGTTAGTTAGTTCTCCGGCTGGCGCGAGACGTCTAGAACCAACGTAGGCACGTTCCCCGGCTGCTGCTATTTGTAGTGCTAGGATTAGATATATGGTCAGCTCAGTTACCACTGCCCTATGAGCTGGTTTTTTGTGTTTGCAGACTTAGTAATTATTTCTGAGACCCTCTGCCATTGGGGTCATAACAACAGCCAACTTATAATCAACTGTCCTGCCGCTGTTTGAAGTACTGCTTGGAGCCCAATACTTCCTCGTTGTTCCGGCCACCGGCTACACGCCTCAGTAGGATGTTGCCACGATCTTAAGGCATGACTCCTACTGGTTTATCTCCTTTTTGCTGCGATCTCGTTTCTCACTTCTCCACAATAAACTTCGCTTTGTTTCCTTTCTTAAGATGCCGCCGCATTCAAGTGCAGGCGCGGCTCCGTAACAATCTGTCCTGTTCGCTAGGTCACTGTCAGGATCCCACCCCTGACAGAGACCCCCCTGAATCTTCCCCCCGCAACACCCTCTGCCACAGGATGTTGCCTGGTTCCAACCCAGTCAGCTTCTGACTAACTTTCTATCCAGCCCCCAGTTTTACCAGATTGTGAGGAGTGGCCTAATACATAGAAGCCTTTGCTCCCCCTGGTGGCCAGAGTGTGAAGTGTAATGTGTGACTGTGATACCTGGTCAGGTGAACTCCTTTAGTGCCATCAGACGTACCATCACTCCCCTTAGTGGCGGAGCGTCAGTACTGCAACGACCAGGACTCTGGGGCGCTGCATAAAAATGCCGTGATCTGAAGACCTGAATTAAATTACCGTAAATACTTGAGTATATGCCGACCCGAGTATAAGCCGAGGCACCTAAATTTGCCACAAAAAACTGCCAGGTATGCATTGTCCCCTCATCCCTATCCTGGTATGCATGGCTCCCCATCCCTGTCATTGTATGCATGGCTCCCTGTCCCTGTATGCATTGCTCCTTATCCCCATCCTTTTATGCATGGCTCCTTATCCCCTATCCCTGTATGCATGGTTCCTATAAAAAAAACAAAAACACATCCCACTTACTTTCCCTGCGTGTCTTTGCTGCATCTCGTTCCAGCGCCAGCAGCTCTCTCCTGCGGCCAAGCGATCACGTGTTCCCGCTCATTAAGGTAATGAATATTCACTCCACATCTATGGAAGTGGAGAGACGTGAATATTCATTACCTTAATGAGCGGGGGACACGTGATCACTTGGCCGGAAGAGCTGCTGGTGCAGGCCGGAAAGAGATGTAGCGAGAGCTCACAGAGAAGGTACCGTAAGTAGGATGTGTGCTGGAAGCTGGTGGCTGCGGCTGTAACTGCGCACTATAAGAGAAATTAATATTCACTGCCAGTACAGTGAACATTCATTTCTCTCTAGCATTGGTCACAGGCTTTAGCTGGAGCCACTGGCTCCTGCCTCTATGACCCGCTGCTCCTCCTCCCCGCCGTCTTTCTGGGACAATGACTCCTGTATAAGCCGAGGGAAGCATTTTCAGCACAAAAAATGTGCTGAAAAACTTGGCTTATACACAAGTATATACAGTATATTGGTCAGTTTTTTGTCTGATTTTTACCCAGACAGCACAGCACAAGTCCATGTAATTCACTCATCTGAACGAACCTCAATGGGAAGAGATTCTTTGCACAGGTTCTCACCAACAGGTAAATAAGTGAGCGTCAACCTAGTCTGAGTCTCCTCTCTCCAGGGTCACATGATCTACCCCTACTATATGAACACATTGTATGGCCCTATAAGTACTGACTGTGTACAATGATACAGTATATAAGTACTGACTGTGTACAATGATACAGTATACTAATAACCACATTATACACCGGCTACATATAAGCCCCGACCAGCGATGTAGCAATCGGGTTCACAACTGTGTAGGGGGATGGAAGGGTAGAAGAACACATCATGGCAACAGTGCAGTGACATATTTTTCCTGTTTTTTATATATACAGTATATATATATATGTGTGTGTGTAAAAAAGGTTATATTTTGTTGGCCGGTTTTGTGTTTGGTTCTCCTCTAGACTGCATCTGAAGGTTCGTCTGAACACTGGGACAGTCTAGGGCCTGGCCTAACGTCCAGAAGGGGTATTGACTGCCATATCTCTGTTCCCTGGTGAGGAAGATGTCATTTGGGTTGCAGAGAAAGGGTAGCATGATTTTCTTCAGGGAAGCTGTTATGCTAGAAGGAGGCTCCCTAGGGTCAGCAAGCATAGTTGGGCTAGGGACAAGTCAGGCAGGATGGAAACGAAGACTGATAAGACAGAAGACAAAGGGAACATCCCTAAAAAGGCAATCTGCCTTAATCTGTATGCTACAGCTGTGTGTAACTGAATTGCCCAGTAAAGCTGAGCCTGTCACTGTCATCCCGGACCCAAAGGGAATCTGCCTTAATCTGTATGCTACAGCTGTGTGTAACTGAATTGCCCAGTAAAGCTGAGCCTGTCACTGTCATCCCGGACCCAAGGTCTCCTGTCTTATCTGAAGCTGCAGCCGAACCAGTCTCGTGGACACGGAGGTAAGAAGAACTCCAGAACGACAAGTGAGCAAGAACCTACTCCATAGCAGAACACCTGTCTGACTCCTGTTTACAAGAGGGATTTCAGGTCAAAGAGAACTCAGTTCCGGCCCACAGAAAACCAGCCCTGTACCCTGCTTCAACTGAGATCGGGCCCGTGCAGGTGAGGGGCCTGCCGATGTCAACGCAAACTTCAACTAGATGTGCGTCCTTGGATGCACATTCTGCTGTAGTGTATTGCGACGCAGGAGTCCGTGCACTGTAATACATGCTGCTGGCCAATCAGAAGCAAGCAGCTGAAGTGGGGCCCTAGGCAAAAGTTTAAAATGGGGTCCCAAATGCTAACATATTGCACATCACACAGAAGCATTTCTGTTGTATTTACATGCGCTGAGTTCAAGCCGCTAAACGAGTGTGATCGACAATATTGAAGTTGTTCGCTTGTTTCCCGGCCTCTTTACACCAACTGAGAAAGAATGATGGGAACAGAACAATCACTATTAGATCAATCTGTCCCCATACAGTATCATGTTAGCAGCAGCATATCTACAGTTTACACTGGCGATGAGCTGCTGTGAACAATGATTTTTGTTCTCACATAAACAATACAATCACTTGATGAATATGTAGCATTTTGCTTGTTTAGTATAATACACCCCATAGTCCTCCACATAGTATAATGTGCACCACAGTCCTCCACATTGTAAAATGCACACCCCATAGTCCTCCATATAATATAATGTGCCCCATAGTCCTCCATATAGTATAATACACTCCCCATGGTCCTCCATATAGTATAATACACTCCTCATAGTCCTCCATATATTAAAATACACTGCTCAGTCCTCCATATAGTATAATTGAAACGCCCGCCATGTGCCATGGGGTACTCGATACCGGGTCCGGTCGTTGTTTAAAGGGAGGTCACAGTGGCGGCAACCTGGTCCATGGCCCTGGGTACCCAAATAAAAGGGATAGTCTTTAAAGGGATTGGTAAAGTGGTAAAAGTTTGTGACGCCACCTGTGGTTCTCGGTCAGAGGTGACCGATGCTGCTTAAAGGGGTGCTCTGGAGGCGATGGTGCTGCAGCAAAGATGGTGTCACTTCCCACAGGTGAAGCATGGTCCCCAGGGCTCCAGGTGTGTTTGGCCAGTGTAGTGTAGTGCCAGAAATAGACGGAGGACACACGGTTACAGTCTCTTTACCTGGTTTACTGGTTTTAATAAGCCACAGTCCAGGGTACCAGCAACAGGTGGTGATGTGGTCCGGCCGGCCTGGAGGCAATGGTGGATCCCTCTCCCAGGTGAGATTTGTAAGCCTTCCTGCTTGCACTCTTATGCGAGGTTCTTGCTGCCTTCGGCTCCCTTACAAAGTCCTCTCTCTCCTGTCCTGGGACAGTAACCTGTATGGTGGGCAATGCGAACCTTTTTACAGGGTCTCTATCATGACCTGGGCTCTCTGTGTACCGCTACACCTTCAGGTGTGGGGGTGGACAGACGACTTGCAATCCTCTGTCCTTCTGTCCTGTTCTGATGTGAGACCTGGAGTATGACAGCCTCGGGCTCCCGGTGCCCGGTTTCTGCGCTTTAGCTTAGAGGGTGCCCAGTCACAGTTCCCCTCCAAGCTCCTTTCTTCTCCTTTGCTTCTTCCCTCAAATGCTTACTATCGCTGCAACCCTTCAGGTTCTCTTCCATCCTGGAAGTGCAGCTTCACACGTGGCTGCATGGCTCCACTCTCTACTCTCACTCCTCTCTCTCCACTCTCCTCCACTGAACTCACTAACTCCTCCTCCAGACCAGAATACATATGTCCTGGAGAAGCTCCCCTGAATCCGGATTCAGAGCTCTCCCTTCTGGCCTGGATTCAGAGTGTGTTGCATGTAGGTGCTTACCTGGTAAAGGAAATCCTCCTTGCCTCCAAGCATGATATCGCCCTCCCCGAAAGGAAGGCAACATCATTGTAACAACTGGCTACCTGGGGTGTTACACTCCCCCTTTTAACTCCAGTATTCCCGGACTGGGAAAAGAAAAACAACAATACAGGTTAAAGAAGGCAACATTTTTAGACATGCATGCCAACAGGTAGAACAGGTAAAACTTAGGCTTCCCTTTATGGGAGGTACTTGGCTTGAACGTTACATAACTTATAATTACAAAGGTATAGATAGATGAAAAATGCAAACATTTTAATATAAGGTGTCCTGGTGCACCACTAATAGCAATGGTTCGGGGGACCCATCATAAACCCCTAACGTCGGGTTGGGCGGGCTACAAGGCATAACAACCAGACCTGGTCTTCAGCCGCTCCAGATGGTTTTTCTTTGGTCTGTAAAGCAACAGGGTAAACAGGGGTTCCACACACACTGCCGGCGCATGGTAAAACCAATAGGGGCACCTTAAGAGGTGCCAAGTACTGTATGTACAGGGGAAAGCTCTCAGGTAAGCACTGTTGATTATCCTACTGTCTCTTTAAACTGCAAGAAACATTGATAAGACATAATCAAAACATTTGCAAAGCAGGTAAATGTCTCTTTACTTTCTTTTCCAGGGTAAATCCTGGTGTCCACTGCTTCCTGACTGGGGAAGTTCTTTGGTGTATGTCACAACTGGTGACTCTGCTGAAAACAGTCCATCAACAGGGGTTTGTGTAGCCTGGTTATGCACTCCACTATCAATGGCTACATGGGTATTAGCACGTTTCTCTGTGCACCTGGTTACATATAAAGTATAGTATCCCCTTTCACCATGGTGATGGGTAAAGGTTACCTTGTCTCAGGATAAAGGTCACGGTCAGGGTGTCCCTTTGAGAGGTGTGACTCAACATCTCTGCATTCACAAACAGTTCCTCAGTTTCTCTATTTTCTTTATGAATCTCCATCCTCTGTGCAGGTTAAAAGTGACCACAGTTCCTGTTCTTAAGGGTCCTCTTTTTGCAGGTCTAACATTGAGGGACCTGGCTTTAGCTAATATATTTCTTTCCTCCATAGCCTCCCATTTAGCCCTACGCTCCTTTTCTTCTGCGGCAAGTTTTAGTATTTGTTGTCTGCAGTATTCCTCTTTTTCTATCATTTTTACACTATTGGCTGCTGCTTGGGCCTCTGCTGGGAATCCCATCAGGTCCGTTTTAGGGTGCATCACGGGTATGGTCTCTTTTTGTCTACACGCTTTCAGGGGCGAGGGTTCAGGTACTAGCAGGTCAGTTAGTACATCTCCCATGTCTGTTTTGCATTCCCAGATTATAGCTATTGCTGTCTGGCCAGGCGTTAGTATTGGCGGGGGTTCTAGGGGACCCACCAGGGTTTCCCCAGCTACCGGGGCAGTTTGCATACCTGTCTCTCCGGTGCCGGTGTCCTTTGCCGCCTCTGCTGGTGTCAGGTGTGCTGGTCGCGGGGCCTGGTGCTGTGGTGTTATCATTTCCTCCAGCAGTGTCTCTCTTTCCAGCTCCGCTGGGGCTAAGGGTGCAGGCTCCAGCTCTTTCGTCGGTGCCGCCATCCTCTGCAGCAGTGCCTCACTTTCTGACTCCACTGGGGCTGTGAGCGCTGGAGGTGGGATCTGAGGCTGTGCTGTCGCCAACCTCCTGATCAGGGACTCCTTCCATGCGGCCACCACTGTCATCTGGGTCCGCAGGAGTCATCGGGCCAGCTCCTCGATCTCCGCGCCGAGGAGCTCCGGATCCAAGGTGGTCATCAGGTCCGGGATTTCTTGGGGCTGACCGGGGCCATCCTCTCTGGTGTCGGAAGGTCTCGGCTGCTCTCCACTGCTGTCTGCCATCGCTCTCACCGGGTAGCGTACAGCCATGATGCGGCCACGCTTTCCTGCAACTTCCTCCTTCTCTCTGCTTCGTGGGCGGTCTCTGCTCCACTTTCCCTCTGACCATCTCCGGGGGCGAATCCGTCCTCCCGACGGACATGTTCTTTTGGCATTAAAGTCTCTGTAGTGGGTGTATCCAGCTTTCGGGCCGATTCTTGAACTCCACCCATGGCAACACATCTTCCAATGTTCTTTATCCACCTCGTGGTGCAATAATGGCGGCCATTACACAGTCCAATACAATCCATGCCACACAGGTCCCATTTCAATGGGTCTGTCCATCCTGTTTGTGACACCAAAGTTGAGTCGCCTGCCAGGGCCTAGGGGTACTCGGTACTGGGTCTGGTCGTTGTTAAAAGGGAGGTCACGGTGGCGGTGACCCGGTCCGTGGCCCTGGGCACCCAAATAAAAGGGGTAGTCTTTTAAGGGATTGGTAAAGTGGTAAAAGTTCATGATGCCACCTGTGGTTCTCGGTCAGAGGTGACCGACGCTGCTTAAAGGGGTCCTCTGGGGTGATGCTGCTGCAGCAAAGATGGTATCACTTCCCACAGGTGAAGCGGGGTCCCCAGGGCTCCAGGTGTGTTTGGCCAGAGTGGTGTAGTGCCAGAAATAAATGGAGGACACATGGTTACAGAGTCTCTTTACCTGGTTTACTGGTTTTAATAAGCCACAGTCCAGGGTACCAGCAACAGGTGGTGATGTGGTCCGGCCGGCCTGGAGGCAATGGTGGATCCCTCTCCCAGGTGAGGTTTGTAAGCCTTCCTGCTTGCACTCTTATGCTAGGTCCTTGCTGCATTTGGCTCTCTTTCAAATTCCTCTCTCTCCTGTCCTGGGACAGTAACCTATATGGTGGGCAGTGCAAGCCTTTTTATAGGGTCTCTATCATGACCCGGGCTCTCTGTGTACCACTGCATCTTCAGGTGTGGAGGTGGACAGACGACTTGCAATCCTCTGTCCTTCCGGTTCTGCTGTGAGACACAGCCTCGGGCTCCCGATGACCGGTTTCTGCGCTTTAGCTTGGAGGGTGCCCAGTCACAGTTCCCTGTTGTAAATTCTGCTCTTGGGCTCCCTCCGGTGGTTGTAAGTGGCATTTTTGCGAGTTCTGCTCTTGGGCTCCCTCCGGTGGTTTTAAGTGGTACTGCTGCTCTTTGGATTTAGTAGTCAGCAGCTGCTTCCACTGATTGTCTTTCTGGCTCGACTATTTAGCCTGGTTCTATCCTTCAGCCTGTGCCAGTTGTCAATGGTTCCTGGTTGGATTCACATCTCTGCTTGGATTTCCCTTATATTCTGACCAGTTCAGCAAAGATAAGTCCTTGCTTTGTTCTTTTGCAGTCCACTTGTTGTGGACTTAATCTTTCTACACTTTCTATGTTTTTTCTAGTCCAGCTTGTCAGTATGGATTTATTCAGTTAAGCTGGAAGCTCTGGGAAGCAGATTTACCCTCCACACCTTTAGTCAGGTGTGGAGATTTTTGTAAACTCTGTGGTGGATTTTTCTAGTTTTTAATACTGACCGCACAGTATTCTTTCCTGTTCTATTTATCTAGTTAGACTGGCCTCCTTTGCTACATCCTGGTTTCATTCTGCGTATGTCATTTCCCTCTCCACTCACAGTCAATATTTGTGGGGGGCTGTCCTATCCTTTGGGGATTTTCTCTGAGGCAAGATAGCTTTCCTGTTTCTATCTTTAGGGGTAGTTAGTCCTCCGGCTGTGACGAGGTGTCTAGGGAGTGACAGGAACATCCCACGGCTACTTCTAGTGTTGTGTTAAGCTCAGGAACTGCGGTCAGTACAGGTACCACCTCCTCCAGAGCACGTCCCATGTTGCTCCTAAACCACCAGCTCACAACAGTACAACTGGCCAAAAATGAATGAAAATGCATCTCAAAAGAAGGAAAAGGAAGTTCTGAGCCATTTTTTTTTCTGCAGTCTGTTTTGTCTTTTTTTTCCTCTTAATCTCTGGATGGTTCAGGATTTTGCCGCTGGCATGGATGTTCAGGGTTTGTTTTCTCATGTGGATCAACTTGCTGCAAGAGTACAGAGTATCCAAGATTATGTTGTCCAGACTCTGGCTTTGGAGCCTAGAGTTCCAACCCCTGATTTGTTTTTTGGGGACAGATCCAAGTTTTTGAACTTTAAAAATAACTGCAAATTGCTTTTTGCCTTGAAACCCCGTTCCTCTGGTGATTCCATTCAGCAGGTTAAAATTGTCATCTCTCTGCTGCATGGTGACCCTCAGGACTGGGCATTCTCCCTTTAATCAGGGGATCCGGCATTGCTTAATGTAGACGCATTTTTTCAAGCGCTCGGATTATTGTATGACGAACCTAATTCTGTGGATCATGCAGAAAAGACCTTGTTGGCCCTGTGTCAGGGTCAGGAAGCGGCAGAAGTATACTGCCAGAAATTTAGAAAATGGTCAGTGCTCACTAAATGGAATGAGGAGGCTCTGGCAGCAATTTTCAGAAAGAGTCTTTCTGAAGCCCTTAAAGATGTTATAGTGGGGTTCCCCACGCCTGCTGGTTTGAGCGAATCTATGTCTCTAGCCATTCAGATTGATCGGCGCCTGCGCGAGTGCAAAGTTGTGCACCATATGGCAGTGTCCTCTGAGCAGAGTCCTGAGCCTATGCAATGTGATAGGATTTTGACTAGAGTAGAACGGCAGGGATTCAGACGCCAGAATAGGCTGTGTTTTTACTGTGGTGATTCTGCTCATGTTATTTCTGATTGCCCTAAGCGTACTAAGAGGGTCGCTAGGTCTGTTACCATCAGTACTGTACAGCCTAAATTTCTCTTATCTGTGACCTTGATTTGCTCATTATCGTCCTTTTCTGTCATGGCATTTGTGGATTCAGGCGCTGCCCTGAACTTGATGGACTTGGAATTCGCCAGGCGCTGTGGTTTTTCCTTGAAGCCTTTGCAGAGCCCTATTCCTTTGAGGGGCATTGATGCTACGCCGTTGGCCAAGGATAAACCTCAGTATTGGACTCAGCTGACCATGTGCATGGCTCCAGCACATCAGGAAGATTGCCGTTTTCTGGTGTTGCATAATTTGCATGATGTTGTTGTACTGGGTTTTCCATGGTTACAGGGACATAATCCTGTGCTGGATTGGAAATCTATGTCTGTGACTAGTTGGGGTTGTCAAGGGGTACATAGTGACGTTCCTTTGATGTCAATTTCCTCTTCCCCCTCTTCTGAAGTTCCTGAGTTTTTGTCGGATTTCCAGGATGTATTTGATGAGCCCAAGTCCAGTTCCCTTCCTCCACATAGGGACTGTGATTGTGCTATTAACTTGATTCCTGGCTGTAAGTTCCCTAAGGGCCGACTTTTCAATCTGTCTGTGCCAGAGCATGCCTCTATGCGGAGTTATGTTAAGGAGTCTTTAGAGAAGGGGCATATTCGGCCGTCTTCGTCACCATTGGGAGTGGGATTCTTTTTTGTTGCCAAGAAGGATGGCTCCTTGAGACCCTGTATTGATTATCGCCTTCTTAATAAGATCACGGTCAAATTCCAATACCCTTTACCCTTGCTTTCTGATTTCTTTGCTCGGATCAAGGGTGCTAGTTGGTTTACTAAGATTGACCTTCGAGGGGCATATAATCTTGTTCGTATTAAACAGGGTGACGAATGGAAAACTGCATTTAATACGCCCGAAGGCCATTTTGAATACCTTGTGATGCCTTTCGGGCTCTCTAATGCTCCTTCTGTATTTCAGTCCTTCATGCATGATATTTTCCGCAATTATCTTGATAAATTCATGATTGTGTATTTGGATGATATTTTGATTTTTTCCGATGATTGGGAGTCTCATGTGAAGCAGGTCAGGATGGTATTCCAGATCCTTCTTGATAATGCTTTATTTGTGAAGGGGTCTAAGTGCCTATTTGGAGTTCAGAAGGTCTCTTTTTTGGGTTTTATTTTTTCTCCCTCGTCTATAGAAATGGATCCTGTTAAGGTCCAAGCCATTCATGACTGGATTCAACCCACATCTGTGAAGAGTCTTCAGAAATTTTTGGGCTTTGCTAATTTTTATCGCCGTTTCATTGCCAACTTTTCCAGTGTGGTTAAGCCCCTGACCGATTTGACGAAGAAAGGCACTGATGTGACGAATTGGTCCTCTGTGGCTGTTGAGGCCTTTCAGGAGCTTAAACGCCGATTTACTTCTGCCCCTGTGTTGTGTCAGCCGGATGTTTCTCTTCCTTTTCAGGTTGAGGCTGACGCTTCTGAGATTGGGGCAGGGGCCGTTTTGTCTCAGAGGAGTTCTGATGGTTCTTTGATGAAACCGTGTGCCTTTTTTTCCAGAAGGTTTTCGCCTGCGGAGCGCAATTATGATGTCGGCAATCGGGAGTTGTTGGCCATGAAGTGAGCATTTGAGGAGTGGCGACATTGGCTTGAGGGAGCCAAGCACCGCGTTGTGGTCTTGACCGATCATAAGAATCTGATTTACCTCGAGTCGGCCAAGCGGCTGAACCCTAGACAGGCTCGATGGTCCCTGTTTTTTTCCCGTTTTGATTTTGTGGTCTCGTATCTTCCGGCATCTAAGAATTTTAAGGCTGATGCCCTCTCTAGGAGTTTTTTGCCTGATTCTCCTGGAGTCCTTGAGCCGGTTGGCATTCTTAAGGAAGGGGTGATTCTTTCTGCCATCTCCCCTGATTTACGGCGGGTGCTTCAGGAATTTCAGGCTGATAAACCTGACCGCTGTCCTGTGGGGAAGCTGTTTGTTCCTGATAGATGGACAAGTAAGGTAATTTCTGAGGTTCATTGTTCGGTGTTGGCTGGTCATCCTGGGATTTTTGGTACCAGAGATTTGGTTGCTAGGTCCTTTTGGTGGCTTTCCTTGTCGCGGGATGTGCGTTCCTTTGTGCAGTCCTGTGGGACTTGTGCCCGGGCCAAGCCTTGCTGTTCCCGCGCTAGTGGGTTGCTTTTGCCTTTGCCGGTCCCTGAGAGGCCCTGGACGCATATTTCCATGGATTTTATTTCGGATCTTCCTGTTTCCCAGAAGATGTCTGTTATCTGGGTGGTTTGTGACCGGTTCTCTAAAATGGTCCATTTGGTACCTTTGCCTAAATTGCCTTCCTCCTCTGACTTGGTTCCATTGTTTTTTCAGCATGTGGTTCGTTTGCATGGCATTCCAGAGAATATTGTGTCTGACAGAGGTTCCCAGTTTGTTTCTAGGTTTTGGCGGGCCTTTTGTGCTAGGATGGGCATTGATTTGTCTTTTTCTTCGGCATTTCATCCTCAGACAAATGGCCAAACTGAGTGAACTAATCAGACCTTGGAAACCGATTTGAGATGCTTTGTGTCTGCTGACCAGGATGATTGGGTGGCTTTCTTGCCGTTGGCCGATTTTGCCCTTAATAATCGGGCTAGTTCGGCTACTTTGGTTTCGCCTTTCTTTTGTAATTTTGGTTTTCATCCTCGTTTTTATTCGGGGCAAGTTGAGCTGTCTGATTGTCCTGGTGTGGATTCTGTAATGGACAGGTTACAGCAGATTTGGACTCATGTGGTAGACAATTTGACGTTGTCTCAGGAAAAGGCTCAACGTTTTGCTACCTGCCGTCGGTGTGTTGGTCCCCGGCTTCGGGTGGGGGATTTAGTCTGGTTATCTTCTCGTCATGTTCCTATGAAGGTTTCTTCCCCTAAGTTCAAGCCTTGGTTTATTGGTCCTTATAAGATTTCTGAGATTATCAATCCGGTATCTTTTCATTTGACCCTTCCAGCCTCTTTTGCCATCCATAATGTTTTCCATAAATCTTTGTTGCGGAGATATGTGGTGCCCGTTGTTCCCTCTGTTGATCCTCCTGCCCCGGTGTTGGTTGATGGGGAGTTGGAATATGTGGTGGAGAAAATTTTGGATTCTCGTTTTTCGAGGCGGAGGCTTCAGTATCTTGTCAAGTGGAAGAGTTATGGCCAGGAGGATAATTCTTGGGTTGTTGCCTCCGATGTCCATGCCGCCGATTTGGTTCGTGCTTTTCACTTGGCTCGTCCTGATCGGCCTGGGGGCTCTGGTGAGGGTTCGGTGACCCCTCCTCAAGAAGGGGGGGAATTTTGTGAATTCCTCTCTTGGGCTCCCTCCGGTGGTTGTAAGTGGCATTTTTGCGAGTTCTGCTCTTGGGCTCCCTCCGGTGGTTTTAAGTGGTACTGCTGCTCCTTGGATTTAGTAGTCAGCAGCTGCTTCCACTGATTGTCTTTCTGGCTCGACTATTTAGCCTGGTTCTATCCTTCAGCCTGTGCCAGTTGTCAATGGTTCCTGGTTGGATTCACATCTCTGCTTGGATTTCCCTGATATTCTGACCAGTTCAGCAAAGATAAGTCCTTGCTTTGTTCTTTTGCAGTCCACTTGTTGTGGACTTAATCTTTCTGCACTTTCTATGTTTTTTCTAGTCCAGCTTGTTAGTATGGATTTATTCAGTTAAGCTGGAAGCTCTGGGAAGCAGATTTACCCTCCACACCTTTAGTCAGGTGTGGAGATTTTTGTAAACTCTTTGGTGGATTTTTCTAGTTTTTAATACTGACTGCACAGTATTCTTTCCTGTTCTATTTATCTAGTTAGACTGGCCTCCTTTGCTACATCCTGGTTTCATTCTGTGTATGTCATTTCCCTCTCCACTCACAGTCAATATTTGTGGGGGGCTGTCCTATCCTTTGGGGATTTTCTCTGAGGCAAGATAGCTTTCCTGTTTCTATCTTTAGGGGTAGTTAGTCCTCCGGCTGTGACGAGGTGTCTAGGGAGTGACAGGAACGTCCCACGGCTACTTCTAGTGTTGTGTTAAGCTCAGGAACTGCGGTCAGTACAGGTACCACCTCCTCCAGAGCACGTCCCATGTTGCTCCTAAACCACCAGCTCACAACAGTTCCCCTCCAATCTCCTTTTTTTCTCCTTTGCTTCTCCCCTCAAATTCTCACTATCGCTGCAACCCTTCAGGTTCTCTTCCGTTCTGGAGCTGCAGCTTCACAAGTGGCTGCATGGCTCCACTCTCTGCTCTCACTCCTTTCTCTTCACTCTCCTCCACTGAACTCACTAACCCCTCCTCCAGACCAGAATACATATGTCTGGGGGAAGCTCCCCTGAATCCGGGTTCAGAGCTCCCCCTTCTGGCCTGGAATCAGAATGTATTACATGTAGGTTCTTACCTGGTAAAGGAAATCCTCCTTGCCTCCAAGCATGATATCGCCCTCCCCGAAAGGAAGGCAAAATCACTGTAACAACCGGTTACCTGGGGTGTTACATAATACTCACCTCATAGTGCTCCATATAGTATTTTACACTCCCCATAGTCCTCCATATAGTGTAATACACTCCTCAGTCCTCCATATAGTATATTACACCCCTCATAGTCCTCCGTATAGTATAATACACTCCTCATAGTCCTCCATATATTAGAATACATTGCTCAGTCCTCCATATAGTATAATACACTCCTCAGTCCTACATATAGTATAATCCTCCTGTAGTATAGTCCTAACCATAGAATATAATGTAGTCTCATCAAGAGTATGATGCAATCCTCCCTCATAGAATATAATACAGCCCTCCATAGAATACAATGTAGGCCCCCATAGAATATAACACAGCCCCATCAAAGAGTATGATGCAATCCTCCCTCATAAAATCTACTACAGCCCTCTCCCATAGAATATAATGTAGCCGGTCCCCCCCAAGAATGGCCCCACAGTCCAGTACTCACTCATTCATATATTTAAAAAAACACACAATCCTCATCTCTCCTCATGTCCCGCGCTGCTCCCGGCTCGGCTCCAGTCTCAGCGGCTGCAGTCTGCCCGGCACACAGCAGGTACGCGATGAAGTGACGTCATTGTGCACCTGCTGTGTCAGAGGCAGAGGGAAACGATGGGAGAGGGAGCATCAGCTGACGCTCTCTCCTCCATCATTGCTTTGAACTGTACTGGCATCATAAACACCGATATAGTTGAATGCGTCGGTACTGGCAGGGGGGAGTCTGCGCTGGTGGCAGGCAACTGGCTGGGGCCCCTGGGGTTAGCAGGGGCTCTAGGCAGCTGCCTAGTTTGCCTGTCACTAACGCTGGCCCTTGTCATGGGCTTCCGTTGCTTACACGCTAAAGTCAGCTGCTAGCTTCAGAAGAGGACCCTGTACAGCAGTGGAGCGGGGGAAAGATGAGTGAAATGATTTATTTTTTCTAGGAATTAAAGAATTAACCCCTTTATCCCATATGACGTACTATCCCATCGAGGTTACCTGGGACTTAATTCCCAGGGACGGGATAATACGTCATGGGCGATCAGCCGCGCTCACGGGGGGAGCACAGCCAATCGCCGCCGGGTGTCAACTGATTATTACAGCTGACATCCGCCACTATGGGCCAGGAGTGGTCACGGACTGCTCCTGGCACATTAACCTGGCATAGGGAAGCATCGCGCAGGGACGGGGCTCCTTGCGTGCTTCCCTAAGACCCTTGGTACAACGTGATGTGATAGCGTTGTACCGAACGTCTCCTCTCTGCAGGCCCCGGATCCAAAATGGCCGCGGGGCTCCTTCCGGGTCCTGCAGGGAGGTGGCTTGCAAGCACCTGCTCAGAACAGGCGCCGGCAAGCCTCCCTGCAGTGCTTGTCAGATCGTCGATCTGACACAGTACATTGCAAAGTGTCAGATCAGCGATCTAACACTATACTGTGATGTCCCCCCCGGGGCAATGTTATAAAGTAAAAAAAAAAATATTTACATGTGTAAAAAAAGAAATAAAAATACCTGAATAAAGAAAATAAAATATTGTTCCAATAAATAAATTTCTTTATCTAAATAAAAACAAACAATAAAAGTACACATATTTAGTATTGCCGCGTCCGTAACGACCAACCTATAAAACTGCCGCACTAGTTAACCCCTTCAGTGAACACCGTAAAAAAAAAAACGAGGCAAAAAACAACGCTTTATTATCATACCATCGAACAAAAAGTGGAATAACACACGATCAAAAAGACGGATATAAATAACCGTGGTGCCCTGAAAACGTCATCTTGTCCCGCAAACAACGAGCTGCCATACAGCATCATTAGTGAAAAAATAAAAAAGTTATAGTCCTCAGAATAAAGCTATGCAAAAATAATTATTTTTTTATATAAAATAGTTTTTATAGTATAAAAGCGCCAAAACATAAAAAAATGATATAAATGAGGTATCGCTGTAATCGTACTGAAACGAAGAATAAAACTGCTTTATCAATTTTACCAAACGTGGAACGGTATAAACACCCCCCCCCCAAAAAAAAACCACAACAAATTCATGAATAGTTGGTTTTTGGTCATTCTGCCTCACAAAAATCGGAATAAAAAGTGATAAAAAAATTTCACTTGCCCAAAATTAGTACCAATAAAAACATCAACTTGTCCTGCAAAAAACAAGACCTCACATGACTCTGTGGACCAAAATATGGAAAAATTATAGCTCTCAAAATCTGGAGACACAAAAACTATTTTTTGCAATAAATAGCGTCTTTTAGGGTGTGACAGCTGCCAATCTTAAAAATCCGTTAAAAAAATGCCGTAAATAGTAAATCAAACCCCCCTTCATAGGGGGGACTTCTTAGTCCCTTAGTTAGGGAAAAATAATACAATTAAAAAAATGTATTTCCATTTTCCCATTAGGGTTTGGGCTGAAATTAGGGTTAGGGCTACAGTTAGGGTTGGGGCTAAAGTTAGGGTTAGGCCATGTGCACACGTTAAGTATTTTTCGCGTTTTTTTCGCGTTTTTTCGCTATAAAAACGTGATAAAAACGCGAAAAAAACGCTTACATATGCCTCCCATTATTTTAAGTGTATTCCGCATTTTTTGTGCAAATGTAGCCTTTTTTTCCGCGAAAAAATCGCATCGCGGAAAAAAAAGCAACATGTTCATTAAAATGCGGAATTGCAGGGGATTCCGCACACCTAGGGGTCCATTGATCTGCTTACTTCCCGCACGGGGCTGTGCCCACGATGCGGGAAGTAAGCAGATTATGTGCGGTTGGTACCCAGGGTGGAGGAGAGGAGACTCTCCTCCACGCACTGGGCACCATATAAGTGGTCAAAAAATAAGAATTAAAATAAAAAATAGCGATATACTCACCCTCGATGTCTTCCCGCCTCCACTGCATGCTGTCGCTTCGGTTCCTGTAGCTGATGTGCGGCGAAGGACCTTGCCGATGACGTCACTGTCCTGTGATTGGTCGTGAGCGGTCATGTGACCGCTCACGTGACCGTGACGTCACGGAAGGTCCTGTGCGCACAGACCAGCTATAGGAAGACGAACGGATGCCGCTGATGAGATGTCTGGGTGAGTATAAGCATTTTTTTATTTTTTTTATTATTTTTAAACATTCTATCTTTTACTATAGATGCTGCATAAGCTGCATCTATAGTAAAAAGTTGGTCACACTTGTCAAACAGTATGTTTGACAAGTGTGACCAACTTGTCAGTCAGTTTTCCAAGCGATGCTACAGATCGCTTGGAAAACTTTAGCATTCTGCTAATTACGCTTGCAGAATGCTAAAAAAACGCGAAAAAAACGGAAAAAAAACGCAAAAAAAAAAATGCGGATTTCTTGCAGAAAATTTCCGGTTTTCTTCAGGAAATTTCTGCAAGAAATCCGCAACGTGTGCACATACCCTTAGGGTTGTGGCTAAAGTTAGGGATAGGGCTACAGTTAGGGTTGGGGCTACGGCTAGGGTTGGGGCTAAAGTTAGGGTTAGGGTTGGGGCTAAAGTTAGGGCTAGGGTTGGGGCTAAATTTAGAGTTAGCTCTGGGGTTAAAGTTAGGGTTAGGGCTACAGTTAAAGTTGGGGCTACAGTTAGGGTTGAGGCTAAAGTTAGGGTTAGGGTTGGTGTTAAAGTTAGGGTTAGGGTTGTCCAAATATGGAAAAATTATAGCTCTAAAAATGTGGAGACACAAAAACTTTTTTTTGCAATAAAAAGCATATTTTAGTGTGTGACAGCTGCCAATCATAAAAATTCGCTAAAAAAAAGACTGTAAATAGTAAATTAAACCCCCCTTCATCACCCCCTTAGTTAGGGAAAAATAATACAATGAAAAAAATGTATTTTCCCATTAGGGTTAGGGTTTGGGCTGAAGTTAGGGTTAGGGATACAGTTAGGGTTGGGGCTAAATTTAGGGTTAGGGATGGGGCTAAAGTTAGGGTTGGGGCTAAAGTTAGGGTTAGGGCTACAGTTAGGGTTGGGGCTACAGTTAGGGTTGGGGCTAAAATTAGGGTTAGGGTTAAAGTTAGGGCTAGGGTTGGGGCTAAAGTTAGGGTTAGGGTTGGGGCTAAAGTTAGGGTTAGGCCTACAATTAGAGTTGGGGCTACAGTTAGGGTTGAGGCTAAAATTAGGGTTAGGGTTGGGGCTAAAGTTAGGTTTAGGGTTGGGGCTAAAGTTAGGGTTAGGGTTTGGATTACATTTACGGTTGGGATTAGGGTTAGGGGTGTGGTTAGGGTTATGGTTGGTATTAGGGTTAGGGGTGTGTTGGAGTTAGGGGTGTGGTTAGGGTTTGGATTAGGGTTAGGGGTGTGTTGGGTATAGGCGTGTGTTGGGGTTAGGGGTGTGATTGGGATTAGGGTTAGGGGCATGTTTGGGTTAGGGTTGTGGTTAGGGTTATGGTTAGGGTTGGGATTAGGGTTAGGGGTGTGTTTGGGTTAGGGTTTCAGTTAGAATTGGGGGGTTTCCACTGTTTAGGCACATCAGGGGCTCTCCAAACACAACATCGCGTCCGATCTCAATTCCAGCCAGTTCGCGTTGAAAAAGTAAAACAGTGCTCCTTCCCTTCCGAGCTCTCACATGCTCCCAAACAGGGGTTTACCCCAACATATGGGGTATCAGCGTACTCATGACAAATTGGACAACAACGTTTGGGGTCCAATTTCTCCTGCTACCCTTGGAAAAATACAAAACCGGGGGCAAAAAATTTTTTGGGTGGAAAAAAAAGGATTATTTATTTTAACGGCTCTGCGTTATAAACTGTAGTGAAACACTTGGGGGTTCAAAGTTCTCACAACACATCTAGATAAGTTCCTTGGGGGGTATAGTTTCCAATATGGGGTCACTTGTGGGGGGTTTCAATATTTAGGCACTTCAGGGGCTCTACAAACGCGACATGGTGTCCTATCTCAATTCCAGTCAATTTTGCATTGAAAAGTCAAACGGCGCTCCTTCCCTTCCGAGCTCTGCCATGCGCCCAAACAGTGGTTTACCCCCACATATGGGATATCAGCGTACTCAGGACAAATTGCACAACAACTTTTGTGGTCCAATTTTTTCTGTTACCCTTGGAAAAATAAAAAATTGGGGCGAAAAAATCATTTTTGTGAAAAAATATGATTTTTTATTTTTACGGCTCTAAATTATAAACTTCCGTGAAGCACTTGGTGGGTCAAAGTGCTCACCACACATCTAAATTAGTTCCCTAGGAGGTCTACTTTTCAAAATGGTGTCACTTGTGGAGGGTTTCAATGTTTACTCACATCAGGGGCTCTCCAAATGCGACATGGCGTTCCATCACAATTCCAGTCAATTTTGCATTGAAAAGTCAAATGGCGTTCCTTCCCTTCCGAGCTCTGCCATGCGCCCAAACAGTGGTTTACCCCCCCATATGGGGTATCAGCGTACTCAGGACAAATTGTACAACAACTTTTTGGGTCCAATTTCTCCTGTTACCCTTAGGAAAGTAAAACAAATTGGAGCTGGATACATTTTTTGTGAAAAATAGTTAAATGTTCATTTTTTTTTAAACATTCCAAAAATTCCTGTGAAACACCTGAAGGGTTAATAAACTTCTTGAATGTGATTTTGAGTACCTTGAGGTGTGCAGTGTTTAGAATAGTGTCACACTTGGGTATTTTCTATTATCTAGACCCCTCAAAGTGACGTCAAATATGATGTGGTCCCTAAAAAAAATGGTGTTGTAAAAATGAGAAATTGCTGGTTAACTTTTAACCCTTATAACTCCCTAATAGTGTTGAGCATTCCGATACTGCAAGTATCGCGGTATCGGAATTCCGATACCGAGTTCCGATACTTTCAGTGTATCGGAAACCGGAATCGGAAATTCACATCATGCAAACTCACGGTTTTTTATGAATTGGCCAATGAGGAATGATTTGAAGTGTGGGCACATCCTGTTCTGCATGGTGGGCATGTAACTACTGGCATGGCTGTGATTGGCTGCTGAAATGATGTCACGACGCCCTTAAAAAGTCACCGCCGCCATTTTGTGCTCACTCTGCTGTGAATTCAGTTAGTGACAGGACGCTGTGTTCTGACTGAGGCCCAGTTTAGAGATTGCGATTTGCTTAATTGTGCTTAATCCAGGCTAAATTAGCAACCGCTGTGTGTTCACCTTGCTTTTGCCTTGCAGCGCTGTTTTCACAGCTGTCTGCAAGGTCTCTGTGTGTGAGTGCAGCTCACTCTGCTGTCTGTCCATAGCCACAGCCGGTTGTGTTCAGCTCAGGGTGCTTCACTGCCTCATACTGCTAAATCCTTTTTTTTTTTTTTTTTAACCCTAGAATGCGTACCTGGGGCCTCGCAGGCCTGCTAGGTTACTTGTTTTCTATTATCTGTAAAACTACATTAGTTAGAATTTTGAAACTCAAGGTAATCCTCAGGTATATAGTTGTTAGTAATATCCAGTTGTTCATATATTTTTATGTTATAGGCATCTCGTATAGCAACGCTTTTTTTGTGACTACCCCAGATTCACGTACCTGGGGCCTTTGAGGCCTGCTTTGGTTTACATGTACTCCTCAGTCTTTTTGTCTGTACTGTTGTTGGGGAAGAACTTATGACTCAGTCTTTATGACTATTGGTCGATGGCTGTTGCTGGGAAGAGTGTGGATTCTGCCTGACATGGTAATGTGATCCTGGAAGGGAGTTTCCCCTCACAAAGTAACGTGATTATGATGTCAGTACAGGTCCTTTAGTCCTAAATCCTAGTTGCTGGAGAGACTTTGGAGGAAGAAGTCAGCTTTCTTTGGTCTGTAACAAAGAACCTTTCTGAGCTCCAAAACCAGAGGCTTCTACTGCACTTACAAGAAAGTGATCTGTTGAAGGTAAGAGTAGGGGGGCTGTACTTTACCCTAAGCACACAAACACTAACAAAGTCTTAGCACACACAGTGTATAGTGCACAAGCCTGATTGTAATCTTTATTTTTTACTTTTCATTTTAGTTTACTCACATCTAAGATTACAATGGCACAGTCTACATCAAGGGGATTGACTGTCCAAGAAATTGAGGCGATTATTTTCAATAGTGATGAAGACAGTGACATTTCTTTGTCGGATGAAGAGTATATTCCACCAGCTAATGTATCAACTTCATCGTCCAGCGATTCCTCAGATGATGAAGAAATAATGGATCCAGAAGAATGTGCAAGTAGAACATCTAAAACAAATGTTTTTTGGAACAGTACTGCTGTGGCTCATGCACGCACCCCATCACATAACATTATTAGAGTTCCTCAAGGAGCTGTCGAAATTTCCCAATTCATGTCCAAAAAAGATGTTTTCAGTAAATTTGTTTCAGATGATATTGCAGATGAAGTAGTTTTGTGTACGAATGTGGAAGGTAAACGTATTGCTTCGGAAAAAAAAAAAACTTGGAAAAATTTAACTAAAGAGGAACTACACTCACTGGCCACTTTATTAGGTACACCTGTCCAACTTCTTGTTAACACTTAATTTCTAATCAGCCAATCACATAGCGGCAACTCAGTGCATTTAGGCATGTAGACATGGTCAAGACAATCTCCTGCAGTTCAAACCGAGCATCAGTATGGGGAAGAAAGGTGATTTGAGTGCCTTTGAACGTGGCATGGTTGTTGGTGCCAGAAGGGCTGGTCTGAGTATTTCAGAAACTGCTGATCTACTGGGATTTTCACGCACAACCATCTCTAGGGTTTACAGAGAATGGTCCGAAAAAGAAAAAAAATCCAGTGAGCGGCAGTTCTGTGGGTGGAAATGCCTTGTTGATGCCAGAGGTCAGAGGAGAATGGGCAGACTGGTTCGAGCTGATAGAAAGGCAACAGTGACTCAAATCGCCACCCGTTACAACCAAGGTAGGCCTAAGAGCATCTCTGAACGCACAGTGCGTCGAACTTTGAGGCAGATGGGCTACAGCAGCAGAAGACCACACTGGGTACCACTCCTTTCAGCTAAGAACAGGAAACTGAGGCTACAATTTGTACAAGCTCATCGAAATTGGACAGTAGAAGATTGGAAAAACGTTGCTTGGTCTGATGAGTCTTGATTTCTGCTGCGACATTCGGATGGTAGGGTCAGAATTTGGCGTAAACAACATGAAAGCATGGATCCATCCTGCCTTGTATGGAGCATCTTTGGGATGTGCAGCCGACAAATCTGCGGCAACTGTGTGATGCCATCATGTCAATATGGACCAAAATCTCTGAGGCATGCTTCCAGCACCTTGTTGAATCTATGCCACGAAGAATTGAGGCAGTTCTGAAGGCAAAAGGGGGTCCAACCCGTTACTAGCATGGTGTACCTAATAAAGTGGCCGGTGAGTGTATATGCCTATATTGGCCTTACTCTTCTGGCAGGGTCGACTAAATCATATGATGTGCCAATCAGAGAGTTATTTCTGAACCCATTTGCAGATCCACATTACAAAGCCACTATGTCCGTAGATAGATTTGAGGCTATTCGGAGATGCATTCGTTTTGATGAAAAGAGAACTCGGCCTGTGAGGTTGGCAACCGATAAATTAGCGCCTATTAGCTATATATGGAATCTTTTTATCAAGAACTGTTACAAACTTTACAATTCTAGCGAATATGTGACAGTAGATGAACAACTTCTTGCCTTTAGGGAACGTTGCAAATTTATCCAATATATGCCCAGTAAGCCAGCTAAATGCGGCATAAAAATTTTCTGGATGTGCGATTCAGCAACTTATTATGGGATGAATGGCATGATTTACTGTGGAAAAGAAGCTGACGCTCCAGTCCAGAAAGATCTATGTTCCAACATAGTGAAAACACTAGCTTTACCAATTTTCCATTCTGGAAAAAATATCACTATGGATAATTATTTTACTAATTTAGAACTGGCCAATTTTTTGCTTCAGAAACAACTAACACTTGTTGGTACAATGAGACCAAACCGCCGCGAAATTCCACCAATAATGAAGCACAATGCACAGCGACCAATCTACGAGAGTGTATTCGGTTTCTGCAATGAGGCAACAATGGTGTCCTATAAAGCCAAGAAAGAAAAATCTGTGATATTACTGAGCACAATGCATCACGATGAAAGTATTGACACCAATGACAGGAAACAAAAACCTGAAATTATACTTCATTATAATAAGACAAAAGGAGGTGTCGACAAGATGGACGAAATGATTACTGAATATTCGTGTAAAAGGCAGACTAAACGTTGGCCTGTTGCCCTTTTTTCCAATATCCTTGATGTGTCATCCCTCAATAGCTATATTGTTTATTGTCAAACTAATCCAGAATTCCATGCCAACAGGAAGGACAATAGACGTATATTTTTGACAGAACTTTGTTATGAACTTTTGATGCCTACTATGCTAGAGAGAAGCAGCACAAAATGCTTATCAAGGCAAATTACAGAGGCAATGATCCGATGTGGAATATGCTTTCAGGAACAGCCAGAGCAAAGAGAAAAAAAAAGAAAGCGCTGCTATATTTGTCCAGCAAAGAAAGAAAGAAAATCGGAGCGTTTCTGTTCTACTTGCGGACAAAATGTATGCAGGGAACATTCTGAAGAAAAAATAATATGCAAGAATTGTCGGGGGAATATGTAAAGTGGAAAATAAATATTCCTGCACCAAGTTTGCTACAGACTTTATGTAAAAACTTTTTATAAGAAAAAATGTATCCATCATAAAAAATTGTACTGAGTGAATATATTGGGCGTGCCCGTTTAGTTACATTTTTGTTGTTTTATGTACATAATTTTTTTTTGGAATTATACACATCTTAGGCTATGTTCCAAGTAGCGCTGGGGTTCACCAGAATGGGATCCATAATGGATCTGACCTCCTGGTAACTCCAGCTAAGGCTTATGGAATGCCGGGATTCCACCAGCCTTAGCTGAGGTCACCAGGAGGTCAGATCCATTACGGATCCCCTCCTGGTGGACCCCAGCGCTAGTGGGAATGCATCCTTACTTTGCAAATTTAAAATAAACTTTGAAAAGTATTTTTATTTGAGTTATTCCATGTTATTTGCACACAGGCCTAAAAGGCCCCAGGTACGTGAATATGGGGTAGTCACAAAAAAAGCGTTGCTATACGAAATGCCTATAACATAAAAATATACGAACAACTGGAAATTACTAACAACTATATAGCTGAGGAATACCTAGAGTTTCAAAATTGTAACTAAAGTAGTTTTACAGAAAATAATAAAAAAGTAACCTGACAGGCCTGCGAGGCCCCAGGTACGCATTCTACCAGCCTTAGCCGGGGTCACCAGGAGGTCAGATCCATTACGAAATCCCGTCCAGGTGGACCCCAGAGCTAGTGGGAATGCATGCTTACTTTCAAATAACTTTGAAACAAAAATTTTTTTGAGTTATTCCATGTTATTTGAAAACAGGCCTCAAAGGCCCCAGGTACGTAATAGTGTAGATTTCTATGGTCACGCATTCTAGGGTTAATTAGTGCAGCCTGCTGCACATTTGTTCAAATATATCCTATATTAGTGGCTTTCCATCTGTATCCTGCTAGATTGTGGAAAATCACTATATAGGATTAGATAGAGGAGCTTTGTTTGGCCTTGCAGCGCCGTTCGCGGCTGTCTGCACGGTCTGTGTGGGTGCAGTTCACTCTGCTGTCTGTCCATAGCCACAGCCAGTTGTGTTCAGCTCAGGGTGCTTCACTGCCTCATACTGCTAAATCCTTTTTTTTTTAATTTAGTGCAGCCTGCTGCACATTTTCTCAAATATATCCTATATTAGTGGCTTTCCATCTGTATCCTGCTAGATTGTGGAAAATCACTATATAGGATTAGATAGAGGAGCTTTGTTTGGCCTTGCAGCACCGTTCGCGGCTGTCTGCACGGTCTGTGTGTGAGTACTGCACTCACTCTGTAGTGTCTGTTCTGCGAAATAATCCCAAAGTTCACCAAACACTCCACTTTACTGTTGTGTAGGCCACATAAGCTCATAATAAAGTCTAGTCCACACTCCATAAAATAAGTGTTTCTTATACCTGTTAGCAGCTGTTCAGGAATAAGCACACTAAGCCGTTAGTACTTTTCTGCCTATCTTAACCACTCAGTCAGGATGAAGAAGGCAGGGAGTAAGGCACGTGGGCATGGGCGTGGAGCAGGGAGAGGACGTGGGGATTCTGCGCCAGCTGCGGGCACCGGTGACTCATCATCCCCCAGTTTCAGCAGGGAGCAGACCTTCATGCGCAGCTTTGTCGGAGCTCGCCGTACCCTGCTGCTGCGGGACAAACAAATTGAAGCCGTTGTCGGATGGATGGCAGCTAACCCATCGACTTCAATTAGTGCCACATCCTCTCAGGCACAGAGCACTGAAGAGCAACCATCTGTCTCTTCACCACCTGCCAAATTGCCCAGGCAGTCAGAGAGCCCAGGACAGGAGCCATCTCTACTTCTGTTCTCTGAATCTCTTGGCTTGGAAACAGGGGGCCAGCCAAGCAGCATTAGAGAATCAGAAGAAGAGGCTGTATGCAGTGATGCCCAACAGCTTTGTCTCTCTGAATCAGAAGAGGCGGGTGAGGCAGTGCCTCCGGTTACAACTTCTCAGTACGCATCAGATGATGGGACTCAGGTGCCAGTTTCTGGAGCGTACTGTGCTGCTGAGACTACCCAGGAGAAGCAGTTGGAGGCAGAGGGTAGCGTAGATGATGAGGTCCTCGACCCATCATGGCGTCAGGAACAGGAAGGTGGTGGGAGCAGCTCTGAGGAAGAGATTCCTCGGAAGGCTGGGAGAGGGAGGGGGAAGACTGCAGCGCCTGGAGCCTCCACTTCGGCACCCGTTAGGAGCATGCCTCTTCCAAAAGCCAAAGCGGGCGCTCCCAAGAGTTGCAGTGCCTGGTCCTTTTTTGACACAGTTGCAGATGACATTTGCTTTGTCAAATGCAAGCTGTGTAGTCAGAAAATCAAATGAGGTAGAAATGTCAGCAACCTCAATACCTCAAACATGTGGAAACGTGCGGACCAAGCACGCGGTGGAGTTACAAAAACACACTGAATACCTAGGCCAACCTACAGCGGCACCTACCACCTCTTCAGCTCATGTTGTTGCCTCTTCCTCCAGCTCACACACTGCTGGTTTGGCTTCCTCACAGGATCGCCATGGAAGAACCTCTGGCACTGTTGTCCAGAGACCCAGTGTAATTCCACCCACAGCACCATGTTCTTAGTCATCCTCACACTCCCTGCCCACTCTACAGCCATCAGTAGCACAGGTATGGGAGAAAAGGCAGCGATTCTCGGCAAACCACCCACGAGCACAGGCTCTGAATGCAGGCATTGCCAAACTTCTGTCACTGGAAATGCTCTCATTCAGGCTGGTGGAGACTGACAGCTTCCATAACTTGATGGCATTGGCAGTCCCACAATACAATGTGCCCAGCCGCTTTTATTTCAGCAGGCAAGCCGTCCCTGCCCTGCAAAAGCATGTGGAGGCAAACATCAAACATGCGCTACTAAACGCCGTTAGTAGCAAGGTCCACCTCACCACCGATGCGTGGACCAGTCACCATGGACACGGACGATACCTTTCCCTCACTGCCCATTGGGTCAATGTTGTGGAGCCGGGTACAGACATGGCGAGTGGCTCTGTACGTGTACTGCCAACGCCAAGGATTGCAGGAATCCAGTCTGTGCACATTGACTCCTCCTCATACTCCAGTTCCTCAGAATCATCGCTGCAGGAGCCGTCACGGTCTACCTCCACCTTGACCCGTGAACGCTTACCTGTAACAACCGATATGAGCACAGCTGTGGCCAAACGTCAACAGGCCGTACTTAAATTAATTTCTTTGGGAATAGAAGCCACACAGCGCAGGAGCTCTGGAGTGCCATCAATTCTGAGAGCGACAAGTGGTTTGCGCCAGCGAATCTCCAGACAGGCATGGTAGTGTGTGACATTGGCCGAAATCTGGTGGCAGCTCTGGCCCTTGGCAATCTCACTCACATCCCATGTCTGGCACATGTGCTCAATTTGCTTGTGCAGAGTTTTCTGAGGGACTATCCGGATCTTGATGCACTGCTGCACAAGGTCCGCCTTGAGTGTGCTCACTTGCGGCGTTCCAGCATGGCCAGATCGCGCATTGCAAGTCTGCAGCGCCGATTCCGTCTTCCGGAACATCGCATCATATGTGACCTCCCCACCCAGTGGAATTCCACGTTACATATGTTGGAGCGGTTGTGTGAGCAGCTGCCAGCAGTAATGGAGTACCAGCTGCATCAGGCGCAAAAAAGTCGCAGTGCGCGCCGTTCAGACTTCACAACCACTGAGTGGGCCACTATGAAGGACATCTGCCAGGTTTTGCGGGCCTTTGATGAATCCACGCGGATGGCGAGTGCAGATGATGCGCTAGTCAGCATGACTGTCCCCCTTATCTGCCTGCTTGAAAGAACCCTGCAAGCGCTAAGGGATGAGGTGGTGGAAGAGGTTGAGGATGAGGAGTTACCAATTCCATCAGCTTCTGGACAGTCTGCGCGAAGTGGTTCCTCACAAAGGAATAGGCAGGGGACCTTTTGTGAGGAGGATGAGGAGGAGTCAATGGAGGAGGAAGACATCTTTCCAGAGGGTGGGGTGATGCAGAGCAGGCAGACATCACGCCTCAAGCAGGGGGCAGCGTTTCTTGGCCAGTTGGCAGTCTGCAGCACATGGTTGATTTCATGCTGCAGTGCCTGAGAAACGACCGCCGCATCGCCCACATTCTTACCACGGCTGATTATTGGGTGTACACCCTCCTCGACCCGCACTACAGGGACAATTTGGAAACCCTCATAACACTGTTGCAGCTGGAGCGTAAAATGCGGCTGTACCAAGACACACTGGTGCTGTCCATCATCTTCTCCAGTCCAATCGAGAGAAGTGCTGCGCCTGCTACTGCTTTGCAAAGCAGCTCTGTGCGTAGAGGCAGTGGAGGAATCTCTGCACAAAGAGGTAGCAGAAGCAGTGGCCCAGCACAAGCCAAGACCAGTCTGTTCCAACAGTGGCAAAGTTTTGTGTGCCCGCCACAAATGTCTACACCATCACTGACGGTGATGGATCCAGTCAGCAGGAGGCCACGTTTCCGTCAGATGGTGACAGACTACATGTCTTGCACTCTCAGCGTACTCCCAGACGGCTCTTCCCCCTTCAAGTTTTGGGTCTCTAAGCTGGATACATGGCCAGAGCTTAGCCAGTATGCGTTGGAGGTGCTGGCTTGCCCTGCTGCCAGTGTATTATCGGAACGGGTCTTTAGTGCTGCAGGTGGTGTACTAACAGACCGTCGCATGCGACTATCATCCGATAACGTTGACAGGCTTACTTTTTTGAAAATGAACAAGGCCTGGATCTCAGAGGAATTTGCCACTCCTATTACCGATTAAATAATTGCTTGCCAAAAGTATCCAGGTCTCCAGCTGTGTTCATGTTTCAACCACCTGAACTTTAATCCCTGGGCTCCAACACCACCAGTTGCTGCCCAGAAGTGCCGGCTGCACAGACAACACATGACCCAGTGTTATTGGGTTTCAGTAACGTCCGCTGATCCCCTGCTGTGTATCCGGCAATGTGTCCAGCGACCGCCACGCTGGCACTACAACAGCAATTAAAGGGAACCTGTCCCCCCCCAGGCGTCTGTAACTGAAAGAGCCACCTTGTGTAGCACAAATGCTGCACAAGGAACAGGTGGCTCCTTTAGTTCTGCTTCTTGCACACGCTGCACTTAACACTTATAAAATGTGTCCCCTGATACCGTGATACCGTCCCACAGGTGGTACTTTCCGTCGTGATGAGACGCAGCACAGCCAGCATTCACACCCCCATGACGCCGGGCGCCGCCTCATCAGCGTTGTTTGCATCTATCCCGGAGCCAGCGCTGTTATGGTTAACCTTGGGCATGCACAGTTAGCGCTGCCTGTCTTCTAACATCATTTGGTGTCATGGTAACTGTGCCTGTGCGGCCGCACCGCCCGACAAACCGCCTCGCACTGTCTTCTAATATAGTCCCACTGCAGGGCTGGGATTCCTGGGCATGCACAGTGCATATCTTCGCCTCTCCCTCTTCTCCCTCCGCCTTCTACAGACAGTGTGGCGTCAGCTGATCCCAATTCACATGCCACGGCCGTGACGCCGCACACTCTGAAGAAGGCGGATGGAGAGTAGTGAAAGGCGAAGATATGCACTGCGCATGCCCAGGAATCCCAGCCCTGCAGTGGGACTAAATCTGAAGACACTGCGAGGCGGTTTCTCGGGCAGTGCGGCCGCACAGGCACAGTTACCATGACACCAAATGATGTTAGAAAACGGCCAGCGCTAACTGTGCATGGCCAAGGTTTAACATAACAGCGTGGGCTCCGTGACTGATTCAAGCACCGCTGATGAGGCGGCGCCCCGCGTCATGGGGGTGTGAATGCCAGCTGTGCTGCGTCTCATCACGACGGAAAGTAACACCTGTGGGACGGTATCACGGTATCAGGGGACACATTTTATAAGTGTTTAGTTCACCGTGTGCAAGGAGCATAACTAAAAGAACCACCTTGTGCTGCACAAGTTGACTCTTTCAGCTGCTAACGCATGGGGGGGATAAAGGTTCACTTTTAACTTGACCCAATTAGGCCTCGGCCTACACTCAGGTCCTCCTGCTGTCCCTGGGCTCTAACACCGCCAGTTGGTGCCTGGAAGTGCTGGCTGCACAGTTAACACTTGCTGCCGTGTTATTGGGGTTCAGTAACGTCAGCCGCTCCCCTGCTGTGTATCTGGCAAAACAAATCTGCTCCTCCTGCTGTCCCTGGGCTCTAACACCGCCAGTTGGTGCCTGGAAGTGCTGTCCGCACAGTCAACAGTTGCTCCTCTGTTATTGGGGTTCAGTAACGTCAGCTGTTCCCCAGCTGTGTGTGCGGCAATACCTCCAATCTGCTCCTCCTGCTGTCCCTGGGCTCTAACACCGCCAGTTGGTGCCTGGAAGTGCTGTCCGCACAGTCAACAGTCGCTCCTCTGTTATTGGGGTTCAGTAACGTCAGCTGTTCCCCAGCTGTGTGTGCGGCAATACCTCCAATCTGCTCCTTCTGCTGTCCCTGGGCTCTAACACCGCTAGTTGGTGCCTGGAAGTGCTGTCCACACAGTCAACAGTCACTCCTCTGTTATTGGGGTTCAGTAACGTCAGCTGTTCCCCAGCTGTGTGTGCGGCAATACCTCCAATCTGCTCCTCCTGCTGTCCCTGGGCTCTAACACCACCAGTTGGTGCCTGGAAGTGCTGTCCGCACAGTCAACAGTCGCTCCTCTGTTATTGGGGTTCAGTAACGTCAGCTGTTCCCCAGCTGTGTGTGCTGCAATACCTCCAATCTGCTCCTCCTGCTGTCCCTGGGCTCTAACACTGCCAGTTGGTGCCTGGAAGTGCTGTCCGCACAGTCAACAGTCGCTCCTCTGTTATTGGGTTCAGTAACGTCAGCTGTTCCCCAGCTGTGTGTGCTGCAATACCTCCAATCTGCTCCTCCTGCTGTATCTGGGCTCTAACACCGCCAGTTGGTGCCTGGAAGTGCTGTCCGCACAGTCAACAGTCACTCCTCTGTTATAGGAGTTCAGTAACGTCAGCTGTTCCCCAGCTGTGTGTGCGGCAATACCTCCAATCTGCTCCTCCTGCTGTCCCTGGGCTCTAACACCTGTTATGACCTGGTGGTTACGAAGTGGTACTGAGATGACTTGGTGGGTAAAACCAATCATGGACAAGCTCAGAGGAGGTGGCAGCTCTACAGACAGTAATCACCTATATGACCTAGTGATTACCGAGCAGCACTGAAATGACCTAGTGGGTAAAACAAATAATGTACTAGCTCTGAGGAGGTGGTAACTTTACTGACCGCAATCCCTACTCCTAACACCAACACTAGAAATAGCCGTGGAGCGTTCCTATCTCTGCCTAGACGCCTCTTCACAGCCTAAGAACTAGCTACCCCTGAAGATGGAAAAGGAAAACTATCTCGCCTCAGAGAAATCCCCAAAGGAAAGATAGCCCCCACAAATATTGACGGTGAGTGAAGAGGGAAATGACAAACTCAGAAATGAAACTAGATTTTAGCAAAGGAGGCCACTACTATCTAAATAGACAGAGAAGAAAAGGCTACTGTGCGGTCAGTATAAAAACTAAAAGTCCACGCAGAGTTTACAAAAATAACCTCCACACCGACTCACGGTGTGGAGGGGCAAATCTGCAACCCCAGAGCTTCCAACTAGCCGGAATATTTCATGATGACAAGCTGGACAAAAGAGACATAACTTAAACTGAACAAAAGGTCATAGGCAGGGAAACACCCAAAAACTAGCAGAACTTATCTTAAGCTGAAATGGACTGGCCAACAGAGAACTTCCAGGAAAGGACTGAATCCACAGGAAGGAACATTGACAGCTGGCATCAACTACAGCCTAAAGCCCAGTTAAATAACAAGGCCAGGGCACCGATTAGTGAAAGCAGCTGCTAAGTTCCACTTGAAACCACCAGAGGGAGCCCAAGAGCAGAACTCCCAAAAATACCATTCATGACCACAGGATGGAGCCCAAGAACGGAATTCACAACAGTACCCCCCCTCTTGAGGAGGGGTCACCGAACCCTCACCAGAGCCCCCAGGCCGATCGGGACGAGCCAAATGAAAAGCACGCACCAAATCGGCAGCATGGACATCGGAGGCAAAAACCCAAGAGTTATCCTCCTGGCCATAACCCTTCTACTTGACCAGATACTGAAGTTTCCGCCTTGAAAGACGAGAATCCAAAATCTTCTCCACCACATACTCCAGCTCCCCCCCAACCAACACCGGAGCAGAAGGGTCAACGGAGGGAACCACGGGCACCACATATCTCCGCAACAAAGATCTATGGAACACATTATGAATGGAAAACGAAGCTGGAAGGGCCAAACGAAAAGACACCGGATTGATAATTTCTGAAATCCTATAAGGACCAATAAAATGAGGTTTGAACTTAGGGGAAGAGACCTTCATAGGAACATGATGAGAAGACAACCAGACCAAATCCCCAACCCGAAGCCGGGGACCAACGCACCGACGGCGGTTAGCAAAACGTTGAGCCTTGTCCTGAGACAATGTCAAATTGTCCACCACATGAGTCCAAATCTGCTGCAACCTGTCCACCACAGAATCTACCCCAGGACAGTCCGAAGGCTCAACCTGCCCTGAAGAAAAGCGAGGATGAAAACCAAAATTACAAAAAAAAGGCGAAACCAAGGTAGCAGAACTAGCCCGATTATTAAGGGCAAACTCGGCCAACGGCAAGAAGGTAACCCAATCATCCTGATCAGCCGACACAAAGCATCTCAAATAGGTTTCCAAGGTCTGATTGGTTCGCTCCCTCTGTCCATTTGTCTGAGGGTGAAACGCCGAAGAAAAAGACAAATTAATGCCCATTCTACCACAAAAGGACCGCCAAAACCTAGAAACAAACTGGGTACCTCTGTCAGACACAATATTCTCCGGAATACCATGCAAACGAACCACATGCTGGAAAAACAAAGGAACCAAATCAGAGGAGGAAGGCAACTTAGGCAAAGGTACCAAATGGACCATTTTAGAAAAACGGTCACAAACCACCCAGATGACAGACATCTTCTGAGAAACAGGAAGATCAGAAATAAAATCCATGGAAATATGCGTCCAGGGCCTCTCAGGGATAGGCAAAGGCAAAAGCAACCCACTAGCACGAGAACAGCAGGGCTTAGCCCGGGCACAGATCCCACAGGACTGCACAAAGGAACGTACATCCCGTGACAAAGAAGGCCACCAAAAGGACCTGGCAACCAAATCTCTGGTACCAAAGATCCCAGTATGACCAGCCAACACTGAACAATGAATCTCAGAAATCACCTTACTGGTCCATCTATCAGGAACAAACAATTTCCCCACAGGACAGCAGTCGGGTCTATCAGCCTGAAACTCCCGAAGCACCCGCCGTAAATCAGGGGAGATAGCAGAAAGAATCACCCCCTCCTTGAGAATACCAGCCGGCTCACGGACTCCAGGAGAATCAGGCAAAAAACTCCTAGACAGGGCATCAGCCTTCACATTCTTAGATCCCGGAAGATACGAGGCCACAAAATCAAAACGGGAGAAAAACAAAGACCACCGAGCCTGTCTAGGATTCAACCGCTTGGCTGATTCAAGGTAAATCAGATTCTTATGATCGGTCAAGACCACAACACGATGCTTGGCTCCCTCAAGCCAATGTCGCCACTCCTCGAATGCCCACTTCATAGCCAACAACTCCCGATTGCCGACATCATAATTACGCTCAGCAGGCGAAAACTTTCTGGAGAAGAAAGCACACGGTTTCAACACAGAGCCATCAGAACTTCTCTGAGACAGAACAGCTCCTGCCCCAATCTCAGAAGCGTCAACCTCAACCTGAAAAGGGAGAGAGACATCTGGCTGACGCAACACAGGGGCAGAAGTAAAACGATGCTTAAGCTCCTGAAAGGCCTCCACAGCCGCAGAGGACCAATTCACCACATCTGCACCTTTCTTGGTCAAATCGGTCAGAGGTTTAACCACAGTAGAAAAATTAGCAATGAAGCGGCGATAAAAATTAGCAAAGCCCAAAAACTTCTGAAGGCTCTTCACAGATGTGGGCTGCGTCCAATCATAAATAGCCTGGACCTTAACAGGGTCCATTTCAATATCCGAGGGAGAAAAAATGAACCCCAGAAAAGAAACTTTCTGAACTCCAAAAAGGCACTTAGACCCCTTCACAAACAGTGTATTAGCACGAAGAATCTGAAATACCATCCTGACCTGCTTCACATGAGACTCCCAATCATCAGAAAAAAACAAAATATCGTCCAAATATACAATCATAAATTTATCCAGATACTCCCGAAAAATATCATGCATAAAGGACTGAAACACAGATGGAGCATTAGAGAGCCCGAAAGGCATCACAAGATATTCAAAATGGCCTTCGGGCGTATTAAATGCTGTTTTCCATTCATCACCCTGTTTGATGCGGACCAGATTATACGCCCCTCGAAGGTCAATCTTGGTAAACCAGCTAGCCCCTTTAATCCGAGCAAACAAATCAGAGAGCAAAGGCAAAGGGTACTGGAATTTGACCGTGATCTTATTGAGAAGGCGATAATCTATACAGGGCCTCAAGGAGCCATCCTTCTTGGCAACAAAAAAGAATCCCGCTCCCAACGGTGACGAAGACGGGCGAATATGCCCCTTCTCCAAGGACTCCATTACATAAGTCCGCATAGCAGCATGCTCTGGCACAGACAGATTGAAAAGTCGACCCTTAGGGAACTTACAGCCAGGAATCAAATTAATAGTGCAATCACAGTCCCTATGAGGAGGCAGAGGACTGGATTTAGGCTCCTCAAATATATCCTGGAAATCCGACAAAAACTCAGGAACTTCAGAAGAAGGGGACGAGGAAATTGACATCAGAGGAATGTCACTATGCATCCCCTGACAACCCCAACTAGTCACAGACATAGATTTCCAATCCAGTACTGGATATGTACCTGTAACCATGGAAACCCCAGCACAACCACATCATGCAAATTATGCAACACCAAAAAACGAATATTTTCCTGATGTGCTGGAGCCATGTTCATGGCTAACTGTGTCCAGTACTGAGGTTTATTCTTGGCCAATGGCGTAGCATCAATCCCCCTTAAGGGAATAGGATTCTGCAAAGACTCCAAGGAAAAACCACAGCGCTTGGCAAATTCTAGGTCCATTCAGTTCAGTGCAGCGCCAGAATCCACAAATGCCATTACAGAAAAGGACGACAATGAGCAAATCAGGGTAATAGACAAGAGAAATTTAGGCTGTACAGTACTGATGGTAACCGAACTAGCAACCCTCATAGTTCGCTTCGGGCAATCAGAGATAGCATGAGTAGCGTCACCACAGTAAAAACACAGCCCATTCTGACGTCGGAACTCCGGCCGTTCTGCTCTTGTCAAAACTCTATCACATTGCATAGGCTCAGAACTCTGTCCAGAGGACACCGCCATATGGTGCACAACCTTACGTTCACGTAGGCGCCGATCAATCTGAATGGCCAGAGACATTGATTCGTTCAAACCAGCAGGTGTGGGAAACCCCACCATAACATCTTTAAGGGCTTCAGAAAGACCCTTTCTGAAAATAGCCGCCAGGGCATCCTCATTCCATTTTGTAAGCACAGACCACTTCCTAAATTTCTGGCAATATATCTCTGCCGCTTCCTGACCCTGACACAGAGCCAGCAAAATTTTTTCTGCCTGATCCACAGAATTGGGTTCGTCATAAAGCAATCCAAGTGCTTGAAAAAATGAATCTACATTGAGCAATGCAGGATTCCCTGGCTCAAGGGAGAATGCCCAATCCTGCGGGTCACCACGCAGCAGAGAAATAACAATCTTCACCTGCTGAATGGGGTCACCAGAGGAACGGGGTCTCAGAGCAAAAAACAATCTGCAATTATTTTTAAAATTCAAAAACCTAGATCTATCCCCAGAAAACAAATCAGGGATAGGAATTCTAGGCTCAGAAACAGGAGTTTGAACAACATAATCTTGGATACTCTGTACCCTTGCAGCGAGATGATCAACACGCGCAGACAGACCCTGAACCTCCATATCAGTACCAAGCTCCTGCACCATCCAAAAATCAAGGGGAAAAAAAAAGACGAAACAAGCAACAAGAAAAAAAAAACTATGACTCAGAACTTTCTCTTCCCTCTTTTGAGATGCATTTAACACTTTGTGGGCCAGCTGTACTGTTATGACCTGGTGGTTACGGAGTGGTACTGAGATGACCTGGAGGGTAAAACCAATCATGGACAAGCTCAGAGGAGGTAACAGCTCTACAGACAGTAATCACCTATATGACGTAGTGATTACCGAGCAGCACTGAAATGACCTAGTGGGTAAAACAAATAATGTACTAGCTCTGAGGAGGTGGTAACTTTACTGACCGCAATCCCTACTCCTAACACCAACACTAGAAATAGCCGTGGAGCGTTCCTATTTCTGCCTAGACGCCTCTTCACAGCCTAAGAACTAGCTACCCCTGAAGATGGAAACGGAAAACTATCTCGCCTCAGAGAAACCCCCAAAGGAAAGATAGCCCCCACAAATATTGACGGTGAGTGAAGAGGGAAATGACAAACTCAGAAATGAAACTAGATTTTAGCAAAGGAGGCCACTACTATCTAAATAGACAGAGAAGAAAAGGCTACTGTGCGGTCAGTATAAAAACTTAAAGTCCACGCAGAGTTTACAAAAATAACCTCCACACCGACTCACGGTGTGGAGGGGCAAATCTGCAACCCCAGAGCTTCCAACTAGCCGGAATATTTCATGATGACAAGCTGGACAAAAGAGACATAACTTAAACTGAACAAAAGGCCATAGGCAGGGAAACACCCAAAAACTAGCAGAACTTATCTTAAGCTGAAATGGACTGGCCAACAGAGAACTTCCAGGAAAGGACTGAATCCACAGGAAGGAACATTGACAGCTGGCATCAACTACAGCCTAAAGCCCAGTTAAATAACAAGGCCAGGGCACCGATTAGTGAAAGCAGCTGCTAAGTTCCACTTGAAACCACCAGAGGGAGCCCAAGAGCAGAACTCCCAAAAATACCATTCATGACCACAGGATGGAGCCCAAGAACGGAATTCACAACAAACACCGCCAGTTGGTGCCTGGAAGTGCTGTCCGCACAGTCAACAGTAGTGTTGAGCATTCCGATACTGAAAATATCGGGTATCGGCCGATATTCGCTGTATCGGAATTCCGATACCGAGTTCCGATATTTTTGTGATATTGGAAATCGGAATTGGAAGTTCCTATAAGCTCCCAGGCGTGTGCGGTGCATACGGTTCCCAGGGTCTGGAGGACAGGAGACTCTCCTTCAGGCCCTGAGATCCATATTCATGTAAAAAATAAAGAATAAAAATAAAAAATATGGATATACTCACCCTCGGACGGCCCCTGGACCTCAGCGGTGCAGCCGGCAGCCTCCGTTCCTAAGAATGCAGTGAGTGTAGGACCTGCGATGACGTCGCGGCTTGTGATTGGTCGCGTGAGCGGTCACATGAGCGGTCACGCGACCAATCACATGCGGTGACGTCATCGAAGGTCCTTCAATCTGCATTCTTAGGAACGGAGGCAGACGCTTGCAGCGGTGACAGCCAGGGCCCGTCCGAGGGTGAGTATATCCAAATTTTTTTTTTTTGTATTCTTTATTTTTTACATGAATATGGATCCCAGGGCCTGAAGGAGAGTTTCCTCTCCTTCAGACCCTGGGAACCATCCAGGATCACTTCCGATATTTGTGTCCCATTGACTTGTATTGGTATCGGGTATCGGTATCGGCGATATCCGATATTTTTTGGATATCGGCCGATCCAATCCGATACGATACTTTCAAATATCGGAAGGTATCGCTCAACACTAGTCAACAGTCGCTCCTCTGTTATTGGGGTTCAGTAACGTCAGCTGTTCCCCAGCTGTGTGTGCTGCAATACCTCCAATCTGCTCCTCCTGCTGTCCCTGGGCTCTAACACTGCCAGTTAGTGCCTGGAAGTGCTGTCCGCACAGTCAACAGTCGCTCCTCTGTTATTGGGGTTCAGTAACGTCAGCTGTTCCCCAGCTGTGTGTGCTGCAATACCTCTAATCTGATCCTCCTGCTGTAACTGGGCTCTAACACCGCCAGTTGGTGCCTGGAAGTGCTGTCCGCACAGTCAACAGTCGCTCCTCTGTTATTGGGGTTCAGTAACGTCAGCTGTTCCCCAGCTGTGTGTGCGGCAATGCCTCCAATCTGCTCCTCCTGCTGTGCCTGGGCTCTAACACCGCCAGTTGGTGCCTGGAAGTGCTGTCCGCAGAGTCAACAGTCGCTCCTGTTATTGGGTTCAGTAACGTCAGCTGTTCCCCAGCTGTGTGTGTGGCACTACCTCCAATCTGCTCCTCCTGCTGTCCCTGGGCTCTAACAGCGCCAGTTGGTGCCTGGAAGTGCTGGCTGCACAGTTAACACTTGCTGCCGTGTTATTGGGGTTCAGTAACGTCAGCTGCTCCCCTGCTGTGTATCTGGCAAAACAAATCTGCTCCTCCTGCTGTCCCTGGGCTCTAACACTGCCAGTTGGTGCCTGAAAGTGCTGTCCGCACAGTCAACAGTCGCTCCTCTGTTATTGGGGTTCAGTAACGTCAGCTGTTGCCCAGCTGTGTGTGCGGCAATACCTCCAATCTGCTCCTCCTGCTCTCCCTGGGCTCTAACACCGCCAGTTGGTGCCTGGAAGTGCTGGCTGCACAGTTAACACTTGCTGCGGTGTTATTGGGGTTCAGTAACGTCAGCTGCTCCCCTGCTGTGTATCCGGCAACGTGTCATGCGACCGCCACGCTGGCACAACTACTGAAATTTAAGGGAACCTGTTCCCCCCCCAGGCATTTGTTACTGAAAGAGCCACCTTGTGCAGCAGTAATGCTGCACAAGGAAAAGGTGCCTCTGTTCGTTGTGCTCCTTGCAAACGCTGTACTAGACACTTATGAAATGTGTCCAAAAAACACCGTAAAACTGTCCCAGAGGTGGGATTTTCCTTTGTAATGTGACGCAGCACAGCCGTCATTCCTACCCCCTTGGCGCTGTGCACCGCCTCCTCAGCGTTGTTGGATTCTGTCACGGAGCCAAATGATGTCAGAAGACGGGCAGCGCTAAGTGCGCCTGGCCAAGGGATAACATAACAGCGCAGGCTCTGTGACAGAATCAAACAACGCTGAGGAGACGGCGCACGGCGCCAAGGGGGTAGGAATGACGGCTGTGCTGCGTCACATTACAAAGGAAAGTCCCACCTCTGGGATGGTTTTACGGTGTTTTTGGGACACATTTCATAAGTGTCTAATTCAGCGTTTGCAAGGAGCATAATTAAAAGAGCCACCTTTTCCTTTTGCAGCATTAGTGCTGTACAAGATGGCTCTTTCAGCAACTAACGCCTGGGGGGGGTTTAAAGGTTCCCTTTCAACTTGCTCCAGTGCAGGCTTCGGCCTACACTCTGCTCCTCCTGCTGACCCTGGGCTCTAACACCGCCAGTTGGTGCTCGGAAGTGCTAGCTGCACAGAGAAAAACACCCGTCAATGTGTCAGTGGGGTTCAGCAACGCCAGCTGTTCCCCTGCTGTGTAGCCGGCAACGTCTCTTGCAAACGCCACGCAGACACAACAACTGAAATTAAAGGGAACCTGTCCCCCCCCAGGCGTTTGTATGTATAACAGCCACCTTGTACAGCAGTAATTGTTATGACCCCAATGGCAGAGGGTCTCAGAAATAATTACTAAGTCTGCAAACACAAAAAACCAGCTCATAGGGCAGTGGTAACTGAGCTGACCATATATCTAATCCTAGCACCACAAATAGCAGCAGCCGGGGAACGTGCCTACGTTGGTTCTAGACGTCTCGCGCCAGCCGGAGAACTAACTAACCCTAGAAGGGAAAAGAAAGACCTTTCTTGCCTCCAGAGAAAAGACCCCAAAAGTTGGATACAAGCCCCCAACAAATAATAACGGTGAGGTAAGAGGAAAAGACAAACGTAAGAATGAGCTGGGTATTTAGCAAAGAGAGGCCCACTAGCTAATAGCAGAATATAGTAAGATGACTTATATGGTCAGCAAAAACCCTATCAAAATATCCACGCTGGATATTCAAGAACCCCCGAACCGTCTAACGGCCCGGGGGGAGAACACCAGCCCCCTAGAGCTTCCAGCAAAGTCAGGAATCACATTTAGTACAAGCTGGACCAAAAATAAGAGCAAAGCAAATAACCAAAAAACAAAGAAGCAGGACTTAGCTTAATTTTGCACGAACCAGCAGACAGGAGCAAACAGAAAGGATCTGATTACAACGATGCCAGGCACTGGACTAAGGATCCAGGAAGGTTATATAGCAACACCCCTGGACTAAGGACCCAGGTGGGTGCCAAACTGAGGAAAGACAATCCCAGAGTCATATCACTAGTAACCACAAGAGGGAGCCAAAAGTCTAATTCACAACAGTACCCCCCCTTAAGGAGGGGTCACCGAACCCTCACCAAGACCACCAGGGCGATCAGGATGAGCAGCGTGAAAGGCACGAACTAAATCGGCCGCATGCACATCAGAAGCAACCACCCAGGAATTATCCTCCTGACCATAGCCCTTCCACTTGACCAGATACTGAAGCCTCCGTCTGGAGAGACGAGAATCCAAGATCTTCTCCACCACGTACTCCAACTCGCCCTCAACCAACACTGGAGCAGGAGGCTCAACAGAAGGAACCACAGGTACAACGTACCGCCGCAACAAAGACCTATGGAACACGTTGTGAATGGCAAACGACACCGGAAGATCCAAGCGAAAGGACACAGGATTAAGGATTTCCAATATCTTGTAAGGACCGATGAAGCGAGGCTTAAATTTAGGAGAGGAGACCTTCATAGGAACAAATCGAGAAGACAGCCATACCAAATCCCCAACACGAAGTCGGGGACCCACACCGCGGCGGCGGTTGGCAAAACGCTGAGCCTTCTCCTGTGACAACTTTAAGTTGTCCACCACATGATTCCAGATCTGCTGCAACCTATCCACCACAGAATCTACCCCAGGACAGTCAGAAGGCTCCACATGTCCCGAGGAAAAACGAGGATGGAAACCAGAGTTGCAGAAAAATGGCAAAACCAAAGTAGCGGAACTAGCCCGATTATTAAGGGCAAACTCAGCCAACGGCAAGAAGGTCACCCAATCATCCTGATCTGCCGAAACAAAACACCTCAAATAAGCCTCCAGAGTCTGATTAATTCGCTCCGTTTGTCCATTAGTCTGAGGATGAAAGGCAGACGAAAACGACAAATCAATGCCCATCCTAGCACAAAAGGATCGCCAGAACCTGGAAACAAACTGGGATCCTCTGTCAGACACAATATTCTCAGGAATACCGTGTAAACGAACCACATTCTGAAAGAACACAGGAACCAGATCGGAAGAGGAAGGCAGCTTAGGCAAAGGCACCAAATGGACCATTTTAGAAAAGCGATCACATACCACCCAGATGACAGACATGCCCAGAGACACCGGGAGATCTGAAATGAAATCCATGGAAATGTGTGTCCAAGGCCTCTTCGGGACAGGCAAGGGCAAGAGCAACCCGCTGGCACGAGAACAGCAAGGCTTAGCTCGAGCACAAGTCCCACAGGACTGCACAAATGACCGCACATCCCGTGACAAGGAAGGCCACCAAAAGGACCTAGCCACCAGATCTCTGGTGCCAAAAATTCCCGGATGCCCTGCCAACACCGAGGAATGAACCTCGGCAATGACTCTGCTGGTCCACTTATCAGGAACAAACAGTCTGTCAGGTGGACAAGAGTCAGGTCTACCAGCCTGAAATCTCTGCAACACACGTCGCAAATCAGGAGAAATGGCCGACAAGATAACTCCCTCTTTAAGAATACCAACTGGTTCTGCGACTCCAGGAGAGTCAGGCACAAAGCTCCTTGAAAGAGCATCAGCCTTCACATTCTTTGAACCTGGTAAATACGAGACCACAAAGTCAAAACGGGAGAAAAACAATGACCAGCGGGCCTGTCTAGGATTCAGGCGTTTAGCAGACTCGAGATACATCAAATTTTTGTGATCAGTCAAGACCACCACACGATGCTTAGCACCCTCGAGCCAATGACGCCACTCCTCAAATGCCCACTTCATGGCCAGCAACTCCCGATTGCCAACATCATAATTCCGCTCAGCAGGCGAAAACTTCCTAGAGAAGAAAGCACATGGACTCATTACCGAGCAACCAGGGCCTCTCTGCGACAAAACGGCCCCTGCCCCAATCTCAGAAGCATCCACTTCGACCTGAAAGGGAAGTGAGACATCAGGCTGGCACAAAACAGGCGCCGAAGTAAACCGGCGCTTCAAATCTTGGAACGCCTCCACGGCTGCAGGAGCCCAGTTAGCAACATCAGAACCTTTCTTGGTCATATCCGTCAAAGGTTTAACAACGCTAGAAAAATTAGCGATAAAACGACGATAGAAGTTAGCAAAACCCAAGAACTTCTGAAGACTCTTAACTGATGTGGGTTGAGTCCAATCATGAATAGCTCGGACCTTGACTGGGTCCATCTCCACAGCAGAAGGGGAAAAAATAAACCCCAAAAAGGGAACCTTCTGTACTCCAAAGAGACACTTTGAGCCCTTAACAAACAAAGCATTCTCACGCAAAACCTGAAACACCATCCTGACCTGCTCCACATGTGAGTCCCAATCTTCAGAGAAAACCAGAATATCATCCAGATAAACAATCATAAATTTATCCAGATACTTCCGGAAAATATCATGCATAAAGGACTGAAACACTGAGGGAGCATTAGAGAGCCCAAAAGGCATCACCAAGTACTCAAAATGACCTTCGGGCGTATTAAATGCTGTCTTCCATTCATCTCCTTGCTTAATGCGCACAAGGTTGTATGCACCACGATCTATCTTGGTGAACCACTTGGCACCTTTAATCCGGGCAAACAAGTCCGACAACAGAGGCAAAGGATACTGAAATTTAACAGTGATTTTATTCAGAAGCCGATAGTCAATACAAGGTCTCAAAGATCTGTCCTTCTTGGCCACAAAAAAGAATCCCGCACCAAGAGGGGAAGAGGATGGACGGATATGCCCCTTCTCCAGAGACTCCTTGATATACGAACGCATTGCGGCATGCTCAGGTACAGACAGATTAAATAGTCTTCCCTTAGGAAATTTACTACCTGGAATCAAATCTATGGCACAGTCACAGTCCCTATGAGGAGGCAGAGCACTGGACCTGGACACGCTGAATACATCCTGATAATCAGACAAATACTCAGGAACTTCCGAAGGAGTAGAGGAAGCAATAGACACCGGCGGGGAATCAGCATGAATTCCCTGACAGCCCCAACTTGACACAGACATTGCCTTCCAATCCAAGACTGGATTGTGGGTCTGTAACCATGGCAGACCCAAAACGACCAAATCATGCATTTTATGCAGAACAAGAAAACGAATCACCTCCCGATGTTCAGGAGTCATGCACATGGTTACCTGCGTCCAGAACTGCGGTTTATTTTCCGCCAATGGCGTAGCATCAATACCTCTAAGAGGAATAGGATTTACCAACGGTTCAAGAACAAAACCACAGCGCTTGGCAAATGACAGATCCATAAGACTGAGGGCAGCACCTGAATCCCCAAACGCAATAACAGGGTAAGAAGACAATGAGCAAATTAAAGTCACAGACAAAATAAATTTAGGTTGCAAATTACCAATGGCGACAGGACTAACAACCCTTGTTAGGCGTTTAGAGCATGCTGATATAACATGTGTAGAATCACCACAGTAAAAACACAACCCATTCTGACGTCTATGATTTTTCCGCTCATTTCTAGTCTGAATTCTATCACATTGCATTAAATCAGGTGTTTGTTCAGACAACACCACCAGAGGATTAGCGGTTTTGCGCTCCCGCAAACGCCGGTCAATTTGAATAGCCAGCGCCATGGAATCATTCAGACTTGTAGGAATGGGGAAACCCACCATCACATTCTTAATGGCTTCAGAAAGGCCATTTCTGAAATTTGCGGCCAGAGCACACTCATTCCACTGAGTAAGCACGGACCATTTCTGAAATTTTTGGCAATACACTTCAGCTTCATCCTGGCCCTGAGAAATAGCCAGCAAGGCTTTTTCTGCCTGAACTTCAAGATTGGGTTCCTCGTAAAGCAATCCGAGCGCCAGAAAAAACGCATCAATATTTGCCAATGCCGGATCTCCTGGCGCTAGCGAGAAAGCCCAATCCTGAGGGTCGCCCCGTAAAAAAGAGATAACAATTTTAACTTGCTGAGCTGAATCTCCAGATGAACGGGGTCTCAGAGATAGAAACAATTTACAATTATTCCTGAAATTCCTAAACTTAAATCGGTCTCCAGAAAACAGTTCAGGAATAGGTATTTTAGGTTCAGACATTGGACTACTGGTAACAAAATCTTGTATGCCCTGCACACGAGCAGCAAGCTGGTCTACACTTGCAATCAAGGTCTGGACATTCATGTCTGCAGCAAGCACAAGCCACTCAGAGATAAAGGGGAGGGAGAGAGGAAAAAAAAAAAAAAAACTCAGAATTTCCTTTCTTATTATCCCACTTCTGCAATGCATTAAACATTCAATGTGGGCCTGGCATACTGTTATGACCCCAATGGCAGAGGGTCTCAGAAATAATTACTAAGTCTGCAAACACAAAAAACCAGCTCATAGGGCAGTGGTAACTGAGCTGACCATATATCTAATCCTAGCACCACAAATAGCAGCAGCCGGGGAACGTGCCTACGTTGGTTCTAGACGTCTCGCGCCAGCCGGAGAACTAACTAACCCTAGAAGGGAAAAGAAAGACCTTTCTTGCCTCCAGAGAAAAGACCCCAAAAGTTGGATACAAGCCCCCAACAAATAATAACGGTGAGGTAAGAGGAAAAGACAAACGTAAGAATGAGCTAGGTATTTAGCAAAGAGAGGCCCACTAGCTAATAGCAGAATATAGTAAGATGACTTATATGGTCAGCAAAAACCCTATCAAAATATCCACGCTGGATATTCAAGAACCCCCGAACCGTCTAACGGCCCGGGGGGAGAACACCAGCCCCCTAGAGCTTCCAGCAAAGTCAGGAATCACATTTAGTACAAGCTGGACCAAAAATAAGAGCAAAGCAAATAACCAAAAAACAAAGAAGCAGGACTTAGCTTAATTTTGCACGAACCAGCAGACAGGAGCAAACAGAAAGGATCTGATTACAACGATGCCAGGCACTGGACTAAGGATCCAGGAAGGTTATATAGCAACACCCCTGGACTAACGACCCAGGTGGGTGCCAAACTGAGGAAAGACAATCCCAGAGTCATATCACTAGTAACCACAAGAGGGAGCCAAAAGTCTAATTCACAACAAGTAATGCTGCATTTGTACAAGGTGGCTTTCAGTTTTACTCCCTGCACACGCTGAACTAAACAAAGTTATAATAATATGTTTTCCCTGATAAAGTTCAACCGTCCCGGAGATGTGACTTTCCTTCGTAATGACACGCAGCAACCCCCTAGCCAGCGTGCGCCACCTCCTTAGCGTTATTTGAATCTGTCCCGGAGCCTGCGCTGTAATGTTATCCCTTGGCCATCCGCAGTTAGTGCTGCCCGTCTTCTGACAACATTTGTAGTCAGGCTGGCTGCGCCTGTGCGGACGCGCTGCCCAAGATCACACGCCTCAGTGTCTTATTTGTTCTCACTGCGGTGCAGTGATTCATGGGAATTCGCTGTGCATATCTTCGCCTCTCACTCATCTCCTTCCGCCTTCTTCAGACTGTGCGGCTTCACGGCCGTGGCATGCGATAAGGGGTCAGCTGACGCCGTACAGTCTGAAGCAGGAGTAAGGACATGAGTGACAGGCGCCGATATTTTCTGCACAAGGCCATGAATCCCAGCCCCGCAGTGTAAGTAAATCAGAAGACACTGCGGGGCTGGGATTCATGGCCTTGCGCAGTAACAGCGCATGTCCAAGGGATAACACAACATTGCAGACTACGGAACACAAAAAAGCAACACTCAGGAGGCAGCACCCAGCACCAAGGTGGTATTTTTGACAGCTGTGCTGCGTCTCATTAAGAAGGAAAGTCACGCCTCCAAGACAGTTTGACTGTATAAGGGGCTAAATTTTATACGTGTTTCATTCAGCGTGTGCAAGGAACGAAATAAAAAGAGCAATCTTTTACTTGTGCAGCATTACTGCTGCACAAGGTGGCTCTTCTAGTTTGTAACACCTGAGGGGGGTTTAAGGTTGCCTTTCAATTTGCTCCAATTAGGCTTCGGCCTACACTCTGCTCCTCCTGCTGTCCCTGGGCTCTAACACCGCCAGTTGGTGCCCGGAAGTGCTAGCTGCACAGAGAAAAACACAACCATCAATGTGTCAGTGGAGATCAGCAATGCCAGCTGTTCCCCTGCTGTGTAGCCGGCAACGTGTCCTGCAAATGCCACGCAGACACAACAGATATTACACTGCCTCCACTGCAGGCTTCGGCCTACACTCTGCTCCTCCTGCTGACCCTGGGCTCTAACACCGCCAGTTGGTGCTCGGAAATGCTAGCTGCACAGAGAAAAACACCCGTCAATGTGTCAGTGGGGTTCAGCAACGCCAGCTGTTCCCCTGCTGTGTAGCCGGCATCGTGTCCTGCAAACGCCACACAGTCACAACGAACCTCCAAATGCCTCCAGTGCAGGCTTCGGCCTACACTCTGCTCCCCCTGCTGACCCTTTGCTCCAACACCACTAGTTGGGGCTCTAGGAAGACAATCTTGAATAGGTACCCATCCTGGTTCCAGTACCGCCAGCTGGTTCCGGGTAGAGCCTTTGGCTTAGGTTCCTCCTTCTGGGTATCCGAGTTCCACCAACGTCAGGTGGTCCTTGGTAGTTCTTTCAGGCACGGGTACCTCCTGCTTAGTAACCGGGTTCCAGTTACGTCAGCTGGTCCTCGGTAGTTCCATTGGCTCTTGGACCTTCGGCTACCCATCCGGGTTCCAGTACCATCAGCTGGTTTTCGGCAGTGTCTTTTGCTCTTGTACCTTCTGCTCCCCATCCTGGTTCCAGTACCGTCAGCTGGTTCCGGGCAGAGCCTTTGGCTTAGGTGCCTCCTTCTGGGTATCCGAGTTCCACCAACGTCAGGTGGTCCTTGGTAGTGCTTTCAGGCACGGGTACCTCCTGCTTAGTAACCGGGTTCCAGTAACGTCAGCTGGTCCTCGGTAGTTCCATTGGCTCTTGGACCTTCGGCTACCCATCCGGGTTCCAGTACCATCAGCTGGTTCTCGGCAGTGTCTTTTGCTCTTGTACCTTCTGCTCCCCATCCTGGTTCCAGTACCGTCAGCTGGTTCCGGGCAGAGCCTTTGGCTTAGGTTCCTCCTTCTGGGTATCCGAGTTCCACCAATGTCAGGTGGTCCTTGGTAGTGCTTTCAGGCACGGGTACCTCCTGCTTAGTAACCGGGTTCCAGTAACGTCAGCTGGTCCTCGGTAGTTCCATTGGCTCTTGGACCTTCGGGTAGCCATTCGAGTTCCAGTTCCATCAGCTGGTTCTCGGCATTTTCTCAGCCTTCTTGTACCTTCTGCTACATTTCCAAGTTCAAGACCCTAAAGACGACGACCCAGAAGACCACCCCTAAGATGACGACAACACCAGAGACGACAACCACTGAGATGACGACCCTGGAGACGATGACCCTGATGACCACCCCGATGACGATGACCCTGATGATGACGACGACGACCCCGGAGACGACGACACTGGAGACAACGACATGGAAGACCGAGAAGCAGAAGAACAAGAGGCTGCAGAACAAAGAGCAGAAGAACATTAAGCATAAGACTAAACATCAGAGCAAAAGATATAATCTAAATTATAAGCAGAAGAAGACTAAGCAGTGTATGGGGGTGAGTCCGTTCCTCCTCGTGGTGCCCCTGGATAAAGCCTGCTGCTGCAGGCCAAACTGAACGCGGACAAATCCTGTTTTAAATCTTTTGCGACAGGCAGAATGGAAGGTGTAATCTTCAAACTTTGATAGATAACAAGTACAGGAATGCCTGTCAAACATAAGATTTTGATGAAGAAGAGGAATATGAAGGAGATTATGAACTTGAATATGGAGAGGGATAAGAGTTGAATGAGAAGAATATGAAGTTTTTTTTAAAAAAAGAATAATAGGAAGAAGGTGAAGAAGAAGAGGAAAAAGGTGGAGAAGAAGTTGTTGAAAAAGATGCTGCTGATGAGGATGATGAAGTAGAAAGTGTGTTAGAAGTAAAAAAAAGGTGCAGAGCATGGAAGTAGAGAAACATAAATATCTGACAAAATCTAAAAAATCCAAACATAGTCAAAATCTTTGTAACTCCGAACGTCTTAAAAAATTTATAATTCCTGCTATTCCATTTGAATGGGTTAAACCTCTATGCCTTTAATGTCCCCTCCACCTTCTCCGATACATTCTACGTTATTCTTAGTTGTTTTCCTTCATGTGGAATTAGGCTACAAGGAAATAAAGGGTTTATTTTAATTCCGATATTTTGCTCCCATTGACTTGCATTGGTATCGGGTATCGGTATCGGCGAGATCCGATATTTTGCCGGTATCGGCCGATCCAATCCGATACCGATACTTTCGAATATCGGAAGGTATCACTCAACACTACTCCCTATCAAAAAAAAATTTTGGTTCCAAAATTGTGCTGATGTAAAGTAGACATGTGGGAAATGTTACTTATTAAGTATTTTGTGTGACATATCTCTGTGATTTAAGGGCATAAAAAGTTGGAAAATTGTGAAATTTTCAAAATTTTACCCAAATTTCCTTTTTGTTCACAAATAAACACATCAAAGAAATTTTACCACTATCATGAAGTTCAATACGTCATGAGAAAATAGTGTCATAATCATCAGGATCCGTTGAAGTGTTGCAGAGTTATAACCTCATAAATGGACAGTGGTCAGAATTGTAAAAATTGGCCAGGTCACTAACGTGCAAACCACCCTTGGGGGTTAAGGGGTTAAAGAACAGAATGACAGAAAGAGCAGAATGGGGAACATATACCAGGCTGGAGGATATATATATATATATATATATATATATATATATATATATATACAGTGCCTGGCGAAGGTATTCTGCCCCCTGGAACTTTTCAACCTTTTCCCACATATCATGTTTCAAACATAAAGGTACCAAATGTAAATTTTTGGTGACGTAATTCTAGGCATTCAGAATTTGAAAATTACGTCACGGCTTATGATTGGTCGCGTGCCGCCCATGTGACCGCGACGCGACCAATCACAAGCCGTGACGTAATTTTCAAATCCTGAATGCCTAGAATTAGGCATTCAGGACCTGAAATTACGTCACGGCTTGTTGTGATTGGTCGCGTCGCGGTCACATGGGCGGCACGCGACCAATCATAAGCCGTGACGTAATTTTCAAATCCTGAATGCCTAGAATTAGGCATTCAGGACCTGAAATTACGTCACGGCTTGTTGTGATTGGTCGCGTCGCCGTCACATGGGTGGCACGCGACCAATCAGAAGCCGTGACGTCACGGAAGGCAGTAAACGCGCGCATTTTAAGCAAAGAAGGCTCCCGGTTCCCTCGGTAAGGTGCAGGCTGCGTCGGAGAGGTGAGTATAGCAATATTTTTTATTTTAATTCTTTATTTTACATAGTAATATGGATCCCAGGGCCTGAAGGAGAGTTTCCTCTCCTTCAGACCCTGGGAACCATCAGGGATACCGTCCGATACTTGAGTCCCATTGACTTGTATTGGTATCGGGTACCGGTATCGGATTAGATCCGATACTTTGCCGGTATCGGCCGATACTTTCCGATACCGATACTTTCAAGTATCGGACGGTATCGCTCAACACTATTTGTGAACCATTCCATTGTACATTTTGCCTTATGTTTGGGATCATTGTCTTGTTGGAAGACAAATCTCTGTCTCAGTCTCAGGTCTTTTGCAGACTCTAACAGGTTTTCTTCAAGAATGGTCCTGTATTTGGCTCCATCCATCTTCCCATTAATTTTAACCATCTTCCCTGTCCCTGCTGAAGAAAAGCAGGCCCAAACCATGATGCTGCCACCACCATGTTTGACATTGGGGAATGTGTGTTCGGGGGTGGTTTCATCTGACCAGAGCACCTTCTTCCACATGTTTGGTGTGTCGCTCAGGTGGCTTGTTGCAAACTTTAAACGATACTTTTTATGGATATCTTTGAGAAGTGGCTTTCTTCTTGCCACTCTTCCATAAAGGCCAGATTTGTGCAGTGTGCGACTGACTGTTGTCCTATGGACAGACTGTCCCAACTCAGCTGTAGATCTCTGCAGTTCATCCAGAATCCAGAGTGATCATGGGCCTCTTGACTGCATCTCTGATCAGTCTTCTCCTTGTTTGAGATGAAAGTTTAGAGGGACTGCCGGATCTTGGTAGATTTGCAGTGGTATGATTCTCCTTCTATTTCAATATGATCGCTTGCACAGTGCTCCTTGGGATGCTTAAAGTTTTGGAAATCATTTTGTATCCAAATCCGGCTTTAAACTTCTCCATAACAGTATCACGGGTTCCAAACAGAACCCTGAGGCAATCACAGAGTAGGTGCATTTATACGGAGACTTGATTACACACAGGTGGATTATATTTATCATCATTAGGCATTTAGGACAACATTGGATCATTCAGAGATCCACAATGAACTTATGGAGTGAGTTTGCTGCGCTGAAAGAAAAGGGGCCGAATAATATTGCACGCCCCACTTTTCAGTTTTTGAATTTTCACAAAAAATTGAAATAACCAATACATTTCATTCAACTTCACAATTGTGTTCCACTTTTTGTTGATTCTACACCAAAAATTTACAGTTGGTATCTTTATGTTTGAAGCATGATATGTGGGAAAAGGTTGAAAAGTTCCAGGGGGCCGAATACTTCGCAAGGCACTGTATATATACCAGGAAGGGGTTCAGGATAAGGGACAAACAGTGAAGAGCAAAAAAGGGTTACAATGTTTTGAACTTTGGACTTTCAGGCTGCAAATCTCACCATCCTCTTCTGCTTTGAACTTGAGACTGCCATCATTTTATAGACAGTCATCTTGGATATCTCATACTTAAATTTGACTTACAACAATTTAGCATGATTAGTTATGCAGATTCTTGTCATGTAACTGCATTGTTACTGCTTTGCTCCTAAAGATCTAAATTTTAATTTGTATTATTTTGTTAGTATTTTGTAAATCCACCTTTGGCTTTCAACACTGCCTGAATCCTTCTGGGCATGCTCTAGGTCAGATTCAAATATGTGTCGACCGAAATTTGATCTCAGGTCTCTTCTACATGTTCCCAAAGTTGGAAAATTGGTGCATATTGGTCGATTCACTTGGGTATGTATACAGTTTTTCTTCAATCTTACCCACAATTGTTTGACTGGGTTGAGGTCTGGGGACTGTGGGGGCCATTCAAGCACCTCTACATCATTGTCATTGAACCATTTCTTTGCCAATCTCAACGTATGCTGTTTGTTATTGTCTTGTTGGAACACTATGTCACTCTTCTCATATCCATAGTACTACAGTGTACGACATAGCGAACCGGGCTGCCTGTTGTAAACTGTGTTTAGTCAGTGCTGCAGGTCTCCGTAGTGTTGGGACACTACTCGCTGAGGATAATGATGTTTCCTCCTTCATTGCCTCATCTACTGGACCCAAAACCCACGTCAGGATCCCAAGGAGTCACCGCCATCGTCAGGACCACAAGAGGACATCACCAATGTCAGGAGATATTACCCCGTCTTCCTCAGGACTGTGACAAACTCCCACTGCAATCTAAGCAGCCCCAGTCACAGTCTGAGTGATAAGTTATTATTAATTGTCTGTTTTATTTGTCCTTTTTCTTTAATTTAACCCCATTAGCCATTTACTGTATTGTCACTCCGTTTTCTCCCTGCGTGGAGTTTCTGTTGTTTAAAACCTTCCTCTAGTGTTAGGGTCGTGACCGACCTGTTTTAGGTTTTAAAGGCATACAAATTCTCCAAAATGTTTAGAATTGAGAGTCCTCAGTGGTTGATACCTTTTAATGGCTAACTGAAAAGATGGTAACAAATTGCAAGCTTTCGAGACTTCTCCGGTCTCTTCATCAGGCATAGACTAATATAAATTCTGAAGAATCACATATTTATGCACAACATACAACGGTATCAAGATATATATCTTTCCTGTACAAATTCTACATACATTTGTTTATTGCATCAAGACTTTTTGACTTTTTCAGGAACTTATTTTAAAACAAAATACAATAAAATAAAACTATTTTACTAAATTGTAAAATGCTCTTATTAAAATTATAACATTTGTGTTGTTGGGGTCAATTTCGAACCAGGTCTAATATAAGAGTTAAAAAACAATAATAAGTCCCAAAACTGAACTCATAAACACAATATAAACCAACAGCCCACAGCCAGCTCTACCTCCAACAACTTAAGTTAGGGACATGTCCAGGCATGTATGGCCAAATCAGCTTAGAGTTGGTACTTTGCAGAGTATACATCTTCAGTTTACACATGCAACAATGAGGAGAAGATTTGATGTAAGCCAAATTCTGGATTATATCTTAGATGATAATGAATCAGAGGACACACAGCAGCAAACTGATACAGATGAACAGGTTTCTGAGGAGGAAGATGATGTGGAGTATCAACCGGAAGACACAGACAGTTCTGATCAGTCTGATGAGGAGGTCACTGGTGCCGAAGCTGCTCCCGCTGAAAGATTCAAATCCAAAAGTGGTAAGATTAGTTGGAGCTCAGTACCTCCAGATGTACATGGCAGGGCAGATGCTGCAAATGTCATAAAAATGACCTCTGGGATCACAAGGTTAGCTGTGACAAGAGTAAGTGACATCAAGACATGTTTTGATCTGTTTATGCCATTGTCAATAAAAAAAAGTTATTAATGCTATGACAAACCTTGAAGGATAAAAGTCCACGGCAACATGTGGAATGACCTTCATGATGATGTCCTGGATGCCTACATTGGTGTTCTTCTCCTTGTTGGAGTGTACAAATCCTGCAATGAGGCCACTGATAGTCTCTGGGACGCATCGACAGGCAGGAATATTTTCCAGGCAACAATGTCACTTCAAAAGTTTCAAATGATATCAAGAGTCCTCAGATTTGACAACAGAGACACCAGAACAAAATCTGACAAACTTGCTCCCATCAGGGATGTTTGGGAGAAATGGGTGCAGCTCCTTCCACTGATGTTCAACCCAGAGCCAGAGATGACAGTAGACGAACGTTTTCTCCCTTTCCGCGGAAAATGCCCCTTCCGGCAATACATGCCAAGTAAGCCAGGCAAATACGGCATAAAAATCTGGGCAGCCTGTGATGCAAAAACTAGCTATGCATGGAATCTACAGATTTACACAGGCCAGTCTGCAAGCGGCATCCCTGAAAAAAAACAAGGAAAACGTGTAGTCCTCGATATGACTACTGGACTGCAGGGTCACAAAATTACTTGTGACAATTTTTTTTACCAGCTATGACCTTGGACAAGAACTTCTCAGGAGGAAAATCACCATGGTGGGCACAGTGAAAAAAAACAAACCTGAGCTGCCCGCTGAATTGTTGCAGATGAAGGACAGGGCTCCACTTTCCTCAAAGTTTGTTTTTACAGACACCACCACTGCTGTTTCATACTGCCCCAAAAAACGACGAAATGTGGTACTGATGTCCACACTTCACAAAGATGCAGCTGTGTCATCAGGAAGTGACAAAAAGCCCAGAATCATCCTGGACTATAACAAAAACAAAGGAGGAGTGGACAACCTGGACAAGCTGACTGCCACCTACACTTGCCAGCGAATGACTAGGAGATGGCCAATGGTTGTATTTTACAACATCCTTGATGTGTCAGCATGCAATTCATTTGTGTTGTGGACCCACATTCACCAAGGATGGAATTCAAAGAAAAAAAAACAAGCGGAGGATGTTTCTTGAGGAACTTGGAAGATCCCTTGTCAAGGCGCACATTGACCAAAGGGAACGAGTGCCCCGAGACCCAGCCGCTGCAGCCTTGGTCCGACAACTCCAGAGCTCAACAAGTGCTTCGTCCACACCCACAGCAACACAAAGAGCATCATCACCAGCATCCTCCTTAACCAGTCCTGCCTCAACATCAACCACAACAGCCACAACCCCAGTGAGACCACCTGATTCTAAAAGAAAGAGGTGTCAGGTCTGCCCTAGCAATAAGGACAGAAAGACAAACACATCGTGCTTCGCCTGCAAAAAATACCTCTGCAAAGAACACACAAAAAGTGTCACTTTTTGCCACACATGCATCTAAATACTAATGCATCTAAAAACTAGTACTTGATTTCTGTTGATTTGATTTGCTTGATTGATTGTTGTTTGTTTGTTTGACCTAGAAAAGCTACTTTTTATTATTATTGCTATTAATGTTAATATAATTTTCATCTTTTATTTGTATTAATAAAGTTCTATTAAAAAAAAAAATCTGTTTTTTGCCTTTTTCATAAAGTAGTTAGATATGGGTCAAAATTGACCCGTAACACCATAGATGTTACTAGAGTTAATAATATAAAATATATATATATTGAAAAAAAGGGGGGGTAAACACTGACGCTGCACTGTCCGAACAATAGGGGAAGGGGGAGATAAAGCTGCTGGTGAGGTGACAGAGACTGTGCTGAACCCTGTCTAAAATAAATACATAATGTAATAAACCGATACCACACCTGCGCTAATAGGAAAAGGATGCTGCGTACACTACGGCGCTGCCTGCTGTGAGGGCAAAAACGGAGCCAATTGCGCTCTGCTAAGTGAAGAAGGTCCAGGATGCAGACAGTTTATGTACATACACATGCACTTACTAGATGTAGGCGTGAAGATGGTTACGGAGGTCAGTATATGTCCAAGTCCCTTCTGCCGGTGAGCCGGGCTGAACCGCGTGCCTCTAGGGAGATCCGGAGCCGCAGGGCCGAGGGGTACCCGGTACCGGGCCTCTGAGTCTCTGCTCTGGGGTTATCACGGTGGCTAGACCCGGTCCGTGACCCTGCTGAGGGGCGTACAGTGATAGATGTGGATGGTGGTGGTGGTGCGGTGCAGTAAATAACGAGGACACCAGGTTGCAGTCTCTTTACCTCTTTACTGAAGGTCTCTGGGTCCTCAGTCCGGAATACGGTTCACCAGGCTGCGCAAGTCCGGCCGGTCCGATGGCACTTCCAGAGTTCTCCTTGCAGGTGGAAATCTGTGCCTTCCTGCTAGCGCTATGTGTTGTGGGCCTCCCCTGCTGTGCTTACGGGATAGTCCCCACAACTGTTGTGTCTGTTTCTCATGTTCCCTCACAACAACTCGATTAGATGATTTTCTGCTAATCCTCCGTCCCTCCCGGTGTTATGGTTGGGACGCACCCGTATGACGGGTAGGCTCGGAGCTCTTCCGGGACCCTAGAGTCACCCCTCTCCACAGGTTGCCCCCCAAGTCTGCATAGGTGATTTAGGTGAGACAGCCCGCCTGTGACTGACTGTCCTGCCGCTGGTTTGAAGTATTGCTTGGAGCTAGATATATAAATACTTCCTCGGCGTTCCGGCCGCCGGTTGTGCGCCTCAGTAGGATGTTGCCTCGGTCTTACAGCATGACTCCTACTGGTATTCTCCTTCTTGCTTTGATCTCGTTTCTCACTCAGCACAATATATCTCGCTTCTGATCCTTTCTTAGGGCACCACCGCTATGCTGAGCAGGCACGGTCCCGTGACGTTCTTTCTTGTTGCCAGGCCTCTGTCAGGGTCCCAAACCTGACAGGGACCCTACCGAATCTTCCCCCACAACACCCTCTGCCACCAGGTGTTGTCCCTTAGCTCCCCCTGGAGGCCCGACTGTGAAATGTATCGGTGTATGTGATACCTGGTCAGATGAACTCCTTCAGTGCCATCAGACGTACCATAGCCCCCCTTAGCGGCGGAGCCACAGTACTGCAACGACCAGGACTCTGGGGCGCTGCATCTACCTTTTGGCTTCAGAATGGATGGATGGACTTCATTTTGTATTCTTCCAACTGTCATGGCACTCACATGATCCAGTTTGATAATTTTCTTGGCCGAGAGACCACTATTGATGAACTGGTTGACCCTGTTTCTCTTTTCTTGGGGAATCGTCTTCATGGCTCTTCTTCAATTCGGGGCGCTGCACTCCCCCCCGGTTAAATCCAGTACTCCGGGACTGGGAAGAAAACAACAATACATGTCAGCAAAAAGACATACAATTTTTGTGAGTGCAATAACAATAAGCATATTTGAACAGAGCTTCTCTTTATGGGAGGTGAGGACACTTAAACGTTACAAACATGGTTAAATACTTTCAAATAACTTTTCTTACCCAACCGGGTACTCTACTAAGTGCAAAAATTTTAAACATTAATTCAACATTGCCTTTAAGGATGTACACTCTGAATCCACTAAAGACCTTCTTATAACACATTATAAGGCTTAAGCAACTGTGCTACATTCTCCTACTTTATGTCTGCAGGACCGCCTGTCCTAACGGCTCCAGACCTACTGCCTCTCCTTTCTATTACAGGACCGCTCCTTTCAGCCCGAGCCTTCTGTCCTTCCACTACTATACACAGTATAGAACATGTTTTTCTTTCAGTTGGAGATTACTGAGCCATCCCTATATGGCTCCTAAGAGGACTCACCACTAACCCCTACGGGTTCACTTCCTGTCCTCATCCTTCTATTAACTTTATTGAACATTTCTTACAATCAACTAATTGGTTACATTTAACTTTCACATATCAACATTATTACTTCTTCTTTTAAAGCTATCGATGAACATCCCCTTTAAGAGGGGACCAAGTCTTTATGAGGTAGCGCAGCTTCTTCAGCTACCAGTCCGTACACCGTAAGGACTCCGGTGCGGGTTCCAAGAACCGTATCTTCGCAAAGAGTCCTTCTTGTATGTAAAACCAGTAAGAAGCACCTTTAAGAAGGTGCGAACTATTTACAAGGAGTTTGTATCATGCAGTGTTCATGATTCAGCAGTTCTTTTCAACAACGAGGAAACAGGAAACAAAAGCAAAAGCAGAGGAAGGGATCCCGGGTAAACAAAGGGATCCCTTTAAGAGTTAACCCTAGTCGGGTTTAAAGCAGCAAAAAGCAGGGAAACAAACAGTTAACTATGTACAGTTTCAGGTTTCCGAGGTTTAGTTGGACGGCTTCCAGGGCTGCACCTGGCACTTAACCCTTCTTGGCCTGGGAAAAGTGAGGTCCAGGGTTACACCCAGTGCTGGACAAACGCCGTTAATCCGTCTTGCATGTACAGTTAAATCAGGCGCAGCGATGGAGGCCTGCGCAGCTTGAGTATGGGCATTTGCTGCAGCAGAGTGTTGTGTATCCGCTTTTTGGGCTCCCCTGGTGGTTGCTGGTGGTACTGGTGACTTGTTTGCACTTTGCTTCTTCTGTTCACCTGCTTCCATCAGTGTTTGGGAGTTTCCTATTTAGCCTTGCTCTCCAGTCATTTCCTTGCCGGTCATCATTGTAACCAGAGCCTTCGGTTGCATGTTCCTGCTACTAGTCTGCTGATCAGCTAAGTGGACTTTGTCCTTTTGTTTTGTACCTTTTGTCCAGTTTGCAGTTTTTGTAATTCTCTGTAGCTGGAAGCTCTTGCGGGCTGAAATTGCCACTCCTGTGTCATGAGTTGACACAGGAGTCTTAAAGTAATTTCAGGATGGTTTTTGAAAGGGTTTTCAGTTGACCGTGAAGTCCTCTTTTGTATCCTTCTGCTATCTAGTAAGTGGACCTCTCTTTGCTAAATCTACTTTCATACTGTGTATGTCTTTTCCTCTTAATTCACCGTTATTACATGTGGGGGGCTGCTATCATCTTTTGGGGTATTTCCCTAGAGGTAAGCCAGGTCTGTTTCTTCCTCTACCAGGCGTAGTTAGTCCTCCGGATGGCGCATGGCATATAGGAAGCCATAGGTATGCTCCCTGGCTACTGTTAGTTGTGTGGTAGATTTAGCTCACGGTCAACTCGAGTTTCCATCACCCGAGAGCTCGTTCGTTACTTATTTGTTTCTTACGTTCCCTTGCCATTGGGAACCATGACAGTATGACCGGCCTACAAAGTGTTAATTGTTTGGGCTGAAGCAGGAGAAAAAGAAGTGTTGAAGGGAAATTTTTTTTTTTTTTTCCTTTTCCTCAGAGTTTTGCTGCCTAGCCCTTAATTGCTGTCTAGCTGCTTCTTACCTCCTCTTAACCCTTGAATGGCTCTGACCTTAGCTGTTTAATATGGATGTCCAGAGTTTGGCTGCAGGTTTAAATAATCTTGCTACGAAGGTTCAAAATTTACAAGATTTTGTTATACATGCTCCTATTTCTGAACCTAAAATCCCTACACCAGAGGTGTTTTCCGGAGATAGATCTCGGTTTTTGAATTTCAAATATAATTGTAAATTATTCCTTTCTCTCAGACCTCACTCCTCAGGAGATCCTGTCCAGCAGGTTAAGATTGTAATCTCTTTGCTGCGAGGTGACCCTCAAAATTGGGCATTTTCATTGGCACCAGGGGATCCTGCGTTGCTCAATGTGGATGCGTTTTTCCTGGCTTTAGGGTTGCTTTATGAGGAACCTAATTTGGAGATTCAAGCTGAAAAAGCTTTGATAGCCCTATCTCAAGGGCAAGATGAAGCGGAGATATACTGCCAAAAATTTCGTAGGTGGTCTGTGCTTACTCAGTGGAATGAGTGCGCCTTAGCGGCAAATTTCAGAGAGGGCCTTTCTGATGCCATTAAAGATGTTATGGTCGGGTTCCCTGCGCCTACAGGTCTGAATGAGTCCATGACAATGGCAATTCAGATTGATCGGCGTTTGCGGGAGCGCAAACCCGTGCACCATTTGGCGGTATCTTCTGAAGAGACGCCAGAGAAAATGCAATGTGACAGAGTTATGTCCAGAAGCGAGCGGCAGAATTATAGGCGTAGAAATGGCTTATGCTTCTATTGTGGTGATTCTGCTCATGTTATATCGGCATGCTCTAAGCGTACTAGGAAGGTTGACAAGTCCATTTCAATTGGCACTTTACAGTCCAAATTTATTTTGTCTGTAACCTTGATTTGTTCATTATCAGTTATTACCGTGGATGCCTATGTGGACTCGGGCGCCGCTTTGAGTCTTATGGACTGGTCCTTTGCCAGGCGCTGTGGGTTTGATTTAGAGCCTCTGGAAGTCCCTATACCTCTGAAGGGTATTGATTCTACACCTTTGGCTTGTAATAAACCACAGTTCTGGACGCAAGTGACTATGCGTATGACTCCAAACCATCAGGAGGTGATTCGCTTCCTTGTGTTGTACAATTTACATGATGTTTTGGTGCTTGGATTACCATGGTTACAGTCTCATAACCCAGTCCTTGACTGGAAGGCTATGTCTGTGTTAAGCTGGGGATGTCGGGGGGCTCATGGGGACACTCCTATGGTGTCCATTTCGTCATCTATTCCATCTGAGATTCCGGCATTTTTGTCTGATTATCGTGATATTTTTGAAGAGCCTAAGATTGGTTCACTCCCTCCTCACAGGGATTGTGATTGCGCCATAGATCTGATTCCTGGCAGTAAATTTCCAAAGGGTCGTTTGTTTAACCTATCTGTACCTGAACATGCTGCTATGCGCGAGTATATTAAGGAGTCCCTGGAAAAGGGACATATTCGTCCTTCTTCATCACCTTTAGGAGCCGGTTTTTTCTTTGTCTCTAAAAAGGATGGCTCTCTGAGGCCTTGTATTGATTATCGTCTCCTGAATAAAATTACAGTCAAATATCAGTATCCGTTGCCTTTGCTGACTGATTTGTTTGCTCGCATAAGGGGGGCTAAGTGGTTCTCTAAGATTGATCTTCGTGGGGCGTATAATTTGGTGCGAATTAAGCAGGGGGATGAGTGGAAGACCGCATTTAATACGCCTGAGGGCCATTTTGAGTATGTGGTAATGCCTTTCGGCCTTTCTAATGCACCTTCTGTCTTTCAGTCCTTGATGCATGATATTTTCCGGGAATGTTTGGATAAATTTATGATTGTGTACTTGGATGATATTTTGATTTTTTCTGATGACTGGGAGTCTCATGTTCAGCAGGTCAGGAGGGTTTTTCAGGTTTTGCGTGAGAATTCTTTGTGTGTAAAGGGTTCAAAGTGTGTTTTTGGGGTTCAAAAAATTTCATTTTTGGGGTATATTTTTTCCCCTTCTTCTATTGAGATGGACCCTGTCAAGGTTCGGGCTATTTACGACTGGACGCAGCCTACTTCTCTGAAGAGTCTCCAGAAATTCTTGGGCTTTGCTAATTTTTATTGTCGATTTATAGCTGGTTTTTCTGGCGTTGCTAAACCTCTGACGGATTTGACTAAAAAGGGTGCTGATGTTGCCAATTGGTCCCCTGCTGCCGTGGAGGCCTTTCGGGAGCTTAAGCGCCGCTTTTTGTCTGCCCCTGTGTTGCGCCAGCCTGATGTTTCTCTTCCCTTTCAGGTTGAGGTCGATGCTTCCGAGATCGGAGCGGGGGCGGTTTTGTCGCAGAAAAGTTCCGACTGCTCAGTGATGAGACCTTGTGCGTTCTTTTCGCGAAAATTTTCGGCCGCCGAGCGAAACTATGATGTTGGTAATCGGGAGCTTTTGGCCATGAAGTGGGCATTTGAGGAGTGGCGTCATTGGCTTGAGGGTGCCAGACATCAGGTGGTAGTTTTGACTGATCACAAAAATTTAATTTATTTGGAGTCTGCCAGGCGCCTGAATCCTAGACAGGCACGTTGGTCGTTGTTCTTTTCCCGGTTTAATTTTGTGGTCTCGTACTTACCGGGTTCTAGGAATGTGAAAGCAGATGCTCTTTCTAGGAGTTTTGAGCCTGACTCTCCTGGGAATTCTGAACCTGCTGGTGTCCTTAAGGATGGAGTGGTTTTGTCTGCTGTCTCTCCAGATTTGCGACGTGCTTTGCAAGAATTTCAGGTGGATAGACCTGATCGTTGTCCGTCTGGTAGACTGTTTGTTCCTGACGAGTGGACCACTAGAGTCATCTCGGAAGTTCATTCTTCTACTCTTGCAGGTCATCCGGGAATTTTTGGCACCAGAGATTTGGTGGCTAGATCCTTCTGGTGGCCTTCCCTGTCTCGAGATGTGCGTGTTTTTGTGCAGTCTTGCGATGTGTGTGCTCGGGCCAAGCCTTGTTGTTCTAGGGCTAGTGGGTTGTTGTTGCCCTTGCCTATTCCGAAGAGGCCTTGGACGCACATCTCTATGGACTTTATCTCGGATCTCCCTGTTTCTCAGAAGATGTCTGTCATCTGGGTGGTGTGTGACCGTTTTTCTAAAATGGTTCATTTGGTGCCATTGCCTAAGTTGCCTTCCTCATCTGAGTTGGTCCCTCTGTTTTTTCAAAATGTGGTTCGCTTGCATGGTATTCCGGAAAACATCGTTTCTGACAGGGGTACCCAGTTCGTGTCTAGATTTTGGCGGGCAGTCTGTGCCAGGTTGGGCATTGATTTGTCCTTTTCGTCTGCATTCCATCCTCAGACCAATGGCCAGACGGAGTGAACTAATCAAACTTTTGAGACTTATTTGAGGTGTTTTGTGTCTGCGGATCAGGATGATTGGGTTGCCTTTCTGCCGTTGGCGGAGTTTGCTCTTAATAATCGGGCTAGTTCTGCCACTTTGGTTTCTCCTTTCTTTTGCAATTCAGGGTTTCATCCGCGTTTTTCATCTGGTCAGGTTGAGTCTTCGGATTGTCCTGGAGTGGATGCGGTGGTGGATCGGTTGCATCGGATTTGGGGACAAGTGGTGGATAATTTGGAATTGTCCCAGGAGAGGACTCAGCAGTTTGCTAACCGTCGTCGTCGTGTTGGTCCCCACCTTCGCGTTGGGGACTTGGTGTGGTTGTCTTCCCGTTTTGTCCCTATGAGGGTTTCTTCTCCCAAATTTAAGCCTCGGTTTATCGGTCCTTATAGGATTTTGGAGATTCTTAACCCGGTTTCCTTTCGTTTGGACCTCCCGGCATCTTTCGCGATCCATAATGTGTTCCATCGGTCGTTGTTGCGGAGATATGAGGTACCGGTGGTTCCTTCTACTGAACCTCCTGCTCCTGTGCTGGTGGAGGGTGAATTGGAGTACGTCGTGGAGAAGATCTTGGACTCCCGTATTTCCAGACGGAGACTTCAATATCTGGTTAAATGGAAAGGCTATGGTCAGGAAGATAATTCTTGGGTAACTGCCTCTGATGTTCATGCCTCGGATTTGGTTCGTGCCTTTCATAGGGCTCATCCAGATCGCCCTGGCGGTTCTTGTGATGGTTCGGTGCCCCCTCCTTAAGGGGAGGGTACTGTTGTGTATCCGCTTTTTGGGCTCCCCTGGTGGTTGCTGGTGGTACTGGTGACTTGTTTGCACTTTGCTTCTTCTGTTCACCTGCTTCCATCAGTGTTTGGGAGTTTCCTATTTAGCCTTGCTCTCCAGTCATTTCCTTGCCGGTCATCATTGTAACCAGAGCCTTCGGTTGCATGTTCCTGTTACTAGTCTGCTGATCAGCTAAGTGGACTTTGTCCTTTTGTTTTGTACCTTTTGTCCAGTTTGCAGTTTTTGTAATTCTCTGTAGCTGGAAGCTCTTGCGGGCTGAAATTGCCACTCCTGTGTCATGAGTTGACACAGGAGTCTTAAAGTAATTTCAGGATGGTTTTTGAAAGGGTTTTCAGTTGACCGTGAAGTCCTCTTTTGTATCCTTCTGCTATCTAGTAAGTGGACCTCTCTTTGCTAAATCTACTTTCATACTGTGTATGTCTTTTCCTCTTAATTCACCGTTATTACATGTGGGGGGCTGCTATCATCTTTTGGGGTATTTCCCTAGAGGTAAGCCAGGTCTGTTTCTTCCTCTACCAGGCGTAGTTAGTCCTCCGGCTGGCGCGTGGCATATAGGAAGCCGTAGGTATGCTCCCTGGCTACTGTTAGTTGTGTGGTAGATTTAGCTCACGGTCAACTCGAGTTTTCATCACCCAAGAGCTCGTTCGTTAGTTATTTGTTTTTTACGTTCCCTTGCCATTGGGAACCATGACAGCAGAGGTAGCGGCTGCTGCAAGATCAGTCACTGGAATGGAGTCAGCAGTTGTGGCACTAGCAGTCACTGCTAGTGGTGGTGTCGGTTGTCAGGGCAGGGTCGTCCTTCATACCTGCTTCAGATGCGGTCCCTCCGGTGCCGTTCTGCTCCGTCTCCGCTGAGGTCTGAAACGCTGGTTGCAAGGCCTTGTGCTGTGGCGTTGTCATCTCTGCATGCAGCATACCACTTTCCGGCAGGGCCTGGCTTTCCGGCTTCGGAGCGCTGGAACTTCTTTCTTGCTCCGGACCAGGCGAGGCTGCCGACAGATGTCTGGTGAGGCTCCCGATGATGGTCTTCTTCCACCCGGCCTCAGTGCTCAGCTGCGTCTGCAGGAGTTGGTGGATCAGCTCATCCGCTCCGGTCTGCAGGAGGTCAGCATCAACTGTGGAGGTCTGGCTGTGGTGCCTCTCCGGGTAGCTGGGGGAGTCCTCGGCTCCGACCCCACGCTCCGGCTCCGGGCGGCTGGCCATGGCGTCCTCCATCTCGCTGACTTCTTCTTCCTGGTCCTTTTCCTGCTCTCTCCTTCGTGGGTGGTTTCGTTTTCTTTGTCTCCGCCCCCCATTGAGGATCAGTAGGCGGATCTCGGCTGCTGACGGACATGTTCTCAAGGGGCAGCAATATTTAGACTGGGCGGCCATTGTCTTTCGCGCTCTCCAGCTTGTCTACGCCCACTCCACGCCCTTCTTCTTCTCCTGCGCTCTCCTTAGCGCTGTAATGGCGGCGGTTTTGGCGGGAACTTCTGGCGGCAAATGGCAATCCACAGTCTTTGCAATAAGTCACAGTCCAAGTATAATAAATCACAGTTCCAAGGCACACATGACCTGATTCTTCAGGCTTAAGTAGATCCTGTTCGTGACGCCAAGTTGTAGCGCCCCCACTGCCGCAGGGCCGAGGGGTACCCGGTACCGGGCCTCTGAGTCTCTGCTCTGGGGTTGTCACGGTGGCTAGACCCGGTCTGTGACCCTGCTGAGGGGCGTACAGTGATAGATGTGGATGGTGGTGGTGGTGCGGTGCAGTAAATAACGAGGACACCAGGTTGCAGTCTCTTTACCTCTTTACTGAAGGTCTCTGGGTCCTCAGTCCGGAATACGGTTCACCAGGCTGCGCAAGTCCGGCCGGTCCGATGGCACTTCCAGAGTTCTCCTTGCAGGTGGAAATCTGTGCCTTCCTGCTAGCGCTATGTGTTGTGGGCCTCCCCTGCTGTGCTTACGGGATAGTCCCCACAACTGTTGTGTCTGTTTCTCATGTTCCCTCACAACAACTCGATTAGATGATTTTCTGCTAATCCTCCGTCCCTCCCGGTGTTATGGTTGGGACGCACCCGTATGACGGGTAGGCTCGGAGCTCTTCCGGGACCCTAGAGTCGCCCCTCTCCACAGGTTGCCCCCCAAGTCTGCATAGGTGATTTAGGTGAGACAGCCCGCCTGTGACTGACTGTCCTGCCGCTGGTTTGAAGTATTGCTTGGAGCTAGATATATAAATACTTCCTCGGTGTTCCGGCCGCCGGTTGTGCGCCTCAGTAGGATGTTGCCTCGGTCTTACAGCACGACTCCTACTAGTATTCTCCTTCTTGCTTTGATCTCGTTTCTCACTCAGCACAATATATCTCGCTTCTGATCCTTTCTTAGGGCACCGCCGCTATGCTGAGCAGGCACGGTCCCGTGACGTTCTTTCTTGTTGCCAGGCCTCTGTCAGGGTCCCAAACCTGACAGGGACCCTACCGAATCTTCCCCCACAACACCCTCTGCCACCAGGTGTTGTCTGGTTCCAACCCAGTCAGCTTTCTGAACTAACTTCCTGCCTGACCCCCAGTTTACCCACACGGTGAGGAGTGGCCTAATAAATAGCACCCTTAGCTCCCCCTGGAGGCCCGACTGTGAAATGTATCGGTGTATGTGATACCTGGTCAGATGAATTCCTTCAGTGCCATCAGACGTACCATAGCCCCCCTTAGCGGCGGAGCCACAGTACTGCAACGACCAGGACTCTGGGGCGCTGCATCTACCTTTTGGCTTCAGAATGGATGGATGGACTTCATTTTGTATTCTTCCAACTGTCATGGCACTCACATGATCCAGTTTGATAATTTTCTTGGCCGAGAGACCACTATTGATGAACTGGTTGACCCTGTTTCTCTTTTCTTGGGGAATCGTCTTCATGGCTCTTCTTCAATTCGAAACAATGACCTTTCACTTGGGAATCAACCTAGTAATACACTGAGCTATTAGAAAATGTGAGAACAGGTTGTGTTTTGCAGTAAAATATTTTTCCACCACCAGGAGCAAAACTATAGCAATGCATGGACATGACAAGAATCTGCATAACTAATCACATGCTAAATAGTTGCAAGTCACATTTATGTATGAGATAGCCAAGATATTTGTCTATAAAATGATGGTAGTCTCAGGATCAAAGAAGTTGTAGATGTGAGATATGGAGCCTGAAAGTCAAAAGTTCAAAACATTGTTCCCCTTTTGCTCTTGACTGTATATACCAGGATGGGGCCCATGATAAGGGACATAGATACCAGGTTGGGGGATACATATACTACGATGAGGCCCAGTATAATGGACATATATACTAGGATGTGGCCAAGGATCAGGGACATATATACCAAGTTGGGGGATATATACGGTGGGCCATTTATATGGGTACACTTAAATAAAATGGGAATGGTTGGTGATATCAACTTCATGCTTGTGGCACATTAGTATATGGGAGGGAGAAAAGTTTTCAAGATGGGTGGTGATGAACATAGCGGCCATTTTGAAGTCTGCCATTTTGGATCCAACTTTATTTTTTCCAATGGGAAGAGGGTCATGTGACACATCAAACTTATTGAGAATTTCACATGACAAATAATGGTGTGCTTAGTTTTAATGTAACTTTATTCTTTCATGAGTTATTTACAAGCTTATGACCACTTATAAAATGTGTTCAAAGTGCTGCCCTCTTCTCCCACTCTTGACACACTGATAGCAGCACCGCAGATGAAATGCTAGCACAGGCTTCCAGTATCCATTGTTTCAGATGCTGGGGTCATCTGTAGGCAATTGTCTATGCTGTGAAGATATGAGATGTGCAGCATCTGAAACAACAGATACTGGAAGACTGTCATTTCTTCTGCGGTGTTGCTATCAGTGTGTTAAGAGTGGGAGAATAGGGTTGCATTGACAATCCAACACAATGGGCAGCACTTTGAACACATTTTATAAGTGGTCATAAACTTGTAAATAACTCATGAAAGAATAAAGTTACGCTAAAACCAAGCACACCATTGTTTTTCTTGTGAAATTCTTTAGATGTATCCATATAAATGGCCCACAATGTATATACCAGGATGGGTCCCAGGATAAGGAACATACTGTATTTTTTGGACTATAAGACTCACTTTTTTCCCCAAAAATTTAGGGTGCGTCATATAGACGGAATGTACTTACAGTTAGCATGGTGGCAGCAAGAGTCAGACAATTCTTCTGGTGGTCCGATGCTGCAGGGCGATAATCTCACGGGAGCCTATTGCGGCTGGTGCAGCAGGTTCAGCAGTGCTCAGTGGAGCGTGGTGGTGTGGGGGGCTCCGGGGGCATTTTGTGAAAGCCCGGAGCCCCCAAACTTCTATTGCATCGTTGCTGTGGCTCCGAGATCTCATCTTCTGAGATTTTAGGACGAGATCTCATAGCTGAGATCTCAATCTGTGCCTGGGGAATCAATCTGGCCTCTGGGAAAATGGCCGCCGGATGCGGCACATGCGCAGATTAAGATCTTGGCTCTGGGATATCATTTCCCAAGATCTCGGGACGAGATCTCGTTGCCAAGATCTCAATCTGTGCATGTGGCATTTTCCCAGAGGCCACAGCATCGAGGCAATAGAAGTGCGGGGGGCTTTGGACTTTCACAAAATGTCACCATAGCTCCTGCACCAAAGCTCACCACCGAGCTCTGCTGAACCTGCAGCACCAGCCACACCAGGCTGGGATGGGAGTGAGATCATCACCATGCAGCAAAAGACTGGGATGGGATTTCCCGGAGACCAAAGCATCACAGCAATGGATGTGCGGGGGCTCCGGGCTTTCACAAAATGTCACAGTAGCACAACCCAGCACTGCCGATCCTGCGCACCAGTCTGGGTCATATCATCGCCGGACCACCAAACACCCCCTGTGACTCTGTTGCCGATTTCCCCGGGTCTGCTGATTTTAGGACTGTAAGACGGACCCCATTTGACGCATTAATTTTTTCCCCCATTTTCCTTCTGAAAATTTGGGGAGGGTCTTATGGTCCCGTGCATCTTATAGTCTGAGAAATACGGCATATACCAGGATGGAGCCCAGGATAAGGGCCATACATACCAGGTTGGGGCATATACAGTTAGGTCCATATATATTTGGACAGAGACAACATTATTCTAATTTTGGTTCTAGACATTACCACAATAAATTTTAAACAAAACGATTCAGATGCAGTTGAAGTTCAGACTTTCAGCTTTCATTTGAGGGTATCCACATTAAAATTGGATGAAGGGTTTAGGAGTTTCAGCTCCTTAATATGTGCCACACTGTTTTTAAAGGGACCAAAAGTAATTGGACAGATTAAATAATTGTAAATAAAATGTTCATTTCTAGTACTTGGTTGAAAATCCTTTGTTGGCAATGACTGCCTGAAGTCTTGAACTCATGGACATCACCAGACGCTGTGTTTCCTCCTTTTTGATGCTCTGCCAGGCCTTCACTGCAGTGGTTTTCAGTTGGTGTTTGTTTATGGGCCTTTCTGTCTGAAGTTTAGTCTATAACAAGTGAAATGCATGCTCAATTGGGTTCAGATCAGGTGACTGACTTGGCCATTCAAGAATATTCCACTTCTTTGCTTTAATAAACTCCTGAGTTGCTTTGGCTTTATGTTTTGGGTCATTGTCCATCCTTAGTATGAAACGACAACCAACCAGTTTGGCTGCATTTGGCTGGATCTGAGCACACAGTATGGCTCTGAATACCTCAGAATTCATTCGGCTGCTTCTGTCCTGTGTCACATCATCAATAAACACTAGTGACCCAGTGCCACTGGCAGCCATGCATGCCCAAGCCATCACACTGCCTCCGCCGTGTATTACAGATGATGTGGTATGCTTTGGATCATGAGCTGTACCACGCCTTCGCCATACTTTTCTCTTTCCATCATTCTGGTAGAGGTTGATCTTGGTTTCATCTGTCCAAAGAATGTTCTTCCAGAACTGTGCTGGCTTTTTTAGATGTTTTTTAGCAAAGTCCAGTCTAGCCTTTTTATTCTTGATGCTTATGAGTGGCTTGCACCGTGCAGTGAACCCTCTGTATTTACTTTCATGCAGTCTTCTCTTTATGGTAGATTTGGATATTGATACGCCTACCTCCTGGAGAGTGTTGTTCACTTGGTTGGCTGTTGTGAAGGGGTTTCTCTTCACCATGGAGATTATTCTGCGATCATCCACCGCTGTTGTCTTCCGTGGGCACCCAGGTCTTTTTGCATTGATGAGTTCACCAGTGCTTTCTTTCTTTCTCAGGATGTACCAAACTGTAGATTTTGCCACTCCTAATATTGTAGCAATTTTTCAGATGGGTTTTTTTCTGTTTTCGCAGCTTAAGGATGGCTTGTTTCACCTGCATGGAGAGCTCCTTTGACCGCATGTTTACTTCACAGCCAAACCTTCCAAATGCAAGCACCACACCTCAAATCAACTCCAAGCCTTTTATCTGCTTAATTCAGAATGACATAATGAAGGGATTGCCCACAACTGTCCATGAAATAGCCTTGGAGTCAATTGTCCAATTACTTTTGGTCCCTTTAAAAACAGGGTGGCACATGTTTAAGGAGCGGAAGCTCCTAAACCCTTCATCCAATTTTAATGTGGATACCCTCAAATGAAAGCTGAAAGTCTGAACTTCAACTGCATCTGAATTGTTTTGTTTAAAATTCATTGTGGTAATGTCTATAACCAAAATTAGAAAAAGGTTGTCTCTGTCCAAATATATATGGACCTAACTGTATATACCAGAATGGGGCCTAGGATAAGGGACATCCATACCAAGATGTGCCCAAGATGTGGACCAATATACCAGCATGGGGCACAGGATAAGGGACATATATACCAGGATGGGGCCAAGGATAAGGGGCATATATACCAGAATGGAGCCCAGGATCAGAGCCATATATCAGGTTGGAACATATATACCAGGATGGGGCCCAGAATAAGGGACATATGTACCAGAATGGGAGATACATATATACACCAGGCTGTGCCCAGGATAAGGGACATATTTACCAGAATAGGACCCAGGAAAAGAGACATATACACTAGGATAAGTGACATATATCGGGGTGGGCAACATACAGGGCCGTATTTGCCACTAGGCACTCGAGGGCACGTGCCTAGGGCGGCGACATTGCGGGGGGCGGCACCTGAGCAAGGTTTTTTTTTTTTTAAAGTCCCAGGTCACAAATACGACCAACTGCCCCCCCCCCCGCCTCCCGCCCCCCGCCTCCGAGTCCCACCCTCCTTGAAGACGATACTCACCCTGCTCCAGCGATGTCTGGTCTCAGCGCCTGTAGCGCGTCCTGAGTGAGCGGTCACGTGGTACCGCTGATTAAGCTCATGAATATGCACATATTCATGATCTTTAATTAGCGATACCACCTGACCGCTCACTCAGGAAGATGGCGCTGCGGCGGGACAGAGCCAGAGGGATGTCGGCGCGGCCGCGCGGTGTGTGGGACAGCTGACAGGTGAGTATGGGCCCCCCCTTCTAATACTCACCTCTCCTGGTTCCTGCAGCAGCTGCAGCGTCTTCACCGCTCTCTGACTCTGCGACGTCTCAGGGCAGAGGGTGCGATGACGTCATCACTGCGCGCTCAGCCTCTCTGTCCTGAGCGTTGCAGAGCCGGATAGACGCTGAGTGCACCGGACCTGCGCTGGGAACGGGAGAGGTGAGGATTTTACTTTTTTTTTTTTCTTTATGTCTGACAGACCCTGGGGCAATGCTGCACACTGGGGCAGATTGCTGGACACACTGGGGCAATGCTGCACACTGGGGCAGATTGCTGGACACACTGGGGGCAATGCTGCACATACTGGGGCAGATTGCTGGACACACTGGGGGCAATATGCTGGACACACTGGGGCAGAATGCTGGACACACTGGGGGCAATATGCTGGACACACTGGGGCAGATTGCTGGACACACTGGGGGCAATGCTGCACACTGGGGCAGATTGCTGGACACACTGGGGGCAATGCTGCACACTGGGGCAGATTGCTGGACACACTGGGGGCAATGCTGTACACTGGGGCAGATTGCTGGACACACTGGGGGCAATGCTGTACACTGAGGCAGATTGCTGGACACACGGGGGCAATATGCTGGACACACGGGGGCAATATGCTGGACACACTGGGGCAATATGCTGGACACACTGGGGCAGAATGCTGGACACACTGGGGCAGATTGCTGGACACACTGGGGGCAATGCTGCACACTGGGGCAATGCTGCACACTGGGGCAATGCTGGACACGGGGGCAGATTGCTGTACACACTGGGGCAGATTGCTGGACACACGGGGGCAATATGCTGGACACACGGGGGGCAATATGCTGGACACACTGGGGCAATATGCTGGACACACTGGGGCAATATGCTGGACACACTGGGGCAGAATGCTGGACACACTGGGGCAGATTGCTGGACACACTGGGGGCAATGCTGGATACTGGGGAAGATTGCTGTACGCACTGGGGCAGATTGCTGGACACAGTGGGGGCAATGCTGGACACACTGGGGCAGATTGCTGGACACACTGGGGGCAATATGCTGGACACACTGGGGCAATATGCTTGACATACTGGGTCAGATTGCTGGACACACTATCTGGGGGCAATGCTGGACATACTGGGGCAGATTGCTGGACACACTGGGGGTAATATGCTGGACATACTATTGCAGATTGCCGGACACACTGTCCGGGGGCAATACTGGACACACTGGGGCAATATGCTGGACACACTGGGGCAATATGCTGGACACACTGGGGCAGATTGCTGGACACACTGGGGCAGATTGCTGGACACACTGGGGGAAATATGCTTGACATACTGGGGCAGGTTGCTGGACACACTGGGGGCAGGACTGGAGGTATGGACAGAATGTAGATACGGGGCATGATTTTAGACACGGGGCAGAATGAAAGACATGGGGCAGGATAAGATCATGGGGCAGGATGGATACGATAGAGACAGATGGGGCAGGATGGGGAGATCATATGGGGTAGAATGGATACTCATGAGGGCAGGATGCGAGAACATATGGCTGGAGCCAGGAATGAGACACACGGGGCCAGGGTGGGGAATATTATTACCATAGGGGCTAAATAAGGGATATTATTACTGCAGTGATGTATTTATTTTATTTTTTGAGTATACTGTTTTAAATGGGGGGGGGGCGTCCTGTTACTGTGTAGAGTGACACTATGTCGCCTTTTTTTCTTCATGTGGTGTAATGTAGAAGTTGTGAAAAATTAAGTAATGTGTTCTGCAAGCAGAGCTTGAGATAACTGTGTTATTTCCTGCAGAAATGAGTCCTGGCTGGAAGACATGACGGCGGTCTGTGCTGGATGAAAGATGAAGGACTTCACCTAGAGACGTCACTGGTGAGTATGGAGTATCATGTGTGGCCAATGGCCATTATACAGTATGGAGCATCATGTGTGGCCATTATACAGTATGGAGCATCATGTGTGGCCATTATACAGTATGGAGCACTGTGTGGCCATTATACAGTATGGAACATCATGTAGGGCCATTATACAGTATGTGGAGCCCTGCGTAGCCATTATACAGTATGGAGCACTGCGTAGCCATATTTTTTGGGGGTTTTAATTATTGTATAGGAAACAGTGTGATCAGAAGTGCTAAATGGCTGTGGTTGGGACTTGGATATGGGTGTGATTAGTTGTGAAATGGGCGTGGTCAGAGGCATGGCCTAAAATTTGCCGCGGCGCACTACGTGCGCCGCAACCTTTAGTCCTTTTTCCCTTCTTCAAAAGTTGGGAGGTATGGTACCGCATTTCACAGATCACAGCAAGTGCTGCAAATCCCATAGGGAATGAACGAAACCAAACACAGTCTTGCCGTAAGTGATCCATTACACAGCAGATGCAGAAAAAACTGCCCGATCTGCTGCAAAAGGCGACTTTCACAACAGCGATTCTCACCAAAAGTCTATGCAGATAGTGTCATACTCACCTTTTTATCGTATGTACTCTTCAACTATGAGAGACAGAACCTAAAAGTAAAAAAAAAGAAAATCACATTGTATGATTTTTACATAATTAATTTGCATTTTATTGCATGAAATAAGTATTTGATCACTTAACAACCAGCAAGAATTCTGGCTGTCACTGACCTGTTAGTTTTTCTTTAACCCCTTTACTCCATAAGGCTGTTTGCACCTTCATGACCAGGCCAAATTTTACAATTCTGACCACTGTCAACTTATGATTGGTAACAACTCTGGAATGCTTCAATGGATCTTCCTGATTCTGAGACTGTTTTTTATGCAACATATGTACAATATTATGATAGTTGTAAAACTTCATTGATATGACTTGCTCTTATTTGTGAATAAAATGGAAATTTGGAGAAAAGTTTGCAATTTTCCAACTTTTAATTTGTATGCCCTTAAATCAGAGAGTTACATCACACAAAATAGTTAATAAGTAACATTTCCCACATGTCAACTTTGCATCAGCACAATTTTTGAAACATGTTTTTTTTAGTTAGGAAGTTATAAGGCTTAAAAGTTGACCAGCGATTTCTCATTTTTCCAACAAACTTTAAAAGACCATCATTTAGTGACCACATCACATTTGAATTGACTAAAAACTACACCCCTCAAGGTGTTCAAACCCACATTCAGGAAGTTTTATTAATCCTTCAGGTGTTTCACATGAATTTTTGGAATGTAGAAGGAAAAAATGAACATTTAACTTTTTGTCACAAAAATTTTACTTTAGATCCAATTTTTTTTAACTTTCACAAGGGTAACAGGAAAAAAATTATCACAAAATGTGTTGTACAATTTCTCCAGTGCATGCTGATACCCCATATGTGGAGGGAAACTACTGTTTGGGCGTACAGCAAGGCTCAGAAGGGAAGGAGCACCATTTGACTTTTGGAATGTAAAATTTGCTGGAATAATTAGAAGATGACATATTGCATTTAGAGAGCCTCTGATGTGCCTAAACAGTGGAAACCCCTCCACAAGTGATATCATTTTGGACACTAGACTCCTCAGGAACCTTATCTAGATGTGCGGAGAGCACCTTGAACCCCCAGGTGCTTCACAGAAGTTTAGAACATTGACTGTTGAAAATAACAAAAACACATTTTACCCTTCGCCATGACAGCACCCACTAGAGAGATAGGGATCTGCCCCAAGGAACAGGAAACCTACAGAGACATAAAAGGGGGCGGTCCCCCTCTCCTCCTCAGTTTAGGTTTCCTGTTCCCAGGGGACAGGATCTCTGAGAAAACTACAGAAGATCATACCTGGGCTAGGAGCATCCGCCTGTGCGGTTTCTGCAGGAACGGCAGGGGATGCAGTCCAGAAGCAGCGTCGGGGGAGACTCCGTTAGACGACTCCCCCCTCGTCTGTCCGGCATGTGGGATGGCTGGGTCCGGGAAGACGCCGCCCGATTCCACAGAGCAAAGCTGCAGAGGTGCAGCCTTGAAGAGGCTCCAGAGGCAGGCCAGCAGGTAAAGGGATCCGGGATCTGCGGCACAGCTGCAGCGGCAGCCGGTACACCGCTCCATAGCGCAGGCCGGGATAAGATGGCGGCCGCACATGCGTGGAGCAGTGTAAGAATCCCCATACTGACCCGGAGGTATGGGAACACTTCCGGGTCACTCACACAGCGGTGAGGGAAAGCGCGGTTTCGCGCATGCGCACACCGCTGTGGAAAAAAAAAAAAAAAAGGGAAACTGACCGGATCTTGGCCTATAAAAAGGGGGAAGTTGCAAACGCACAGGCGATGCAACATGTCGTCCCCAGGCAAAACAGTGGACCCAGCAGGTGAGCCAGCCAGCAGAAGGTCCTCAGATGCCAGCCACAGGAGTGAGACCAAGGATTCAAGATCCAGAAAGTCGCAGCCTCCTATTTCGGTACCGTACAGCTTCACTGGGTGAGTGTAATTTCCCCTCTGCCTATAAAGCTGACACCCTTTTCCACAAATGTCTTCTTCTCCCAGGCCAAAAAGAGACAGAAATCTAAGCACAAACAGTGTGCGTTATGTGACGAGCCTCTCCCAGATTCCCACCCAAAAAAACTCTGCAATCAATGTATGGCGGAAACAATGCAGAGTCCATCTATGTCGGTCACAGATATACGGGCCATAATTAGAGAGGAATTACAGGCCATCTCACAAGCCAGTACCCCCCCTAAAAAATCCGGGAAAGAAAAGGCTATATCCAGCTCTGAGTCCGAGGAGGAAGGCGTTATCCACTCAGACTCCTCGCAGGCATCATCCTCTTCCTCAACACAATCCGACATTGAGGGTCGAGCTTGTTTTCCCCTTGATGGGGTGGACAACCTAGTGAAATCCATCAGGAATACTATAGGTTGTGAGGATGCAAAAGACGACCAAACTGCACAAGACATCATGTTTGCAGGGTTGGCAGAGAGGAAGAGAAGAGCATTCCCAGTAATTCCTGCGGTTAAGGCACTGATAAAGAGGGAGTGGGAGAAACAGGACCAGAGAGGTTTTCTCCCGTCAGCCTCCAAAAGGAAGTACCCCTTTAATGATGAGGAGTTAATTTCATGGACTAAAATCCCTAAGGTGGACGCTGCAGTCGCCTCCACCTCAAAACAGTCAGCTCTACCAGTAGAGGATGCGGGCCTACTTTCTGATCCTCTAGATCGGAAGGCAGAATCGTCACTAAAACGATCATGGGAAGCTTCCACGGGCATATTTAAACCATCAATTGCCAGTACATGCACTGCTAGATCCATGCTTGTTTGGATTGATCAGCTGGATCAACAGATCGAACAGGGGGTCTCCAGACAAAAATTGCGGGATGCGATACCACTAATTAGAGGTGCAGCAGCATTCATGGCCGATGCTTCTGCTGACTCTCTTCGCCTTGCAGCAAGATCAGCCGGTCTGATTAATAATGCCAGACGTGCGTTATGGATGAAGAGCTGGAAGGGGGATACGCAGTCAAAAGCTAAGATCTGTGCTATTCCGTGTGAGGGTGAGTTTTTGTTTGGAAAAGCATTAGACGAGATCCTCAAAAAAGCAAAAGAGAGGAAAAAAGCCTTCCCTGACCCCTCAATTCCTTTCTATAGGAAGACCTTTAGGAAGAGGCCGTTCGGGAAAAGAACAAAAAATGAAAGATCGTCACGATGGGCTACAAGAGAGGGAAAACAGGGTGGCACTATGTTTAAAGGCCCCCCCTTCCGTAGAGACAATAAATTCTGAAACACCAGACACCCCAGTAGGGGGTAGGTTAACATTTTTCTTTCCCCAATGGCGAAAAATCACGTCAAGTTCCTGGGTGCTAAATATTATTAAGGAAGGAATGAAAATAGAATTCCTCCAAATTCCCCATGATTCCTTTATTTTAACAGCCCTTTCCTCACCAGTGCAACAGAAGGCCCTTGAACTGGAAATTAGAAGTCTTATAGTTAAAAATGTTTTAGTTAGGTTGCCAAAGGGACAAGAGGGTAGAGGATTCTACTCTCCGTTATTTTTAATCCCTAAACCCGATGGTTCATTTCGAACAATTATAAATCTTAGAAAACTCAATACGTTTATTAAAAATTATACGTTTAAAATGGAGTCTATTAGATCGGCCATTAAGCTCCTTTTTCCAAATTGTAAAATGGGCGGCATTGATTTAAAGGATGCCTACTACCATCTCCCTATCGATAGTAGGTATCAAAAATACTTAAGAGTGGCAGTAACTCTTGAGGGGGAGATTCATCATTTCCAGTATACAGCCATGCCCTTCGGTCTCTCCACGGCACCCAGGATCTTCACGAAGGTAATGTTAGAAGTAATGGCCTACCTTCGCCAGAGAGACACATTAATCATTCCCTACTTAGATGATTTTTTAGTTGTAGGAAATTCGTCCCTTCAGTGTGCGGAACGATTAGCTGACACTGTCTCGTCCTTAGAAAGCCTGGGCTGGATCGTCAACTATAAAAAATCCAGACTCATCCCACTCTCTCTTCAGACATTTTTGGGGTTCAATCTAGATTCCATAAAACAAAAATGTCTACTTCCCCAAGAAAAAATATCTCTTATAGAGGGTAAAGTAGTGGCGGCCATTCACAAACCTCAAATGTCCCTGAGAGCAGGAATGTCCTTGCTAGGATCCCTCTCCTCCTGTACTCCAGCCGTTCAGTGGGCACAACTTCATACCCGAACATTACAACATCAGATACTTCGGGAACAGAGAAAATTTCTGGGGCACCTGAAGCGATGGCCCGGGGACCACCACGGTGCAGGAAGACTACTGTACACAAGACGAGGTGCGAACAACAAAGGATGGATTTATTGGGAGACAGGGAATGGAAGGGACATGTAAAGTGCAAACAGGGATTTACAATAGCACAAGATAATGCACATGAATCAACTGGTCTATATAATAGCACAGTGCTTCAACAATCATAAACTCAGAATCTATCTCACCAGCAACTTTACACAATAAAACATTTATAGATGCTACTCTGCATATAACCTTCCTGGCCTGTACTACGCAGGCCGCACGGCTGCCGTGCTCTTACTACTGAAGCCTGCACTAGACCCTAACTGTTGCGCCAGGCAGGAACAGACTCACAGTGATGTTGGGGACACAGGTCCAGTCCCGGGGGGCCCCAGAATGTCCAAAACGGTGGTGCGCACGGATTCCTATCGGCTCTGTAAAGCGTGGTCTTCTCTTTGCTCCTGGAAACCGTAAGTCCCCTTCCAAGTATCTTCGTGGCTTCACCAACCAGCGCAGAACAGCCACTCTTTGCTGTAAATGGGAAAGTCTATCTGACAAACACAGTTCGTCTCAAGCTGTGTAATCTTTCTTGCAGCCAAAGTCTCTTCCTTGCAGACAGGACAGAACACAACACACGGTTTTCTATCTTCCCTCTGGAGACTTCTTCCTGCACGCTGCTTCAGCTCCACCCCTTCACACAGCCCCGACCAATTCATAGCAAAAGCAAGAGTAGGGGAGAACAGTAGAACATACCATCACATAAGACAAGGGGATGCAGCCTCTTAAAGTGACAGCGTGTTTCTTATTATCCACAACAGCACCACCCTCTTACATGCCTCCCTTCTTAATGATGGTCGTCCTCGGCCATCACAGCTTTAGGGTAAAAGTGTAATGGAGGAGGCAACAAAGGTGTACAAACAAACAGAGCACACTGTTCTACATATCGGACTGGTGGAACCCCTGCATTAGACCTCTGGGATCTCCGAAGCTCTTGGCTGTCAGGCAAGGCCTGACTATCTTCCAGAGTAACACTTGTTGCAGGGGACATTGTGCGCTCTTGTCTGGTCTCCTCCTCACATGGCGGTACTGGTACATCCATGAGATTACCGCCTCGGGGCGGCTGAGGACCCCCTACTGTGTCAGGGACGGTCCACCACTCATCATCGAATTGGACATCAGGCATAACAGATTCTGGCAGTGGAGTGGCGCCTCCAGGCAACAATGGCATAGAACAGACTTTAGACCGGCAAGGCCGCAGCATATTTCTGTGAAGTACTCTAGGGGTGGATGCCCCATCTTCAACCTGTACCTTGTAGACAGGGCCGTTAGCATACACTCGCTCGATAACCTTGTACGGCTGTACTTCCCATCTTTCACTTAGTTTTCCCTTAGGGCGTCTCTCTCTGACCAATACCCGGTCTCCAGGTTGGAGCGGTAGCTCTTGAGTCGGTTTGCGGGCCGTATGTTCTTTTTCTTGCAGTTGCTGACCCGCCAACCACCGTATCGTTTGCAAACGTTGCCGATGCTCTTTCACCCATGAGGTGACATTTCGCTCCATCAGCTCCTCTGGCTGTTCCAGATTCAGCTCAATGATCTCTCGTCCAGCTCTTCCAAACAACAGTAAATAGGGGGTATAACCCGTGGTGGAGTGGACCCGATTGTTGTAGGTCCAGACCAATTCTGGCAGATAGTCTGGCCAACACGCCTTCTTATCCTCCTCCAAAGTTCTCAGCATCTGAAGCAAAGTTCTGTTGAAGCGTTCGCAAGCTCCATTGCCTTGAGGATGATAAGGAGTGGTCCGGGACCGCTCGATGCCATACATGCGATACAATTCTTCCATCACCCGGCCTTGGAAACATGCGCCTTGATCGGAGTGGATGCGCTTTGGGCACCCATATGTTGTGAATTCTGTTTTTGGGCTCCCTCTGGTGGCTACTTGTGGTACTGCTGACTTGTGGCTTGGGTTCCCAGTGCACCTGTTTTCATCAGGCAATTGGGAGTTTCCTACTTAGGCTGGCTTCTCAGTTATTCTAGTGCCGGCAGTCAATGTTACCAGAGCTCCCCTGTTGCTTGCTACCTGCTCCAAGTCTGCAATTCAGCTAAGTTGAATCTTTGGCATTTGAACGTTTGTTTTTTGTCCAGCATGCATTTATGTTTCTTGTGCTGCTGGAAGCTCTAGTGAACTGAAATTGCCACTCCGGTGTCATGAGTTGATAACGGAGTTAAGGTAATTTCAGGATGGCTACTTAGGGTTTTTAGGTAACCGTGAAGTCCTCTTTTGTATTTTTCTGCTATCTAGTTAGAGGGCCTCACTGTGCTGAATCTATATTCATACTGCGTTTGTGTTTACCTCTTACCTAACCGTCATTATATGTGGGGGGCTACTATGACTTTTGGGGTTTCCCTGGAGGCAAGCCAGGTCTGTGTATTCCTCTGATAGGGGTAGTTAGATCTCCGGCTGGTGCGAGGTGTCTAGAAACAACGTAGGAACACCCCCTGGATACTATTAGTTGCGTGGTAGGTTCAGCATCGCGGTTACCTTAGTTTCCATCTTCCTAGAGCTAGTCCGTTTTTTCCCTGTTCCCTTGCCATTGGGAATCATGACAGTACTGCCGGCCTAAATGTATTGGCTGAAGAAAGAGAGAAAAGAAAAGAAGTTTCTGACACTTTTTTTTTTTTTGGCTCTGAAACTCTGCTTAGCCATAATTGCAGTTTGCTGTTTTTTGTTTTTTTCTCTCCTCTTAACCCCTGAATGGCTCAGATCTCAGCTGCCGAAAGATGGATATCCAGGGTTTGGCTTCGGACCTGAATACACTTGCTTCTAGGGTGCAAAATATCCAAGACTATGTTATACATGCTCCTATATCTGAACCCAAGATCCCTATACCTGAGTTCTTTTCTGGAGATAGATCTTGCTTTTTGAATTTTAAGCACAATTGTAAATTGTATCTTTCTCTGAAATCTCGCTCCGCTGGAGACCCCGCTCAGCAGGTTAAAATTGTTATTTCCTTGTTGCGGGGTGACCCCCAGAATTGGGCATTTGCATTGGCACCAGGGGATCCTGCGTTGCTCAATGTGGATGCGTTTTTTCTGGCACTGGGGTTGCTCTATGAGGAACCTAATTTGGAGATTCAGGCTGAAAAGGCCTTGATAGCCCTCTCTCAAGGGCATGATGAAGCTGAAATATATTGTCAAAAATTTCGAAAGTGGTCAGTGCTTACTCAGTGGAATGAGTGCGCCCTGGCGGCTAATTTCAGAGAAGGTCTCTCTGACGCCGTTAAAGATGTCATGGTGGGGTTTCCTACGCCCACAGGTCTGAATGAGTCCATGACTATGGCTATTGAGATTGATCGGCGTTTACGGGAGCGCAGACCAGTGCACCATTTGGCGGTGTCTTCTGAGCAGGCACCGGAGATTATGCAATGTGATAGAATTCTGTCCAGAAGTGAACAGCAGAATTATAGGCGTAAAAATGGATTGTGCTTTTACTGCGGTGATTCTGCTCATGTTATATCAGCATGCTCTAAACGCACAAAAAAGGCTGATAAGTCTTTTGCAATTGGCACCTTACAGTCTAAGTTTATTTTGTCTGTAACCTTGATCTGTTCATTATCATCTATTACTGTGGATGCCTATGTGGATTCTGGCGCTTCCTTGAGTCTTATGGATTGGTCCTTTGCCAGACAATGTGGGTTTAGCCTAGAGCCATTGGAAGTTCCTATCCCTCTGAAGGGTATCGATTCCACCCCTTTGGCTAGGAATAAGCCACAATTCTGGACACAAGTGACTATGTGTATGACTCCTGATCATCAGGAGGTGATTCGTTTCCTTGTGCTACATAACTTGCATGATGTCTTAGTGCTTGGACTGCCATGGTTGCAAACTCATAATCCAGTCCTTGACTGGAAAACTATGTCTGTATTAAGCTGGGGATGTCGGGGGGCTCATGGGGGAGCATCTTTGATTTCTATTGCTTCATCTACTCCTTCTGAAATTCCAGCATTTTTGTCTGATTTCTCTGATGTTTTTGAGGAGCCTAAATTTAGTTCTCTTCCCCCCCACAGGGATTGTGATTGTGCAATAGACTTGATCCCTGGCAGCAAGTTTCCCAAGGGTCGTTTGTTCAATCTATCTGTGCCTGAGCATGCTGCTATGCGAGAGTATATTAAGGAGTCCTTGGAAAAGGGACATATTCGTCCATCCTCATCCCCTTTAGGAGCAGGTTTTTTTTTCGTGGGTAAAAAGGATGGCTCCCTGAGGCCCTGCATTGATTATCGCCTGTTGAATAAGATTACAGTCAAATACCAGTATCCTTTGCCACTATTGACTGATTTATTTGCTCGTATTAAAGGGGCAAAGTGGTTCTCTAAGGTTGATCTTCGGGGTGCGTATAATTTGGTGCGGATTAAGCAGGGAGATGAGTGGAAAACTGCATTTAATACGCCCGAGGGCCATTTTGAGTATTTGGTGATGCCTTTTGGCCATTCTAATACTCCTTCAGTCTTTCAGTCCTTTATGCACGATATTTTCCGTAAATACCTGGATAAATTTATGATTGTGTATTTGGACGATATTTTGATTTTTTCGGATGACTGGGAGTCGCATGTTCAACAGGTTAGGAAGGTTTTTCAGGTTTTGCGGTCCAATTCTTTGTTTGTAAAGGGTTCAAAGTGTATCTTTGGGGTTCAGAAGATCTCCTTTTTGGGGTATATTTTTTCCCCTTTTTCTGTTGAGATGGATCCTGTCAAGGTTCGGGCCATTTGTGATTGGACGCAGCCTACTTCCCTGAAGAGTCTTCAGAAGTTCTTGGGCTTTGCTAATTTCTATCGTTGATTTATAACTGGGTTTTCAAGTATTGCTAGACCTTTGACTGATTTGACTAAGAAGGGCGCTGATGTTGCCAATTGGTCCTCTGTGGCTGTGGAGGCCTTTCGGGAGCTTAAGCGCCGCTTTGCTTCTGCCCCTGTGTTGCGCCAGCCTGATGTTTTGCTCCCTTTTCAGGTTGAGGTAGATGCTTCCGAGATTGGAGAAGGGGCGGTTTTGTCACAGAAAAGTCCCGATTGCTCAGTGATGAGACCATGTGCATTTTTCTCTCGAAAGTTTTCGCCCGCTGAGCGAAATTATGATGTCGGGAATCGGGAGCTCTTGGCTATGAAGTGGGCATTTCAGGAGTGGCGTCATTGGCTTGAGGGTGCTAGACATCAGGTGGTGGTCTTGACTGATCACAAGAACCTGATTTACCTTGAGTCTGCCAGGCGTCTGAATCCCAGACAGGCGCGCTGGTCGTTGTTTTTCTCCCGGTTTGATTTCGTGGTTTCATACTTGCCGGGCTCGAAAAATGTAAAGGCAGATGCTCTTTCTAGGAGTTTTGAGCCTGACTCCTCTGGTGATTCCGAGCCTACTGGTATCCTTAAGGATGGAGTGATTTTGTCTGCTGTCTCTCCAGACTTGCGACGTGCGTTGCAGGAGTTTCATACTGATAGGCCTGATCGTTGTCCGTCTGGGAGATTGTTTGTTCCAGATGAGTGGACCAGTAGTCATCTCAGAGGTTCATTCTTCTGTGTTGGCAGGCCACCCTGGAATTTTTGGTACCAGAGATTTGGTGGCCAGGTCCTTCTGGTGGCCTTCCCTGTCTCGAGATGTGCGTACCTTCGTTCAGTCTTGTGATGTGTGTGCTCGGGCCAAGCCTTGCTGTTCTCGGGCTAGTGGATTGTTGTTGTCCTTGCCTATTCCAAAGAGGCCGTGGACGCACATCTCTATGGACTTTATCTCGGATCTTCCGGTGTCTCAGAAGATGTCCGTCATTTGGGTGGTGTGTGACCGTTTTTCTAAGATGGTTCATTTGGTACCCTTGCCCAAATTGCCTTCTTCATCGGAGTTGGTTCCCTTATTTTTTCAGAATGTGGTTCGTCTACATGGTATCCCGTGTCATGATTCTCAATGGCGAGAGAACATAGCCCAGCATATATGAGAACTAGCTCTTGGAAGATGGAAACTATACTGACCATGAACTAAACCTGCCGCACAACTAGAAGTGGCCGGGTAGCATGCCTACGTTTTTTTATCCCTAGATGCCCAGCGCCAGCCGGAGAACTACCTAATCCTAGCAGAGGAAAAGACAGTCCTGGCTCACCTCTAGAGAAATTTTCCCAAAAGGCAGACAGAGGCCCCCACATATATTGGCGGTGATTTTAGATGAAATGACAAACGTAGTATGAAAATAGATTTAGCAAAAATCGAGGTCCGCTTACTAGATAGCAAGAAGACAGAAAGGGCACTTTCATGGTCAGCAGAAAACCCTATCAAAACACCATCCAGAAATTACTTTAAGACTCTAGCATTAACTCATAACACCAGAGTGGCAATTTCCGCTCACAAGAGCTTTCCAGACACAGTAACGAAACAGCAGCTGTGAACAGGAACAAAATGCAAAAACACACAAGGACAAAAGTCCAACTTAGCTGGGAGTTGTCTAGTAGCAGGAACATGCACAGAAAGGCTTCTGATTACATTGTTGACCGGCATGAAACTGACAGAGGAGCAAGGTAATATAGCGACTCCCACATCCTGATAGGAGCAGGTGAACAGAGGGGATGATGCACACAAGTACAATTCCACAAGTGGCCACCGGGGGAGCCCAGAATCCAATTTCACAACAATCCCGGAAAACATCGTTTCTGACAGGGGATCTCAATTTGTGTCTAGGTTTTGGCGAGCGTTCTGTGCCAGGATGGGCATTGATTTGTCTTTTTCGTCTGCGTTCCACCCTCAGACTAATGGCCAGACGGAGCGAACTAATCAGACCTTGGAGACTTATTTAAGGTGTTTTGTGTCTGCTGATCAGGATGATTGGGTCGCCTTTTTGCCGTTGGCCGAGTTTGCCCTCAATAATCGGGCCAGTTCTGCTACTCTGGTTTCTCCTTTCTTTTGCAATTCAGGGTTTCACCCTCGTTTTTCATCTGGTCAGGTGGAATCTTCAGATTGTCCTGGAGTGGACACTGTGGTGGATAGACTGCACCAGATTTGGAGTCATGTGGTGGACAATTTGAAGTTGTCTCAGGAGAAGACTCAGCAGTTTGCTAATCGTCATCGTCGTGAGGGTCATCGTCTCCGTGTTGGGGACTTGGTGTGGTTGTCTTCTCGTTTTGTCCCTATGAAGGTCTCTTCTCCTAAGTTTAAACCTCGGTTTATAGGTCCGTATAAGATTTTGGAGATTCTTAATCCTGTATCTTTTCGTTTGGACCTACCAGCATCTTTCACCATTCATAATGTCTTCCATCGGTCGTTGTTGCGGAGGTATGAGGTGCCGGTTGTTCCTTCTGTTGAGCCTCCTGCTCCTGTGCTGGTGGAGGGTGAATTGGAGTATGTTGTGGAGAAGATTTTGGACTCTCGCATTTCCAGACGGAGACTGCAATATTTGGTTAAATGGAAGGGATACGGTCAGGAAGATAATTCTTGGGTGACTGCTTCTGATGTTCATGCCTCTGATTTGGTCCGCGCCTTTCATAGGGCGCATCCAGATCGCCCTGGTGGTTCTCATGAGGGTTCAGTGCCCCCTCCTTAAGGGGGGGTACTGTTGTGAATTCTGTTTTTGGGCTCCCTCTGGTGGCTACTTGTGGTACTGCTGACTTGTGGCTTGGGTTCCCAGTGCACCTGTTTTCATCAGGCAATTGGGAGTTTCCTACTTAGGCTGGCTTCTCAGTTATTCTAGTGCCGGCAGTCAATGTTACCAGAGCTCCCCTGTTGCTTGCTACCTGCTCCAAGTCTGCAATTCAGCTAAGTTGAATCTTTGGCATTTGAACGTTTGTTTTTTGTCCAGCATGCATTTATGTTTCTTGTGCTGCTGGAAGCTCTAGTGAACTGAAATTGCCACTCCGGTGTCATGAGTTGATAACGGAGTTAAGGTAATTTCAGGATGGCTACTTAGGGTTTTTAGGTAACTGTGAAGTCCTCTTTTGTATTTTTCTGCTATTTAGTTAGAGGGCCTCACTGTGCTGAATCTATATTCATACTGCGTTTGTGTTTACCTCTTACCTAACCGTCATTATATGTGGGGGGCTACTATGACTTTTGGGGTTTCCCTGGAGGCAAGCCAGGTCTGTGTATTCCTCTGATAGGGGTAGTTAGATCTCCGGCTGGCGCGAGGTGTCTAGAAACAACGTAGGAACACCCCCTGGCTACTATTAGTTGCGTGGTAGGTTCAGCATCGCGGTTACCTTAGTTTCCATCTTCCTAGAGCTAGTCCGTTTTTTCCCTGTTCCCTTGCCATTGGGAATCATGACACCCATACACCCTGATGAAGTCTTGACAGATGGCTCGCGCCGCCGATTCCGCAGTCTGGTCTCTAGTCGGAGTGACTACTGCGAACTTAGAGAAATGATCGGTCATCACCAAACAATATTGCAGCCCCCGGGCCGAGTGTCCCACGAGGAGGTAGTCGATCATCAAGACTTCCAGCGGCTCCTTAGTTCGTATGGTCTGGATGGGTGCCCTCTGTTCAGTACTCTTAATGAGGTCACATACTCGACACTGCCGGCAAACCTCTTCCACCACAAGCTCCAACCGGGGGCAATAGACATGCCGCTGTAACCATTGGTAGGTCTTTGTGGAGCCGAAGTGCGCTCCGAATTCATGGGCTTCTTTAGCTATTTCTTGAGCCATTCTTCCTGGGATGACCACTTGCCACCTTACTTCCATCTCTTTTGGCTGTTGCTTCTTACGATATAGTACTGACTCTCGCACTTCCAGTCTATCCCACTGGTGCAACACACTCCTCGTTTCAGAGTCCAGATCATCTCTCTCTTGTTTGCCAGGCTTCCGCTTTTGCGTTACCCACCATTTCATTTGTCTCAGCCCTTCGTCTTCATCCTGAACGTGTCCCCATTCTTCATTGGTTCTTCCCAGGGACGGAGGTAATGCGCAGGCCTCCCTTCTTGACTGGGCCACAACCATCGGGGGCTTGAACTTATTAAAGTCTGGGGTTTCTTCTACTTCGAGTTGTTCATCAAGATCCCCCACTGGAGTCTCCACAGGCACTCTGGACAGCCCATCCGCATTTGCGTTTTCGGTAGCAGAGTGATAGCGGATAGTAAAGTCAAACTTGGCCAGGCGAGCCATCCACCGTTGTTCTAAGGCCCCCAGTTTAGCATTCTCAAGGTGGGCCAGGGGATTATTGTCCGTTCGAACTTGAATTTTTGTACCTGTCAGGAAGCCTGCAAACTTTTCTGTCATGGCCCACACCAGAGCCAGGAGCTCTAACCGGAAGGAGCTGTAATTGTGAGGGTTTCTTTCGCTGTCTCGCAGGGACCTGCTAGCATACCAGATAACTCTCTCATGTCCATCCTGTATCTGAGCAAGTACTGCACCGAGTCCATGTAGGCTACCATCGGTGTACAACAGGAACGGTTGATCGAAGTCTGCGTAGGCCAAAATCGGGGCCGAAGTAAGGGCATTCTTTATAGCCTGGAAGGCCTCGTGTTGTCCCTGTGCCCAGGGGATGCGCTGGGTCTTCGGCACTCCAGCGGTCCCCCTCAGCAACTCATTGAGAGGACCGGCCAACTTCGCGAAGTCTTTAACAAACCGGCGGTAGTACCCCGCGAGTCCCAGAAAGGCCTGGAGTTCTCTCACTGTTTGAGGGACTGGCCACTTCTGGATAGCAGCCACTTTTTCTGGCGAGGGTAGAACTCCATCTTGTGACACTATGTGACCTAGGTACTCGATTTCCCTCTTGAAGAGGTGGCATTTTTTTGGCTTCAACTTCAGGTTATGAGCACGCAATCTTCCGAGTACCTGTCCAAGCCGGGCAAGGTGATCTTCGAAAGAGGATGAAAACACAATGATGTCATCCAGATAGATCAGAGTAGCCTCGAAATTTAGATCTCCCAAACACTTCTCCATCAGCCGTTGAAAGGTGCCTGGGGCATTGGAGAGCCCAAAGGGCATCCGGTTAAACTCGTACAGTCCCATAGGGAGGATGAAGGTGGTTTTCTCTCTGTCTTTCTCTGCCACGGCTACTTGCCAATATCCGCTTGCTAGGTCCAGGGTGGAGAAGTACTTGGCTTTCCCCAATGCTGTCAAGGATTCCTCGATGCGGGGCAACAGATACGAGTCTTGAACAGTGCAGGCATTGAGTTTCCTGTAATCTACACAGAACCGGATGGTCCCATCCTTTTTCTTGACGAGCACCACCGTGGCTGCCCAAGGGCTCTGACTACTCTGCACCACTCCTGAATCCAGCATCTGCCGCAGTAATGTTTTCACCTCTTGGTACATCTTGGGCGGGATCTGCCGGTATCGTTCTCGAATTGGACGAGCTTCCCCAGTCGGGATCTCATGCGTGATGGCTTCAGTACAGCCGAAATCTTCGGCGTGACGGGCGAATGCGGCCTGATTTTCCCACAGCATAGTTTCTATTGCTTGCACATGCTCAGGGCCCATAGCCTTCACATCCACTTCCATTTGCTCAAGGATGACCCGTCCACTCCATTCTGGAGATGGTGTCTCTTCGCCTCCCGCAGCAACTGCTAGGGTCCACCCCACGCCTTCTTTCGGTGATAAAGGCATCTCCTTCTGACTCACCACTTCACCCTTATGTAGGTACACCAGGGCCAGATCTGTCCCTCGTGGCAAGGCGACCTCCCTGGGGCTCACATTCAAAGCTCTTATGGGGACATGTCCTCGCTGGACCACAGCTATCGTGCAAGCTATCATGACTTCTTGGTCCACTCCGCCGCCTACCACAGGCTGAACAACCACTTCCAACCCATCAAGGTTGCGGTGGGTCCCCACTGGAAGGTACACTAAAGTTTCTCGCTCGGGAGGTAGGATTACAGGTTCTTTCCCAGGAGCCCGGATGACCCCCACCGTCTGATAAGATGGCACACTCTTCTGCATCCCACAGACGCGGATCAGTCGTTGAAGGGCCTCCTGAGTAGGCTTATGTGGAGTAGCCTTCTTCCAATATCCAGGTCCCCGTTTGGTAAACATAATCTGATCGAGTTCCCGTAGGATATTCATTCCCAGTACTACAGGCACATCTTTCTTGACAGGCTCAGGGACTAGTAGGATCCCTTTTCTTCCAACTACTTGTCCACAGATTCGAATATTCATCCACACGACCACTGTGACCGGAATCGGTTGTTGGTTGGCAGCAAACAAGCGAATCAATGTCTCTTTTTCTGGCTTGGCCAGGTTCTGGAAATGCTGTTTGAAGTACGCTTCTGACATTGTTGTCACTTGTGACCCGATATCTACCAGGCAATCCACCAGAACTCCTTCAAATTCAGCACGTAGGATGGGGCTCCCAGCGATCAAGTGTTCGTTATGATATGGAGCGGCCTCTCTTCTCGCCTCCCCCGCAGAGTGCCGCACTACTGCGGGGGTTGGTAGTTTAACGACGGCTTCCACCGGCCTTGAGTACAGTTCCGACAGTCTTTGGCAAGGTGCCCCCGTCCTCTACACTCCCAGCATTGAACGCCTCCCCCTCGCCGAGGGGTACTTCCAGCCTGTCCTCGGGCCGCCGATGTCTGACGGGAGGGGGCTTGTTCCCACTGATCCATTGTCGATCGGGCCAAAGAATGGTTGTATGAGTATGGTGGGTCAGTTTCTTGTAGTTCCCCCACTCTACGCTCCATCTGGGTCAGTTTCTCTTGTACGTTCACAAGGGACCGCTGCAAATCTTGCACTACCTGGACCAGCACTTCTTGATGGTTTGGGTCCCCTCTGGCATTGGCGCCCTGGACACGCATCACTCCAGACGCATAGCTTTCTTCTTTACTTCGGGCCACTGTTTCCGCCAGGACTTGACGAAACGTAAGGGCCGGGTCTGCCCGGACCCGTTCTGACAGTGCTCGCCTCAAGGATGTGCTGTGTAGTCCCAGAATGAATTGCTCCCAGAGTATCCGGTCTTTAGAGCCCATGCCGCCAAGTCCATCTGCCTCCTTTCTCTGCACCTCTTCGAACACTTCTTGCAGTACTGTTGCATACTGAGAAATTCCTTCTTCTTCCTGCTGCAGCCTAGAGAAAAATTTGGCGCGAAGATGTCCCGCGCTAGCAGTCTCACCGTAGATCTCTTCCAGGAACTTCACTAGCTCCTTCAGGGTGCTGCGGATGAGTTCTGGTTGTAGGCAGACGTTTCTGCGGGCTTCCCCCTCTAGGGCAGTTAAAGCAATGTCCACTTCAAGGTCTGGGCTTATGTTATAAATCTTCAGGGTGCATTGCAGCCGGGACACCCAGTCGGACAGTGGCATATTCTTGCCGTCAAATTTTGGGAGCACACTAAATATGGTGCCCATAGGGAGTGTCCTTGCAGGGGTTCCACCAATGCCCACAGCATCCCCATTAATGTTAGCATTCTCACCATTGCTGTCTGCTGCCTCCATCTTGGTGACAGTACCCTGCTCGCAGCGCCACTTGAAGCGATGGCCCGGGGACCACCACGGTGCAGGAAGACTACTGTACAAAAGACGAGGTGCGAACAACAAAGGATGGATTTATTGGGAGACAGGGAATGGAAGGGACATGGAAAGTGCAAACAGGGATTTACAATAGCACAAGATAATGCACATGAATCAACTGGTCTATATAATAGCACAGTGCTTCAACAATCATAAACTCAGAATCTATCTCACCAGCAACTTTACACAATAAAACATTTATAGATGCTACTCTGCATATAACCTTCCTGGCCTGTACTACGCAGGCCGCACGGCTGCCGTGCTCTTACTACTGAAGCCTGCACTAGACCCTAACTGTTGCGCCAGGCAGGAACAGACTCACGGTGATGTTGGGGACACAGGTCCAGTCCCGGGGGGCCCCAGAATGTCCAAAACGGTGGTGCGCACGGATTCCTATCAGCTCTGTAAAGCGTGGTCTTCTCTTTGCTCCTGGAAACCGTAAGTCCCCTTCCAAGTATCTTCGTGGCTTCACCAACCAGCGCAGAACAGCCACTCTTTGCTGTAAACTGGAAAGTCTATCTGACAAACACAGTTCGTCTCAAGCTGTGTAATCTTTCTTGCAGCCAAAATCTCTTCCTTGCAGACAGGACAGAACACAACACACGGTTTTCTATCTTCCCTCTGGAGACTTCTTCCTGCACGCTGCTTCAGCTCCACCCCTTCACACAGCCCCGACCAATTCATAGCAAAAGCAAGAGTAGGGGAGAACAGTAGAACATACCATCACATAAGACAAGGGGATGCAGCCTCTTAAAGTGACAGCGTGTTTCTTATTATCCACAACAGCACCACCCTCTTACACACCTTGAATCAAAGATAACTTTATCCGAGAAAGTCTTATCTTCCTTAGAGTGGTGGCTAGATAAAGACAACCTAGCGGGGGGTGTCCCTTGGGTAATATCACCATCCCACACGATAACTACGGACGCTAGTCCCCACGGGTGGGGCGCACACATGGGAGATAGATTCTGCCAGGGAACCTGGGATAAGAATGAGGGTTTATATTCATCAAACCTGAAAGAATTGAATGCGGTAAACTATGCACTGCGTCAATTTCTCCCACAGCTACGAGGAAGCCATGTCAGAATCTGTTCAGACAACACTACGACAGTGGCGTATTTAAACAAACAAGGCGGCACAAGATCAGACACTCTAATGTCTTCCGCAAACAGTACCTTAATCCTGGCCGAAAAGCATCTGTTGTCCCTCTCGGCAGTCCACATCAAAGGAGAGGACAATCAACAAGCGGACTTTCTAAGTCGACACACTCTTCATCAAGGAGAATGGTGTCTCAATCCTCACATTTTCCACAAAATAACATTGTTATGGGGCAAGCCCCAAATAGACCTGTTCGCTACAAAACAAAACAAACAAGTCCAGAAATTCGCATCTCGGTCCCGTGCAGATCACCCGGACATTCTAGATGCTCTTCAAACACCCTGGCAATTCAAGCTAGCGTATGCATTCCCTCCGATAATTCTGCTTCCACAAGTAATAGGGAAGATCAGGGAAGAGCAGGCCAGGATAATACTGATAGCACCATTCTGGCCCAAGAGACCATGGTTCTCGTGCCTGCGGTCAATGTCGGTGACGGATCCTTGGGTCCTTCCCTCAATCCCAAACCTTCTCTCTCAGGGACCTTTCTTCCACCCTCAGGTGGACAGCCTCCACCTGACGGCCTGGAATTTGAAAGGCAGATATTAAATTCCAGGGGTTTTTCAAAAGGCCTAATTGATACACTCCTGCTTAGCAGGAAACCATCTACAACAAAAATTTACACCAAAGTATGGAAGAAGTTTCTTCAGTTCCATACTAGTTCAAACCCCTCTGAAGTCCCAATAAAATCTATACTAGAATTTCTACAGAAAGGGAAAGAGTTAGGTCTGTCAGTTAACACACTAAAGGTCCAGGTGTCCGCTCTGGGTGCCCTCTATGGCCATAATATTGCTGGTAATAAATGGGTATCCCGCTTCATCACGGCCTGTGAACGAGTTACTCCTGTCCACATACCTAGGGTAGCTCCTTGGGATCTAAATCTAGTCTTAGATTCTCTAACAGAATCTCCGTTTGAGCCTATAGACACAGCATCTTTGAAACACTTGTCGTTAAAAAAAAGCCTTCTTAGTAGCCTTAACATCGGCTAGAAGAGTCAGCGACATTCAGGCCTTGTCGATAGATCAACCTTACCTCCTCACATTTCATGACAGACTAATCTTAAAACCGGACCCCTTATACCTTCCTAAGGTAGCAGGGAAGTTCCACAGGTCACAAGAGATACATCTTCCTACTTTCTTTAAAGACCTCTCTACTCATGAAGAACAAAAATTTCATACTCTAGACGTCAGGAGAGTAGTTTTGCAATATATTGAGAAAACTAGTAGTTGGAGGCAGAGTAGGGCTCTGTTCATATCCTTCCAGGGCAAAAAGAAAGGATATGGAGTCACAAGAGCAACATTATCCAGGTGGATAAGAGACGCTATCCGGTTGGCCTATTCCATGAAAAATGAAGAACCTCCGGAGGGTATCAAAGCACATTCCACCAGAGCCATGGCTTCTTCCTGGGCCGAAAAAGGGAACGTGCCAATCGAGGATATATGTAAGGCTGCAACTTGGTTGGCTCCTTCCACTTTCTATAATCACTACAGGCTTGACCTGTCTTCCGACTCTGACCTACACTTTGGCAGGACTATCCTCAGCACGGTGGTCCCCCCTAGGTGTTGGTCTCTGGAAATCTCTCCAGTGGGTGCTGTCATGGCGAAGGGTAAATAGCCGGATTACTTACGGTAATGCTCTTTTAATGAGTCCATGACAGCACCCAGTCACATCCCTCCCTAATAAAAGCCAATGTAATTACTTCTATGAAGTTTATATTCTGATGATACATTGTGATGATTGACTAACACTGGCGGTCCTCCGGGTACTCTGAAATTAAACTGAGGAGGAGAGGGGGACCGCCCCCTTTTATGTCTCTGTAGGTTTCCTGTTCCTTGGGGCGGATCCCTATCTCTCCAGTGGGTGCTGTCATGGACTCATTAAAAGAGCATTACCGTAAGTAATCTGGCTATTTGCCACCAAAAATAATATTTAACCCTATTTTATATTTTCACAAGGATGGCAGTAGAAATTCAACCCTAATATTGGTTGTGTAATTTCTCCTTAGTACACAGATACCCCATATGTGGGGGTAAACTACTGTTTAGGCTCGCAGAAGGGCTCAGAAAAGGAGGAGTGAGGTTTTGGAATGCAGACTTTGATGGAATGGTTTGCCGGTGACATGTCTAGTTTCAAGAGCCCCTGATATGCCTAAACAGTGGAAACCCCCCACAATTGACACCATTTTGGAAGCTAAACCCCTCAAGGAATGTGTCAAGATATGTGATAAGCATCTTGAACCCCCAGCTAATTCAGATAAGTTTATAATGTGCCATGAAAATAAAACAAATAATATTTTTACCACATAAATGTTATTTTTGCCCCTTTTTTATTTTCATAAGGATAGGAGGAGAAAAGGGAGGCCAAAATTTGTTGTGCAATTTCTCCTAAGTACCCTGACACTCCAATTGTGGTTGAAAACTGCTTTTGAGGCCCAGTGCAAAGCTCAGAAGGAAAGAAGCACTATATTTGCGTTCACATTTTGCTGGACTGGTTTGAGAGTGCCATGTTACATTGGTGGAGCTCCTGTGGTGTCAGAACAGCAGAACTCTCCAAAAGAGACCGCATTTTAAAAATTACACATCTAGGGGTGCAGTAATCATATTGACACCACAGGTGGGTCACAGAATTTTGTACTGTTGGGCAATGAAGAAAAAGATAATTACATTTTTACCACCAACATTTTGTTCTAGCCCCAGATTTTACATTTTCACACTGGGTACCAGTTAAAAATGGCATCAAAATGTGTCCCACAATTTCTGCTGAATGTAGAAATACCCCATATTTGGCTGTACAGTTCTGCTTAGCCATAGGGAGACACTCGGGAGGGATGGAGCGCTATTGGATGCATGACATTTTTACTCCCTGGCTGAACTGAATGTTGAAGAGACTACTCTCTTTTATTTTAGTGATATTCTCTTGTACAACTATCCCACTCATTCAGAAAGCCGCAGTATTTTGTGTATCCACCCTGGAGACTAACCTCTAAGTTAGCACAGAGGAGCCACAGATGTTGGTCTTAGCTTAGGCACCTCAACAGCTGTTTCATGTTGTCATAGGTTTCTATCATGTGGACTGCATAACCAACTGGAATTGAAGGTAGTGCAAGATGGCTTTTGGGCTTGTTTTTAACGAATCAATGAAAAGCCTCCATTCCTTTGGATTATGACTTTAATTCAGAGCTTCTATTAAACTGTTGATGCTGTTGCATGCCACCAGATCGCCCTCCATGAAGAAGTAGTGGACAAGATCTTTATCACGGTTGCGGAGCAAAGAAATCTGAACATCGGCCACTAGGAGATTCCATTGCTATAGCCTGCAACCTAGGAGCAGGGCCGGTTTTAGACAAAGTGAGGCCCTGGGCAAAAGCTTAAAGTGGGGCCCCAAATGCTAACATATTGCACCATCACACAGAAACATTTCTGTTGTATTTAAATGCGCTGAGTTTAGGCCGTTAAACAAGCTGGATTGACAAAATTGAAGTTGTCTGATGATTGTTCCCGAGTTTCTTTACACCGGCTGAGAAAGAATGATGGGTACAGATAGTCCTCGATATAGTATAATGCACTCTTCATGGTCCTTGATAGAGTATACTGCAGCCCCTGTCAGGGTATACTGCAGCCCCCTCAGTGTATACTGCAGCCCCCCTCAGAGTATAATGCAGCCCGCTCTCAGAGTATAATACAGCCCTCCTCAGAGTATACTGGAGGCCCCCTCAGGGTATACTGCAGCCTCCCTCATAGAGTATACTGCAGATCTCCCCACACACAGTAGAGTGCAGACCCCACACACACACAGTATAATGCAGCCCCTTCACACACACACAGAAAAATGCAGACACACACACACACTATAATGCATACACATATATACACATACATACACACAGTATAATGCATACACATATATACACATATACAATACTCACCTCTCCTCCTCGTTCCACGCGCTGCTCCAGGCTCTGCTTCATTCTCATCCGCTCCACTGCTGGCGCAGCATGGTGCATGATGAAGTGATGTAATCGCGTGCCCGCTGAGTCATGCGCAGAGGGCAATGATGGGGGAAGAAGCGTCATGTGACGCTCTCTCCAACATCACTGATTTCAACTGTATCGGCATCTATGATGCTGATAAGTTGAATGTGAGATGCGTGGGGAGGGACGCCACCAGGTCCCTCTTGCTCATGGGCTCCATAGCGGCCATGTGGTGTGCCATTATTAGTGTCATGTCACTGGCTGGGGGCCCCTGGAGGAGCGGGGGCCCAAGACAGTTGCCTGGTCTGCCTGCCCCTAATGCCTCTAACTCTTGGGCAGTTACAAATGTTTAACAAGATTCTTACCGCAGGGGTCGGTGTTGGGGCCTATGCTCTTCAACATATTTATTAGCGATCTGGTAGAAGGTTTACACAGTAAAATATCAATATTTGCAGATGATACAAAACTATGTAAAGCAGTCAATATAAAAGAAGATAGTATTCTGCTACAGATGGATCTGGATAAGTTGGAAACTTGGGCCGAGAGGTGGCAGATGCGGTTTAACAATGATAAATGTAAGGTTATACACATGGGAAGAAGGAATCAATATCACCATTACACACTGAACGGGAAACCACTGGGAAAATCTGACATGGAGAAGGACTTGGGAATCCTAGTTAATGATAAACTTACCTGGAGCAGCCAGTGCCAGGCAGCGGCTGCCAAGGCAAACTGGATCATGAGGTGCATTTAAAGAGGTCTGGATACATATGATGAGAGCATTATACTGCCTCTGTACAAATCCCTGGTTAGACTGCACCTGGAGTACTGTGCACAGTTTTGGGCACCGGTGCTTCGGAAGGATATAATGGAATTAGAGCGAGTCCAAAGGAGGGCAACAAAATTAATAAAGGGGATGGGGAACTACAATACCCAGAGAGATTAGAAAAATTAGGATAATTTAGTCTAGAAAAAAGATGACTATGGGGCGATCTAATAACCGTGCAGAAGTATATAAGGGGACATTACAAATATCTCTCAGAGGATCTGTTTATACCAAGGAAGGTGACGGTCACAAGGGGGCATCTGGAGGAGAGAAGGTTTTTCCACCAACATAGCAGAGGATTCTTTACTGTTAGGGCAGTGAGAATCTGGAATTCCTTGCCTGAGGAGCTGGTGATGGCGAACTCAGTTGAGGGGTTCAAGAGAGGCCTGGATTTCTTCCTGGAGTGTAACAATATTGTATCTTACAGTTATTAGGTTCTTTAGAAGGACATAGATCTGGGGATTTATTCTGACGGAATATACAGTAGGCTGAACTGGATGGACAAATGTCTTTTTTCGACCTTGCTAACTATGTTACTATGTTACTATGTTCAGTTCTCTTTGTTTTATAAGATGTGTTTCAGTGAAGGTTGCTGACAGAAAGTCTAGGTTATAAGAGGAAAATGCTTCATGACACCAAACACCATCTTCTTCCTCACTTGACTCGATTGAAAATGAAATTAGATTTTTTATTTTCTCCACTCATTGTTATAACCTTCTGTGAAGCATCTGGTGGTTTAGAGTGCTCACCACTCATCTAGATAAGTTCCTTGAGGGGTCTAGTATCCAAAATGGGATCATTTGTGGGGGATTTACACTGTTTAGGCGCATCAGGGGATCTCCAAACGTGACATGGTGTCCAGTAATGATTCCAGCAAATTTTGCATTCAAAAAGTCAAATGTAAAACTCTTTCCCTTCCGAGCCCTGCCGTGCATCTATACAGTAGTTTTCCTCCAAAGTATGGGGTATCTGCGTGCTCAGGAAAAATTGCACAGCAAATTTTGGGGTCCACTTTCTCCAGTTACTTATGTGAAAATAAAAAAGATGTGGGTCTAAATTAAAATTTCTGTGAAAAGAAAATATTCATTTTTTTCCTTCCACATTGCTTCAGTTCCTGTGAAGCACCTGAAGGTTAACACATTTCTTGAATTGAGGGTGCAGTTTTTAGAATGGTGTCACTTTTAGGTACTTTCTGTCATATAGACCCCTCAAAGTCACTTCAAAAGTGATGTGGTCCCTAAAAAAATGGTCAACTTTTAACCCTTATAACTTCCTAATAAAAAAATATGTTTAAAAAATTGCACTAATATTAAGTAGACATGTGGGAAATGTTATTTAATAACTATTTTGCGTGACAAATCTCTCTGATTTAAGGACATAAAAATAAAAAGTTTGAAAATTGTTAAATTTTCAACATTTTCACCAAATTTCTGCTTTTCCACAAATAAACACAAATCATATTGAATAAATTTTATCATTATCATAAAGTACAATATGTCACAAAAAAACTTTTTCAGAATCAGTGGGATCTGTTGAAGCGTTCCAGAGTTATTACCACATAAAGTGACAGTGGTCAGAATGGCAACATTTGACCTGAGCATGGAGGTGAAAACAGGCTTGGGGGGTAAAGGGGTAAAACATCATATTCATTTTCAGCACCACAAAATTAGATACATTCAACTGTTTTGTCTCTGAACCAATTTGGCTGTAGAACAGTGATAATCAAAAGAAAAGCCGCACATGCAGGCAGGTAAGAGACCTTACTCCAGTGGCCACAGATCACTGTCGTGGTTGATGGGATATAACTCCATAGACGTAACTTTAGCAGCACTGTGAACTTATTCTAACATACAAAAAGTAATATAATTACAGTGCTTCTTTGACCCATGCACTGGAGCAGGCAAAAAAAGGCAGAACTCATTTCTTTCTACATTTCTGTCCAGTAAAATACACGACGGCGTTTGGCTACAGAGCTGCCCGTGCGAACCCAGCCTCAGGGTCTGTCCATGGAGTTCCAGGCTTGCTCAGTACAGTGCAGTCCAGCCACATTTTTGTGTTCCCTCTATCTGAGGCACTGCCTTTTTTGTCCATAATATTTCGTTTTCTGCATTGCAAGCGGTGGCAGGGATCAACACTGATTATGCAAGAGCTGAACATATATTCATGAGTGAGCCTGAATATGTAAGAGCTGGGGCTGGGCTACCTCTGAGTAAGTGCAGAGGAATGCCTCCCTGACTTTCATTCTTGGGCTGTGTGTAGCTTGTAAAAACAGTTGCAGACTCACAAGTCCGAAGGAAAGACACAGATGCAGGTACCATATGGAGAGTAGGCGGCTTGTGCTGTGCATGGCTCTGTGGGCTGCATGTTGTCATGCATATGTGGATATGAAAAGTGACATGCCTCCACTCATGCTTGTGTGTGGAGGGTACGGCTAGTTACAGTGTATTGTTGCTTTAAGTTTCTATTGTTTGTCAGCTTGATACATTGTATGATAGGAACCTTTAGACTGAAGAATGGTATGATACCATGTTTCAGACTGATTCATGGTGATATGTGGTGTGATACGGTGCTTCAGACTGATAAACGGTACTATACAGTGTTTCAGACTGGTAAAAGGTGCGATAAAGTGTTTCTGACTGATACTTGCTGTAATATAATGTTTTAAACTAATGCATTGTATTATATATTGTTTCAGACTGATACATGGTGTGATACGGTGCTAAAGACTGACACTTGGTGTGACATGGTATTTCAGACTGATGCATTGTAATACATGGTATTTCAGACTGATACATGGTACGTGATATAGTGTTTCAGTCTGATTCATGGTATGATATGGTGTTTTAGTCTGATGCATGGTATGGTACAGTGTTTCAAACTGAACACATGATATAATGTAGTGTCTCAGACTGATACATTGTATGATACAGTGTTTCAAACTGACACATGATATGATACAGTGTTTCAGACTGATAATGGTATGTGATATGGTGATTCAGACTGATAATGGTATGTGATACGGTGATACAGACTGATAATGGTATGTGATACGGTGATTCAGACTGATGCATCGTATAGCACAGCTTTTCAGATTGATGCATTGTGTGGTATGGTGTTTCAGAGTAATGCATTGGGTGATACGGTGTTTCAGACTAATGCACGGTATGATATAGTGTTTCAGACTGATACATTGTATGATATGGTGATTCCGACTGATACATGGTGTAGCACAGTGTTTCAGACTGATACATGATGTAGCACAGTGTTTCAGACTGATACATGGTGTAGCACAGTGTTTCAGACTGATGCATTGTGTGATACAGCATTTCAGACGAATGCATCGTGTGATACGGCGTTTCAAACTGATGCATTGTGTGATAGTGTTTCAGACTAATGCATGGTATGATATGGTGATTCCGACTGATACATTGTATGATATGGTGATTCAGACTGATACATGGTGTAGTACAGTGTTTCAGACTAATGCATTGTGTGATACAGTGTTTCAGACTGATGCATAGTATGAAATAGCATAGCTTAGGGGGAGAGGCGGGCACTTTATGTGCCAGAAGGGGACAGCAATAAGACAAAATATTAGGATATAGGTCTCAGACAGCACCCTTAATCTTTAACTCTGAATGGAGTGTATACAGGTCGTGTGGGTGAGAACCCGGGTGTGTCTGGGAGCCTGTCACAGTTTCTGCTTGGCATCTAATACTTATTGCTCAATTCTTGGCTCTTCTTCCTATTTCCCTTGAGGATTCCTTTGTACTTTGGAACATTTTATCAGGCACAGATCACGACACAGGGAGACAAGGCCGGCCCTGAACACTCACACATGGAGCCATGCCAGACTTACTGCTCAAACATTTATACAATTAAAACCACAAGCCCCACACATGATCGTGTGTCCATACTAATTGGGTACAACTAAAGGGTTAATTGGGCAAATCATGAGTCTGTGTACAGCGGAAGGGTCTGTTCCCCTGGTGAACATACCATGTCCTGTCCCTTTAATTGCAGAGATCTGATCACTGCTGAGAAACAGATTTTTTCCAGATGTTTGCTTTTCCTCTTGTGCCTGAGATATCATGTAATCCTTGTAGTCATTTATGTTTTGCTGTACACATTTTAAAGGGATGGGATCTATTAAAAGACCATTTCCCATGGCAATAAAAAGTTCTATAGCTCAGTGTGGGAAATCTCAGGGCAATGACTGGGTTGGTCACTCGTCTTACCGAGAGACCTGAATGACAATCTTCCTAGTGGGGTTGGGTGTGCCATTGACGTTCATACCAGACTTCAGACTGACAATGATGAGGGCTTTAATGACAGCGATATTGGTCGTCACACCACTAACCGAGAGACAAATATAGCTAAGATTCAGGTGTATAATAGAAAGAACGCCGCAAGGCAAGAATTTAGATTTCTGGGTATTTTTTGGCTGTACTGAGGCCTCATGCTCATAGTCATGTCCAAGAAGTTGCCCAGCGGCACATGTAGTCATTGTAGCTCTGTATTATTGAGCCCTAGGCACTTCGTGCGCCGTAGAGTAGCAAGGCACTTCCATACGTCTTAAAGTCCGCACTTTGGTAATTGTGATGCAAAACAGGTGTTTAGAACTGTGTGACTTATGCTTGTATAAGGCTGAGTATCTGATGCCAAAGGACACAAAAGTCATGACTGCCTTCTCTGCCCATAATGTCATAAACAAGAAGAGACAAACAGATTTGATTTCTGTATTAAAATTGTACAATATATAAATAAAAGGAGGAATTATCTCATAACATTCCGATAATAAAGCAGATTCCCAATATTTTTACAGTGAAGTTTAGAATATGAAATCAGTGATTGATTTAATTTCATGGCATCTGCCCGGTTATGCAATAGTTTGTTCCCTCATCGTTGGTCAGGTGTATTTCCCTCATGGTCGGTCAGGTGTGTTTCCCTTGACATCGGTCAGGTGTGTTTCCCTTGACATCGGTCAGGTGTGTTTCCCTTTACATCGGTCAGGTGTGTTTCCCTTGACATCGGTCAGGTGTGTTTCCCTTTACATCGGTCAGGTGTGTTTCCCTTGACATCGGTCAGGTGTGTTTCCCTTGTAATATCAAAAAATACTAGGCCTAGATAGCTGGCACTTCCAATTATTAATTCATCCTACAATTAAATGTGGAAGTAAACACCAAATTGAAATAATATATGTTTCCCTCGCCGTCGGTCAGGTGTGTTCCCCTCGTCGTCGGTCAGGTGTATTTCCCTCGTCGTTGGCCAGGTGTGTTTCCTTCATACTCGGTCAGGTGTGTTTTCCTTATTGTCAGTTGTTTTTCCCTCATTGTCAGTCAGGTGTGCTTCCCTCATCGTCCGCCCGGAGTGTTTCCCTCGTCGCCGGTCAGTTGTGTTTTCCCTTGTCGTCGTTCAGGTGTGTTTCCCTCATCGTTGGTCACATGTGTTTCCCTCATCATTGGTCACGTGTGTTTCCCTCGTCGTCAGTCAGTGTCTCTGAGAAAGAGAGCAATCTATGGAAGTGCATGTTTGCACAGGGATCACCCACACCCAGGATCTGTCTGCAACTTGGAAGCTTGCTCAAGCCCGTACTGCAGTCTGGATTATTTGTTCACAGTGGTGAATATACTGCAAAGTTATTTCTATTATGTATGTATGTATGTGTATATACACTGGATGAAATTTTTTTTATAAATTATGAAGAAAAACAACTTGTTGCCGTTTTCTGCTTTTGATGTTCTATTCGAAAGACATGTACGAAAGAACAGAAAAAAGACTAGACTAATAATGGCGTGCACATCCACATAGTAAAATATAAGAAAAAACCTTTATTGCACCTCAAGACATATCAACATTTAAAAACATGTAAAATACGTATAACATGACCAATAAACAATCACCCCCAAAGAACTAGGCCAATTAGGCATAGAATGAAACAAATGAAATAATCAAGGAGAAAGGCTGTAAGATGGAGCCATGTGAGCATGGAATCCTAATAAAGGATAAGAGGGGGTGAGGTAAGGGCCCCACACGTATCGCTGCAGCAGCAGCTTCGTCAGGGGAAGACTTCCATGCTCACATGACTCCATCTTACAGCCTTTCTCCTCAGTTGGTAATGTGGTTTTACGCACTCACATCCCACAGGCTATTGTAGCCTTCTGTTGATCTTTATTCCACCAGGAGTGACCATCCATCAGGTTATATGTTTACCTTTCCCCAGTGTTGCTGCACATTCCATTATTGGACTTTCCTTATCCTTTCCTCTTTCCAACTATGATGTTTCATATCGTGGGAATTTATTCCCATACCTTTTAGGATAACACACCAGTGATCTGGGGGTTGGGATGGATCATTATATGTTTTCCCAATGCGGCACACTTGTGAAAGCAATCGTGTGCATATATCCTATGTAAGGTGTATTCTATTCACTATACATGATTTTGCGGTCACATTATTTTTGGGATGTTGTATGGCTTGCCACTAATATTTGCGTGTACTTACTGACTAGACCAATATAATGGTGTACATGGGCCATTATTGAGCTTTTTATAAATATAACATTGATTATTTCATTTGTTTCACTTTATGCCAAATTGGCCTAGTTCTTTGGGGGTGATGGTTTATTGGTCATGTTGTATGTATTTTACATGTTTTTAAATGTTGTTTTGTCTTGAGGTGCAATAAAGGTTTTTTCTTATATCTTACTATGTGGATGTGCACACCATTATTAGTCTAGTCTTTTTTCTCTTCTTTTGCACATATCCAGTACAGACTAGGTGATGCACCCCATTTTAGCAATTTATATAATTATATATTTGTGATAGCAGTGCACCCCTTATTCCTCTTGTAACTATTCCAAAGACATACTGATAGGGGATTTAGATCATGAGCCCCATCGGGGACAGCAATGATAATGTGTGCAAACTAAAGTGCTGCGGAATATGTTAGCGCTATATAAAAATAAAGATTATTATTATTATAAATAAAGGCCAGTTTCCACTCCTAACAGAGGTTGTCGGTGATAAATGTTGCTTTTTCTTAGGGATACAGCCCAAATTTGAAGCAGCATGAATCAGAGCCTGGCTGCACGACTGGAATCAGGAATATTTTTCTCTCACATACTCTGGGTGTTTCAGAGAAAATATACTTTTAGGCTATGTGCACACATTGCGGATTCCATTGCGGATTTTTCCACGCAGATTTTGCAGAATCGCGCTGCGTTTTACCTTGCGGATTTACTGCAGATTTTGTGCGGTTTTTATGCGGATTTCACCTGCGTTTTTACACCTGCGGATTCCAATTATGGAGCAGGTGTAAAACGCTGCGGAATCCGCACAAAGAATTGACATGCTGCGGAAAATTAACCGCAGCGTTTCCGCGTGGAATTTTCGCAGCATTTGCACTGCAGATTTGGTTTTCCATATGTTTACATGGTACTGTACACCGCATGGAAAACTGCTGCGGATCCGCAGCCAAATCCGAAACGTGTGCACATACCCTAAAGATCCAGCCGGGACCATAGCTGGAGAAGAGTCTAGTCTTTTACCATCTCCAATCTGCCGTCTTAAGTGATTGACATGTCTTTCCCATAGCGAGAGACTCACCTAGAGCAGTGTAAGGAAAATATAGCTGAGGGAAGTGACGGACTAGTTTTGTTTCTACCTGTGTTTCCCACATGGATGTTTAATAGGCACTTGCAATGCAAAAAAAATACTATTAACCTGCAGACATTGGGCTCTGCAGCGCATCACTGCAGAGGTGGCTGTCAGCGCCAGGGTGTGGTTGCATCTGCCGCTCACTATGTGTTGAGCAGATATCACAGACGCGTCATCTATGACTGAAAGCTGGAGGCTGCCGGGAGGAATAAAGTTAATTTCCTTCCAGTACCCAGGCTTTCAGTGCGGCAGGCTTTATTATCTGTTTCCGCCACTGGTTGCAGAAGGCCACTGCAGCCAATCACTTGCTTCAGCAGCTCGTACAGTATACATAGTGTTTGTTATTTTTATCAGTTGCACACTTAGGTGCTTTCACACTGCATTCAGGCATCCATTCAGTGGCTTACGTCCAAACACCCCGGAAAACGGGATTTAGACGAATGCGAAGACGGGGTGATCAACTATAATGGTGCCATCAGAGCGAATGTGCACTCTGTCGTACATCATTTTCGGGCATGTACGGCTACTGGACATGGACACCCAGACCCGGTCTACTACGTCTGAGTGTCCGCCTCCCGTATGACAGAGAGCGCGTTTACTCTGTCAGCATCATTATATGCTATGGCCCCGTCCGCACATATGCCCAAATCCCGTTTAGCAGTGTGGTTCGGTCATAAGCCCTGATGGGACCAACTAACAGGTGCCAGAACGCAATGTGAAAGCATCCTTATGGAAAAAAAATATCCTGGACATACAAACCCTTTAATTCACATAGACTAGGATGGAGAGAACGGTGTAAATATCTGTCCCAACGATTCTCAGGCTTACTACTTACCGCAGGGGATCGTTTCAAGCTTGTGTACGGACAGGTGAACTATTCTATAAATGTTGCTAAGTTTTAGAATTTGACCCAGTTATAGCTACTGCTTTACACCTGGCAGTATGAAATATGCTAATTATAACCAACAGTAACCTGTTAAATTTTCCGCCACTCTAGCTGTCCCCATCATTTCTAAATTAATTGTAGTAATATATCAGCTATATTTCCATACACCCTGCAGTCAACCACTGGCCTCAGTGGTCTCTTGACGCACAACCAAGAATGAGCGCAGTGATTGGCTGCTGCAGTCACAAGTATCATTGGGGCATGACATTATTATGGATGTCATGTCATCATCATCAGGACAAAAACACAAAAGTAGCAGAGGGGGAATGGTTGGTAATAGTATGGGTGTAATATACCTTACTAAGGGGACCCTAGAGGATGCAGAAGCTCTCTCAACACTACATGGAGTCAAGTATTAAAAAATTGTTGCATTATAATTGGATGTCCTTTTTGTATTTTTTATTCGGACCTTTAGAACCACAGGATGCTAGATGCCACCAGGGCTGTGTCATAATGAGTGAAGGAGAAGGCAAGGTCATCATAAAATGATTTTGTAGCAGACAACATACATAAAAAGTAACTTTTAGGGTTTATTTGTAATAAAACTAGTGATTATTGATGACATGCTCGGTTGTGCCAAAGAAGTAGAGACTATTGACAATACCATGATTGTATATATGTTCAAAGCAACACTGGCCAACATTTTGTAGAGGGGCAGGAAGTGTATATGTGCATACCTAAGCAAATATACTCCACCTATAACAGTGACTAGAAAGACAGACCAATAGTGCCAGTCATGTTGGCAGTTTTTCACAGGAAATGAAGGTTTGTTCTGTAAAATCAGTTACATACATTCCCTTTTTTAGAAGCTTTGTTGAATGGTTACCCTCTACAGCACTCCTGATGCTGTATCTTATAGACAGTTGCTTATGCCCTACAAGAAACTCATAAGAAAGTAAAATGTTCATTCAAAGTTCAAGTGAATTTAGAGTCTTTGCGGGAAAGGTTCTTAAAAAAAAAGTCTTCGTTGGCCCACCAAGGTGATCATAGTTGGTCATATTGGCTTTTATTGTACCCTATAGCTATTTTTTAAGTTTATAGAGTTGGGTAGAATGGATTGTGGTCTGTGGCCTCTGGATGGCAGTGAGAGAACCACCTCTCACCTGACAGCATTTTTGTCTCTTTTGATTATCTCATCTGGCTTGGCACAAGTCATCTTAATGGCGACATGTTGCACTGAGCTCGCTAATGGCTAATAAGAAAATAGAGCCTTGGATGCCATCAGGTTAGAGGCAGTTCTCTGTTTCCCATCTAGAGGCCAAAGTTCACTGTTGTGGTCAAATCGATTGGTATCAACTCTACTTTTCATATTTGTCCATAGTATGGGTGAATTTTAACATCATAACTACACAACACCCAAGCAACCTGGTGACTTTTGTCAATATAAAACATTTTGGATCTGCCTGGACCAAATACTAAAAAGGGACCTAAAAGGGTAGCTTAGTCCCTTGTTTTTCAATGAGCTTTTTTTTGCAAATGAGGCTATGGGCAGTCAAGGGAATAAAACAAACAGTACTGACTGTTCCCGGCACTATGGTCTAAAGAAGAGGACTTTAGCATTGGGGAAATCATATTTACAAATGTAGTCAAGAGAAAACTACTCGTCGGCGCCTGATTTTGTTGGAAGGTGCCCAATGCTTACCTGCTATTGCATCTCCTTCTCATATAGTGTACGGTCATTCAGTGTATAACAAAATACACAGTGACTAATAATATAATCTGTGTAGAGCCAATATAAGCCATACAGAGCCAAACAGCATTTCTATACACTTGCTATACCATGCTGCAGACACAAAACACGGCAAAAGTAATAAATTGTGCAGTACCTTATAGTGCCTAAGTAAATACAAGATAGTTGGCTTGTAGTATATGCCTACCTCTATTTAACACTGTGCTGTGACCCAGTTCTAGATAATTAAGCTTGAAGAATATCTTTTTTTATACACTTTACTGTAAAAAGGTTTTAGGCAAGTGTGGTAAAAAATCTATAAAGTTTTAGTAGTTTTATTTATATCAATTAACAAAATGCAAAGTGAATGATCAAAAGAGAAATCTAAATCACATTAATTTTGGTGAGACAGCCCATTTTTTTTTTCAAAACACAGCACAGATCTGTTAATGTGGGTTTGTACAAATCCTTATATCTCTCCATGGAATCCCACACAGACTCGATGATGTTGAGATGAGGGCTGCGTGAGTCCATATAATCACTTCCAGGACTCCTTGTTCTTCTTTATGCTGAACATGGTTGTTAATGACATTGGCTGTATGTTAAGGGTCGTTGTCCTGCTGCTCCATGATGGTATTGAATGATGGATCAGTATCTAACTGTATTTCTCAGTATTGAGGGACACCATTAATCTTGACTAAATCCATAACTTCCATTTGCTGAGATGTAGCCCAAAACTTGCAAGGAACCTCAGCCATGCATCATGGCTACTTGCAGACACTCACTATTGAAACACCCTCCAGCCCTTTCACATTTTGGCTCATTGGTCAAAAGCTCCTATTACAATTTTTCTGCACCCCAGTTTTAATGTTTTTGTGCATAGTTAAGTAATTTGCTCTTGTTTGCATGTCAAAGATGTAGTTTTTGGGCCTCAATTCTTCCATGAAAACCACTTATGGCCAGATGTCTCCAAACAACAGTTGAGTGTAGCTGGGTCCCACTGGTTGCTGCCAGTTCTGAGCTGATGCCACTGCTGGACATCTTCCGATTTCGAAGATAGGAGTGATGTGTATTTCATCTGCTGCACTAAGTTTTCCTTTGCCTACTATCGTGTCCACTATCCTCATTGTTGACCATTTCTTGATGTCCTTAACCATTATGCAATATCATCAGGGAGGCATCTGACTCACTGTATGTTTGGGGTCATTGTCTTTGTGCAGAATAAATTTGGAGCCGATGTCATTAACGAAGAATTATCTTTAGTGTAAAGAAGAATAGGGAGTCCTGGAAGTGACGATGTGGTCCTCATAGAGTCCTGATGTTAACACCATTGAGTCTGTCTAGGATTATATAAAGAGAACAGAAGGATTTGTACAATTCTACATCCACATAAGATGTGCGGTTAGTTCGCCAAGATGTTTGGAACAATCTCCCTGCTGAGTTCTTTCTGAAACTGTGTGCAAGTGTATCTAGAAGAATTGACACTTTGATGTAATTTTGAAAGCGGGTGCACTCGAGTAAGATGAATTTGGTGCATATTTCAACTAAACTGGAGTAATATATTTCAGTCAGTGACTGGAGTAAATTTCTGTCATAATTTGCCCTACTTTTGTGGTGCAAATCATGATGAATTTGCTATTCCTGTGCTATTCCTCCTGACAAATATTCACCGACTCTTAAAAAGGTGATTGGCCTGAACGGGTGTAAAAATACTCATTGTTGCTAAACTTTTATACAACTATAAGTGGCATGAATATTTTGTGATATTGCAGACTGTTTTACACCACCAAAATTTTGTAAAAAACTGTTTTATGAATTGGGGCCAAAGTCTTACTGATATAGGTGTGGGACTTTCTTAGTATTTTGCATCTTTCTTTTGTAAGGCTTCATGCAGACATCCGTGAAACTTGGTCTGAGCCTGGGCCATGATGCAGACTCTTCATGGATCTCCTTGACAGCTTCATATATTCAGGTTGGGAGAGCCACAGACTGTCCATGTATTGCAGTTCGTGCTTGGACCGACTTTCATGAATGTCTGCATGAAACCCAACAAATAATGTGCGAGCAAGAGATTTTAATCAACAGGTGTGTTAACTTTTTGACTGCAAACGAAGATATTGGAAATTGAGGTGAACTGATAAATAATTTGTAACTATGGATTTGCATCCATGATTCAAAGGTTGGCCGTGGATCTCTTGACCCCAAATCAACAGCCTCATAGGCAGCATTGTAAGACAGCTTTCACACATCCGTGTGTCACGGTACGGGCTCAGTCTATGATGTATGAACTGTCTTCAACAAGACAGCTTCATAAATATCTATAAGTTTGTCAAGTTAGAGTCAGGAATGGCAAGAACTGCCACTGCATCACGATCCATCAATGTAACCTCATGGTGGGTTCATACAGTGCAACTGGCCAAGCAGCCAATGCTTGGCGTCGGTAGGCGATGTATCATTTTTTCAGTATTCCCGCAGTATTAAGGCACAGTCAGATGACCGTATAAATAGGAATGAGATTGGAGCGCAGTGCACGCCTGATGGTGACTCTCCAGGCCCGATCATGTATTTCCATGCAGCTGTCACGCTCTGGTTGGAAGAGTCACCGACCAATCCGTGCACTGCATTCCGTCCTCATTCTGATTTATACGGCTGTCTGACTGCGCCCTTATGCGTATTCACATCTGAGTGTAATGGTCCAACCACAGACTGAGATTTACAGACCGGCCACATATCTCCTGACCCAAATTTGACAGCCTCAAAGACATATATGAGACAGTCAGTCCATGCACCACAGTGCCTGCTGACTTCACACTATCAACAATGAAAAATAGGCTAAATGGGGACTGCTGTTAATGAGAGATTGTCACCATAATGTCCCTTTGTCCCAGAAGAGTTCTCCTTTAGGTTGTCATTTACTGGTTAAGACTGAATATCTTTAGACAGAAGATTTACCAGACATGTTTCAAACAAGCTCCAGGGTGGCCGAGCAAGCAAATCCAACCTCGCACACAGAGACTCGTATTATACCATGAGAATATTACGCTGTAATTACTGTTTGTGAAACATTCTTTATGCAATAGGATCCAACCCGTATGTTAATGCAACCGGATCATCAAGTTATGTTTTCTCACTGACAAGGCAAATGAAACTGTACTGACTTGCAAGACCTCAGGCATTGCAAGGTATTGCAATTGTGTCATGTATGTTTTATGTGAGTCTGAGAGCACAGCTTTCCTGTTCTTCATTAAAGCATGCTGGACTGATCTGAAGTGTTAAAGGGGTACTCCCATCTCCAAGATCCTATCCCAATATGTAGTAGGTGTAATAATAATATTAGCAAATTCCTCCAATTAGATATGTAGTATACAGAGGGGGAAAAAAGTACAATATAAGTAACTTACAAAATCAGCAAGGGATCAAATACTTATTTCCCCATCGAATTTCCCCATTGTGCAAATTCGACACAACGTGGGCAGCGGATGCAGTTTTACAACGCATCCGCTGCCCATTTTAAGTCCCGGGGAGGAGGGGGCGGAGTTCCGGCCGCGCATGCGCGATAGGAAATGGCGGATGTGACGTACGAAAAAACGTTCCCTTGAACGTTTTTTCATGACGACGGTCCGCCAAAACACGACGCATCCAGTGCACGACGGATGCGACGTATGGCTATACGTCGCGATCCGTCGGCAATACAATTCTATGGGCAAAAAATGCATCCTGCGGGCACATTTGCAGGATGCGTTTTTTTTCCCAAAACGACGCATTGCGACGGATCTAAAACGATGCCTGTGTGAAAGTAGCCTAACTGATGACATTCTGTCATTTAGGGGCTGAGATATCATTGGTGCAACCTGTGCAGCCGCACAGGGGCCCAAGAGGTAAGGGGGCCAATTTCTACCTCCAAAGCAGGTGCAGTTTTGCATTTTTAGGAGCTCTTGGGCTGGAAAGGGCCCCTACATTGTTCTTGCACAGGGGCCTCTTCGGTCTGTGTCCGCCAGTGCTGTCATTGCCCAGTGAGGAATCTAACAAGATTGGCTTTACCATCCAATAGTCAAACAAAAGATCTTTCATTCTTAAAAAATATTTTTTCATTTACAAAGATCTGTCCTTGAGAGAATGTCCTGAAAAAGATTGCTTGTTCTATGACTATTGTCATTAAAAAAAAGTATGGCCAGGATGAGCAGCTATTATGGCCAGTTTGGACTAAGGTGTATCACTACTGCTGTGTAATGTTCGATCACCAGATGATGGTTCGCTCAATCAGCAAGCTACTATTTTTCTGAACGTGAACATGACGCAGAAGTGTTTATCGTCTGATCCCGGGTTAGGCCAATTTCAGTCTAATTTGTATGGAAGTCTTAATGTGTATAGCTACCTTACAGCCCTAGGCATATCCAACCCAAGTTCTATAGAGATGGCATGTATGTATCATAGAACATGACTAAATGGGTGTCTAGGAGCCCTTGGAGTAAGAGGGCGCAGCCTTGGTTGGTGGTATTGTGGCCTGATCACGGGCAATCTGGTACCAGCCCGAGAAATTTCACCCCCCCCCCCATCCCATTACCATCATGGTGACTTAGGCCCTTCACTGCAGACTGTCATTTTTCTGTACCTAAATTTTTGCCTCTTAGTTACCGTATATATATATATATATATATATATATATATATATATATGTCAGGTTTTTTTCTGATTGTTACCTTGTTACTTTCTTATCTTCAGAACTAATAAAACATACATAAAAAATGGTGGTGAATCAGCCCCTTGGTCATGGTTGGTCTGTATTGGCTAATACAAATACAAGGCCCCTCCATCCCTGAGTGATAAACTCTGGCACCGTAATGGGGACCCATATTTCTTTTTTTTACGAACCCACTTTTCTATGTATACCATTCATAGAAAGATTAGAAAAATGCTTCTACTTTGCTATTGCTATATTAATTAAAATTGTATTCTATTTTTCCTTGGCACCAGGAACATTTCCCAGCATCATCATGTCAGCGTCCAACTCCCAGATCCTGGAGCAGACAGAACCCTTGAGAGGTATGTTATCCACACGAGAAATAGCAGAGTAGGCATGTTAACACAGAAGAACAGAAAGAGGACGTGTTAGACAGAAAACGCCCAAAAATTTCTGCGCAACATATGTGCAAAGGGACAGCAATGAGAGGGGCTGAACAGCTGCCTTTTAGGTTACACAACTTGCTTGTATTGATCCAAACATGCTGTCATCATCATCCTTTGCAGTTCATGTGACTATTGTAGCAGATTTTGGGCCAAAATCTGGAAACTTTGGCTAGAATCCCTGTTCCTCACTGCCTGTTTAAACCATAACATCAGGTATCTGAAAAAAAAAAACCCGGATGAGGGTAATGTGTCCCACAAGGCATTAGTAGACATGCATAAATCCAAAAACAAAAAATTACCATGACTGAAATCATCATTATTAAGTTAAAAGTATTGATCTTTATTGAGTACAAGATATAAAATATTAGTAAAATCTAAAATATAGACACAAAGACATATTGGTGAGTGAGTAACTGAGGGGACCCCAAGTCAAAGTTTCCCTTGTATAGGGTGATATGTATATAGATTAAACAATCATTTAAGGATAGTATAATAAGGTTGTAATTCTAATACACAGTCAAGCAATATAAGTGGCCATATGCATATCCCACAGTTGAAAGCGTAGCAACTAGTGATGAGCGAATATACTCGTTACTCGAGATTTCTCGAGCATGCTAGGGTGTCCTCCGAGTATTTTTTAGTGCTCGGAGATTTAGTTTTTCTTGCTGCAGCGGAATAATTCACATCTCTTAGCCAGCTTGAATACATGTGGGGATTCCCTAGCAACCAGGCAACCCCCACATGTACTTATGCTGGCTAACAGATGTAAATCATTCAGCTGCGGCAAGAAAAACAAAATCTCCGAGCACTAAAAAATACTCGGAGGACACCCGAGCATGCTCGAGAAATCTCGAAGAAATAAGTATGTTCGCTCATCACTAGTAGCAACAATAAACATATAAACATATATAATGTACTTTTTTAGTAAGCAACTCACCTACCAGACACTTGACGTGCGTTTCACAAATTCTTCATCATGGCTCTGTTTAAACCTTAGTACATTGTTATACACTCACTGGCCACTTTATTAGGTACACCTGTCCAACTTCTTGTTAACACTTAATTTCTAATCAGCCAATCACATGGCGGCAACTCAGTGCATTTAGGCATGTAGACATGGTCAAGACAATCTCCTGCAGTTCAAACCGAGCATCAGTATGGGGAAGAAAGGTGATTTGAGTGCCTTTGAACGTGGCATGGTTGTTGGTGCCAGAAGGGCTGGTCTGAGTATTTCAGAAACTGCTGATCTACTGGGATTTTCACGCACAACCATCTCTAGGGTTTACAGAGAATGGTCTGAAAAAGAAAAAAAATCCAGTGAGCGGCAGTTCTGTGGGCGGAAATGCCTTGTTGATGCCAGAGGTCAGAGGAGAATGGGCAGACTGGTTCGAGCTGATAGAAAGGCAACAGTGACTCAAATCGCCACCCGTTACAACCAAGGTAGGCCTAAGAGCATCTCTGAACGCACAGTGCGTCGAACTTTGAGGCAGATGGGCTACAGCAGCAGAAGACCACACCGGGTACCACTCCTTTCAGCTAAGAACAGGAAACTGAGGCTACAATTTGTGCAAGCTCATCGAAATTGGACAGTAGAAGATTGGAAAAACGTTGCTTGGTCTGATGAGTCTCGATTTCTGCTGCGACATTCGGATGGTAGGGTCAGAATTTGGCGTAAACAACATGAAAGCATGGATCCATCCTGCCTTGTATGGAGCATCTTTGGGATGTGCAGCCGACAAATCTGCGGCAACTGTGTGATGCCATCATGTCAATATGGACCAAAATCTCTGAGGAATGCTTCCAGCACCTTGTTGAATATATGCCACGAAGAATTGAGGCAGTTCTGAAGGCAAAAGGGGGTCCAACCCGTTACTAGCATGGTGTACCTAATAAAGTGGCCGGTGAGTGTACATAGACAGAACCAATATATAGATGAAAGGACCTAGGGTAACAATCAAAAAGGGAACCATCATATCACCATTTTTTGACAATTATTTCCATATTTTCTTGAGCTGTATATACAGTTGTGGCCAAAAGTATTGACACCCCTGCAATTCTGTCAGATAATACTCAGTTTCCTCCTGAAAATGATTGCAAACACAAATTCTTTGTTATTATCTTCATTTAATTTGTCTTAAATGAAAAACACAAAAAGAATTGTCCTAAAGCCAAATTGGATATAATTCCACACCAAACATAAAAGAGGGGGTGGACAAAAGTATTGGCACTGTTCGAAAAATCATGTGATGCTTCTCTAATTTGTATAATTAACAGCACCTGTAATTTACCTGTGGCACCTAGCAGGTGTTGGCAATAACTAAATCACACTTGCAGCCAGTTGACATGGATTAAAGTTGACTCAACCTCTGTCCTGTGTCCTTGTGTGTACCACATTGAGCATGGAGAAAAGAAAGAAGACCAAAGAACTGTCTGAGGACTTGAGAAACCAAATTGTGAGGAAGCATGAGCAATCTCAAGGCTACAAGTCCATCTCCAAAGACCTGAATGTTCCTGTGTCTACCGTTCGAAGTGTCATAGTGTCAACAAGAAGTTTAAAGTCCATGGCACTGTGGTAACTTCCCTAGATGTGGACGGAAAAGAAAAATTGACAAGAAATTTCAACGCAAGATTGTGCGGATGTTGGATAAAGAACCTCGACTAACATCCAAACAAGTTCAAGCTGCCCTGCAGTCCAAGGGTACAACAGTGTCAACCCGTACTATCTGTCTGAATGAAAAGGGACTGTATGGTTGGAGACCCAGGAAGACCCCACTTCTTACTCCGAGACATAAAAAAGCCAGGCTGGTGTTTGCCAAAACTTACCTCAAAAAGCCTAAAACATTTTGGAAGAATGTTCTCTGGTCAGATGAGACAAAAGTAGAGCTTTTTGGGCAAAGGCATCAACATAGAGTTTACAGGAGAAAAAAGAGGCATTCAAAGAAAAGAACACGGTCCCTACAGTCAAACATGGCGGAGGTTCCCTGATGTTTTGGGGTTGCTTTGCTGCCTCTGGCACTGGACTGCTTGACCGTGTGCACGGCATTATGAAGTCTGAAGACTACCAACAAATTTTGCAGCATAATGTAGGGCCGAGTGTGAGAAAGCTGGGTCTCCCTCAGAGGTCATGGGTCTTCCAGCAGGACAATGACCCAAAACACACTTCAAAAAGCACTAGAAAATGGTTTGAGAGAAAGAACTGGAGACTTCTTAGGTGGCCAGCAATGAGTCCAGACCTGAATCCCATAGAACACCTGTGGAGAGATCTAAAAATGGCAGTTTGGAGAAGGCACCCTTCAAATATCAGGGACCTGGAGCAGTTTACCAAAGAAGAATGGTCTAAAATTCCAGCAGAGCATTGTAAGAAACTCATTGATGGTTACCGGAAGCGGTTGGTCGCAGTTATTTTGGCTAAAGGTTGTGCAACCAAGTATTAGCCTGAGGGTGCCAATACTTTTGTCTTGCCCATTTTTGGAGTTTTGTGTGAAATGATCAATGTTTTGCTTTTTGCTTCATTCTCTTTTGTGTTTTTTCATTTAAGACAAATTAAATGAAGATAATAATACCAAAGAATTTGTGTTTGCAATCATTTTCAGGAAGAAACTGAGTATTATCTGACAGAATTGCAGGGGTGTCAATACTTTTGGCCACAATTGTACATAGTGTTCAGTATAAGTACACCCCAACACATTTGTCATAAAACCTTTTAGTTCCCTTTCAAAATCAACATTTTAAATGTGACATCATACTACTAAATATTCCCACAAATGTGGGCCATTGATTGCAAGATTTCTTATTTTGCACACCCAAAAATGTAATTTTCCTAACAAATTCATTCAAGACCATAGTGCAAAAATGAGTGCACCCCAATGAATGTCTTAGGAGCAAATCCAAAGACTACAAAATTTAATTAACAAAAATTCGAGCACAGACAAGTCTAATTATTAAACAGGTGTCCAGCAGACTCTTGATTATAAAAGGGTGTTACTTAACAAAAAAAAACCCTTCCCATTTCCTGCTGTCTGCAATGGCACCACATGAAAGAGAAACGTCACAAGATCTGAGAAAGAAAAAATTTTCTTCACACAACAAAGGTGAAGGCTTCAAGAAGATCAGCAAAGTTTTACTTATCGGTCAAAATACTGTAGCAAAAATGATACAAAAATTTTATACAGATGGTACTGCAACCATTTCACAGAGAACAACGACGGAAGCTAACATCTAAACAGGAGCATTTTTGCATGAGAAGTGAGGAAGAAAATCAACATGCAACTTCACTGCTGTTAGTTAAAAAAGTATAAAGTGCTTCCCATGACACAATTCAGCATACACTGCCTAAGCTGAAAAATATGAAGACTACTGGGACTCTATACTCTGGAGTGATGAGACCAAGACAAATGTTTTTGGAACTGATGGCTTCAAAACTGTATCAAAGGTGAGGAGCAAAAAGAAAAATGCGTGTAGCTTACAGTGAAATGTTTTGGTGGCAGTGTCATTTTGTGGAGCTGCATGAGTGCTATTGGTGTCAGGGAGCTACATTTCATTGATGATATCATGAATTTACAAATGTACTGCTCTTTATTGAAAGAGAAGATGCTACCATAGCTCCCTACCCTTGGTAGATGTGCACTTTTACAACATGCCAATGATCCAAAATGGCAAATCTGTTTCATTTCTGAAGAAGAATGGGGTAAAAGTAATTCCATGGACAAATAGGACAAATATGTCTATTGAACTGAACCCGACACCTGTGGGGAATTCTGAAGAAACAAGTTGAGCATCACTCTCCATCCAGCATCCAGGCCCTAAGAGGTTGTTTTTGAAGAATAGAAAAAGATAGATGTTACCATATGTCACCAACCTGTTCATTCCATGTCTAGAAGACTTGGTGATGTCCTTAAAAATCATGGAGGTCATACAAAATAGTAGATGTCGCAATTTTTAATGTGGGTCGTATTCATTTGTGCATAAAATAATTTGACTAAAATCTTACATTTAGTAATGAAAGTTATATTATTAAACTTTTTTGTCAAAATTTTGGAACTTGTTCTTGTGTTCGGTGAGATATTGATTCATATCTTACTTTTCAAAGGGAGCGTACTAATTTATGCTGAGCACTATAAATTATTTTTTTAAATGTATATCTAGACGCTGCCATGAAATACCAAATAATACTTTACTCTTCAGTGCCTGATGCTAAAGCAGTGGCGTAACGATTGTGGTCGCAGAAAATGCGACTGCGACTGGACCCGTGCGGTAGAGGTGCGTCAGAGGATGCACATTGTGGCTCATAGACCCACCGGGTCCCAGCGTTGTAATTAAAGCTGCCAACCAATCAGAGGCTGGCAGCTAACTTTGGTATGCCCATGACTGGGGTGGCATGGCAGTGACGTCATGCGCTGCCCATCACTTGCATGCTGAAGTCAGCTGCTGGCTACAGAAAAGGACACTGCGCTTATTTGGAATGGGGGCAAGGTGTGTAGAATTGTTTATTTTGTTTACGTGTTAAAGAACAGTGAAATAACAGGGGACATACAGTAAATACCAGGATGAGTGACATATATACCAGGATGTGGGCCATATATACCAGGATGGAGCCAGGATGAGGGACATGTATGCCAGAATGATTCTAGAATGGGGACATTACTACATAATGTGTTTGGGGGTCAACACTTATGCCTTTATAGGATTTAGAATGCTACAAAGACCCATACATCTGACCAACATACAAGGGAAGGCCCAGGTACAAATTTTGCACTGGGGCCCATTGGACTCTAGTTACACCACTGTGGTCAAGGTTGTTAGCAGCTATCGCAAAATAAAAACCCACAATAGGTTAATTTGAGGACTTTGGCAGTTGTTAGGATGGAACTATTTTTCAAGGTTAAGATTGATGGTGATCCCTTCACTGTGTAACTAAGGGCAATTACAAAACCTGAGCTTAGGTAGCATATATGTCTAGAATCTAATACAACTTGTGCTTTCCATATAATGATAACTGATGTATATCTCCTGTTCAATCAGGTGTAAAGCATGTGAAACCTCCCGTAAAGCCTCCTGTAAAACCAAAACCATTGGTACCTCCACGCCCTAAGGAAATTCCAGCATCCAGCCCTGAAAATAAAAGTCCTTTGCTATCACCAACATGTGGCCCATGCTCTCCAACTTTGGATATGCCATCTGCCCTCAAAATCAGCCAGCTCACAGGACCACAACCCTATGGGACCAGGCGGACTTCTTTAAAAAGATGGTCATCCTCTGTAGGAGAAGACGTAAACCCGGAGAATCATGCATTGTCACCAGTGGAAAACAGGAGTATAGATCTGCCAGCCAAAATTACAGCGCAGCCATTATCTGCTCCTTTGAAACCTCTGAAGACTGGACCAGTATGGAAGGGAAAAAGTCCTTTTATGTTAACAACTCGAGGATGGGGAGAACAAAGAATTAGTCAATCAAAAGAGAGGTGAGATTTGTTTAATTGCTGTGGTCATTTCAATTTCTTTTTTAAACTTGTTGTCAACTTCTCAATTTCTTAAACCCCCCCCCACACTTTCATACACAATACATTGCTGTCAGCTGAATGATGTTACGGTCCTTTATTTAGTCGGTATCTAGCTCACGACTCCTTCATACACAAGAGAGTTTGGTCTTCTGTTTGTCCACGTGTTCTCTAAGAGAGTGTTGCTGCCAGTCATCTCTAGCGGCGGCTTGTGCATCAAGAACAAAAGGATCGGCAGTTCAAAATCGGATATGCTGGATAATTCTCTCCCCTGATGCCATCTGTCTGGGTAGAGTCAGAAGGGCCCTATAAACATTAGGCTACTTTCACACTTCCGTCTTTCAGCTCCCGTCACAATCCGTCGATTTTTGAGAATGCAGGATCCTGCAAAAAAAATTGCAGGATCCTGCATTTTCCCATAGACTTGTATTAGCTACGGATCACGACGGATGGCTACACATCGCATCCGTTGTGTGACGGATCCATCGTGTTTTGGCGGACCATCGTCTGGGAAAAAACGTTCAATGTAACGTTTTTTGTCTGTGTCAGGAAAACGTGTAGCGATGGATTCTGCTTCATACGTCATTCAATAGAATGAAAGCCTATGGACGCAGGATCTGTCGCTGACCGTCACACACTGGAATCCAGCGACGGATCCAGTTTTTCCCCTCTGAGCATGCCCGGAAGAATTTTCAAGTCCGGGAAAAAGGTCTCTCTCTCTCTCTCTCACTCACTCACTCTCTCTCTCACTCTCTCTCTCGCTCTCTCTCGTCCCCGGACATTTATTTTCCCGGAATTTGTGGACGACGCATCCGTCATTACACTAGATGCTTCGCACACGTTTTTTACTATTTTCATGACGTCCGTCGATCCGTCATTTTGCTGCACTACGACGGACATAGAAAAACGGAAGTGTGAACGTAGCCTTATACATGTGGGGGCTTCTAGCGTGGGTTGTCTCAAGATGAACATTGATGCGATGTGAGAACTCTGTCTACTCAGCCCATGTCCCAGTGTTATGACCATACTGATCACTAGAGCAAAATATCACTCATGCCAGGAAAGCACTATTCCACTTTTTCTTCTGTCAATTCTGCTTAGCTTTTACCAGGTAGCTGCATAGTTGGCTCTTGACGTAAATGAGCCTTTGCATAAACTGCTATTAAAGTGAATGTATCGTCATAAAATGACCTTTATTTTTTGTCAATTTCCCATGTCACTCCTGATAAAGCATATATTAACCCCCAAGCAATGGCCACTGTACATCTACAGCTGCTGCGCACCATCACTGTAAAGAGCAGATCAGTAGCTGAGCTTGCTCCATTCTGCATTGGTATTGGCGGTGTTACATAGCTGGTACTCGATAGAAACTAATGCAACTGGAGCTAATGTCAGTTTAACCAACTAAATACTGCTGTCAAGTGGCATACATGGTAAAATGAATGGTGTCATTCAAAACTACAACTCATCCTGCAGAAAAACAAGCCCTCATACAGCTATGCCAATAGAAAAAAAATATGACCTTTGGAAGAATGAGAGGAAAAATTCTACATCTTTAAGGGAAATCTTGCGATTTTCCCTTTGGCCACTAAGCCTAATACTAAACCAATACTTCCTTTTCTGCACAAAAGACTTTTCAGCAGGCTCATTATCATCACAGCCAGAATTCACCTTTTATGATAGCTCATGCTAACTCCTCAATGTTCTCCTGCAAAAGTCGCTGAATCAGAGCCAGTCTATTGCAGCCTATATCCATGTGACTGCTGAAAAGAACACACAGTCTGAGTTTAGTATTGGTCCTAGAATCCAATCTGAAAATTTCAAGATTTCTGATTGTTTTTTAATGTAGATCTAAAATTTTAAAAAAAATTCAATTAGCATAAAATCTGATTTAAACAATTAAATGTAATGTGTCATCAGAAAATGACCTGTTAACTGAATGGTGCTGAAGTGTATTACCAGATACAGCCATTGACAAGATTAGTGTTATTTCAAGAGAAAAAAAAGTTGTGTTTTTTTTTGTTTTTTTTAAATTATTAAGAACTGCACATGAGAAACAAGGCTACAATAATTGTGACCCTTTCCTACGACCTTCTCCATGTTTTTCTTCTATTTTTTTCTGCTCTCTGTACTTAATACCTCTATTTATTTTGGCTCATATCAGCGATGCTGTATCCCTGAAATCCAGTTCCAGTGCGTCAAGTAAAGATACAGATGCACAAAAAGAAACAACTACACTTAGAGAAGACTCAAACAGTCACAACAGAATTACTGCAGAAGAAAAAGTCGTAACTCATGTCCTAGACTCCATAGCAAAGTCTGAAAAATCGCCTTCACTGGTGTCAGAAGATGTAATGATGGCTTCTTCTGGGCTTGGTTCTTCTAAAAGACCAGCTCTAGTTAAAGAATGTCAAAAAGAATTATCTGCTCCCCTACAATCTGATCTTTATTTTGAAAGCAGCAAGCAAGCCTCACAATATGATCATCAGGAAAACATCACGTCCATTGGGTCTAAAATCAAGGGAAAAGCACCAAGCGCTATGAGGGAATCCTTACAAGTCCAGAAAAGCCAGATTGAGGAAGAAAATGAAAAAACAACACTAGTTTATGATAACCAAATTCCTGACGTAAAGTCAGGCCTTGGACATGTATTAGCCTGTGATGGTGACATCATTGTTGACCAGGGACAACCAGAAGCTTATGTTGATCATGGCGATCTCCAACAAATTACAGATGTTATACCCAAATATACTGAACACACCAATACAGCTTTTGGGCAACCATCACATCATGAAAAGCAAGAGCCAAAGGACATAAGTGTTACCTCAGTTCTTTCTCCCCCAAAACCGAAAGAAAGAAAAAAGCCATCGGCGCAATTCATTGTGCCAAAAGCAGATGACTCCGCTGAAGGACCAATATCATTGGACTCTACTTTACCGGAATCGGAGAGATGGGAAACCAACTATAAAGAGAATGATGATGGGAATGCAGATATGAGAAGATGGCATGGCGCAGACAGGATAGAGAAGGTAAGATTTCAAATAATAATAATAAATAATATTTTTTATTTCAATAGCGTCAACATATTCCGTAGCACTTTACCTTTTAGCGTTACACATAAAACACGTAAAATAAATTGTCTACAAGTTTAGCCCTAAGTGGTCACTACTAGAAACAATGTTTCTAGAAAAGAGTACCTGTGTGACATTGCATTTTATAGACTATTCCACAAAACCAGAGGCATGCGGAGATTTAGCTAACTTCTCCATTGGCAAAGAGTCTTTTATATTGAAGTTTAAAGCTCCCTTCCTATTGGAGTTTGTCAGCAGTGCCAGCTATGATGAGAGGCCATGTTACATTCCACTAAAGCCAAAGAGGCCTTCAGCAAAATTCTCAAAATGTGTCAGTTCAGTAGTAATAAACTATGTCTTATGGTACCAAAGAAAGAGAATTCTTATTGCTTTACCAGCGACTGGTCTGGTGAACACCAGTGTTGAAGATAGGATACAGTACTGGAAGTGAATGGTGATGGGACTTCCCATAGAGTCTTCATTACAATAATGCACCTGAGCCATATCAGAAAGGGCCGTGTTATTAGAACTTTATTATTTATATTACTCATTCATATAGCGACATAAATTCCACAGCGCTTTACAGACATCATCATCACTGTCCCCATTGGGGCTCACAATCCAAATTCCCTATCAGTATGTATTATGCTATTTGCTAAATACAGAGCCACCACGCTGTCCACAGTATGGTGTCAAGCTGTGGGACTTAAAATCTAGCCTGGCGATCAATGTAGGAATGAAAGGGTTCATGCCAAGAAGAGATGTTATCCTCTCTCCGTGGGATATGGGATAACTTTCTGATTGATGGGGGTTGAATTGCTGGGATCCCAAGAATGGAGCTCTGAATGGCCTAGCTTGCGCACCTCTGCCCCATTCATTTTTAACGGGACCATCAGAGATAGGGTGCGCATGCTTGACCACCACTAAGTCCCATTATTAGGATTTGTGGGGGTCACGATAGTTCACCCCCAGCAACCAGGAAGCTATCCTCTATCCTGTGGTTAGAGAGTAGCTTCCCATATTGGGACAAGCCCTTTAAATTGGATGTCTGGTCTTCTGATAAAAGTACCAAGTTAATGACCAAATACTTATTTTCCACCATAATTAGCAAAATAAATCTTGCCAAATCAGACAAGGTGATTTTCTGGATTTGTTTTCTCATTTTGACTCTCAGTTGTGGTCTACCTATGATGTCAATTACAGGCCTCATCTTTTTAAGTGAGAGAGCTTGCACAATTGGTGGCTGACTAAATACTTTTTCCCCCCCACTGCATGTGCGGTGCGCACGCTGTCAGGATTCACAGGTATGGCCGGTGAGAATGGGCAGTCACTTGACCTCAAGAATTACATTTGCATACCACCGGCCACATTCCGATTACAAGTGAATTGAGATAAGCTGAACACGTCTAGTCGGCATGTGACTGCATGCATGCTAATTGCATACTTTTGGTCATGTGACTGCCCAATTCCAGAGAATCCTGACAGTGTATGCACCACATGCTGTAAGGATTCAGAATTCTGCAGTCACACATAGTGACTGCTTACTTTTATCAGTTTTATCAGAAGACCGGACATCCCGTTTATGATATTTTCCTGCAATTTTAAACATTGAAGATCATAGCTTGGAATTATAAGTCTGAGGACCATTCTGCCCTACTGCGGGATTGAAGACAACATACAGCGGCAGATTTATCAATGCTGTCTAATTCTTAGGTAGTGTAAAATGTAAAATATAGAGCAGTTTTTGGGGGGCACACAGTACACCATAGTTCGCTTGCATTTAACTTGATGAATATGTCCCAGTTTTTATTTCAGCTACAGATGGGACTTACATGGATGTTCCATGTATTTCCCTCCTGGGATTTGTAGTACATATCATGACCACTGGATTAGAATGCTGGTGATGTGCACAGTTGGCCAGATCGGTTTTACATGTCTGATCTGCACAGACCAAATATGCAAATATACTGTATATGAGGCTGTGATTGCGTTCGAGTCAGGAGACCTGTGGCCAATCTGGACATCATGGTCAGTGCTCAGATCATGAATGCCAGAGGTGTGAAGCCAGCTATAGTTGTATCTATTTTTTCTTTGTTATTTAAGACATTAAAACTGATCAAAAGAAACTGCAGAAAGCGAAAAATGTCAAACACGATCTAGTAGAACAAAACTCCTCCATAAAACTTTATTCATTCTAATTCGCCCATGCGCCCCCTGGTGGTAGACTGGAAAACGAAGCCTGTTCTACTACTGCTGCTTCAAACACTTTGGATTTGCTTTAAGAATAAAGATAAAAGTACACGTGTTACTGCTCTTTAGGGTGCGGTTTGTGTTACTTTGCTCACTCAATCTTGGCTAAAAAAAAATAAAAAATTGCCACTGTTTCTTGAAAAATAAATTAGATGACAAATGCTTCTTACAATAAAAATGAGAATACCGGTAGTTAGCATGGAGTTCTGTAAGTGGCCAGGAACATGACTAAGGCTGGGATCACGCAAATTGTGGCCATACCTGGCTCCGTTTGCTCTTCCATAGGAGCTGCCTGCCATTGTCATGCACTGGTTATTATTGGATAAGTGTACGGTCTGCTCAGCACACGGACACTACTCTGACTCAATATACAGCTATTTGAACCCTGCCTAAATAGGATTCAGATCTAGCATACTTGGGCTGACGCACATCAAAGACCCCTCTTCCCAGTGTCGGACTGAGGTGCCAAGAATCACCCTAATTTACCTATGCTTCTATATGATAATAAACTGGGTATTTTTGAATGATTATATCTACCCTTGTCTGTACATGTTGCATTAAGTGCACTGTGCCATACAATGCTCATTTAAGGGGGTGGAAGGCCAACTCCAGCAGAGGGGCCTACCAGGGGATTCACCTGTTCACCCGTGGACCAGTCCGAACCTGCCTCAGCAGCATAAGATGGCACAATTTGTAATAATGGCACTCCATAATAAACAAAGGGTCCTAATACAGACTTACTATTGGGACCTAAGAGGTTAAAGTCACAGCACGAGTAACTTCACTATGTGACATCTCTGATATTTTATGGTCACAACAATTCTTATTATGACGACTATATGACAGTTTTTCATATGGTCCATTTTGCATTACCCTATTAGGCAAGATTATTTCTCCTACAACATTTATCGTTTTTAGCCTTCAAAGGGAACAATGATGCCGAAGGTCTTATCATTTTTCCATGCATTCTTATCTGACATATGTTCATTTATTAACCTCGCACTGTAGTGACTTTGCTACACTGGAATGCATTACCGACTGTGCACATATGTTATGCTGTGCCAAGGGGATAAATAATTACAGCTATGCATGGAGAAATATATTGTATAATGAGAACATGGAGGCCTCATTCGTGTTCCATCAGTGGTTAAAAGGAGACAAGTCCGTTTTTGATCGAAGTCATGGATCAAAATGACTAATATAGATAGGTCATCAATGGAAAAGCAGTGGAAAACACCTTTCAGCAGGTTACATAACTCCTATTCATTTGTGGGTTTTTTCATGGCCATCCGGGTTCCATTGGTGGAAACCCCAATCTTGCACACTGCAATCTACTCACCTATCAGGAGTCAAATGCTTTATTAGCTTTCAATCTCATAAATCAGTACAAAGACCTGCCAGCCGATAAATAAAATTGTGGCTTCCATGATATTGTTCTTGGAAACCACAAGTGCAGTAACCACGGTATGTTATTGACTTGTCAGGCACAAAAGCCAAAATGATGCCATTGTGTGCTCAAGCTAGATGGAAAACCAGTTTCCCTGGTTGTTGGGTGACAGGTGAGAACCAGAACTAGTCTTTAGCCGTACGATCTGTATCTGGATTCCCATTTCCCAGGTCTGGAGTGAGACAATCCTAAGAATGACCATGAGGTTCCTTTTAACCTCGCTTCATAAATGGCCCCATATTTTTTATATACATGTATGAAATACCATCAAGTTGAATCTGATGGACCAAAGATATTACTAGTCAGTCATGAGTCTGGGTTTCAAACCTCGAATAAATCCAGTGGTCAATGGTCCCCCGGATTTGTAGACAGCTTAACTGCAGTACATTTTAAAATGTATTTTAGTAATTCTTTGTGGCAACATCACTATCAGAGGTTACGTCACTAGCAGAGGCAACGTTAGTGTTCTGCAACCTCTGCCCCCTGCTCTGATGATGCTTCCTTTGAGAATCCCAGCATGCACTGGATTTCTGAAATGAAGCATCATCACACAGGAAATAGATTAGTTAGGGAAATGTAGGGAATTTTTCATACAAGAATATTAGAAAATAGCTTAGATTATGGCACTAAATAGATAGGGATCTAGAATGAAATTTAGTTTGACTTCGGACCATCCCTTTAAACGCTGAATCTATTAAAACTAGTGCTACCATGCAACAGCCGCCATTGCTTTAGGTAACCTCACTGATGGCTTGGCTCAGCGGTTAGCACTGTACTCTTGCAGCACTGAGGCCCTGGCTTCAAATCACACCAAAGACAACATCTGCAAGGAGTTTGTGTGTTTTCACGTGTTTGCTTGGGTTTCCTCCGGGTACTCTGATTAACTCCCACACTCCAAAGACATACTAGTAGGGAATTTAGATTGAGAGCCCTAATAGGGACAGTGATCACGGTGTCTGTAAAGCTGTGGAATATGATGGTACTGTATAAGTGAGTAAATTACAAATAATAAAACTAAATGTCAGTGCTATCAATGGATCAGAAATGCAGAAAATTTGTAACGGCACTGTCCTGCCAACAGTAGAAAAATCCGAAGCTTCAGCCATACGTCCTCAATATAAAGATCGCTCATTGCCTTTTGTAACAAATATGAGTGTGTTAAAAAGTTTGACTTACTGTATCTATACTACGTCTGACCTAACATAGTACAGGATACTGTATTCACTGTATTTGTTGTTAGTAGTAGAGATGGGCAAACCTGAACATTAAAGTTTGGGGTCTATACCGAGAAACTCCGGCGGCTCTGATCGGCCGTAAAATTAATAACACCGGTCAGAGCGCTGCGGTTCTCATGCTGTCAAAGGACAGCAAGAGCCCACAATTGTGATCGGAAAATTTACCTCCGGCACTGATGTCAGCTAATGGGACTACTACTCCCATCAGCCTACACCTGCTGCCGCTAATAACAGCGAGAGCAGGTGGCGGCTGATGGGAGCATACATCAGCCAGCGCCTGTGCTCTAAATAAATAATTAAAACAAAAACGCATGGGGTCCCCCCCATTTTTGACAACTAGCAGACAGCTGGGGGCTGGTATTCTCAGACTGGTAAAGGGCCATGAATATTGGCCCCCTCAACCTAAAAATAGCAGCCCGCAGCCGCTCAGAAATGATGCATCACTTAGGCTAGGTTCACATTGCGTTAAAGCAGTCCGTTCAACACATGCGTTAAACGGGCTGTGTTAACGCAAGTGCCGACCAGCCATCGTGCTAGCACAGATAGAGCTAGCAGATGCTCTATCTACACTAGCAGTTACGGACCCGGAAAAGCTGCAGCCCGAGTCCGAGGATCCGTCACTCAATGATGGCACATCGCTAGCGCACGCCCATTTTGGGCGTGCGCTAGCGATGCGCCCGAAGTAGTGCTTAATGGCAGCATTTACGGACTGCGTTACACCGCATTATGCCGCTGTGTAACGCAGTCCGTTTAATGGACTGCTTAAACGTAATGTGAACCCAGCCTTAAATGCGCCAATTCTGGCTCTTTGCTCAGCTCTTCCCACTTGCCCTGTGACGGTGGCAAGTGGAGTTCATATTTGTGGGATTGATGTCACCTTTGTATTGTCCTGTGACATCAAGCCCACTACTTAGTAATGGAGAGGCATCTATAAGACCCCTATCCATTACTAATCCTATAGTTGTATTGTAAACAAACACACTTTTACTTTTTTACTTAAAAATAACAAACAGTTATATTTACTTAACGCCCATTCCACTGAAGCCATGGTCTCCTGTAAAAAAGCAAAACTAAAAAGCAACCATATCCCTCACCTGTGACGTCCTATCCCATGCCAAAATCATTGTCTGGAGGTAAACAATTTTCAATCTGGACAATGCTAAATGCGACCATCCAGGCTGAGAACCAATGAGGAACGAGCTGCTGTGAGCACAGCCTCAGTGACTAGCAGTGATGTCATCGAGGTTACTGCAGGTCACTGAGGCTGCATTCCCAGCCAGGCCCCTGATCTGCAGTGATCTTGGTGAGAACACCGCTTGTCCTGTGAGAAAAAGTCTCATGGTGCAGAGGTGAGTTCACCGTAGTTCACTGTAAGAAATTTCATTTGACAGTGTGGGAGTGGCGGCTCTCTGGCCGGCAGTAATGATTTTACCACAGATCACAGGCAGTGATCAAGTGAATGGGTCCAAGTTCGGGTACTATTCTAGTACGCGGGCTGAAATTTTTTTACACTGTTTGGTTGAACGCGCTGGTCCTGAAGATCCAGGGGTTTGCCCATCTCTAGTTAGTAGTTGTCAGGTTAACATTGTAAGATCTCAGCAGATTTCTGTTTAATAATATGACCAATATATTTCCTAGAAATAAAATTATAATGTTATCCGATCCCGTTTAAACTTGTGGTTTAATCCATTACATAGAAAAAATGGTTACATGCCGAGCTGCAGGTGTCAGGGGAGTAGTTCATAAGAATAGAAGACCTGACGGACTAAGACCACTTAACGGCTTTCTGGGTCCATAGAAGCACCGGAAAGGCGTGAAACGGCTGTAGTCCGTCAGGTCTTCTATTTTTATGAGCTACTCCCCTGACACCTGCACCTCCAATATGTAACCATGTTTTCTGTTTTCTATGTAATGGATTAAACCACAAGTTTAAACAGGATCAGGTGAGTGCTGCATTTCTTTCTACCCTTGACAATTGAGTACATGCACTTTAAGTGTCTGCACCACCCAGAAGAGATCCTACGAGGTCAATTAAGAGGACTCAGGTAGTGTTAACACACTAAATGCTGGAACTTGGTGCTTGGAATAACCCTTCTGTAATAATTATAATTTTACTGTGAGAGTTAGCCTGCACATTGTTTGCTTAAAAGTAGAGATTAACGGGTCTGTTGAAATGAATGATTATATAGCTACAGCACTTCTGTAAACATTCCACTGAGTGACTATACAGCTTCAGCAGTGTCAATTGAATCTTTCGGTTATTATTCACAGATTCCGACTTCCTCTCCCATTTTCAATGTGTTACCTAGAATGAGCTGTGCGCTCTGACCTCCTATCCCTAAGTGAACAAGCATAAAATGGCACTACTTGGCCAGGCCTCATCTTTTATACTGCCTATGACAGACCACCTGATTACCTGCGCTACAGCCATGTGATGCCAAAGCTGCAGAGCATTAGGAGGTTGCCTGTGCAAATTGCTATTAGCCCGCCAGCTGATGCATCAGCAATGTGTGAAATAACATCAGGCATTGCTTTTTTTCCGTGATTCTTGTGAATTGAATTTCAAACTATTCAAATTTAGAGAGACCTGCGAATTTCAGAGAATCTGACTTGAAGTTGATCCTCTGCTTATCTCTTCTTGTACTAATCTGTGCTAGAAGTTTTAGTTGCATTTGGTTGTAGCCAGCCATTTTCAAAGCTCTGAATTACTGTTTTTTTTAGTCCATTCCTCTGATTTACCTTTGTCCAGGTCATAAAATATGTATATTGTATCTTACTTATTCTATAATCCTTGTTCCGTCTTTTCCTTCTTAAATTAGAACGTAAAGCAAAACTGTCACCAGGTTTGGCCGATATAAGATATGGCCACCGCCTTTCAGGGCTTATCTACAGCATTCTATAATGCTGTAGATAAGCCCCGATCAGACCTGAAAGATAACAAAAATAACTTTTATTATACTCACCTGGGGGGGTGGTCTGGTCCGATGGGTGTCGCTGGTCTTGGTCCTGCGCCTCCCATCTTCTTGCGATGCCGCCCTCCTGGTTGCTTCATGGTTCCCCGGCATCACGCTCTTGCGCAGAGGGCAGAGGAAAGTACTGCAGTATGCAGGAGCCGGGAAAGGTCAGAGAGGCCCAGTGCCAATGCACTGCAGTACTTTCCTCTGCCCTCAACAGGGCAGATAAGTACACCTGAGCAGGAGTGCAATGCCGGGGAGCCATGAAGCAACCAGGAGGGTGGCATCGCAAGAAGATGGGAGGCGCCAGACCAAGACAAGACCAGCGAAACCCATCGGACCGGACTGCCCCCCCCCTTTCCCCCCTTTCAGGTCGGATCGGGGGCTTACCTATAGCATTATAGAATGCTGCAGATAAGCCCTGAAAGGCGGTGGCCATATCTTATATCGGCCAAACCTGGTGACAGGTTTGCTTTAAATGGAAGACATTTCTATTCTGACATGGTGATGTTCACATTACTGTCAGCACATACTAGCAGTGTATTATCATCTTAAATTCAAACTGGCATATAAAAAAAATTTGTATCTGTATTGTCACATAGGGGTGGACGAACCTGAACGATAAAGTTCAGGATTCTTAACAAACACCTAGTATACGTGCATGGACCCCGAACATGGACTTCTCCAGGATGTCCGTGGTACTGTTCAGGTTCGACAGCCCGAGCAAAGATTTGCTGTTCCCTCTATTTTTGATAACCAGCGCAGGCAAAACCGACAGAGCTGTGGGCTGCATCTCCCAGCTGTGAGCTTTATCTTTGCTGGTTATCAAAAAGAGAGGGGTCCCCATGCTTTTTTTTTTAATTATTTAGCTAACGAACCAAGCTAAAACAAACAACTGGGGGAAGGTATTCTCACACAGAGAAGGGGCCATGGATATTGACCATCTCCAGCCTAAAAATAGCGCCTGATGACATCCCAGAAAAGGAATATCTATTAGATGCACCATTTCTGGTACTTTTCCCGGCTCTTCCCACTTGCCCTGCTGCTGCAGCAAGTGGGGTAATAAATGTGGGGTTGATGTCAGCGATTTTCTGGCCACTGACATCAAGCTCACTGACATCACATGCCCTCATTACTAACCCTGTAAGTTTAAGTTAAGAAACATACACACTGAAAAAAATCCTTTATTTGAAATAAACACTCCCCACCCTCTTTTATCCATTTATTAAGATAAAAATAAAAAAACACAGCATTTCTCACCTGTTTCCAAAAAATCCATTTGTCCCATGATGTGCTCCAACTCTGCTACATCTGGATGCATTAATGAGAGGTGGCAAGATGCTATGCTAATGAGAGGTGGTTACTCAGCCATGCATCCAGGAGACACAGAGATGAACGTGAATATGTAGCTTCAGTGCTGAGCAATGACGTCAATAAGGTGAGCGGTGTTCTTAGCAGATGAACTCCAGTCTCCTTACTGACGTCAGCGCTTGGCACTGAAGCTGCATTCTCACGCTCACCTCAGTGTCACCTGGATGCAGGGCAGAGCGGTCGTATCACCCAACCGCTCAGCATCAGCAATGCATCCAGATGTAGCTGAGTTGGCCCATGTCGTGGGACATATGGATTATCGGCTGATAGGTGATGAATACTGTGTTTTTTTAATTTGCATTTGGAAAATAACAAATTGTTAAAATAGGATTGGTGAGTTTTTATTTCAAATAAAGGACTTTACTCTGTGTGAGAGTGTTTTTTAATTTAAACTTACGGGGTTAGTAATTTGGGCATCTGGTAGGTGCCTCTTCATTACTAACCTCTGGGCTTGATGTCAGCTGACATTACAAAGCTGATATCAACTAAATACTATTATCCCACTTGCACCAGGGTTAGTAGGAAAAGCGGGCAAAGCATCTTATAATAGATGCGGCTTTGCTGGGGTGGCTGTGAGCTGCTATTGTTAGGCTGAGGGGGCAACATCCATGGCCCTTACCAGTCTGAGGATACCAACCCTCAGCTGTCTGCTTTAGCTTAGCTAGTTTCCAAAAATGGGAGGGACCACTCTCCTTTTTTTTAAATTATTTATTTTTGATAATCCACCAGGATAAAGCTGACAGCTGAGAGATGCAGCCTGCAGCTGTCTGCTTTAGCTTGGCTGGTTACAAAAATGAAGAGGCCCCACAAGGTTTTCTAAAATTGTTTATTTAAATATACTGGAGCTGTGCTATACGAGACCCAGCTGCTGGGAACTGAGGTGATGTCAGTAAGCGTATATCAGTTCACAGCACCCGGTTCTCATGAGGGCAGGGCCGCTGTGTACTGAAATAACCTTACTGTAAGGTCAACTGAGTTCATAGCAGCTTGTTCTCATGCTGTACAGCGCCTGTACCTGACTGATTATGGACTGCACTCGGCACTCCAGCATTCATCAGTCCGGCACTCGGGCTACTGTGGGACCCGTTGGCTAAGGTTACCAGGGTTCACAGCTGCCGAGTCTCCTGGCAGCTGTGAGGTCCAGAAACCTGATGGGAAACTTTGAGGGACACTTCAAGGTTACTTTTGTTTCCAGCTGTTGGAGCACCTGGAGGCTGTGAACTAAGGTTACCTTGGGTGTGTATTTTACTGTACTTGATAATAAATAAAAAAGTAAATGAAGAAAATGGCATGGTATTTCCCCATAATTTTCATAACCAGCTGAGGGAAATCTGATGGCTGAAGACTTAATATTCTTGGAAGGGGACTATACCCATAAAGGTTAACAGGCTATTAAAATCAGCTCACAGCTGTTTACTTAGCTTTTACTGGTTATTATAGGGAAGACCCCCCAAAATATGATGAAGTGTCCCCCTATATTTACTATCCAGCAAAGGCTATGCAAACAATTGTGGGCTAATATTAATAGCATAGGAATGGGCCATGGATATTGTCCCCCACAGACTAAGAACATTAGCCATCAACCGCCCCCAGAAATGGTGCATCCATAAGATGCACAAATTCTGGCTCTTAGCCTTGGCTTTTGTCACTTTCCCTGGTGTGGTGACAAGCAGTGTAATAGTTGTGGGGTTGATGTCAGCCGTTCTATGGCAGCTGAGATCAAGTCCATGAGTTAGTAATGGAGAGGTGTCTATCAGACACCTCCATTACTAAACCCATAGTCACATGTAATAAAGACACAGCCAGAGTAAAGTCCTTTAATTGAATAAACACACATACTCCTTTATTTCAAATAAAACCTCCCTACCCTCTTTTACCCATTTATTCATCAAAAATTCAAATTAAAAGGCAAAGTTATACTCATGAATTATTGGCAGAAAGGCGAGTATAACTTTGCTTTTCTTATTCTATTTTTTGGTGAATAAATTGGTAAAGAGAGTTATGGAGTTTTTATTTCAAATAATTATGCAAATTGTCTCTTCAGAGAGGAAGAGAGCTAGAACTCCAGTGCCACCTGTTGGAAGGTAGCAATCCTACAAGTCAATATTGACCCTTTAACGAGCCTTGTCACATGACTTAGGATAATAGCCAAACCAGAATCTCAATTTGCAGACACTGGGATTGAGATTCTCGTGGCACTAGAGTTCTAGCTCTCTTCCTCTCTGAAGAGACAATTTGTATAATTAGCATATTACCCAGAGGAGCATTGCGGCTTTAAGTCTCCTCATCTCAGCATGCTTAGCATGTCGATCTCCGCAAGGAGAAACAATACTTGGATATTTCAAATAAAGAAGTCGGGGAGCATGGACTACATTAGATCTTCCTGGAAACATTTTTGGTAATAATTCCTTATCATAGAATCATAGAATGTTAGAGTTGGAAGGGACCTCAACGGTCATCGTATCCATCCCCCTGCTAAATGCTGGATTTGCTAAACCATCTCAGACAGATGTCTGTCCAGCCTCTGTTTGAAGACTTCCAGTGAAGGAGAACTCACCACCACCTCTCGTGGCAGCCTGTTCCACTCATTGATCACCCTCACTGTCAAAAAGTTTTTTCTAATATTTAATCTGTATCTTCTTTCTTTCAGTTTCATTCCATTGCATTGCTCATCTTGTTTCCATGTGCAAATGAGAATAATGCTGATCACTCTACACTGTGATATCCCTTCAGATATTTGTAGACAGCTATTAAGTCTCCTCTTAACCTTCTTTTTCTACAAGCTAAACATTCCCAGATCATTTAACCGTTCCTAGTAGAACATGCTTTGCAGTGCGCATACTATCCTAGTAGCTCTTCTCTGAATTTGCTCCAGTATTTCAATGTCTTTTTTAAAATGTGATGCTCAGAACACAGTATTCCAGATTACGCCTGACCAAGGAGGAGTAGAGGGGGATAATTACTTCACGTGATCTACTCTATGCTTCTCTTAATACATCCTAGAACTGTGTTTGTCTTTTTTTGCTGCTACATCACACTGTTGACTCATGTGCAGTCTGTGATATATTAGTATACCCAAGTCTTTTTCTCAACGTGCTGTTGCTTAGTTCTATTCCTCCCATTCTATAGATGTAATTTTCGTTTTTCTTTCCAAGATCCAGAATCTTGCATTTCTCCCTGTTAAATACCATTCTATTAGAAACTACCCATTGCTTAAGCTTATCTAGATCCTTATGGAATCTCATTTTGCTTTTGCCACACCCATAAACTTTAATGTGCAAGTCTTTACCGACAAATATAAAGAGACTAGTCCATGCTGCAATTTTTTTTTCACATGGACATTCGGTCCATTTAAAAAATGTCATCTGAACAGGGTAATTGAATAACATTGGTCCTACAGCTGTCTGTCTGTGTGATGTCATTTTTTTCAATGAACAGCACTTTGACTGAAAATACGATCATGGGAACGTAGCCTAAGGGTTATAATTAAGTCCAGTAAAATTCTCAGACTGGCAAACAAAAAAAAGTATTGTAAAACATAATTTTAATCAACTGGTCAAAGTCAGCTAATTATTTTTATGTACAAACTTTGCAGATACCAGTTTCAAAAGGGCAGCAAAAGGCTGGTGAAGAAAAGAATCAGGAGAAGTCTACAGAAATAGAGGAGCCACCAAGTTATGTAAGGACACAAATAACCAACTATACAGTGACCATAGATGACATTATTAGCAAAGATCCTACAGACTATACAACAAGTCATAGAAGTGACCGTCATAATAGTATTCAAGAAAATATGGATGTTTGTCAATCTGATATTCATGGGTCAAGTTATCATCAAAAAGAAACTAAAATTACTTATGAAGAAGACAAGTCTTCCATTTCTTACCCTACAAAGCTGAATGATGATGTTGAGCATGGGAATCAACCTGACAATGTGGTTGAGGAGTACAGAAGCTTCCATAAGAGACAGCCAGATGGAGATCCTGCAGTGAAGAACATGGACTATATGCCTCATTTTGCTCATACGCCCCCAGATTCTTCACCCAGGTAACCAATTCTATTTAATTGTATTCCTTAACTGAAGGTTTTGTACAGGAAGGAGATGTTTTCTTTTTCAGAGAATACATCTCGTATTAAATACATGTCATTATTGCCATTGAAGTAAGAAAATTTAGAAAATAAGCATCATTGTCATTAAAAAGATCAGTTTGTTTTAACAAGAACCTTTCACCAAATTTTTCATGTAGATCTGGATACATAAAATGGTGTCTGCAGAATGGTGTAAAATGTCCCCCACCAAAAACTCTCTGATAACACCCACTTGGGCTTAATGAAAATGATGTCATTAGGTGCCAAATACTTTGCTTATATCTAATCAACGGAGAAATGAAAAAAAAAAAGGTTTTATTCTGCTCTGCAGCCGCTATTACATCGTGTGTCCAGTTCAACAATAAAAATTTGGTGAAAGTCCTGTTTAATAATCAGATGTCTAGAAATAGGGGATTTAAATCAAATATGGTGGGTCACATATTATATTAAGCCAGGGGATAAATACACTGTACAGGATCCTCAATGTCTCTTGAATGCACCAAAAGGCTGTGTAACACATTTAACACATTCAGAAGGAACAGGTTAAGAGGCATGTGCAGTCCATGACACCTTGAGCAAGGTCAGTGTCACCCTAATGACTAAGTTTTGCTATATTTGCAAATGCCATTTTACTGGGAGAACATTTATCTGACACATGCAGCTGTACTGCCTTACCGGTGACAGATATCATAAAAATAATCTCTGATGTTCTCTATTTAATCTCTATTTGACAATTGTACTGTCTGTTGCATTTAGCCACGAGACCAAAGAGGTTTGGTTATGTTTGGTCAGCCCAAGGTCCATTTAAACTGTGGGATGTGCAATATTAAATGACTTCGGACGGACAACATGTTTGCTGGTGTGAGGTTGTTTAATACCTGCTTCAGATATGCACTAATAGATCATTCGGAGCAAATAGACTGCCATTGTTTTTCACAGCACAGATCCTGTTTGCACAGGATGATGTGCTGTTGAGAACGAAGATCTTTTGTGCAAGCCAAAAGATCGTTTCACCTAACGAACAAGCTTTCTGCTTGTCTGTGATGGGTTTTAACGTGATTAAATATGTATATTTTTAGGTACCTGAAAACCCAAGTAAACTGAGTTGGCATTAAAGCTATATAGTTATAGTTAAGTATTCTAGCATTTGAACAAACTTCTGTGCAAAATCTTCTGCTGATTAATATGTTAATATAGTTATAGAATTTTTTATATCGGTGGAAGTTCCATTTTCAATTACAAAGTTTTATCCCCTGTAAAACTTTACAATTAAATGTAAAAATTCTGTCTGCCAGCAGCACTAAAGGGAAACTTTTGTATGCTGTGAATACATTAAACCCAATACTAAAACAGTCAAATGTAAACTCTAAGCAGCCCTTTATAGGCATTAAGATATATTAAAACACAAAAGTTTGGCTCTAAAATCACATTTGGCTAAAATGTGAACATTCAAACTCCAGTATTAACAACAACTTTAAGGAGTGACCTAAATAGGCACCAGCCTAGTTTTACTTACTCTATGGGCTGCTGGTGGCAATGGCATTCTTGGTCTGGCAGTAAGTGTGCATCAGGTCAATTTTTTGGGGTTATTCATTGTACCCATGTATATGCATTTATTATATTTATTTTCTGTTGTTTTTTTTTTAGATCAGAACATGAAAATTATGAGTATTCCTCCCATGACTCTGGGACAGCTTATATCCATCATTATAAATCCACAATGGATCATTCAGAATGTGATGATATAAAGGAGCCATCACACATGAGTAAAGAATCCCAATCAGAAAACAGACTTCCTTCACGGGAAATAAATACTAATTTAGTGGAAGTTCATCCACCAAGTGCTCTGACTCAATCACAAGAGGAGCTGACTCAGCTGAAGAACTATGAATCAAACAGTTCTAAGTCAAAACTTGGTTACTTAGAAGATTTGGTGTCTTCTAAATCAGAAGAAGTTCAATTAAGTAGTTTTGGAGATCCTACTTACAAAATCATTCAGTCAACGGTGGAAAGTAATATAAGTGATCACGAAGGAGGACTTCAGTACTATAATATTTACTCACAAAATTTGCAAGATAGAGAAAAAATAAAACACAGAGTTGATGAATCAGAGGACCATGATTATTCACATAGTCATATAGAAGAACCAATGCATGAACACGCACAGTCTGAGGAACCAGTTCATACATATGAACCATCTGAGGAACAAGTTAATACATTCACAGAATCTAAGAAAATGTTTCACACATATGCACCATTTGAGGAGCAAGTTCACACATATATATCATCAGAGGAACCAGTTCATACATATACAGAATCTGAGGAAAATGAACATTCTTATGGAACATCTGAGGAACCAGTTAACAAATATGCACAATTTGAGGAACCAAAGCAAACTTACGCACAATCAGAAGAGGAAAGTCATAGATACGGTATAATAAAGAAACCAAAATATGAGTATGATCAGTCAGAGATGCTAGAACATTTGTATAAGCAAGCGGAGAATCAAGTTTCCCACAATGCCGAGTCAGAAGAGTTAACTCATAGCCAACAACCTTCAAATACACAAATCCTCACATATGAGCAACATATGAAACCAATTTACACATATGATGAATTAAGGGAGTCATATTCCCAGGACCCACAAGTCAGGGAAACAGAAATTACATATGAAGAAGTTTATCAACATGCAAAGGAAAGGTATGCACAACCAGAGGATTCACCAGAAAACATAATTCCCTATATAAAAACACATTACCAACAAACAGAGGCAGAAGAGCCAGTTAGAAAGAACTCCCTTTCAGAAAAAATAAGTTCCAGTAAAATGCCATTGGAGTTGTCAAATAACCTACAAGCACAATCAGAGGTGTCAAATTATGGACCAACACAAACAAAAGATCTAGATTACAAACTAATACAATCAGTAGAGCTTAATTATCAACAAAACCAACCAGAAGAGCCACAATATCAACAAAAACACTCAGTAGAGCCAAATTACCAATATAAATACTCAGAGGAGTCAGAATACCAAGAAGAACACGAGGTGCCAAATTATCAATATAAACAGTCAGAGAAGTCATATTCCCAAGAAAAACACTCAGTAGAGCCAAATTACCAATATGAACACTCTGAGGAATCAGAACACCAAGAAGAACACGTGGTGCAAAATTACCAATATAAACAGTCAGAGAAGTCATATTCCCAAGAAAAACACTCAGTAGCGCCAAATTACCAATATAAACACCCAGAGGAGTCAGAATACCAAGAGCATGAGGTGCCAAATTACCAATATAAACAGTCAGAAAAGTCATATTACCAAGAAAAACATTCAAAGGAGCCCAATTACCAATATAAACAGTCGGAGGAGTCAGAATACCAAGAACACTCAGAGAAGCCCAATTACCAATATAAACACTCAGAGGAGTCATATTACAAAGACGAACACTCAAAGGAGCCAAATTACCAGCAAGAAGACTTAAATGAGCCAAATTATCAAAAAGAACACTCAGATGAGCAAAATTATCAAGAAACACGATCAGAAGAGCTGAATTTCAAGTATTCACAACAAGAAATCTTGGTACATAAAAATAAAGACTCAGAGCATCCACACTTAATAAGTTATTATTCAGAACAATCAGAGGAGAAAGATGGTCAGATACAGGAACAGAAAAGTAAGATGTTTGGAGAACATAACAATAGGTTAACAGAGTCTTTAGAGCAAGAATATATGAACCTGCATGCAGCAGAAAAAGACAGTGGACATATTACTTCAGTAGAGCAAGATAAACCTAAGAGCACACTTGAAACATACTTGGAACAGCAAGATAGCGATAGTGCCCCGGAAGAATACCACCACAAAGATGAGTCAACTTCTGAGACCTACGATAAGGAACTGCTGTTGAAAAATCAAAAGCTTGAGAACACACAGAAAGAAGAGCCAAAGACTTTATGTGCTCATACTGTTGAGTCAGAGCCTCAAGATCAACCAGATTCTAAAGAAACAGATAAACATGCTCAATTCCTTGAATCACACACAGAGGAAATACACGATACTTGTGCTGAGGATGACTTGGACAAAAACACTTTAAATGAAAAAATTATAAATGGACATTCTGAACTGGAAGAACCTGAACACATTGAAGATAGGTCTGGTGGACATAAATCAGATGGAACACAGGAAGAAAGTCCAGTGGATACGGCATCAGATACAGAGGAAATTCCAGAAGAAAATTTTGATTTTCTAGAGGTATGAATCCTTCCTTTTATGGTTTTGAATAGCAAAACATTTAGCTTTCTAGATAATGAGTCCATTGTTTTGCTGTATCGTGATATGGCAGAGCTCTGGCTACGAGCATGTTCTGAATGGCATAAACTCATTTTGATGTAACACTATGAAACCGTAGGCCATGGCTTCTAGTGCTTCATAGAGATATTACTTTATATGCTTCTTCATGAAATCCAAGGCATGTACTGTAGTGCAATAGGGGGACTTTGCTTTGTGCAACTCCAAGGTTTCTTTGGCCATTATTATGACTATAATAAACATGAGGCTCTAAACTTAGGATCAGTTAGTAGTTATCAATAAGTAGACCACAGATACATCTATCAACAACAGTGATCAATCTACATAGTTATTAGAAATATACTTGATATTGGGTGCTAGAAGTGACAGGCAGACTATTGCTAAAGCAATCCTTCAGGCTATCCCTCACTAAGACTCATGACGCTTACCAAATATTAATCAATCACCTGATTATCATCTTTTTCTCACTTGTGGTATAGTAATCTGTACTTTTTAATCATTCTGCCCTTACTATAATAGAAATCAACTCTGAAGAGGCAGAACAGAAGGAAGAAGGGAGTGAGCACCAGCTTGGACCATTAATGAGACATTAGGTGTGTCCAAGGCCAGTTTTAGACAAAGTGGGGCCCCAAATGCTCACATATTGCACCATCACACAGAAACATTTCTGTTGTATTTACAAGCGCTAAGTTCAGGCCGGTAAACGAGTGTGATCGACAATATTGAAGTCATTCGATGCTTGTTTCCCGGCCTATTTAGGGTACGTGCACACATTCAGTAATTGGCAGCGCTTTGGACGCAGCACATGTCTGCTGCGCCCAAAGCGCTGCCGACTATTGAACGCAGATTAATCCACATGTGTTCATTGAACCATGCGGAATCACTGCACCAATACATTGTACGGGTGAAATTTATCTTGCGGAGACAAATAAAGATAAATTGACATGGTGCGGTCTCCGCGGGTGAGCTGCGGGCGTCAGTGCACGCATAGTGGGCATGGGATTTCTTGAAATCCCATCCACTATGCTATAACATCTGGCCACTGCACAAGTACGCAGCATCCAACCCGCATCATTTACAGTATAATGCAGGTCCCATATAGTAATATGCACTTCCCATGGTCCTTGGTAGAGTATACTGCAGCCCCCCTCATAGAGTATACTGCAGCCTCCTCAAACAGTATAATGCAGCCCCATCAGAGTATAATGAAGCCCCCTCAGAGTATAATGCAGCCACACACAGTATAGTGCAGACCCCTCAGAGCATAATACAGCCCCACATACAGTATATTGCAGGCCAAGCCCCACAAACACACATAGTATAGTACAGCCCCCTTCACACACAGTGTAATGCAGCCCCCTCACACACACAGTATAATGCAGCATCCCCCAGAGTATAATGCAGCCCCCTCAGAGTATAATGCAGCCCCACACACAGTATAATGCAGGCCCCACCCCCACACAGTATAATTCAGCCCCCTCCACAAACACACACATTATAGTGCAGCTCCCACACACACAGTATAATGCAGCCCCCCACACAGTATAATGCAGCCCCCACACACAATATAATGCAGCTCCTCCAGAGTATAAAGCAGCCTCCTCAGAGTATAATGCAGCCCCCAGTGTATAAAGCAGCCCCCTCAGAGTATAATGCAGCCCTACACACAGTATAATGCAGACCCCCACACACATAGTATAGTGCCGCCCCCCCACAGTATAGTGCAGCCCCCGCACACAGTATAGTGCAGTTCCCTAAGAGTATAATGCAGCCCCCACATGCACACAGTATTATGTAGCCTCCTCTGTTGTGAATTCCGTTCTCGGGCTCCCTCCTGTGGTCATGAGCGATATTGTGTGAGTTTGTTCTGGGGCTCCCTCTGGTGGCCTTTAGCGATATGGCTGGTCTTGGCTGGGCTCAGCTTCTTCATTTCCTGCTATCCTGAGGCCTATTTAATTCATCTGGCCCTTCATTTGTTGCCTGCTGTCGGTGTATTCAGTCCTGTTTCTGAGAGCTCCTGAATATTCCTTGTGACCAGTCTCCTGCTGGAGAAGTTAAGTTGTTTGTTCTTTTTGCTCATTATTTCCTTGAAAACGTTTCTTTGTACATGATGAGTTCAGTCCAGCTTGCTTATATGTGAACTTGCACTTGCTGGTTAGTTCTGGGGTGCAGAGTGCGCCCCTCACATCGTGAGTCGGTGTGGGGGTTCTTGTATTCTCTGCGTGGTTTATTTTTGTTAGTTTTTGTACTGACCGCACAGACTCCTATCTATTTTCAGTCTATCTAGTGTTAGCGGGCCTCATTTGCTTAACCTGTTTCATTTCTACGTTTGTCTTTTCCCCTTAACTCACCGTTATTATTTGTGGGGGGCTGACTAAATCTTTGGGGTTATTTCTCTGAGGCAAGTGAGGTCTTTGCTTTCTCTCTAGGGGTAGTCAGTTTCTCAGGCTGTGAACGTGGCGTCTAGGATTTTAGGAACGCTCCACGGCTGCCTTTAGTGTTTGTGGATAGGATCAGGATTGCGGTCAGTATAGCTTCCACCTCCCCAGAACTGGTCCTATATTCTGGTCACATGTGTCAGGTCAGTTTTGAGATCCTACCACCGGATCATAACAGTACAGCAGGCCAAAAAGTGTTAATGCAGCAGAAGAGGGAGAAGAGAAATCCTGAAGTCATTTTTTTTAATCTTTTCCTCTGCACTGTGTTTGGCCTCTCCCCTCCCTTTAATCTCTGGGTGGTTCTGAATTCAATTGCAGATATGGACATTCAGAGTCTGTCTTCTAGTGTGGATCATCTCACTGCAAGGGTGCAGGGCATTCAGGATTATGTAGTCCGCAGTCCTATGTCAGAGCCTAAAATACCAATTCCTGAACTGTTCTCCGGAGATAGATCTAGGTTTTTGAACTTTAAGAATAATTGTAAGTTATTCCTTTCTCTGAGACCTCACTCCTCAGGTGACTCTGTTCAGCAAGTTAAAATTATTATTTCTTTGTTACGTGGTGACCCTCAAGATTGGGCATTCTCTCTGGCGCCAGGAGATCCTGCATTGCTAAATGTGGATGCGTTTTTTCTGGCGCTAGGAGTGCTTTATGAGGAACCAAATCTGGTAGACCAAGCAGAGAAGGTTTTGCTGGCTCTCTCTCAGGGTCAAGATGAAACAGAGGTTTGCTGTCAGAAGTTTAGGAAGTGGTCTGTGCTCACTCAATGGAATGAGTGCGCCCTGGCGGCGATTTTCAGAAAGGGTCTTTCTGAAGCCCTTAAAGATGTTATGGTGGGGTTCCCCACACCTGCGGGTCTGAATGAGTCAATGTCTTTGGCCATTCAGATTGATCGGCGTTTGCAGGAGCGCAAACCTGTGCGCCATCTGGCGGTATTTTCTGAGCAGAAACCTGAGCCTGTGCAATGCGACAGGACTCTGACCGGAGTTGAACGGCAAAACCACAGACGTCAGAATGGGTTGTGCTTTTACTGTGGTGATTCTACTCATGTTATCTCAGCATGCTCTAAACGCACAAAAAGGTTCACCAAGTCTGTCACCATTGGTACTGTACAGCCTAAATTCATTTTGTCTGTTACTTTGATTTGCTCTCTGTCATCCTACTCAGTTATGGCTTTTGTGAATTCAGGTGCCGCCCTGAATTTGATGGATTTGTCATTTGCCAGGTGCTGTGGTTTTATCTTGGAGCCTTTACAATTCCCTATTCCACTAAGGGGAATTGATGCTACACCATTGGCCAAGATTAAACCTCAGTACTGGACTCAAGTGACTATGTGCATGGCTCCTGCACATCAGGAGGTGATTCGCTTTCTTGTGCTACATAATTTGCATGATGTTGTCGTGTTGGGTCTGCCATGGCTGCAAGCTCATAATCCAGTCCTGGATTGGAAAGAAATGTCTGTGTCAAGTTGGGGTTGCCAGGGAATTCATGGCGATGCCCCTTTGGTGTCAATTGCTTCTTCTACTCCTTCTGAAGTCCCTGAATTTTTGTCGGACTACCAGGATGTATTTGATGAGCCCTACCTCCTCATAGGGATTGTGATTGTGCCATAAATCTGATTCCTGGTAGTAAGTTCCCTAAGGGACGACTTTTTAATTTATCTGTACCAGAACATGCCGCTATGCGGAGTTATATAAAGGAGTCCTTGGAGAAGGGGCATATTCGCCCGTCCTCGTCCCCTTTGGGTGCGGGGTTCTTTTTTGTGGCCAAGAAGGATGGTTCTCTGAGACCCTGTATAGATTATCGCCTTCTAAATAACATCACGGTTAAATTTCAGTACCCTTGCCACTGTTGTCCGATCTGTTTGCCCTGATTAGGGGGGCCAGTTGGTTCACCAAGATAGATCTTCGAGGAGCGTATAATCTTGTGCGCATAAAGCAGGGCGATGAATGGAAAACAGCATTTAATATGCCCGAAGGCCATTTTGAGTACTTGGTGATGCCTTTTGGGCTTTCTAATGCCCCCTCTGTGTTTCAGTCCTTCATGCACGACATCTTCCGAGAGTATCTGGATAGATTTATGATTGTGTACCTGGATGATATTTTGGTCTTTTCTGATGATTGGGAGTCTCATGTGAAGCAGGTCAGGATGGTATTTCAGGTCCTGCGTGCCAATGCCTTGTTTGTGAAGGGCTCTAAATGTCTCTTCGGAGTCCAGAAAATTTCCTTTTTGGGCTTTATTTTTTCTCCTTCTACTATTGAGATGGATCCAGTCAAGGTCCAGGCTATTCATGACTGGACTCAACCTACATCTGTGAAGAGTCTTCAGAAGTTCTTGGGTTTTGCTAATTTTTACCGTCGCTTCATCGCTAATTTTTCTGGCGTGGTTAAGCCTTTGACGGATTTGACCAAGAAGGGTTCTGATGTTACGAATTGGTCTCCTGCGGCCGTGGAGGCCTTTCAGGAGCTGAAACGTCGGTTTTCTTCGGCTCCTGTCTTGCGCCAGCCCGATGTCTCTCTTCCCTTTCAGGTCGAGGTTGATGCTTCTGAGATTGGAGCAGGGGCTGTCTTGTCGCAGAGAAGCTCTGATGGCTCTGTGATGAGACCATGTGCTTTCTTTTCTAGAAAGTTTTCGCCTGCCGAGCGGAATTATGATGTTGGTAATCGTGAGTTGTTAGCAATGAAATGGGCATTTGAGGAGTGGCGACATTGGCTTGAGGGAGCCAAGCATCATGTGGTGGTCTTGACTGATCACAAGAATTTGACTTATCTCGAGTCTGCCAAACGGTTGAATCCGAGACAGGCTCGGTGGTCGCTGTTTTTCTCTCGTTTCAATTTCGTGGTTTCATATCTTCCGGGTTCGAAGAATGTGAAGGCTGATGCCCTTTCTAGGAGTTTTGTACCTGACTCCCCGGAAGTTTCTGAACCTACTGGTGTCCTCAAAGAGGGGGTGATTTTGTCTGCCATCTCTCCTGATCTGCGACGGGTGTTGCAGGAGTTTCAGGCCAATAGACCTGACCGTTGTCCACCGGAGAGATTGTTTGTCCCAGACAGATGGACCAGTAGAGTTATTTCCGAAGTTCATTCTTCGGTGTTGGCAGGTCATCCTGGGATTTTTGGTACCAGGGATTTGGTGGCGAGGTCCTTTTGGTGGCCTTCCTTGTCGCGGGATGTGCGTTCCTTTGTGCAGTCCTGTGGGATTTGTGCTCGGGCCAAGCCTTGCTGTTCTCGTGCCAGTGGATTGCTTTTGCCTTTGCCTGTCCCGAAGAGGCCTTGGACGCATATTTCCATGGATTTTATTTCAGATCTTCCTGTCTCTCAGAGGATGTCTGTCATCTGGGTGGTTTGTGATCGTTTTTCTAAAATGGTCCATTTGGTACCCTTGCCTAAGCTGCCTTCCTCCTCCGATTTAGTGCCACTGTTTTTTCAGAATGTGGTTCGTTTACATGGTATTCCGGAGAACATTGTGTCTGACAGAGGATCCCAGTTTGTGTCCAGATTTTGGCGGTCCTTTTGTGCTAAGATGGGCATTGAATTGGCTTTTTCGTCGGCCTTCCACCCTCAGACGAATGGCCAAACTGAACGAACTAATCAGACCTTGGAAACTTATTTGAGATGTTTTGTTTCTGCTGATCAGGATGATTGGGTGACTTTTCTGCCATTGGCTGAGTTCGCCATTAATAATCGGGCCAGTTCTGCTACCTTGGTCTCACCGTTCTTTTGCAATTCTGGTTTTCATCCTCGGTTTTCCTCGGGTCAGGTTGAGTCCTCTGACTGTCCTGGAGTGGATTCTGTGGTGGATAGGTTGCAGCAGATTTGGAACCATGTGGTGGACAATTTGACGTTGTCCCAGGAGAAGGCTCAGCGCTTTGCTAACCGCCGTCGCTGTGTGGGTCCCCGACTTCGTGTAGGGGATTTGGTATGGTTGTCTTCTCGTTATGTCCCGATGAAGGTTTCCTCTCCTAAGTTCAAGCCTCGTTTCATCGGTCCTTATAAGATTTTGGAAATCCTCAACCCTGTGTCATTTCGTTTGGAAGTCCCAACATCGTTTGCCATTCATTATGTGTTCCATAGGTCATTGTTGCGGAGATACGTGGTGCCTGTGGTCCCTTCTGTTGATCCTCCTGCTCCGGTCTTGGTCGAGGGGGAGTTGGAGTATGTGGTGGAGAAGATCTTGGATTCTCGTATTTCGAGACGGAAGCTTCAGTACTTAGTTAAATGGAAGGGTTATGGTCAGGAGGATAATTCCTGGGTTGTCGCCTCCGATGTCCATGCGGCCGATTTGGTTCGTGCCTTTCATTCGGCTCGTCCTGATTGGCCTGGGAGCTCTGGTGAGGGTTCGGTGACCCCTTCTCAAGGGGGGGGTACTGTTGTGAATTCCGTTCTCGGGCTCCCTCCTGTGGTCATGAGCGGTATTGTGTGAGTTTGTTCTGGGGCTCCCTCTGGTGGCCTTTAGCGATATGGCTGGTCTTGGCTGGGCTCAGCTTCTTCATTTCCTGCTATCCTGAGGCCTATTTAAGTCACCTGGCCCTTCATTTGTTGCCTGCTGTCGTTGTATTCAGTCCTGTTTCTGAGAGCTCCTGAATATTCCTTGTGACCAGTCTCCTGCTGGAGAAGTTAAGTTGTTTGTTCTTTTTGCTCATTATTTCCTTGAAAACGTTTCTTTGTACATGATGAGTTCAGTCCAGCTTGCTTATATGTGAACTTGCGCTTGCTGGTTAGTTCTGGGGTGCAGAGTGCGCCCCTCACATCGTGAGTCGGTGTGGGGGTTCTTGTATTCTCTGCGTGGTTTATTTTTGTTAGTTTTTGTACTGACCGCACAGACTCCTATCGATTTTCAGTCTATCTAGTGTTAGCGGGCCTCATTTGCTTAACCTGTTTCATTTCTACGTTTGTCTTTTCCCCTTAACTCACCGTTATTATTTGTGGGGGGCTGACTAAATCTTTGGGGTTATTTCTCTGAGGCAAGTGAGGTCTTTGCTTTCTCTCTAGGGGTAGTCAGTTTCTCAGGCTGTGAACGTGGCGTCTAGGATTTTAGGAACGCTCCACGGCTGCCTTTAGTGTTTGTGGATAGGATCAGGATTGCAGTCAGTATAGCTTCCACCTCCCCAGAACTGGTCCTATATTCTGGTCACATGTGTCAGGTCAGTTTTGAGATCCTACCACCGGATCATAACACTCCTCAGAGTATAATGCAGCCACCCCCAGAGTATAAAGCAGCCACTTCAGAGTATAATTCAGCCAGCCCTACACACAGAAAAATGCAGCCCCCCACAAACACACACACAGAGTATAATTCAGCCCCCCACAAACACACACAGTATAGTGTAGCCCCCACACACAGTATAATGCAGCCCACCACACACAGTATAGTGCATTCACCCCCACACACAGTATAGTGCACCCCCCCACATACACAGTATGGTGCAGCCCCCCCACACACACACACACAATATAAAGCAGTCTCCCCACACACAGTATAGTGCAGTACTCCCGCAAACACTATTGTGCAGCAGACACACACACTCTATAATGCAGACACACACACAAACACACACACTAAAATGCAGACACACACTATAATGCAGACACACATGCACAATACTTACCTCTGATCCGCGTTCCCCAGCTGCTCTGACTTCTGTAGAGCATCTCAGCGTCTCATCAGCTCCACTGCTGAAACACGCTGAGTCAGAGGCAGAGGGGGAGTGATCTGATGGGAGAGGGAGTGTCACATGACGCTCTCTTCTCCATCACTGCTTTCAACTTTATCGACATCTATGATGCTGATAAGTTGAATGCGCGATGTGGGGAGGGGGTGTCACTGGGCCCCTCTTACTCACAGGCCCCATAGCAGCAACTGGCTGGGGGACCCTGGAGGAGCGGGGGCCATAGGCGGCTGCCTGGTCTGTCTGCCTCTATCACTGGCCCTGGGTGTGTCTCAGACTACGTTAGACTCTTTGTAGAAAATGCTATTACCACAGCTTTACTCTAAGGTAGGGGTCCGCAACCTGTAGCTCAGGAGCCACATGTGGCTCGCGGTCCCATGAATTGTGGCTCACGGCTGTCTGCCAGCTTGGTGCATTAGTTCCAGATTTAGTAAACTGGAATGAAGAGCACATCACAAAATGGTGAACTTTGTGAGTACCCCTGCAGAAAAGAGCAGATTTGGGTACACATCTACTGGTCTTGGGGGTTTAGAGATAATTTAAGTATGGTACGCTGGACACAGGATGATACTACTTGTCAGAGGAGGTGCTTGAAGATGGATGTGACTTTGTTGGGAGTGCGTGATGAGAATGCTGAATGTGGTGGGGTGTGGTGGGAACCCCTGGATCTTGGTATACTGTTTTGGGGTGATTTGTGTGGAAAACCTTTGGTTATCATTACAGTCATAATGGGGGCTTTGGTTACCACTACTGTGAGGGGGACAGCAGCTGGATGTGGCTCGCAACCCTCTTGCAGAGCTCAATGTGGCTCTCAAGGTCAGAAAGGTTGGGGACCACTGCTGTAAGGGAACAGAGGTAGAAATCAAGTAAAATAGTAGAAATTTACATGCATCACTGATATGTCCTGACATATATTGTCATAACTGAACAGTTGCTTATTCCAGCCCTGATAGGAAGGTGCATCTCTTTCGTGATTTGTGGTAGAAAAAGGCACATGGAAGAAATATCTTTCAACAATATTGTGCAATATGGTCCTGTGGGGCTATTAAACTCAAGGCCTTTAGGCATTGCCTAAGTGACTGAATACTGAACCTACTCTTGGTCACAGTGCAAATATGCTAATAAGGCCTTTCGGCTAATATTGGCTTCTGTTATTCTGCAAATTAATAGGTGGTTATATTATCAATATTTTTATATAATAATCAAATATTAGAGCATATAATCCTCAGAACTCCTTATCAAATTCAACTTCCTTTATCCATGAACAGCAGATACAATATTCCAAAGCGATGTATGGCCGTTTCGCTTTTGAATATGCTTTCTTGATGCCTTGACAAAGCATATTCACAGGCGAAACAGCCGACGGATGCTATGGGATTCTGTACTTACATGTTCCTGCTCTTCATGATTAAACGAAACGTAATGGACATTTGGTGCGAAGAGTGCCGTAGAATAATCACTAAGCATCACTGAGAGTTCCTAACCTAACCACAAGTAAGGATCCTTATCTGTACCTTTAATGGGGTGTTTCCCTGAATGTGATTTCGGCCTGTGGATAGTGGCGGTGATTTTTGTTTCTTTACTTGCTACTAATTTTACAAGTATATAATGTTTTAGACTCATGTGTTCACTTCTCACTAGCTGCAGGTTGTGACTCTTTTAAAAACCCATAAACCCATAACCATTGGCAAATATCTGTTTTTTTTACATGTTTTTAAAAACATACCCTGTATGTTTTTGGCCACGGATACACCTTGACAAATGTCTTCTATTACAATACATAAGCTGTGTGATTTGTGGAGGCTTTTTGTTCTAAGAGTTGAGATAAATTATGATGAACTGAGAAAAGCAAGAACTGGAGAAGTTATCCTTAGCACATTTCAGCTGTCAGTTATCTACTGCTGGTTAGGGAAAAAACAAGCAGTGACATGAATGGGTGTTGTACAGATCCCATGTGTAAACAGTACCCTTAATCCTTAGAGTATTGCATATCCTAAATGGCAATTGGCCATTATGGGCAGGTGACGTATTGCAACCATCAACAACAGGTCCGTAACTTTTTTTCTTCTAATATGTCTATACTGTGCCAACTAAAATGCCAGCATCAAAAGACAGTCTCAAAGTGTCTTCCATGGCCTCAGTAATAAATAAAAAGGGAAGCGCAAGATTCCTGCTGGCTCAAATCAGCAGTAATGAGCCAGCAACAGAGCATGTTGTAAGAATACCTGGGGTGCAGAGACCAGTGATGTAATTTGCTGGGCGCGGCGTTGGACACTGACCACTGGGTATTCTGACAATGTGCTCTGTTGTCAGCTCGTTACTGCTGATCTGAGCCGTCAACAGAGCGCATTGTCATTATGCACAATGCATATCGCGCAAGGACTAGTTCAGCCCCTGAAACAAGTGTCACTGATGATGCTTCATGTCAGGGAGGGGCGGGGTCTGCCGCAGTGACTGCAGTCTCTGCCCCTGATGAAGCTTTGCTTGAATATCCCAGCATGCCTTGGGATTCTCAAATGAAGCATCATCAAAAAGAAAGTGAAACAAAAAGTAGTTAGTGTAGTTAGGGAAGGATAAGGAATTTTTAGTTCAAGTTTATTACAAAATAGTTTAGGTTAAGACATTAAATTGATAGGGCTTTAGGATGAAAATAATTTTGAACTTCGGACCACCCCTTTAAGTGAGGAACAGTAGAAGAAGAAGCCAAAAAAATAGTTTCTATGATCTGAATGAAGTGGGGACGATGTTGAGGCATGCAAAGATACCTGTTATCACTTGAGGGTGTGAAACCCGAAACTTGTAACACATTTGTTATAATTGCGATGGTATTTTCAGCAAAGTTCCTGTAAATTTACTTTAGTCCGGGACAGTTAGAAGCTGAACACCTCAAGTCACCTTGTTTAATACTTGCTCCACTTGGTTTTTTTTCTTGAGTGGCTGCCTGAGCCTGAGGGGCCATTGTCTGCATACTTTGATGAAACTTGAGCCATCAGAAGAATTGAAATCATTGCATCTAGTGGAGACTTGAGGCAAAATTACATTTTTCAAGGTTACCTTCAAGCTTTAGGATTATAGGTCTTTTAAACTCACAACTGTTTGTTGTTTTCCATTCAGGGCACCAACGTTTTAGATACATCATTAATGAGAGGCAGAGCGTCGCTTGGCAAGAAAAGATGTCATCGAACACCTGCAGCAGGAACCTGCACTGCCCAAGAGGAGACTGATGCCGAATATTGGATGTTCCGGGACTCCACAGGTATACAAACTGTAGAAGACTTAGAGGAATATGCGCCAGTCTTAATGAAGTCCGATGTATCAAATTCCTTAAGACGTGCTTGTCGCTTAATGAGATCGGCGCATGTTTTCAGTGGTGTGCGGTCTCTGTGCCCCTCACCAGAAATGGGGACTGGCAAGCTGCTTCAAACCAGTGTGTGAGCACCAAAGGTAGCAAAAAAATTTTGTGACTCTTCAAAGCGTTTCACGTCACTTTTCTGGCGTCAAAGCTTTCATTAATCCGTCCCACAGTTTTCAAGTTCCTCCATAAAAGGACAAAAAAAATCTATTTTGTTCTTTGTTGTTAGGTGTCTGTAGCATTCAGGTAATAGGTCCTCTTTAATGCATCACCCTCACAAACTTGACGAGGTAAAAGAAAATGAAGCTATTTACCTTCTATCAAATATATAATTTTAGGAAACATGTAAGATGATCTTTTTATCTTTTGAGGGAATCTGTCAGCAGGTTTTTGCTATTTAATCCGAGAGCAGCATAATGTAGCCACTGTGAGCCTCATCGCAGTGATATGTGACATATTAGGCTGTGTGCTGTAGTTTCTATATAATCAGTGTTTAATCACCAGGAGCTTATTACTAGAGGACTACACCTCACATGCAGACCAGTCAGGCTAATCTGTGTAACCCCGCCCCCACCACTGATTGGCAGCTTACTGACAATTCACAGTGTACACAGGAAGCTGCCAGTCAGGGGTGTGGGCGGGGTTATACATAGAAAACTTAGCTCCGCTACTACATCTGCAGCAGACAAAACAGGGATTCTATCAAAACTACACCAAGAAGTCCAGTAAGTGATACATCCCTGGACTTGAGGCCTCTGTCTCTACATTATTCTACTATCAGATTTCATAGCAAAAACCTGCTGAAAGATAACCTTTAAGAGATTGAGGCTAAAGTTGATTTATACTGTCTCACTATCTAGACAGGTGTGTCACATTTTTTGCC